>NC_135885.1:103875064-105249351 GCF_964194155.1 Cetorhinus maximus
GCCCATCAGGTGGAAGATGCTGGATAAAGTTATTCAAAGTGGAAGCAATCTCCCCAAGCCCCATTTAAATGGGGTGGGATGACATCGGAGGTTCCGCCCGACGCCATCCCGCGTCATTTTACGCATCAGCGAGCGGGCCCCGCCCCCTGCTCGCCGACGACAAAATTCTGCCCAATGTGTGCTTCTTCAATTACCTCCAGCTCTAGACTTAGTTCCCCAATAACCCGCGCTGTATAGCGATTGGTCGATACAGTCACATGGTCAGCTAACTGCATTCTCTTAAAGGTACATAGCACTCCACTTTACCACATCCCCCCCTTTACTTGAAAGCACAATTGACAAGCTTCATAACATCCTAATTATTTATATGAATAACTATTTACAAGTCAAGTCTCTCAGGAGGCTTCCTCGAGTGTTATAGCTCAATGACCTTGGCTGGTTTTTCCGAGACCACCACCTCAGGGGTCAACTATCCACCAGGTTCTTCGGTGGAAGTGGGCAAGTTTGTGTCTTTGACCCTCTCGGGTCCAAGAGGCCCCACCGGGACTTCAAAATCATGTGACATTTCTTCGATGTGCGGTGCAGACTCAAGACTCAAACACAAATGATAATGGCATTCCTTCTTGTGGGACTGCCTCTCTTTGAAGATGAACCACGTGTTGTCTAATTATTCAGCCGTTTACTGACATATTATAAGAGAGAGGTCTTGTCATGGCACTCACTTTGCCTAATAGCCAATTGGGCCCATCTCCAAAATTCTTCGAGAACTATGTCTCCCACTGTGAATTTCTTTCATGATTAAGGCCATCATGTCTAGCCTTTAGGGCCTCTTGGCTTCCCTCCCCCCTAAATTTGGCCTGGTAAGAGTTAGATAGGTGAGGAGATGTCTCTTCATTAGTAATTCAGCAGGGGCAGTACTGGTGGTTGTGTGTGGCGTCATCTGGTATGCGAACAGGAACCATGATAATCTGGTGCTGATGGAATCCCCGTCCAGCTTTTTCATCCCGGACTTAAAAGTTTGGACCGTCTGCTCAGCTAAACCATTAGAGGTGGGTGGTAAGGCAAGGTTTTGATGTGAGTTATTCTATGAGAGTTGTAAACCTGTGGAACTGCCCGCTGGTGAGTGCGGTCCTGTTATCTGACACGAGCACCCGGACATGACATATCCCTTTCATTCTTATTTCTTCGCCCATATATATTTTCATTTAGTGCCCAATTCTTCCAAACTTAAAGGATGGACTCCTTTATTCAAGTGTCTGAATGTATGTTCTCCTGTGACAGACATTGATGCCCCAGTATCGACCTCCATCTTGATGGGCTGTTCATTGACTCTAATGACTACCTGGATTGGCTCAGATCTATCCACTTTCCGGTTGTATAATGAATAGATGTCAGATTCTAGTTCTTCAACGAGACAGATTTCGCGATTTCTATCTTTGTTTTTAAAGTGCTGCCTCGGCCTGTCTTTACAGTGCCGCATTATGTGACCATTGCAGTGGCAGAAAAAGCATTTGATATTTCTGAACTGTCAATCGCTCCAGGCTGCCTGGAAGCATTTCTCTCATTACTGTCGTGGGTTTTCAATGGTCTGTACATAGGGGGCGTTTCTCGCCTTTCTGCGGAGTCCGACATTTTCACACCTTTTGTTATCAGCCCTTCCCGCCCTACAAGATGTGTATGTTTTATTGCCTCCGAGCCTCTAACAGCGCTCTCCATGACTGTTGCCAATTCTAATGCCTTACTAAAGCCTGGATTAGTTTCAGATAGCAATAGCTTTTGAATAGCATTGTCCCTGATTCTGCATATCAATCGGTCTCTCAACATGTCATGAATTGAAGTTCCGATCTCTCAATATTCCGTTAATCCCTTTTAAAGCAGCGACATAGTCAGTGATTGTCTCTCCTAGAAGCCTATTCCTCAAATTGAACTTAAATGCTGCATAGTGACGGAGGGCTTTCGCTTCAGGCAGTTTTTGACAATAATTACTAACTCATCGAAAGCCTTCATATTGGGGGTGTGAGGTGACATGAGGCTGCGTATTAGCCCATATGTTTTGCTCCAGAAATGGACAAAAGAATCACCCTCTTCTTGTCCTCCCCCACGATGTCATTAGCAGTAAAGAACAATGCTAGGCATTCGACATAATAAGACCAGTCATCGGAAATGGGGTTTCAATGGTTCAAGATGCCCAAACTGTGGCAACTCGATGTTTAAGGAGACTGCGCTTTCAAACAGCTTCAAGATAGTGATGAAGTAACGTTGCTGATTTACCGCGGCTTTCTTGATTGCCGTCAATTGATCCAGTTTATCCTCGTCGCCAGTTTTACGTTTTTGGTTATCAGATTCGCTTTGTCCAGCGAATGCTAGCTGCGCCCTTGATATTTACACATTAGTTGGTGCTTTAAACAATGTAGGCAGAGAGACCGATTAACTAAACAAACACTGGTGTTGATTGGAACGAAGAGTAGGACACTAATGCAATGTGTGCTTCTTCAATCACCTCCAGCTCTAGACTTAGGTACCCAAGGAACCTGCTGACAGCGATTGGTCAATACAGTCGTGTGGTTAGTTAACTACTTTCTCTTAAAGGTCTGTAGCACTCCACTTTACCACATCAGGAATGTGGGGTTGAGGTTACATCCAGACCAGTCATGATCTTATTGAACGGCGGAGCAGGCTTGAGTGGCCGAGTTGCCTACTCCAGCTCCCAGTTCGTATGCTTCACCTCCCTGGACAGCAGGCCACAGCTGGCAGGGATCCCATCAATGCGGTCATAAGTCAATCTCAAAAGAACGCAAAAGGTGATACCGGTCACCATTGGAACATGTGTACCAGCATGGACAACAGCCAACAGACCTTAGAGAAGAACTGCTCTTGACAGTAGAGAGCTGACTAGGTACTGCATTCAGATCATCACCCTAAATAAGACTTATCTAGCTGAGGAGGGTCAGCTCAAGAAAATCAACGCAGATTACACATTCTTCTGGAATGGCCATGGTGTAGGCTTTTCTATCATGAACCATCTCATCAGTAAGTGCACTTGCCTTCTCAAGGGTGTTAATTGTCTGGTATTTAAATTCCCCCTGCTTAGCAACTTTTATCAGTGTGTATGCCTTGACCATGACGAACCCTGATGAAGTCCAGCATAAAATCTAGGGTGATCTCCACTCCTCGATTTGCACTATTCTAAAGTCAGACAAGCTAATTATTCTTGGATTGCTGCACCTGGCGCAACCAAATAAAAAAAAGTGCATATCAGAAACAGAGAAAATCCTGAGCCAGTACCTCAGCTAAAATGTAATCATCTGCAGTATCCTCTCATTTTGTAGCAAAATCTTCTGGGTGCAGATGGTCTGACCATCACCTCTGCACCCATGGGAACCATACCAAACACTGCAGATGGTGAACATGGTCACCTTCATCTTGAAGTCAAATGATCTATTCCAGACTTTGTATGGCCAGGTCACCTACTCCTCTGCCCCACCCCCACCACCCACAGCCCAGGATAGGAAGCGTTGGTGTCGACTAGGTCTGTGGTTTCAATGTTGCTTGGAGACCAGGGGAAGGAGAGGAAAGAGAAGGGTTTCGTCATTGGAATATGACACGCTGACTGCTCCTAACCCTTGACACAGGCCTTGGTGTAGGGTGATAGCACTGAGACATTTCACTGACTCAGCACTAGACATGAGCCTCCCCTGGAAGGCTGAGGTGATGATTGAGCTCACAAGATACAGGTATTCATTTATTTAAATTTTGCTCTGGCAGGTGCTCCCTGCACTGTTTTCAAGAGCGCTGTTTATTAATCTTCACCAATCTGTCACTTTTTTTTTCCCCCTCAAAAATCAAAATTGGCCCACATTCTTCCTGACTTAATTGACAAGTAGGAACTGGAAGAAATATGGTGAGTAACTTTTTTAATGAATTGAGGTTCTTGATATCATTGTAGAGATGATCCTTTTTGGTTCTGAAATTTTTAGGCTTTGATCCCTTAAAACAAATGTAGCGTCAATTTTTAAAATGAAGCATATGAAAAACTATGGGTGGGATTTTCCAGCCCCGCCCACCGCCGGGATTGTCCAGTTCCACCGAAAGTGCATCGACTTTCGGCAGGGCAGCCGAATCGCCGGTGACGGGTCCCACCATGACAGGGCCAGATGATCCTTGCTTTTGTGTTTCTTTTTAGGCCAAAACTCATCGGACCAACTTTTACAGGAGCATGTACTGTACTGTGTTTTGCAACAGAAAATGTTCTAAAAATGTAACATGCCTGCAAGTTGTCAGGTCCTTTTAAATAACGCAACCAGGCCATTTTTGCAGCTTCATGTTTGATGCTTGTTCAGTAACTAACGCAGATGCTGTCTGGACATTTATTTCTCAATTTTATGATCCTAGCATTATAGTAGCCAGTTGAGCTGTGAGGTCAGGATAGCACCAAATTGGAGCTTTCTGGTGTACTGGCGCAGTGCACCTCCATGCACGCTTACCTTGGCAGAATACCATACAGGTGTATAGACAGCCTTGCATGGCACTGCTAGTAGGCAAGGCAATTTCTTACCCGGAATCTTGCATGAACCAACTCCATCGGGCAGCGCAATAAAGCAAATTCATTCACATCTTCTGTTCACACTTTAAATTCATCCACGCATTTAAGAGTACTAACCTGCTGTAGTTTTATTAAATGTGTTTATCACAAAGTCTGAACTGGAGTGTCCACTCCTCCACCTGTACCTAACCTGATTTTAAACGATTGAAAATGACTTTTAAAAAAATAAGACTCTACCATAACCATTTACTAGCTTCATTGACGTAAACTAGTCAGTTTTTAAATTTACTATGTGTTTTCAGATATGTATAAACTTTTAAAACATGTCTACAAATGCTTGTGTGCCTAACAAAGCAAAGTCAATTTAATGACTCTCCTCAAATGTTCGCAATCAGTGGAAACTCCCAATCCTTTTTGTTTTGATCTCAGAATGTGGCTATTTCCAGAAACAAGTCCAGCTTTGAATAAAATATATTTGTTTTAAACCAGCACTAAAGATTTACACCTGATACAACTTCATTTCAAATTCCTGGATCTTTTCTGCTTATTCAGACGATTTCACCCAATTGCACTGAGAAATTGCAATAGTTTTATATCACAATTACTCAAATACTTTTAATATGTTTTCAATAGTCATTTCTGATCAGTGCTGGTGTACAAATATTACTTTGTGTCATAATTTGGCTTGTGGAAGAGGGAGATACCTTATAAAAGCAAAGGTTTAATACCAGTTGTCTAAAGCATAAAATTGTTTCAGCCTGCCCTGTATCTTAGTCAAAGTTGTTTTTTTATAAATTCATTTTATGGGTTGTGGGCATCGCTAGCTGGGTCAGAATTTACTGCCCATTCCTAATTACCTTTGAGAAGGTGGTGGTGAGCTGCCTTCTTGATCTGCTGCAACCCATATGGTGTAGGTACACCCACAGTGCTGTTAGGAAGGGAGTTCCAGGATTTTGACCCATCGACAATGAAGGAACGACAACATTTTTCCAAGTCAGGATGGTGAGTGGCTTGGGGAACTTCCAGAAGGCAATAAAGTTTGATTTTATCCTTTCAACAGCCTCCCTATCACTGGGAGCTTGTCCATCAGTCATTTTCCACTTGTTTTCCTGAAACAAAAATTAATATGACCTAAGTTTAAATTTAACATTAATATGTTTGGAGAGCAGGGAGAGTGTGACAGGAAGGGACAGAGTGTACAAACATAAAAGAAAGCAGCAAATAGGGTCAAAGTGGGGAAAAAATATTAAAGGCAAAATTAATGGCTCTTTACTTAAATGCACATAGTATTCGGAGCAAAATAAATGAATTAACGGCACAAAAAGAGGTTAATGGATATGATCTTATAGCCATTATGGAGACATGGTTACAAGGAGATCAAAGCTGGGCACTAAATATTCAGGGGTATGTGACCTTCGAAAGGACAGACAGGAAGGAAAGAATGATGGGGTAGCTTTGTTAGTATGAGATGGAATAAGAATGATGGTAAGAAATGATCTTGGATCAGAAGACGTAGAATCCATATGGATGGAGGTAAGAAATAACAAGGGAAAGAAGAGACTGGTGGGAGTAGTCTTTAGGCCCCCTAACAGCAGCTATGCTGTAGGACAGAGAATAAATCAGGAGATAATGAGGGCATGTAAACAAGACAGCATATTAATCATGGGTGGCCTTAACCTTCATGTAGATTGTGAAAATAAAATTGGCAGAGGTAGCCACGAGCAAGAATTCATAGAGTGTATTCAGCATAGTTTCTTAGAACAATATGTTGTGGGTCCAACCAGGGATCAGGATATTTTGGATCTGGTAATGTGTAATGAGACAGGTTTAATAAATGATCTCAGAGTAAAAGATCCCCTAGGAAACAGTGACCATAACATGGTAGAATTTAGCATTCAGTTTGAGAGTAAGAAACTTTGGTCGGAAACAACTGTGCTAAACCAAAATAAGGCTAATTACAAAGGAATGAGGGCAGAGTTGGCTGGAGTGGACTGGGAAAGGAGTTCAGAAGAACAGATGGTTAATGAACAATGGCAGATGTTTAAGAATGTAGTCCATGACTACCAACAAAGATATATCCCAGTGAGGAAGAAGGATTCTAGGAAGGGGATAAACCAACTATGGTTAACCAAGTAAGTTAGGGATAGTATCAAATTGAAAGAAAAGACATACAATGTGGCAAAGATTAGCGATAAGCCAGGGGATTGGGAAAATTTTAAAAACCAACAAAAGATGACCAAAAAAACAATAAAGAGGGAGAAAATAAACTTTGAGGGTAAACTAGAAAGTAAAATAAAAATGGACAGTAAGAACTTTTTTAAAATATATAAAAAGGAAGAACGAGGCCACAGTGAACATAGGCCCCTTAGAGAATGAGGCTGGGGAAATAATAATGGGGAACCAGGAAATGGCATAGTATTTAAATAAATACTTTACATCAGTCTTCACAGTAGAAGGCAATAATAGAATTCCAAAAGTACTAAATAATCAAGGGGGAAAAGAGGGAGAAAATAAATACATCCATCATTGGGAAAATGTTAGAGGACAATTTTCTACCTGTCAGGGGTTTGTGCGGGGGCGGGTGCGAACCTGATCAACGTCCCCAATAGGGGCCGTGCCACCACTTTACGTGGGCGGGCCAATTAAGGCCAACCCAGCATGATGTGTGCCCAGAAGCGCTGACCACTCCCTGTGCAGGGGTGGGGGGTTCCCTCCGGGAAGATTAGTTTAAGTTTCAAAAGTTTAAATTAAGAAAAAAATTTCAGACATGTCCCCTCATGGGATAGTGTCACATGATCTGGGACATGTCAATGAATTTTTATAAAAATGTTTATTCAATTTATAAACGCTTCATGATTCATGAAACCTCATCCCACCCATGGATGAGGTTCCATGAAAAATACAAAGGCCGCCTGAACTCTTCACCTGCCTGCCAATGGGATGCTCAGTTTATTAGTTTAATTATTTTTTTCAATGGCCTTAATAGGCCTTTGACAGTTCGGCGAGCGCGCAGCCGACTTGGCTGCACACCCACCGAACTGAAAATCTGAATGACGCGCGGTGATGTCAGGATGCATGCCCGATATCACCCCGTGTCATTTTACACCTCGGCAGGCGGGCCCCGCCTCCGCTTGTGGAGCTGAAAATCCTGGCCTTAGAGTCTATTATAAAGGATGTAATAGCAGAGCATTTAGAAATGCATAATATAGTCAAGCAGAGTCAGCATGGCTTCATGAAGGGGAAATCATGCCCGACAAATTTATTAGAATTCTTTTGAGGAGGTAACAAGCTGGATAAAGGGGAACCAGTAGTTGTAATATATTTGGATTTCTAAAAGGCATTAGGTAAGGTGCCGCATATATGGCTACTTAATAAGATAAAAGCCCATGGTGTTGGTGGTAGTACATTAGCATGGATAGAGGATTAGCTAATTAATAGAAGACAGAGAGTTAGGATCAGGGGGGCGTTTTCAGGATGGCAACCTGTAACCAGTGGAGTACCACAGGGATCAGTGCTGGGGCCACAATTATTTACAATATATATTAATGACTTGGATGAGGGAAGTGAATGTACTATTGCCAAGTTTGCGGATAACACAAAAATAGGTGGGAAGGCAGAAAAAGTCTACAGAGGGACATAGACAGGTTAAGAGAGTGGGCTAAAACTTGGCAGATGGAATATCATGTGGGAAAATATGAGGTTATGCACTTTGGCAGGAAGAATAGAGGAGCTGAATATTATTTAAATGGGAGCAAGACTGCAGAAAGCTGCAGCACAGAGGGAGTTCGGGGTCCTCGTGCATGAATCACAAAAAGCTAGATACAAGTTCAGGTAATAGGAAAGGCAAATGGAATGTTGGCCTTTATTTCAAAGAGAATGGAGTATAAAAATAGGGAACTCTTGTTTAAAGTATACAAGGTATAAGTTAGACCACACCAAGAACACTGTGAACAGTTTTGGTCCCCTTATCTAAGGAAAGATATACTGGCATTGGAGGCAGTCCAGAGAAGGGTCACTAGGTTGATCCTGGATATGGAGGGATATTCTTATGAGGAAAGGTTGAGTAGGTTGGGCCTGTACTCATTGGAGTTTAGAAGAATGAGAGGCAACCTCATTGAAACATATAAGATTCTTAGGGGGCTTGACAGTGTGGATGCTGAGAGGTTGTTTCCCCTTGTGGGAGAATCTAGGACCAAATGGAATAATCTCAGA
This sequence comes from Cetorhinus maximus, assembly GCF_964194155.1. Taxonomy (NCBI): domain Eukaryota; kingdom Metazoa; phylum Chordata; class Chondrichthyes; order Lamniformes; family Cetorhinidae; genus Cetorhinus; species Cetorhinus maximus. Next base: position 103,883,820 of record NC_135885.1, read on the forward strand.
GTAAGGGGTTGCCCATTTAAACAGAGATGAGGAGAAATTTCTTCTCCGAGAGGGTAGTGAATCTGTGGAATTCTTTAGCGCAGAGGGCTGTAGAGGCTGGGTCATTAAGTATATTCAAGGCTGAGATAGGCAGATTTTTAATCAGTAAGGGAATCAAGGGTTATGGGGAAAAGGTAGGAAAGTGGAACTGAGGATTACCAGATCAGCAATGATCTCATTGGCAGAGCAGACTTGATGGGAACATTACCAGAAGGATATGGAGGCATTGGAGAGGGTGCAGAGGAGGTTTACCAGGATGCTGCCTGGTCTGGAGGTTATTAGCTATGAGGAGAAGTTGGAGAAACTCGGATTGGTCTCACTGGAGTGACGGAGATTGAGGGGCGACTTAATAGAAGTTTACAAAATTATGAGTGGCATGGACAGAGTAGATAGTCAGAAGCTTTTTCCCAGGGTGGAAGAGTCAATTACTAGGGGACATAGATTTAAGGTGAGAGGAGAAAGCTTTAGAAGAGATGTGTGGGGCAAGTTTTTTACACAGAGGGTAGTGAGTATCTGGAATTCCCTGCCAGAGGAGGTGGTAGAAGCAGGTACGATAGTAGTGTTTAAGAGGCAGCTTGACAAATACATGAATAGGATGGGAATAGAGGGATACGGACCCCGGAAGTGCAAAATGTTTTAGTTTGACAGGCAATATGATCGGCGCAGGCTTGGAGGGCTGAAGGGCCTGTTCCTGTGCTGTACTTTTCTTTGTTCTTTGTAATTGGCCTACTTCTGCTCCTACATCTTATGGTCTTATGGTGTTTACTATTCCAAAACTGCAAAATAAAGTAAAACAGAATTTTCTGCTTAACGTGCGAGGGGGCGGGCCCCACACATCAGCGGGGGGGCGGGCCCCACACATCAGCGTGCAAAATCCACACATCAGCATGTAAAATGACTCACGGTGACGTCAGGCGAGCGTCCCGATGTCACCGCGCGCCATCGCGATATTTCGCGGGGCGGACGCGCGATGAAGTTTGACGTGTGCCTGCCATTAATTAACGGGCTAGTTAAGGCCCTTAAATCATCAATCGACGGTGATTTTCAGGCACCCGTGCGATCTTCAGGCCGACGCACAGGCGCAATGGGCAGGTGGGTAAGAGACTTTTTAATGAAACTCATCCTGCCAGATTGTGGGATAAGAGGGCTCTGTGGAGTTGTCAATCTGGTCTGTAAGTATTTATTGCAGAAAGCTTTTTAAACTTGCCTGTGTGGTCTGTAGGAGTTCAGAACGAATTCCAGCAGCTTTCTCTGTACTTTGAACCTTCAGATCAGCACTCTGCAGTCAGGAATCTTTATCGGGCCTGCAGCTTTCAGAGGCCTCCGTTTAGCCTGGGTATGGGTTCTGACATGTCCACTGGAGGCAGCTCCCCTGAGGAGGAAGCATGTCCTCCAACTGCTGGCACCATCAGCACTCTCTGTCTCTGCCAGCTCCTCCAGCGATTGTGAAGTGCCCTCTCCACTGTGCCCCAGGACACTAGCCGATTTTGCAATGCCCACCGAGGTGCTAGTATCTGCATTAGTGCCAGCCTCACAGAAATGGTGTGACGCAGGTGACAGTTGAGGGCCCTCAGGTGTGAGAGGGGGCATCTGCAATTCCTCCTGGTGGTCATGCTCCGATGATGCTGAAATGAACAACAAGGACAGTGGATCAGTTAGCGTCCACACAGTTACACACTTCATCGCTTTCCCCCTGGCTCATTATGCGCTCAACCTTTCATAACCTATGGACATGAACATTGGTGGGGTGGCAAATAGTGAGGAGGAAAGCTTTAAATTACAGGCGGATATAGATGGGCTGGTCTGATGGCCTAATAAATGCCGAATGGAATATTATGTGGAAAAGTGTGAGGTGATGAGCTTGGGCAGGAAAAACAAGGAACGGGAATACACGATGAATGGTAGGACCGTGGAAAGTAAGGAGGGTCAGAGGGACCTTGCTGTGCATATCGACAGGTCCATTAAGGTAGCGGGACAGGTACTTAAGGTGTTTAAGATGGTAAATACCATACTTGCCTTTATTAGCTGAGGAATAGAATATAGGAGCGGGGGGTAATGTTCCAAATGTAGAAAACGCTGCCTAGGCCACAGCTATAGTTCTGCGTGCAGTTGTGAAATGCGCTTCACGGGAGGGATGTGATTGGAGTGGAGGGAGTGCAGAGGTCGCTGAGCAGGATGCATGCTGGGCTGGAGAGTTCGACTTATGAGGGGACATAGCATAAATTGGGGTTATTTCCCCTGGAGCAGAGGAGATTGAGGGGTGACATTACTGAGCTTTATAACATTATGAGGGGCATAGATAGTGTCAACAGAAAGGAACTTTTCCCCTTGACGGAGGAATGAGTAACCAGTAGGCATAGATTTAAGGTAAGGTACATGAAGTTGACAGATGATGTGATGAGCAACTATTGCACACAGCGTGTTGGGAATGTCACTGCCTGAAAGGGTGGTGGAAGCAGAAACCCTCCTAACACGGAAAAAGTATTTGGATGTGCAGTTGCGATGCCATGGCTTACAAGGCCATGGGGATAGTGCTGGGAAATGGGATTCAGAGACTTAGGAAGGTGTTTGACGCACGCATCCTCGAAGGGCCGAGGGACCTTTGTCTATAATCCACACCGCTGACTCAATCACTCTGTGTTGCAATATTGCAACAATAACAAATCAAACAATCATCAGTGCTATGGATGTTGGAAGGACATAGCGGATCTCACTGTTGGCCTCAAATACCTGTTCGTTCCACCCCAGCCTCACCGACACCAGTTGACCTGGGCACATGGTGCCTCTCAAGCTCCAGGACCTCCTGTTCGAAGCAGCTTAACATTATCAGGTAGGCCTGGCCACCTCCAGTCCTTGAACATTCACACACATTGTGAGCATTCTTCTCCTGAAGAACAGAGAAGATCATTCGTTGTGGAAATTTGCACATGGACTCTGCACGCGCACGCGGCACCCCAACCACAGTGGCCCATATCAGGTCTCCAGTGCCTCCTCTCCCGCTACTGCTGATCAGTCACACAAAGATAGTACACCTGCTCCCAACCCCCCCTCAACCCCGAACACATTTTGCGTACGTCACTTTAGGAAACACACGGTCTTTGCTCCCATAGCAAAGGAGGCACAACTAGGTGTGGAGTCGAGGGCAGCAGATGGTTCTTGGCCACGACACCTTGAGGCTCCCTTTCCACAATCTCATCACCGTGAATAGGACATGTCTTGGAGTTCTGAGTATGCACCTAGCTGCATCTCCTGCAGGTTACCCCCAGACTAGTCATGTGCGACTAAGAGCAACACTAAGAGCGGGGGAGAACTCATCTCCTTATGAATCACTCAGGCTGATCTAAGCGTGGGCACTATCTGCTTGCCCACCCAGCGAGCGAGAAATGCCCAACATGATTCAATGCAGTCATGACAGTAAGACTTGGGGCGGCGGGGCCTCAAAGGCTAAGGCTACCTGCTGGGTTAAATGCCCAACTGGTACTCTGGTACTCACCCTTCCAGAGCGCAACAAATTGTTGAAGCGCTTACGGCACTGGATCCAGGTGTGCTGCACCATGTTGCAGGAGCTCACCACCACCGCCACCTCCTCCCATGCACGTTTGGTCATGTGTGGGGCCTTCTTCTCCCATCCTGGGGGACCAACACCTCCCGCCGTGCTGCCACCTCCTCGAGGGGGGCAGCAAGGCAATCATCAGAAAAGCGAAGGAAACATTGGCCCCCCACTGGCCTACCCTACAGCCTGGTCTGCTCCTGTGGCAGACCCGGCAGCCTGCCCTGCTCCTCTGCCCTTCCTTCCAGAGTGTCCTGCTGAGCAGACCCCCTGCGGTTTAATCTCCAGATGGCCATTGTGAGCAGCCTACAGGAGGCTGCCAGGCCTTCCTTTAAACAGACTGCCGTGTTGCCATTGAACCAGGTGGTCTGTGCACGTCCGCTGCAGCCCGCACACTCCCACTGTTCACGGGAGTCGGCAAATACGCTGGGCGGGGCTTAGTTCTCCCGCCCATGCAAAATGGCGGCGTGGACCCGATCGCGGGCTCCGATCAGGTCTGCGCCCACCCGCAGCCGCTCCAGCTCCGCCCGCCCGAAGGCAGAAAATTCTGCCCTTACTGTAAGTGTCATTGGTGACAGTTTATTTCGAGGTTAAATGACCACAACAAACAAAAGCACATAAGTTGTTTTGAATTCTGCCTAATACAATAAACATGAAATGTGAAACTTGAAGAGGAAATGTTTTCAAGTCACTAGTTCACTTTTGCATTGTTATAGAGTTACTTCAACACATTCGACTTTCTGCCAGACACTGACCTGTTCTATTTTTAAAAGGGTTCAATAGCTATATTACTTCATAGCTGGAGCCTTTTAACAGGAAGTATTATGGAAAAAAATCAGTGTATTCCGTAGGGAACTGGCAGAGGCTTTGATGACCTGCAAAGTGAATCCTGAGGAAAAGTCCTGACATAAAAGTGTGGACTTCCAGATTATTTACAGGAAGCTTAATAATATAGACAATGTGGCACCTTCTGCTTGTAAAAGATTGTAACACAGGAGCTACTGACTTAATAAACTTATGTTTATTAATATGCCAGCCATGTACTCGCTTCTATTTAGGTTATTGATTAGTTTCCTACCTTACTCAATGTGCATATGATCCCCACTATTCATATTGCATTTGCTACAATCTTCAGCCAGAAGTGCCAAGTGGATGATACATCTTGCCCACCTCCAGAGGTCCCCAGCATCACAGATGCCAGTCTTCAGCCAATTCGATTCACTCCACGTGATATCAAGAAACTGCTGAAGGCACTGGATACTGCAAAGGTTATGGTGCCTGACAATATTCCGGCAACAGTACTGAAGACTTGTGCTCCAGAACTTGCCCACCCCTAGCCAAGCAGTTCCAGTATAGCTACAACACTGGCATCGACCCGGCTATGTGCAAGATGGTCCAAGTATATCCTGTACACAAAAAGGGCAAATCCAACCTGGTCATTAACTGCACCATCAGTCTACTCTCCATCATCAGTAAAATAATAGAAGGGGTCACCAACAGAGCTATCAAGCGACACCTGCTTAGCAGTAGCCTGCTCACTGACGCCCAGTTTGGGTTCTGAGCTCCTGACCTCATTACAGCCTTGGTTCAAACATGGACAAAAAAACTGAACTCCCGAGGTGAGAGTGACTATCCTTGACATCAAGGCCGCATTTGACCAAATGTGGCATCAAGGAGCCCTAGCAAAACTGGAGTCAATGGAAATCAGGGAGAAAACTCTCCACCAGTTGAAGTCATACCTAGCACAAAGGAAGATGGTTGTGGTTGTTGGAGGTCAGTCATCTCAGCTCCAGGACATCTCTGCAGGAGTTCCTCAGGATAGTGCCCTGACCCAACCACCTTCAGCTGCTTCCTCAATGACCTTCCTTCCATCATAAGCTCAGAAGTAGGAAAGTTTGTTGATGATTGCACAATGTTCAGCACCATTTGCGACTCCTCAGATACTGAAGCAGTCCATGTCCAAATGCAGCAAGACCTGGGCAATATCCAGGCTTGGGCTGACAAGCGGCAAGTAACATTCGCACCACACAAGTGTCAGGCAATGACCATCTCCAACAAGAGAGAATCTATCCATCACCCGTTGATGTTGAATGACATTACAATCACTGAATCCCCCACTATCAACATCCTGGGGAGGTTACCATTGACCAGAAACTGAACTGGACTAGCCACATAAATATTGTGGCTAAAAGAGCAGATCAGAGGCTAGGAATCCTGCGACGAGTAACTCACCTCCTGACTCCCCAAAGCCTGTCCACCATCTATAAGGTGCAAGTCAAGACTGTGATGGAATACTCCTCACTTGCCTGGACGAGTGCAGCTCCCACAACACTCAAAAAGCATGACCCCGTCCAGGACAAAGCAGCCCGCTCGATTGGCACCCCATCCACAAACATTCACTCCCTCCACCACTGATGCACGGTAGTACCAGTGTGTACCATCTACAAGGTGCACTGCAGAAACTTACCAAGACTCTTTTGACAGCACCTTTCAAACCCACGACCACTACCATCTAGAAAGACAAAGGCAGCAGATAGATGGGAACACCACCACCTGGAATTTCCCCTCCAAGCCACTCATCATTCTGACTTGGAAATATATCGCCGTTCATTCACTGTTGCTGGGTCAAAACTCTGGAACTCCTTTCCTAACAGCACTGTGGGTGTACCTACACCACATGGACTGCAGCAGTTCAAGATGGCAGCTCACCACCACCTATGCAAGGGCAACTAGGAATGGGCAATAAATGCTAGCCCAGCCAGCGAAGCCCACATCCCATGAATGAATAAAAAACAATCAATCAAACTGTATGAAAGATTTGCTGAAACGAAGGCTGACCTGCAGAAGAGTAAAAAAACATCTACTACAATAAATGTGCATAGAATAGTTGATTCCTTTTGGTACATCAAAAAAAGATTTGTCAAAAAAATGGACACCCTCATATCCTAGCAGCAGTGAAACTCTCCACCATTCTCACCTTCAAAAATACTAACCTTTTGGGTTTTCTGAAGATGAGTCAGTTTTACAATGTGCACTTATAGTATTTGATCATCTGGATCAGAAAATCCTTCATGGCAACTGAACTTAGAGAATGTCAAAGAAACATCATATTTGTTTTCAACTGTGTCCACACATGAGCTGATAACAAAATGCACAGTGACAAACTAATGCTAAGTGACATTGTGCCTTCTGGTTTTCATACAGGTTCTATACAGTTGCGCAGATCCACACTTATTGCCTAAATGAATGTTCTTCATAAAATTATCTGATCTGTGTCCCCTGCCCAGATACTGCTTTTAGATAATGATTATTTTAACTTTAATCTTAATAATTTCCTCAGTTGATTAAATATACTAAAATTCAGTGCTGATCAAACTTCTAGAGATAACCCATTGGCAGTTGATATATAAAAAAGGTCAACACTGGATAAAATAGACCCACTCATCACAGAAATATCTGATCGGTAGTTCTGCAATGAGTTTGCAACCTTTAATAAGGTTTCCCAAGACTGCAAAAAATTGATGTTTAATTTATCAGGTTTTTTTTTAATGTATGTACATGGTTCAGTATTACATTATGCTCGGTGGTAGCCCTCTCATCTCTGAATCAAAAGGTCCAAGCCCCACTTCAGATAATTGAGCACATAATCCAGGCAGACACTCCAATATTGTGCTGATAGAGAACTGTCAGATGTGCTGACTTTTGGGTGAGGTGTTAAACTGAAAACCTATCTGCCTAATCAATTGGATGTAAAACAAGCTGGGGAGTTTCTCTGTTGGCCTAGCCAATATTTATCCCTCAACCAACATCACTAAAACAGGTATTCTGGATATATGTGGGACTTTGTTATATGCATGTTGGGCATCAAGCTTCCCAACTTTACAATATTGGCACTTTAACAGTAGTTCATTAGCTGTGAAGCATTTTGAGATATCCTGAGGTCATAAAATGTGCTATGTAAGTACAACTTTGTTATTTTCTTTCCACAGTAGCACAGGAGTTATAATTCTGTATACTTCTCTGCAAAGTGTTCAGATAAAGACTTGCAGTTGCTATTCTTCATGAAGTATGTGCCCAATCTCAACTGCATCACCAAGGGCAAATATTATATCAGGACCACTAGGCTTTTATTGAGGGCTCTCTTTATTCTGTTCAATAATTTCAGTGAAAAGGTAGATCTGAACGAAAGGAAAACAATGTCAGTGGAGTATGTTAATATTAATAATTAGTTCGGCAATATTTAGTGCTAACCTCAGGATTCTGATTTTTGTGCATTTGCCAATTTGTTGTATACTTTCTATATCTGATTTACCTCAGAGCAATACAGAGATGACACTACTTCTAAGTCTACAACAGGTTTATTTACAGCACTTTAAAATATCTCACCAATCACAGGATTTCTTCTAAACACATGTTCACAACTTTTCTCTGGAAGCTTCTATTTACTTTAGCTCTGAGTCTCCAACTAGGCTTAATCAATCAAGCACGGTCAACACAGATCAGTCAACGGCCTAATATAAACAAAGACAGAGCCATTAAACAATTGGACACTACACTGATCCCTTCAAAAATTGACCAACAAGTGTTGTGAAGAGTACAAAAGAGAAAAGCAATTTATTTGTTAACCCTCAATTAGGTCATTAATGGGGAACATATTGTCACATCGGGAAAACAGGATATATATGTCTATGTCAACCTAGTGGCTTTATAAAATTATTATTTTTATGTTAAAATTGGGCAAGGCATGTCTAGCCATGACTCTTCTAGGGGAATTTCTATTCTTCAGAAACCAGCAGGGGCCTCATTATCTTTAAAGAGATGCTAATGCCCTCTGTGACTGCTGACAGTCAAATTCCAAAGAAATGCACCCCCTCCCCCACCTTCATCTTTACATTTCTAAGACAGAGCTCCAGCCAACTGAGACTTTGTCTGCAAAGGACAAAAGGGACCCAGACTCCTCTATGAAACACCTCAGGATTCCAGTCCTGGGAAAATATATCTTTTGTCCAACACCCAGGAGAAGATAAGACCATAAGACCATAAGACATAGGAGCAGAAATTACACCATTCGGCCCATTGAGTCAGCTCTGCCATTCAATCATGGCTGATAAGTTTCTCAACCCCATTCTCCCGCATTCTCCCCGTAACCTTTGGTCCCCTTACCAATCAAGAACCTATCTATCTCAGTTTTAAATACACTCAATGACCTGGCCTCCACAGCCTTCTGTGGCAATGAATTCCATAGATTCACCACTCTCTGGCTAAAGAAGTTTCTCCTCATCTCTGTTCTAAAAGGTCTTCCCTTTACTCTGAGGCTGTGTCCTCGGGTCCTAGTCTCTCCTACTAATGGAAACATCTTCCCCACGTCCACTCTATCCAGGCCTTTCAGTATTCTGTAAGTTTCAATCAGATCCCCCTTCATCCTTCTAAACTCCATCGAGTATAGACCCAGAGTCCTCAAACGTGCCTCATATGTTAAGCCTTTCATTCCTGAGATCGTTCTCGTGAACCTCCTCTGGACCCTCTCCAGGGCCAGAACATCCTTCCTGAGATATGGGGCCCAAAATTGCTCACAATATTCTAAATGTGGTCTGACCAGAGCCTTATAAAGCCTCAGCAGCACATCCCTGCTTTTATATTCTAGTCCTCTCGAAATAAATGCCAACATTGCATTTGCCTTCCTAACTACCGACTCAACCTGCAGTTAACCTTAAGAGAATCCTGGACTAGGACTCCCAAGTCGCTTTGCACTCCAGATTTCTGAATTCTCTCCCCATTTAGAAAATAGTCTATGCCTCTATTCTTCCTACCAAAGTGCATGACCTCACACTTCCTCACTGCCAATTCTTTGTCCATTCTCCTAACCTGTCCAAATCCTTCTGCAGCCTCCCCGCCTCCTCAATACTACCTGTCCCTCCACCTATCTTTGTGTCATCTGCAAACTTAGCCAGGATGCCCTCAGTTCCTTCATCTAGATCATTAATGTATAAAGTGAAAAGTTGTGGTCCCAACACTGACCCCTGCGGAACTCCACTAGTCACCGGCCGCCATCCTGAGAAGGACCCCCTTAACCCCACTCTCTGCCTCCTGCCAGACAGCCAATCTTCTATCCATGCTAGTTCCTTGCCTTTAAAACCATGGGCTCTTATCTTACTGAGCAGCCTCCTGTGCGGCACCTTGTGAAAGGCCTTCTGGAAGTCCAAGTTGATAACATCCATTGGCTCTCCTTTGTCAAACCTACTCATTACCTCCTCAAAGAATTCTAACAGATTTGTCAGGCATGACCTCCCCTTGATGAAACCATGCTGACTTTGCCCTAATTTACCATGCACTTCCAAGTATTCTGAAATCTCATCCTTAATAATGGACTCTAAGATCTTACCAACGACCAAGGTCAGGTTAATCGGCCTGTAATTTCCCGTCTTTTGCCTCACTCCCTTCTTAAACAGGGGGATTACATTAGCGATTTTCCAGTCCTCCTGACTCCAGTGATTCCTGAAAGATCACCACTAACACCTCCACTATCTCTTCAGCTATCTCCTTCAGAACTCTGGGGTGTAATCCATCTGGTCCAGGTGATTTATCCACCTTCAGACTTTTCAGTTTTCCTAGCACCTTCTCCTTGGTAATGGCCACCATACTCACCTCTGCGCCCGCCCCCCCTCCCCCCCCCCCCCCCCCCCCCACCCCGCCTCCCCCCACGACTCCCTTGAACTTTGGGGATGTCACTCGTGTCTTCCACTGTGAAGACTGATGCAAAGTACCTATTCAGTTCCTCTGCCATTTCTTTGTTCCCCACTACTACTTCTCCAGTGTCATTTTCCAGTGGCCCAATGTCCATTTTTGCCTCTCTCTTACCCTTTATATATCTAAAAAATCTCTTGCAATCTTCTTTTGTATTACTGGCTAGTTTACCCTCATATGTAATCTCCTCCCTCCCTTATTTCTTTTTTAGTTGACCTCTGTTGGTCTTTGTAGGCTTCCCAATCCCCTGGTTTCCCACTGCTCTTCGCCACATTGTATGCTTTCTCTTTAGCTTTTATGCTGTCCCTGACTTCCCTTGTCAGCCATGGTTGCCTCATCCTCCCTTTAGTATGCTTCTTCTTCCTAGGGATGAATTTTTGCTGTGTCTCCCAAATTACTCCCAGAAACTCCTGCCATTGCTGTTCCACTGTCTTTCCTGCTAGGCTCATCTCCCAGTCAATTCTGGCCAGCTCCTCCCTCATGCCTCCGTAGTTGCCTTTATTCAACTGTAATACCGTTACATCTGATTCCAGATTTTTCCTCTCAAATTGCAGGGTATGTTCTATTATATTATGGTCACTTCCTCCTAAGGGTTCCTTCACCTTAAGTTCCCTTATCAAATCTGCCTCATTACACATCATTAAATCTAGAATTGCCTGTTCCCTAGTGGGCTCCACCACAAGCTGCTCCAAAAAGCCATCTCGTAGACATTCCACAAATTCCTTTTCTTGGGATCCACTACCAAACTGATTTTCCCAGTCTACCTGCATATTGAAATCCCCCATGATCACTGTAGCCTTGCCTTTCTTACACGCCTTTTCTATCTCCTGGTGTATCTTGTGCTCCACATCCTGACTACTATTTGGAGGCCTGTACATAACTTCCATTATGGTTTTTTTACCTTTGTGGTTCCTCAACTCTATCCACACAGATTCTCCATCATCTGACCCTATGTCATTTCTTGCTATCGATTTAATTTCATTTCTTACTAACAAAGCAACCCCACCCCCTCTGCCAACCTGCCTATCTTTTCGATAGGATGTATATCCTTGGATATTTAGCTCCCGGTCCTGAACCCCTTGCAGCCATGTCTCCGTGAAGCCCACCACATCATACCTGTCAATTTCAATCTGCGCCACAAGCTCATTTACCTTATTTCGTATACTGCGTGCATTCAGATACAACACCTTCAGTCCTGTATTTCCCGTCCCCTTTCTCATTGTTGTCCCTTTATCTGATGTGCTTGAAGTTAGATTCCTAGCCCTTTCCAAACACTCTGTCCTATTTTGTGTTCTGGAGACTTTAATAGCCTCTCCTGGGCTCTCCTTTCGTTTCAGTTTTTTCATAATTTTCCATGAAGTTGAATCCACCCCCCCACACGCTAACCTGCCGCTTTGTTTCCCATTAGTCAAACTTCTTGGAGTTTCACCCTTCCCTCCCCGCCCCACTTTCTAGTGTAAAGTCCTGTTGACCACCCTATTTACCCTTTTCACCCTTTTCACTAGAACATTGGTCCCAGATCGGTTCAGGTGGAGATCGTCCCAACGGTACAGATCCCTCCTGTTCCAATACTGATGCCAGTGCCCCACGAAATGGAACCCCTCTTTCCCGCACCACTCCTTTATCCACGTGTTTACTTCCCTTATTCTCGTGTCCCTATGCCAATTTGCATGTGGCTCGGGTAGTAATCCGGAGATTATAACTCTTGAGGACCTGTTCTTTAATTTAGTTCCTAGTTCCTGATAATCCCCAAACAGATCCTCTTTCCTAGTCTTACCTATGTTATTTGTCCCGACGTGGACCACAACAACTGGATCCTCCCCCTCCCTCTCCAATATCCTTTCAAGCCGGTCAGAGATGTCCCTCACCCTGGCACCGGGCAGGCAACATACCATGCAGGACTCTCGATCCTGCTTACAAAGGATGCTATCAATTCCCTTAATTATAGAATCCCCTACAACTACCACTTGTCTTTTTTCTCCCCCCTCTTGAATGGCCTCCTGTGCCACAGTGCCGTGGTCAACTGGCTCAACCTCCCTACAGCCCTGTTCCTCATCCACACAGGGAGCAAGTACCTCGTACCTGTTGGACAAGGTCAAGAGCTGAGGCTCCTCTGTTCCTGAACACAGGATCCCTCTACCTGCCTCACTTGCAGTCACACCCAACTGACCCTGACCACTGACTGGACTTGAGGTACTTAATCTACCGGGTGTGACCGCCTCCTGAAACAAAGCGTCCAGTTAACACTCCCGCTCTCGGATGTGCCACAGCGTCCGCAGCTCGGACTCCAGCTCATCAATTCTGAGCCGGAGTTCCTCCAGCAACCAACACTTGCTGCAGATGTGGTCACAGCGGCTCGCAAAGGGATCTGCCAGCTCCCACATCATCCAGCTACAGCACATCACCTGCCCAGCCATCTTGACTTAGATAATTAATTTATTAATTAGCTTCGCAGTGTTTTTTTCAAATTTGGCGCAGACTTCCTACCAACCAATCAGGTCACAGCTTTCCTGTGATGTCACTTTTTCAGTTTTGGCTTCAGTTACTCTGTGCCCCGAGGTCACCGCTCCGGTCCTTCTCCCTCCGAGTCTGCTCCCTGGAGACAAGGCCGCGAATCCCGAGGTAAGCTAGATTTATACTCGCTGCTCCGGTGCTCCTCCCTCCGAGTCTGCTCCCAGGATTTACCCACCAATCAGCTGCTTTTTCTTTAAAATCCACTTTCAGAAGAGTGTCCCTCACAGGTCTGGTGCACTCCTGAAGGCACTGCCTCTTCCTCTCTCTCTTATTTTAGGTTTGAGGAGGAGGGAGGGATGGAAACACTACAGCAATGCATTCCGTTCTTTGACAGTGAGTCCTCCTCGATTCCCTCCTGAGTCGCAGTGGCTGTGGTGACTTGTCCCAGAATGCTTCAGTCACTTCACACCAGCGCCCTCTATTGGATGCTCTTCCTCCTGTTGAGTGCAAGAGTCCTTCTCCTCGATTCCCTCCTGAGTTGCGGTGGCTGCGGTGACTTCTCCCAGAATGCTTCAGTCACTTCTCACCAGCACCCTCTGTTGGATCAAGATGTGGGAGGTATGTCATATGACTTGCCCCAAGCTGCTAGAACCTGTAATATTTCTGTGTGGTACTGAACTCAGGCAGTCTGCCATTTTATCATCTAACAGGTAGCAGCAGAAAGAGCTTTGTCCAGGTGAAGTGCCTGGCCCTCATCTACACTGTGAACTACTGGAACATTGGAACTTCTGAATCTGCACCTTCAAGACTAATTCATCTCTAGATGCTTTCTTTCATCGTGGAATTCCTCGCTTCTGGAAATTCGGATCACCGTGCAACAGTTTCAGCCTGCTAACCTCTGAAGGAATATGTCACTGGACTTTTGATTCTGGACTCTGGACTCACGTGAAACCATAGCCCTTCTTTTTATTGTGGTTTTACTCTGTAGCACTTTCTTTCCCTTATCCCTCTTTTATTGTATGAGTGCAAAAAGAGGCAGATGTTGCGAAACCCCTTTCCCGTGTTATGTGTATGTGTAAAATAAACCAACCCTCTTATCTTACCTTATCTCAAGTTTGCTATGGGGTTATTAATGGAGGATTGGATCACTCCAAACTGAAGGGTTAGGGAAAATGAGCCACCACTTATAAAGGGGGGAAATCAAAAATCAAAAACACCTTTCTGTTTACAGATGGGTAGAGAGGAGGAATCAGGGTTCTTTAAATTAATCCCCTTCTGGCCCGTAACAATGCACAAACTTCTTCTGCTGCAGGATCAAATCAAAAAATGTGTACTTTGATCCAGATCAAAACCAGCATTTGAGAACTTAGCAATCAGTATATATGTGAATAGGACAGACTAAGTTTATTTACTGTCCTTCCCTGAACTATTGTTCTCAACCAGGCCCCGTGAGCTTCTAAGATAACAATACGGTTATTGTCAACTTTTGTTCTCCACAGTAATAAAGAAGAAAAAAAATACTTTGCAGGGATGAAATATTGTTTCATAAGGTTGCTTACAAGGCATACTCAAAAAAAAAACTGAACATGCATGCCTCCTATTTTAAAACAAAATAATTATTAGTCTTCCATGTAAATAGACTGTAATTGCTCCTGTAAACTTGTAAATATTTGATAAATCTCACAATGTGGCACTGAACACAGAATCTTATATGACGGAAATGTATTTCAGGAAGTTGTGCACAGAGGCCTGTGTGCCTTATTTACTGCCCACTGTAGTAATTGTAAGTTAAACCTTTCCTTACTGTTGTGGGGATCATGTGACTGTACAGATGAATCAGCCCTAAGTGTGGGGAATATTAGGGATGGGGTTTTCTAGTCTTGGTCCTGGGACAAGCATGTAGCTTCATCAGGAGCTCTGTAAATAAAGTTCGCTGTTTATTACAATAAACCAGCCTTGCATTCCAAGTTTATTACAATTGGCGATGAGGATAAATAGTGCCTCATGAGTGTGAGTATTTCAATTTTTTAGGGGAAGAAAGAAAAGAAGTATATCATCAGCAATGCCTCTCTTTGGCAGAATTGACCTGTACGACTCATCCACCGAAGACTGGAGTCAGTCCATAGAGTGCCTAGGTTTCTACTTTGTAGCTAATGACATAATGGTGGAGGAGAAACAGAAGGCAATTCTCCTAAGTGTTTGTAGTTTGACGGCTCTGAACATGTCAAATTCCAGATGCTTCACCAAGCTGGTAGACCTCATGAAGGGACATTTTCAGCCTAAACACTCGGCAATCATGCAAAGATTCAAGCTCAGCTCTCAAGTAAGATGAGTGGATCGTAAGGTACATCGTGAAGTTAAAACAGTTAATGGGGCACTGTGACTTGGTGATACTTTAAATGGCATGTTGCAAGATTGTTTAGTTTGCAACATAAATGACAATGCTATTCAGTGCCGTTTACTTGCAGAAGGTGAGATAGACCTGAAGCGCGCCATGGAGATAGCACTAGCAATGGAGAGCGTTGAGAGAGACTTGCAGGCTTTGCGGAGTGTGCAACGTGGCGTCGTTCCGCAATTAAGGTGGGAGCCTGCCAACAGGCATGGCGCAAAGACCAGGGGTGCTACTGCGAAGCGGGACATGGTCCCTATCCCTAGAGAAACAAAAATAAATACTAGAAGCAGCTCACTAGTAATCCAGGAGCTAAAGTTTTACCGATGCGGGGGAAATCATGTACCCGAAACCTGCAGATACAAAATTTGCAACTGGACTGAGATGGGTTCCTGGTACAATTGTCTCTGAAACAGGGCCTTGATCTTATCAAGTGGAAGTGGAAAGGGATTATTAAGAAACATGTGGATCATCTCAGAAGTTGAGACACGCTCCAACAACCAGCTAATCCATCGGAAATCGAAGTCGAACCTTCAACCCCTAAGATACCAGATCGGCAAAGAATAAACATACCTGATGTCTCTGTTGAAGTAAATAATTCTGAACTGCCATTGTCTAAGGATGTCCCTGATGTTGCAGTTCCTGGTCAAGTTGATCCAATGGAAGAACCTCCAGTTGTAAAGCTGCATTGCTCTACCCGAATCCGAAAACGTCCTCGAAGACTAAATTTATAATTGTATGGACTGTGTATAAAGTTACTGTTTCTTACAAGAAACCAGCCCTGCATTCCAAGTTTATTACATGCACACAGTTTTACATGTCTGCTTTCAGTGAATTCAAATCGGCTCTATCAGAAGTATTGACCTGTGCACCTGAATACCAACATAGCCTCCTATTGTGCAAAGATCTGTGATGGGAATGCTAAATTGTAATACTGAAACCTTCATACCTTATGTAAATTTTGAATAACTGCCATCCTTTTTTTCCTCTCTTATCTGGGAAAGGAAATGGCCACTCAAAAGAAATTAATTTTTTTTAAGTTACTGGGGCAGTAATTTTAACCTAACCCACCTGGTGGGAAATTGACATGATCAGATTTGCCACTACTTTACACACTGCTCCCTTTTACTGTGCATTGAAGTCAAGTGGAGTGTAAAACAGGTGACCGATCTAATCACGTCACTTTCTCACTGGGTGGCTAGGTTAATATTACTCCCTACAGCTATAGAGACAGTGGGAATGTCACAGAACAGAATGCCAGAAGGGGAGTTGACACTATTGGAATAAAATTCACAAGGATTGTTGCAACTTCAGTATTAAAACTATAGGCCTGTGCTTTCTGCTTGTGTGTTCACCAGCAATTTTCTCCCTATATTCTATTTAAAAAGACAGGAAAATTTCAGGCTGAGTGCAGCATAGAAACCCTCACCATTTTCTATCTTATTTTGCAAACATAATGTTGCCACCAAGAATATTTTTGAATTATAATCATCTTGAAAAAAATGAAACTAGTTATTTTAAATAAGATCTTCACCTTAATTGTATTCTCATATTAGCTCCCATGTCAAACTTCAAAATCATCTCAAAAAGGAAATAATCTGTCATCTATAACAAATTATAAGTATTAATGGTGTTCCATATTGCACAATGGCTCCATATCATTATAATATAACCACATAAATTGGAACCAGATTTTGAATATTTTTTTTAATTGAACATGTATACATTGTTTATTTCCTGTACAGCAAAATGGTAATTGATAAAATAAGATAAAGTTAAAAAAAGGCTTCAAGCAATTAGCCTTCACTGGTTATGTTCTCACACTTAAACTAAAAAAGTGTGCCAACATCTTGCAGCTACGTTGCTGAACCATCTGATCTCATTTTCTGCCCAGACTTAAGATTGAGTAATGCCCCTTTTCTAAGAGGCAATAAGTAAACCCATCAGAGCCACCATGCACCAATCTCCCTAATGGCATGATAAAGACAGATAAAGTAGTAAACAGCAAGGATTGTACAGAATGAAATTAGACATATGTCTGGGACGAGCCAGTTAGAGTTGAAAGTAGAAGAGCAACCATTGAGTTTAACTGTGACCTGCTCTTTGCTTGAAGGTACTTAACTATTTGAACCTAAACAATTGCACAATAACCTTCAGCATCATTTTCACACCAAAACCTGGGAGAATGAGATATGGTTACTTTACTAATTTTTTATCCAAAAGGCTTTAAAGTTAAACTTCCATAATCACACCTGTTTCCCTCTTTCAGTCTGCAGTTTACAACAACCATTTTAGCAAGTGGCACAAGGATCACAAAGCACAATTACCACACAACCATTGCTTCTGATGCAGTCAGCAAGCAAAAATCTGTGCTGCCTGCTAATTTAAATGAATATAGTATGCAGAAAATGCTAGGTGCACTGTTGAGTGGCTGCATGCTTGAGCAGGGGACATAAAATTGTGCAAGTCCAGCAGCTCCTAAAGGCAAGATCTAGTTTGGCTGCAGCAGGTGATGGAAGGCATTTTTAAAGTGAGTTTGATGTGGGAAAAACACAAGGATAGCAAAATATGGCAGAGGATGGGTCCGAGATTTTATGATGCTGAAGGCCTTGTTACAGGAGATGGAGACCAGGAGAGATGCAATCTATCCAGAGGGGACCAGGAGCACAGCCCACCTGAGAAATTTTGAAAAGGCATTGAGACCAGAACTGTGGCAGTCTGTGAAGGAACCTGTGTGAAGGCATTCAGCCTTAATGAGGGGTTATAAGGTTAAAAGAGTTATTTTCCTATAAGTGAAGAGCTTATGTTTTTTGAAAAAAGGGTTCCAAATACACGTCACTCTGTACATAGGGGCTTGCCTCTCCTTGCAGCAATAAGAGAATCCCTGATAAGAGCGATACACAGAGCATGATTTTCCCTTCTGTGGACTAAGTGTGGTGGCAGGGGAGAGAAAAGCAGCTTTTTCCCCACTGACCGCAATGGTGCATTTTCACGCCTGATTGTCTGCCTCTCATCTCATTAAATATGCATCAGCTGGGAACATGCCATCTAGCCAGTGGGCAGCCTGTGATTCTCCTACCCCATTGTGACATCAGTAATCCTTGCTCCGAGCACCATATTTAAACCACACCTGCACAGATCATTCAATGTTTGCAGCACAGGACTGCTCCAGGCAAGAGAAGGCCCCCAATAACAGGGAGGGTGCAGCACCCAAGCTTAATAGCATCTCACTGGGTCACCTTCTGGATGGTGTTGAGACCCACTGTGACCTTCTCTACCCTCTGGATGGCCGGTGGAGGGCAAACAAGGTCACCAACCTGGCTAGGGAGGAGGTGTAGGTGGCGGTGAGCTCCATCTCAACCTGCAGTAGAGCTGTGATACAGACCGCAAGCAGATGAATGAGCTCATCTTTACAGCTAGGGTAAGTTAACCTTCTCATCCCTCTCACTCACGCTCTCACAAGCCCCTCACACCTTTGCAGGATGACAATCCACAGGGATCTCACACATTATCAGCACAGGGGACATCACCATTCACACTCCCACACACACCCTGACATCACCACCTGGGCTCACATAAACTGTGCAGTTCACGTCTTCATCATGGCTCCACTCAGCACTCACACAAGGCAGGCATCCTTATCATTTCCCTTGAAATGCTTCCTGCTCACACTCTCTCCATCTGCCTTCATGCAGGCCAAGCTCGTCCACAATAAGAGGGAGAGGTTCCAGACCGGCGGTGGGAGGCTAGAAATCAGCCAGTATGAGGAGCATGCAACACATCTGGCTGAAGAGGACCAGACCATGCCCACGGTGATGGTGAGCTGGCAGTACACACTCAAGTGAGCGCCCTGCACCAGCTGGCCCTTCAGACAGAGAGACTATGAGTGAAATATAATATCTTGGAGTCTGTTACCATGTACTAATTATTTCTACTTTCTTTCTTAGGCACCACATCCATGTGTCCCAGGGACACCGGGAGTCAGCGCCTCATCTCTAGCCCTGAAGACACTTCGGATGAGGATTTTGAGGAACCACTTGTAGATGAACCATCACAGCGCTCACCCACAACCTCCACCAGTGCAGAGACACACACCATGGTGGCACCTAGATCCAGAGCAGGCTCGGTGTCACAATCCAGTGAGCACAGCACATATTCTGATCCATAGCAGATGGAGGCAGGATCATCCAAGGTCACCGACACTCAGAGGCCTGCTGGAGGCCAAGATTCTGCTGAGTCCCAGTCAGATGACATTAGCCTGTTAGCCTTAATGCAGATGTTATAGCAACAGCAACAGACACGGAAATATCAGGCAGGGTTGTCAGCTGCATTCCACAGATTTCAACATACAATGGAGGAGTCCATCCTTGTTAAGTCTGAGATAATAGTGCCAACATGCTAGCACACTGAGGTCAACACTGGTAGGATGGTGGCCACCATGAAGACCTTGGTCCAGGACATAGCATCTGTGCTGCTATGGGAGTTGCACTCCATCACTGTAGGCATTGGTGGCATCCACTTGTGACTAAGAGAAAGGGGGCGAGGGCACCTAGATCTCACTCCAGGTGCCCCTTCTCCTCAAGGAGTCATCCAGGGCCTCTCGGGCTCCCATAGGGAGCGGGACCACCCAGGTGATTCCGTGTGTGTCTGGCCCATCCAAATCCCCTCTGCCTGTGACTCCATCACCTCAAGCTCCACAGGCCGAGGAGGCTAGCACCTGCCCCACAGCAGGAGATCCAAAGCAGGCCACGGTCCCCCAAGTCTCAGCCCTCCAGAGGACGCCCATCAAAGTCATCACAGACAACAGGGCGTAGCAGTCAGAAGGCTGCTTCCACCTCCACTGTGGATGTCGGGGATTCACCAAGACATAGCGGTAGGGTTAGGGAGATCAAGAAATGTTAGGACCACAATGTAGACAAAGTTGCACCCATTCCACATCTTCTTTTGTGTTTGCCTCCTCTGTATGCTGAGTTGTGTTGTGCTTGATCAGATGTCACGCCATGTACCCTCTCCCCGCTTGTCACAGATTTCACATGATGTGCCTCCGGTCATTGTGTGCAGCCATCTCATCACAGTGTGTGTCCCTTCTCAGTGCATTACTGACATCAGTGAAACCTCACCCTCAGTGTAAAGTGTGATTGTGCAAGGCATCTCGTCAACATGCATTACAAGTTCAAGTGATGTTCATTCTTGGCTGTGTAAGGTGGAGGCTCACGCAACCCCCCAACTTGTCTGCATTGTGGAAAGGTGAAGGTGTAGTGTAGAAGGAGATATGTAGATACGCATGGAGAAGGGTAATCTTTCCTTGAACTCCATGCTCTCTGTCATCCGTGAGGGCTTGCAATCTATAAGCCCATACTCAGAGATCACGTGAGCTGCCAGCATTGCACATTGTCTACTCTATGTAGATCTGTTAAGCTGACCACCTCAATGTGCCGGTGCTCTGTCCTGTGTGAGCACAATTTTGTCCTAGCGCTCAAAAGTACCACTTTAACCATTTTGCACCTTGGAATTGTATGCATATTGCCCTCAAGGCTATCATCAAAAAGGGATACAGCACAGGCCCATTCACTCTGCTTAGCCTCCCCTCCCCTAAACACTCGCTGAGCTCAGCAGTACTACATCCATATGGAGATGTGTTGCGGTCAGTGGAGCCATTGGACATGGTCTTGATGCCCACATGTTAGCTTGGTGGGAAGACAACGCTCAGGGAAGGAATGGGCTAGGAGATGGGATGTAATGCAGCTGACCACAGAATCACAGAATCACAGTGCAGGAGTGGCTCTTCGGCCCATCGAGTCTGCACCGACACGTGAGAAACACCTGACCTACCTACCTAATCCCATTTACCAGCACTTGCCCCATAGCCTTGAATGTTATGATTTACCAAGTGCTCATCCAGGTACTTTTTAAAGGATGTGAGGCAACCCACCTCCACCACCCTCCCAGGTGCCGCATCACAGATCGTCACCACCCTCTGGGTAAAAGATTTTTTCCTCACATCCCCCTAAACCTCCTGCCCTTCACTTTGAACTTATGTCCCCTCATGACTGACCCTACAACTAAGGGGAACAGCTGCTCCCTATCCACCCTGTCCATGCCCCTCATAATCTTGTACACCTCGATCAGGTCGCCCCTCAGTCTTCTCTGCTCCAATGAAAACAACCCAAGTCTAGCCAACCTCCCTTCATAACTTAAAGGTTTCATCCTAGGAAACATCCTGGTGAATCTCCTCTGCACCCCCTCCACTGCAATCACATCCTTCCTATAATGTGGCGACCAGAACTGCATACAGTACTCCAGCTGTGGCCTCACCAAGGTTCTATATAACTCCAACATGACCTCCCTACTTTTGTAATCTATGCCTCGATTGATAAAGGCAAGTGTCCCATATGCCTTTTTCACCACCCCACTAACATGCCACTCCGCCTTCAGAGATCTATGGACACACACGCCAAGGTCCCTTTCTTCCTCAGAACTTCCCAGTGTCATGCCGGTCATTGAATACTTCTTTGTCAAATTACTCCTTCCAAAGTGTATCACCTAACACTTTTCAGGGTTAAATTCCATCTGCCACTTATCTGCCCATTGGACTATCCTGTCTATATCTTCCTGTAGCCCAAGATACTCAACCTCACTGTTAACCACCCAGCCAATCTTTGTGTCATCTG
The DNA here is from genome assembly GCF_964194155.1 of Cetorhinus maximus. Lineage (NCBI taxonomy): Eukaryota > Metazoa > Chordata > Chondrichthyes > Lamniformes > Cetorhinidae > Cetorhinus > Cetorhinus maximus. Next base: position 103,905,667 of record NC_135885.1, read on the forward strand.
CAAACTTACTAATCCTACCCCTCACATAATCATCTATGTCGTTTATATAAATGACGAATAATAGGGATCCCTGTGGTACGCCACTGGACACTGGCTTCCAGTCACTAAAGCATCCTTCTGTCATCACCCTCTGTCTCCTACAACTAAGCCAATTTTGAATCCACCTTATCAAATTACCCTGTATCCCATGTGCATTTGCCTTCTTTATACGTCTCCCATGTGGGACCTTGTCAAAGGCTTTGCTGAAATCCACGGCCAGAATTTTTACCTTGTTGGGCAGTCGGGCCCCACCGGCTCGGCAGCGGGCGAACAGCCGAACTCCGCCGCTGAAACGGGGCCCACCGCCATTTTGACAGGGCAGGCCAATTAAGGCCTGCCCAGCGGCCTGTCCGACAGGAAGCACTATGTGCTTCCTGTGCAGGAGGTGGAGGGATAGCCCATCTGTCAACGAGCGCACTGCTCCCTGAGACTAAGTGCTGTCTCAGGGAGATTGCTGACAGTATCAAAAACATTAAAATAGAAAAAAAGAAAAATTATTAACATGTCCCCCTCATGTGACAATGTCACAAGATGGGAAATGTTAATAAAAAAGACATAAACTTGATTAAAGGTTTTAAAAACGGACATGAAACCTCATCCCACCAGTGGATGAGGTTTCATGTATTATCTGAAGCCCGCTGGGGCTCCTGGCCTGCCCACCAGCCTTAAGGTTGGACGGGCAGGGTCCTTAATTATCTTAATGATCCTGTCAATGATTTCAATTGGCCATTGACAGGTCGGCGGGCGGACAGCTGATTTCGCTGTCCGCCTGCCTTCCTCAATATTTAAATGGACTGGGATGAAGCTGGGGGTTCCTCCCGGTGTCATTTTCCTGTCGGCGAGCGGGCCCCACCCCCAATTGCCGACGGGAAAATTCTGCCCCATATAAACTACATCAATGGCACTACCCTCATCTACACACCTGGTAACCTCCTCAAAAAATTCAATCAAATTTGTTAGGCATGACCTCCCTCTAACAAAGCCATGCTGACTATCCCTGATCAAACCTTGCCTCTCCAAGTGAAGATAGATTCTCTCCTTCAGAACTTTCTCCAATAGTTTCCCTACCACTGACGTGAGACTCACTGGCCTGTCGTTCCCTGGCTTATCTCTACAACCCTTCTTAAATAGTGGAACCACATTAGCTGTTCTCCAGTCCTCTGGCACCTCCCCCGTGGTCAGAGAGGAATTAAAAATTTGGGTCAGAGCCCCTCCGATCTCCTCCCTTGCCTCCCTCAGCAGTCTGGGACACAAATCATCCGGACCTGGAGATTTGTCCACTATAAGCCTGCCAATACCTCCAATACCTTGTCACTCCCTATATCAATTTGCTCAAGAACCTCGCAGTCTCTCTTCCCAGTGTGTGCTCTTTATTATCAATGAAGCAGAACCTTGACGGTTCCATGGTGTGTCTCCATTTTAAGAGTCGCGAGGGCCAGTGCTGACCATTATGGGAAACAGATGGTGTTGAAAACGAGGCTTTTTCATGTCTGTCAGTCAAATGTGTGAAGGTGGTCATAGTGAGGTGATCTATTTCCCTTAAAAGGTCAGGCTAACTGGAGCCCTGCATCCCTCACTGAGAGTAGAGGGTCTCAGATTAATGGGGAGGGAGGTAACACTGAGGACTGAGTGCTATGAACAAGTGTTAAAACCTTTTGAATGTCCTCACCTGTCTTAACCAAGTCTAGCCTTGCAGTACCACCATCGAAGTGACACATAAGGGGTTTTTCCATTGCTGGTGATGGATCTCCTTCAGGCGCTTTGTCAGACTGAAGGTATACTGCCTTGAGTCTACTGAGGACTGCAGTGCAACTCCTGCCTCCTGTAGGCCGCCTTAGCGATTGGGATGCTGCAGAGGCAACAGAAGAGGCAGCACCCTCTTGTGATGCCAGAACGACCTCCTGCAGTTGATACCTCATCTCAGCAAGGACATGAGGCTTCATCATCTTTCAAAGGATGAGGACATGGTGAGCAGAATCACAGAATCACAGAATCACAGTGCAGAAGTGGCTCTTGTACCATGACCTCTGCCTTATCACCCTCCCCCTTCAGGATGCCCTGCAGCCGTTCAGTGACATCTTGGACCCTGGCACCAGGGAGGCAACATGCCATCCTGGAGTCACGTTGATGGCCACAGTAGCGCCTATTTGTTCCCCTGACTATAGAATCCCCTATTACTATTGCTCTTCCTCCCTTCCTCCCCTCCTGTACAGACAGGCTGCTTGTGGTGCCAGAAGATTGGCTCTGTCCGCACTCCCTGGAGGAACCAGCACCCTCATCAGCCTCCAAAATGGAATACTGATTTGCAAGCAGGACCCCAGGGGACTCCTGAACTACCTGTCTGTTTCTCTTGGGCTGCCTGGTGGTCACCCATTCCCTTCCATCCTCAAGTCCCTTCATCTGTGGCGTGACCACCTCTCTAAATGTGCTATCCACTATGCTCTCAGACTCACGGATGCTCCACAGTGTCCCCAGCCGCCGTTCCAGCTCTGAAACCCGAGCTTCCAGGAGCTGTAGCTGGACACACTTCCTGTACACATGCTGGTCCTGGAAATGTCCCTGGCTTCCCACATGGAACACAAGGAACACACTACGGCTTTGAGTGCTCCTGCCATGACTTATCCCTTTACATTAAGCCTTTTAAGTCAATTACTCTAGGGCCCTTCTTTCCTGATCCTCATTACTGTAGAATATACAAACTATAAACCACAAAAAGACCTTAAACTATAAGCGATTAAAGTAGTAAATACCTTACCCACTACTTACCAGTAATTCCTTTCCCTTGTAGCCTCTACTGCTGCAGCAGGGCAAGACCACTCTGAAGATTTAAGAAGTTGGACAGCAAAGAAAAAATGCAAAGAGCACCTTGTCCCCTATGCACCGAATTCCCACTTTGCACCAAATTGCCAATACCCACTCTGGCTGTGCCCCACTCAGGATGTGCTCTGTCCCCTGTTCATGTGCAAGCTTGACCCAGACCTCCCTGTCGCTTGCCATTTCAGCACACCATCCTGCTCTCATGCCCACATGTCCATCCTTGGTCTGCTGCAATGCTCCGGTGAAGCTTAACGCAAACTGGAGGAACAGCACCTCACCTTATGACTAGGCACTTTACAGCCTTCCGGACTTAACATTGAGTTCAACAACTTCAGATCATGAACTATCTCCTCCATCCTCACCCCTTTTTGATTACCTTTTTCCAAATACTTATTTTTTAATTTTTATATATTTTTTTCCCACCTATTTCTATTATTATTATTTTTAAAATTTATTTCCATTCATTGCTTTATCTCTACCTTTTAGCCTATTTCGATCTTTTCTCCTACACCTTCCCCTCCTCCCCCTGCTCCTGCCCTGCTAGTTCGGTATCGCGGGTCTGTGCCCTCATGTTGGTTAGGTTGTGCAGCATGCAGCAGAATCTTGACACGCATTCCACCATGTTCAGCAGGGCTCCTCTGGACCAATTCAAGCAACAAGGCATTGTTTAAGCATCCCAATGGTCTGCTCTATCACATTTTGTAAATATGGCTTTCACTATATGTATGTTGCCATATGGGCATTAGCTGTGCACTGGAGTCATGAGTCTTGTCGTCAAAGGATAGCCCTTGCCACTAAGTAGTCACCCTCTGGTTTGTTCCAACACAACTAGCATAACAGACTGGTACAGAACAAATACATTATGACTGGTTCCAGGACACTGGAGATTGACCTGTATTGTTTATGTTGTCTGGTCACAGAGCAGCTGGGTATTGAAAGATTGCAATCCTTCCCAGCTGCAGTATATTTTAGAGTTAACATGTGATGCACACAAAGTGATGTGCAAACAATCAATGGCACCCTGCACCATGAGGAAGACTGCAAACCTCATGAGGCTGCAAAGTCACTCCACCTGCTTTCCTCTGGCAAAAGCAAATGTTCTCCTGGAATACAGAGACACACAGCGACCTCCCTTATACAACAATGGATGGCAAACTGGGAGATGTTGCAAATGTTGCCTGCTCAAGCCTGGAAGGAGCCAAGGCATGCATAAAACACCATGCCTGCTGTCCCTTCATAACCATTGTCAATGTTGTCCTTGCCCTGCTCTGAGGCAGTTGTGGCTGCAGGAAGTGGCAGATTTCAGTGAGGACGTCCTTAATGAAATGAAGACATCTGACACACCCTTCTTGCTGAGGTTCAGGAATTACTCCCTGATCAGTCTGGGGGGGGATATGGCCTTCTTCTGAGAGGCATTGTCCACCTCCTCCTCCCTTTTTGAGAAGCTGTCCTGCTCTGTGTTGCCTCTGCTCATTCTGCCTGTTGCTATGTAGGCCAAGGAGCAAGCACCTCACTACAACCTTTTCCGGGAGCAAGTGGTTTGCAGACAATCCTTGAAGTCAGGACAAAGTCCTATAGCACTTGCCACACCATTCCCTGTACATTTTAAACAGCTCTGGAAACCACCAAACACATCAGCAATTATATGAAGAGCTGGTAGAAATCAAACATCTAACTTGAAAGTAATTGATTCCCCTTTAAATAGTACCGGGGGTGGGCATGGGTGTGAAGTTCTTTTGACAGAAACATTTACATATTCAGCCAAAAACATTTAGAATTAGAACTTCATGAGCTGTTAAACATGGATCCTTTTTTTTATCTCTTCCTAGTAGACTCCATCTGCTGGTATTTGTGTGTATGGTAGCCTCAAGTGGATAAAATGCACATTGTTATTTTCAGTACATTGCAAAGGGATGGGTGTTGGCCCTTCCTGCCGAACATACGTTCAGCTGTAGATATTGAACTGACAGTGTTCACTGCAGCATTTAACTCCAAAATGGTAGTGATTGCGTCAAATCAGAGTTATACACTGACTGAAGTCATGTATACATACAGCAGACACTCCCTGCACAGACACTAATGTCCTGATCAAAAAGGTTTCTGCGCAACTGCCACCAGAAGTGTGTGCATGCTATCAAAGCCATTTTGGAGGTAAAATAGCACTTGTAGTGGTGAAAAACCAGATTCCACAGAGCTGCATTTTATCGTGATTGTCTCATACTGCCCTGATTTCACACCAACCTAAGTCTAACTGCAACTGACGCAAAGAGAAGTTTTGATTTCTGCAAGTACTGGTCTCGAATGAGTATTTGTAATATTATTATAACCTACATCATTTATAGTTAGAATAGTCCTTTATGTTGGACTCTGTTAAAATATACCAAGGTACTCTGCAGGCAGAATTTTTCCCCCCGTCGGGGGGGAGTTTAGGTAGGGGCATGTGGAGACACGCCTCTGATCGGCACCTCCGATTGGGGGCCTGCCGTCATTTTACGTGCGCGGGCCAATTAAGGCCCACCCAGCGTGACATCTGCCAGGAAGCGCTATGCGCTCCCTGTGCGGGCGGGGAGTGGGGGGCTGATTCCCTCAGCCGGGAGTGCATGAGTTGGGACATGTCCATCATTTTCAAAGACACTTTTATTACATTTTTAAAAACCTACATGAAACCTCATCCGGCCTATGGATGAGGTTTCAAGCTTTTTCTAATGCCCGCCAGGGTTCCCGGCCTGCCCGCCAACCTTACGGTTGGACAGGCAGGTCCACTAATTACTTTAATCAGTTTGTCAATGGCCTCAATTGGCCATTGACAGGTCTGTGGGTGCACAGCTGATTCTGCTGAGCCCCCGCCTACCTGAAAATCTAAATGGGGCAGGTTGACGTCGGGAGTTCCGTGTTTTCATTTTACACGTTGGCGAGCAGGTCCCGCCGTCCCCCCCCACCCACTCGCCGACCGAGAAATCCTGGCCTACGAGTGCATACTGGTTAAAGTTGTTTGTTTAACAATAATTCTCAAACATATATGGAATTGCAATGCATCAAAAAAGTGGCTGCGTTGGCAAGATGATACTGCCATTTAATTTCAGTCTATATTTGAATAAAAGCTTTGGGAATAGACCCTGTATAAAATTATCACACTCTTTGCTGTTCACTGCACTGGACAGCTGTGCTTTGTTGCTCACAAATTTAATTGAAAAAAACTTGTTTACTGCAAACATTTGTAAGAATGGTCATGTGTCCTGTAACCTCCAAAGAGCTTAGATTTGTCCTTATTACTGCGTAGAATCTTGTAAAGCACACAAACAAATCCCTGTAATTAACAGTTATGTTCCTGCCTGCTAGAGGAAGATAGCGGAACCCAGCAGCTGGTTCAGAGTCTTCCTTCATCTGGTTTCAGATATCACAACATTTTGATTGGGTTACCCCACTGGGCATTGGACAAAGATTTGCTCCTGGTGTTATATGTTAATGACAACATAAACAAAGCAAGAAGCCCTATTTTCTTAAATCCTTTTAGCAAAATCACTCTCCTAGAGCCTTTTACAAGTTTCTTAACAGTTGGAGAACTTTGGAAATTTTCCTGAAATGCAGCTGACAATAACAATTGAATTAGATGTCAGAGATGTTTTCACTTCAGACCTTGGTGTTCTGGTATTAAATTTGTATTTTATTTTAAGAGAACAGTAGTTCCATTTAAAATTAACATGCAATTGGTGCTTATATAGTAATATTGTTGACATTAATTGCTACTCAGACCAATGAGAGCAAGTCTACCTCCCATGGGGTTTTCACATCATGTGGCTCATTTTCCAGGCACATGTTGTTAGTTTAGAGGTTCATCCTCCATTCCCTTTACCTGGGAAATTGCAGGTTGATTTTGCATCCGTGGAAATTAATGTGAACAAAACGCATGACTGATGGGAAAGGTGCCTAGCCACGAGGCATGAATATGTGGATTAACTTAAGTATCCTAATTTTTCTATTTAAAGAAAAGACTCCAGCTAGATTTGCCAGTTATGGAGACAGACTGGGAGGTAGGATGGATAGTAAGATGGCGGCAGGAGGGACAGTAAGATGGCACAGGAGGGATAGGATTTTGGAGGCAGGAGGGATAGTGAGATGGAGGCAGGAGGGATAGTAAGATAGTGGCAGGAGGGATAGTAAGATGGAGGCAGGAGGGAAGCTTGACGTGTTCCAATGCCTTGGGGGTGTTCCTTTTTATTCTTTCATGTGATTTGGGTGTTGCTAGTTAGGTCAGCATTTATTGTCCATCCCAAATTGCCCTTCACAAGGTGGCGGTGAGCCCCCTTCTGGAACCGCTGCAAATCATCGGATGTAGATGAACCCACAATATTAGGAAGGGAGTTCCAGGATTTTGAGCCAGCAACAGTGAAGCAACAGAGAAACATTTCCACATCAGGATAATGTGTGGCTTGGAGGGGGACTTGCAGGTGGTAGTCTTCCTGCATATTTGTTCCCCTTGTCCATCCAATTGATTGTGGTTGTGGGTTTGGAAAGAGCTTGGTGAGTTTCTGGGATGCATCTTGAATATAGTATACACAGATGCCACTGTGTGCCAGTGGTGGAGGGAGTGAAAGTTAAACATGGTGGATGTGGTGCCAAAAAAACAGGCTGCTTTGTTTTAGATGGTGTCAAGCACTTTGGAGTGTTGAGCCACATTCATCCAGGCAACTGGAGAGTATTCCACCACGCTCCTGGCTTGTGCCTTGTAGATGGTGGACAGACTTTGGGGAGTCAGGAGGTGAGTAACTCACTGCAGAATTCGCCGCTTTGACCTGCTCTTGCAGCCACAGTATTTATATGGCTGGTCCACTTCAGTTTCTGGTCAATGGTACCCCCCAGGATGTTGATGGCGGGGGATTTAGCATTGGTAATACCATTGAATGTCTAGGGGAGATGGTTAGATTCTCTCTTATTGGAGATAGTCATTGCTTGGCACTTGTGTTAGTGAAAGTTATTTGCCACTCAAAGACCAATCCTGAATGTTATCTAGACCTTGTTGCATATGAACATGGACTACTTCAGTATCCAAAGAGTCACAAATGGTGCTGAACATTGTGTAATCATCAGCGAACATCCCCACTTCTGACCTTATGATGGAGGGAAGGTCATTGATGAAGCAGCTGAAGATGATTTAGCATTGACAGTACCCTGAGGAACTCCTGCAGTGATGTCCTGGGACTGAGATGACTGGTCTCCACCAACCACAACCATCTTCTGTAGTGCTGGGTATGACTATAACCAGTGGATAGTTTACCCTAGATTCCCATTGGCTTCAATTTTACAAGGGGTCCCTGATGCCACATTCTTTCAAATGCGGCCTTGATGTCAAGGGCAGTCACTCTCACCTCACCTCTTGAATTCAGCTCCTTTTTTCTCATTTGGACCAAGGCTGCAATGAGGTCAGGAGCTGAATGGCCCTGTGGAACCCAAATTGAGCATCAGTGAGCAGGTTATTGATATGTAAGAGCCACTTGTTTGCACTGTCAATGGCAACTTGCATCGCTTTGCTGGTGATTGAGAGTAGGTTGATGGGGTGGTAGTTGACCAGCTTGCATTTGCCCTGCTTTTTGTGGTCAGGACAGGCCTGGCCAACTTCCCACATTGTCAAATAGGTGCCTGTGCTGTAGCTGGAAGAGCTTGACTAGGCGAACACAAGTCTTCGGTGCTACTGCCGGGATGTTGCCAGGGCCCATAGCCTTTGCTGTATCCAGTGCCTTCAGCCATTTCTTGATATCATGTGGAGTGAATTGAATTGGCTGAAGACTGGCATCTGTAATGCTGACGATCTCAGGAAGAGGCCAAGATGAATCACCATAAGAACATAAGAAATAGGAGCAGGAGTAGGCCGTTCAGCCCCTCAAGCCTGCCCTCCCATTCAATAAAATCATGGTTGATCTGCCCCAGGCCTCAACCCCTCTTTTGTGCCAGCTCCTCATAGCACTCAACTCCCCCATATTTCAAAAATCTATCTACCTCCTCTTTAAATACTTTCAGTGATCTAGCCTCCCCAATTCTCTGGAGTAGAGAATTCCAGACATTCACTACCCTCTGAGAGAAGGAATTCCTTTGCATCTCAGTTGTAAATGAGTGGCCCTTTATTCTGTAACTATGTCCCCTGGTTCAAGATTCCCCCGCTAGTGGAAACATCTCAGCATCTACTCTGTCAAGCCCCCTCAGAATTGTGTATGTTTCAGTAAGATCACCCCTCATTCTTCTAAACCCTAATGAATAAAGGCCTAACTTGTTTAGCTATTCTTGATAAGTCAACCCCTTCATCCCAGGAATCAACCTAGTGAATCTCTTGAACTGCCTCCAATGCCAGCATAGCCTTTCTTAAATACGAGGATCAAAGCTGTACACAGTACTCCAGGTGCAGCCTCACCAACACCCTGTACAGCTGTAACAAGACTTCCCTATTTTTAAACTCCAATAGCAATATAGGCCAAAATTCTATTTGCCGCCTTAATTACTTGCTGCACCTGCATGCTAACTTTTTGTGTTTCATGCACAAGAACACCCAGATCCTTCTGTGCTGCACTTTTTTGGAGTCTCTCTCTCTTTAAATAATATTCTGCCTTTTGATTTTTCTGACCTAAATGCATGACCTCACACTTTCCTACATTAAACTCCATCTGCCAAGTTTTTGCCCACTCACTCAACCTTACAGATCCCCTTGCAGATTCCTTATGTCCTCATCACAACATGCCTTCCCACCTATTTTTTTTTATCATCAGCAAATTTGGATACATTACACTCTGCCCCCATCCTCCAAGTCATTAATATAGATAGTAAATAATTGAGGCCCTAGGACTGATCCTTGTGGCACTCCACTAGTATGTCTTTCCAACCTGAAAAAGACCCATTAATCCTGACTCTCTGTCTTCTGTGTGTTAACCAATCCTCAGTCCATGCTAATACATTACCCCCAATACCGCGAGCTCCTATCTTGTGCAATAACCTTTTATGTGGCACCTTATCGAATGCCTTCTGGAAATCCAAATACACTACATCTACCAGTTCCCCTTTATCAACTCTGCTTGTTATATCCTCAAAGAACTCTAGCAAATTTGTCAAACATGATTTCCATTTCCAAAACCATGTTGACTCTGTTTTATTGGGTTAAGCTTTTCTAAATGTCTTGCTATTTCTTCCTTAGTAATGGATTCTAGCATTTTCCCAATGACAGATGTTAGCCTGACTGGCCTATAGTTTGCTGCTCTTTGTCTTCCTCCCTTCTTGAACAGAGGCATCACATTAGCGATTTTCCAATCCGCTGGGACCGTCCCAGAATCCAATGAGTTCTTGAATATTTCGGTCAAGGCCTCCACTATATGTGCAGCCACTTCCTTTAAGCCCTTGGATGCAGGCCATCAGGTCTGGCGTCTTGTCTGCTGTTAGTCCCATTAGTTTGTCAAATACTTTATCCCTCATGATAGAGACTGTAACAAGATCTTTCCTACCATTAGCTCCTTGCTTATCTGATAGCTTGGGGTGCTTTATAGTGTCCTCCACTGTGAAGGCCGATGCAAACTATCAGTTTAAATTACCTGCCATTTCCCTGTTCCCTGTTATCAATTCTCCAGCTGTATCCTCCAAGGGTCCCACGCTCACGTTAGCCACTCTTTCTTTTTATATACCCATAGAAGCGCTTGCTGTTTGTTTTTATATTTCTTGCCAACTTATATTCATAATCAATCTTCTCCCTCTTAATTGGCTTTTTAGTTATCCACTGCTGGTTCCTAAAAATTTCCCAATCCTCTGGCCTACCAGTAGTTTTCACCACTCTGTATGCCTTTGTTTTTGATTGGATACTCTCCTTGACCACCTTTGTTAACCACGGGTGGTTCATCCTTCTCATTGAATCTTCCTTTTTGACCAGGATAAATTTTTGCTGAGCTTTATAAAATATCTGCTTAAATCTCTGCCATTGCTCATCCACTGACCTTCCCCTTAGTCTATTTTCCCAGCACGCTTCACACAACTCTTCCTTTGTACCTCTGTAATTGCCCTTCTTTAAGTTAAGGACACTGGTTTGAGACTCGAGTTGCTCGCCCTCAAACTGAATTTGAAATTCTACCGTACTGTGATTGCTACGCACTAGAAGATCCTTAACTATGATATCTCTTATTAATCCCACCTCATTACACATTACTAGACCTAAAATAGCCTGTTCCCAGGTAGGTTCTGCAAAGTATTTCTCCAAGAAACAATCCCTGATGCACCCTACAAATTTGTCCTCCATGTTACCCCTGCCAATCTGATTTGTCCAGTCAATTTGCAGATTAAAATCACCCATAACACTTGTAGCACCCTTCTTACATGCCTCCATTATTTCCCAATTTATACTTTGTCCTACGGTGAGGCAACTCTTCGGAGGCCTATAGACAACTCTCATCTGTGACTTCTTCCCCTTGTTATTCCTTATTTCCACCCAAACTGATTTCACATCACAACCTATTGCACCTATATCCCTACTCACCACCACACTGATACCTTCCTTTATTAGCAAAGCTACCCCACCTCCTTTTCCTTTTTATCTACTTTTCCAGAACATCGAATACCCTTGAACATTGAGTTCCCAGTCTTGGTCAGCCTGCAACCATGTCTCTGTAATAGCTATCAATTCATATTCATTTATTTCTATTTGTGCTATCAACTCACCTATCTTGTTACAAATGCAGCGTGCATTCAGGTAAAGAGTCTTAAGCTTTGACTTAAGCTTTGACACCAGCAGCAGGAATGGCAGCTAGCTGGTTGTCTGCCAACCAAAGGCTGGCGGCCATTTAAGGTAATTAATTAGCTCATTGGTGGTCTTTTACCACCCTACCAACATTTTACTAGCATAGGAATGGCCCCCTGCCAAATGGGGAGACCACCAACTACATTGAGGCAGCCTACCTGTGCTTCCTTCCTTCTGGAGGCTGCATGTCCCACATGGAGCCACCCCCACTCTCCCCCGACCCCGCCGCAGCAGCACTGGCCACCCCCACAGCCCCTACACAGCCACTGTAGTATTTACCGCTCTAATCATTGGGCCTTGCCTGCCTGGTCCTGTTACATCAATATTTTTTATCCCATACTTTCTTTCCCCGCTCTTTCCCCTTGCAGCCCCAGCAGTGCCTACCTCTATTTGTGGTTTGATTGGGCCAGCAGCTCAGAAAGGCAGACCACCATTTTGATGGAATGGTGGTTAGCCACTGCTGGTAAAATTGCTGCCTTGGTTCTGCCGTTCACCCTTGTGTGCTGGGAACTCACAGTGAGTCAGGAACCACAGCATGTCGATAAAATGCCAGCCTCTGTGGTAAAATTTCACCTTCACCACATCAGCAATAATCCGGCAGGATGGATCACCTGCCCACTATAGAACCAGTCTCAATTATAGCCCTTGGAAATGAATGGAATGAAAGCCCTGGGTATTCTAGGACAGCAGGAAATCCACCTTGCCAGATGACTGCCACGCAATGAAGGTGAAAATGTGCCCTTTTTGCCTCTGCTAAGTAGCAAACCAGCAGCTTTAGGGTTGGGTATAATTAAAGCACAGCTCACAAATAATGCATTAAAAAAACAGATCCTAACCACTACAACACCATCATTCCAAACTGATGGATGGTTAATAAGTTTGCTCAATTAAAAATTCAGTCAGAAAGAAAGCAGTGAAAATAGCATGCTTTAAAATGTAAATTATGGACAAATCCAAAACTATTAATACAGAAATTCAAAGTTACAGCAAGGACTTGAAAAATCATTGTTTATTAAGAGGTTTTTATTGAAATGTTGGGAAGTGTTTCCTGCCATTTATAGGAGACATTGGTGAAATCATTCTATCTGCAGTAACATACCAGTTTCTGATATACTCTAAGAAGCTATTTTCCAGTGTCTTCCACACAGCAATTATAAGGGAAGGTGATTGGTGTAGTGGTATTGTTGCTGGATTAGAAATCCAGAGTCCCAGGGTAATGCTTTGGGGGCTTGGGTTTGAATCCTGCAATAGCAGATGGTGGAATTTGGATTGTCTCGTGACATCAGGTCAAGCATGGACAAGGAAACCTTCTGCTGATTACCATGTACCACACTGCCTCAGCTGATGAATCAGTGCTCCTCCATGTTGAACACCACTTGGAGGTAGCAGCAAGTGTGCAGGATGTACCCTGGGTGGGGGAGTCATAGAATTTTACAGCACGGAAAGAGGCCCCTTGGCCCTTCGTGTCGTTGCCAGTCATCAAGCCCCTATCTACTCTAATCCCATTTTCCAGCACTTGGCCCGAGCCTTGTATACTATGGCGTTTCAAGTGTTCATCTAAATACTTCTTAAATGCTGTGAGCGTTCCCACCTCTACCACCCAGCCAGCGAAGCCCACCTCCTCTGAATGAATAAAAAAAAATCACTGTCAGTATGTTGTCGTAAAATAAATAAACAAATATAAGAATTCACTGATTCTAACATAAGCTTTGTCCATCTTACTCACCTTACTGTGCCATATTTTGGCATCACGGGTGAAAATGCTAAATACTCACGGTTGACTGGCTTATCAAACAGCAATAACACCGACTGAGGTAGAAATGTACATAACAAAAGTGAGAAACAACTAAAGATACATAAAATCAATCAATCATGACCATTCAGCAAAATCTAATCATAGAAGTGGAAGGAACCAAATGCACCAAACAATTGTTAGTAATCCTTTTGGCATCATTCAGTTTGCTATAGTATGGTGAGCACTTGCTGCTGTAAGATTAAAAATAACCAAAGAAGGATATTTTTAAACTGATAGATGCAATAGAAGTTTCCATATCGGAAATGCCTATAACAATAATTTCTGTCTGAGGCCTGTGCCTATGTGAAATGCATAATGCAGAGTTGATAGTGGTTTCCACAGTCATCAGCATCAGCCTGGGAGACTCAACATTTTAACTGCAAACAGCTGCCAGCATGCAGTTTTGTGCCTGCAATTTTGCCAAAGTTTTACAATTGACCATTTACAGAAAATGCCAGAGCTTGCTGCTTGTAAGCCCCCTCTCCGCTTTAGTGAAAAATTACTGACAATGAAAAACCTTAGGGAACTTATTCTTTAAGCGCAAATTTAAAATGAACTTCTCATATAGAATCACACAGCACAGAGATGGCTATTTGGCCTATTGTGCCGGTATAAGAGGTACCAGTTAGTTCCATTCCCCTGTACCTTTCAAATAGCCCAGCGATTTTTTCTCCCTTTTCAAGTATATATCCAATTCACTTTTGAAAATTAGTATTGAATCTGTTTCTTTTCAAGTAGTGTATTCCAAATAATAAAAAATAATAAAACTATCCTAATTTTAAATGTTGCTTTTAATAGAATCTTCTGGTGACACTAAGCATTGTTGTAGAATTACTTAGCGAAACATCTTCCCCTCATTGGAGGGGAGGTGCGGGAGCGGGCGCGGGCAGGATTGGGGGCGCACCGCCATTTTACGTGGGCAGGCCAATTAAGGCCCGCCGAGCATGACATCTGCCAGGAAGCGCTAAGCGCTCCCTGTGCGGGCGGGGGGGGGATTCCTTCAGCCGGGAGTGCGCACTTTCACGCATACGCACAAAAGAGCACATAGATTTCCCTTAGGCTAAGTGCTGCTTCAAGGAGATCAGCTCCAATTTAAAACTTTCATTAAACATGTTTAAAAATTTTCCCTGCCATGTCCCCTCATGTGGCACTGTCACATGAGTTGGTACATGTCCATAAGTTTTATTCAAACCTTTCTTAAAGATTTAAATCCCCTCATGAAACCTCATCCCGCCTGTGGATGAGGTTTCATGCTTTTTCCGAGGCCCGCCAGGGCTCCCGGCCTGCCCGCCAACCTTGAGGTTGGACAGGCAGGTCCATTAATGACCTTAATTATGAAGGGTTCTCAAAATTCCCACATTTTACATATCATCAACAAGGGTATGACTTTTGGACTTTTACCTGCAACCAGACAACGAGAGGAGACAGAATACGCATTCTTCCCTTTAAAACAATCAACTCGGAGAAAGACTTCATCTTATATGAAACTAAAGCCCATCAAAATCTTGCATAAATAATCGCTACTAACTACTAAGGCAGGAAGACAACAGTCAATGCAATTATGCGAACCCATCAATACTCCACATATACAATGGCTTTCAGTTCAAGACTAGTTACGGGGGCAGGAAGACAATGATAAACATCATGCGAGCCCATTAAAAACAACGAGATAACAATTACCTGAAGAAGCTCAAATCAGACGAAGAACTTACCTTGATTTGGTTTCAGATAAGAAATTTGAAAAAAACAGTATAACTGAGCTAGCAGTTATGAAGGGGAAGCGGACACAGGAGAGTGAGCAGAGTTTAAGCAGGGAGCTGAGCCAAGTGGAGGAAGGAGATCTGGAGGTTTGCAACACGCCGAGGGGCACGGGGTGGCAGGCTCAACCTAAGGCCGCAACCGCAGCCCTCCACGAAGATCGACCACCCACAACTGTGCCCTCCACCCAACTGAAGAACCTTTGCAGATTCCACAGACCAAGACCACGTGCGGATGGCAGGCCCCAGAGGACACAAAGAACATACCCCAAAACTGCAACCAGCTTACTTGGCTGGATTTCGAACTGTCAAGGAACCCTGCTTGGTGAGCATGATCCCTGACCTCTCCTAGCTCAATTTAGTTAGGTTTTGGGTGTGGGACAAGGGTAAGGGGATTAGTATCGTGATTTTCCCTCGTTATATCGTGTGTTCCCCATTCTTAACTAAGTGTACTTTGTAGGTCTGTATAATCTCAGTGTAATCCTAATGTTATAAGTTCATTTGTGACTTCAATAAACAGTCTTTTTCTTGCACCAAAACCAGTTGTCTGCTGCACTTTGTCACAACCCCCAAATAAGTCCAAAGTCTAGGACCCAGGGAGTGGGAGCGATTCAGACCGCTCAGAAGTCAGAGGTGAAGCTGACACACACCACCACCCCCTACAATTACTTTTTCAATGGCCCCAATAGGCCGCTGACAGGTCGGCGGGTGCGCAGCTGATTCGGCTGCGCCCCCGCCGATCTGAAAATAGAAATGACATGGGGTGACGTCAGGGGTTCCACCCAATGTCATCCCACGTCATTGTATGCGTCGGCGAGCAGGCCCCGCCCCTAAACAGCAGGAGAAAACTGAAAAGCTGTTCCCTATGTTATATTCAAAAATGTAGTTACAGATGTAAATACAACTTCTTTTTAAATCTACCTGTAATGAGTAACAAAAGTACTTGCTGTTTATTTTACTGGAATTAATTAAATAACACTTACTGAGCTTCCAGCAGACAAAACTCTGCACCTGAAGCACATATTTGTAAATTTACACCGCAGGGTGATATCAGCAGCTGAACAGGCTGCAAAACAGTATCTATATTTAAGAGACACAGAAACACAATTTGTCTAAAACCATTTTGGTCGTGTTTACATACTGGTTTCAATTATTAAGTTAAAGAAGAATTGTTTTTGTTTGACAGTTATTGCAATGCGGAAAAAATTACTGCTGCTGTAGCAGTTCTGTATTTTCTTCCAGGGGTTAGAGACAATACCGCACAAGGTTTCTCTTTATTTCTCTCACTAGCGAGTGGCATTATCAGGACAGGCAGAGTGTTGAAGCTTTGGGCTCTTCACTACTGTGCATTCATTTTTCAGAAACACCCACAATGATGCCAATACCTGGTGTCTCATTTAGACAGAATAAAAACAACATACAACAGAATGTCTGGCATAGTTTTGAGGGACATGGCAATGGCACACAACAGTTAAATCTGTGCAAGCAAAAGAAAAATAAACCATGCCCATAACAAACGTTCTTTTAATAATTGTTCTTGTGGCTTTGTGATGTTTAATATTCTTTGAGACTTTGAGGATTCAGTAAGGACATTATGGGCCATGATTAATGCCATCCATGAACACCTAGAAGCTAGAAGTTAATTATGTCCATCAAAAACCCAACCTGAAACTGCTGATGTAGAATTGAAGTGTTAACCTTGTGTAACTGGAATAAAAACATGGATAATGAAGTTTTGCATTTGCATGCAAGTCGCATAATCATTTGAATGGAACCTACACTATTTCATTGCAGTTCACTGCACTCAGAGCATAAAACCTTTATTGAATAGCCACCTGCTACCTTAGCAAAATGGGTACATATACAAGAAGCAGTTAGCTCTAATCCCTCGGATGCTGTTAGATACGATGAATTACATGATGGCTACATAACAACATCCTGGAGCCCAAAAGAAGAGTGGATTATTGAAAGTCCAATTTCCTAAGACCACTTGGTAGAAAGTTGACTTGAGCTACAGAGTTCTATGTGAAATAAAAAAAAGTTAAAAGTCTATACAGCCTTTCCACTGAGCAGCACTCAGAATGCGGCAAAAGCTAATGAGTAACGGAAACACCTTGTATTTTGTCCACTTAATTTGTTTGAAAGGGCATATCACTTTAGTGAATGCGGAATAGGCTACAGGCTGCCATTCCATATACCAATCAGACCAACTTAACAAACAAGTCAGCATTTTCAAATTGACATCATTTTAACACTTGCACTAATCCATTTAAAACAAATGGTTTAACACAAACATTAAATTAACACCAATTGATAAATCTAAGCCTCAATCACAAGTCCACATTTGAATTTGATATTATGGTGAAATTCATATGAACGGTTCCCATTTCTGATTAATTAATAAGGCAATATCCCACAGAAAAACATCCTTAGAAATATAGAGAAGTTCAGGACCAGAAAAAAGCTCTGCAATCCATCTTTCTGATCTTAGAAACTAATACCCTTAATCACCCATTCCCAATAATATCTGTCCAATCCTCCCGTAATTGATCACAAACTCTCTGCCTCCCTGGGCAGTCCATTCATCACGTTCACCATCCTCTGTGTAAAGTAGTTAAATCCACCTTCTCTCTTTTAAGCTCGAACCTGTGTCCCCTGGGTTCAGAATTTGTTGAAATCTTGAACCCATTATCAGGATTCAATTGATCCATTCCCTTTAGGATCTTGTACACTTGAACAATATCTCCACTGAGCCTTCTCATCTTCAAAGTAAACAATCTCAGCCATTGAAACACTCTTCATAGTTCAGATGCTTTAACCAATATATTAGTCTGCTGGCCTTTTCCGCAATGTCCCGAAGGCATGAATATCCTTACTTTGCTATGGTGGCCAGAATTGTTCACAGATTTTCAAGTGTGGGTAACACAGTTCCAGTTTAGACTCATTAATACTTCTTTCAGGGTTAAAGTTAGCATCATATTTACTTTATAATGCATCTGTGAAACTCCCTGAAATTATTTGGTTAGGTGCTATATAAATGCAAGTTATAGTTGTTGTTAGCATTACAGCTATCCACCAATACTCTCAAATTCCCTTCCTTTCCAAAACATAGGAACAGGAATAGGCCTTTCAGACTGTTGAACTTGCTATGTAGCAAGAGCCATTCAGTTTATGTTCTCACTTTTTTTTCTATTCTCTAGTATCTTATCTTGCATTTGCACACATTAAATGCCATTTGTCCTTTAAGTGACCAACTTTTCAACTTATCCAGATTGCTCTGTATGAGTTTGTTTCTTCCCTATTATTTAACTCCTGACCCTCTTCAATGTTGATATCATCAGTATAGCCAGACAGCTTTGTTTCTGTATCCAGCCCTGAATCATTTCTATACACTATAAATAATGGCTGAGAACTTCTGTTCCCTGGGAGGGGTCGTACTCTGGAGGTACCCCAGAAGATGCATTGTAGACCCCCTAGAATTCCTATCACGAGGATTGCATGGCAATTGCCTGGGAAGTTTAAACTTGAACTTAAATTACCCTGCACTGGGAACCATCCGATACTCTGATTTAAATCGGAGACTTTGGATGTTTCCAACTCTCTTAGCAGAATAGTTACCCAGGAAAAGTTAGAAGGATTAAAACCATTTCTAACTCCTGGGTAGCTATACTACTGACAGCCCGATTACAGCCCCGACCTCTCTGACTACCCTCCCAACCCCTCCTGACCACCCGATCCCCCTTTCCCCTGACCACCCGAAAACTCCATGACCACCCAACCCAACCATGCCCCTGACACTCACCACCTGTAACCTCACCCCTCCCCCCCACCCCCGAACTAGCTAAGTAAAAGGAATGGAGTGACAATCCAACTGTTATTACCACTCAATAGAAGTTCTGGCCCAATATAGTGACAGCAACATTCATCCCGATGACTAGCGGCACTTTGCCACGTTGGCGCAGCTACATACACCAGTAACCTTTTGCTTTAGACAATTTCCAATCCACCTCAGAAGCTTTGCTCCTATCTTATGCCTTTTAAATGAATCACTGTGTGACACAGTATCAAAAGCCGAAAGCTAAATATAGCTAATTGTCAAAATTTTCATTGTCAACATTGACTAGCATTTCCTTGCGGTACTGCAGTATTTGTTGGGCCAGACTTCTCTCCGATTGATCAATCCTGATCCCTTTTATTATTACATGTGCATTTCATAATTACCTATTTCAAAGAACCTTTTGAAATGTTACAAAAAAACAAATGTTAGATTTGTTGACTTGTCTCATTTCCTGATTCATACCATGCTTCTCTTTAAATATGTTAACTGCTTTCAATTCTTTGATCACTGCTCCTATTTTGACTGATTCCCTAAAGATGGGATGGCAGAGGCATGACTGAAAGGGAACTTGCTCTAGTTCTTAGATTGGGCATGGATCACATCTTGCAAAAGCATGATCAATGTCATCTTCTGGACTAGTTTCAGTCACCTGAAGTAGTCGGGACAGGAAATTTCTAGGTTTTTTTCCCCTTCTTTTTTGGCTTTGTCTTCCTTATTTGTGCTTAATTCCCCTCTGTCAGGGGATTACATGTCTTTTGAGGGTTTCAAATTGTCTAGTAATAATGCTCCCATCTTAAGGAGTTTGGCTGACTTAATAGGCCAGCTGGCCTTTTCCTGCCCATCATTTCCATATGTCAAAGTGACTTTATTAGTCTCTTTATGCCCTTGTATTAGCTCTTGTTTTTCATTCATTTCTACAGCCAATCAGTGGCATGATATTTACCTTTATAACACTAACTTGTACACATTAAAGAAAGACTTACGTTTCTCTAGCGCTTATCACAAGTACCAGACACCTTAAAGCAGGTTACCGCCAATGGAGTACTTTTTTTGAAGTGCAGTCACTGTTGTAATGTAGGACAGCAGAAGAACATAAGCACTAATACCTGTACAGTGGTAGCAAGACTTCCCTACTTTAATACTTCATCCCTCTTGCAATAAAGGCCAACATTCCATTTGTCTCTCTAATTACTTGCTGTACCTGCATGCTGACTTTTTGTGATTCACACACAAGGTGTGTATACCCCAGCATTCTGCAGTCTCTCTACATTTAAATAATATTCTGCTTTTCTATTCTTCCTGCCATAGTGGACAACCTCATATTTTCCCAAATTATATTCCATCTACTAAATTTTTGCTCACTCACTTAATCTACCTATATCTCTTTTCAGTCTCTTTGTGTCCTCCTCAGAGCTTGCTTTTCTTTATTTGTATTGTCAGCAAATTTTGCTACAATAGTGTTGGTCCCTTCACCTAGCACTGATCCCTGTAGCATTCCATTAGTTCCAGTTTACCAAACTGAAAATGACGCACTTATGCTGCCTCTCTGTTTTCTGACAGTCCTCTATTTCTCCTAATTGCCCAAAACCATATGCTCTTATCGTGCATAGTAACCTTGCATGTGACACTTTAGCAAATGCCTTTCAGAAATGCAAATATACTACATCTACTGGTTCTCTTTATCCACCTTGTTTGCTACATCCTCAAAGAGTTCTAAAAAATTTGTCAAACACAATTTCCTTTCACAAAACCATGTTGACTCTGCCTGATTCTGTAATGATTTTCTAAATGTCCTGCTGCAATTTAGTGGTGCTCCCTCAGATCGAGGAGAGTGCTTGCAATAGCATCCTAGAGTAAAGATGGAGGGAGAGAGAGATAAAAAGAAAGGGAGAGGGAAAGAGAGAGAAGCTTTAAGAGATAGGGGTAAAATCAGTGCAAGGTAAATAAGGTGGAAAAAAGAAAGTAAAAGGCTAAGGGAGAAACAGCATTAAGAAGAACAAAAAATTCACATTAGGCATTGGCATTGAGCCATTAGTCAGTCAGTTGGTCAATCTGTGATTGGTGAAGGGTTGTGCACCTTCCTGAGGTTTCTCCTTGCTCTCATCTCTTTGGCCTTCATCATCTGCCCTGCTTCAAAACCAGCTACCCCTTTGTGAAATAGGGCTCGCCATAGTGAGCAGTCCAGTGCACCCTCTTCCCAGCTGTTGAGGTCAAAGCTGATCTTCTTCAAGTCAACTTTCAGGGTATCTTTGAAATGTTTCTGCTGGCCACCCTGTGATCAAGCTGGGAGTAGAGAGCACACTTCAGGAGGCGAGTGTTCGGCATTCTGATGCTGTGGTCTGTCCAGTGCAGTGGTCATTTGAGAATGCTCACCTCTATGCTCAGGACACCTGCATCCCGGAGGACGCTCATGTTCATACAGCGATCCATCCAAGTGATGTGTAGGACCTTCTGTAGGCAGCACTGACAGTACGTCTCAAGCTTTCTCAAGTGTCGGTGATAATATACCCAGGTTTCGCAGACATAGGGGAATGTCAGGAGAATGACTGCCTTGTAGATTGTGACCTTTGTGTCTGTCCGCAAGTGATGTTTAGGGCAAACCACCTGAGCCCCTTTCCAAAGGAGGAACTTGCTCCCTCCTGCGTAGGATGTCCAAGTCTGTGGTCCCTGACTGGGACACGTGGCTATCAGGACAAGTGTTCAACTGCCTCCAGGTGGTGACCCAAGCTGTGACAAGGGTTGGGGGAGCTGGGGGTTGTGGGAGGCGCGGTTCTTGTGAGCCTTGATTTTGGCAAAAGGACCTTTGCCTTATTGGCATTCGGGCTCGAGGGGTTTCTTTAAATAGTTGTCAAGGGTGGCCTGTCAGTCATCTTCTGTATGCACCAGGATAATACAGTCATCCGAATACTGGAGGTCTTATATGGTCGTGCACAAGACTTTGGTCTTTCCTTTCCACCTTTGAAGGTTGAAAAGCTTCCCATTGAACCTGTACTCAATTTGGAGCCCGGAAGGGAGGGCATGCTATATCATGTCAGGGTTGGCTGATAGGAAGATGAAAAGAAGGTGGACATGACAGGAAAAGCATCAGATTCCAATCTGTTGCCGAGAAAAGTGACAGTCATTAAATCATGTAAAAGCTGCACAATCTCGACGTATTTCCATGGAGCGGCAATGTGACCCAGGATCCTACAGAGAGCTTCCCAGTTGACTGAATCAAAGGCCTTCGTCAGATCAATACAGGCCATTTAGAGGGCTTGGTATTGCTTGCAGCATTTTATTTTTAAACTGCTATGGTAGAGATCAGATCCATCGTGCCTCGTGATATTCTGAAGCCACATTGGGAATCTGGCAGATCGGATTCTGCAAGTGGAAGTAGGCAGTCCATGAGTATTCCAGCAAGGATCATGTCTGCAGTGGAAAGTAGAGCTGTCGCTCGATAGTTGTCACATTCATCCCTGTTTCCCTTCTTGAAGATGGAGACAATCTTGGCATCCCTTAGGTCTACTGGGAGCCTCACCATGCCAGATTTGTCGGAAAGCATAGGCTTTACTCAACTGAGTCCCTGCAAAATTATCTCCTTAGCTGGGATACCATCCAGGCCAGCAGCCTTGGCGTGCAATGGCTCAGTAAATTCCATCCAGGGATGGAGGTTTGGCAAGGGACTTGTCCGCTGGGCATTCGCATACAAAGGCAAGAGTGGTGTCAAAGACCATTGAGTCATGGTTGAGCCTTGAAGTGCTTTCTCCACCTGGTCCTGATGGAGCCACTGTCTATGAGCACAGTGGACCTATCAGCAGCTAGGGCCAGTGTGGGGTCAAATGGGCATGGACCGTAGATTTCGTGGCCTGGCAGAAGTTTCTTAAATCATGCCTGTCAGTATACAGCGGGGTCTCCTTGACTTTCTCTTGTCACCGATTGTTCCTGATCTCTCGGATCACTCTCTGAGCTTCAGCCTTGGATTGTCAGCAGGAGGCATTTAAGGAGCTGTTTATGGGGTAACTTTTTGCCATAGGTGGAATGTAGCTTGCTTCAGATTTAGAACATTTTCAATTGTGGCGTCATTGTCATTGAGCCCAGTCCTGGTGGCAGCAATTAGTGGAGCCCAGTATTTCAGCGCAGGCCAAAAGAATGCCGGTCTTGAGGCCATTCCAGATGGACGCACCACATACACCAGCTTCAGGGAAAACAGTGAGCTTGGACCGGAGGGCTTGTTGAAAGGCCTCATAGGTAGTCTTTTCCTGGAGAGAGTTTGTGTTGAATTTCCCATGGGCAGCCTCCATCTGCCTGCGATGACATCAGGCAGATGGAAGCCCATGATCGACCTGACTAGACGTGGTCAGTCCAGCTGTCATCTGTGCCATGCATTGCTCTTGTGACACAGACTTTTTTTGGTCTCGGACGTGGACAATGACGTAATCTATCAGATGCCATTGTCGAGAACGGGGGTACTGCCAGGTGGTCTTGTGCCTGTCATGTTGGCAGAACACAGTGTTGGTAATTAGGAGTTTGTGCTCAGTGCATTTACCCGAAAAAAGATGATGCTGGAGCTTGAAGCTCTTTCCTGATTAACCCCTTTCAAACCGAGTAATCACATCCAACCCTGGCTCTGAAACTCCAAATAAGACTCATGCATGGATTATCACCTTGTTGTGGTGGAAGGGCTTCCATGGGACAAGGAACCCCAGGGCTATGCCATCTGGAGACCAGTGCTCCTTGTAGGGTCACCCATGACAACAAGCCTGGGGTAAGGCTCTGGACCAAACATGATCCAGAGGAATTCTAATCCCCAATGGTGGGTCAGGCGGAAAAATAATTCTTAATTCTCAACGGCTATGATGGCAGCTGAAGGCTGCAGCAGGAAGCCAACTCACCAGTTGTCCAAAATCTCCCAGGCTACAGGTTCAAGCCGTCTCCTGCCAAGCCCCCAAGTGTGGTAGCTGCAAACACAACAGCCTACCCTCGTTAAAAGACTCCACACGCATGCCCTTGCTACAGGCTGCACTTGCTTTCTTTTTTCTTGCTCACTATTCTTTTCTCTTCTCACCCCTTTTTAAAAGCCCTGCAGCGACAGATGAGAGGTGACAGGGACAGGACTAGTGTCTCCGGAAGTCCCTAGCCTTAAATCTGACCGTAGGTGGCGTATACTGATGGTCGTTAACCACCTGGATGGGACAGGGCCGCTTCTCGGCAGCAGAGACAAGATAAGGAAGTGGTTAAAAAGACATACCGGATCCTGGGCTTTATAAATAAAAGGATAGAGTACAAAAGAAAGGAGGTTATGATGAACCTTTATAAACTACTGGTTTGACCTAAACTGGAGCACTGTTTCCAAATTTGGACATCAGGCATTAGGAAGGGTGTGCAGGATTTGGAGAGGGTGCAGAAAAGATTTGCAAGAATGTTTCCAAGGATGAGGGACTTCAGTTATGTGAATAGATTGAAGAAGCTGGGGTTTTTCTCCTTAGAGAAGAGAAGGTTGAGAGGAGATGGGTAGAGGTGTTCAAAACCATGAGGGGTCTAGACAGGGTAAATAGAGGAAAACTGTTTCCATTGACCAGAGGGTCAAGAACCACAGGATACCAACTTAAGATGAGTGACAAAAGAAACAATGATGACACAAGAAAGAACCTTTTTATACTGTGAGTGATTAGGATCTGGAATGCAATGCCTGCGAGTGTGGTGGAGGCAGATTTTGGCTTTCAAAGGGGGATTGGATAAGCACCTGAAGAGAAAGAAAATGCACAGCTATGGGGAAAGGGCAGGGAAGTGAAACTAGCTGATTGCTTTTGCAGAGGGCCAGCACAGACACAATGGGCCAAATGGGCTCCTTCTGTGCTGTGACCATTCTGTGATTCGATGATTCTACTTATGAAATTTGCTGCAATTATGTCAAAGGTACTAAGTTAAAATCACAGTGATTTTGACCAGTAAATTTGTTGTACATGAAGAAAATAAATTCATATTTTAATTTCTTCTGTAACAGAAAAAGCTGCATGCAATTGAATTCTGAGTACATACATATAGACACAAGTCAGACCAAATGATGCTAATACAGCCCAAACTCTGATGACCTAATCTGTAACATTTAAAGTTGCACAAAAAAGGCCTTTAAAAGGAGAGTTCTATTGTCTGATCAGTGATAAACAAACAAATAGGTGTTCTTCTTCTTTCATATGGCTTTAGGAGCAGAAGCTGACATCACAGTTTTAATGTCAAGTTCCCCAATGTCCTTCTGGAGAGCAAGTGTAACTCCAGGATGTCACCCTCAAACTTGAATCGAGGTCAAGATGTTATTATCTGCGTTGTGATTTGGTCAGGGTTTCCACAGTTGCAGCCAGGTGAGGTTTTGAGGTGCCACTTGTACTTCAGGTGACCACATCAGCCATGTCCAGTCCGTACTCCACATGCTCAGGGGGAGATTGAAGCCTGGTTTTGAGATGTTGGGTTGGAGACAATGGACAGGATTTTCTGGCCCCAATGGGATCGTCTGGTTCCACTGGAAGTTAATGGACATTTGCTGGGCCGATAAATCTCCCACAGCGGGTCCCGCCACGACAGGGTTGGAAAATCCCGGCCAATGTGTTCATTTGGGAGGGTGTTTTCGGCCGAAGCTTTCCTCCAGTTTCATCAGTGTTATGGGGCTAAATTTTCCCGTTGGTGTGCGAGGGTGAGCTCCGCACGTCTGCGCGTAAAATGGCGCACGGTGATGTCAGGCGAGCGTTCCGATGTCACCACATGCCATGACAATATTTCATTGGGCGGGCATGTGATGATATCCGCTACGCGTCCGCTATTAATTAACGGACCACTTAAGACCCTTAACTCACCAATCAATGCCGATTTTTCAGCACCCATGCAATCTTCGGTTCGGCGCAAGGGAACAACGGGCAGGCAGGTATGACAAATTTGTATAAACCTCATCCACGGGCAGGATAAGAGGGCTCACTGGGCTCTCTCAAGTATTGATTTTTCAAAGTTATTGAAACTTGTGAGTGTGACCTGCAATACCTCAAAACGCATACCAGCTTCTTTGTCTGGACTCTTAACTTTCAGGTCAGCACTCTGCAGTGAGGAAACTTTTTGGGCCTGCAGCTTTCAGGAAACCTTCCCATAGCCTTTGAATGGGAGCTGAACTCTCCACTGGAGGCCAGTGGAGAGTTCAGGCCTCTGAGGAGGAAGGGAGGGCTAGAAGGGGGAGGAGGCCATGAGTGCACATTTAGCACCCAGGGGAGCCACCTTTGGGAGGACAGGCGCAAGCATAAGGGGCGCAGGGCCAAGAGGTCGTCCAAGGTGGAAGGGGCCGCGAAGACGCCACTATCCTGCTGCCAGAGTATACAGACGGTGAAGCAGCTAACTCAACATGTCTGAGGTGCAGTGCCAAAGGAGGCTCTATCTCCCAAGGGAGACAGTCAACCATATCTGTCAGATGATTGGGCCTGAGATCTCCTCTAACTGTGTGGGTGGACACCCCATGCCAGTGGGTCTAAAGGTCACAGCTGCCCTCAACGTCTATGCCTCTGGCTCCTTCCAGGGCTCGGTGGGTGATCTTTGCAGTGTCTCCCAATCAGCTGTCCGCACTTGTGTCAAGCAGGTTATAGATGCTCTGTTCAGACGGGCATTGACATTCATCCACCTCTGTTGGGAACAGGCAAGTCAGGCACAGCGAACCAGAGGCTTCGCGGCCATTGCTGGCTTCCCCCGCGTCCAGGGTGCAATAGACTGCACACATGTGGCCATCAAGGCGCCAGCAGGTGAGCCCGGTGCCTTCGTCAACAGGAAGGGCTTCCACTCCATGAATGTGCAGATCGTGTGTGATCACACAATGCTGATCCTAAAAATCTGTGCAAGGTACCCAGGCAGCTCCCACGACGCCTACATCCTCAGACACTCCCAGGTGCCGCGGCTCTTCAGTGTTTCTGCCGGCTTCATGGATGGCTGCTGGGTGACAATGGCTATCCCCCACAAGGCGGCTCATGTCGCCTCTCCACCATCCAAGAACAGAAGCTGAGCAGCGGTACAATAGGTGCCACGCTTCCACAAGGGCTCACAACATGAAGAGATTTCCCTTTGCAGCTCCTCAGATGCAACAACTACCCCATTTTTATCATTGTACTACCAGAAGCAAGTGAACATGTCCAAAAATTTGGCGCCTTTTCTTCTTTTCAAAGGCAATTCACCATGAAGTCCTGAGGAAACCATGGTCTGCAGCTGCAAACAACTCAGACAAGCACCTCCTGCCTACCTGCTGCCATTTTCTGCCCACCTCACTTGGAAGTGCTTTCCATGGGTTATTCAGAAATATAATGTCACACTGCGGGGCAAAGTGGCACACAGCATGACTGTGGGGTAAAGCAGCACACAAACTGAGCCAACTGCAGGGCAAAGCAGTAGATCTAAGACATATGTGTAAATCTAAATTCAAATTCAAAACCAGGACATTTGAACTATTTTGAGGAAATTGTCGGCAAACCAAGATGTTTAAGGAAAGCACGGGTCTGTCCCAACAAAACTGGGAGGGGTCTGGTCGCCCTAAGTCACCCTCTTTCTCTTTTCCCTACCTGAATTGCAGGTTTCTACTCCTTTCGAGCTGTTGGGCCTCCTGTGGCCCTTGGGTTTTGAGAACCTGACCACCATTCTTAACTGGATGGTGAGCTGACCCTCTGGCCACTAATTGACCAATCTGGGGAAATTCACTACCATCTGACTGTTTCCCACACAGTACGGAGCCGTGATCCCCAATTGACCCCAAGGTCAGGGTCCCCAAAACCCAAAAACCTGCTCCATGCTAGTGATATTAAGTAAAGGACATTTTCCCATCTCTTTCAGGTCAGGTGTCAGGCTTTGCACATCATCAGAGAAACATTACTACTGGGAAAGTATAGTTCATTCTCTTAAGATTCATCAGGGCTTTTCTGACTAAGTCTGTCAAAAAAGGTGAAGGACAAAAGCTTTTCCATCTTTGTTTCATGTTGAAAATGAAAATATATTGTTGCTCTGCGTCACAGACTGAAAAGCTGACAGCATTACAGGTAATCAAGTCCCTTTTGTTACAAGATGAATACAACAAGATGACTTCAAGTTGATTCACTGAACTCAAAGGAAGTGGGATGGATGACAGTGCTTCACCAGTTCCAGTAACCTGCCTAAATTACAACCAGTCAATATCCAGATGGAAACAGTTAATCCAATGGAAATCCCATTTCATGACATTATTATGACAGGCTCAAAGGGACATTCCATCTCAATTTTTCATGTGCATTTAGTGCAAGCTTCACCTGGCAATGATCAAACTAAGAGTGAAAAATGATATAATATCACACAAGCTACTTAAGGGTAATCATATATTGGTATAAGTATATATATTAATACATACATCAAATAAATACAGTAGCTGGGAATGGTCTTGCTTACCTCAGGCTAAGAAGCAAACAGAGTCAATTGAAGTTTTTAATGCCAAATAATAAAGCAAGACTAGTGTAATTTATGGTTTTGCAGAATGTGACCTAACCACTGTTATAAAACTAGCTCTATTTGTCACAGAAATACTGCTGTAGTGCATTTAACAAGTAATGGTAATTTTAGTAAGAGACATATGAGAAAAATAAACAAGGCAAAGAAAGAATATAAAAACTATGAAAATGACATTAACCAGACCAGCCTGGTGGGAATTGACAACAATCAAGTCAAGCGCCTGGTCTACATGCTGCCCAATTTTTCCTACTGTCATCTGCAATAGAAAGTAAAATCAGGTGGTGTGTAAAATTGATGGTCAATGTTACTACATCAGTTGCTCAGCAGGTTAAAAATATATCCTTATAACCTGTTATGTGTGTGTGCTTACATCAGCTCATTGAATACAATTTCCTCTTATTTCACAAACACTGTCCTATTAGAATGAGGGAAGTGAAGAGTTTTAACAGAGGCATTGGAAATTATGAGAGGTCTCTGGTTAACTTGGGCATTAATTAGGAATACGAGTATTAAGATGGTCATCATATGAACAAAGGAACTGGATAGGAGGTTTCTTTATTTTTACACAAAGGGATTGTTAGGACAATGGTGGAAGCAATGTCCACTAGGTCTTTAAAAAGGGAAGCAGATAAATATTTGAAAAATAAAAGTTGAAAAGGCTGGGAAATGAATCTAAATGGTTTTGTGTTTCAGAGAGCCTGTGTGGACACAATGGGCAGAATCATCCGTGCCCGCTGGCGTCGGGTGTGTTCGGTAGCGTGAACAGACAATATGGCAAGAACGCCAAAAATCGGTTTCCCAACATCATGAAACCAGTTGGCGATCGTCCACTCCGCCCGTCGACGGCGGGCCACATTTCCCGTCATCAGACTTCGGGAACCTCGTTGTAATACACCAGCATATCATTATAAGGCCAGCCCGCCAGACTCACACCCCCAAGCTGGATCATCCACCCACGTGTTTTACAATAGCAAATAACAGGTGTGCTCTTGGTGGGCTGCACTTTGAGGGGAACTTGGAGGTGAGTGCACAGTAACGTCGTGGAAAGTTCGCGAGGGAAACCTGTTGGACTTCAAGGTTGAAGCGCGTTGGGAGGGAGTGGCGGCAAATACTGCCC
Organism: Cetorhinus maximus; assembly: GCF_964194155.1. Classification (NCBI taxonomy): domain Eukaryota; kingdom Metazoa; phylum Chordata; class Chondrichthyes; order Lamniformes; family Cetorhinidae; genus Cetorhinus; species Cetorhinus maximus. The sequence continues at coordinate 103,935,262 of NC_135885.1, forward strand.
TGTGGTTGAGACAACTTTGGGAGGGGGGGCAAAGGCTGCCCTGCAGTTGAAGGTAACACATAAGCATGTGTGGGGTGGGAGTGGGGGTGGGGAATCAGCCACACATTATGGAAACCTTGTATAAAGCTTCCCTCTGCATCTGAGACAGTTCAGGTGCAGCCATATTGACATGATTGAAGTCGGGCCTCTAGCATTAAAGGGCCTTCAGACTTAACCAAGAGAGGTTCTTAGCATGCACATGCTAACCCATGCGTCTCTCTCTTTCATCCTGCAGGAGGGGTACATCAGGGTCAGGTGAACTAGCTGTATGCCTCATGCCATACAGAGAGCGAAGATGACGGAGAAGAGAGTGATGGAGGTGTCTGGCTGCACAGAGGGAAGAACAGCACCCTCTGGAAGAAGGGGCTGCTGGTGCACCCGCCACCGAAGAGCTACAGCGAGCTATCGCTGGTTGGCGCCTAGCTAATCTCAGGGTCTATAGAAGCTGCCTTTCATTCCTACAGATGACCGAGAAACAGACCGAAGACTGCTCATGTCTAGGGAACTGGTCACTCACATTTGCCAGCTGCTGCAGGATTTGGCGCCATGGGAATATGGAGAGCATCGACTGCCAGTGGCCATGAAAGTGACCGCAGTGCTCAATTTTTACACCAGTGGCTCCTTTCAGGGCTCCAAAGGTGACCTCTATGGGATCTCACAAGCCTCCACCCACAAATACACCCATGAGGTCACGGATGCAATCTTCGCAAGGGCACACAACTTTGTGCATTTCGCCCGGGACCAGGACAGCCAGGATGCAAGGGCCATTGGATTTGCCCAATCCCAGGTTTCCCACATGTGCAGGGTGCCATCGACTGCACTAATGTGGCACTCAGATCTCCATCGCAACATGCACTCAACTATGTCAACCACAAGTGATTCCCTTCGCTGAATATACAGCTGGTGTGCGACCACCACAAACACATCCTGCAGGTCTGCTCAGGGTTTCCAGGGAGTGTGCACGACTCCTACATTCTCAGTTGGTCACAGATCCCTGATGTCTTCTAGGGTCCACAGAGGCTGCAGGGAAGGCTCCTCAGGGACAAAGAGTACCCGCAGATGACATGGCTGATGACACCTGTGTGGCGGCCTCTGTCAGCAGCAGGCGAAGGTACACATGGTGGAGCAAACCCTCAGGATACTGAAAATGAGGTTCCGGTGCCTGGACCAGTCTGGTGCAGCCCTGCAATACAGTCCACAGAGGGTGTCACACATCGTCATCACCTGCTGCAAACTCTACAACCTGGCGCTGCAATAGGGAGAGGAGCTGGCTGAGGATGAGATACCTGGGCTGGAGGTCTCCTCCAATGAAGAAGGCATCGATGGTAATGAGGGTGAGGAAGTCCTCGAAGACGACAATGACAGTGATAAGGCCCTCGAGGCCCTCACACAAGCCAGACAAGGCAGGCATGCTCGGGAGGTCCTCATAGCTGCTATATTTGTGGAGGATGATGACGACATGCAGTGAGGAGACACCATAAGATCCTCACATTACATCTATGGACATTTGACTCCAGTCTGGCTTATGGCAGTCCACATATCCTCTGTGATAATTCTCCTGTCATAGAGACACAGTGCAGACCTTAATAGTCGCTCAATTGCAGGTGGATGATGATGGCTTGCAGTGAGGACACTCCATAGATGTTTTCATAGCTTCTAAGAACGTCTAACTCCTGTCTGGCTGAGGATGGCTCGCTTGCACTCTGTGATTAGAGTCATATCATAGAGACGCAGCCATGAAACTTTAAAAGCTTCTGATCCTTTGTCTGCCTTCAGCACCTGACCCCTTCAGCAGCACAGCATCAGTGGTCACAGATGCTGAACAGATAGAGGCCAGCCCCACCTTAGAGGTTCTGACAACACACAGAGAGAATTCTGGACCTCTGTGATACCTGCCCATGGCATTCTGGTAGCAATGACAAACAATTTCGAGGTGCAGGCATCAGTAATGTGTCCAGGGAGTGTAGGCTGGATCATCGCTTTGGTCTGAAGGCTGCACAAAGCACAGGGAAGAGGCCCTGGACTGAGACACCTGCCTTTATCTTGTGCAAAAAAGGTTTCACATCTGAATGACATGAACACTGCTCATCAGAATAAGGAGCCATAGGCAGAGAGACAGTCTTGGGAGTTTATTGACAATGGTGAACATTATGTACAAGCGATTAACACACGTGCACAGGCTGTGCAACTACATCTTCTGAACACGAGGTGTCAACTGTGGCTGAGTTCATAGCACCCTCGCCTTTGAGTCAGAAGGTTGTGGGTTCATGTCCCACTCCCGGAAACCAAGAACTGTGAATGAACTCGAAAGAGTTACATGAGATCTGTCGATAACTCGAAAGAGTTACATCTTCTGAACACGAGGTGTCAGCTGTGGCTCAGTTCATAGCACCCTCACCTTTGAGCCAGAAGGTTGTGGGTTCATGTCCCACTCCCGGAAACCAAGAACTGTGAATGTACTCGAAAGAGTTACAATTTGTGACTGTTGATAACTCGAAAGAGTTACATCTTCTGAACACGAGGTGTCACCTGTGGCTCAGTTCATAGCACCCTCACCTTTGAGTCAGAAGGTTGTGGGTTCATGTCCCACTCCCGGAAAAAAAAAAGTCAAGAACTGTGAATGTACTTGAAAGAGTTACATCTTCTGAACACGAGGTGTCACCTGTGGCTCAGTTCATAGCACCCTCACCTTTGAGTCAGAAGGTTGTGGGCTCATGTCCCACTCCCGGAAAAAAAAAAGTCAAGAACTGTGAATGTACTCGAAAGAGTTACATCTTCTGAACATTCCTAACCCTGCCGCTATGTCTTGGTGTTCCCTGGACATCCACAGTGGAGGTGGAGGCAGCCTTCTGATTGCTGAAGCCTTTCTCTGATGACCTTGACAGGCGTCCTCTGGAGGTCCTAGAGGACCCTGGCCTGCTTTCGGGGTCCTGCTGTGTGGCATTGGCACCCTCCTCCAGCTGTGGAGCAGGAGTTGCTGGGGTCACAGGAAGAAACAATTTGGATGAGCCGGAGACTCCCGAAGTCACATGGATGGATGGCCCCGGGGGTTGCACCTGCTGATCCTTCTCCCTATGGGTGCCCAAGGGCCCCTGGCTGACCCCTTGAGCAGAAGGGGTTGCTGGAGTGAGATCGAGCTACCCTGCACCCGTCTCGTGTACACACTGTTGGAGGTCAATTATGGCATCAGTGATGACGTCAGTGATGGTGTTGAGACCACACAGCAGTGCAGCAGCAACGTCCTGGACCAAGGTCTCCATGGCAGCCGTCACCCTACCAGTATTGACCTCGGTGTATTGGCATACCAGCGTTATCACCCCAGCCTGAATGCGGACAGACTCCTCCATCATGCCTTGCAATCTGAGGAGTACCTGATGTTCCCGAACCTGCCTTTGCAGCTTCAGCAACTGTGACATGACCGAGTCCAGAGGCTCGTCATCTGGCTCGGAGTCAGCAAATTTCTGGCCTCCAGCAGTCCACTGAGTGCCGGGCACCTGGAAAACCCTGCCTCCACCTGCTGTGGATCAGGAAGTCTGATGTGCTCACCAGACTGTGATCCTGAGGCTACTCTAAAGCTAGGTCCCACTGAGGTGTACGTCTCTGTGTTGGTGGAGGGTGTAGGGGAACGCTATGTTAAGATTCAAGAAGGGTGTCTTCAGGTTCCTTTTCAGAGGTTTCTTCGGGGCTTGATTGGAGGCCCTGTGTCGTGGACTACATTGGCTGTTTGGCAGATATGCCTGCGAAAGCAAGGAGAGATAATTTGTGCATGGCAGTGGCCTGTGAAACAGGACACATCACTCACAGCGTGGTTGTCTGATGGATGTTGCACTGCTGGATCCTCACTTGGTAGAGCAGCACTGACCTCACCGTCAGCACAGGACCGGTCCAGATCCTCGCCGGCCAGCTGGATGGCTCTGTTTCCAAAGTCCGTGAGGACCTTGATTTCAGGCATTCCTCCACCAGTAAGCAACCTATACTTCTTGTTTTGTGCCAGGTTGTCTCTCATGAATAGAGATGGAGAGAGTGTAAGCAGGATGCTTGCCAGGCCAGATGATAAGTATGCCTGGCCTGTGCAGGTGGTGAGTGGTCCCATGGACGGGATGAGAACAATGATGGTGTGTGTGAGTGAGTGAATGGTGATGTCCCTTGCATTGGCAGTGAGTGAGGGCCCTATGGATGTGTGTGAGTTTGTGAGTGTGTGAGTTGAGACTGGTGAGAAGAGTAACTTACCCTGGTGGAACAGGGGAGATCATTCAATCTCTTGCGGCACTAGGTGGCTGCCCTCTTTAGCAGGGCATTGGCGCTGACCACCGCTGCCACCATCTCCCAAGCCAGATTAGTGAGATTGCAGCCCATCCTGCGGCCAGAGCAGGGGTGGAGGACATCACGGCGAGCCCCCACTACATCCAAAAAGTGCTTGAAGGATGGGTCATTGATCCTGGGGGCTGCAGTCTTTTTGCCTTTCAGGGCCATGACTTCTTTGCAGCAGATGTGGGCTGGAAGCACGAAGAGGTGTGTGTGCGGCTGCACTTTAAATGTGGTGCCTGGCGTGATGAAACGGCGAGGTGTTGGCATGGCAGGCAAATTGGAGCCCACCTGCCATGGAAACGGAATACATAATTAATCAGTGGGTTTGGGACAATATGGCGTGAAAAGCTGCCATTGCGGCCGATGGGTAAAGCATTGTTTATCCCGTCCGCTACTGCACTTAGTACAAATCTGGGACGATTCTGCTCAATTGCCTCCTGTGCGGTAAATGTGTTTCCACATTGATGCCTGTCATATTCCAACAATATCTCAAGTTAAAATGAGAGAGAAATGAAGGCTGTAGTCTTGCTGACTGCTGTAGATTATACAATATTCTCCAGATTCTCCTGACAGGTAAGCAATCCTCTTTTCGTAAGTGGTACTGCTGTACAAAAACAGAATTACCTGGAAAAACTCAGCAGGTCTGGCAGCATCGGCGGAGAAGAAAAAGAGGATAACACCTCTTTGTTCTTTTGTCTGTGACATCTTTTGATTATCTGCTCCTATCACTGCTTGCTTGTCCCTACAACCACACCCCCCCCCCCAACTTCTCTCCCCCCACACCCCCCACCTTAAACCAGCTTATATTTCACCCCTCTCCTAATATTACTCAGTTCTGTTGAAGGGTCATGAGGATTCGAAACGTCAACTTTTTTTTTCTCTGCTGATGCTGCCAGACCTGCTGAGTTTTTCCAGGTAATTCTGTTTTTGTTTTGGATTTCCAGCATCCGCAGTTTTTTGTTTTTAGTACTGCTGTACAGTTAGTTTAGTTTACTAGTCCAACTAGTTGTCTTGAGTTAGAAGACCCTATTAACTGAGTAACTGACCTTTCAACTTATACTCAACCAATATCACATCAGTCATTGTAGAGTACAATGTGTTTTTACTCTGACCTTTGCATACTTACCGGTTTAGTTGGGAAAGATGAAAACACATGTAACTCATTTGCTCCACCATCTGTGGCTTGAAAGTAAAAGTTATTTTGAAAATAATTTGCAGGGGTGGAGATGCACCAGTTTTGTGAGGAGGAAGCCCCGGGGCTTTAAAAATAATGTTTGTTCATCCTTGTATCAGGCATTTTGAAAACTCCTGTGTTTCCGAGGCTAAGAATTAATTACAACTAGAAACCCATCACATTTTACAGATGCATTGAACGTGATGCCATCAATGTATGTTTGAAAGTACACATAATTGAGTTTCCAGTGCTTGAGATTTAATCCCATCTCTGTTTAGTAATAGGTAAAAGACTGAATACTGTTACTTTATAATAACTGGTCGACAAAAGAACAAGACCTGTCTGAGCCCTGTAGCAAAATTGGTTGTGACATGAAAAATGTAGGGGTGTTTCTTCTTCCCATAGATAATTACTCTTTATCCTTTAGGTATAATGGTTTTGCTGGTGGTCCCAGTTCTGTAATTTTCTTAGATTTGCTTTCTATTTTACCCTTAGATGTAGAAAGGAAACAGTTGGTAATTTGTTTGTAACAGTTCCCTGGTGGCTCGTGGAAATCACATGTGGTTAATTTGCTGCACTGAGGCTGCTTGAATAAATCACAAACACTGATGTAGAATTAGAAAGCCTTACTAATTGCAGCAGCATACTGCTTTCAAAAGGTTTGTCGAATAAATGCTTTCTTTAACTTTCCCTTTGATCCCAACAAACAAATTTTTTTTTTTTGCCTTTTAGCTGCCTGACAGCCAAGTCGCTTGAAAGCTTGAAAATTAGTCACATCAGGTTTTTAGGTAGCTGAAATTCTAATGTAACCTTTAATGTGACATTCATATGCACAGGACACAAATGTTGCTCAGGAAGTTGAATGAGGATTTACCTGTTTATCAGAATTTTTCATTTACATAAAAGAAGCACTCTACAGATTCCAATTAACTGGCCAGAATGGAAACACATTTCACTTTTTTCTTCAATTACTTCACATGACCCGCAGAGTGAAAAATACCACAGTAAAGGTTGTGGTGGGGCGGGGGCGGAGGTGGTGGGTGGTGGGGTGGGAAGCATGGGCTTTTTGACTGCAAAATTTGGTTAAGTAGCACCAGTATTTTCAGAGCTGCAGGTGCTGTCTTGACAAAATGTCATCTGTGATGAGCACGCACACTTCAGCTGCCAACCACATCAGGCAACATTTGGTAAAGGCATTAGCGCGGGTGCATGGAGTAAGCTTCGGTGTTTGCAGAATAAGGCAAGACTGTGATGTCAGTCAGTGCGTAACTTTGATTTGACACCAGCAGTGCCATTTTTGACCTGAAAAATTCAGAAGGAGGATGGAACCCCCGCCCTTCCCCTCACAACACTATTTAAAGGGATCATCAACAATTTTAGAGTAGCTGCTGATTGATTTTTACTTGTTGCTACTGAGCTTGTAGATTACTTGGTACCTTGCAATGCTATTTAAAGTTGCTGAGGTCTACAGAGAATCCTGTGACGTGCTGGAGGCTTTGATTCTGAATTTCAAGGTTCTGCTCATACCACTTGCTCCCAGGCATGAAGGCAATACCTTGTATCTCCCTTGGCCTGCAGCACACCAGGGGGAATACGCTAAGGCAACAGAGAGGAGGACAAGCTGCTTGAAGTAGAGATAAGGAGAAGGGGAAAAGCTCTCAACAGGAGGCTAAGATATTCAGGGTGCAATTCTCCTATCTCAAACTCAGCAAGGAGCAGTGAGTTATCTGACTTGGCATCGTGGATAGGTCTGCAAGTGATGGCCATCATGTCCACTTTGGAAAGAATGGGTTCCAAGCTCTGCCTAAAGCCCTGTGCCAAGTTGACTCTTCCATTCTCCTTGACAGTGACCGCAGACTTTTGGCAGGCCTGCTAATACAGCAAGAATTTTAGTGTACCTAAACAGCTGTGCCGCCACAGTCCTCATTTAACTCCTCTGCAACAGAAGTGACTTCAGAGGCACAACCCTCAGCTCTGGTAAGCTGGTACCCTTACCCCCTGCCCTAGCCGTGGGTTACTTGTTCTGCTGTCTCACTACATGCAGATCCCACCTCTAAATTAGCCTCTAAAATATACACACAGTTCCAACCCAGCCAATTACTGCCCCATCAGTCTACTCTTGATCAGCAGCAAAGTGATGAAAAGTGTCAACAACAGTATCATCAAATGGCATTACTCACTTACATTCAGTTTGTGTTGCACCAGGGCCACTCAGCTCATGATCTCATTACAGCCTTGGTTCAAACATGGACAAAAGAACTGACCTAAAGAGATGAGGTGAGAGTGACTGCCCTTGACATCAAGGCAGCATTTGACCAAGTGTGACAATAAGGAGCCCTAGCAAAACTGGAGTCAATTGGAATCAGAGAGAAAACTCTCCACTGGTTGGAGTCATACTCAGCACAAAGGAAGATGGTTATGGTCGGTGGAGGTCAATCATCTCAGCTCCAGGACATCACTGCAGGAGTTCCTCAGGGTAGTGTCCTGGGCCCAACAATCTTCAGCTGCTTCATCAGAAGGTCAGAAGTGGGGATGTTTGCTGATGATTACATAATGCTCAGCACCATTCGCAACTCTTCAGATACTGAAGCAGTCCATGTCTAAATGTAGCAAGACCTGGACAATATCCAGCCTTGTGCTGACAAGTGGCAAGTAACACCTGTGCCATACAAGTGCCAGGCAATGACCATCTCTATCAAGAGAGAGTATAACCATCTCTGCATGACATTCAATGACATTACCATTGCAGAAACCCCACTATCAACATCCTGGGGGGTTACCATTGATCAAAAACTGAACTGGACTAGCCATATAAATACTGTGGCTACAAGAGCAGGACAGAGGCTGGGAATTCTGCGGTGAGTAACTCACCTCCCGACTCCCCAAAGCCTGTCCACCATCTACAAGGCACATGTCAGGAGTGTGATGGAATACTTTCCACTTGCCTAGGTAAGTATAGCTCCAACAACACTCAAGAAGCTTGACACGATCCAGGACAAAGCAGCCCACTTGATTGGCACTGCATCCATCCACCTTCAACATTCATTCCCTCCACCACCGACACACAGTGGCAGCAGTGTGTATCATCTACAAGATGTACTGCAGCAACACACCAAGGCTCCTTTGACAGCACCTTCCAAACCTGCAACCACTACCATCTAGAAGAAAAGGGCAAGAGGTGCATGGGAACAACACCAGCTGCAAGTTCCCCTCTAAGCCACACACTATCCTGACTTGGAACTGTACCGCTGTTCTTTCACTGTCACTGGTTCAAAATCCTGGACCTCCCTTCCTAACAACATGATGGGTGTTCCCACTGCACATGCACTGCAGCGATTCAAGAAGGCAGCTCATCATCTTCACAAGGGCAATTAGGGATGGGCAGTAAATGCTGGCCTAGCCAGCAATGCCGCATCCCATAATGAATAACAAATAAATTCATGTTAGATGCAGGTAGTAGGAATTGGGAAATTTCCCGGCTTGGTGCGCCTCAGGAAAAAGTGCCTTCAAAAGGTGGGATTTTCGTTCCAGGGCAAGCGGGTGCATAATTGAGTCGCACCCACCGCCCCAATGAAACAGTTTGGGCATGGACACAGGGGCTGCCTAGCGTTGAGGCTAGTTCAAAGGCCATCTTTGGTTCTCTGGACCTTTGTCCCAGTTATTTTATTCAATATTAGACCCTCTATCCCTCACCCCTCACATCTCCTTACTTCCCCACCCATCCCCCATATCCCATCCATAGTATAAAAGGATAACAGATGGGATAATGAGATATGACATAGATGATGTACCACAACACTACTCAGTCATGTTTTAGAACCTCAGAGACAGAGAGGTTGGAATCATGCCTACGTGTCTACTCTTTAACCTGTTTAGATGTTGTACTAATAAGCAAGTGTTAAGCAGAGACCAGAGTACATCTACAGTCATTCTAAGAATGAAGTCCCTTGCCTAGATTCCAAGGCTGAAGGACTCAATCACAGAACATGGTTGCAGTGATGGATACATCAATGTAAAAGTGACATCAGTGTTGTCGAAGGAACCACAGAGTGAAGAAACCTTTGAAAGGAACTCAAAGACATTTTGACGGTACAAGGTACTGGAGAGAGGTAATGATGACTATACCCAGTGAGCAGTCTCTGCCCTTGCTCCGTCCATTTGGCTCGAGGGCCCCACAAAGAGGTCAGCAATGGGAGCTATGGAAACACTATTTTCTTCAGTACCAAGCAGCATCAGTTCTTCACGAGAAAGGGCCAAAGTTTCAAGTTAGTTCCTTTCTTCATGTAGTAGTTGCAGTAGCAGATGACATTCTCCTAAGGCAGGGTGAGCAGGAATCCACTGTGGACTTCGTCCATTACTAAAGCCTTTGATATCTTTTTTAATCTGCCAAGTAACCCCATTAACGGGCAGGCGGTTCAGCGCATCATACAGTCCCAACTCCATGTGTTGAATCAGGCTATAATTCGGGGCAACCCCAAGGCTTCACATGACTCTGTAGATTGGGTAGGCTCATGGGCAGTAGCCCCATCCAAATGAATTGGCCTCTCCCAACAACCTAGTATGGATCACAGCTTCATCGCCTCATCACATCTTGACAATCACAGTGAGTCACTGTTGGATCCTGGTCACTAGTTTAGTTGGGCTAATGCATTCGGGTTGCCCACTTGTTTCAGGATGACCGAGTTGGTACCATAGACGTAGTAGATCAGCAGACAATTCTTATGTAGAGCACATTCTATTTATTTACAAAGGGACTCAACAGCTACACTTGTGTACTTACAACTAAAACTCTGTCTCTACATTACAGACTCTTATTCTAGATGACTCACTACAGACTACAGGCTACTAAGGAAGCCCATTCTATTCTGTCATTGGATAATAAGATCATGTGATCTTCTTTTATAACATTCTTCTTAAAGGTATATTACACATCAGATTGCCACAGTCACACGCAGTGTTATCTAGCTTGTGCTCATTATCTAAAACTCTATTTTCTATTTTTAGGCACCAGCAGATTGAGGCCCCCAAGCCAGTGTGAGCCCCCAGACCATGTCCAAAGAGGAAGCTCCAGAAGAACTGTCACAGCACTCACACGCACCCTCCTCCAGCTCAGAGATACACGTCAGTGGGCTCCAACTGTAGATTAGGCTCGGGTTCACTTTCTTGGGAACACCTCACTGACACATTCCTGCAGCAGTCAGAGGCAGGGACAGCCCGTGTCTCTGTCACTCGGAAGGCTGCTGGAGACTAACCACCTGCTCAGCCTAAGTCAGATGATGAGCCTCTGGAAGCTGCCACCAATTCAATGCTGGAGGTGCAACGACAGGCGGTGGAACATCAGGCAGAGATTCGACAGTCACTCAGCAGACTAGAGCAAACGATGGAGAAGTCCGTCCATGTTCTGTCTGATGTTGTGGTTCCAACATGCAAGCGCCTCGAGGTTATCATGGCGACCACCATGGAGACCTCAGTCCAGCAGGTATTGCCAGATTTGCGCTCGGCCCTGCACTCCATGGCCACACACCCTGGTGGGCACCATCAGGGTGTTGATCACATAGGGACGAGTCACTTGGCCCCGTCCAGGTGTACCATCTCCCGCAGGAGTCAGGGCAGGGCCCTCAGGCACACACAGGGAGGACAATGTCAGCTGGACACCCCAGGGGCCTCTTCTCAGGACACCCCAAGAGTGTGCAGCCGCTCACAGGCCCGTCTGCCTGTGACCCCATCCACTTCAGCTTCTCAGGCTGCTGAGGGCGCTTCTGCCCCGGAGAAGGTGACCCTCATCAGGCCGGGGCCCTCCAGGCCCAGGGCCACCAGAGGACGTCTGCCAAGGTCATCACAGACATCAGGACATTGCAGTTAACAGACTGCCTCCACCTCTGCTGTGGATGTTGGGGCTGCACCCAGGCGTAGCGATAGAGTTAAGAAAGTTAAGAAAAATTGAATTCACTTTTGAGTCACAGGTATGTTATACATGTAAAGAAATTGCATGTGAATACATTTGATGTTTATGTGAATGTTTTGGGTAATTGAAGGTGTTGTGATTCTGTGCTTTGGAAACCTCTTATTTCAAGGTTTAGCCTTCCTCCCACTCAGTAATAGTCTGCCACTGTGAGATTCACATTCCTGTGATGTCAACCTCAGTTGAAAGAGTCTCCACACCATTGTGTGATGTGATGGAGATCTATTTAAATCTTTATTGGAAGTGTGTGATGCAAGTGTTCCTAACCCTTTTTCATCAAAGAACACCATTGAGTGATGATAGCTCATCAGTATTGATATTCTAGCGACTTTTGTGTCTCCTCAGTGGTAGTGGCAGAAGAAAAGACATGCACGGGAGGAGGAGATCACTAGACATGTCCACATCTCAGTTGCAGCAGGGTTTGCATCATTAAATGGCGGTGAAGGCTTCAAATCTTCTCTCACATCATCTTATTCCTAAGTGGGCTCTTAGTTCCCAGAGTAAGCTCACTCGCAGGGCCCCACGGACCAAAGCAAAGATCATGGGCTGGCGATTCATGAGGCCAGAACGTGCAAGTGTGAATGCAGGACTTGTTCTCGCTGCAAGTGGGTGGACATCCCCTGCGATGAAAGTAAATGGCATAGAGGGCTAGGAGAGATGTGGCCATATTCCCTCACTTGATTTTACTCTTTCTGGAACCTGTCATCGAGTATCCTCTCATGGGCACATCTCCCACGTCTTCCTTCCTCCATGGTGTGAACACGCTCATACTGACACTCAGCAGCCTCCTGAGGTTCCTGGGCCTCTGGATCTTCATCCCTGATGAGCTCTCATCCTCCTCCAGGTCATCCTCTGGCAGGGGGTCACCTCTTTGCATTGTCAGGTTGTAAAGGGCACAACACACTATGATGATATGGGAAACCCTGTCAGGAGTGTATTGTAATGAGCCACCTGAGCAGTCCAAACATCTGAAGCGCATTTTCAGAAGCCCTATGGTCTGCTCTATAAAGGAGCATGTGGAGCTGTAAGCAACGTTGTACCTCTCCTTGGAACGACTCTGAGGGCAACGTACTGGTAACATCTGCCAGCCTTTCAGTGGGTACCCCTTATCCCCAAGCAGCCACCCCTGCAGGCATAATGGCCCCTCGAAAATCTCAGGCACCTGGGAGTGACTCAGGATGTAGGAATCATAGCAACTCCCAGGTTACTGTGCACAAACATGCAGTATGTGTTTCCGGTGATCACACACACCAGTTGTACATTGATGGAATAAAAGCCCTTGCGGTTTATAAACATGAGGAGCTGCTGCCATGGAGCCTGTATAGCCACATGGATGTAACCTATTGCATGCTGTACTCTTGGGAAGCCTGAGATTATGGCGAAGCTGGTGAATCTCGCAGCCTGGCTATCTTCATCCAGAGGAAACCTGACATGGATTATGGACCTTCCTATAAAGGGCATCTGTGATCTCCTTTATGCATTGATGTGTTGCAGACTGAGACATGCCACACAGGCCGCCTGTTGATCCTTGGAAAGAACCAAAGGCAAAGATATTTAGCACTACAGCCACCTTCAAAGCCACTGGCAGGGGATATCCTCCAAATCCACATGACATCAGGTCTTCACAAAGAATGTGGCATATGTGATGTACCAGAGTTTGGGACATGTGCAGAAATGCACGGCACTGCCTCTCACACATTTGTAAATAGGAGGCTGTTGGACGATAAACCTTAGGTCTGGCGAGTCGTCCCCATTGTCTGGGTCTCTCCTCCTGTTCATGCTCCGTCTCCGCTTGACCATGTCCCTCCTGCTGGTGCTGCGTACGGAGTCATCTCTCCCTCCTTCGCCTCCTCCATTGCATTAGGACCCTGACAAAGGCAGCATTGAGCCCTGGATCCATATGTAATTTTGCCTTCTGTCTGGAAGAAAATATTGAAGACATTAATGATTCAAGGAGCAAGAAAGTGAAACTCAGAAGATAAAACATATGGAAACTGTAATAGTCCATATTTTTTCCTGCCCTACTTGCATGGTGCCTGATTCTACCTTGTCCCTGAGGCACTAGCACACACATGAAGTGACCAAGATGGCATCACAGATATGTAGCATCTTGAGCCCTGTGTAGAGTGCTAAAGTTTAATTGAGATGAGTGATCCAACCTTGCTCTGTGCTCCAATCTCTGATGTGGCATCTTAATGACCAATCAGTTTTTTTTAATTCATTTACGGGATGTGGGCTTCACTGACTAGGCCTGCATTTATTGCCCATCCTTAATTACCCTTGAGAGGGAGTGGTGAGCTGCCTTCTTAACTGCTGCAGTCCATGTGGTGTAGGTGCACCCACAGTGCTGTGAGGGGGGCGGGGGGGAGTTCCAGGATTTTGACCCAGAGACAGTGAAGGAACGGCAATATATTTCCAAGTCAGGATGGTGAATGGTTTGCAGTTGGTGGTGTTTCCATGTGTCTGCTGTGAGTGGATGCCCTTTGTCCCATTAGGAGTGTCAAATCTGGTGAACAGGTGACAGGCTTTCATTGATGGAATGCCATATATGATACAGCTGTGCCTCCTTCACTATTGCCTGCATTCCCAAATTCTACATTCCTATGTGTTACTCCTGAGATGCAATGACTGTGATGTGAAGCCACTATGTTCTGAATTGCTCTTCAACAGTGCTAATGAAGTCATTGGCTTTCAGTGGCTTTCATTGCAAGGAGGTCTTCCTCCTTTCTTTCAAAGCAGACTCCTGTTCATTCCTGCAGCAACAAGTAGTTAGAGGGCAACCCCAGGAAGGTCCCCTTGTGTTTGCCCTTCCCCTTCACTGCTATTCCACAGCCTTCTCTCCCCATTGCTCCACCTTGTGCTTATCAACCCCACCACTGCCTCACAGCCCACCCCCGATTGAAGTGCTAGTTTCTGAAATTGGAGGCCTGCACGAGTACCACAGAACAGTGGTGTCCTTCGGGGCAACCTGGGCAAAGAGCAGGAGAAGACAAACCCTACAGCCCTAGCAGTGTGGCTTTCATCACAAGACTGGTGCAGCGCTATGGCAGGTAGGCTACATATGTTCCACTCAACTCCAAGTTACCAGCGAACTGAGGTCTGACTTGTGCACGTCATCGCTTTTCAAACGGGTTTGAGGCCAATGTAATTTCCCACTAGCATGATACAAGATTGGTAGGCGTGACAAGGTTCCGGTGAGCAGCTGTTTTAATGAGTATTCATGAGATGTTAATAAATGCAAATGGATTCACACCACTAGTCAGAGATATAACCGATCTGCCATAAACCCACCCATCGGGAGAATGGCAAGCTGTTTTTACACTAGCTGATTTACGTCTTTTTGCCTGCCATTGGATTCTCCACTCCCGCCCGCCACAGGTGGAATGGGAAAATTCCGTCCACTGTCTTTCCTGCAACAACCTTCAACCTTTTAAATAGTGGAAATTCAGCCTTCAGGAGCTGAGGAAGTTTAAACACTCAGCAGTAAGACCCTTTCTTTCTTTCTTTCTTTCACAGAGACATCATCTTCTAGACCAAGGGCAGACACAGAAGTTTGAATCTCTCAGTTATTCACAAAGTAAGGCCAAAGATGGAGTCACAGACTTGCTGAACTTTAACTGGCTCTTCCTAGAGAGTGATAAGGAAGAATCTCTTGCAGTACTGAATGATCCCTTGGAGATTGAGGTCCAAGAGAATGATTCATCTTTCCCCTTGATGGATGCACATTATGATGTCTCAGCTGTCTTTTTAGAAGAATCATCTGTGCTTTTAGTGGCTAAGCAGCATTCAGATCTTCGTTCCACTGAATCTACCGATGTATTGCTTACTTTATGTTCTGTTGTCCATGAAGAGTCTTCCATAGAGGATGCCTTGCCTGAGTCAAAGTTAGAGTCCATAGAGGATCACACTGCTCAAGAGCTGATACCTTCCCAGAGTGAAAGTCAATTCCCACCCATACTTCAGTCCCAGCCAAATGTCTTCTCCACAGAGCTGGAGGTCAGCGCAGAGGCTGCGGCTGAATGTTTAGCACTTCTGAAGCTGCAGAACCCTGTCCATCAATGTTATCCCTTATTTGATTGCCTACAGGAAATTCCTCTCATTACAAAAGATGAGACTGTCTTGTCTCCATATTCTCAGCAATTCTTTCCATTTCCCATAGTGGAGTAACATTGTACAGAGAGAAGTTTGGTGCTCTTACCACTGCCTATAGAAAGTAGACTGTCCTCCCAAAAGAATCATTGGAAAGTCATCTCTTCTTCTTTTCCTCACAGTCTGAGAGGAAGTTGGTCTTTTTTTCCTTTGTCATTGAAATATCAGACCTCCAATGCCTTTTCAGCCTTTGATACAGCAGCTGATGATACAGCTGTGAAAGTCTTCCCAACAGTTGAAAATCATTTCTCTTCTGAAGCTTCTTCCCAGAATCCTTTGAAGGAGCAACAAGTTCCTCGGGGTTAACAGGTGGGATATACTAATGTATGATGTAGATGATGATGTATCACTGACACTAGTCAGTCATGTGTGAGACTCTCATTGGAGAGAGGTTGGAATCATGCCTAAGAGCTGTGTGCCTACTGTGTAGCCTGTTTAGATGTAGTACTAATAAGCAAGTGTTAAGCAGCTACCAGGGTATGCATACAGTCTGTCTAAGAAGCAAAACCCATGCCTAGAGACCAAGATAGAAGGACCCAATCACAGAACACCATCCATGCCAACTCATGCTAACCCATACCCCCCACACACCCTGATATACCCTCATACCAACACATACCCCTTCCCCACCCCCAAAGGCCCCTTATAATCTCTATGCCAACCCATGCCCCTTCACCCACTCCATGAACCCTCAAACCCTCCATGCCAACTCATAGCAATTAAAGCCCATTCACCCAGTATACACTTTATACAGAAACAATGAACCCTATAGTAACAATGGCATGTGGAAAAGCTTAAAAAAACAGCCATTCATAACTCTCTTGAAAAACCCACTGGGCGGAATCGGCCCAGGTTTGCACTGTGCGGTAGCAGGCGGGAAAAGCGATATTTTATCAGCTAGCCACAATGGCAGCTTTTCACGACATATCATCCCAAACCCTCTGCATTAATTATGCTTTCCTGGGAAACACGCCATTTCCATGGCAGGTGGGCTCTGATTCACCTGCCATGCCGTCACCTCGCTGCTTCATCCTGACAGGCACCTCATTTAAAGTATAGCTGCGCTCAGTGCTTCCAGCCCAGAACTGCTGCATGGCAGACATGGCCCCAAAAGGCAAGGAGACTGCAACCCTCGAGCGCATTTTGGATGCCGTGGAGACCCGCTGTTTTCTACTCCCACTCTGGCCGCAGGAGGGGCAGCAACATTACCACTCCAGCTTAGTAGGCAATAGCAGTGGGGATCAGTGCCAAAGCTGTACAGAAGAGCTTGGCCATCCAATCCAGATAGAGGATAAATTATCTCATCTGTGCAGTCAGGGTATGGCAACCATCTTATCACTCTTAGCACACACACAAAAGCCCATCGGACATTCACTGGCATCTCACTCATTGCCAGTTCAAGGGACGTCACCATTCATTCTTTCACACACATCCTCACATCTCCATCTGGCCTGATCTCCTCTGAAGACTGCCTCCTCAGCCTTCACCATCCTGAGGCCACTTGCAAAAATCAACATATGCCCCCACACACACCCTGGGATACCCTCCTCCTGCAGTAAAGCCTTCATCCTGCAGGCTCTTCCCTTGCCTGGGGCCACTTCTCCCCCTTCCCCAAGCAAGCCCTAGCCCTACAGCCATTGAAAGGCCACCCACATATGGCTGATCTGGTAGGTAGAGACCTGCCTGTGAGCCCTCCTCTAAAAATGAAGTGATGCTGTCTGTGAAGCCTGGCGCTGATGACTGCGAGTGCTAACCAAAGAAAGATAGACAAACAAACCTTAAAGTCTCGAGCGAAGTGCAGCTCACCAAGTGCATGCCTTATATACACTGTTGTGAAACACGTGGACAATCCACAGGGGTGGGGGGATGAGTCCAATGGGCTGGCCTTATTATGATATGCTAATGCATTACAATGAGGTTCCCAATGTCCGATGGCGGGGAACATGGCCCACCATCAACGGGCTGAGCAGATGATCGCAAACTAGTTTCACGATGTCATGAAATTGATTTTTTATCTGTTCACGCCTCCAAACACGCCGGATGCCAGGAGGCATGGAAAATCCCAGCCACCGTTACTAAAGCCCTATAAAAGTGTCAATTAACCAGACCTTTAAATTATCAATAGCAGAAACTAGAAGCACTTGACATCTGTTTATCTTGGGTAAATAAATATTGAGAAATTGACAAAATAGATCAAAGAGAAAAAGCCCTCAATCAAACAATGTTTTCCCTTTTGTGTACCTGTTTCAACAGACAGAGAGCCAGACATCCATTACTTTGTGCATGCAGGCTGAGAGATATAGGTGTGCAGCTTGCAGAGGTACTAAGTGTGTGAAAGTGAGGTGAATCTATGAATACTAGGTATAAGTTATGTTTAGTAGAGATTTTTGGTAGCTGCATGGGTGGTGTGCATTGAGAAGTGTTTGAAGTTGTTGAGGAAGTTGGTTGGATATGGCATGTGAACATGCATTCATTGAGTTGACCACTTGTGTGAGGTTACTGAACTTCTTGCGGCATTGCAAATAGCTACTTGGGTCTAGAATCCTGGCATTAATTGTCACAGCTGACTGCTTCCAGTGCCTACTGAACATTTGGCCAGAGAGTCTCCTGGCCCCCTGTGGATAGATGACATCGCTCCTCCTCTACATCTGCTCAACGTCCAGGACCATGTCAGAAACCTTGGAGTCCACTCTTTGCCGTGTTGTGCTATATTTGATCACACTTGCTTTTGCAAACAGTCCCAGCATCTGCCCAAGCCAAAAGTACACCTCCCCTTTAAGAGATGAAGACTGTCTCTAAGTGTTGCAGATTACCTATAAATGGTGCTCGCCTCTGATAATATTGCATCCCTTGCCATTTCCCAGACTGCACACTACAATCATTTAAACGAGCAGACAGCATCAGAAGTAACAGGCACAGGTTAATTGCACATTGCTATCCCTGTGTCCATTTTTGGGTCTTATTGAATTTTGTGGCCCTTATGTAAAATTATAAGAGCACAAAGCAAGAAACAGTATTATGTTTAATATGTTTCATGGGATGTTAATTTTAATATAAAAATCATTTGCTGTGGAGGTTTAAATAATAATGAAATATTTTTGAATTCAACATCATCTTTACTCTTATAAAAGAAATTCAGTATTAAATACAACTGCACATGAAAGATTGCAAAACATATAACGATAATGGGGTTAAGATTCTGCCCTGGGCACAATTTACACCCTGATCACTGAACTGGGTGCAAATTGCACCACAATTTGCCACCACTTTATCAGGGGCAGAATTTTCTCATCGGCCTGTGGGGGCGGGTCTCACATGCCGACACATAAAATGACATGCGGTGACGTCGGGCGTGCGTCCTGATGTCACCACGCGCCATCATGATGTTTCGGTGGGTGGGCGCGTGATGATCTCTGATGCGCGGCCGCCATTAATTAACAGGCCACTTAAGGCCCTTGAGCCAGTAATTGATGCCGATTTTTTTGGGGCCTGTGCGATCTTCAGATCGTCGCACGGGCGCAACGGGCAGGCGGATAGGCCACATTTTTATAAAACTCATCCACGGGTGGGATAAGAGGAGTGAGTGGGGTCGCGAGTGGTCTTTGGGAGACATTTAATGGTTAAACTTACTGCTACTTGCCTGTGTGAGCAGGAATACTTCAAAACTCTTCACAGCTATTTGGACAGGAGTAACAGGCTTCAGGTCAGGACTCTGGAGTAAACATCATTTTTGGGGCCTTGCTGGTTTCTGGAAGCCTTCCAGAATGGGAGTTGTGCTCTCCACTGGAGGGACCTCCTCTAAGGAGGAAGAGAGGGCCAGAAGGGGGAGGAGGCCAGGAGTCCATATACCGGCTCCAAGGGAGCCACCTTTGGGAGGAGAGGCGCAGGCACAAGGGGGCACAGGGCCAACAGGTAGTCCAAGGCAGAAGGGGCTGCAGAATATGCCACTATCTTGCTGTCAGGGTTTACAGGTGGCGAAGCAGCTACCTCAATACGTCTGAGGTGCAGTGCCGAAGGAGGCTCCGTCTCTCAAGGGAGACAGTGACCTCCATTTGTCAGATGATAGGCCCTGAGATCTGCGCCGTGTGGGTGGGCACCCCATGCCAGTGGCGTTGAAAGTCACGGCTGCCCTCAACTTCTATGCCTCCGGCTCTTCCCAGGGGTCTGTGGGTGATCTTTGCGGCGTCTCCCAGTCAGCTGTCCACACTTGTGTCAAGCAGGTGACAGATGCTATGTTCAGGCGTGCATTGACTTTCATCTGCTACCGCTGGGGTGAGGCCAGCCAGACACAGCGAGCCAGAGGCTTCGCAGCCATTGCTGGCTTCCCCTGCATCCAGGGTGCAATCGACTGTACACATGTGGCCATCAAGGTGCCAGCAGGTGAGCCCGGTGCCTTTGTCAACAGGAAGGGCTTCCACTCCATGAACGTGCAGATAGTGTGTGATCACAGGATGCTGATTCTACAAGTCTGGGCAAGGTACCCAGGCAGCTCCCATAAAGCATACATCCTGAGACACTTGCAGGTGCCGAGGCTCTTCAGTGCTCCAGCCCAGCTGGATGGTTGGCTGCTGGGTGACAAGGGCTATCACCTCAGAAGGTGGCTCATGACGCCCCTCCACCATCCAAGAACAGAGGCTGAGCAGCGGTACAATAGGAGCCATGCCTCCATAAGGGCTGTGGTAGAGAGAACCATCAGTCTTCTCAAGATGTGCTTCCGATGCCTGGACCGTTCAATACGCCCCAGATCGTGTGTCACAGATAGTGGTTACATTCTGCGCTCTCCACAATCTGGCGCTGGAAAAGGGGAGACACTGTGGAGCAAGAAGATGTAGACACTGATGCTCTGGCTGCACACGATGAGTCCAGCAATGAGTCTGAGGATGAGCATGCTCTGGAGAACACTGAGGGGGTAAACGCTGACCTGGCAACCTCCAGGGAGGCAGGGACACCTGGGAGGTTTTAATCCAATGAACCTTCAGCTAGCCTGCCACAGATGGACCTTCAACACACGGCAGAGCTGCAGGCTCCATACTCGGTACCTGAGAGCAACATCTGCCTGGTTAGAAACATTAACTATGTACCTTGTCAATAAAGCTCAATGACAAACAAGTCACTCATAACATCATGGGTTCCCGTTCACCTGCAGAGGTAAGGAATCACCCTGAGCCATGTTCACATATGAATTCACAAAATAAAACAGAAAAAAAACTTAATGCAAAAGTGTTCAGCATCACACCAACTTATAATCAACTAATAGTGGGGCAACATTAAACTATCAGTGAGAAACCCGTGGTGTGCCTAAGGTGCCTTAAATTTATGTTTTCGGGTGCTACATCTACATGCCCTTGCTGGCATTGGCATTCAAGACAGCCTGCTCACTCTGCTGCCATGTTGGCCTCGATGACCTTGGCCAGCGTCCTCTGGCCCATGTCGCCGTTGATGCCCCTGCCTGGGAGGGAGCAGCCCGTTCCAGGGCTGGCATCTCCCCTGTTGCCACTGGCTCATTGGATCCCATGGTAACTGGCAGAGGGGCGGAGGGGCTGCTACCCTCATCTGGAGTGCCCTGCGAAGAGCCCACAGAGATGACAGGTAGCTCATGCACCAACGTGAGGTTACTTCGGACCTCCCTGCTCACCATTACTGGATGGGCACTGAGCTGGGATACTTGGTGCTCAATCCATCTCCCACACTGGCACTGACCAGCTGCGGTCAATGCAGCTGTGAGGGTTTGCAGGTCCGAGTGCAACCCAGGAAGCCCTGATTGTTCTCCTGGAGGAGCCTCTCCATGAGAGTCACCACTCTCTCCATGGAGGAAGCATTGTGCTTGGCCATGAGGGTCATTGCATTGCTGATGCTCCACATGGACTCCTCCAGCATGGAGACCATGGCACGCTTTCCCTCATATATCTCCGCCAGATCTTCCTGCACACCCTGGTGGACTTCCAGCATCTGCTGCCTCAGGGACAACTCCAGAGGCACATCATCAGCCACCGGCCGAGCATGTGTCTGGTCCCCTGCAGTCCTCCGACTGCTGGCGCCATGGGAACTCTCTGTCTTCGCCTGGTGAAATGACCTCACCACTGTGCCCTGGGACACTAGCCGACAATGTAATTCCCTCCGAGGTGCTAGTATCTGCGCTGGTGCCTGCCTGGCAGAGATGGTGTGACGCTGGTGCTTCTAATTGTTCAGGGACCTCAGATGTTAGAGGTGGCCCCTCTGCCTCCTCCTCCCGGTCCTGCTCCGATGATGCTAAAAGGAAGAGCAAGGACATTTGATTAGTTTGAGTGGAGACAATGTCAATGTGCATGCCTGTCCCCCGGATCATTATGCGCTCATCTTTCCATAATCAATGGGAACGCCATGTTGGAAGCTTAAATCACTGAACATTCAACAGTAGGATGGCTGCCGGGACAGATATGGTGACCTCAGTGCACGGCACTCTTATCTCCCCGTGGCACCCCAGCCTCACCGCATGGCTCCTATCCAGCTCCATCGCCTCCTGCTCGTATCTGGTTATTATGGCCAACTGGGCCTGGCCCCCGCCAGTCTATATCCACTCTGCATTATTGTGTGTGGTCTTCTCCTGAAAAGGAGAGAGGAGCATTGATTAGTCCACCCTGTACCTGGATTGCCATCGCATCCTTGCCACTCCCACCTGAGTGGGACATTGCAGGGCTCCAGTGAATTGTGACCCTGCAGCTGCTGCACACTCACACCAAGAAGCCAGGGCTGACCCCTCCTTGCCCACTTGCTGCCTCCATCACATTTGCCACCCACACGGTTTCACCTTGCAAAGCAAGGACACACAAGCACGTGGAAAGCCAAAGACCGCAGATGGATGGGTGCTCCGCCACCTCCCAGCATGTCAGCACCCTGACATTGACATGTTTTGGAGTTCCAGCACTGTGCCTAGGTGCAGATCCTTGAGGTAGCCCCCAAAACGGTACTGTGGGTGTCAATCTAAAACATGCTGCAGGTGCAGAACTCAGCTTAGCACAACCCTTTCAGGGTGAACTAGGCATGGGCAATATCTGCTAGCCCACCCAGCGAGCAAAACATGCCGTGAATGATTCAATACTGTAACTACACTCAGAGTTGGGGTGGTGGGGCGGGGAAGGGGGTGGGGACTGGGGGGGAAAGCCTACCTGCTGTACCCAGGCATATCGCACCACATCATGGAAACTAACTATTTCTGTCATCTCCTCCCAGGCACTTTTGGTCATGTGGAGTGGGCCTCCTCCTCCCATCCCTGGGAATGAGGACATCAAGCCGTGCTTCCACCTCCTCGAGGAGGGCAGCAAGGCACTCATTGGAAAATCAAGTGGCACAGTGCCCCACTGACCTACCCTCCTGCCTGGCCTGCTCACCAGCAGCACTCTGGGGAGCCCTTCTACTTGCCATGTTTGACAGCCTTTGCAAAGCTGCAGGAGCACTATTTAAACAGGCCACCGGGTCGCCATTGGACCCGACAGTCATTGCAGTCCTGCCACCGCCCGCCCACTCCCGCTGTCCTTGGGAGCCGCATTTCAAACTGGGTGGACCAATTAACGCCTATAAGGCACGCAAAATTATGGCGCGGAGCCAATTGCGGGCAGCCACGCCCACTCCCGACTGGCCCACCCAATGGGGAGAAAATTCTCCCCCTGGTGTTTTATTTCTCGAGTTTCTGCTTGAAATCAACAAATGCAAAATCTGCCTTGAAGCTGCACAATCGTTTCAAAACGTAATTTTCAAAAAGGTTGTTTCAAATATTATTCCCTGATATATTTTGGAGTGGCAACTTGGTGCAGTTTGATTGATACAGTTGAAAATGGCTCCATCACAAAATAATAAGCATTTTTAATCACCACCTGTAAATAACCTCATTTTAAATTCTTGGAAATGACTTTTAAAATAAGACAGAACTGTTTTCCTGTCATATTGGGTTACAGTAGTTAGTTTCTTAGTCAACTAAAAAAAAAGTTGTTTGAAAGCTTTTAGTGTCCTTGATCCATAAGAACCAGCTTTGATTTTTAAAGCCTCCTCAAAGGCCCACAAATGGCACAGTTAGTGGAAACTCACAATGGCGATGATTAAGATGAGGGGTGTGAGTGGTTTTGTGTGGACAAAGGATGCTGAAAACTCAAATTATGCTGAGTGTATTTGTGCTTTAAATTCTGCAATCTTTTGTGATAGTTACACTGATTTTAGGTGAAACGTGTAGAAAACCTGTGCTGAAAAATAGAAATTCCAAGCCATTACATTATGTTCAGTCGAGTATTTTGATTTTTAAAAAGTATCTATCATTAGAAATTAATTTATCCGTACACAAAAATGGTTTGATAGTCAACATAAACATACTTGAAATGACTATTTAGTCATTAACAGATTGAACTGACTGTACTTGACTGACATTAGAGGAATTACATTATAATTTAATTAACTGTGCTTTTCTGTGCTAGGCCCAATTTTGTTTCATTTAAACAGTTCTATATAATGCCACCCAGTACTGCTTACATTGTAGAAGTTCCCAACACTTGACAGGCATTTTGACAATTATGACAACAAAACAATTAATAGGCTTCAGTTACAATTAATTCTTAAACTGATTGTATACAAAGCTGAGCTATTAAGACATATATTAAATGGCTTCAATCACATTGCTTACACCAAGAGTTAATTTTACAAGGTATGTTTTTACCTATCAATGCACTTATCCAATAAGCAATTTTAAAGTGTGAATTATTCATTAGCGGATAAGTGGAAACATAATAGGTGTATTATCTGTGCTTTTCTGGAATCCATTTGTCCTCTAACAAAATGTCAAAGCCTCAGTACGCTCCCTAAGATCATGTCATTCCAATTTAAAGTTTTCATTGCATTGATCTTTCATTTGCACTGTTGGTGCAACTCATGGGGTGATAGTGATGTAGTGATAATGTCACTCGACTAATAATCCAGAAGCCCAAGCTAATGACCTGGGCACATGGGTTCAAGTCCCACCACGACAGCTTGTGGAATTTAAATTCAATTAATAAATCTGTAAACTAAAGTTAGTCTCAGCAATGGTGACCATGAAACTGTCATCGTTTTTTTGTAAAAACCCATCTGGTTCACTAATGTTCTTCAGCGAAGGAAATTTGCCATCCTTACCTGGTCTGGCCTACATGTGACCCCAGGCCCACAGCAATGTGGTTGACACTTAAATGCCCTCTGAACAAGGGCAATTATGGATAGACAACACATGCTGGCCTTGCCAGTGATGCCCACACCTCATGAAAGAATAAAACAAAACTGTAGAGCATTTTTCTAAATTTTTTGTGCTCTTAGTGGGATGCCTCATTGGGTGCATACCATACATGATTTTAAAACCATTTAAATTAACAGTCAGAAAATTGTACTCAAAGCTCCCGAATTTCCTATATCCACTGGCAGTGAGTTAGGCTACTTTCCAGGAGGACCAAGTCAAGAAAAAAACCCTTTTTTGTCACATTTTCCTATTTATTTAAAATAGATTATAAACAATTTAGTCATCTAATGACAATAATCAACAACGAAGTGTATGTATACTGTGGTTTCCATTGAAAACCAATAACTTAGCAAGAAAGATCCGAACCATGGCTTACTAAGGAGGTTGAGGATAGTATTAGATTAAAAGAAGAGGCTTATAATGTTGCAAAGAAAAGTCTGAGGATTGGGACTGTTTTACAAACCTGAAAAGGGCCACCAAAAAGCTGATAAAAAGAGACAAAATATGACAGTAAATTAGCCAAGCATATAAAAACAGATTATAAGAGCTTTTACGAGTACATAAAAAGGGGGAGAATAGCTAAAGTAAATTTTGGTCCTTTAGAGGTAGGGACAGGAGAAATTACCATGGGAAAATGGGTAATGGCAGTGACATTAAACAAATATTTTGGGTCACATTTTCATGTCAGAGATGGGAATTTGGAGTTGAGATTAATCCTGCTTCCTATTCCCACCTCCATCTCGAGAATGCAGGGAGCTGGGATTTTCTGGGGGTCCAGGCCCTAGACAGGCCCAGAGCTGAAATGGAGATATGCTGAGTCCAGATTGAACATGTTAAAGGACCCAGCTCTGCATCCAAAGATCCTCTGTCTGGCACTTCTGATACGATCAGCAGCTCATCTATATACAGTTAAACCTTATGATTGCCCTAAACCTGTCCTCAGCCTACACCCTCAACCCCCTCGCCCCTCTCAACCCCCTCACCCTCACCACTCACCCCCCTCAGATCCCTCACCCACCTCACTCATTATTCACTTAATGAACAGAACTCACAAGCCCTATTGTAATAGTTGGAAGCCGTTGAACAGCTCATAACTCTCCACACGTAAACAGACTGGTTCTTCACGAATACAAAAAAATAGGAGCATGAGTAGACTGCATGGCCCATCAAGACTGCTCCAATATTCAACGTGACCATAGCTGATCTTGGGCTTCAAACAATTGTGTAAGCAGGACCAAGCATTTGTAAAATCATCAGGCAGTTGAATTGCAGTCAAGAACTCGTAACTCTCCCCAAGTAAACAACCTGACTTCAGAACTGCTATCTCAACAGATGTCTAGAGTGAAGACATAAAATCAATTGGAAAAGCTTGAACAATTAGACATTGTTATCGCACTAGGCTTCATTTTCAAGACTGTAAAATACGCTCTATTAACTTTATCCATTTCATAAACTTTTTAAAAATTCTGATCCTTCACTTGGCTGCTTGCCAGTTGGCAGTTTAATAATCTGGCAAACACATTTTTAAATTTCCAATCACAGCACTGTCATGATTGAGTTTAATCAACACATATGACTCATGCTGCAGCATTTCATGATGAACTGTAAAGTAGGCAAAACTATTTTACTTGCCTTTTAAACTCTTCCTGCCTCTAATTTATGGTTCACACCTTCATGGATCTGGTGTAAAACCTGACAGCTGTTAAAGTCCAGCCACCTCCCTGAAAATTAAATAAAATATCCAAGCAGGCTCTCGATGAACCCTTAGCATTGTTAATTGTCTCCTTAATAGGACCGGGCCTATTCCTGGGACAGCTCCCTTCCCCTGCCCCCGTGAAAATGGCAGAGGGTGGAAATGGAGGAGGGGCTTATGGGCACACCACTCAGCAGCTGTTATTTTCTGGTCCCACATCCATTTGGTCCTGATAGGGGCCATGAAAATCCAGCCCTTTGTGTCTGTCCTTCACAGTAGAAGACACAAATTACATATTGGAAATAAAAAGCAACCTAGGGGATAATAAGAGTTAGGAAATTAGGGAAATTAATATGAGCAGAGAAAACGTTTTGAAGAAATTTAAAGGATTAAAATTGAACAAATCCCCAGTTCCTGATGGTCTACATTCTCAGGTTCTAAAAGAGATACTTGCAGAAATAGTGGATGTGATTTTCCAAAATTTACTAGGTTGTAGAATGATTCCAGCAGATTGGAATTTAGCAAATGTAACACCACTATTTTAGAAATGAGGGAGAGAGAAAAAAGGGAACTATAGACCAGCTAGCCTGACATCACTCATCAGGAAAGTGCTGGAATCTGTTTTGATCGAAATCTTAACAAGATGCTTAGAAAATCCCAGCATGATCAGACAAAGTCAATGTCGCTTTATGAAAGGGAAATGATGTTTGACAAATTTATCAGAGTTTTTCTGTGGAGGCACAGGGCTGCCTCAGAGAGATGAAGTGCTGTTAAAAAAAAAAATAAAGAAAATAAAAATGTAATAAACCTGTCCCGTTATGTGACTCTGTCACATGAGTAGGGGCATGTTATTAATTTAATTGCAAAATTTAAGGACGGACAGCGAAAATTTAGGTTAATTGATAATTAACTTTAGGTTAATTGATTATTTAATGACCTTAACAGGCCTTTTAATTGTCAGCGGATGCGCTGCCAACTCTGGCGCACGCCCGCCAACTGAACTATCGCACAACTGCGCATTGACATCGGCGCGCGCGATTGACGTCAACGTATATCATTTCATATTCAAGCGGGTCGGGCGCACACCCGCCGCCGAGCATAAATTTCTGCCCATACCAGTCTTGGATTTCCAAAAGGCATTCAGTAAGGTAAGGTGCCACATGATGGTTAATACACAATATAAGGACTCATGGAGTTGGGGGCAATATTTTATCATGGATAGAGGATTGGTTAACAGACAGGAAGCAAACAGTAGGAATAAATGGGGCATTTTCAAATTGGCAGGTTGTAACTATGGAGTGCCACAAGGATCAGTGATGGGGCCTCAGCTATTTACAATATATATTAATGACTTAGAAAAGAGACAGAGTGTATTGTATCTAAGTTTGCTGGTGATACAAATCTAGGTGGGAATGCAAGCTGTGAGGACACAAAAAAGCTGAAAAGAGATATAGCTAGGTTAAGTGACAGAACAACATGGTGGCAGATGGAGTATATTATGAGGAAGTGTGAGGTTATTCATTTTGGTCATAAGAATAGAAAAGCAGAATATTTTTTAAGAGGTACAAAACTTGTAAATATTAATGTTCAGAAGAATTTTGGTGTACTCATACAAGGACCACAGAAAATAAGCAAGCCATTAGGATAGCAAATGGCATGTGGCATTTATTACAAGGGGATTGGAGTACAAGAATAAGGAAGTCTTGCTACAGTTATACAGGGCTTTGGTGAAACCTTGCCTGGAATACTGTGTGCCATTTTGGTCTCCATATTTAAGGAGACATTTTATTGCATTGGAGGCAGTACAGCAAAGGTTCACTAATTTGGTTCCTGGGGTGTAAGGGTAGTTGTACGATGAAAGGCTGAATATATTGGGTCTATTTTCTCTGGAGTTCAGAAGAATGAGAAGCCATCTCATTGAAAGATACAAGATACTGAAAGGGGCTTAACAGGGTGGACACTGAGAGGTTATTTTCCCTGGCTCGTGAATCTAAAAAATGGTGGCACACTCTAAGGATAAGGGGTCAATCATTTATCAACTGAGGTGAGGAGGAATTTCTTCACTCAAAGGGTTGTGAACTTTGGAATTCTCTACCCCAGAGTGTTGTAGATGCTGCGTCATTGAAGGCTGAGAAAAACAGATTTTTGGTCTCTCAATGAACCAAGGAGTATGGAGAGTGGGCAGGAAAGTGGTGCTCACACTGAATATCAGCCATGACTGTGTTGAACAAGGGGGGGGAAATTAGAGTACGAGAGAAAACTAGCTAGAAATATAAAAACAGATATTAAGAGTTTTTATAGATACTTAAAAAAGAAAAGAATTAACAGAGTGAGTGTTGGTCCTATAGAAAGTGAGTCTGGGAAATAAACAATGGAAAATAAGGAGATGGTAGATGAATTGAACAGGTATTTTGCATTGGTCTTGACTATAAAGGATAGAATAACTTCCCAGAAATTTCTGCAAATCAGGAAATAGAAGGGAGGGAGGAACTCAAGAAAATTGCAATCACCAGGGAATTGGTACTGAGCAGACTTTTGGAGCTGAGAGCTGACAAGTCCTCAGGTCCTGATGGAGTTCATCCTAGGGAATTAAAAGAAGTGGCTAGTGAGATGGTTGATGTGTTGGTTTTAACTATCCAAATTTCCTAGGTTCGGGGAAGGTTCCATTAGATTGCAAAATAGCGAATGTAACTTCTTTATTCAAAAAAGGAGGGAGACAGAACGCAGGAAACTATAGGCCAGTTAGCTTAACATCTGTCATGGGGAAAATGTTAGAAGCTATTATTAGGGCACCTAGATAAATTCAAGGTAATCAGACAGAGTCAACATGGTTTTGTGAGAGGGAAAGTATGTTCAACCAATTTATTGGAGTTCTTTGAAGAAGTAACATGTGTTGTGGATAAAGGGGAATAGATGGAATGTACTGTACTTAGATTTCCAGAAGGCATTGGGTAAGGTGCCACATCAAAGGTTATTGCGGAAAATAAAAGTTCATGGTGGAGGAGGTAACATATTGGCATGGATAGATCATTGGCTAGCTACAGGAAACAGAGAATAGGCATAAATGGGTCATTTTCTAGTTGGTGAGATGTAAAGAGTGGTGTGCCACAGGGATCAGTACTGGGCCTCAACCCTTTACAATTTATAGAAATCTCTTAGATGAAGGGACTAAAGATATGGTCGCTAAATTTGCTGATGAAACAAAGATAGGTAGGAAAGTAAGTTTTAAGAGCACATAAGGAGACTACAAAGGGATATAGATAGGCTAAGTGAGTGGAAAAAGATCTAGCAAATGAAGTATAATGTGGGAAAATGTGAAATTGTCCATTTTTCCAGGAAGAATACAAAAGAAGCCTATTATCTAAATGGTGAGAGATTGCAGAGCTCTGAGATGCAAAAGGATCTGGGTGTCCAATTGCAAGAATTGCAAAAGGTTATTATGTAAGTTCAGAAAGTAATTAGGAAAGCTAATAGAATGTTATTGTTTATTGTACGGGGAATCGGATACAAAAGGAGGGAGGTTATGCTTCAGTTATACAGGGCATTGATGAGACAACATCTGGAGCACTGTGTATAGAATTCGTCTCCTTATTTAAGGAAGGATGTAAATGCATGGAAAGCAGTTCAGAGAAGGTTTACTAGATTATTATCTAGAATGGGAGAGTTGTCTTATGAGGAAAGGTTGGACAGGCTAGGTTTGTATCCACTGGAATTTAGAAGAGTAATAGGTGACTTGATTGAAACATATAAGATCCTGAGGGGTCTTGACAGGGTGGATGTGGAGAGGATGTTTCCTCTTGTGGGAGAATCTAGAACTAGGGGTCTCTGTTTAAAAACAAGGGGTTGCTCACTTAAGACAAAGATGAGGAGAAATGTTTTTCTCTCAGTGGGTTGTGAGTCTTTGGAATTCTCTTCCTCAAAAGGCAGTGGAAGCAGAGTCTGAATATTTTTAAGGCAAAGCTGATAGGTTCTTGATTAACAAGAGGTGGAAGGTTATCGGGGGTAGGCAAGAATGTGGGGTTGAGGTTACAATTCGACCAGCCATGATCTTATTGAATGGTGGAGCAGGCTCATGGGGCTAAGTGGCCTACTTCTGCTCCGATCTCGTATGTTCATATGTTAACATCAGTTGTGGGTAAGGTTTAAGAAATAATAATTGGGGGGAAAAACAATAGGCATTTGGAGACGTTTGAGTTAATTAAGAATAAGCAACATGGATTTGTTAAAGGTAGGATGTGCTTGACTAATCTAACTGAATTTTTTGATGAAGTAACAGAGAAGGTTGAGGAAGGGAACGTAGTGGATGTTGTCTATATGGATTGCAAGAAAATGTTTGTCAAAGTTCCACATAAAAGGCAGGTTAACAAAATTGTGGCTCATGGAATAGGAGGGTCAGCATCAAATTAGATTTTTAAAAGTGTCTCTATTTCCCTCATCATTTATACTTTGTTTCAGATATTGACTAACCCCAAATTTTGAGGATGAGCCACACAGCGTTGTTCTATTAAATGTATAATGCACTTTTTGAGCTGTGTGGCAAAACCATTGTCTTCCCTTGGCATGACAGAAGCACCATATGAAATGAACCAATTCCATCATGTCCAGCTTATTCAGAGCAGCTGTAATGGTTTGCACATTACAAACAGCTAGGCTAATGATTTAATCAAATACAGTCTTATGCACTACAGATGCTGCATCTCTGAACTTA
The DNA here is from genome assembly GCF_964194155.1 of Cetorhinus maximus. Taxonomy (NCBI): domain Eukaryota; kingdom Metazoa; phylum Chordata; class Chondrichthyes; order Lamniformes; family Cetorhinidae; genus Cetorhinus; species Cetorhinus maximus. The sequence goes on from NC_135885.1 coordinate 103,966,524, forward strand.
TAGTAAATTATAAGCATTCTGCTAACAGATATATCTGTGCTTTCCTCGATAATAAGCATATGATATGAAAACAGGTGAATCTGTGACATGATTTATGTACGGATCACACTGTTGTCTTACTCCAAAATCTTAGAAGCATTGTTTTTACTATGCCAACTCACTGTTACATGCAGATGCTTTGTCATGTGATCATTTATATTTTGCACAGAATTCATGGGGCTGTTCATTTGTACTGCAAGCAGAACATTGTCTATGTGAACTTTGTTTCTTCTGGCTTTGAAAGTTGTCTTTCCATCAGCCCCAGTCTCATCTGTCTGTCATTAGTGGTTTTAACAGAATATTTCACAGATCAAATCCCAGTGGGTGAGAATGTATGCTTCTAAGAATATGTACAGCAAATTCATGACCTTTGCTTGATAAATGTTGTAGGGGGTGGTGGTGTGTGTCAGCTTCACCTCTGACTTCTGAGTAGTTCGAATCACTCCCACTCCCTGGATTCTAGACCTTGGACTTATTTGGGGGTTGTGACAAATGCAGCAGACAACTGGTTTTGGTGCAAGAAAAAAAAACTGGGTTTATTGAAGTCACAAATGAATTTATAACATTAGAATTGCACTGAGATTATACAGACCTATAAAGTACACTCAGTTAAGAATGGGGAACACACCGCATAACGAGGGAAAATCACGCTACTAAGCCCCTTACCCTTGTCCCACCCCCAAAACCTAACTAAATTGAACTAGGAGAGGTCAGGGATCATGCTCACCAACCAGGTTTCCTTGACAGTTCGAAATCCAGCCGGGTAAGCCGGTTACAGTTTTGGGGTACACTCTTTGTGTCCTTTGGGGCCTGCTGTTCCCACGTGGTCCTGGTCTGTGGAATCTGCGAAGGTTCTTCAGTTGGGTGGAGGGCGTGGTTGTGGGTGGTCGTTCTTCGTGGAGGGCTGCGGTTGCGGCCTTGTTGTCTTCGATTGAGCTTGCCACCCTGTGCCCCTCGCCGTGATGTTCCCTGCGGGCCTGCAAACCTCCAGATCTCCACCCTGCTCTTGGCTCAGCTCCCTGCTCAAACTCTGCTTCAACCGCTCCCAACTGCTCACCCTACAGAACTGCTCAACCTCCAAAACTGTCCACCCACTTCATAACTGGTGGCCCAGTTATATTGTTTTTTCGAATTTCTTATCTGAAACCAAATCAAGGTTAGTTCTTTGTCTGATTTCGACTTCTTCAGGTGATTGTTGTCTCATTGTTTTTAATGGGCTCATATGATGTTTATCGTTGTCTTCCTGTCCCCATAACTAGTCTTGAACTGAAAGCCATTGTATATGTGGAGTTTTGATAGGTTCACTTAATTACATTGATTGCTGCCTTCTTGCTTTAGCAGTTAGTAGCGATTATTTATGCAAGATTTTGATGGGCTTTAGTTTCGTGTAAGATGAAGTCTTTCTCTGGGTTGATTGTTTTAAAGGGAAGAATGCGCATTCTGTCTCCTCTCATTGTTTGGATTCAGGCAACAAACCACACAACACTCAACAAGCCCGAGCATGTCCAGTCCCAGGCCTTCATGGGCTCAGCTTCCTGTCTGCAGGGTACTACACTTAACTCAGCAGTTGGGTCCTCTGCCATAAAAGTCCAAAAGTAATATCCTTGTTGATGATATGAAAAATGTGGGAATTTTTGAGAACCCTTCAATGTACCCCAACTTCCATCCATCTTCCCATTTCTTGCCAGTAGCTATATTCTAATTGCAGCACAAATATTACAGATCAAACCCTCATCAGCATTGCACTGGAATATTTCCCTCAGTTATACATGAACCTTGCCTCTAGATTGTTGAGACACTGTTTCTATTGTTTCATCCAGCCACTCTCCTTTGAACGTGAGACAACATTTCTTCTTTGGATTTGTCTCTTTGTTGGTTGCCGCTGTTCACCTTCGTTTAAACGTGGTTGTTTAAAGGGTATGCTGTAAGTAACCTTCAAAGGCTTAATCGTAAACCACAAAATAAAAACAGGAAATACTGGAAAAACTCAGCAAGTCTGGCAGTACCTGTGGTGAGAGAAACAGAGTTAATGAGTAGAATTTTTCAGTTGGCGGGCAGGTGGGCTCGGCAGGAGCGGGCAGGGGCGGTCAGGAACCCGACTGCTGCCCACGATCGGGTGTGCACCGCAATTTAACGCGGGCAGGCCAATTAAGGCCCACCCAGCATAATTCACAGCTCCCGAGATCAGTGGGAAGGGGTGAGTGGCGGCGGGAGGCCAATGTCTGCTGGGTCCAATGGCGACCCGGTGGCCTATTCAAAAACAGCCCAGAAAGCCGTCCTAAGGCTGCCACTGATTTTGGTTGGTTGCAATATGGACAACGTCTTCGGAGAGCAGGCCTGGCGGGAGGGCAGGTTGGCAGGGCAGTCAGCCCCGAGGTTCTCCGCTGAGTGCCTCGCTGCCCTCCTCGAGGAGGTGGCAGTATGCCGGGATATCCTGGTCCCTAGGGATGGGAGGAGGAAGCCCCCCCCAACCTAACCAAACGTGCCTGGGATGAGGTGGCATTACAGGTCAGCTCCCACAATATGGTGAGACGCACCTGGATGTAGTGCCGCAAGCGATTTAATGACCTTCTGCGATCGGGAAGGGTGAGTACCGTGTTGGCATGGGTCACTTAGCACAGCAGTTAGGTTGGGCCCCCCTTCCGCACCTCAGAATTTTGTTTTTTTATTAAATCATTCACAGGATGTGGGCCAGTATTTATTGCCCATCCCTAGTTGCCCGTGAGAAGGTGCTGGTGAGCTGCCTTCTTGAACCGCTGTAGTCCACGTGGTGCAGGTACACCCACAGTGTTGTTAGGGGGCGAGTTCCAGGATTTGGATCCAGCGACACTGAAGGAACGGCGAAACATTTCTAAGTCATGACGCTGAGTGACTTGGAGGGGAACTTCCAAGTGGCGGTGTTCCCATCTATCTGCTGCCCTTGTCCTTCTATGTGGTAGTGGTCGTGGGTTTAGAAATTCTTAGAGTGTGAGTGGCAAATGTCATGGAGGCAGCATCTGGGCAAGGGGCTGAGCCCTGGCTGCTTGGAATGAGTGTATTGCGGCTCCAGGGTCACGAATCGGATGAGCCCTGCAATGTTTTCCTCAGGTGGGGGTAGCAAGGCTGCAATGGCAATGCAGGTACAGGGTGGACTAATCAATGCTCCTCTCTCCTTTCAGGAGAAGACAGCACACAATAACACAGAGCGGCTGCGACTGGCGGAGAGCAGCCCCACCTTCTGAACCTCACCAGATACAAGCAGGAGGCACTGGAGCTGGGGAGGTGCCATGCACCCAGGTCAAGCGGACATGTTGAGGTTGGGGTGCCAGTGAGAGGTAAGAGTGCCGTGAACTGAGGTCACAATGTCCGTCATTACAGCCACTCCACTGTTTACTGTATATTGATTTCAGCCTCCAACATGGGATCCCCATTGATAATGGAAAGATGAGCACATCCTGATATGGGTGCCAGACATGCACATTAACAGTGTAATGACTTCAATTAATCTAATGTCCTTGTTCTTCCTTTCAGCCTCACCAGAGTACGCACGGACTCAGGAGGCAAAGGGACCGCCGCTGACCCCTGAGGGCACAGAAGACATGAACGCACCAGCGTCACACCCTCTCAGCCAGGCAGGCACCAGCACAGACACCAGCACCTCGGTGGGAATAAGATCACCAGCTAGTATCTCGGTGCACAGTGGTGAGGGCACTTCACACTCGCTTGAGGTGCAGGCAGAGGCAGAGAGTGCCCAGGGCATCGGCAGTCGGAGGACTGCTGGGGACCAGGGACATGCTCAGTCAGTGGCTGATGATGTGTCTCTGGAGTCATCCCTGAGGCAGCAGATGCTGGGAGTCCAGCAGGGTGTGCGGGAGGATCTGGCGGAGACACATGAGGGAAAGCGTGCCATGGTCTCCGTGATGGAGGAGTCCATGCGGAGCATGAGCAATGCAATGACCCTCATGGCCAAGCACAATGCCTCCTTCATGGGGGGAGTGGCAACTCTCATGGAGAGGCTCTTCCAGGAGAATAATTGGGGCTTCCTGGGGATGCGCTCGGAACTGGAAGCCCTCACACGGGCAATGACCTCAGGTGGTCAGTGTCAGTGTGGGAGATGGATTGGACACCCAGTATCCCAACTAGGCGCCCATCCATCAATGGTGAGCAGGGAGGTCCAAAGCGACCTCACTTTGGCACACGAGCTGCTTTTTGTCTCTGTGAGCTCCTCTCAGGGCGCTCCGGATGAGGGCAGCAGCTCCTCCTCCCCTCTACCAGTGACTGTGGCATTCGATGAGGCTGTGGCGACTGGGGAGATGCCAGCCATGCCACTAGCCGCTCAGTCCCAGGTGGGGCAGCACAGGCTCCACGGGTCAGAGGACGCCCACCAAGGTCATTAAAGCCAACAGGACAGCAGAGTGAGCAGGCTGTCTCCAATGCCGGTGCCAGTGAGTGGCGAGTACCTAGACATAGCACCTGCAAGCATAAACATAAAGCACCTTAGGCACAACATGGGTTTATCACTAGTGGTTTTCTTTTGCCCACTTTTAAGTTACTGTTAAGTTGGTGTGCTGTTCCATACCTTTTCATTTAGCTTTATTTCTATATGCCAAGCTGCAAATCATTAAATGTGTTAGTTTTCAACAAGCCTCTGGGTGCTTCATTAGTTCTGCAGGTGTAGGGGAACCCATGATGTTATGAGTGACTTGTTTGTCATTGAGTTTTATTGACAAGGCACATAGTTCATGTTCTTGACCAGGCAAATGTTGCTCTCAGGTATCGAGTATGGAGCCTGCAGCCCTGGCATGTGTTGCTGGTTCATTTTAGGCAGGCTAGCTGAAGGAGTGCTGGATCAAAGCCTCCCGGGTGTCTCTGCCTCCTTGGAGGTTGCCTGGGATGCCGTCTATCCCCTCAGCATTCTCCTGAGCGTGCTCGTCCTTGAACCCACTACTGGACTCATCGTCTGCTGCCAGAGCAGCTGCATCAACATCTTCTCCCTCCAATGCGTCCCACCTTCCCAGCACTATATTGTGGAGAGCACTGCATGCAACCACTATCAGTGACACACGATCTGGGGGGTACTGGAGTGCACCCCCTGAACAGCCCAAGCATCGGTAGTGCATCTTGAGAAGACCGATGGTTCTCTCTACCACAGCCCTTTTGGAGGCATGGCTCCTATTGTACCGCTGCTCGGCCCCTGTTCTTGGATGGCAGAGAGGCATCAGGAGCCACCTTCTGAGGGGATAGCCCTTGTCACCCAGTAGTCATCCATCCAGCCGGGCTGGAGCACTGAAGAGCCTCAGCACCTGCAAGTGTCTCAGGATGTAACGTCATGGGAGCTGCCTGGGTACCTTGCACAGACTTGTAGAATCAGCATCCTGTGATCACACACTATCTGCACGTTCATGGAGTGGAAACCCTTCCTGTTGATGAAGGCACCGGGCTCACCTGCTGGCACCTTGATGGCCACATGTGTACAGTCGGCTGCACCCTCGACGCGGGGGAAGCCAGCAATCGCTGCGAAGCCTCTGGCTCACTCTGCCTGGCTGGTCTCATCCATGCAGTAGTGAATGAAAGTCAATGCGTGCCTGAACAGAGCATCTGTCACCAGCTTGATGCTACTGTGGTCAGTTGATTGGGAGTCTTCACAAAGATCACCCACCGACCCCTGGAAAGAGCCGGAGGCATAGAAGTTGAGGGCAACTGTGGCCTTCAGCACAAATGGCATGAGGTGCCCATTCTCACAGTTGGAGCTGATCTCAGGGCTGATCATCTGACAGGTGGAGATCATGCTCTCCCTTGAGAGACGGAGCCTCCTTCGGCACTACACCTCAGGCATATTGAGGTAGCTGCATCGCCGCCTGTCAACCCTAGCAGCAGGATAGTGGCATCTTCTGTGGCCCCTTCCACCTTGGACAACCTGTTGGCCCTGTGCCCCTTGTGCCTGGGCCTGTCCTCCCATAGGTGGCTACCCTGGAGGCTGAATAGAGACTCCTGGCCTCCTCCCCCTTCTGGCCTTCTCTTCCTCCTCAGAGGAAGATCACAATCCCCGTTCCCAGGGTAAGAGAAGGCTGTCTGATACCTGGAAGGCCCCAAGTGTTATGATTCTTCCAGAGTCCTGAACTGAAGCCTGTTATTTCTGTCAAAGCAGCTCTGAAGCGAAATGAAGCTCTCCTATTCACACAAGCAAGTAGTGGTAAGTAGCGGTTAGTAATAAACTAAAGTTCTAACAACTCGCATTCGCAAGCCCACTCACTCCTCTTATCCCACCCGTGGATGAGGCTTTTAAAAATGTGGCCGACCCGCCTGCCCGTTGCACCCATGCAATGCCCTGAAGATCGCACGGGCAGCAAAAAAATCATTCTCAATTGTCGCCTCAAGGCCTGTTAATGAATGGTGGGCACGCTTCCGAACTCATAGCGCCCGCCTTCTGAAATATCGTGATGGCATGCGGTGACATCAGGATACATGCCCGATGTCATCATGCGTCATTTTACGTGCATGCGTGTTGGGCCCCCACCCCCACTGCACGCCAACTGTGGAATTCTGCCCAATGTTTCATCAAATCCATATGACTCTTCATGCGGGCTTGAAACATTGGCCTGAATTTTACCTTTGGCGGGTGTGCCTAATCGGCGGGCCCGGGAGCGGTCGGGAAACGGGCCCACGGCTGCGATTGGCCCCTAATCCGCGATTTCACACTGGCTGGCTTAATTAAGCATGAAACATGTGCTGAAAAGCTCAGCGGTGCTGAGGTGGGGGCGGGAGGAGGGCGGGCGATGATGTTTCCATGGGTGCGGGTGAGTGCTGCAAGAAAGCTCCCTGAAGACAGACAGCTGCATCAGGGAGCTGGAGACCTGAGAAAGCTAAAATAAAGGTTTAAAAACTGAAAAAAACTCTCCATGTATCATTATCACCTGAAAATATAGCTGATAAAAATGCTGTCCACAGATATTTTTTTTTATGTTATTCCATCACGGAAATTTCATCCTGCCCTTGGATGAGGTTTGATGAAAATTGCAAATGCTGCCCGTCTGCCGACCAACAGGTTGGATGGGCAATGAAAAATCAGAGTGAATTGCACCATTAATGGGCTTAATTGCCTTCTTAATTGTTGGCAGGCACGCTTCAGACTTATGCGCGCGCCCACCGAGTGAACTATTGCGTGAGTGCGTGATGATGTCGGGGCGCTCACCTGACGTCTTCTCGGCATGATTCTACACCCGATCAGACGTGGCACACTCCCGCCCGCAGGATGTAAAATTCAGTCCATTAACTCTGTTTCCCTCTCCACAGATGCTATCAGGCCTGCTGAGCTTTTACAGCATTTCCTGTTTTTATTTCAGGTTTCCAGCATCCACAGTATTTTGCTTTTATCATAAACCACAAAATCCCACTATACCCAGTTGAAACGTTTTCAAACTTAATTGAATTCAAAGCTAATAATTAGCTCACCAGTTGACAATCTATCCTACTAGAACCCACTCTAACTGAAAAATGCTACTCCTGAATGGCCATCAGTAACGTGTGGTTGGCTAAAGCTCGGTATCCTGCATGAAATTGCAGAATGTGATAGGAGGACTTCAGCATTTTGATGATGTGAGCACTTCCAGGAACTCATTCAGTATGAAAGAGAAAGCATATGCAAACAGTGAAGTTCTTTTTGAAGTGAAGCCACTGTTGTAATGTAGAAAACATGGCAACTAATTTGTGCACAGTGAGCTCCCATGAACAGCAACTTGATAGTCAGACAGATCATCTTTTTTATTTAAAGTGATGTTGATTGAGAGATATTGACTTGCATGGAGTGTGCAGAGGGAGAAAAAACTCTCAAAAAATCATAGAAAATTAATAACACAGGAAGAGGTCATTTGGCCCATCGAGTCTGTGCTGGCTCTCCTTGAAAACCCTATCCTTTATTTATCCTAATTATCTGAATCACCTTAATTGGATCACACCATAATCTTCAAATTCAAGGAAATACATGTCTAATCTATGTAACTTGTCATCATAATTTATCCCTTTTAAGCCCAATATCATTCTGGTGAATCTGCGCTGCACCTCCTCCAAGGCTGATCTATCCTTCCTGAGGTGCCATGCCAGAACTGAACATGGTTACTCCAGATGGCATCTAACCAGATTGAACCTCCCTGAACCAGCATCAAAGGAATGAGGTGTTTGACAGTGTAACTCATTATTCCAACTTTTACAAAAACATGCAGCACCAATTGGTTTTTGAATATAGTGGTTTAATTTCTTTAGCACACAGAACAAAACAAAGATGGTGAGTGAGATATTCACAACAAATTGTTAACCATTCATTCAATATTGCTTAAAAATGTTAACTAACAGTCAATAAGCTTTTCCCATTCACATATTTGTGGAGCAGTAACCCTGTGTTGGTCTACTGTGATTTTTCTCTAATATCTGTAAAGATCTGGAGAGACATGGACCGGGTGAGCGTTTGGGTAAAAGGTTTCCAGTCCCCCCCCACCCACACTGGGGAGGTCGCGTACCCAGGTGGAAGCATCACTCACTGTTGGAGTGGAGGGGAATGGGCAATGGCAGTAGCAATGAACACATTGCCACCTTTGGTATGAACAGCTGATTCTGTAAATCCCCATGGAACCTTACCAGCTGATGTGAGCAGCAGCATCTCTGCTGGGATAACAGCAAACCTGAAACTATGGCTCAGAAACAAATATGTGCGCACACGGAGCTCACAGTCCTTCTGAAGCTATTCACTGCTTCTCAGCAAGTCAGGCAAACTCCTCAAATGGCAGCTGCTTTCTTCTGCCATCTCCCGCTTCCCAATGATCTCTCTCTCTCTTCCTGCACTGTAATTGGACAAGCTGTCAGCCATTAAGTTGTTGCCCATGTGTTCTGGCTGGCCACATCGAACATGATCAGGCACCAAAGGAAATCCAACCATGTGTGGCATCACAGCTTCACAAAGCAGAGTACTCTCCGTATGCCATCTGCATGCCCCTAATAATCACTGCATGACACTTTATGTGACCGTTGCACATCTGCTCAGGCACACAGCTTGAACATTGCATGCGACTACTCATGGTTCTGGCAAGAGGCATTTCAGATGAGGACAATAGATACCCTGAGTGGACAAAATGCAAAGAGGCTGAGAAAATAATCTCTGCAGCCTCTGGTTTCTAGTGAACGGTGTAACAATGGATATTGGGGAAAATTAGAGCCAAATTGTTGCATATTAGTAGCTGGACACTTATTCAGCTTATCTTTTCATTCCTGTGTTCACTGAAATTTTCAATGCAAATTCAGCAAAGCTACACTCCCAGAGCATAGCTGCATAGGTTTTATAAAGAAAAGAAAGGACTTGTGTTTATGTGGCAACTTTCAGGATGTCCTAAAATGCTTTACAGTGAGATGTTTGTAAGTTATAATCGCTGTTGTTATGTAGACAAATGCCACAACTAATTTGCAGACAGCAAGATCAAAAATTCAACACTGAGACCATATGGGGTTTGTGGTGGAATAAATGTTGACCAGGCCATCTGGAGAATTCTCCTACTGTTCTTCAAATAATGCCGTGGGATTTTTTTTTACGCAGATCTAAAAAGGGCAGATTGAGTATTGGCGTAATGACTCCCCAGAAAGACAGCACCTCGCACAGTGGTGTGTACTCCCTCAGTTGCACTGAAGAATCTGCCAGGACTTGTTTTTAAATCTCTGGAGTGGGGCTTGAAATACAAACAGCGATCTCTGGTGACAGAGATAAACTGAGTCAAAGCTGACTACTGAATTTCTGGCCCCTCTTGCACCTTGTGAGGCTCCATTGTGGAAGTATTTTTTTTTAATTTGTCTTTATACAGACCATAATAGGTGTCAGCTGTGGTTCAGTAGAAGCACATGTGACCTCTGAGTCAGAAGGTCAAGGATTCAGGCCCCACCCCAGAGATTTGAGCATGCAAACTAGGATTATACTTCAGTGCAGTCCTGAGGGAGGTGCTGTATTGAGACGACAAACCAAAACCCTATCTGCCTTCTCAGGTGGAGTGAAAAATCCCATGGCACTATTGAAAAATAGGGGAGTTATCACAGTTTCCTGGCTAACATTTATCTCTCAACATAACATTGTTTAAACAGATTAACTGACCATTCATCTCTTTGCTGTTTATGGGACCTTTCTGTGTGCAGATTGGTTACTGCATTTTCCTGCAAGGCAACACTTCAGAAAATAACTTTATTGACTGTGAAGCACTTTGGAATGTCCTGAGGTTGCGAAAGATGCTATATGCATGCAAATCTTTCTTTTTATAATAGAGGCCCTGGAATTAATGCAAGGTAGCAACCATCTCAAGGAGTTATGTGATGTTATAAGCCATACATCTCAAATAGTTTGTAGTAGTCATCTGAATGAGTAGTTCAGCTAGCTGCACAGTAATTACTCTCATTTATTAGTTTTAACAGAAGATATAGTCTACTTTTAGATCATTGTTGGTTAATTCGAATTACCTATTAATTCAAATGGATTTGTGCAAAAACTGCCTCTAGTATTGTTTTGTTGAAATTGATTCAAATTACAGGATAATTCACATTTTTCAAGGAAGAAGCTATTATATATTAACTGGGGTAGACTGTAGCTTTTGGTGTCATTATTGTCTTCCATTTTCAAATGAAAAAGTACATTTAAAAATGAGCTTGTCGCCTATTTCACAGCTAACATTTGAAATCCCCAAGGGAAGAATGCCTCCACAAACAAGTTGTAGAAAAATAGTAAATCCAATTATAACACATTTACAACTTTACTATGCCTAGCAACCACAGAGAAACTGTGCTCCATTAGCAGTTGGTCTCAGTAGAATACACATGCTAAAATATTTGAAAATGTGATAATTCAGAAGTTGAAAACATCTTGAGTGTTCAAAACTACCCTGAAGTCGCTGTTTGCAGTTTTCCATTCTGTGGTTTGGAAGATTTTAGACTGTCACAAGTTTAATGCAAAGAGCCCTGAGTTAATTCTAACTATAGACAGGTAAACATTATGTTACCCACTACAGATAGTAACAGTGCTTAAAACCAATGGCTAATGCTGCAAATGGTGACTAAGCAATTTCTTTCTATCGGTCTGCGAGTCTACAATTACTATTAAAGCAAGGTGAACAGTCCATTTCTGATGATAACTATGCCAATTGAGTTTCTTTAAACTAATGGTTGAAACCAATTGTTTGCATGGCTGACCTCCTGGAGTTTGATTCAAACATGGACAAAATGGCAGACTTTTTTTTCTCCAGGTTGTTGTTTTTCAGAGATCAGGGGCTGGATTTTCCCTGCAGGCTCCTGAACCCCAGCATCAAGCTGAAATGTGGGTCTGAAGCCTGCAGTTTTGGAAAGCGGTCATACATAGTGATCTTCTCCAGTGTCTCCAACTAATGGCCAGAGAGTGGGCTTGCTGTCCAATTCAGGATGGAGGGTGGGCTCCCAAAGCTGGAGGGCCAATCCAAGGCCTCCCAGTTTGAAAGCAGCAGAAGGATGCAATGGAAGATAAGTGAGGGACAGGGCACTTCAAAAAGGAGGCATCCTCTCTCCAACTTCTTAAAGTTTTTTAAAAATTAGCTTTTGGAGCCAGTCCACCACTGTGTGGGGGGTAAACTAAGCAGCCAGGGAGGGCCTTTTGGGCTGCCTGGAGCCATGGCCCCGTTATCAGCCACCAGGTGACCATCTCCAGGCAGTTAAACTGGCCCTTGCCACCTGTGGGAACATAGAGGCCAACTGGAAAATCCCAGTCCCCTCCTCAGAACAGGCCCACGTGCAGGATGGAGCTGGGGAACTAGCACATTGTCTGCCTGTTCTGCCTCTGGCTCTAGCAAAGGTTAAAGATATGGCTCCAGGAGTTTATCTGTTAAATTACTTCAAGGTGATGCTTTCTGTCATCCTTGCTTCAACCATTATTCAAGGATTTCTTCGGTCAATCCTGTAGCATGTGGTTGGAGGTTAGAACCTTTATAGCAGGTAAAGGAGAAAGAGATAAGGCAATTCTGAGATACTGAGGGCCTGTAATTTGCAAAGTAAAAACAAGGTGCATTATTTTGTGTTTGGTATGAAAAATGCAGTGTAACCATGCACCTGTATCAAAAAGAACCAAATGTATTTCTGTATGAACAGGAACTAAATTATCAGCTGCATTTATGACATGGCAGTGCGTTTAAATGAAATGCATCATAGTACATGTACTGAAATGAAGGATTATATCTCCTCATCCTGTCCAAAACACATGAGTATTAGCAAGTGAGGATCAAACACATGTAGCATTTATATCAGTATGACTGGCTACATTGGCACATTAATGCATAATGTAGAAATTATTGAACTAAGTACATCTGCATGAAAGATGCTAAAGTGTCTTGATCGACATGTAGTGTATTACACCCTTTCTGCCAATCTTTGCGCCTGACAAATGAGCATTTCCCAATTTTGGAGAAGGCAAAGATCAGGAAAATTACAACCTTATTGAGTGCAGCATGAAGACAGCATGCCCTGTTGTCCATAGTGCCGAGGAATGTTATTTCCCAGGTGCCATGGAGAAAAAAGGATGCAGAGACTGATTGTGGTGGATCTCTGTCAGCTTAACGTGGCCCTAGAATTTCCAGGGCTTTTTCAAGCAGCTGGTCCCAAACCTATTGCCTATGTTATCATGGAATGCATGGGGACCTCTGTATGACATTCACAGGTCTGCAACATTGGTCTGAATTTTATGGGATCCTAGGGGCTGGCTAGGAAGTAGCAGAGGGACAAAAAATTTGGAGGGTGGATGAGAGGGTGGAATGCCTGGCTGCTCTTGGAGATGGAGTTTCACCCCGTAAGAGGATGGGAGGTCCAACAGTAGTTCATTAACTGTCTGATGGGCATGAAATCTGGTCGAGCCCTCATAAACGGCTGAAGTGGAGTTTGACCCCGGCTTTCCAGCCCGTAGATGGGGCCCCCACTGCACTGACAAAATCCCAGCCATTATATTCTCTCCTTCCGAAGGAGAATAAAATGGTGAACAACCAATCAACCACCAAAGAAGAACCACCATCACTAAAAATCAACAGTTCATGGAGATATTAAACATAACACGAAAATGTACAGGACAGCCTATACGAAGGGTAAGTTTTGAGGCAAGTGGGAAAGAGAAGATTTATAGAGGCTGGTCAAGGCTCTGACATCTGGTCAGAAACAAAGGAAAACCCCAGGCTATTTAGTTCTAGCTTTGTGTGCTCAAGTATTGTAATACCTTTATACCAAACCATTGATTCAAGGAAAAAATGTTACTGTGTGCACAGCTAAACAAGGTCTTGTGTCTTTTACATTACAGGAGGTGCCTTGGAGGGAGAAGCTAGTCCTTCAAAAACCTTGAGTTTCTTAAAGATCTATAACTGCTGGTTTGTCCTCAGCATCTCCACTCTGACATCTTAGCTGCACATGTATCAGCACAGGGACACAGGCCTGGATTTTCGAGGTGAGTATTGGTGAAGAAAGAGACATGTCTAAGCTTTTTGTCTTCCACTCATTAGAACACTCGCAAGAATACCAATATGAGGGGGAAAATAACAAATCATACTATATACTATTTGTACAGTATAAATTGCTGTTTTGCCTCTTATCTTGGTATTCTTGCGAGTGTCCTGATGAGTGCAAGATGAAAAGCTTAGACATGTCTCTTTTTTTTCAGTAATACTCAAGTTCTGTACTATCAAATGACTATTAGTTGGGGTGACTCTGCAGATCTTTAAAAATGGTGGGGAGTGGGACCCGGAAGCAAGAGTCTCACCCCCATTTTGGGCAGATCCCATTTTTTTATGGTGAATGGAAGGGGACGAGGTGTGAATTGCATAGGCAGGAAACACAAATCTGCTGGGTCATTTGAAATTAGTGCTGAGTTCAAACATACCTATTTTCTCTGCTCCAGGGGCCTTATCCCACAGTATGGGAACCATAATTTTATGGAGGAGACATAAACACTTATGAAGATCAGTCTGTTTAAGTGTCATAATCTAAAATGATTTAAATCTCCAGCCTTTAAAATTGGAAAAAAAAACAGTCTGCAGTTTTCACTTAAAGTAAGAAAGCAGACACAATGCTGGAGTGCTTTCATTGACAGGTCATTTGGTGTAACTTAGAAAAAAATGCATTAGCCACCTGTTTTTGCAATTTCAATATACTACATTGTTTACATTTCCCAAAGTTTGTTATTATAGCTGAGCCCATTATAAACACTTGGCTGAGTTTCAAAAGGTCCAGAACCACTTGTTATTAAGGGTTAGCTATCTTTGATGTGGCTACTTAAATAGATGTGTGTTTGTTTTTACAACAGATTTACCACTTGACTGGATTTACATTTTTTGAATGGGTTTTATGAATGGGTGTTGTTTTGAGTATCAAGTGTGTTTGAATGAGGCCTCTATTAAATTGTTAGAAGTTTAATGTGTTTTCATCTTCAATGGCTATGGAGGACTGCCCATAGTAGATACTGGGTGAGTGACTATTGAGGATACGTGGGGGTATGGATGGGAAATAGGGGGTTATGAGGACATGGGGGCCATGGGGATATAGGATGCATGGGAGGTATGGACGGGACATAGGAGTATGAGGGGGCATGGAAGGTGGGTGGGGGTTGGGGTGTGAGGGGTGAAGGCTAGAGGGCCTGTCAGTCTTTAATGCAACTGCCCAAAGAACCGAGATGGGCCTTCTAATTACCCTGCCTTGGCACTCACCTACCTCTGTGGCTGCCTCTGAACTGCCGCCAGAAGCAGTAGGCCTCCATCCCACACCAGCCTCCCTGGAATTAAAATATGTTGGGCAGGAGCCCTTTTAAAGGAGATGGGTCTGTCAGGTCGGGCAATTTCCCAATTTGAACTTCCTGCCTCATGAATAAAAATCCAACCCATACACTCAAGAGGGATTATTTAGACAATTATGTGTGGCAGTGAGAACAAGGGACTGGAGGTGGAAGACTGGGAGAGTGACAATTTTTCCATGAAGGGAGGGAAATGACCACCCTTGGAACTGGGAACTGCAGGACCCAGGTCCTAGGACCTTGTAATCTAAAGACCAATGATTTTGAGAGCACAGATCTCATGTGAAGTCAATGTAAACAATTGCCATGCATGTCGTTGGGTAGATGGGAAGAATCCACTATGTACATTTCCAAAACATTGCAGGACGTTTTTCATGACATATCGCATAGCCTGCCTCATTTCCCAGGACAAGCTTCCAAGGATATTGGTGGATTGAGGTGGAAATGGAGAAAGATAGAAAAAAGTGGGTCAACCTTTACTCCTATTTAAGTGTAGAGACTGCAGCAGGCCTCATAGGGAACTGGCAGTTTTCTGGGAGGTAAAGGCAGGTGCAATATTTTTGTGACAATTTGAGATGGTAACATTTAAGATTATATTTTACTATGTTTATCAGCTGAAATGTACTCCAAAATGACAGTATTTTAGAAAGTTTATTTCTTCATTTTTTAATTATTATTCATTCATGGGATGTGGGTGTCGCTGGCTGGGCCAGCATTTATTGCCCATCCCTAGTTGCCCTTGAGAAGGTGCTGGTGAGCTGCTTCTTGAACCGCTGCAGTCCGCATGGCGTAGGTACACCCACCATGCTGTTACAAAGGGAGTTCCAGGATTTTGACCCAGCTATAATTTCCTCTAACTTGCTCTGAGCAAGACCATTGGAAAACTAATGGTTTTATGTATCAACAACAGCAACTTCGTTACAAAGTAGAGCCTGGTTCTTCATGTTTTCTGTTGCTTAAATTTTGCATTTCTGTTGGATTCTACATCTTACATAAAATACTATTAAATGTTTAAATGCTCTTACCGTAACATTACATTTGAGTGAATGTACAGTTATGTTGAAAGTGTATTTTGGTTTAAAATTTAGCAGAATAAATGAATAAACCTCATTGTACTGATAAAAATTTCCAGCATCTTCTTTACTTTCAGCAGGAATCGATCAGTGACTGCTAGTGGTTGTTAGGGAAGTAATGCTGCAATCACAACTGAAGTATACATTCACAAAGTGATGGCTAGCTGTGAAAAGCAAATAATGATTGATAGGCCGCCTCGTAGATCTGTAAGGTTTCCACAAGTGAGTTGATTAAGAACAGAACAGAAATTGTAATCAAAATTAGAACTGCAACCAATTGGTACCACCATTGCTTTCCCTTTTATTCTCATGGCCAGAGTTTACAGCTGGAAAACTAAATCACAAACATAATTTCAGTGACTCCTTGGTATTATTTGAAGTTTAGTATTTTATTTGGCATTATTACTGCAGCTCTTTACAATCAAAATATATTAGACTGAAGAAGAAAAAGAAATGAAATGATTCTACATCAGGAAAGTGAGATGAGATCTGACTTGGTGCAATGCTTTGGCTTAATTTGAAAACCTTCCTATCTCTTTAGCTTCCTCCAGTCCTCTAATCACTCTCCCTCCCCGCAACACCCCAGCCCCTTCCAATTCTTTGGCTCTGGCCTTTTGTGCATTTCCACTTCCTTCACCCCATTGCTAATGGCCATGCCTTGGCTGCCCAAGCCCCACACTATGGTATTCCTTCAGTCCTCCACTTCACTTTACTCCTTTAAGGCCATCCTCAAAACCCATTCTTTAACCAAGCTATTGGTCACCCTTCCTAATATCTCCTTCCTTATCTCAGCAGATTCTTCTGTCTATTTATGCCTCAAGGAAGCCTCGGGATGTATTTCTACATGAAAGATGCTATATAAGTATAAATTGTTGATTTATTATTGAGGCAGAAGAAATTAGCCAAACTCACTGAAGCTAATCAGGTTTAAATTCCCTTTAATTCCAACCTCATCCCTTCTCAAAATGTAAAAGAATGGATGGGTGGTTCCAAGATCTGTCATGTTGTGAACTAGTATTATCTGTAAGAGTTGACAATTTAGGTCTGTTTGCCTCTAATGGATGTGAGCCTGAAGAATACATTACGATTGATTAAGGGAGCAATCTGTTGTTTCATAGATTAAAGAGCAGATGTAAGTCACTTGAGATTTCAACTACATTACACACTTAATAAATCAATGGGATGTGATAATGAGCACTGCAGTTATGGGAGATTTGTCAGACATATTATAAACCATGACAAGCTTCTAGCACTGTGATGTTGGCAGTAGTTTGGTCTAATAGCTAATGTAATCAGTATATTGCATTACAAAATGTTGAGTTTCAGATTATTAAAAACCCATTGCATTCCTTTAAATTAACCCAGAAAGTTAAAACCAATTATTACAAACCTATTTGCATTACAATAAGTATTAATATTTTGAACGCTTTCTGTGGTATAAGGCATAATCAATACATGATTAACCTGTAAGAAAGCAAGCCACTTTGTGAACTGTTTCCTCAAACAGTATGGCCATGCTACTCTTTGTAGTACACTTGCAACAAAGGCTAGTAAACAATGAATGAAATAAAAAGCCAAGAAAGAATAGAATTATTCCCCAACAATAATATGTTAAAGGGCAGAATTTGCTCTTATTACCCCTTGGCATATTGGATTGGCACATGAAAGAAAATCCATAATGGATCCAGTGTGAATTTATGTCTAAGGAACATATGTATTATTAGATGAAGAACAAAACCATGGTCCCTCTAGTTCTACCACCCTTGTAGCCACTGGTGCATTGACAATGAAGTTATTCACTAATCATGACAATCAATCTGTGAACCACCCTACCTGATTTTTCTTTATTTTTCTCTAAAATGAGAACAAAGCTGCTGTTCTGGAATAACTGCCCAGTTGTAACCTGCAGTAACAGAAAAAGACTTGCATGTACTCCGCACTTAGTGTAAAGTGTCAAACTTACTTTTAGCAACACTTTTCTCATCACATTTTCCCGATTCGACTCTGTTCATAAAATACATTGTCATAAAACATGATCGATGTTCCCCAGTTCACCAGGAGCGGGGTATCTGCTAATTGTTAATTAAGTGTCCTACTGGCTGGTGACCCACTTAGAATTCAAAGCCGCTGGGCTAAAACTTGTTCCAGTTTTTGGGTGGGGTGTTTACAATTTGTGACCAGCCTGTGCCCATTCCATTGAGGCAGACAGCATGTAAACTTTGTGCTTTAGCCCTGGGTTTAGTGCACAACCCAGTACAACCTGCTAGTTCCAGAGAGAGAGCTGTCAGGTTTACCAATGTGGGTCTGGAGGCCCTAGAATTGGCAGAAAGACAAAAGCCATGTTTCCACAGGAGAACCAGGAGGCCCTCAAGGCAAACCCTCCAGAGGAAATGGGAGAAGGGTCCTGAGAGGTCAATGCCCAGTGAGTAGTCTTGAGGACCTGACAGCAGCCCCAAAATCAGTTTACTGATAAGGGTCAGTGAATGCCTCTTCACATGAAACCTCAAACCTACCAAACCACCAGCCTCCAACACTGCTCAATGTACCATAACCCATCACTAACCCATCAGTCTAATCTGGATCATCAGTAAAGTGATGGAAGGGGTCATCAACAGTGCTATCAAGTGGCACTTACTCAGCAATAACCTGCTCACTGACGCTCAGTTTGGGTTCTGCCGGGATCACTCAGCTCCTGACCTCTTACAGCCTTGGTTCAAAAATTGACAAAAGGGCTGAACTCCAGAACTGAGGTGAGAGTGACTGCTCTTAACATCAAGGCAGCATTTGACCAAGTGTGGCATCAATGAGCCCTAGCAAAACTGGAGTTAATGGGAATCGGGGGAAAACTCCGCTGGTTGGAGTCACAAAAGTCACCGTTGAGAATCTGCTCAGTGTCTTGGCCATGGTCTGCAATGGATGATCATTGAGTGGGTAAAGAGGAAGGTCCAGCTGTGCTCATAAGAGCAAGATGTACAATGGGGTGGGAGATGAAGGTCGAAGTTCAACTGGGAGAGGAAGGTGTGTCAGGGGGGTGGAAAGGGTTAAGTTGGGAGGTTGTTGTTGGGGGGTGAGGTTGGGAGGAGTGGACAAAGTTGCCGGGAGGGAGGTTGGGAGCGGGGATGGAGTATTGGTGGGAGGAGGGGGTAACAGTGGCGAATACGGCAGTTGGGGAGGTAGTTGTAAGGAGGGAGGAAGGTATAAGGGAAGGAGTCTTGAGGGAGGAAGGAGTGCAAAAAGGGGAAGGAATCCACGGGGGGAAGGAGTCCAGAGAGGGGAAGGAGTAAGGGGGGAGGAAGAAGTAAGGCTGGAGGAAGGAGTCGGGAAGGGGGAATGAGTGAGGCAGGAGGAAGAAGTAAGGCTGGGGGAAGGAGTCTGGAGAGAGGTAGAGGTAAGGGTGGCAAAAGAAGTAAGGGGAGAGGAAGAAATCAGGAAAGGGGAAGGACTAAGAGGGGTAAAGAGTCCAGGGCGGGAGGCGGGGAAGAAGTCTGGGGTGGAGGAGTCCCGGGGGGAGGGCATGGGAAGGGGTCTGGTGGTGGGGAGGAGTTCCAAGGGGGCAAGGAGTTCCAAGGGGGCAAGGAGTTCCAAGGGGGGAAGGAGTTCCAAGGGGGCAAGGAGTTCCAAGGGGGGCAAGGGGAAGGAGTTAGGAGTGGGGGTGTCCAGGTGAACATGCAAGGGAGGGCTCTGTTTAGACCATGGCTACCTCCTGGGGAGCAAACTGAGGGTGGGTGTCATATGAGGGAATAGTGGCAATGACCGAGGGCAGAGTGAGGCGGTAGGGTGGGAGGATGAGTGTGCAACGTTATCAGTAGAAGGGACGATGAGGGTGGGTGGTGGGGCCTTGGAGGCAGGCACGGATCCTTGGGGGTGGGAAGGAGATCAGGGAGGTTAATGTGGATGGGGGTGGGATTTTTGGGAAGGAAGGGAACGTACATATTCACCTGGACATGCCCGAAAGAAAAAGGTTGTGGCTAATAGGTGACAGTGGGGAGGTGGAAGGTGATAACAGGGGGTCGATAGTGATGGGGGAAAGGAAATGGGTGTCAGTGGGAGGGGAAAGAATGGGGGACCTTATGAAAAACTGTACCACTGCTATGCTTTTTAAATCGAAAGTGAAATGAGAACAGGTGCTGCATGGGACTGTGATCATTGGGTGGGCAGAGATGCGGATCAGCTCAGATGGACAACTGAAAATGAACCCAGGCATGCAGCATTAAAAATTCTCAGGGTATTGAGATGAGTGTGATGCAGGAAGGATCTGCGTGTGTGGGAGAGTGCTTGCACAAGGCTCAAAGAGGCCCTGCCACACACTATTCTCCCTCCAAAATCATTCATGGGCTGGCTACTTGCAGCTGAACTGCTAGTTGCGGGGCTGGGGCGGGGGGAGGGCAGTGGCATCAGGGGTGGGAGGGTGGATACAGTGGGAGGACTCGCAAAGCCCGTCAATGAAGCCGTGCAACCAATTGTGATCCGAATTTCTTAACTTTTGAACACCTTAGACTTCTAGGTGCTGCCCTGACATCTGCAACAGAGGGGGAGACAGCCTGTGTAATGGTTGGCCTTGTTGCCTCTGATGACTTCAGCGTGGGTCTTCTGGAAGGTCGATGCTTTGGGGCTTGCTTTGGCTGTCCTCCTGTGGGAAAGCTGCTCCCTCTGTATTGACAGAGGATGACCAGGGTCTCTGTGGCATCCACCATCCTTCCCATGGAGACCTCCATATGCACACATGTGGACACCACTTTGTCAGCGAGCAGGCGGGTGTACTCCTTTGACTCGCATGCCACTCTGTTGAGAGCTTCCAATGGCTCTGCATGATTTTCCCTTACCTTCTGCTGACTCTCCACGATGAGTTGGAAGCCCGAATTCAGAGGCTTATCATCTGACTCGGACCTGACAGATTCCTCTTCCCCATCAGTCCTCCGAGTGCCGGAGAGCTCAGCTGAACTTTCCTGCTCCTGCTGCGGACACATGTCTATGCGGTGACCACCAGATTGTGAACCTGATCTCTAGATCTAGGTCCCACTGAGGTGTGTGTCTCTGCGCTGGTGCAGGGTGTGGGTAAGCGCTGTGACGGGCCTTCCAGGCTGCTTATTTCCAGCTCTTCAATGGAGGAGGAGTCCTCTTTGCTGGGGATGAGGACCTGGCTGGAGCTGAGGGATTGGCTGGCTGAGGGTGTCGGTCGCTTGGCAGAGCTCCCTGTGAACCAAAGTAGAGATGATTAGTGCGTGGCAGCAGAGGCAAAAGCAGGAGAAAGAGCACTCACATTTGCGTTGAGAGAGGGATGACATGGCGCAGAATCCTCATGTGGGTGTTTGCTGCTGACCTCACTGTCGCTGCAGGCATGGTCCACGTAGAGCCATAGAACCATAGAAAGTTACAGCACAGAAGGAGGCCATTAGGCCCATCTTGTCCATACCAGCCCGAGGACACCCAGGTGCCCTTTCTAATCCCACCTTCCTGCACCCAGCCCTTAGCCCTGCAGCTTACAGCACTTTAGGTGCAGATCCAGATATTTTTTAAAAGAGTTTAAAGTTTCTGCCTCTACCACCAACTTGGGCAGCAAATTCCAGTCACCCACTACCCTCTGCGTAAAAAAGTTCTCCCTCATGTCCCCCCTACACCTTCTGCCACTTATCTTGAACCTATGTTCCCTGGTTCTACCACCAAGGGAAACAATTTTTTTCCGTCCACTCTATCTATTCCCCTCATAATTTTGTACACCTCAATCAAGTCACCTTTCAGCCTTCTTTGTTCTAAGGAAAATAACCCCAACCTATCCAATCTCTCCTCGTAGCTACACTTTTCTAACCCTGGCAACATTCTGGTAAACCTTCTCTGCACTCTCTCCAGAGCTATTACATCCTTCCTGTAATGTGGTGACCAGAACTGCACACAATACTCCAGTTGTGGCCTCACCGGTATTTTATACAATTCCAACATTATATCCTTACTTTTATATTCTATACCGCTGCCTATGAAGGAGAGCATTCCATATGGCTTCTTTACAACCTTGTCTACTTGAACTGTTGCCTTCAGGGACCTGTGTACTTGTACACCAAGATCTCTCACTTCATCTACCCCTCTTAGTATATTCCCATTTATTGTGTAATCCCTGTAACTGTTTGACCTCCCTAAATGTATGACCTCACACTTCTCTATGTTAAAATCCATCTGCCATCAGTGAGCGTGATGGCACACTCCTCAAAGTGAGTGAGGGGCGTAATGTGGGTCACCACACCACTACCCCTGCCCCCGGTCTGGGACCTCTCCTTCCTGCCTTGAGCCAGCTTCTCCTGCATAAAAAAACAACAGATGGAGAGAGTGTGAGCAGGACAAATTGCACTGCATGGAAATTTTGTGTGGTGAGCGGAGACATGGGCGGGATGAGGACACAAGCTCCAGAAGATATGAGGCTGATGGAGATGTGAGGGGTGTATGAGAGTTAGTGGTGTTGTCCCTTGAGGTGTGAGATCCCTGTGGATGTGTGATGGGTTTGTGAGTGTGTGAGTTGAGAATGATGAGAAGAATGACTTACCCTGGCAGAACGGATGAGACCATTCACCCTCTTACGGCACTGGATGACTGTCCTCTTTTGCAGGGCATTGGCGCTGACCACTGCTGCCACCACTCTCATGCTGGATTGGTGACCTTGCTTGCTGGTTGAGGACATCACAGCGGGCCTCCATGGCGTCCAAAAGGTGCTTGTGGGACACGCCATGAAACCGGAGGTGGGGGTCTGCAGTCTTCTTGTCTTTCAGAATGGATATGGATCCATTTTGCAGCAGTGCTGGGCTGGAAGCGGTGTGCACGCAGTTGGACTTTAAATATGGCACCTCGCGTGAGGAAGCAGCAAGGCGATGGCGTGGCAGGAAAATGGGAGCCCGCCCGCCATCGAAATGACATGTTTCCTGGGAATGCATGATTAATGAGGCGGGATTGGGACGATACAGTGTGAAAAGCCACCATTAAGGCCGGTGGGTAAAATGTCCTTTTTCCCGCATGCTACCCACACTTCGTGCAAATCTGGAATGATCCCGCCCTAAGGCTTAGACTTCCTTCCTAAAGTTTGGTGTCCAGAATTGAACACAATCCTCCAACTGAGTCCAAATCAGTGTTTTATAAAAGTTTAGCATAACTTGCTTGCTTTTGTACACTATGGCTCAAATCTTCTGGTCTCGGGATTGTTGGAGAGCGGACATACGATGGAAGGTGTGCATCAGGACTCTGCATAAGTCCTGTTGTGCGAATATCTGTGGGAATTGCCTGGGATGGTTAAACTTCCAATGAGCAATTTGTTCACTGCCCGGGACTCTCTGCGAATATCACCGACTTTGAGCTAGGATCGGAGACTTGGAACAGATCCATGCAACTTAACTTGATTGTTACCCAAGAAATGTTAGTTTAAAACCTGGGTACCTCCACAACTGAAACCTACCCCCATCACCCCACCCAACCCAACTATCCACACACCCACCCTCCCATCAACCCACCTCGCACACCGACCCACCTCATCCACCTGCCCACCTACCCATCCCGCCCAACTACCCAACTCAACCACTCACTCATCTACCCAACTCAAGCACCTACCCACTTCATCCACTCACCCACCTACTCACCTCACCCACTCACACACCTACCCACCTCACTCATTTGCCCATCTCACCTACCTACCCTTTGACTCACTTACCCATTGACTCATTCACTCATTCACCCACTCACCTATTCACTCACCCATTCATTCATACACTCA
Organism: Cetorhinus maximus; assembly: GCF_964194155.1. NCBI lineage: Eukaryota > Metazoa > Chordata > Chondrichthyes > Lamniformes > Cetorhinidae > Cetorhinus > Cetorhinus maximus. Next base: position 103,990,171 of record NC_135885.1, read on the forward strand.
TTCACGAACACACTGAAAAACTTTGGGACCTTTAATCACCTACCTGAATATGACAGCTGATGTCATGAAAAGAGGGCTTGCCCTCTGTGCTGATCCTCTTTGCTGGTCTCTGTGGATTCCTACACTGAGGAAGTTCTTCTGTATACTGAATTTGAAGTTTGGCCAGAAAAAAATGTATTGAGAGGGTAGTTTTCTGTCTGATCAGTGTTGGACACAATGGTTCCAACACTGATCAGAAGATTTGGACCCATGTTCTTATTAATAAAGCCAAAGATTCCATTTGCTTTATTAACAGCCTTCTCAACACAATTTGTAGATTTATAGATGATGCCAAATTGCAGGTGGTAGTCAATGCTATGGAGAACTGCAATAAATTACAGGAGAACATTAATAGACTTGCATCATGGGCAAAAAATTGGCAAATGAAGTTCAACGCAGAAAAATGTGAGATAGTACAATTTGTTTGGAAGAATAGGGAAGTCACTTATTATTAGGAAGGTGCAAGTCCAGGTGGAAAGAGGAACAAAGGGATCTCAGAGTACAAATACTTCAATCACTGAACGTTGAGCCACAATTTAGAAAGGCCATAAAAAAAAACCAAGCACCAGGTTTTATTTCTAGTGAGATAGAATTGGAAAGTAGGGAAGTTATGCTAAACCTATCGAACATTGGTTAGACTACACTTAAGAGTACTGTGTGGAGCTCTGGTGATCATATTATAATACTGGAGGCACTGGAGAGAGTGCAACGAAGACTTACAAGGATGATATCAGGAATGCATGGGTATACATATCAGGAAAGAGTTGACAGGCTAGGTCTCTTCTCTCTTGAAAAAATTGCTGAGGAGTGGCTTCATATAGATCTTTAAAATTATGGGAGGTTTTGATCGAGTGCTTATAAAAATAATGTTTCCTCTTGTGGGAAGTACATGACTAGAAGGCATCAATATAAGATAGGCACCATGAAATCTAACGGAATTCAGGGAAACCTCTTCATCCAAAAAGTAGTGAGAATGTGGAACTCGCTACCACAGGGAGTGGCTAAAGTGAATTTAATGTACATTTTTTAGAAGGATTTCATGATACCACATTTGGCCTTTAGACAATAATAAAAGCAAATGAATCATACTGGACTCTAGGCGTTGGCTCTGTTTCTCTTTCCACAGATGCTGCCAGATCTACTCAGTTTTTCCAATGCTTTTTGTTTTGTCTTAGATTGGTTTTAATATAATTAATAATGGTTATTGTCCTAGATAGTGAAAGGTAATTCTTTATATTAACTTAATAGTCTAATATGTTTTATATTTAAAATAGAAACTCAGTTGGAATGTCTATTGCTTCATGCACATTATTATTTAAATCTTAAAAATATACTTAGCCATGTACTTGCATTTGTTTTCAAGCTATTTCATTCTGATCAAACACAATAGAACAACAGAATTGAATTGCACCCTAGAACTCTGAACTGGTAGAGAAATGAGGCACTTAGATTTACTGCCTGGACAGTACTTCCATTTTCAAACTGAAAGCTGCCATATGGCAATCAAGATTACACATAAAACCTTCTAGGTATTTGAGTAGCTTCTGATGTGCAGCCTACTGAGAATGGACATGTTGAATAAGGCTGTTGCTACCGGAAGGTGAAAATTGCATTTGCAGAGCCTTTTTCCAGGAAGGATAAAATTAGCATTCAAGAAGAAAGGAAATCAATTCTTCAATAGTGCCAAATGCCCAGTAGTTCAACGTTTTCCATCCATTCTGCTTTCTTCCTAGTCAGCGAAATTATATTGAGTCCAAGAGTTGTTTTGATAAAACATCCCAACAACTACCTTGTAATGTTCATATCATTTATGTTCCTTGACTTCTGCTGCAGTCTCGTGGGCTTGCAGATAGCTTTGTGGTTCTTTCAAAGATTCCTTTCTTCTTCCTCAGGGAGAATAATTCAAAACAGCTTGTACTATTAATATTTCTTGGAGTCAAATTCTACTATTTATATGCATCAGAGTTACATGATATCTTGTTTTTCCATATTGTGTACCAATTCATCTTTTTCAGAGCTTAGCATTCCAATGAATAACTGCAAGTAAAATCTGACTGCTGTTTATTTATCCAATTTTTGGGGGATTTTCACTATAAACCTTATAATCTGTTTTCTCTTCATGAATAGATAAATACGTATCAGCTTTATTCAATGAACTCAACTCAGTTTAATCTGTGAGCGTGAACACCTTAGTATTTTCCCTTCACTTCACTTGGCATCTTTTTTTTACTAAAATTGCCAAACTTGTCTCCTATATTTGAAAAAGATTCTTCTTATGGAACGGAGTAAACACTCTCTTGCAATATTTTTTTCTCTTCCTTCTCCAGCAATACTGCAATTAACAGCATTAATAACAACCAATAACAGTAAGCAGCAAAATGTATGGTGCCTAAAATATTACAACTGAGGACTAACCAGTGATTTATAAAGTTTTAGCAAACCTCCTTGCTTTATGCCTCCATTTATAAAGCTAAAAATGCAATATACCTTGTTAGCAGCTTTACCAACTTATCTGGTCATCTTCAAAAATTTGCGTATGCAAAACTCCAGGGGCTGAAATTTTGCACCCCCACCCCCCCTTCCTCCCCACCTGCCGAAGGGGGAAACGGATGCAGGCATCTCCAGGAATGCCGACATTGGGCGGCATATCAATTTCAAGGTGTCAATCCTGGTGCTAGAAATAATAAGCAGCGTTTGGGGAGACTGAGTCAAGAATTCTGTTCTCCCTCCAATTGAGGCCAATTAATAGAATTTAAAAGCTCATTATGAGCTTGTCAAAAGCTGATCATTTCATTTTTAAAGGGATGGACAGCTTATCTATACCTTCAGAAACTCAGCTGAAGGGAGGCAGGTAAAGTGTGGGGAGCCAGTCATGACTGACTCAGGGTATAACCCAGCCTCATAAGAGACCCAGTGGGGAAAAGAGGAACTAGGCAGTTGGTAAGGGGTTGCCCCATGGTGATGTGGGGCAATACCCTTCGCAGGAACCCCAAGTGTCAAGGGGGTCACTGAGGAGAAAGAAGGGCAGGAAAGCAATGGAGGCCAAACCCTCAACACAGGATATACTGCTGAAGTTGGAGCTATCTGGAGATGGCAAGACCCATTGCCACACGAAGCTGTGACTCTCCATGAAAATGGACACAGACATCTATGTCCTCTTCACCAAAGACCTAACACCTCGCAGCACTGGTCACCATGCCATGCCAGTAGCCATCAAAGTCACTCCAGCCTTGAACTTCTTCACTTCTGGCTCCTTCCAAGGATCAGCTGTGAACCCTAGTGGCACCTGAAAAATGTAAGCACACCACTGCATCTTGCTGGCCTCTGATGTCCTTTTTGCCAGAGCTGGACAGCAGATTTATTTAATGACAGACATAGCCTCACAAGGACAGCAGGCAACAACAGCAACAACAACAACTTAGATTTACGTAGCACCTTTAAGATAATGAAATGCTGCAAAGCACTTCAAAGGGGCAATATGAAACAAAGTATGACACCGAGCTACATAAGGATATAAGGTCAAATGACCAAAAGCTAGGTTTTAAGGAATATCTTAAAGGAAGAAAGCAATGTAGAGAGGTGGGGAGGTGTAGTGAGTGAAATACAAGTCCTGGGGCTTGTGCAACAGAAGGTATGGCCACCAAAGGTGGAGAATTATAATTGGGAATGCACAAAAGGCCAGAGTTAGAGGACCGGAGATATCTCAGTGGGCCGTGGGATTGGAAGCGATTGCAAAGAAAGGGAGGGGCAAGGCCATGGAGGGATTTGAAAACAAGGTCAAGAATTTTGAAGTCAAGGCATTGCTTGATGGAGCTGATGTATGTCAGCAAGCACTGGGGTGATCAGGGGATGGGATTTGTTGCGAGTTAAGACACGGGCAGTAGAGTTTTGGATGACCTCAAGTTTACAGAGGATAGAGTGTTGGAGAACAGCCAGGAGCACATTAGAATAGTTGAGTCTGGAGGTAATGAAAATATGGATGAGGGTTTCAGCAGCAGATGAGCTGAGACAGGGTGAAATCAAGTGATATTACGGAGGTGGAAACAGGTGGTGTTAGTAATGGCATGAATATGAGTTCAGAAGCTCATCTCAGGATCAAATGAGACACAAGGGTTGCGAACAGACTGACTTAATCTCAGATTGCTGCCAGAGAGAGAGGTGGAGTCAGTAGCTGAGGAACAGAATTTGGACTGGGGACCAAAAATGATGGCTTCAATATTTCCAATGTTTATTTGAAGGAAACTTCTGCTCATCCAGTACTGGATATAGGATAAGCCATCTAATAATTTAGCAACAGTGGAGAAGCCGAGAGAGGTGGTGGTGAGGGCGAACCATAAGACCATAAGACTTAGGAGCAGAAGAACGTCATCTGGCCTCTTGAGTCTGCTCAGTCATTCAATGAGATCATGGTTGATCTGGTAATCCTCAACTCCACTTTCCTGCCTTTCCCTCATAACCCTTAATTCGCTTACTGATTAAAAATCTGTCTATCTCAGCCTTGAATATACTTAATGACCCAGCCTCTACAGCCCTGTGTGGTAAAGAATTCCACAGATTCACTACCCTCTCAGAGAAGAAATTCCTCCTCATCTCTGTCTTAAATGGGTGGCCTCTTACTCTGAGATTATGCCCTCTGGTCCTAGAAACAACCTCTCAGCATTTACCCTGTCAAGCCCTCTAAGAATCTTATATGTTTCAATAAGGTCACTTCTCTTTCTTCTAAACTCCAATGAGGACAGACCCAACCTACTCAACCCCTACTCATAAGAAAATTCCTCCATGCCCGGGATCAACCTAATGAACGTTCTCTGGATTGCCTCCACTGCCAGTATATGTTTGCTTAGATAAGGGGACCAGAACTGTTCACAGTATTCTATGTGTGGTCTAACTAGTGCCTTGTATAGTTTTAGCAAGGCTTCCCTATTTTTATACTCCATTCTCTTTGAAATAAAGGCCAACATTCCACTTGCCTTCCTTATTACCTGCTGAACTTGTATGCTAGCTTTTTATGATTCATGCACGAGGACCCACAAATCCCTCTGTGCTGTAGCTTTCTGTAGTCTTTCTCCATTTAAGTAATATTCAGCTCCTCTACTCTTCCTGCCAAAGTGCATAACCTCACATTTTCCCACATTACATTCCATCTGCCAAGTTTTTGCCTGCTCACTTAACATGCCTATATCCCTCTGCAGACTCTTTGTGTCATCCTCACCACTTACTTTCCCATCTATTTTTGTGTCATCCGCAAAGTTGGCGATAGTACATTCACTTCCCTCATCCAAGTCATTAATATATTGTAAATAATTGTGGCCCCAGCACTGATCCCTGTGGCACTCCACTAGTTATAGGTTGCCATCCTGAAAAAAATGCCCCTCTTATCCCAACTCTCTGTCTTCTATTAGTTAGCCAATCCTCCATCGATGCTAATATACTACCCCTAATAACTTGGGCTTTTATTTTATTAAGTAGCCGGTACCTTATTGAATGCCTTTTGGAAATCCAAATATATTACATCTATTGATTTCCCTTTATCTATCCTGCTTGTTACCTCCTCAAAGAATTCTAATAAATTTGTCAGGCACGATTTCCCTTTCAGATTGATTATATTATGCATTTCTAAATGCTCTGTCATTACATCCTTTATAATACTCTAACATTTTCCCAATGACTGATGTCAAGCTAATTGGCCGAGAGTTACCTGTTTTTTGTCTCCCTCCCTTTATGAATAAGAGTGTTACATTGGCAATTTTCCATTCTTCTGGGACTTTTCCAGAATCTAAGGATACTTGGAAGATAACTACCAGTGCAGCCATTATCTCTGTAGCTACTTCCTTTAATATCCTAGAATACAATGCATCAGGTCCAGGGGGCTTTTCGGTCTTTAGCCTCATTAGTTTCCCTAGCACTTTTTCTCTAGTGATAGTTATTGTATTTATTTCCATCCCGCCTTTTGCCCATGATTATTTAGTATTTTTGGAATGCTATTAGTGTCTTCTACCATGAAGACTGATGCAAAGCATTTATTCAACTCCTCTGCTATTTCCTGGTTCCCCATCGTTATTTCCCCAGCCTCATTCTCTAAGGAGCCTATGTTCACTTTGGCCTCTCTCTTCCTTTTTATATATTTAAAGGAGCTCTTACTGTTTTTATATTATTTGCTCGTTTACACTCAAAGTTTATTATCTCCCTCCTTATTTTATTTGGTCATCTTTTGTTGGTTTTTAAAACTCTCCCAATCCTCTGGTTTACCACTAAACTTTGCCACATTGTATGTTTTTCCTTTCAATTTGATACTATCCTCAACTTCCTTGGTTGACCATGGTTGATTTATCCCCTTCCTGGAATCCTTCTTTCTCACTGGGATATATCTTTGTTGTGAGTCATGAACTATTTTAAATGTCTACCATTGTTCATCAACCGTTTTTCTGCTGAACTCGTTCCCAGTAATTATTCTTATTTAAGTTTAGCACTGTTATTTCTGACCCAAATTTCTCACTCTCAAGCTGAATGCCAAATTCGACCATTGTTTCTTAGGGGATCATTTATTAAACCTGCCTCATTACAGATTACCAGATCCAATAGTCTGATCCCTGGTTGGATCCATAACATATTGTTCTGGGAAACTGTCCTGAATACACTCTACGAATTCTTGCTCATGGCTAACTCTGCCAATTTGATTTTCCCAATCTGCATGAAGATTAAAGGAGGACTTCCAGAAGGCATTTGGTAAAGTGCCACACAATACATTTGTTGGCAAAGTTATAGCTCAAGGAATAAAAGGGACAATAGCAACATGGGCCAGAATTTTACATCCTGGGGGGATCACGTGCCCAACCCATCCAGCCATTAAATAGTGTGAGATGACATCGGGCGAGCGTCCCAACGTCATCACGCACTCACGCAATATCTTGCTCAGAGGGCGCGCTTGGCAGTCGGAAGCGCGCCCGCCGACAATTAAACGAGCAATTAAGCCTATTAATAAGGTACTTGAAGGTGATTTTTCATGGCCCGTCCACTTTTAGGGTTGGTGAATGAGCCAACCGATCAGGCGGCCTTTACATTTTTGCTCAAACCTCGACCCAGGGTGGGATGAAATCTTCATGGGGAAATAAAATAAGAGATTCCTGGCTACTGATTTTTTATGAGGTAGGCCTTTAAGTGCTTGATTGTGCTGCATGGACATATTTTGCAGCATTTTTGTTGTTTATTTTTTTCTGTGGAGATCTGTAGCTCCCTGAGGCAGCTGTCTGCCTTCAGGGAGCTCACTGGAAGCGCTCACCAGCACCCGCAGTGTCGTCGGCGCCTGCCCTCTTCCCGACCACCAGCAGTGCTGAGCCTTTCTCAGCACGTTTCACACAGGCCGGTCGTTAATTGGCCAGCCTGTGTGAAATCACGGTCAGGGGACTGTTTCTCATCCGCTCCCGAGCCCGCCGATTGTGCGCATCCAACGAGTGAAAAAATCAGGCCATGGATATGAAATTGGCTGAATGACAGGAAACAGAGAGTAGTGGTTAATGGATGTCTTTCAGGTGGAGGAAGGTTTGTAATGGAGTTTCCCCAGGGGTCGGTGATAGGACAGTTATTTTTACTGGTATATATTATGCCTAGACATTGGCTTTACGCACAACCTCAAAATTTGCTGATGATACGAAACATGGAAGCATTGTGAACTCTGAGGTGGGTAGTGTAGAATTTCAAAGGGACGTGGGTTGGTGGAATGGGCAGACAATTAAGTGGCAAATTAAATGTCATGCAGAGAAGTGTGATTCATTTTAGTAGGAAGAATGCGGAGAGACAATATAAGATAATTCTGAAGGGGATGCAGGAGCAGAAGTGCCTGGCTGTAAATGTGCATAAATCATTGAAGGTCACAGGAAGGTTGAGAGCGCAGTTAGTAAAGCATACAGCATCATAAGCTTTATTAATAGGGGCAGAGAGTCTAGAGTTGGGGTTGATTGAAGAAGCACACATTGTGTTAGTGCTCTGTTCTTAGTTCCAATAAACCACCAGTGTTTGTGAAGTAAATCAGACTCTCCCTGCCTACGTTGTTTCAAGCACCGACTAGTGTGTAGATATCAAGGGCACAGCTCGCATTTGTGGGACACAGCGAACCCGGTAACCCAAAACATAAACAAAAACAGAAAATGCTGGAAAAACAGCAGGTCTAGCAGCGTCTGTGGAGAGAGAAACAGAGTTAACATTTTGCGTCCATAGGATCCTTCTTTAGAACCCGTAACATAAAACTGGCAATGAGGATAAACTGAATCAATTGACGGCAATCAAGAAAGCCGCGTTAAGCCAGTTCAGTTGCTTCGCCACTACCTTGAAAGCTGTTTGAAAGCACAGTCTCCTTAGTCATCGAGTCTGCCACGGTTTGAGCATCTTGAACCATTTGACCCCGTTTCCGATGACTGGTCTCATTACGTCGAACATCTAGCGTTCTTCTTTACCACGAATGATATCGCAGGGTAAGACAAGAAGAGGGCAATTCTTTTGTCCGCATGCGGGGGCAAAACGTATGGACTAATCCGCAGCAACGCATCACCTCACACACCGAAAACAAATACTTTTGATGAGTTAGTGAATGTTGTAAAAAAACCACCTGAAGCTAAAGCTAAATTTAAGTTCAATTCGAGGAATAGGCTTCCAGGAGAGACAATCGCTGGCTATGTAGCTGCTTTAAAGGGATTAATGGAATATTGAGAGTGCGGATCTTTAATTAATGACATGTGGAGAGACCAATTGATATGTGGAATCCGGGGCGATGCTATTCAAAAGTGATTGCTATCTGAAACTAATCTAGACTTCAGTAAGGCATTAGAATTGGCAACAGCCATGGAGAGTGCTGTTAGAGTCTCGGAGGCAATAAAAGATACACAAAATGGCGCCATCCATCTTGTAGGGCTGGTGGGATCAGTAATAAAAGGCGCTAAAACATCAGACTCCGCAGAAAGGCGAGAAGCAGACCATTGAAGAACAACAGGTATTACAGTGAAAACCCACGACATTAATGAGAGAAAGGCACCAAGGCAGCCTGCAGGTGATCAACAGTTCAGAAATGTCGAATGCTTGTTCTGCCACCACAATAGTCATATAATGCAGCATTGTAAAGACAGGCCGAGGCAGCACTTTAAAAACAAAGGTAGAAATCGCAAAATCTGTCTCGTTGAAGAACCAGAGGATGCACAATCTAACATCTATTCATTATACAACCTGAAAGTGGGTAAAACATGAGCCAATCCAGGTAGTCATCAGAGTCAACGAACAACCCATCAAGATTGAAATTGATATTGGAGCATCATTGTCTATCATAGGAGAACGTGCGTTCAGGCACTTGAATAAAGGAGTCCATCCTTTAAGTTTGGAAGAATCGGGCACTAAATTAAAAACATATACGGGTGAAGAAATGAGAGCGAAAGGGACATGTAAAGTCCTGGTGCAGCATAGGGACCAGTCTGCACGTCTAACCCTGATATTAGTAGCGGGGGAGAACCCTAGCTTAATTGGCCACAACTGGCTCAGAAAGATTAAATTGCAATGGGCCAAGGTTCTTCAAACCAGAGTGAGAAACTTAAGGAATTGTTCCAAAAATACGCTTCCATTTTTAGTGACGGGCTAGGGAGGATTCGTGGGCTACAAGCCAAAATCCATGTAGACCCCTAGCGCAACCCCCAGATTGATCAGAGCCAGACCAGTCCCTTATGTTCTACAGGACAAGGTTGAGATCGAGCTAAACAGGTTAGAAAAGTTGGGTATCTTACAACCGGTGCAATTTTCCGAGTGGGCGGCACCCATAGTACCCGTACTGAAGCCAGAACAAAGTGTTTGTTTATGTGGTAACTATAAGTTAACTGTAAATAGAGTGGCCAAACTTGATAGACACCTGATAACGACAATTGATGAATTATATTCGAAATTGGCAGGGGGCAGCACATATTCAAAACTCAACATGAGCCACGCCTACCAGCAGGTAGAGTTGGAAGAAGGCTCTAGAAAATTTGTGACCATCAAAACTCATCGAGGATTGTATCAACATACTCGAATACCCTTTGGGGTCTCGTCGGCGTGTGCTATTTTTCAGTGTACCATGGAAAATCTGCTTCAGGGACTGCCCCTTATCATCATTTATCTGGACGATGTCTTAGTCACTGGGCGAACTTCCGAAGAACACTTAGCTAATTTGGAGGAGGTGCTGAAACGCTTCTTACAATTGGTGGTGCGCTTGAAATGAGAGAAATATATTTTCCTGACCAAAGTGGTAGTTTACTTGGGCCATAAGGTCGACACGCAGGGCTTGCATCCTATGGAAGAAAAGGTCAAGGCTATTTGTGAGGCACCTGCACTGAGAAACACTTCAGAACTAACGGCCTTCTAAGGCACGATAAACTACTATGGCCGGTTCCTGCCCAAACTATCAATCGCATTGGCTCCTTTATACACATTGCTTGAGGAAAACCATAAATGGATTTGGCAAGCTCCACACTGGGATGCGTTTCTGAAGGTAACACAGTTGTTAAAATCATCGGCCTTACTGGTCCACTTTGACCCCAAAAAAGAATTGATTTTAACTTGCAATGCGTCCCATTATGGAGTAGGGGCTGTACTGTCACATCGGATGACGGATGGTTCTGAACGGCCCCTTGGTTATACATCTTGCATGCTCAGTGCTGCAGAGCGACGATATTTTCACATTGAAGAGAAGGCTTATCTGTCATGTTTGGTATTTGGAAATTCCATCAATACCTCCATGGTTACCATTTTCACATTATATCCAACCACAAGCCTCTGTTGGGATTATTTGGAGAGGATAAGGCAATACCCCCCATCGCATCTGCTCCCATCCAGAGGTGGGAACTGATATTGGCTGCTTACGAATACACTTTTATTCACCAATCGGGAAGCCAGATCACACATGCTGCTGCGCTGAGCCATCTCCCCCTGCCAGATAACAATGTGAAGGTTCCAATTCCCCAGGAACTTGTCTTAGCACTAAATTATGCTTCAAAATTTTCCATTCTCCCAATCCATGGCCTTGACTGATTATCTGTCACCCTGGACATTCAACCAATTCTTATATTTTCCAGCAGATTTATGATATCCGATCCTTCTGGATGGCACAATGCCTGGGAACCCACTTTGGGCAGTCGGCCTCGAGTTAAAATAGCCTGTTCCTGTTCATCATGATCAATTTCTTTACCAGCATCGAACCCCTCATCTATTATGTCTTGCCCCTCTGGCCCTACTCCGCAAAATATATAAGTATGCAATGCACAGGGTGCTTCATCATTCTTTTCACATTATTAACATCCAGAAATACATAATTAATTCCGATGATCTGTGAAGAATAGGCTTTTATTGTTTGGTTCCCATGTTGGATGGTCACTATTTTCCCCTCACATCCTATAACTTTCCCTGGCCCTTTCCATTCTCTATGCCCTTCTCACTTGTAATAAACCAGAGCACCAGAAATGAAGTTTACCTTAAAAGGTCCTTTATGATGTCACAACGCAGTCGGAATTCATTCCAAAATCTCAACCTTGATAAAAGCTTTCCTGCCTGCATGTAAAGCATTCAAGTAGGCAGAGTAAATAGAACTACTGGTAGTTCCTTCAAGAGCAGGAGGAGCATCAGACAACACCAAAGGCAAATTCGGATTCTCTGCATATACCAACTGGTACAAGTTATACCCCCCAACCATTTTAGCATGTATTGCCCATGCTAGCTCTGTTTACAACTTGTAAGCTGGTTAGTTGACCAGTATCTTATGCAAAATCTCATCATTTACTATATGATTCCTCTCACATAAACTATTGCTGAACAGTCTCTCAGCTGCAGTATTGATGACTACACTATTCAAATTCTCGTGCATGTCCTGAAATATGCCATTTGCGAATTCTACTCCATTATTCATTAAAAATTCTGCTGGCATTCCTGGTCCAGTGCCAACCCATTTTTCCATAATCTTATCTATGCTGGTCTGTTTGACCTTGCCATTTATCGGCGTAGATAGGCTGAATCTAATTGCCATATCCACAAAGTATAACAAGAAAATACCTCATTCCTTGTCCCATACATTTAGGTCCACAAACAATATGTCATTAAATTCTCTGGCCAGTGGAAAACTTAAAACAGGATGTGTTGGTGTCCTCCGTGTTTGACACAAATGTCACATTGAGACATAACTTTTTCAATAAGAGTTTCATACTCCTTATTGACTACCATAGCATCCCACAACAGAGCTTTTAATTTCTGTGATGATGGATGTGCGGATTATCTATATAATTTCCAGATAATTCTTTTCCTGTCAGCCAAACTCTTATCCCCTGAAGTCACAATACTGCCTGAACTTCTCAATGAAAAACATCTGGTTTCCTCATTAGTATGCAATAATGCCCTGATCGAGTGAAACGTAAATCCACGGCTTTCCCAAATACAAGTGCTTTGTCATTTTCCATATCTAGTTTCATCTGTGGTTTTTTCATTGAGGGCTTGCTCAGCAATAAAGGTATCTCACTGGAGAGCACATCAGAACTAATGAAGAGCTTATCCCATCTACCTTCCATGACATAACCATTCTTTTGAAAGACTTTAGCATATTGTCTTCCCTAAACCTAAAGCAGGTGGAGCTTTCATACTCTTTCACCTTAAGCAGATATTCATTGTCAAGAGATTCCACGTAGCAATTGAGCCAGTCCATCCTGCACACTGTAAAGCTGCAAACACTATCCAACACTGCACAGTGACCAAAATGCTCATCACCAGACTCAAGCTTCCAGTAACCCATAAAATTCCTTCAGGCCAGTCATCCTCATCATTCTCAGTGTTGGAATTGTGTGTTTCATGCGTTACCTCAAAGATTTGATTTTTGCGCTTCAGGCAATTCATTGCAGAATAATATTTGGAATCACAGCCAAAACACCTCGTTAATCATTCCCCGTGCATTTCTAGGGTTCAAACACCTACAATCGCCATCCCAGGCCCACTTTTAGTCTTGATTCTCAAATTGTCTAAAAGTGCAACCCTTTTTTCTATTCTTTCATGGGATGTGGACATCGCTGGCTAGGTTAGCATTTATTGCCCATGCTTAATTAGCCTTGAGAAGGTGGTGGTGAGCTGCCTTCTTAAACTGCTGCAGTCCATGTGGTGTAGGTACACCCACAGTGCTGTTAGGAAGGGAGTTCCAGGATTTTGACCCAGTGACAGTGAAGGAACGGTAATATAATTCCAAGTCAGGATAGAGAGTGGTTTGGACGGGAACTTCCAGGTGGTAGTGTTCCCATGTGTCTGCTGCCCTTGTGATTCTGGATGGTAGCAGTCATGGGTTTGGAAGGTGCTGCCTAAGGAGCCTTGGTGAGCTCCTGCAATGCATCTTGTAGATGGTACACATTGCTGCTTCTGTGCATCGATCATGGAGGGAGTGAAGGCTGTATAACAGTACCTCTCTTCAGATTTAAAGATAATTGAGAGGCCTTCAGAGATGCCAAGATAGTGAATCCAGGAAAAGAGTTTCACCAACTGGAGCTCAGGCCAAAGCATGAATCTAGTGTACAGTACAGGTAACGGTTTAGCTTTTCTTTGCAAAGTTCGCTTACTTCCTCTTGAACTCTGTCATTCAGCAGAGTCTCTTTGGGTTTCTTCTGCTGTTCTTCCATGTCGTTGTTTAAAACGATCTTAATTTCTTCAGTTTGCTGAATGGCTGTACACTTCTTTTTCATCCTGTTGTGGCCCTTGGACTCTCCGGGCTCTTTCTGAAGTACCTTGCCATGTTCCTTTTTAAAGACAGGAACTCTACCAGCTTCCTTTTGAAATCTCACTGGCCAATTAAGATTAATTTCCCTCAGCCAATTTCGACCTAGAAGGCTTGGTCTTTTGCCTTCTAATACCATCACGGGTAGATATGCTGATTGGTGTCTATGATGAGCTGTTTCTCTGATGATACCTTTTATTTAGATTTCTTCGCCTGTGTACATTTTCAACTGGGGAGATGTTTTTTTTCCAAATTTAATTGTTGATCACCTTTATTTAAATATCTGGAAGTGTGTTCCCCTATTACAGTGGTAGAAGCACTCGTGTCTACGTCCATTTTTAATAGTTTACCATTCACTTGCACTGTAATGAACATTGGCTCTGTCTTCCCAACTTTCATGTTGAATAATGAATGAATGTCAGAATTGGTTGTTTCTGGGTCTTCTACACTATAGACTTCATTGGACTTCGTTTGTTGTTCGGAGACCTGTTTAAATCTCGCTTTGCAATGTCTCTATGTGCTGTGTGTCCACTTCTGTGACAAAAATAATATTCTACTTTTTTAAATTGCCAATCACTAAAAGAATGATTGTTTCCACGTTGATTAAAAATTAGTTTTCGATTTAGTTGCTATGCTGCTTCCTCTCATTTTTTGGTTAGCGGGGGCTGTTTCCCACTTCACGGCGGAGTCCCGGCTATTCGCGCCACTTTCAGCTGAATGTTTCCATCCAACTAGGAGAATGGCACCATTTGGTGCCCCTTGAATTGCTTGTGAATCCCTTACAGTGCTTTCCATCACCAGCGCTATTTCTAAGGCTTTCTTAAAATCAAGTTTCACTTCAGCCAGCAATCTTCACTGAATAGAATCCTCCTGCACGTCACATACTAAACGATCTCTGAGCATGTCATTCAGGGTTTCACCAAAATCACAATATTCCTGGGTTGGTTGAATGTGGTCAGTCCATTACCTGTTGTGAATTTTAATTTCACCAGATAGGTAATAATTGACTCCCCCAAGGCTCTATTCTATGAATTGAACCTGAACCTCTGCATTGTGACTGAGGGCTTGGGTTGAAAATGTCCTTTAATGAGATCTTCAAATCTGGGGTAGTGGAGGATGTCAAGCTTCAAATTGAACTGTAGGTGTTGCTCCTACAAATATTCAGGAGAATTGTTCTCCTGTTTTCCTCCCCTGTGATTTTGTTTGCCTGAAAGAAGAATGCAAGACGTTCTATATATTGGGACCAATCATCTGTGGCTGGCTCAAAGGGATCGATTCTGCCAAACTATGGCATTTCGGTTAAGCATATCTTCTTTTATTTTTGACGAACTTAGATGCTCACAATCATTAGACGAGGTACAGCACCGAATCTGATTTATCATCATCACCAGTTTATTATAGAGTTGATCTTCAGGCAACTTTTTAAAATGAAAACATTTAACTTTATTTACAAGACAGCAGCACCAACTACACATGTGCATCAAACTCCATAACTAAAGAAGGAATCTCCCAGTAGAGGTCCCCCATGCTCCTAACACATTGGTTTACAAAGATCATGTGATCTTACAACACAGGATTACTCTTAAGGCTACAGTCCAACGTTTCCTAAAACTATAATTACTACAGGGGCATCATTAGCATTAGTTTTGTGTGCCACCACAATCTGCAACCTCTTGGGCCAGTAAATTGCTCACTCTTCTACCACCATCAAACCAGATGACAAATCTTGAATCAATCAGGATTGTAGAAGACCATGATGGAATCAGCACCATAAGCACCTGAAAATGAGGATCCAACTAGTCAAGCTACAACATCAGACTACATTCATACCAAATAATAGAAGCAATATGCTATAGACAGTGCTAAGGGAGCCCATAGCCAATGGATCAGCTCAATGTTCTGCAGTCCTACCACATCCAGCCATGAATAGTAGTGGACAATTAAAGTACTAACAGGAGGAGTTGATTCCATGAATATCCCCATCCTCAACATGAGTTCAAAAGGCAAAGCTGAAGTCTTTGTATTTAGCCTGAAGTTCTGAGTGGATGATCCTTCTCAGTATCTTCCTGAGGTCCCTATCATCACAGATGCCAGTCACAGGTTATATCAGGAAATGGCTGATTGCATTGGCAACAGCATAAGCTGTGGGCTCAAATGACATGCTGACTGGGGTGCTAAAGACCCGTGCTCCAGA
The DNA here is from genome assembly GCF_964194155.1 of Cetorhinus maximus. NCBI lineage: Eukaryota > Metazoa > Chordata > Chondrichthyes > Lamniformes > Cetorhinidae > Cetorhinus > Cetorhinus maximus. Next base: position 104,006,151 of record NC_135885.1, read on the forward strand.
AGTAGCTGTATCATTGGCTAATCTGTTCCAGTACAGCTGCAAGACTGTCATCTACCCAATAACATGTAAAATTGCTCAAGTACATCCTTGCCACAAAAAGCAGGACAAATCCAATCTAGTCAATTACTTCCCTATCAGCCTACACCCAATAATCAACAAATTGGTGAAAGAGATTGTCAACTGTGCTATCAAGGACACACACTCACAAAGTAATCATCCAGGTATGACAAAAAGAAGTAAAACTGAAGACAATAGGAGACAGGAGAAAGCTTTCCACTGGGTGAAGTTATACCTAGCACACAGGAAGATGGTTTTGGTTGTCAGAGACTAATCATCTGAGCCCAGAACATCACTGAAAGAGTTCCTCTGGGCAGTGTTCTACACATAATTATATTCAACTGGTTTATCAATGAGCTTCCGTCCATTAGAAATCAGGAGTCATTGAGTCATAGAGTCATTTACAACACAGAAGGAGGCCACTCAGCCCATTCAGTTCATGCCGGCTCTCTGCAAAACAATCCAGTCAGTCCAACTGCCCCGTTCAATCCCTGTAGTGATGCAAATTTATTTTCTTCAAGTGCCCATGCAATTTCCTTTTGAAATCATTGAAGTGGGGAAGTTTGCCAATGATTGCATAGTGTTAGGCTCCAATTCCAACTCCTCGGATAATGAAACTGTCCATGCTCAACACCCAGGATTGGGTAAATACGTGGAAGTAACATTTCCACCACACCAGTGCATGCATCACCATCTCCAACAAGAGATGGCTTAACCACCCCCCACAGACATTCCATGGCGTTATCATCACCAGGTTACCTCACAAGGATCATCATTAACCAGAAACTTAACTTGACCAGTCACATAAATAGAGCAAGAGAGAGAAAGAGAGAGAGAGAGTTGCATTTACACGACACTTTTCACGATCACCAGATGTCTTAAAGCATTTTATAGCCAATGTAGTACATTTGAAATGTATTCACTTGTAGTAATGCAGGAAATGTGGCAGCTAATATGCACACAGCAAATTCCCATGAACACCAATGTGATAATGACCAGATAATCTGCTTTTGTGATGTTGATTGAGGGATACATATTGGCCAACACACCAAGGATAGCTCAATAGTTCTTCTTTGAAAGAGTGCCATTGAATCTTTCAAACTCAGCCAAACAGACAGATGGGGCCTCGATTTTATGTCTCACCCAAAAACCATCTCCTACATTGCAGCACACCCTCAGTACCGCAGTGGCATGTCAATCTTGATTAGAGCAGGTTAGCGGCTGGGTTTTCTGCAGTGAGTGGCTCACCTTTTGAATCCCCAAAGCCTTTCCACCAGTTACTCGGCACAAGTCAGGAGTGAATGGAGTAGTCTCAGTTTTCCAGGAGGAGTGCAGCTGCAACAACACACAAGTGGTTCAACACCATCTGTGAGGTTCTTTGGACCAGAAACAACCAGAGACAGCTAGAATTAAAAGTGCACGAGCATGGCTTCTTTTATTAACACATCTTCTTCAGACTCTGTGGCTTGAAGTTTCCAGCCCTCCACATCAGTGGAATCTTCCGGTCCAGCCAACGTGAATGGAGATCTCAGTGACTCGCTGGCCCCGCCACAGACGAACCCACCGTGAGGGGGCTGGAAAATTCCGGACTCTGCTTCTGCTTGCAGACTCCATCAGCTGGTACAATTCTTTATGCTGACTTCAAGTGAATAATATGTACATATTGTAATTTCAAAACACTAATACATACATCCCTCTCCTTCTGAATAAATGAGAGACATAGCAGGTTTCAATAATTTGTTTCCAAAATGTGAACAATAAACTTAAGCATAACTTGATCATTCAACTTATTACAAATTCTAACTTCGTATTAATTTAACAATGCGCTCAGTTATATACAATGGAATGAAAGATTTGTTCACCAACTGAAAATACTTCACTTCACAACATAGTCACATAAGAATGTTGGACATTTTCTCTCATGAGTAGGATATCATCTGATATCAGGTGTGGTCTCATTTAACTCTTGTTCTTCATCTGAGATGTCAACGTCAGAATCAGATTCAATGTTTACGAATGGTGTGTCAATGCTTTGAAGAATGACACATGTTGTGCGATGATCTTTGAACCGCGATTCACCGCGATCAATGATCCTTTTGTGTTGGTCACAGCAAATGGTTCAATGTCATAGGGGCCTGTTTGCTTTCCAACATGGCCATCATGTTTCACAAGCACTTTATCTTCTGGCTTTAGTGATGTAGCTCTAAATTTCTTGTTTTGTTCATTCTTTCATTCAATCCTTCTGTTCTCAATCGCGTTCATGTACATGTTAAACATTAGCTCTGTGGAGCAGCTCAGAAAAATGTGTATGCATAGGAAGTGCAAGGATGAGTGTAGCTGAAGGCTTTCGAGTAGTCGAGTGAGGAGTTGCTCTGTAATTGTGAAAAAAGCGATAAAACTCTTGCTTCCATTACTTGCTCTCAGCTGTATATATCAGGTTTTTCAAACTATGCATAAATCTCTCAATATGTTCATTTGCTGTTGGCCAATGGGATATGGTTTTTCAATGAGTAAAACCTTGATAGTTGCAAATTTACTGAGTTCATTGCCATTGAACAATGATCTGTTTTTACTTCTGTCATGATCCCAGCTGATGTTACTACTGGGAAAGTCAGATTCCTAGGTGGAACCTGGTTTGATGGATACTACTTTTATTTTTTTAGAAATGCGGAGGGTGGCTACTGAATAGAGTACAGGAGTCATCTTACGTACTTCTAACAAAAGATTAGAACATTTATTAAACAAGAAAATGATTAACTATATTATACTACTCCTTCACCCACAACCATACCTTTACAGATATACAGATTTGTAAGGATAACACCAGTTACAAAATCTAGCTCATACTCTAATGTTCACTGTAAGTATACAGTCCATGTAAACCAATAGGCGACCTGTGGTTGGACACACCACAATCCAAGGTCAAGTGACAGGCTAATTCCTGAGAACCACACCTTTTTCCAAAGGAGTTGTTTGATTTTGGCAATTCCCTGGTGACCTTCAAGTGCCATTTTGACAACACATTCCCTCAATGAATGTGGAATGACAATTCAGTTTTTACATAACACAAGATGGTTGTAACAGTGAGCTCATTTCAAACATTATGAAGACTGTGTAGTGTGTGAGTGATTTTGTTTGTGGATGCTCTCTTTATCACGTCTTTTCAGTTTTGTGATTCTATAGATGTCATATATAGTTGCCACACCTCTTTTTTTTTGTTGCGACTTTGATATCAACTAGTTTCAAAGACTTTCGTACTGCATTTAGAAGGTTGTTCGGCACCCTTTTCCTGATGACTAGTAGGACTGATTGTTGGCATCGGATGTCATGAAAAATAGTCTGCTGGTTTGAGCTTGCTTGGCTGATACTCTTGTAGTTTGAGTATCCAATGCTCAATTCGAGTGGATAGTTCACTATGTGAATTGTTGAACAAGCTTACTAGTGGTCTATGATCAGTTATTAATTCAAACTCACTTCCATATAAATAGAGATGAAAATATAAGATATCCTATGTGATTGAGAGTGCTTATCTCTTTGTTTGTGAATAACATTGTTCTATGGGTGTTAGCAAAATGATTGATGGGTTCCCTGCCTGGTCTTTTTGCACGAGGACTGTACCTAAGCCAACCTGGCTTCAATCCACAACTAGCTGGGTGGTTTTCTCAGGGTGGAGATAAGCGTTTGTGCAACTTGCTAACAACGATTGTTTGATCTGATGCACAGCCCGGTTGTGTGATGGAGTCCATTCCCACTTTGTGATCTCTTTTGTCAGATCGCGTAGCGAGGTCAGGAATGAAGCAACTACAGTATGTGATGAGTCCTAGCAGACTCCAAACTTACTGTACATTTGTAGGATCTGCAGCATTTGTGATGGCTTCAACTTTCGATGGATCAGGTGATACTTCTTCATCACAGAACACATGACCAAAGAATTTGATTCTGCTTTCACTGAACAAGCACATGCCTTTATTCATGGTAATGTTATGTTTTCTAAGGCATTGTAAGCATGTATGTAGGCATGCCCCGAATTCACTTTAAGTGCAACCGTAGATGAGAATGTCATCACTGATGTTCAGCGTGCCTTCAAGTTGTTGAAGTGCAGGTTCAATCATGTGCTGAAATACCTCAGCTGCTGAATTGACTCCGAAGTTTTGAGCATCTTATATCAAAAATGTCCAATGTAAGTGCAGTGTAAGATACATCAGTTCTTCTGCAAGCTTGATTTGATGGTATCCTGCATTGAGGACATGTTTAACGAAGTGTTTAGCACCATTCACATTCTCTATAATATCAGCAGTTGACGGTGTCAAGTGTCCTACCCATTGTATGACTTTGTTTGGTGACTGGATATCAATGCAGATTCTAATCTGGTTCTTGCTGTTGGCTTTCTTGATGGTTTGTATGCATGAGAAATTTGGGGTAGGCTCATTCCCAACTTATTCAATAATATCACTGGGTCAAAATCCTGGAACTCCCTCCCTAACAGCACTGTAGTACATCTACAGTGCTGTTAGGGAGGGAGTTCCAGGATTTTAGGCCACATGGACTGCAGTGGTTCAAGAAGGCAGCTTACCACCACCTTTTCAAGGGCAATTAGGGATGGGCAATTAAAATGCTGGCATAGTCAGTGGCCCACATCCCGTGAAAGAATTAAAAAATGTCAAGGTCAAGTAGATACTGAAGTTCCTTCTCAGTCTGCTTCCTCATACGAAATGGTTGAGGCACTACTAGGGTGCATTGGGGTCTACATATTGCTATGATCCCACCTGATGTTACAACTGGACAAGTCTGATCCCAGGGTGGAACCTGGCTTGATAGATCCTAACTTTATTTTTGTTAAGATATGTGGAGAGTGGCTGCTGAACAATCACAAGAGTCAGCTGATGCGCTTTTAACAGAAGAATAAAACATTTGTTGAACAAGAAAAGATTAACTATATTACATTACTCCTTCACCCACAACTATACCTCTACAGAAACAAAAACAAAAATAGCTGGAAAAACTCAGCAGGTCTGACAGCATCTGCGGAGAGGAACACTGTTAACGTTTCAAGTCCGAGTGGCTCTTCATCAGAACTAAAGAAATATAGAAATGTGGTATGATTTGTACAGATATGTACAGATTTGTAAGGATAACACAAGTTACAAAATCTATCTTATACTCCAATGTTCACAATAAGTACATAGTCCATGTAAACCACTAGCTGACCAGTGGTCAGACTCACCACACGCTGAAATCCAGAGACAGATGCCACCCCAGACAGATGCTATGAATCTCTCATCAGCTCCCCCCGCCCCCAGACGGTTGTCCCCCAATCTCCACACTCGAAGAGCCCACTTTGGAATCTTCTCCCAAATGGCACTTTCTCTCAGACACCTTCCACAAGGGTCCACCTCCAGGGTTTCCTTTTGATATTCCTCTCCCCGGGTCACCACATGCATTCAAGCTTTTTTCCACGTGCTCTCTCTCACTCAGCCATCAACAGTACACCACACCTTCACTTGCTCATAGCAAGGATTTACAGACCTTCAGTGTCTCTTTGGACCTTCTGGCCTCTCAATTTAAATCTGTTTCCTGCAGCTTTCTCCCTTTAAACTTGAAACTTGGAGCCTTTGTCTGCTCCTCGCTCTTGACTTCACTTAAAAAGGCTTTTTCCAAGTTTCTGTCTTTCCTTTGACTAGAAGGTCTTTTTGGACTTACTCCTGTTCCACTCCCTGGATATGGAGACTTCCTTCTTTAGTTTGGAACTTGCTATTGGTCCCTTTTCATGTCCTGCCTGTCCTGGCATCTTCTTCCATTTGAGCTCAAATGCTGTTTTCTGTGTGTGTGTGTGCGTGGGTGGGTCCTGCCTCTCTGGACCCCTGTTGCTAGGCAACAGAATAATTTATTTCTACTCTTGTGTTTGCTTTAACTTCTTTTCAGAAATCATAAAACTCATTACAAACACATGTATACAAACAGCTTTAGACCTGCTGTCTCCCTCAAAAATGAAACTAAATCCCAGGCTTCACTTTTTAATGTGAAACTAAAACTCAATTTGACCTTTTCTGAACACACAAATACAGAAATACAAATCAAACTTAAACTTTAAAGCTAAAGCTCATTTCTAACATCCACAAATACAAATATAACTTACTTAAACTGACTCTATTTCCTAACAATGTAACACCTTTCAGTTTGCCAATACCAATGAATCAGTCAGCATACAATTTGAGCATGTTGTTGGTATGCATAGGAGTCATGTACATGATAGCAGTCATATGCAGATCTGTTGCTGTGATGAGTGTGTCACATTCTCCAGGTATGGCATAAAATACAGGAATTGTTCTGGTGCCTTTGAATGAGACTGGTGTTTCAAAAGTGCCAAGAATTTACAGTGATTTGTCACTGCTGTAAGGGAAAATTTTCATACTCCATGTTTTGCAGAAAATGAGGCAATCCTGAAGTTTCTTGAATGTTTTGTCACCCATGACATTGACTGATGCTTCTGTATCTATGAAAGCAACTACATCCTAACAACAATGCTCACTGTTACACGTGGCTGTTTGCTGTGTCTGAAAGAGAGCACAAAAGTATATTCAGGGTGATCTGCCCTTTTGCTGTGGTGCAGATACGAGGCACCCTTCTGATGGTGTTGGTCTTGGTATTGGATTTTTTCTGATGAACAACAAACAAACACAAACAAAGTGGTTGGGTCTTCCACAGACTTTGCAAGGTTTACCAGTAGCATGGCACTCTGTCTGGTGTGAATATGCGCTGCCACAGTGGAAATATTGTTTGGACAAGTCACAACTTTGTTTGTGAGACTGATGTTGTTGCTTTGCAGGTGGTTTCCTGGCATGTGAGCAATGAACAGGGTTAACAGGAGTTGAACTTGAAGTGTGATTTTTGGTAGCCTCAATTTCTGTAGCTCTTCACTCGGAAAGCAATAGTGACCTTGCTAGCCCCAACAGTTCTGACAGCTTTCTGTCATTCTCAAGTGCTTTCCGGCAAAGTTGGCTAGCAAGACAATCTTTGATGATTTGCGTGTTTATTTCCCCTTTGATTTCACCAAAGTCACATTTGGCTGCTTGTTGTCTCAAGTGTGTGGTCAATCATCTTGTTTGATTCTTGCTTCATGCATCTGAAGATGATAGTTTCATATATTGTATTTTTCTTTGGTGTGAAATAGGATGTTAGTGCCATTTGAGCTGAGTCATAGTCATTTTGCTCAAGTGTAAGTGTTTCAAAAATATCTTCTAATTCTTCACTGCCTCACTGAAAGAGTAATGATCATCTGTGACAGCAAAACCTGCCACAACACCTTTGAAACACTGCAACAGCTTCTGCCAATGCTGGAACACAGAGGATGCCTCCGAATGTACTTCAAAAGGTGGGAGATTAGGCATAAACAGTGCCATATTCATCAGCAATTATGATGAAACTTGTCTGTAAAAGCTTTTTTGCTTGTTTGATCTGAGCTTTTGTGCCTTTGAAATAGTCTGAATATTTCTCTAAGGCTGCAGCTTGAAAATGCTGTCTGTAACTTAAAATTGTGTTTTCTCTGCAAAGAGTAGGCAAATCCCTCCAGAAAGATTCATAGGTTTTTTATTTTGCATTATCCTTATCGCCAGTGTGAGGTTCTTAGGACTAGAAACAGCCAGAATTTAAAGCGTACAAGCAACATGATTTCTTAAGCAGCTTCTTCAGGCCCTCTGCTTCTGATTGCAGACTCCCTCTGCTGGTGCAATTCTGTACAGTAACTTCAAGTGAACAATATGTACATATTGCAATTTTAATACACTAATATAGTCCATCATCCAGGGCAAAACAGTTGGCGAGATCAGCAAGCATCCACCATCCTAAACATCCACTCCCTCTTCATCCGTGTAACATGCTTGCAGTCTGTATTTTCTACAGAAAGCACTGCAGCAACTTGACACAGCTCCTTCAGCAGCACCCCCTAAACCTACAAAAGCAATGGCAGCAGATCCACAGAAATTCCATCACCTCTGAGTTCCCCTCGAAATCACACATTGTCCAGTCTTGGATATATATTGTCATTCCTTCATTGCCACCGATAAAAATCCTGGAACGCCCTGCCTAATGGCATTGTGGGAACATCTTCACCATATAGAGCGCAGCAAATCAAGAAGGTCTCCCACCACATCCTCAAGGGGAACGAGGGATGGGCAATAAATGTTTGCCTTGCCAAGGGTTCCCACATTTGCAGAATGAATATTAAAAGCAATGCACAAAGTCACAAAGATTTTGTATAACAATGTTACTTTCTGCAGTTACCTTCATGTTTCAGTTAAAACAAATCTCTCAAATGTTCATAACATTTTCTACTATGAGATGGCGTGGATTTTCTATTTCATTTATGAATTGTAGTATTCATTTAATAAAGTTGAAATATTTATTTTTGCCAGCTCTAATGTAATCCATTAATGTTCAAATGACTAATGAGTGGAAGAAAATTGTTGATGTGTTGGGGGTAAAATGTACAGTTTTCAAAAGCTGCCAAAATGACCAGGGTTAGAAAAAAACTTACATTTACACAGTTCGTTGCACAACCTTGATATACCAAAGTGCTTTGCAACCAATTATATATATTTTTTGAAGTAGAGCAACCCCTAAAGGACATTAGTGAACTAGTTGGGCTTTTGTGACAATTGAAAATAGTTTCATTGTCACTATCACTGAGACTAGCTTCATATTCCAGAATTATTAGTTAGCTGCTATGTGGGATTTGAACCCTTGTCCTGAAAGCATTAGCCTGGAGTCTCTGAAATGCTAGTCCCATGACATTATCACTATGCCACCATCTCCCTATTGCAATTTAGAAAAATATGACGTGTCAACTGTGCACAGCAAGATCCCACAACAGTAATGAGACAAAATGAGTGTATCATCTGATTTTAATGGTGGCGTGTGAGGTATAAATATTGGCCAGAAATCCTTTAAACAGTACCATGCACTCTTTCACCAAGAGGATAATGTCTCATCTGAAAGGCAACAACTCTAACCGTGCAGCAATCCTACAGCAAATACATTGAATTATCAGCCCTAATTATGTGCTGAAATCTGTGGATTAGCTCTTGAACCCATAACCTCCTGACTCACTGGTAACTCTATGATTATTAAGCCAAGGTTGAGCTGAAGAATATCACTTTGTGTTGTAGTATATAAAACCAGGTCAATATTTACTTGAAATTGATATTAAGAATTGCTAAGAAAAGCACCAATGCAATAATGGATATTTTAATATTCAGGAACAGCCAGGTATCTATTTATTCACCTCTGTTCTGGAAGGAAGGAGAAACGGAGGGACGGGAGAGAAGGATGAAGGAAAGAAGGGGGAAAAGAAGGTGTTAGAATCTGCTTTGTTCTACTTGCTAATTAAATTATTCTCAGTTTTGAGTCATCATCCAGTTTAACTTGTTCACATCCTGAGACTTAATCAAGCTAGGATAGGTATGAACATTGTAGCTTGGCAGTAATAAGAGGTCTAATGGACTATTTTCCATTTTCCAATGCGTGCTTCCTCTCAATGAAGGCAGACATAGGCGACAAAATTCATCATTGCCTCCAAAGTGCCAGCTCAGCCTTTGACCAACTAAGGAAAAGTGTATTTGAGAACCAGGATCTCAAACCCGAGACTAAAATTATGGTTTACTGGGAAGCAGTGATCCCTATGCTCCTGTATCCTTTAGAGGCTTGGACAACCTACAGCAGCACCTCAAAGCACTGGAGATGTACCACCAGCAGTGCCTTCACAAGATCCTCCAAATCCGGTGACAAGAAAGGTGGCAATAACAGCATCCTCTCCGAAGCCAATGTGTCCAACGTCAAGGCACTAATCACTCAAAACCTGAGTGGAACATTTTGTTTGTATGCCTAATACCAGATTCCCAAATCAACTGTTCTACTTGGAACTCATTCCTGGCAGGAAAATCCCAAAAGGAAAGCGGGAATGATATCCTCAATACATCCCTGAAGAAGTCAAAGATCCTTGCTGATTCATGGGAGTCCCTGGCTTGTGGCCAACTAAGTTAGGGAATAAAAACAAAAAACTACTGCAGATGCTGGAAATCCAAAACAAAAACAGAATTACCTGGAAACTCAGCAGGTCTGGCAGCATCAGCGGAGAAGAAAAGAGTTGACGTTTCGAGTCCTCATGACCCTTCAACAGAAGTTAGAGAATGTTCATTCGGGAAGGCACCGAACACATTGAGAAACTTTGCCAGGAACATACAGACGAGAAGTTGAGAGAGTGCACAAACCTCCAACCATCTCCTCCCCCTGACTCTTCAAGCACCACCTGCCCTGCATGAGGTAGAGTCTGCAAATCACACATTGGATTTATCAGCCATCTTAGCACCTATTGAACTAGAGTAGAAGCAAGTCATCCTCAATCCAGCTGAAGAAGAAAAATGAATAAGTAGCCAGGGCAGCTCCTGCCCTTTTGTATCATGATGATCATAATGTTCAGTGTCTGGAAGTTTGGTGAGAAGGCTACTCATTTCAATACACATTGCTGAGTATTGAATGACATGACTTTACATCAGAGGAGGAGGTTCTGGACTTCACTGGGAGAGATAAGTATAGGTTTCCCTAGAACGGTGAGGAACCTGATGAGAAAAAGCTGTCAGGCTTTTGGCAGCCTTCCATCAATATAAGATGATGGATATGCAAATTCATTGGTGATGAGTTAGTTTTATATAGTGAATCTTGGCTAAAGGCTGAAGAGATCAATCCATGAGAGGCAGGTTCTGCCACAAGTGTCACATATGAGGTGGTTATCACGTGTCATTATAGCTTGCTGTTTTAGATGTTGGCGGCTGTTGTAAAACTCCTGTAGTCGGTGAGCATCATGGTGGCACACACTGGCCCACAGGTAACATCATCATTTCCTTTTGCTGTTGGCTAGACTTTCCCATGTATGAAAATTGATGTTTAGGACCTTCATGCCATGCTTGCAAGCATCCTTTAAGTGGAACTATCTGAGTCCTACTGGTTTTCTAACTTCAGCTACCTCACCATACAAAATATCCTTAGGAATGTGTCCGTATTCTATCCTGCGAACATGCCTGAGGCAGAAAAGTCACCTCTGCTTAATCGGTGCTAGAATTCTTGGGAGATTTGCCTTTGAGAAACCTATCACATTCGTGATGTGATCCTTCCATTAGATGCCTAGAATGCGCCCCGGGTATTAAAAATCAAAATTGTTGAGTTTCCTTTATTGATGGCTGTAAGCCATCCATGCTTCACAGCTATACAATAATATGCTGAGAACACAGACCTCATAAACCAGCATCTTGGTCCTAAGTATCAGCCTGTCAGAAGTGGTGTCGTCAAACTGTACAGTGCAGTGTATGTTGTCATGAAAGGAGCATTTGAGTCTGAGGAGCTTTGGTGAACAGCCAAATTTTCTCTAAAACTTTTTAGAATCCTGCCCTTTTGAGGGTGCTGAATGTTTTTGTGAGATCTGTGAAAGGTAGAGAGGTTTGTCCTGTTCCCTATACGTTTCTTGCAGCTGACATATCATGATCATGTCCACTGTAGATTTGCCAATACAGAAACCGCACTGTGCTTCTGGATACACTCACTCTGCAAGTTGATGGTGTCTTTTAAGTGTGGTCCTAACAAAGGCCTTCCCAGTAATGTTGAGGAATAAGATACCCCTGTAGTTCTTACAATCTCTTCTGTCACCTTTGGTTTTGTATAAAGCAATGATTTTTGCATCGCACATGTCCTGTGGAACAGATCCTGACCTCCAACAGAGAAGGGGAAGGTCATGAATGTGTGTCAGTAGATGGAACTTTCCACGTTTCAGCAGTTCTGCTGGAATTCCATCCTTGCGAAGTGCCTTTCTGCCTGCTGAGGACTCAATGGCCTTTTCAAGCACAAGTGATGAGGGACCTTGCATCTAACTCAGCCATGACAGAAAGTTACGTGAGAGCTTCCAGGGCAGACAGGGAGATGTCATTCTTGTGGGAGTACAGCTCACAGTGCTGTTCTGGACTTCAGTGGGTGGTATAAGTAAGAGCTTTGCTAAGGGGTCCTGCTAAGAAACAGTTGTCAAGATTGTTGGAAGGAAAACATGTACAGAAGCCAAACCTGATCACCTTTGATCTGCAGCAAACCTGGTTGTATGTATTTATGGTGTAACTGTAATAATTACTGTATTGCATGTCTCAGTAGTAACATTGCATTTGAACAACTCAATTGAGCATGAACCATGTGGAGTCATTTAAATGGGTTTAAGAGAATTCCTTACAGAAACTGGAAAGAAGGGAGAATAGGAGAAAATAGAGAAAGGAAGAAAAGAAGGAAGGAGGAAAAGCGGAAAATGGAAAAGAGAAAATGTGGGCAAGGAAGGAAAGAGAAGGGGGAGGAAAGGAAGAGTGAAAGAAGAAAGGCTTTCATTTATGTATTTAGAAATCTGATAATATCTTTTCAGTCATCTGACTATAATGGATTTACCTAACCACCAAATCACATAGGAAGTTATAAAAAGGAAAGTAACGGATAGATTAATTTATTGTTTCTGATAGTAAATAAGAAATATTTTTAAAGTTGACCATGCCAAATACATCACGAACATTGTCAATGAGACCTGGATTTAATTTAAATGGCCTCTCATTTGTCAATGAAAAGGTGTTTACTCGTGTGAATGATAGCCTCAGGGAGGAGTTCAAATACAAGCCGAACATCTAACTCCAGGAATTTCCTGAGCTTGGGTCAGGTTTATTTCATAGAAAAATGTCCTGCACAGGTTAATAAAAACTGTAAACAATATCTATACATCCACATGTATTTAATGCAGACACACAAGGGCTAATTTAGACTTTGGTGAAAGTGTAAAATGGGAAATTTGGATCATTATATCTCTCCAATTTTTCATTTCCATTGAAATCAAAAGTATTCCCACAACATGTATATAAATATGCATACGTTTATTGTTTTGACTACTTTTTCTTAAAAATACAATAGTAATCAAAAATAGATATTAATATTTCTTGGCTAATTCAGATTTTTTATCCTGTGATTATAGGCAGAATTTTTAGCTTGGTGGGTGGGCATGCACCCGACCCGCTCGAGTGTTAAATAAAGCACGTTGGCGTCAGCCGAGCATGCTGATGTCAATGCACACTCTCGCAATATTTCGCTAGGCGGGCGTGCGATGGAGACAGAGGCGCACCCACTATTAATTAAGCGGCCAGTTAAGGCCCTTGAGACACCAATTGTCTGCGACTTTACGAAGCCTGTGCAATTTTTAGGCTGACGCATGGGCAAAACGGGCAAGCCACAATTAGTAAAACCTCATCCGCGAGCAGGATAAAAGGGGTCAGTAGCCTTGTCAAAGCGATTAGTGAGGAGTGCAGTGTATCACTTGCTGCTGGCTGCTTCTGTGAACAAGACAGCTTCATCTCGCTTCAGAGCTGCATTCAGAGAACTTAGAGGCTTCAGTTCAGGACTCAGCTGTTGTTTTCCAGGCCCCAGGAGGATTCACACCCCATGGGCCCTTCCAGGTATCAGGCAGCCTTCCCTTACCCTGCGACTGGGGATTGTGGTCACTGCTGGAGGCACCTCCTCTGAGGAGGAAAAGAGGGCCAGAAGGGGGATGAGGCCAGGTGTCCCTATTCAGCTTCCATTAGAGCGATCTGTGGGAGGAGAGGTGCAGGCACAAGGGGCGCTGGGCCAACAGGAAGTCCAAGGTGGAAGGGGCCGAAGAAGATACCAGCATCCTGCTGCCAGGGTTTACAGGCAGCAATGCAGCAACCTCAATATGTCTGAGGTGCAGTTTATTTTTAATTATTCATTCACAGGATGTGGGATTTGCTGGTTGGGCCAGCACTTATTGCCCATCCCTTGTTGCCTTGAGAAAGTGGTGGTGACCTGCCTTCTTGAACCGCTGCAGTCCATGTAGGTACACCCACAGCACTGTTAGGAAAGGAGTTCCAGGATTTTGACCCAGCAACAGTGAAGGAATGGTGATATAGTTCCAAGTCAGGATGGTGAGCGACTTGGAGGGGAACTTCCAGGTGGTGGTGCTCCTATCTATCTGCTGCCCTTGTCCTTCTAGGTGGTAGTGGTTGTAGGTTTCGAAGGAGCTGTCTAAGGAGCCTTGGTGAATTCCTGCAGTTCATCTTGTAGATGGTACACACACCTACTCTGCGTCGGTGGTAGAGGGAGTGAATGTTTGTGGATGTGGTGCCGATCAAGTGGACTGCTTTGCCCTGGACGGTGTCCAGCTTCTTCAGTGTTGTAGGAGCTGCACTCATCCAGGCAAGTGGGGAGTATTCCATCACACTCCTGACTTGTACCTTGTAGATGGTGAACAGGCTTTGGGGGGTCAGGAGGTGAGTTATTCATCGCACGATTCGTAGCCTCTGACCTGCTCTTTGAACTGGACTAGCCATATATGGTGATCACAAGTTGCAGACTCTGCAAGTCTGTGCAAAGTACCCTGGCAGCTACTATAACGCTTACATCCTCAGACACTCCCAGGTTCCGAGGCTTTTCAGTGCCCCAGCCCGACTGGATGGATGGCTGCTGGGTGACAAGAGCTATCCCCTCAATAGGTGGTTTATGACGCCTCTCTGCCACCCAAGAACAAGGGCTGAGCAGCGGTATAATAGGAGCCAGGCCTCCACAAGGGCTGTGGCAGAGAGAACCATCGGACTTCTCAAGATGCGCTTCCGATGCCTGCACTGTTCAGGGGGTGCACTCCAATACCCCCCAGATCTTGTGTCACTGATAGTGGTTGCATGCTGTGGTCTCCACTATCTGTCACTGGCAAGTGGGTATACAGTGGAGGAAGAAGATCTTGATGCAGCTGCACAGGCAACAGACGATGAGTCCATTAGTGAGTCCGAGGACAAGCATGCTCAGGAGGACGCTGAGGGCACACACGCAGACCTGGATAACCCACAGGGAGGTAGGAGCACCCAGGATGCTTTGATCCAACGCTCCTTCAACTAGCCTACCAAATAAGAGCCACCACCACATGCTAGGGCTGCAGGCTCCATACTCGATCACTGACAGGACCAGTTCCTTGGTCAACAACATAAACTATGTGCCTTTCCAATAAAGTTTCAGGGGACACACGTCCATCATAAAATCATGGCCTACCCTGCACCTACAGAACAAATAAAGCATACAGAGACCTGTTGAACAAAATAGCATATCATTTACTTCTGAATGTTAAAAGTAGCAGAAATTAACATGAACCGGTATCTTCCATCACACTATTAAACAATGAAGAAAAATGGGGGAACCAAGTATCAACCGTGATAAGCCCATGTTGTGCTTAAGGTGCTTTAGGTTTTCGCTTGCGGGTGCTATGTCTAGGTGCTCCCCCCTCCCTGGCACTGGCAGTGCTCACTCTGCTGCCTTGGTGGTCTTGATGACCTTGGCAGGTGTCCTCTGGCCCTTGGGGCCTGTGTTGGCCCCGCCTGGGAGGAAGCAGGCAGGGCCACCCCTGGCATCTCCCCACTCGCTGCAGCCTCATCAGATGCCACGGCCATTGGCAGAGGGGTGGAGGAGCTGCTGCCACCATACAGAGTGCCGTGAGAGAAGCCCGCAGAGATGACAGGCAGCCCATGCGCCAATGTCAGGTCACATAGGACCTCCTGCTCACCATTGATGGGCAGGCACCTAGCTGAGATACTGGGTGCCCAATCCATCTCCCACACTGACACTGGCCAGCTGAGATCATTGCTGGCGTGAGGGCTTGCAGGTCCGAATACATCCTCAGGAATCCTTGATTGAGTCCCTGGAGGAGGCAGTGCGCTCGGCCATGAGGATCAATGCAGTGCTTATGATTTGCATGGACTCCTCCACAACTGACACCATGGCACGAATTACCTCATGTATCTCCGCCAGATCCTCCCGCACACCCTGCTGGACATTCAGCATCTGCTGCCTCGTGGACGACTCCAGAGGCACATCATCAGCCACCGACTGATCATTGTTCTGGTCCCCAGCATTCCTCCGACTGCCGTCGCCCTGGGCACTCTCAGCCTCCGCCTGCACCTCAAGCTAGTGTGAAGTGCCCTCACCAATGTTCACCGATAGACTAGACGGCGATGTTATGCCCACTGAGGTGCTGGTATCTGCACTGGTGCCTGCTAGACAGAGAGGGTGTGACGCAGGTGCGTGGTGAGCATCGTGGTCCTCAGGGCTCAGTAGCGGGCCTTCAGGCTCCTCATTTTTTTTTTGCACAGATGGAATTTTTATTTATTTCCTTTACAGCATTGGGGAATGTATGAGGACCACAACAGAAATGGCTCAGCAAGGGACCAGAAGCCCCGAGCCCCCCTTTGGCAATGCATTACTTCTGTCAGTAGTTCAGTTCACAGTATAGATCAGAGATTTAGTTTCTTAAAAAAGACACAGAAAAAAAGCACCCTAGAGATTCTTCCAGCCATGGACAGAGTCAACTCTAGGCAGGAGTTGCCATGAAACTAGTTGCTCTCCGCCTTCTTCTCCAGATCAATAGTTTCTTTGTGGGGAGTGTGTTCTTCACTTCTGTATCAGTCTTCTTCAACTTGCTCTTGTCGAAGGAGGCAACCTCCCTGAAGTCTGGTTTCTCTTCAATTTCAGTTAATCCGGTGTCTTGGAGCTTCACACACTCTCCGCCGCTCCTCAAGCGCTCAATCCACAAACGATTGCTCGTCATAACGAACTGCTGGTGACCCTAAAAAGGAGAAGAAGGACATGTCATTAGTTTAAGTCATGAAACTGTCACTGTGCATGCCTGGCGCCCTGGTGAGATAGGGATTTGCATCATGATGCCCTCATCTTTCGATTACCAATGGGGATTCCAGGTTCCAGGCTCACATCAATATAGAGACTACACTGGAATGGTGGCAATACCTGACATTCTCAGTGCGCTGCACCCTCACCTTCCCCTGGCATCCCAACCTCACCATGGCCGCTTGACTGAGGTGCATGCCGCCTCTCCAGCTCCAGGGCTTTCTGCTCGTATCGCGAGAAAATGTGGAGATGTGGGGGTCCCCCGCCGGTCTGCAACCTCACAGCATTGTTATGGAATGTTTTCTCCTAAAAGGACAGAGGAGCATTGATTAGTCCACCCTGTACCTGCAGCGCCATTGCAGCCTGGCCAATCCCACCTGAGGAATACCTTGCAGGGCTCAGCCGATTCGTAACCTTGGAGCCACAAGGCATTCAGTGCGAGCAGCCAGGGCTCCTGCCTCATTGACATTTGCCACTCACACTCTAATACCTCTGAGGCCCACGGAGGGATGGGCAGCTCTTAACTGTTCTGCAAAGTGACCCATGCCAACACGGTACTCACCCTTCCCGACTGCAGCAGATCGTTGAAGTGCTTACGGCACTGGACCCATGTGCACCTCACCACGTTGTGGCTGCTGACCCTGGATGCCACCTTCTCCCAGGCCTTTTTAGTGAGGTGGAAGAGGGGGGGGCTCCACTTCCCATCCCTGGGGATAACTGTTTCTCTCCTGGCTGCCACCTCCTCCAGGAGGGCTGCGAGTCACTCGTCCGAAAAGTGTGGGGCCAACTGCCCCACCAGCCTGCCCCCTCACTTGCCTTGTCCGCCCACTGCGGTCTCCATTGGCAACACTTCCACGTCGCTCGGTGACAACATTCCAGGGGTTGCTGAGGGCGCATTTGAATCGGTCACCGGGTCACCTTTGGACCCAGCATACATCATGTCCCTGCCTGCCCCTTCACGCACATTCCAGGCCGCATATCACGCTGGGCGGGCCTTAATTGGCCCACCCATGTAAAATCGCGAAGCGCTGCCGATCGCAGGCAATGATCAGCTTCCCGACCACCCCTGCCATCCCGCAAGCCAAGGGTAAAATTCTGCCCTCTGCCTTTGTTGTTTCTCTTATATGTTAGTTTGAGAAGTTTACTTGTCCCAAAATGAAAGCAATACTGTTTAAAATAGCTGAACTTGGCACAAAGATTGTGCATCTTAATTTCAAAATCAATGGCAATTGCATTTTCATAAAAATGGTTTGGATTCAACCCACTAGTTTTCGAAACCAATTTCCAATCATGATGAAAATTAAGAGCTGTATGGACTTTGAAGCATTCCTCGACTAATGCTTCCCCAGCACTCTTTTTCCTCTTTGTTCTGTATCTCCTTCTGTTTAGCATTTCCGTCCTCATGTTGTCAGTAACAGTATCCTTTCATTAAGCTGCTGTCACCTGGCTGTAGATTTAAGAGCAGCCCCAGGGAATGTTCTCATGCTCAACATTTGGGTATTGAAGTAATGATCAATAGCTCTTTCTTTCTATGGGTTTACTCATGTCAAAGTGGCATTCAGCAAGATATATACAGTAAATTTTGTCAGAGTTAGGACCTTTGGAAATCACTTACACAAAGGCTTCTTAGTTCTGGGTTATCGACCAGATTAGGCAGAATACATTAATTGTCTAAAATGCCAAGATTTGAAATATCTATGGCAATTTACATCATATCTGTAGTCAGGTAGGAAATACCTGTGATTAGTAGTACAATGTTAACTATCAGGTATGACATGAATATGATTATTTATTCTACAAGATAAACATTACAAATGCATGCTCCCAGTTAAATGAATGGACATAAAATGGTAGGAGCACTCCTACGGTTTCCTAATACAAGCAGCTGGCTGGTGAGGCTCTAGGCTGAAGTGTGTATTCAGAAGATTTGCCCTCTAGATAATTTATTTACCCTCTGTGATTACTGGATTGAAGCAAAAAGCATTTGTGAATAATTATAGTCAAATGTAGCAGGTACATGATGATCTATAAGGGGCCATTCAATGATCTCAGCTAAAGGATTGCAAGGAGCTCTATGTAAAGACCAAATCCCACAGCAATGAGCTGGCCTCACCAGATGTTGCAAGGCCAGCTCATGAATCTTGTTTGATTACAATCCCAGAAAAACCTTGTGCAGGAAAATGATGAAGGCGACCTCATAGAATGTCAGAGACATGGAACCTTCAATGGTCTGCAGCTCAAAATTAAAGATAAATGGTCACATATAGGACTAAAAAATATTGGAACTTATTTAAAGGTTCAAAAATGCTTCATACATGGTTTCAACATTTGCAAAGGTTTTTAAAGGGAAAGTAATGAAAATAAAAGGACAGAAAATCCAAATGCTGGCATTGCTGCTCATTTGATAGTTGACAAAGTAGATGTGCTACTGCATGAATTTGTTTGCCCTGTTTGGAACAAGGCACCTTTCTGTGGTGCAGCAGTGTACAATGCCTTTGAGACAGAAGAAAGAAGCCTTCTGCAGGACATAGAAACAGATATGAGAAAGGCAACATCTACAAGAATGCAGAACTTCAGTCTGTTTAGATTACATGCTCAAATTCTGATATATGGCTTGGGTAGCTATCTTTCGTCTCAGAAGGAAGGATGTTACCAATTAAGCCAAGCTAACATATCAGCAGCATTTTTATGAATTACTATCTCAAGATGATGAGCCAAATTCATTTGAAGTGGAAATCAGAAATTCAGTCACAAGCAGCATACAATTTTCTGACTGCCAATTTAAAGATGAAAATTGGCCAGGCTTCATTCTTTACCTTCTCTACTCCATTTCCCTCTATGGACTGTACTCTGGCAATCCTTTGTGCCAAAACACAATAAAAGTACGATCTACCATGCTCTCTTCCTGGTCAGGTTCTTTTCTCCAAATATATCAGGATGGTTTACATTTTTATTTACATATGGCACTTCAGAGCAAACACAAATGCACAGGGATAACAAGACATGACAATATCAATGGCAAATTGATTCTATCTGCCTCCAATTCAACTTTCTGTTGACTGCTCGTCATACACTCCAAGTTGCAGTTACTGATTATCATAGTTACCTCTGTCCCTGTAGATATCCATAACAAAGGCTTTAACAGCTGGCATACCTCACCCACAGAGAAGCAACAGAGGAAACATGATGAAGGACCTTGAGATATTTGTTAAAGCTAAAACATAGGAACACTGGAAGAGGAGTAGACCATTCATCTCCTTGAGCCTGTACCACTGTTCAATTAAATAATTGCTGATCTGTGCCTCAATTCTATTTACCTGCCTTACTCCATATCTTTTGATATCCTTGCCAAACAAAAAACACTACTGATGACAGTCTTGTTTGTTCCAATTAACCCAGCACCCATAGTCTTTTGATGGAGATAATTCCATATTTCCATTGCCCTTTGTGTGAAAATGCTTTCCCTCCTAATTAGTCTCACTGAAATTTTAAGATTACGTTACCTTGATCTTGATTCGCTCTTTGGAGGAAATCGTTTCTGTGTATATATCCTAACAATTCCTTTTCACATTTTATGCACCTCAATCAGGTGATCCCTCAATCTTCTATACTCAGTGGAATACCATCCAAGTTTATGTAACTTAGGCATCATTTCAGGAAGCATGGCATGACTGAAATCCACATCAGGGCTAATTGTCTGATGGGGAATGCTCAGCCTAGAATATATGAACCAGAAGTGTCCAGTATTACATTCATTTTTATGCATGTGTGGAAAATCAGGATTGAAGACCCACAATTTCTCAGCTATGGCATCCTTCGAGCACTTCTTGCTGGGCATGAATGACCAGAAACCAGGAAGCAGGTGCTCTTCAGTTTCTATTCATTTTGGGCAGAAGATCGTGTAGTGCACATTACCCTCTCTGCCCAAAATGATGAAATATGCTCCAGCTATACATATTTTCATTGGACTATCATTTTTCTTTAATTCATTCAAGGGATGTGGGATTTGCTGTCTAGGCCAGCATTTATTGCCCATCCCTAATTGCCCTTGAGAAGATGGTGGTGAGCTGCCTTCTTGATAATCTCACTCATATGGACTGACCTGTGTGCTCTGGGGGAAAAAAGAGCTATATTTCATGTTGGGGTGGTTGTCTCTTTAAGAAGCGAGGTTTCTCTGGAAGATGGTTTCTTATAAAGGCAATTTGCTTCCAGTAACTGACCATGTGACCAAGCTGCCTGGGAGATAAACAATCCCACAGTGGAACAAGGTGCCAAACAAAATAGTCACAGATCCATCGCTTCAAATCTTCAAGGCCCATCTTTAGATTATTTCCATTTATACGTTTTTCATTACTATGACTACCATATCAGCAGGTCTTGTCTGGTTCAACTGGCATTAACCATATTCATAAACGCTGGTAGAATACAGATGTTAGGTGTTGACATAAGCAAAGCAGAAGTAGAAAAATCAGATGCAGAAACAATAGTACAAATGGGTAAACAAGAAGTTAATTACAGGTGGAAGTAGATTGCTGTGTGTGGTTCTCTTTCAAGCAATTTATTTTAGAACAAGCTGGCTACAGGGAACATCTCTTTCTAGCAGAATTCAGTTAAAATTCTGTATACTGGCTAAAAAGGTTTAAAACTCCTGATGACTGAAGGACTCATCCCAGCCTCCCAAGCTTCCTTACCATCAGAACTCATCCCTCCACACAAATCCCCTACAGGAATTGGTCCCCACCCAATGTTGGGGATTGGACAACCCCAACACCCAAGATCAGGTGCTGCACTGAATTCAATGATCAAATCTTCCCCTCGACTGACAGCAAAAAATTGGACATCCCCCACTGGGGTCAGGGATCAGACCCCTGGAATTAGGGATTGGGAACCTCTTTGGGATCAAGCCTGTACAAGAGTCAGGGTTGAAGAGTCAGATAGAGGAGGACCTGGAGACAAGCAGCAGCACCTCAAAGAGTGGCAAGTGAGGAGGATGCAGAGACATGCAGCAATACCCAAAGAGTGGGAGAGAGAAGGTTCCAGAGACAGGCAGCAGCACCTAAAAGAGTGGGAAAGAGAAGGAGCTGGAGACAGACAACAGCACTTAAAAAGCTATCCAATCCATGGCTCCAGAGTGGGCCAGCCACATTCTGAGAAAAAATGTGTGATGTGACAAGAAAACGGGTATTTAATTGCTGGGTGAGTATTTTTCTCATTTATCTGTTAAAACGCGGGTAAATTTAGTAATTGTAACATTTTATTCATAATAGTAAGATTTACTAATAGTAGTAAAGCTTTTTAGATTGGCTGGTGAACATTCCTATTTATCTTAACCAGGGAATTTCGATCGGGGTAAGTCGGACATCAATTAAAATAATGAGCCAAAACTTTCAAGCAGTGGCAATCAATGCCAGGTTGTGCTCTGCTCCTGTTTTCTTACATTGCACCAGAGCTCCACATTTCTGGCTTGCAGTTCCAAGCCGGACTGTTCTGGGAGACCTTCTTTATAGTGCAGGAGCATCGGGGGAAGCCATGCCACGCCCCCTAGCTGACACTAGCTGTCATATTTTATTAAGCCTTCATTCACTAACACAGTGAAAAGTTTTGAGACATGTAATAGCTTTTCACTGTATTAGGGGTAAGGTGAGTGAGGTAAGTGAGTAGGGTGGGTAGGGTAACAGAGTGGAAGGGTGGATAGGGTACCAGCTGGGTAGGGTGGCAGGATGATAGGTAGGATGGCAGAGTGAGTAGGGCAGTAGGAGGTAGTTAGGTGGCAGGTTGGGTTGTGGTGAGAGGAGTCTTTTAGAAGTCAATTATGAAGAGTTCTGTACAATATTTAGTTCCCATAGGAATTCTGGAACGCAGCTGAGCAATTCAAACATTCATGGTATAGTAGCGGTCCAACAGATGATATTTCTGTAGTGAAGGAATTGCCGGAGAATTTTTTAGAAACAATGTCTGGAGGCGAGTCTGATTTCTCAGATCTGAAGAGTTCAAAAGGTGCTGGCCCCATTGAAAATAATGTGGGGTTTCTGTAGCAAACACACCTTGGAGAGTTACATAGATGTCAGACTCAATGAGAGTCCTACAAAATTCATGCCTCAAGGGTGTCCCATGAAAATCCAACCTGAAGGTAGTGCTAGTGGAACATGAGAGTCAAGGGTGGGAATTGGAGGGTCGGGGCAGAATCAGAGGGTTGGGGGGTGGGGTGATATCGGAAGGCCGGGAGGAGTCGGAAGGTCAGGGGGAGTCAGAGGGCCAGGGGTGTTGGAGGCTCGGGGGGAGTCGGGGAGTCAGGGCGACGTTAGTTGGGGGATCAGAAAGTTAGTCAGGGATGATTGAAGGGTCAGGTGGGAATCTGGGGTTCAGTGTGATTGTGTTACCCAGGAGGTAGAACTGTTTCTCCCCTGTCTAACGTTTCCTGGGGCTGGGGTTTTCTGGCCCCCTCATGGTGGGGCCCGCCGCAGGATACTCGGCAGCCCAGCCAAAAACCCATTGGCTTTCAGCGGGACCAAACAGCCCCGAGGCGTACTGGGCTGGAAAGTCCCACCCTGGGTGACAATTCAGGTAAGTAAGTTAAAACCCTCTGAAGTCTCCAACTCCAACTCAGAGTTGGAGAATTTTTTGGGGGGGTTCTAGATGCAGGGGAATTTCCCATCGGAAGCCCAAACTTCTTGGGTAATTCACACATAGTCAGTGTGTCAGACCTTCTGTGGGGTCCCATTGCACATCTTATGTTGTATCTCTGCGGTATGGTATGACCACCTGGAGTTCAAACTTTCTTGGAAATTAAGAACGTAAGCATAGGCAGGACTAGAAATAGTAATTACATTAAATCAGTGATATAATTAATTAATTAAATGCTCTAAAGATGGCAAGGCAGGTGATATGTGGCAGCTGCAGAATATGGAAGTACATGGGCACCTGTGTGAACCAAGACAAACACATCTGCAGTAAGTGTCTGCAGCTGGTAGAACTTTGGCTTAGAGTCATTGAGCTGAAGGCTGAGCTGCAGACACTGTGATACATCAGGGAGGGAGAAAGTTACTTGGACACTTTGCTCCAGGAGGCATTCACACCCCTTAGGATACAATTATCTGATTTGATCCATGGTCAGGGATAGTGTGACTGCGAGTGAGGCAGGAATGGGGATCGAGAAAATAGAAATGGAGGAGCCTCAGCCCTTGCAATTGTCCAATAGGTTCAGGTTCTTGCAGCCTGTTGGATGAAAGTGGGGGCTGCAGTGGGGATGAGCAAACTGACTATGGCACTGTGGTACAAGGGGAGTTAATAGGAATGTAATGATAGTAGGGGACAGTATATCAGGGGGATAGACACAGTTCTCTGCAGCCAAGAGCAGGAGTCCAGAAGGCTGTGTTGCCTGCCCAGTGCCAGGGTTCAGGACACAGGCACTGGGCTGGAGTTTCAATGACATAGGAAGACTAGGAAAGAGGCTCTGCAAATTGGAGTAGGGTAAATAAAAATAGAGAGTTAAATGCATGACTTACAGATTGGTGTGGAAGAAATGGATTTAGAGTCATGGGGCACTGGCACCAGTACTAAGGAAAGTGGGAGCTGTACTATTGAGATGGTTTTCATCTGAACAATGCTGAGACCAGTATCCTGTTGAGTCACATAACTATGGCAGTAGCTTTAAACTAAATAGTGGGAATAAGGGATCAGGCGAGGGAGATGTGATAAATTAGAAAGAGAGGACAAGGCAAAAGAGCAAAGTAGCAATAAGGGAATTGATAATCTGAGTGTCGCAGGGACAGAGCGTGCAAACTTCATAGTGCACCAGCAAACGAGGCTGGAGGTTGCGGAAATAATAAAAAAACAGAATTAAAAGCATGCCATCTGAATGTGCACAGTGTTCACAATGAGTTGATGAATTGATGGCACTAATGGAAGAAAACGTGTATGATATAATTGCCATTACAGAGACACAACTGTAGGATGACCAAGGCTGGGAACTGAACATTCAAGGGTATTCAACATTGAGGAAGGACAGGCAAAAAGGAAAAGGAGGTGAGGCAGCGCTGTTAATAAAGGATGATATCAGTTCATTAGTGAGGGACGATCTTAGATCAGAAGATCAAGACATAGAATCAATTTGGGAGAAGCTAAGAAACAGCAAGGGGCAGCAAACATTGATAGGAGTTGTTTGCAGGCTACCAAACAATAGTGGCCATATAGGGCATGGTATAAATCAGGAATTTAAAGGTGCACATAACAAGGGTAATAGGGTAATCATGAGGGACTTCAATTTACATATAGGCTGGGAAAACTCAATTATCACTAATGCTGTGGAAAACAAATTTCTGAAATATATGCAAAATGGTTTTCTAGAACACTATGTTCAGATACCAACTAGAGAATGGGCTATTTTAGATCTAGTATTGTGCAATAAGAAAGGGCCAATTAATAATCTTGATGTTAAGGAGACTCTCAGGAAGAGCGTCCATGCTAGGATAAAATTTTAC
Source organism: Cetorhinus maximus (assembly GCF_964194155.1). Classification (NCBI taxonomy): domain Eukaryota; kingdom Metazoa; phylum Chordata; class Chondrichthyes; order Lamniformes; family Cetorhinidae; genus Cetorhinus; species Cetorhinus maximus. Next base: position 104,031,434 of record NC_135885.1, read on the forward strand.
ATTGCGTTTGAAAGTGATATAGTTCAATCTAAAATTAGGATTTTATATCTTAACAATGGAAACTACAAAGATATGAGGGGCAAATTGGTTGTGGTAATTTGGGAAGCTACATTAAAAGATATGACAGTAAGCACACAAAGGCTAGCATTTAAAGGATTAACACATGGTTTACAACAAATTTTCATTCCTTTGAGGCACAAAAATCCAGCAGGAAAGGTGATCCAACCGTGGCTAACAAGAGAAGTTAAAGATTATATTAGCTCAAAGGAAGAGGCTTATAAAGTTGCCAAAAAAAAGTAATAATCCTGATGCTTGGGAGCATTTTAGAATTCAGCAAAGGAGGACCAAGAAACTGATAAAGAGAAAATACCAGCGAGAAACATAAAAATGGACTGTTAACACTTGTACAGGTATGTATAAAGGAAAAGATTACAAAGACAAATATAAGCCCACTACAGGCGGGTACAGGAGAATTTATAATGGGGAATAAGGAAATGGCAGAGAAACTAAACAAATACTTTGGGCTGGATTTTGCCGTCGGCGAGCAGGGGGAAGGGCCCGCTCGCCGACGGCAAAATGACGCGGGATGAGGTCAGGAGGAATCCCCGACATCACCCAGCCCCATTTAAATTTTCAGGAAGGCGGGGGCACAACGAGATCAGCTGTCCGCCCGCTGACCTGTCAATGGCCAATTGAGGCCATTGACAGGATAATTAAAACAATTAAACGCCCTGCCCGTCCAACCTTAAGGTTGGTGGGCAGGCCAGGAGCCCCGGCGGCTACTAGAAAAAACATGAAACCTCATCCACCAGCAAGTGAGGTTTCATGTAGGGTTTAAAAAAGTTTATTAAAGTTTCAGTGAAATTTATTAACATGTCCCATCTCGTGTGACATTGTCACATGAGGGGGACATGTTAAGGATTTTATTATTTTTCTATTTTTAATATTTTTATAAGTGTCAGCAATCTCCCTGAGGCAGCACTTAGCCTCAGGAAGATGTGCGCTCTTTTGTACACATGCGCGAAAGAGCACACTCTCGCATTTGAGGAATCCCCACCCCCGCCCGCACAGGAAGCTCATAGTGCTTCCCGGCGGAGGTCACGCTGGGTGGGCCTTAATTGGCCCGCCCACTTAAAATGGCGGCAGGGCCTGCTTCTCTGGCGGGGATTGGCTCCCCACCCACTGGAGATTAGGTCAGGCCCACCCGCCTGACAGGCAGAAAATTCTGCCCTTTGTGTCTGCCTTCATGGATGAAGATACAAAAAATCTCCCAGAAATGTAGAGAAACAAGGGACTAGCAAGAATGGGGAACTGAAAGAAAATTGTATTAGTAAAACAGTTGTACTGAAGAAATTGATGGGACTAAAAGTTGATAAATCCTCTGGGCCTAGTGATCTACATCCCAGAGTGTTGAAGAAGGTGGTTGTAGGGATTGTGGATGTGCTGGTGGTCACCTTCCAAAATTCTAAATATTCTGGAATGGTTCCTGCAGATTGGATGATAGCAAATGTAACCCCACTATTTAAGAAAGAAGGGAGAGAGAAAATAGAGAACTACAGACCTGTTAGCTTGACATTTGGAGGTGGGAAAATGCTAGAGCTGAGTCTTTGGCTCAGTAAGTGGGGGCGGGGCCTGTTCCCCAATGCATAAAATGACGTGGGGTGGACATCAGCATGCGTCATTTAGATTTTCAGTTCAGCAGGCACGTAGCCGAGTCGGATGCGTACCCGCCAAACTATCAAAGGCCTGTAAGGCCATTAATGAACTAATCAAGCCTATTGAGAAAGCTGCCCATCCAACCTTAAAGTTGGCGGGCAGGCGAAGAGCCCAGGCAGCCTTCGCATTTTTCATGGAACTTCATCCATGGAACGGGGTGAGGTTTCATGAAGTGCTTATAAATTAAATACATTTTTTCATTAAAATTTATTGACATGTCCCAGCTGTTATGACACTGTCACATGAGGGGACATGTCTTAAAATTTTTTTTCCTTTATAAATGTTTGAAACTTAAACTAATCTCCCTGCGGCACCTTTGTGGGAGCGCTCAGCGCTTATGGGCATGCGTCACTCTGGGCGGGTCTTAATTGACCCGCCCATGTAAAATGGTGGCATGGACCCAATCAGATCGGGTCCGCGCCCGCCCCCGCGCAACCCCCCCGATGGGGGGAAAATTCTACCCCTAGAATCTGTTATAAAGTCTGTGATAACTGGACACTTGGAAAATAATGGTAGGATTTGCCAGATTCATCATGGATTTATGAAAGAGAAATCAAGTTTGACAAACCTGTTGAAGTTTTTTGAGGATGTAACCAGTATAATAGATAGGAGTAATACACTGGCATGGATTGAGAATTGGTTAACAGACAGGAAACAGAGGACAGGAATAAATGCATCATTCTCAGGTTGGCAGGCAGTGACTAGTGGGGTACCGCAAGGATCAGTACTTGGGTCCTAGCTGTTCGGAACCTATATCAATGATTTGGATATAGGGCCCAATTGTAATAATTCCAAGTGTGCTGATGACACAAAATTAGGTGGGAATGTGAGTTGTGAGGAGGATGCAAAGAGTCTTCAGGGAGATTTAGACAGGCAGTTGAGTAGGCAAAAACATGGCAAATGGAATATAATGTGGAAAAATGTGAAGTTATCTACTTTGTTAGGAAAAAAAGAAATGCAGAGTATTTCTGAAATGGTGAGAGATTGGGAAGTCTTGAAGTCCAAAGGGACCTGGATGTCCTTGTTCAAAAGTCACTGAAAGCTAACATGCAGGTGCAGCAAGCAAATCAGAAGGCAAATGATATGTTGGCCTTTATTACAAAAGATTTGAGCACAAGGATAAGGAAGTTTTGCTTCCTTATCTTTGGAATTCTCTACCCCATAGGGCTGTGAAGTTCAGTTATTGATTATATTCAAGACAACAAGTTTTGCTTCAATTGTATACAGCCTTAGTGTGACCGCATCTAGTGTGTTGCGAACAGTTTTGATCCACTTACTTAAGCATAGATATACTTGTTAAAGAGGAGTGCAACAAAGGTTCACCAGACTGATCTCTGGAATAGCGGTATTGGCCTATAAGGAGAGATTGAGAAAACTGGGCCTATATTCTCCGGAGTTTAGGAGAATGGGAGGTGATCTCATTGAAGTACAAAAGATTATTGCAGGACTCGACAAGGTAGGTGCAGGAAAAATGTTTCCCCTGGCTGGAGTCTCTAGAACAAGGGGACACAGTCTCAGAAAAAGAGTAGGCGAGGAGTAATTTATTTACTCAGTGGGTGATAAATCTTTGGAATTCTCTACCCCATAGGGCTGTGGAGCTCAGTTATTGATTATATTCAAGACAACAATCTACAGATTTCTAGATATTAAAGATATCAAGTGATATCGGATAATGCGGGAAATGGTGTTGAGGTAGAAGATTGGCCATGAATGGCAGCGCAGGCTCAAGATGCCAAATGGCCTATGCCTGCTCCTATTTGTTATGTTCCTAAGGATCTACCTGGTCCTGTGGCTTCCTCCGGATGAGTCCCTCCCAGACTGGAGCCAAGCCTGCCAATCAGGCTGACCTCTGGGTAGGGAACCTTTAAGGACCAAAAATTGCTTCCAGGTAACTTTTGTTTTACACAGAGAGGGGGCGAACAAAAGCTCACTGAAAGAGGTGGGTTTTAAAGAGGGTTCTAACAGGTACAGCAATAATCACAGGTGACTTTAATCTACATGTAGATTGGGCGAATCAGATTGGCCAAGTTTGCTTGGAAAATGAGTCATGAGGAGAATTTTCTCCCCATCAGGGGGGCTGAGCAGCAACGGGCGCAGGTGGGTGCACAGCTGGTCACCACCCGTGATCGGCTGCGCGCTGCCATTTTATGTGGGCGGGCCAATTAAGGCCCACCCAGCGTGACGCGCACCCAGAAGCGCTGAGCGCTCCCTGTGTGGATGGGGGGAGGAGGCTGAATCAGGGACTGTGCTCTTTTGTGCATGCACGCAAAAGAGCGCAGAAATCTCCCTTTGCCACGGAGCTGCCTCAGGGAGATTGTTTTCTTTATGAAAACTTTTTTTAAAAATAGAAAAAACTATTCAGACATGTCCCCTCATGTGACAGTGTCACATGAGCTGGGACAAGTCAATGAATTTTAATTTAAAAATTTATTTAATTAAACACTTCATGGAACCTTATCTCACCCGTGGATGAGGTTTCATGATAAATGTGAAGGCCGCTTGGGCTCTTTGCCTGCCCGCCAACCTTAAGGTTGGACGGGCAGCCCTGAGAATCAATTAAATTAGTTAACTAATGGCCTTAATTGGCCTTTGACAGTTCAGTGGGCGTGCAGCTGACTCCGCTGCGTGCCTGCCAAACTGAGGATCAGAATGACACGCGGTGACGTCGGGTTGCACGGCCGACATCACCGCGCGTCATTTTACGTGTTGGCAAGCGGGGCCTGCCTCCGCTCGCCAACCAGAAGACTGAGGCCATAGAGTCTACTTGAGACAATTGCTTAGAACAGTGCATCCTAGAGCCAACCAGGGAGCAGGCTATTCTAAACCTGATAATGTGCAGTGAGACTGAATTAATCAATAACCTCATGGTAAAGGAATCTCTGGACAATGACGATTGTAATATGATAGAATTTCACGTTCAGTTTGAAGGGGAGAAGTGTGGTGCCAAGTCTAGCATTTTAAACCTAAATAAAGGTATTAAGGTAAGTAAATAAGGGTATGAAGACAAAGCTGTCTAAACTGAACTGGGAAACTAGGTTAAAAAGTAGAACAATAGAGATGCAGTAGCAGACTTTTAAGGAGATATTTAATAACTCTCCAGAAAGATTTATCCCAGTGAGAAAGAAAGACTCTTTGTGAAGGATACATCAGCTGTGGCTAACTAAGGAAGTTAAGGATTGTATCAAATGAAAGAAACACCTTACTAATCTGCAAATATTAGTGGTAGGTCAGAAGATTGGAAAGATTTTAACAACCAGCAAAGAATAACAAAACAAATAAAGAGGGAAAAAGTGGAGTATGAGGAAAAGCTAGCTAAGTATTACAAAACAGGTAGTAAGAGTTTCTACAAGTACTTAAATAGGGAAATAGTATCTAAACCTAGTGTTGGTCCTCTGGAGAGTGAGTCTGGTGAATTGATAATGGAAAGCAAGGAAATGGCAGAGGCATTGACAAGTATTTTGTGTCTGTCTTCACTGTAGAAGACTTGGAAACTTTCCCAAAGACACTTGAAAATCAAGAGGTAAAAGGGAGGGAGGAACTTAAAACAATCTCCACCACCAGGACAAAAGGTGTTGGAAAAACTATTAGACCTAAAGGCTGACAAGTCCCCAGGACCACTTGGCCTACATCTTAGGGTCTTAAAAGGAGTGGCTGCAGAGATAATAGATATATTGGTTATAATCTCCCATAATTCCTTGGATCCTGGAAGGGTCCCAGCGTATTGGAAAATAGCTAATGTAACAACTGTATTCAAGAAAGGAGGGAGACAGAAAGCAGGAAACTATAGGCCAATTAGCTTAACATCACTCATAGAGAAATTGCTAGAATCCATTATTAAGGCAGTTATAGCAGGATACTTTGAAAACCATAATGTGATCAGGCAGAGTCAACATGGGGCAGGATCTTCTGGTCGGTGAACGAGGATGGGGCCCGCTAGCTGCTGCGAAAAATGACACGGAATGACGTCGGGTGGAACTCCTGAGGTCACCCCGCATCATTTCCATTTTCAGGTCGACGGGGGCGTAGCCGAATCAGCTGTGCGCCCGCCGACCTGTCAACGGCCTAATGAGGCCATTTAAAAAGTACTTAACATCATTAATGGACCTGCCTGTCCAACTTTATGGTTGGCAGGCAGGCCGGGAGCTCTGCTGGGCTTAAGAAAATGTATGAAACCTCATCCACGGGCGAGAAGATGAGCATGTCCCAACTCACGTGACAGTGTCACATGAGGGGACATGTCAGGGAAATTTTGTTTTTGGTTCTTTAACATTTTTAAATTTGGAGCCGATCTCCCTGAGGCAGCACTTAGCCTCAGGGAGATCAACGCACTCTTTCACGCGCATGCGCGAAAGAGCGCACTCTCGGCTGAGGGAACCCCCCTCCGCCCACACAGGGAGCCATTTCCTGGCAGAGGTCACACTGGGTGGGCCTTAATTGGCCCGCCCACATAAAATGGCGGTGCACCCCCAACCAGGGGCGCCGATCGGAGGCGCGCCTGCCCGCGCCCCTTCCTGCACTTCCCCCCCAACGGGAGGAAAATTTTTGCCATGATTTTGTGAAAGGAAAATCATGTTTAACTCATTTATTAGAGTTTTTTGAGGAAGTAACAAGCAAGGTGGATAAAGAGGAACCTGTAGAAGTTGTTAATGTTGGAATTGTGTTGCAATAGAGTACATGCTTTAAGTTGGTAAGAAAATACAGTTGTCCCCAATTGGGGGAGTATTAGAGCTTCACTATTCACACTAGGTGTTGGGGAGAATTGGAAAAATCTGTGTCTTTACTCTGTAGATTTGCAAATAAAATCAGTCTTAAGGTACATTCTGGCTTCAGACTCATTCTTCCCTCAACATACGCATATTGGATTTAACGAATGTGGTGTTCTTGGATTTCCCAAGGGCATTTCATCAGATGCCACACCAAAAGTTACTACACAAGATAAATGCACATTGTGTAAGGGGTTACATATTAGCATGAGTAAAGGATTGGTTAGCTAACAGGAAATAGAGGGTAGGGATAAATGGATATTTTTTTTTTGTGTTGGCAAGCTGTAAATAGTGGAGTAGCACAGGGATCAGTGCTGGGTCCTAAACTATTTACAATCTACATAAATGTTTTGGATGAAGAGACTGAGTTTATGGTAGCTAAATTTGCTGATGACACCAAGATAGGTAGGAATATAAGTTGTCAACAAGAAGAGGTAGAGAGTCTGCGAAGGGATATAGATAGGTTAGGTGAGTGGGCAAAAAATTGTCAGGTGGACTATAATGTGGGAAAATGTGAACCTGACCACTGTGGCAGGAAAAATAGAAAAGCAGTATTCTATTTAAATGGAGAGAGATTGCAGACCTCGATGGTGCAGAGGGGTCTGGTGCCCTGATACATGAATCACAAAAAGCTAGTATGCAGGTACAGCAAAGGATTAGGGAGGCAAATGGAATGTCGGCATTTATTGCAAGGGGAATTGAATATAAAAGTAGGGAAGGTTTACTGCTGTTGTACAGGGCCTTGGTGAGCCCACATCTGAAGTATTGTGTACAGTTTTGGTCTCCTTATTTGAAAAAGGATATAATTACGTCAGATGCAGTTCAGAGAAGCCTCACTCAACTCATTCCTGGAATGAGGGGCTTATCTTATGAAGAAGGTTAAACAGGTGGTGCCTATTATCCATTGGGGTTTAATAGAATGAGAGGTGATCTTATTGGAACTTATAAGATCCTGAGGGGACTTGGTAGGGTGGATACTGGGAAGATGTTTCCCCTTGTTGTAAATACTAGAACTAGGGGACACAGTTTAAGTATAAGAGATTACCCTTTTAAGATGGAGATGAGGAGAATTTTTTTCTGAGGGTCATTAGTATGTGGAATCCTCTTCCTCAGAAAGCAGTGGGGTATGTGTCATTGACTTTATTTAAAGGTTGAGTTAGATAGATTTATTAGATAAGAGAGTCAAGGGTTAAGGGGTGCAGACAGGAAAATGGAGTTGAGACCACAACCAGATCAACTATGATCTTATAGAATGGTGGAACAGGTTCAAAGGGCCAAATGGCCTACTCCTGCCCCTAAATCCTACGTTGCTCTGTTACAACGTTCCTAGAAAAGAGGAGGCTGCAGATGCCAAAAGATTTAGGACAAGAATTCTAGATCATGAGGCATAGACTGCCAAAGGCAAATTTGCCACTAGTGGTGTGATGGAAGAGAGTAGATGCACAAAGAAACCAGAATCAGAGGGATGGACAATGCTGGGGAAATTGTTAGTTGTCAGACCGGGCAAAATTATAGAAATAAGGTAGATGAAGGGATTTAAAAATGAGCCTGAGAATTTTCAATTTAAAGACATTTGGGTATCAGGAACTAATGTTGCTAAGCGAGGGCAGGGGTAATGGCTGGACAAGAATTGGTGTAGGATAAGGTACAAGCAGCAGAGTTTGGGATCAGCTGAAATCTTATGAAGCGTGCAAGACTGGCCAGGAGGAGGTTGGAATAGTCAAAATACAAGCAGTGAATGCTACAAATACTCAGCAGCTTTGGGAGCATCTGTGGAGACAGAAACAGAGTAAATGGTTCAGACTGATGACCGTTTGCAAGTTCTGTTAAAAGATCATCAAACTGAAACATTAACTCTGGGCTACATTTTGTGAGGGGCATCAGGACCTTGACATCAGCAATTTTACCACAGGCTGCAAATTGGCCGCCTGTGGGCCCACTGTCTAATTGAGAATGGCAGGCAGCCTCTTCATGCCTCAGCAATTCCATCAAGAGAGGTGGTCACTGCTGAATAGGCAGCTAAGCAGATAAATAAAACAACAATTTAAAAAATCATGAGGCCCAGTGTCGGAGGAGAAACTTCTCCAGGAGCTGCGGCAATTACCTTCCCTGCCCATGGCCCCTTTTTTGGGGCATGTCCCAGGCTCACCCCGGGCTGCCACTGAGAGACCCCTCTATTTGGCTGTCACCATCCCCACGTGGTGCAGGTTCGGCCCTCCTCACAAGGAGCAAAATGCTGACACTACCATATAAGGACTCCTAATTTGGCCTTATTTATGTAAATTGACCACACGCCTCCTTGGAGTGGGAAGCCTCTCCCACCGGGTCCTGTAGTTAGTGAAGTGCCCTGACAGTGTGGCCACACTGCAGAATCGATCTGATGCTGTTCCCTGCGATTTTAGGTTGCCACTATACTCATTGGAGTTTAGCAGAATGAATGTTGGGCCTGAATCTTACTTACGTCAGGCGCGCACGATCGGCAGGCCCGGAAGCAGATGCGAAATGCGCTTCCACGTGTGAATGGTCCCCAACAGCAATTTCACACTGGCTGGCCAATTAATAGTGAAACACGCCCAGAGAAAGGCTCAGCACTGGGGCGGGGGGTGGGAAGAGGGTGGGCACCGATGTCAACACGGGTGCTGCTGAGCGCTTTCACTGAGCTGCAACTGCCTCAGGGAGCTGCAAAACTTCAAATCATAAAAGAAAGCACAAAACTCCTGCCAAAAATGTCCATGCAGCACAATCAAGCACCTGAAAGCAGACCTCAGAAAAAAGGCAATCCCCAGATATTTATTTTTATTTTTAAATCCTAACAGAGATTTCATCCCACCCTTGGATGAGGTTTCATCAAAAATGTAAAGTCTGCCTGGCCAATTGGCCCAACCGCCATCCGTAAGGTTGGATGGTCCATGAAAAATTGCTTATAATTGGGCCATTGATGAGCTTAATTGTCAGCGGGCACTCTTCTGAATTTTGCGCACGCCCGCCAAGCGAAACATCGCATGAGTGCACAATGACGTTGGGCTGCTTGCCCGGCGCAAAATTCTTGCTGTGATCTTATTGAAACATATATGATCCTGAGGGGGCTTGAGAGGGTGGATGCTGAGAGAATTTTTCCTCTTGGAGAATCTAGAACTAGGGGGCACAGTTTCACATTTTACCATTTAAAATGGAGATGAGGAGGAATTTCATCTCCCAGAGGGTCATTAATCTTTCCAATTCTCTAGCCCAGAGAGCAGTGGAGGCTCGGTCATTGAATATATTCAGGTCATGAATATATAGAGAGGTTTTTGATAGACAGGGGAGTGAAGGGTTATGGGGGGGCAAGCAGAGAAGTGGAGTTAAGACCATATTCGGATCAGGCACGATCTTATTAAAAGATGGGGCTTGAGGAACTGACCGGCCTACTTCTGCTCCTATATATGTTCTTATGTTAGGGGCTCTCTCGCCACCCAGCTCATTACCCAGGGGACTGGTAAAATCTTGGCCTCCGTAACTCCACAAATGGGGCTGAATTTTGCCCTTGGCAGGGGTGCTCGGCATGGGGGGCAGGAAGCAGATCACCACCCGCGATCAGCACCGGACCACAGTTTTACACGGGAGGGCCAATTAAGGCCCGCCCAATGTGAAATTTGAGCAGCAGCACTCAGCCTGTGCAGGCGGCGGGGAGAAGGGTGAGTGGCCCTAGCATGAACTTCGCGCATGCGCACGAAAGAGTGCTATAATTTCCCTGACACACGGAACTGTCTCAGGGAGATGAAGCACTGTTTAAAAACAAGAAAAATGTCATAAAACATGTCCCCTCATGACTCTGTCACATGAGCAGGGACATGTTTTTAATTCAAGTGTTAAATTTTTAATTTATTTTTATTTGCTTTAGGAAACCTCATCCCGCCTATGGGTGAGGTTTTCTAAAAAAATGCAATGGCCGTTTGGCCTTTTAGCCTGCCAGTCAACCGTTAGGTTGGATGGGCAGTGAAAAATTCAGGACAATTGTCTACTTAATGGCCTTAATAAGCCTTTTAATTGTCCGATGTCAACGTGCTTTATTTCACGCTCGAGCGTGTTGGGTGTGTGCTCGCACGCCAAGCATAATTTTCTGCCCAAGCTGTCAGAGCTGCAGCATTTACTGATTCTATTTCACATTTCACATTTACAGCATCCTCAGTATTTTGCTTTTGAAATAGCTGAGTATGGAGAAAACAAAGACATGGATGAGTGTTTCAGAAAAAGATGGACTGAAGCAAAGGGAGATGGGGGTGATATTTATGATGAAGTGAATATACAATCAGAATCTCAGTTCAAGGTAAATAGGATCTCAAGGCTGCAAGGAGTCTGGCCAACTTAAAAAAGTGCCCATGAAAGTGGATAAAGTGGATAGCAAGTGTATGGAGTTTGTGGTGTGAGTGATTACCAAGTCTTACCAAGCTTTAACTGAAGAAAACTATGGCTCATTCAGGACTGTTTGTCAGACAAGCAACCAGAAAGTAGAGAAGCAGTGGAGGGTGCTGTGTTGGAGATGTAGAGTTGGATTTTGTCAGCATAAATGTGGAAACCAAGACGGAGAGAGAGAGCAAATGTTTTAATTAAAGAAAAGAGCATCAAGCATGGAAGTAAGGGAGCGGTGAGTTACATTTTCAAAAGTATTGTGGTGAATGGAAGACTGAAGATTAGGCAGCTGGCAACTTAAAAGTGAAAATATAAGTGATTTGGGAAAGTCTACATATATATATATATATATATATAGATAAAGAGCAAAAGTGTACCAACTTTCCATTAGGGTACATCATTTCTAACCCTTCAACATCCAACAATAACCATTTATTCAAACTCTTTATTTCCTGTGACAAAAACAGCTTGTAAATTCAATGTCCACCTAGATAATAGTCATTAACAGAAGAATACCTTTCACTATTGGCTTATCTGCAGGACCATGGCAACTTATGTGTCATGTGTAAAGTTGTCAAGGTGATTTGCAGCCAATAGCCATCGTGCTTACGCATGCTTCATATTGCTGTTATTCCAGTTGCAGAATCTGTGTGCAATAACGTTAAAGGTTATGTTTTACTTAACTGAGCTTGTATTGAATTCCTTAAAAGATCATTGCATATCTTCCATACAGTTATACTTATTCTAACAATGTAAAATGGGAAAGATATATTAAGTTAAGAAGAAATTAATTTGCCTTAGACACCCTCAAGACATTTTTAACTGTCACAATCCACTCATTTCACAATGAGTGGATTTTTTTTTTAAAATGCAGTCATTGTTGTTATGTAGGCACATGTAGCAGCCAATTAAAACACAAAAGGCCCCACAAACTCAAAAAACATTTTTGCCACTTCTGGTTGATTAACATAAATATGAAATCATAGTCTATAAAAGGGTTACAGCACAGAGTGAGGCCTTCGGCCTGCCATGCCTGTACTGGCTATCTGAAAGAGCAATTCACAGAATTGTTATGGCGCAGAAGGAGGCCATTTGGTCCATTATGTCTGCACTGGCTCTCCGAATGAGCAACACCCCTAGTACCATTTCCCTGCCTTCTCCCTGGAACCCTGCACATTCTCCCTTTTCAGATAACAGCCTAATTCCTTTTTGAATGCTTCAATTGAACTGACTTCCACCACACTCACAAGCAGAGCAGACCCTAACCACTTGCTGCGTGAAAAGGTTTTTCTGCTTCTTTTACTAATTACTTTAAATCTGTGCCCTTTTGTTCTCGATCTTTCGACGGGTGGGGATAGTTTCCCCTTATCTACTTTGACTAGACCCCTCATAATTTTGAATACCTCTATCAAATCCCCTCCCTGCTTTCTCTTCTCTGAGGAAAACACTCCTAAGGTCTGCAAGGGGGAGGTGGTGGTGGCATAGTGGTATTGTCAGTTGGGTTAGTACTCTTGAGACTCAGGGTAATGCTCTGGGGCCCTGGGTTCAAATCTAACCATAGCAGATGGTGAAATTTGAATTCAATAAAAATCTGGAATTAAAAGTCTGATGATGACCACGAAATTGTTGTTGTAAAAACCCATCTGGTTCACTAATGCCCTTCAGGGAAGGAAATCTGCCATTCCTACCTGGTCTGGCCTACATGTGACTCCAGACCCACAGCAATGTGGTTGACTATTAAAATGCCCTCTAAATTAGGGCTGAGCAATAAATGCTGGCCTAGCCAGCAACCCCCACACCTCCTGAACAAATTTAAAAAACTGAATTTCCTCATCCCTGGAACCAATTTCGTGAAGCTTTGCTGCACCCTCTCTAATGCTTTCACATCCTAAATTGTGGTGTCCAGACTGGATGTAATACTCCAGCAGAGGCCAAACAAATGACTTATACAAGTTCAACATAACCTCCTTACTCTTGCACTCTATGCCCCTATTAATAAAGCCTAAGATACTGTATGCTTTATTAACTGTGCTCTCAACCTGCCCTGCCACCTTCAATGACTTATGCACATATACACCCAGGCCCCTCTGATCCTACACCCCCTTTAGAGTTGTACCCTTTATTTTATATTGTTTCTCCATGTTCTTCCTATCAAAATGAATCACTTCATATTTCTCTGCATTGAACTTCATTTGTCACTTGTCTACCCATTCCACCAACTTGTCCATATACTTTTGAAGTTCTATACTATTCTCCTCACAGTTCTCAATGTTTCTACATTTTGTATTATCTACAAACTTTGAAATTGTTCCCTATACACCAAGGTCTAGGTCATTAATATATAGCAGGAAAAGCAAGGGTTCCAACACTGACCCCTGGGGAACTACATTACAAACCTTCCTCCAGCCCAAAAAAACATCCATTAACCAGTACTCTTCGTTTCCTGTCACCCAGCCAATGCTGTATCCAAGGGGAGAATTTTCCCTGCGTTGGGGGGGTTGTGCGGGGGCGGGCGGGGACGGGCGCGAGCCCGAACAGCGCCCCCGATCGGGTCCACGCCACTATTTTACATGGGCGGGCCAATTACCGTGGGCGGGCACGCCTAGAAGCGCTGAGCAGGCGGGGGGGGGATTCCCTGAGGTGGGGCCTGCTCACTTATGCACATGCGTGTGCTCTTTCACACAGAGGTGCCTCAGGAAGATTAATTTAAGTTTAAAAAGCTGAATAAAGGAAAGAAAATATTTAAGATGTGTCCCCTCATGTGACAGTGTCACATGAGCTTGGACATACCAATCAATTTAAACAAAAATTTTATTCAATTTATAAACACTTGGTGAAACCTCATCCCGCCCGTGGATGAGGTTCTATGAAAAATGCAAAGGGCCCCTGTGCTCTTCGCCTGTCAGCCAACCTTAAAGTTGGATGGGCAGCTCACTTTATTGGTTTAATTAGTTTTTAAATGGCCTTAATAGGCTTTTGACAGTTTGGTGGACATGCAGCTGACTCCGGTGCTCGCCCGCCGAACTGAATATCTAAATGACACGCAGTGACATCGGGACGCCCACCCAACATCACCACACGTCATTTTACACGTCGGCGAACAGGCCCCGCCCCCAAAAATTCTGCCCCATGTTGCTCCTGTGCCTTATGTTCCACGAGCTATAACTTTGCTCACAAGTCTCTTGTGTGACAATCTATCCAATGCCTTCTGGAAGCCCATGTACACCACATCAACAGCATTGCCCTCATTAACCCTCATCAAAAAACTTAAGCAAATTAGTTAAACTTGATTTGCCCTTAACAAACCCATGCTGACTTTCCTTAATTAACCCACATCTGCCGAAGTGACTGTTAATTTTTTCTCGAAATATCATTTCTAAAAGCTTCCACACCAGCAAGGTTAAGCTGACTGGCCTGTAGCTGCTGGGCTTATCATTACACCCTTTTTTAACAAGGGTGTAACATTTGCAATTCTCCAGTCCTTTGGCACCACTACTGAGTCTAAGCAAGATTGGAAAATTATAGCCAGTGCCTCCGCAATTTCCATTCTCACTCCCTTCATTATGCTTGGATGCACCTTCTTCGGTCCTGGTGTCTTAAGTACAGATAGCCTATCCAAAACCTGCTCCTTATCAATGTTAAACCCTTCAGTTGTCTGAACTACCTCCTCTTTCACCATGCCCTGGGCAGCATCCTCTTTATTGGTAAAGACAGGTGCAAAGTATTCATTTAATACCTCAAACATGCTCCCTGCCTCTAAGCATAAATCCCCTTTTTGGTCCTCAATTGGCCCCACTTCTCCTCTGACGCCACCTTTACTCTTTATATGCCTGTAGAAGACTTTGGATTTCCTTTTATGTTAGCTGCTAATTTCTTCTCATACTCTCTCTTTGCTTCTCCTATTTGTTTTTTTTTCAATTCCCATCTGAATCTTCTCTATTCAGCTTGGTTCTCGGCTATATTGTCCACCTGACATCTGTCATAATCATACATGTTCTGCTGTATGTAAATAGGGTGTAAGTATTTATAAAAATAACTATTTGGATAAGAATTAAATAAATGTTCTTGATAAAAAGCTTTTCCAGATTCTCTTATGTGCACTATGCATAGTCTTGAGTCACCCAGGAGAAAGAACTGCACTCATCATCAAACAATATTGAAGATTTCTTCTGGTATTTGTAGTGAAATGGCAAGTACATTAAAAAAGAACTTTCTTCAGGTTTGAGTAGAAGGACAAAAACTGGTGTAAGCGCGTTTGAAATATTTGTTTAATTCCCACTCCAGTGACATGAGCACAAAAATATAGGCTGGCATTCCAATGTAGTACTGAAGCACTGCTGCACTTTCAGAGGTATCATCTTTCAGATGAGATGTTAAGCCAAAGTCCCATCTGTCCTCTCAGATGGATGTAAGATTCCATCACAATGTTCGGAAAAGAGGTAGAGAGTTATCCTCAGTGTCCTAGCCAATATTATACCCCAATTAACATCACAACAACCAGATAACATGATTATTTTCACATTGCTATTTGTAGGAGCTTGCAGTGCAATCCCTACATTACAACACTTCAAAAATATTTCATTTGCTGTAAAGTGCTTTGAAACATTCTGGGTATGTGGAAGGCAGTATATAAATGCACGTCTTTTTTTCTTTTAGGTTTGGTGAAAATGACATCATTAGAACAGCTACGCAATTTTGCTTCATTTGCTTCTTACACTAGTCCTCTAATCAATAAAACAGCAACATAAATTTATATAGTGCTTTTAACATAACCAAATGTCCCAAGGTGCTTCACAGGAGTGCTATAAAGCAGTTATACACCGAGTCACATAAGGCGATATTAAGGCAAATGGCCAAAAGCTTGGTCAAAGTGGGAGGTGTTAAGGAATGTCTTAAAGGAGGAAAACAAGGTAGAGAGAGGTGGAGCAAAAACAAAAATTGCTGGAAAAACTCAGCAGGTCTAACAGCATGTGTGGAGAGAAAGACAGAGTTAACGTTTTTGAGTCCGTATGGCCCTTCTTCAGAACTAAAGAGAAGTAGAAATGTGGTGAAATATATGCTGTTTAATGGGGAAGGGACAGGTGAAGCTGGATAGAAGGCTAGTGATAGGTGGAGGCAAAGGAGAGAGAGGTGGAATGGTTAAACAAGAGAATTCCAGAGCTTGGGGCCTAGGTAGCTGACGATCGGGGATGCTCAAAAATTAGATGAGCACAGATATCTTGCAGAGTTGTGGGGCAAAATGAGGTTATAACGATAGGCCATGGAGGAACTTGAAAACAACAATGAGAATTTTAAAATCAAGGCATTGTTTAACTGGGAGCCAATATAGATGAGCGAGTACAGGGGTGATAGGTGAGCAGGACTTAATGCAATAAAGACCTGGCAACTGAGTTTTGGGTGACCTAAGTTTACAGAGGATCAACTATGGGAGACCAGCCAGGAGTGCCTTGGAATAGTCAAACCTAGAGTTAACAAAGGCATGAATGAGGGTTTTAGCAGCATATGAGCCAGGGGTGAAGTTGGACGATATTACAGAGGTGGAAATAGATGGGCTTAGTTGTGGTGCAAATATGTGGTCAGAGGCTCTTCCTGTGGGTAGAATATGACACTCAGGCTGCAAACAGTGTCTGTACTCTCAGATAGTTGCCAGAGAGAGGAATGGAGTTGGTAGCTAGGAAATAGAGTTTAGGGCAGGGACTGAAGACAATGTTTTCATCTTCCCAATATTTACTTAGAGGAAATTTATGCTCAAACAGTACTGGCTGGCAGACAAGCAGTCTGACAATTTAGAGAAAGTGGAGGAGCTGAGAGATGGTGGTGAGGTAGAGATGGGTATCGTCAGCGTACATGTACAAATTAATGCTTTTGGATGACATTGCCGAGGGGCAACATATAGATGAGAAAAAGAAGGGAGCCAAGGATAAATTCCTGGGGGCACCAGAGGTAATGGTGTTGAAGCAGGAGAATGGAAACAGGCAAATGCAGTCTCACCCAACTATTCCTCCATAATTTGATGCTGCATAGTTACACAGTTTTCTCCTTGGAGTCAAAGGTTAACCTGTACAATATACAGGCACCTGCTGAACAAGGGTTCAATGAAGTTCATACTACCTGAAGAGCCATCATCAAGCATCCTAGGGAATTTGGAGGACTAATTCCAATGCCTGTACAGGTCTCAGTGATCTCAGTATAATAAGAATGCTTAAAGAATTATATTTCAGCCTTTCGCATATTGAAAGACGAGTGCTATGTAGGGAAATGACTATCCAAAGGGATACATTAGTGAATGGATAATATATTGGTCTTCCTGTTGCCTGTTTCTTGTGTTAAAGCAGGTAGGATTATTGCATTTATGTATGATTTATTTATAGGGCATCAGTTTATCAGTTTGAAAGGCGAATGAATAAAAGCAAAATAATGCAGATGCTGGACATCTGAAATAAAAACAGGAAATGCTGGAAAAACAGTCCTGGCAGTATCTGAGGAGAGAGAAAAACAGGTGGATGAAATTGACTGCAAAAATGGATTAAGATGCTGTCTAAAGAAAGAGGCAAGAACATTAATCAGGTTGATCACCTGCTAGTGCCCAGCAGGAAATACAAACAGCCCAAAAACTCAAGGTTACAGCATGAGAAAGATAAGGCTAAAGCCACACTAGAGAAGGAATGACAGAGATGGGGTGAATTTTTTTGGGGAAGGCTGAAGTACTGTCCGTGGGCCAAAAGCAGGACCTGAACACACTTTGGTGGTCAGCAGGACCCTGGGGCAGCATTTTGCTAGCTGCGACTGATTAACAGGCTCCTGCCGGTACCACCCCAATCAGAGGGCCAGCAACTCAGTGAGTGATGTAGAAGGATGTAGATAATTGAGATAAAGGCTTGGGGGGGGTGGAATGTAGAGTAAAGGGTTAACATTAGAAGCACCTGATGCTAACATAACTATGATACAATGTCACATAGCCAAGTAACAGAGATCTGAGGGAAGGAGAAGTCCAACCTCGTGTAGAGTTACTAAGATGTACATAGAGCTGTAAATAAATAATAATGATTTTTACAAACTACTGTCTTAAGTAACTTTCTTAGGGAAACAGTCAAACCCTAAAGAATCCCATCTAAACCCTGAACACAAGACAAAACAGATGGTGGACACTGTTGAGGCTGCAGCTCCAGGATGAGAGTGCCTCAATGGCTGGGCACCCTCAATTTTTCTGGGCAATTTTTGGGGGGAAGCCGGGGCCAGGTAGACAGGCTATGGTGATGATGAGGTGCCTTCCGCTGGCAATATTCAATAGCAGTAGGAAAACATCGGACTCCCCTCCCAATGTCTTCTCCCACCATATTATCAAACCCCCAACCTCCCAGCCTTACCTCAATAGGCCAGGAAAATTCAGCCCCTAGTTAACAGGAAAAACACCTTGAAGTGGAAAAGCTTTTTTACTCACAAGTGAATAAGATCTGGAATATACTCTCTGAGAGTGTGATGGAGACAAATTCAATTGTGGTTTTCAATTGGATAAGCACCTGAAGAGAAAATATTTGTAGGACTATGGGGATTGGGCCAGGTAGGGGAGGTGGGACTAGCTGAGTTGCTCTTACAGAGAGCCAGCATGGACACAACAGGCTGCATGTCCTCCTGCTGTGCTGTAACAATTCTACGAAACTGAGATAGCCCAGATGAAGTATGAAAGCTCAAGAATGGAAGAAACTTTAATGCAATAGAACCAATAGCTTCCAACGGCTTGAGATAAAATTCCTCACCTGAGGCCAGGTGAAAAAGAAATTCATTTGATTCTGGGGATGTTTCTTATCTCTCTGCCCCATTGGGTCTTATTCCTTATATCTTGTTATGTCTTTCGCTAACTGTCCCAGTATAACAAACTTTGTCTTTCTCTACAGTCTTTAAAAATGCCTTCTGTGGCAGGAATCAACTATCTCAGGCATCGAAGCACAGATAGTTGACAGCAGTGGCATTTTGAAAAACAAGGGTTTTGAAACAGCTTAAAGTTAAATTGTTTAGAGGCATGCTATGAAGTCGGGTGAAAGATAGCACACTGTACAATTTATATTTGCCCATACAGCTCTTCCCTATGTTTCTGCAACTTCACATACTGGCTGGGTTCCTCTCAAAAGCTTTGTTCTTTCAGTCAATTGTCAATTGATGAAACAATGCAGGCAGCCCCAGGACTTTTCATGCTTTTAAACTATTCACCATCCCACACATAACTGCAAATGGGGAATATTGTTAAGATGACTGCAATACAATATCCCAAATAGGACAGCACTTAATAAGACCATGGTATTGAATTGCACATCTGATTTTCATGAACAACATGGAAGCTATCTATATTACTGTACTTCACTTTAGACTGTCCTTGTTTTTACAGCTGCAATTGAGCCTGGATCTGAACTACTAGTGTATTCCCTTCTCGAATTCTTTTGTTTCCTGTATCAAACCTCAGATAATTGATCCATTACTTGAATTTACACTTTACATACATTTCATTAAAATTATATTATTATTTTTACAATAAAATGTACAATAAATCTTGGTGAACCATACTTATGATCCTGAGTACATTGCTGATAGCTCTTTCACAAAATACCAAATAACATTGACTGTCGGCCACTCTGTGAACTTAACATGCTGAGGTGATTGCATTAGCATGCTGTTAGTTTTCATTTCTTGCAAGTTTATAAGATTCAAAAATCCACAAAATATCCTTTCTATAGTTATTTGTTCACCACCAAATGTGATATTCCTAAACTAGCCACAAGATGTACAAATATTTCCTGCTTGTAATTCAACTTATACTTTCTTTGAGTCTTCTCTCCATCCTTCTATCTGCTTCAGTAATATCAATGCTCATTATTTGTGTATGAGATTTGGCAGTGAACATTGACTGGCTATTTAACTCTGGAAGCACTTACAGCCATGTAAATCCTATTTAACATTGAGCCCCACTCACCTGCCACCCTTGCTAATGATGCATTAGTTCCCCATTTCCCAAAAGATTGACTTTAAACTCCATATCATCATCTACAAATCACGCCTCATATTCTTATCCAACGTACCTCTGCTGCTTTCTCTAGTCTTGCATGCTTCCTGCTGCTTTCTGACCTGTAATTCAGGCTTCCTATGTTCTCCCTACCTCCCTCTGCTCCACTGTAGGTGTCAGGTCCTTGGCTCTGCCTTCAGAAACTCCATCCCCAAACCGTCTACCTTCCCCATCCCACTCTTAACATTTAGACCATCTCAAAGTATATCTCTCTGACGAAGCTTTCAGAATGATTCTCCCACTCCCACAAAATGTTAACATCCACTGTGAAACACCACAAAATACTTTTCTACACTTCAAGGCACTATAAAGCTAGGCGTTGCTGTCGATGACATTCACAGTTACATAATGTTGTCCTAGCCTGACATCCACAACAAGCACTTTCAACAAGGATTATGGGATAACAAACAGGAGTGAGATCCTTGGATGAATTACTCCCCCATAACTCAAGGGGCAAAATTTTGCCCTCACTGGGTGGGCTCGGCAGGGACGGGCGGGAGCTGACCGTCGCCCGCAATTAGGGTCGGTCTGCGATTTCACACTGGCAGGCCACTTAAGGCCCACCTAACGTGAAACGTGCTCAGCGCCGCCTGTGTGTGTGGGGTGGGGGCGGGGGGGTAGGAAAATGAGTGGGGAACTTCACGCATGTGCGTAAGTGTGTGCAGGAAAAGCTCCCTGAGGGACAGATCTGCCTCAGGGATATAAAGATAGGAAAAGTTAAATATGAAGCATTTTAAGGTGTTAAAGAAAATGTCCCTCATATGAGCAAGGGCATGTTAGAAATTAGTATGAAAATGTTTTTTTAAATGACGGATCAAAACCTCATCCCGCCCGTGGGTGAGGTTTCGCAAAAAATACAAAGGCCACTTGGCCTTTTCGCCTGCCTGCCAACCATAAGGTTGGACAGGCAGCGCAAAATTTATTTAAATTAGATTGTTAAAGGCCTTCATAGGCCCATTAATTGTCGGCAGGCACGCTGCCAACTGTCGCGTGCGTTTGCCGAATGAAATATTGCGCGAGTGCGCAATGACGTCCGGAAGGTCGCCTGACATAATCGCACATCATTTTACGCTCATTCAAGTCAAGCGCGCGCTGAGGTTGCTGAGGTCAACGATAGTGCGTGGCTAACCAGGCTAAGAAATGCTAACTCAGTGCAGATAAGGGACTAAATGTCCAAGCATCCTGCTCTGTATGGCTCAGCAGATGTCAAGCCATCAAATGCAATTTACCATTAGCAATTTCATGCATATCTACTGAAATGTTTCAATACAAGCTGTTGTATTGATGAAGTAACAAAGCAGGGATAATGACATTGAAAATACATTAACGGTAAAGTACTGTCCCGCGACACTTTCAAATCTGTTTCAATCAATATAATTTCAAATTCACAATTATTCCACATGAAAGCACCACATGTATTTCCTAGGCATTTTACAGAGCTTTTTATAAGTGATCAATCATTATCTAAACCCATGAGACTGGTAGCTTGAATTGCCGTTTTATGCAAACTCTATGGGATGTCTTGCTAGGTACAAAGTTCCCTTAGTTACAGGGTATACAATGTCACTCCCTCAATGTGCAGCTTGTGTGACCCTGTTATCCTGCAGCAGGGACAATTCCTTCATTCTGTGGCAGCCCTGTCTGCCAACTACATTGAATCAAAGGGTAACTACTAAGTGATAATTCATGATGCAGCACATGACTCTAGTCTAGAACCCACACACATGTGCACAGCAGGCTTACAATGGGAACTATGCTGCCACAGGGAACAAGGCAGCTCAGCACCACCTTCTCAAGGGCAATTAGGGAAAAATAACAAATGCTGGCTCATAAGTTAATTTTTTTTAAATCCCAGCATCATTTCAGCCTGGGCTATAGTAAACTATGCTATGTGGCTGGCAATAGCTAGGACACTGGCCGAGTGGCAGGGGTGGGAGCATGAACGTTGTCATCCTGAGAAAGGGCAGCAGATTCATGCTCCATGATTGTCACTATCACTCCCTCAATGTGGAGCCTCAGCAATCCTAGTAATTTACTGCAGAACAAATGTTATGTCTGCATGCCCCTTTGAATCCACAGCCATAATGGCAGCAGTCTGAGCTTGCATTGCAGTGGTCTTAGCTTTGCTTTAGCTCTTGCGCTTTCAGTGGAAGCTGCTTGTGTTACAATGCAAACTGAGACATTGGCCATCAGATGTTTTATGGTGAGTTACACAGCTGTGCTGATGGAGGTGACCACTGTTACAGACAGGGATGAGAACAAGCTGAAACCTTTGTTCCCTTCCCTACTGTACATAATCAGTGTGTTCTTTGAAAAGGAAGATATAAGTGTTCTTAACTCCCGGGTATATGATCAATTTGAATAATCAGCAGCAAGCTTTCATGGTTTTAGATAAAGAGGATTATTTATTCACACATTCGTCCCAAAAATCCAATGCTACATCACTCACTCACTATTCACACCCATGCACAAGGAAAATACAGTTAACGAGGATAGTGCACTTGTACAATTTACAAACAAAGGAATGATTCATAAATCACATAATTGGCTTGTCTCATTGCAGGCCTGGTGAAAAAGTATTCCTTTTCCACTCCTGCCATGTAGCTAGGTAAATGCAATAACTGAAATTACATATTACAGTCATTGCAGGTTTGCCTCAAAAAGGTGGGTTTTCAGCAGGTCATGAAGTTATTTGTTTGTAGTCTTGTTATGAGGAGGTCAGTTTCTCTGTACTGGTGGACTTGAAAATGTACAAGCTTGGAGATGTTACTATGTTGCAATCTCCAGTTTTAAAGCATAGATGTTGCTGCCTTTGCTGCTGATGCTGTTCCTTGCTGTGCTGTTTGCAAACTGGTTGGCTTTTCCCTGGTGTTTGGAGTAAGTTCCATCTGAAGACAGTTTCAATCAGATGAGGATATGATCAATACTTCTATCATCCACCCAAAATGATTGGAAGCTCAAAGCCATTGTTGTGCAATGGGGGATGGATGATGGCCATTCACACCTATGTATGATTTAACTGGTTTCTGCAGAACTCTTTGAATCTCAAGTTCGACAACAGTGGTTCTGGGAGCCCATTGATTTTGAGTTTTGTTTAAGTCCACAAACAAAAGGTGTGAATTCCACAAATGGTTTTCATCTCAGTGTGCCCATTCAAGGGAGGCATTCCACACATGGTCATTAAATTAGGAACTTTCTGAACACTTTAGATGCATCTGTGACTGTGCAGAAATACAAAAGTCCCCTGACACTCGGCAGCTAACTTAGCAACCATTTTTGTTTTAAATGGCAGTTCCAGAAAATTCTATACAGTATACTGTTTAAAGTTATGAATATGACACGCCTTCGCCACACAGAAAAAATTGAATCTTGATTATATTTTTTTACATTGCTTTGTTGGTAAATAAAGAGAAATATGAACAGATATTCTGCAGACACTCATTCTACCATCCACACATTAATCTTATACTTCCCAATGCCATCCTTCTCGGTAACAGCCCTTTTTGTTTCAAGCTTAGGTTTCTCATCATCCTTTAGGATGAGGCATGATTATAAGTGAATTTCTTCTAGTGTTGGGGTCTGGACTTATGAAGGCTTTTGTTCAGGAGCTTAGTACTCTCTATCCCTTTCCCATTTTAAAATTCCCAGTTATGTGTTTGTCTTGTTTGAATTTTCATTAACATCTGTTCGTAAGGCTTTCTATCACAAAGAGGCATGTGACTTTTGATGAGCTTTGGAATTCGTGGAAAGTCAAATTCGACTCTGGAGTCCGGGAAGGAATCAAATTTCACAGGCTGCTGAAGAGGATAGGTTTCCCCACAATGTGTCCTGTGTCCTCAGGGAAACTACCTCTCCTGTTCCAAAGCCTGTACCATGCAAGTTATTGCCTCGCGTGTAAAGTTCTTAACCACTTAATTGCTGCTTCCATAACCCATGGGTTACATAGTTCAGATGCTGGCACATTGATATCCTTATTTCTAGGGTGACAGTGTGTGATGAACAGTTTTTAAACACACATAAGGTGTCTGTGTTCTCCTCCTGCACCTACTGAAGCTGAACTGCTGGGTTTTGACTTGAATTTTGAATCTAACCATTTGAGCCTTTAATGGGCAATTCCACACGAACTGTATTTGCATTTCCACTGTGGTTTTCACAAGTATTGTTCAGTTTAAGGAGTATCATCCTCCCTTTATTCTTTACCTCGGGGATAGATTTCCCCACAATGTGTCCTGTGTCCTCAGGGAAACTACCTCCCACAGGCAGAAGTCCAGCATCCGCTGCAGTCCCCTTTGACACTTCAACGAGGTGAGACATCTCCCTCACTTTCTGCTTACCTGTTTAGGAACTTATTTGGTTCTTATTTAAATCTTGGAAAAGGACTTCGCTAACCATACCTCTGCTTCATTCCCTTCAACCTCTGCTGCTTCTGTCCTAGCTCCTTTGCTTTCCTCTGGCCCTGCCCTGGCCTCTTTAAGCTCTGCTGGCTTAATCATGGCTTAATTAAGTTTTATGGGTTCTAAACTGGCTTCTTTCAACACAACTGACTTTCCTTTAACCCTCACTGACCCTACCACGCCTGTAGAATTTTAGGGATTTCTTCAGCCCTCTGCTGCTGAGCACAGATTTGATGGTTCCTATCAGTTTCCCCAGTCTCCATGGATGCTCTGAACCGTCTGGTCACAAGACCTGACATCCAGCTAAATAATTACACAGAAATAGATTGATCCCCACATTGATAAGCTTGGAATGACCCTGACTATTGTTATACTGGTGACCAACTTACTTTGCAGGTAAATTTTAACTAAAAGAGCCTTCAAGCATTTCGCCATAAGCCAGTTCTGTGCCATTTGTTCTGCTTTTGGCTAGTATATCTGCAACATTCACTACTAATATTGTCTGGATGCAACCAGTGCCCATGAAGATAGTTATCTCTTTTCCTTTTGCCTGGGATATGAAATGAGTTGTTTTCCTTTTGTGCAAAAAGTCCTGGTAGGTATCTTGGTCCTCCCCTGCTACATTTGAGCATAGGTTCACCACCCTTATTGCTATAGATGCTGTCTTTACCACAGTGCTCCATGTTGATCTTTTGGAATGCCAATTATTCTGCCCAATGTGCCCAGGCTTTCCATACTGTAAACACCCTAAGCATGCCCCTGCTGGTTTACCATCTTGGTTCTTTCTGTTAAAATGTGGGGTCTGCTCTGTTTTTCCTTACTGTCTTTTTCTCATAAGCTCATCTACACCCACCCTAGGTCTCCCTAGCTTTTAAGCATTACCAGAATCAAATTTATTTTGAGTTAAAGATTTATAGGTTCATTCAGTCATCTGCTATGATGGCTGCTTTTCTGGCCTTTGAAATCCTTTCTTCCTGTATGTGAGTTTTAAGGCTGTATGGGAGGCAGTTTTTGAACTCCTCTAACAGGATTACTTCTCTTAATCTTTCTTAAGTGTGGTCAATCTTGAGTGCTCACAACCACCTGTTGAAAGGGAGCTGTTTAATTCTCTCAAACTCAAAGAAGGTTTGAGTGGGCTTTCTGTGTGAGTGCCTAAATTTCTGCTGGCATGCTTCTGGCACTAACTCAGAAGCACTCAGAATAGTATTTTTCATTTGTTTGTAGTTTGAAGAGCTCTCTGCGGGCAACATGGAGCAAACCATGTGGGCATTTCCTGATAGCTAACCCTGCATTTAGAGTCCAAATTTCTTCAGGCCACTTTAACTTATCTGCAAGCTTCCCAAAGGATATGAAGAAAGCTTCAATTTCATCCTCTTCAAATTTGGGTACTAACCAGGAATACTTTAAGAAATCAAAGCTTGTCTCTGAACCAGGGCCATTTGAATAATGAGCAGTGTCTCCGCTATGTAAAGCCAACATTTCCCTAGCCAATTCAATCATTTTCATTCTGTCCTTTTGTGCTTGCAGTTCCTTCTCGAGCTTATCCCTCTGGAATTCTCGCTCTCTTTTCCTGGAATCGTCTCTCTCTATCTGTCTATCTCTCTCTCTCTCCCTTTCTCCTGTCTTTCCCATTCCTCTTTTCTTGTCAGAAACTCTAACTCTAGCCTCCACTCTTCTAGGTAAATTTTTGGTAAGGTAACCTGGCCTGTTTCAGGTTCTATACCTTCTGCCCATCCCAGTTCTGGGTTGAGGGAGAACTGCTCAGCCACATTTTCATCACCTCAGGCTTTCTTGCCCTTTTTCTCACATTAAGTTCCACTAGTCAGCTATTGCTCTAAGCTGTTCAATTGATAATGCTGTTAACTTATGCCAATTTAAATCCTCCTATTTTATGAATGATTTCAAGTTAAAGTCAGCCATTCAATGTTCTAGTGTTAATATAGGCAAAGTCTTCTCTTCTTATAAAAGAGACAATTTCAGCTATTGAACTTTTCCCATTTTGCTCTTAATTTATTCTTTTAATATCAGATTCAGCTTGTTAACTCCAATTGGTTCAGAGTCCTAATGAGCCTCCCATTCTGTTATGAGCAGAGATGAGAGAAAACTGAAATCATTGTTCCCTTCCCTTACTTTCCATAATCAGTGTGGCCTTTGATAAGGAAGATGTGTATGTTTCTTAACCCCTGAGTGCATAGTCAATTTGAATAACCAGCAGCAAGCATTCGGGGTTTGAATAAAGAGGGTGATTTATTCATGAATTCACTACAAATAGCATGTCAATCACTCCATTTCACACGTACAATGCACACATGCACACACTTCAGGAAAATACAGTGCACTTTTACAAGTTACAAACAAAGGAATTGTTCTTAAACCATGTAATTGGCTCATCTCAGTGCAGGCCTGGTGAAGAAAGGGTTCTTTTCCACTCTTGAAATGCAACTAGGTCAATTCAATAACAAAGTTATATATCAAAGTCCTTACAGATTTCCTTCAAAGGAATTACAATGAGGTCAGTTTTGCTGTACTGGTGGACTTGAAAAGGTACAG
The DNA here is from genome assembly GCF_964194155.1 of Cetorhinus maximus. NCBI lineage: Eukaryota > Metazoa > Chordata > Chondrichthyes > Lamniformes > Cetorhinidae > Cetorhinus > Cetorhinus maximus. Next base: position 104,058,301 of record NC_135885.1, read on the forward strand.
GCTTGGAGACCTTACAATGTTGCAGTCTCCAGTTTTAAGCGTAGATGTTTCTGCATTTGCTGCTGTTGCTGTTTCTTGCTCTATTATTTGCAGACTGGCTGGTGTCACCCTGGTGCTTAGTGTAAGTTTAAGAGTGTTTAAGAGAGGGTGCTAACAGGAACTGCAAAGTCCAAAATGGCAGTTCGGATGCCAAATCAGTGTTAGCTCTGCATGCTTCTGACACACACATGGAATACTCAAGCTGGTGCCTTTACAGGCATGGCACACCACACAGGCCTTGCCAGATGTGGCCAGAAGAGGTCTGGACACATTTTTCAAGCTTCAAACTTCCTAGCACTGGATCAGTGTTGCTATGGAGTCAAATTTTGCAGCCATCTGATTGAGGCACATTATATAAACTCATCCCCACAGATTTAAAAAAAACTATTGACCTGATATCTACACCTCAGTCACAGAATCACAGAATCACAGAGTGCAGAAGAGGCCCTTCAGCCCATCAAGTCTGCACCGACATGTGAGAAACACCTGACCTACCTACCTAATCCCATTTACCAGCACTTGGCCCATAGCCTTAGTGTTATGCCATGTCAACTGCTCATCCAGGTACTTTTTAAAAGATGTGAGGCAACCTACCTCCACCACCCTCCCAGGCAGCGCATTCCAGACCGTCAGCACCCTCTGGGTAAAAAGGATTTTCCTCACATCCCCCTTAAACCTCCTACCCCGCACCTTGAACTTGTGTCCCCTCGTGAATGACCCTTCAACTAAGGGGAACAGCTGCTCCCTATCCACCCTGTCCTTGCCCCTCATAATCTTGTACACCTCGATCAGGTCGCCCCTCAGTCTTCTCTGCTCCAACGAAAACAACCCAAGTCTATCCAACCTCTCTTCACAACTTAAATGTTTCATCCCAGGCAACATCCTGGTGAATCTCCTCTGCACCATCTACAGTGCAGTCACATCCTTCCTATAATGTGGTGACCAGAGCTGCACACAGTACTCCAGCTGTGACCTCATCAAGGTTCTATACAACTCCAACATGACCTCCCTACTTTTGTAACCTATGCCGCGATGATAAAGGCAAGTGTCCCATTTGCCTTTTTCACCACCCCACTAACATGCCCCTCTGTCTTCAGGGATCTATGGACACAGACGCCAAGGTCCCTTTGTTCCTCAGAACTTCCTAGTGTCATGCCGTTCATTGAATACTTTCTTATCAATTTACCATTGCTTTAGACATGGTAAACCAGAGAATATAGCCTCTTTCTTGTTTCCTGTTTCAACTACCTTTGTGCTGCATTATTCTCTTGTCTCCTCCAGTGGTTCTCTCTCATCTTCTCTTCTATTGTGTTTTTCTCCCCTTCACTCCTCTTTTTGTTTGTCTCTGTATTTTCTTTAATTATTTTCTTTTATGGATTCTGTGATATTGTTGGGTCAGAAAGGGGCCACCAATGTCTGCAGGATTCTCTCGAGGTCGGTGTTGCTGGGAAAATATGGCCTTTAGTGACTTCCTCCTCAGTTCATCCCCCAATGGTTCTGATTTCTCCATGTCCCTTAATCCCATCATCATTCCTTTCCCTTTACCTTCTTACTACCCATCTCTCTTGCTATCACGTCCTCACTTCCATATCTCTTCAGCTTAACTGTACCCACTCTAACCCTTTATCCTTCCCTCCTCCCCACTTTGTTGCCACTAACTCACCCTGAACCTCTCTATCTATGTCCCCTACTCCATGTGGTCAATCACCTTCAATAAGCTTTCTTCCTTCCCCTTCTATGCTTCCCTCCTATCTACTTCCCTCAAAGAGGCTTATTTGCTTTTAAAATTCAATCCTCCATTTTTTTCATTCATATTAGGGTAATGGAAGAAACTGTCTTTCTTTCTTCCTTTTTTATTCATTTACGGGATGTGAGCTTTTCTGACTAGGTTCTGGACAGGTTTTGGGAAGTCACGAGGCGAGTTACTCACTGCAGGATTCCTAGCCTCTGACCTGCTCTTGTAGCCACAGTATTTATATGGCTAGTCCAGTTCAGTTTCTCATCAATGCTAATCCCCAGGATGTTGGGGGATTCAGCGATGATAATGTAGTTGAATATCAAGGGCCAATGGTTAGATTCTCTCTTGTTGGAGATGGCCATTGCCTGGCACTTGTGTGGTGCGAATGTTACTTAACGCTTGTCAGTCTAAGCCTGGATATTGTCCAGGTCTTGCTGCATTTGGACATGGACTGCTTCAGTATCTGAGGAGTCACAAATGGTGCTGGACATTGTGCAATCATCAACGTACATTCCCACTTCTGACCTTATGATGAAAGGAAGGTCATTGATGAAGTAGCTGCAGATAGTTGGGCCTAGGACACTACCCTGAGGAACTCCTGCAGTGATGTCCTGGAACTGAGATGATTGACCTCCAACAATCACAACCATCTTCCTTTGTGCTGGGTATATCTATTTGGGCCTTTCATTCTGCATCTCTCTGTCTCTCTGTCTCTCCCCTTCTCAGCAGTGTTTGAAAATAGCTCCTTGTCTCATGGGTGCAAGCCAATTATGCTGACCTGTTTGGAATTAATATCACTCAACTTTCCATTTACACAAGACAGTTTCATCCATAATTCAGTTTCTCAGCTTCTGAAGCCAACATGGATGACTGTTGCAGTTCTATAGCTGGTGATAACCTGTTAAAAATACAAGTCAGGTCATTAACTGTCTTCAAAGTTCAACCTCTTTTTGCATAATTAAACACATTTTAAATAAGGAATGATTGCCTTCTTCCCTAATGCAGCTCGCCCCGGTTATAAGGCCGAAGAACAATTTCTGGTGATTCTCAGGTCCCTTGGCTCAGGTGAGTGCTGCATATTCAATGTCAAGTCTAACTTCTACTCCAATGTGTCTTGTCAAAGACATCAATAAACATAGAACATGGACTGATTGAATATTGACAATAAAGATGAGCAAAGATCATCAGAATACTATCAGCTGTAAGTGATCCATGTTGGCTACAGGAACTGAGAAACTGAGTTATGGATGAAACTGTGTTGGGCAAATAGAGACTTGAGTGATATTAACTCCAAATTCAATTTTATGTTACTACAGAGTTCTTACCCATCCTACAGAACAAGACAAGAATTGATGTCAACAGTATTGTCTTTAAACAGTTCATGGGTACAATTCACACAAGCTGTGGTTTCCAGTGAAGTTCCCTCAAAGACATTTCCTCTTTTGCTACTCAGGGCACATCCACTCACTGCATTCATTAGATTTTAATCCCTGTGATTTCCTTCTGTGGAGTCAGGTTGAAGAGTGTGTGCACATGCTGTCAAGTCCGCCCTGAAGCTACTTCAAGCTGTCTTTAAGAATTAAAGCAAACGTTAGAAACAGAAATTTTTAGCACAGGAGGAAACCATTTGGCATTTCCTGCCTCAATGAATTTACAGCCTTCTCAGGGTTGTAGAGATCCTTCCTGTTTCCTAAGAATCATTTAAAAAAAAATAAAAACAGGAAGTGCTTGAAATACTCATCAGGTCTGGCAGCATCTGTGGAGTGCGGAACAGAGTTAATGTTTCGGGTCAATAATCTTTCATCAAAAATATTCCTGTTTTTAAATTTCTGTCTTCTATTTCAGATTTCCAGCATTTTTAGAAATTTGCATTTGTCATTTTATTTATTTGTCTCTTATTGTTTAAAAAAATGTTTTTCTTTCTCTTTACACACAGTTAGCTCTGTTAAGAGGGAAAGATTTGACTTGCTCTAAGACCTCTGCCAATGATATTCTTCAGTTACCCACTGGAAGGTGAAGTGATAACACCTAGGGTAATTCTGCTCCACTTGCTGCTCTCCCCAAGAGGCCAGGCTGGGATCAAAATGCATTGTGCATAGATTCTGATATGCAAACGAATATAATATAAATAGCATGACATTAGTGGTCTTTCCATTTTTAAAAGGCATTTAAAACATGTAGAAATGCATAATACTAGAAATCTGGAGTAAAAGCAGAAAATCCTAGAAATACTCAGCAGGTTAGGTGGCATCTGTGGTGAGAAACAGAGTTAATGTGATGAGTCGATGACCCGGGGTCATCATCGACCCAAAACGTTAACCTTTCTTCCCTCCACAGATGCCGAATATTTCCAGAATTTTCTGTTTTTATTTACTTGAAACACATGTGCCATGTTAAACTCAAGGCCCAGAATTTTTTGTAGTATGCTTAACATAACAAAACTCCTCAAAGGGTATTAGAGAGGCGTAAACAGGCACACAACAATGAAGAGGAGTCATACGGACTTGAATTGTTAACTCTGGCCAGGATCTTCTGTTCGGCATGTGGGGCCGGGCCCCACAAGCTGACGTGTAAAATGACGCGGGGTAACATCGGGCGGCGTCCTGACATCACCGCGTGTCATTCCAAATTTTCGCTCAGCGGGCATGCACAGGAGTCGGCTGCGCACCCGCTGTGCTGTCAAAGGCCTGTTAAGGCCATTAATAAACTAATTAGCCAAATTGACAAGGCTGCCTGTCCAACCTTAAGGTTGGCAGGCAAGCGAAGAGCCCAGGCGGCCTTCGCATTTTTCATGAAACCTCATCCACGGGTGGGATGAGGTTTCATGAAGGGCTTATTAAATTAATAAATATTTTTTAAACATTTGATAAACATGTCCCAGCTCATGTGATGCTGTCACATGAGGGGACATGTCTAAATAATTTTTTAATTTTTTTTTACTTTGATGTTTCGAATTGAATTTAATCTCCCTGAGGCAGCCTCGTGCCTCACGGAGATTTCTGTGCTCTTTCACGCGCCTGCGCCCCGACTCTCCCTCCTCCCCCCTCCCGCACAGGTAGCGCTGAGCACCACCGGCCGCATGTCAGGCTGGGAGGGCCTTAATTGGCCTGCGCTACATAAAATGGCGGCGCGCAGCCAACCGCGGGCGGCAATTGGCTTCACGACCGCCCGCGCCCGCTCCCAACCAGCCTGCCCGATGGGGAGAAAATTATCACCAAGCTTCGTATAACTTCAGTATGTATGTAGCTGCTTTCATTTCTAAATGCAGGGGGATGATGAGGCTGCCTGAGCTGAAGTCAGACTGGTCCTTGGAACAGGAACGAGGTCACTCAGCCTCCTGAGCCTGCTTTGCCAATCAGATCATTGCTGATCCGCAACTCAACTTCATTTACCTACTCGATACATTTACCTATAAAATCAATTGATTTCAGCTTAAAAAGCTCCAATTATTCCACCATTCACAGCCCTTAGCTGGAGAGAATTCCATACTTCCACTACTTTGTGAAAAAATGCTTCCTGATTTTCCTTCTAAATGGCACAGCTCCAGTTTTAAGTGCCTCCTTATCCTGGGTTCCCCACCAGAGGAGATTATTTCTCTGTATCTAACCTGTCAATTCATTTTAACACCGCAATTAGATCACCCAGCTATCCACACAAGCCTTTGATCAGCTGCACACGTCTGCTGAATTTATTGGGTTCCTTTTGGATTTAAATTAAAATCCTAACTTTACTTCTTTCAACAATATTTTACATTGTGGCTGTAAATGACAAAACGAGGCAGTGTTCCAAGTTGCTTGTAGCTGACAAAAGATGATAAGTTCATCTCAAAATCTCAGTTAAAGCTGAATATCCTGCAAATATCAGACACAAAGCATGATGTATTTCGCTTTGGAATTCTGATACTGACAAGCGTGGTTAATTTCAAATGGTCAGTTTTCACAAGGCCCGTAGACACCTTAAACTGCAGGTTTTCACTGATTCTGTACAAATGAATGAGTTGCTACAGTTTGATGATTCACGCTTATTGATTACACGCTCATCACAGCCTCTCTTCACAATGATTTCTCCCCTTTTATAAAACGCATTTACTTTCAGCAGCAATGAATAACAGTTCTTGATTGATATAATATAATTTTAAACACATTACAACCGGAATTAATCAGCAGTATCCAAGAAATGACTTAAACGCCGAGAGTAAACATGTGCCAGTAAGATTTTTTTTATGCATTATACCTCCTCATTTAATTCACTACTTTTGCTTCACTTTTTAATGCAAGGCATATAAACATACTTACAATTACTTGTCCTTCAGCACTGCAGGGATATTGTATTAAGAATATTACAATTCAAAGTCATTCTACAGCTTGCTTTTGAGTCATTCCAGAGAAAGCCCTGACACTTTGCAGTCGTAATATACATAAGGCATTGTGAAATTCCAGTTTCAAATAAATGCTATCTGGGTTTGGGCAAAAGCTGAACAGTCAAATGACTAATAACCAAGGTTGGTGTATTTTAAAAATGAACAGCTCTAGGCAAGAAACAACAAAGAGTTGCTGCAAACCAGCATCAAATTAATTTTCCACAAGCGCTATCGGTCATTTCCAATATTTTAACATTGATTATTGCAAACCCATAATAACTGATCAAACTGATCAAGTGTTGCTTCTCATTATAAATTGTGTAAGGAAAAGTGAATGGTTTGGCTGCAAAAGGGCTCGTGTTTTCAATTGGCTATACTTCCGTCTCTGTTCCTGAAAAAGAATGGCATGACCAAGAATGTAAACATGCCCCTCACACTTTTGACAACCATAACTCAAAATGAGTGGGTTGTTTTGGGGCAATATATCTACAAGATCTCTACAAGAAATGATTTGTAATTGGAAATGACAGAATAGTGACACTACCTAATGAAACAGTACATTATATACATATATATATGGGTAGCTCAGTGTGTGTGGTCTGACTCACCCAAGACAGAGGCAGATGGCAATTCTGATGTCTGAGTGATATTACAGTTAAATAATTATAGTGAAGTCAACAGATCACCTCCAAACCAAATTTCCATGGAATTTCAAATCTGTGAACTAATTCTTTCAGCAAGATCTATTATGTGTTGTGTTTATTGGTTTCTCCAGTTTAAATTTTCTCTCGCTGAAGGAAATGGAGACGAATGAACATCTGGTTAATGCTATTGACTCTGAAAGCTTTTAGTGGTTATTTATTGTGTGATCCTGGAGATCTGATAAGCTCTTTGCAAATTGTTTGATGTTTCTATTCCTATCCTACTTTGGTAGCTTTAAGGTGAACCTTTGGTCAATTTTTCCCATTTTATACAGTACATGTTGGATACAGCAGTTTGTTTAAAAAAAAACCATGCTACTGGAGCACAACTCTGTTTGAAATGAGAGTTCCTCCAACCCTTAAATAAAACATCTGCTACCCTGAGAAAATTATAGCAGTATAGGAAAGCAGGCACTGTTCAACATGTCTGACAGTGCAGCAGCCTCTCAACTGTACTGAAATGGCAGCCCTGAGTATGCATTCAAAGAATGGAGTGGATATTAAACATACAACTTTCCTGAGTCGGAGGGGAAAATGCCACCACTAAACCAATATGGCACTTTGATTTCTTACCCCAACCAGTGCACACGCAACCAACACTACTGCTGTTAGGCTTCAGTGGGAATTTCTATGAGGAGATTTCTGAATAAAAGGACTGTTTATTCTGTACCTAATATGCATCTTTTATCAAGGAAGGCTATAAACTACTTCTATTCTATGATTGGGAGCACTCAGTCCCAAGCCTCATTACAGCCTTGGTCAAAATTTGAATAAAAATGCTAAATTCCTGAGGTGAAGTGAGAGTGACTAGCCTTAGCATCAAGACAGCATTTGACCAAATGTGGCATCAAGGAGCTCTAACAAACTAAAGTCAATGGGAATCAGAGGGAAAACTCTCCACCGACTGGAGTCAGAAGGAAGATGGTTTTGAATGTTAGATTCTATCATCTCAGCCTCAGGACATCGCAGCAGGAGTTCCTCAGAGCAGTGTTCTTAGTTCCACCCAACTCCTCAGGTACTGAAACAGTCTACGCCCAGATGCAGGAAACCTGGACAATAATGAGTCTTGGGTAGATAAGTAGCAAGTAACATTTGTGCCACATAAGTGCAGGTGATGACCATCTCCAACAAGAGTGGTTCTGAATACCCCCCCTTGATATTTAATGGGGTTATCATTACTGAATTTCCCCCCTTCAGCATCCTGAGGGGTCACTGTTGACCAGAAATTTAACTGGATGAGTCGCATGAATACTGTGGCTTTAAGAGCAGGTCAGAGACTGAGTATTCTGCAGCATGCAACTTACCTCCTGACTCCACAAAGCCTTTCCACCATTTACAAGGCTCAAGTCAGGAGTGTGATGGAATACTCTACACTCGCCTGGATGAGTGCAGATCCAAAAACATTGAAGGAGCTCAATACCATCCAGGACAAAGTAGCCCGCTTGATTGGCACCCCATCCACCACCTTTAACAATCACTCTCTCCACCACCGGCACACTGTGGCAACAATGTGTATCGTCTACAAGATGCACTGCAACAACTCACCAAAATTTCTTCGATAGCACCTTCCAAGCCCACAAACTCTATTTCCTAAAAGAGCAAGGGCAACAGGCGCATGGTAATACCACCACACGTAAGCTCTCCTCCAGGTTATGGACCATCCTGACTTGGAAATATATTGCTGTCCCTTCATCATCGCTGAGTCAAAATCCTGGAAATCCTTACCGAACAGCATTATGGATATACCTATACCCACATGGACTGTAGCAGTTCAAGAAGGTGGCTCATCACCACCTTCTGAAGGACAATTAGAGATGGGTAATAAATGACGGTCTTGCTAGTGATGTCCACATCACATAAACAAATTAAAAATATATCCTAGCACCCACAGCATGTGCAACAGTTAATATGTTGCACAGCAAAGAAATACTCTTATACACCATTAAACATGCCACTGATTATAAATTATGCTGAACTCTTGGGTTTTAGGAAGAACACCAGCTAGTAATTAACTCAAGTTCAGACTCTTGCCTCTAGGTCTGAACATTGTAAATTCAAGCCCCATTTTAGGACTAAGCCAAGTTGCCACTTTGGTGTAGCACTAAAGGAGTTCTTCACTATTGGAGGTGACGTCTTTTGGATGAGATGTTAAAGCAAGGCCCTAACCTTCAGGTTGAGCCAATGGTCCTGTTTGAAGAAGAGCAGGAAAACTTTCCTGGTGTCCAGATCAATATTTATCTCTCAACTAATACCATCAATAGCAGATTAATTGATTGTTATTTCATTGCTGCTTGTGGGACCTTGCTGTGTGCAAATTTGCTCCAAAATTTGCCATCAGTGACTACATTAATAAATTATTTGCTTTAATATGCTTTGTCTGAGGATACATAATGGCCCTACATATATGAAAATCCGTTCTCTCTCTGTCCACAGACTTATTCTAAATATTTGCTAATGTGTTTATTGATTAATTGTTCATTAATTTTGAATTGCAATTTTTGTACCAATATCATTAATTGAAGAGTATTAATAATTTAAAATTATATCACTGTAAATAAATAAGCCTAAGAAAATCGACAAACAATTGTATTTATCCGTATTTTCCTTAAATTTTCATATGTTAAAATGGATGCCTGACAAATATGTATATTAGCTCACCAAAATTAATAGATGGCAACGTAGACAATTAATTTACTTGAAATACTGATGCTTGGGGGGAAATCTTCTTCTTAAAAATCTACTGTTGTCATGAAAGGGAAATGATTTTCAACATTTTGAATTTTGCAGTTCTCTTTCTTATTTGATCAAGTGGTTTTAGACATGTATTAATGTTTCAATACCTCTGAATTCATGAATGCCAGCATAAAAATACTTTGGTAACTTATATTTGTATCAATTTCTATTGACCAAACATTCAATCTGTCTCTTCCTAAATTTGTTCAGATCACACTTCATCATCTCAATCCTACATAAACAATTCTTTTTTCCAAACTACATTGGCTAACATTGAAAAGTCCAGTAATAGGATTAGGCACAACAAAATAATATATATATTAATCGGTATCATTTCACCTACAGTTTCCCCTTCTTTGTAATAATATGAAGAAAATAATTCAATAATCTATCAAAAGAAAAATCACTTACACGTGGTTTCTTGATCACGCTCTCCAGGACACTCTCCCTAAATGTCTTCCCCTTGCGACCTCTCTCCTTTCCTTCAAGAGCCTGTTTGTGACCAAACTCTATAATCACTATATCATTCTGTGATTAAGAACAGAAAATGCTGGAAAAACTCAACAGGTCTGGTAGCATCTGTGGACAGAGAAACAGAGGGGAGAATTTTCTCCTCGTTGGGCGAGCGGTTTGGGAACAGGCGTGGGCGAGCGTGGAGTCGATTGCAGCCCGCAATCGGTTGCGCGCCACCATTTTGCGTGGGCGGGCCAATTATGACCCGCTCAGCGTGACATGCTCCCGGAAGGGCTCAGCACTACCTGTACGGGTGGGGGGGAGGAGGGAGAGTCGGGGCCTGCGCATTTCCGCGCATGCGCACAAAAGAGCACAGAAATCTCCCTGAGGCACAGAGCTGCCTCAGGGAGATTAATTTAAAAATAAAACATTGCAATAAAGAAAAACAAAATACTCAGGCATGTCCCCTCGTGTGACAGTGTCACATAAGCTGGGACATGTTTATGTATTTTAATAAAATTTTTAAATTTAATTTAATAAACCCTTCATGAAATCACATCCAGTCCGTGGATGAGCTTTCATGAGAAATGCGAAGGCTGCCTTGGCTCTTTGCCTGCCCGGCAACCTTAAGGCATCCAGGGCAGCCCAGACAATCAGATTAATTAGTTAACTAATGGCCTTAACAGGCCTTTAAAAGTTCGGCGGGCGCGCAGCTAACTCCGGTGCACAGCGGCTGAACTGAAGATCGAAATGACGCGCAGGAGCGTCGGGAGGTCCGCCCGACATTACCCTGCGTCATTTTACACATCAGCATGCGAGGCCCGGCCCCACACCAAACGGAAGATCCTGGCCAGAGTTAACGATTCGAGTCCGTCTGACTCCTCTTCGTTATTGTGTGCCTGTTTATGTCTCTCTATTACCCTTTGAGGAGTTTTGTTATGTTAAGCATATTACATAAATAAATATTTATACCTTTCTGTGATAGCCATGGCTTAAGGGTAACAATCTTACCCATCAACCAGAAGGCCTTACATTCAAGTCCCATTCCAAGTGAAGTTAGTACATAATGAAACTTGACACTTTGCTGCAGTATTGAGTGAATGCTGGACTCTAAGGTGTGTCACCTTTTGCTAAAATGTTAAACTGAGACCCCATCTGCCCTCTCAGGTAATGATATAAGATTCCAACCACACTATTTGAAGAAAAGCCTAAACAATGCCTAAAAGCAAGTTTTCTTGTTGCTGTTTCTGGGACTTTGTTGTGCACATTTTGACTTCCAAGTTTCCTACATTATAACAGTGACTAAACTTCAAAAACTTAATTGGCTGTAAAGTGCTTTGAAATTTTGTGAATGGTGCTATACAAATGCAAGCTCTAACTTTTGTTGGGAGGAAGCCGTTTGTTTTAGATAAAATATGCCTGATATTTGATAATAGTGCACGCATATTATCTTGTTTGTACAAATAAGGGTGATTGATGTAGCAACACTTATTTAGAAAAAAGTCCATCATAATATCCATGTATAAAACTAGAGCACCATCTGGCTGGCACACAGTTATATCAAACTGCTGAGGTTCAGTGGGGGATTCTTACCAACCGTGATGCGTTCCTGCCCCCTGCTGGAATAAATTTAACATTACAAATAATGAAATAATTCTCAAAATCATTTTGTTTATTGAGGCCAAGGTGAATCCTCCCAAAGCCTGTTGTGCAGATTGCCATCAGCGTTGAAAAGAGTCAAAGAAAGGACCAGAAAACTTAGTGGACCATAACTAGGTGATGCCGTGCTTGAATTTTAAAAGCCTGAAGATTGCAGTTTGTAGAAGTCGGAGATATTTAACAATAGCCCTGTGACACTGAAATTCTTAGCAGTGCCGTTTCAAGGCAGCAACTCTACTAGCCCAGGTGGCCAAATTTTGTATTGAAGATGAAACCCTTGTTCCAGGGCAGCACTGCTTGGCTCAGTGGCAAAATAGGAGGCTTAGCTGGACACTCTGCAGTGCGTAGCTCAACTCCCAACTCCAAAACCCAGAAGGCACAGTTTCAACCACAGTCAAGAAACATTAAATCATTCAAAGCAAAACAGTCCACTTCATCAGCCATTCATTCCACAAGCCTAACTACCCACTTCCTCTGCGACCAACACAATATGGCTGCAGTGTGTTCGACTTATAGAATGCGCTACAGCAAGTTGCCAAGGCTTCTTCGGCTTCACTTCCCAAACCCACAAGCTCCACCACCAAGAAGGTAAAGGGCAGCAAGTGCGAGGGCATACCATCTCCTCCAAGTTCCCCTCCAAAATACACACCACCAGGCTTGGAAACATATTGTTATTCCGTCATCTCCACTGAGTTAAAATGCTGGAACTCCCTATCTAACAGCATGTGGAAGCAACTTCACCATGTGGATTGCAACAGCTGAAAAAGAAGGTACCCCCCCAACTTTCTTACAAACTGCTGATGGGAATAAATGTCAGCCTTGCCAGCAATGCTCACAGAGAATGTAGAAATGGAAATACAGGATGCTGCTATAAAGAAGATTATTAGAGAGCAAGGATTGTGAAAGCCTCAAAAACTGCTGACAGCGTAAGTTGATTTAGAGATCAGTATGATTGATAACCTCTATCATAAATGAGTCACAGCTACTGTTGTCAGGGTGATAGGAGCAAGAATCGCTATATTCCTTCACATGGTGTTCACTATAAGGGTCCACTTTCAATCCAACTTTGGCACTGGTATGAAGTGAATTTCACATTGCACTGATGCTATATTAGGTTGGACCTTGACTCTGAAGCAAAGTGGAATAAGACTCCCTGGAAGAAGGAGTGTCACATCACTCAGACTCGCCAAAATATGGAGTATCACGCTCAGACTCACCAAAATATGGAGTATCAAATCTGGTTCTCCAGAGCTCTCTCGGTTGTTTTAAAAACAAACTGGCATCAATTTAAATGTTTACTGAGTGTGACTCTCCAGTTTTATACACATTTAATTTTTAAACTGTGGGGAGTGGGCTCTGCATATGCATCCACAAACTGTATCCTGGCAAGATAATTAGAACTCACACTAAGCAGAAGCATAATTAAGTCACAGTATGGCATGGCTGGAGCCTAAATTGCAGCCACAGATTGGTCTCACACCAATAGCTGCAGCGCAAATGCACTCTGAGACTAATGACTTCCTTAATTCTTTTTTAATTTGTATAATTCAGCCTCTCCGGACACAGAAACTATAAACTGATTGTTTTCAATTGCCAATAATATGAACAAAATGGTTGAATCTTATTGGTTTGTCTTGTTTTATTTTAACTCTTTCGATGCAATAATATTTCTGCTATAAGGTTTGAAATCAGCATCAATTCAACAAGAATTTTTTTTACAGATGTGCTGCAAATGTAGAATGCAACATTACAGCTGGTTCCAGCTCCGCTTTGGTGTACTTCAGAAGGTCTTAGCACATAATCTCCTGATTTTAACCACCCCGCCTCACATTCCCAACACCTCCATTCTCATGCTGCACCTTCCCACACCGATTGGAACATGAACAGACTTTAATCGATTGGAGGATTCCTGGTTGTTAGTCAGGCAGCACTTTTCCCATATTTAATAATTTCATAACTAATAAACAAAAATTTTCAAAGAATATGAGAAAAATGAACAACTATTTTAATGTTGCTATGGTTTATCTTGCCATTTGCTTGCAACAGTGCCTGTGAGATGTATCTTAATTCCCTGAAGATTGCTGAGCAAACCTGGCTCAAACCTGTTGGAAACCCCAATCATTCGATTAGTTTACTGTTGTATGCATTGCCATTAATGGTTTGTATAGATAAAGTATGGGCTTATGGGCTTCTGATTCATTTATGTTCTCCTCTCCTCTCACCACATTTTATCAGGAGAGATTCTACACACGTCAGTAAACCCTAACCCGGTGCTCTGGTACTGTGGACCAATTCTAAGAAATGGAACCAATGTGTCAGGCACACTTGAGGAGATAATGGGCAGAATCGTCCCAGATTTGCACTAATTGTGGTAGCGAGCGGGAAAAAGAACGTTTGACAGCATTTCCTGCCGTATTGTCCCAATCCTGCCTCATTAAACATGCATTCCCAGGAAACACGCCATTTTGATGGCGGGCAGGCTCTCATTTGCCCACCATGCCGTCACCTCGCCACTTCCTCACGCCAGTTGCCACTTTTGAAGTGCAGCCATGCGCACACCTCTCAGTGCTTCCAGTCCAGGGTTGCTGCACAGAAGACATGGCCCTGAAAGGCAAGAAGACTGCAGCAGTGACATGTGACATGTGCCTGGAATGCCATTTGGACACTGTGGAGACCTGCCGTGATATCCTCTAACCCCGCTCTGGCCGCAGGAGGGGCAGCATTCTCACCACTCCGGCTTGGGAGGCAGTGGCTGTGATGGTCAGTGCCAATGCTGCACAGAAGAGGTTGGCCATCCAATGCAGAAAGAGGATGAATGGTCCCATCTGTGCCACCAGGGTAAGGCAACCAGCTCATCACCCTAAACTCACACACTCAAGCCCATCACACATTCACTGGCATCTCACCAAAGTGACAGCACAAGGGACATCTCCACTCACTCTCTCACACACACCCTTGTGCCTCCTCAGCCCTCACCATCTTGAGGCCACTTTCACAAATCAACTTGTGCCCCCTTCCCCAGTACAGCCCTCGCCCTGCAGCCTCTGCCCTTGCCTGAGGCCACTTCTCCCCTTCCCAAAGCAAGCCCTAGCCCCACAACCATTGAAAAGCCACTCCTGCCTTATGGCTGGTCTGGTAGGTAGAGACCTGCCCATGAGCCCCCTAGGGTTGAGGTGGTGCTGCCTGCGAAGCCTGGTGCTGATGACCATGATTGCAGCCCGAAGCAAGGTCAGCAAACAAACCTCAAAGTCCTGAGCAACTCGCCAGGTGCACGTTGCTTATGTACAGTTGTGAAACACATCGGTGTGATTGGATGATCCAGCGTGGGGAGATGATTCTGGCCAGCTGGGTTTATAATGATATGCAGATGTGTTACAATGAAGTTCCAGACATCAGACGCAGCCCGCCATTGACAGGCAAAATGGACGATTGCAAACTGGTTTCACAACATTTTGAAACTGAGGGCAGAATTTTTCCCCCATCGGGGAGGGAAATTGAAGAGCGGTTGTGCAGAGGCGTGCCTCCGATCGGAGCCCCCCAATCAGGGGCGCGCCGCCATTTTACGTGGGCAAGCCAATTAAGGTGCAGGAAATGCTGCCTTTTACAAAGTTACGCTTAACAGAATAGTTTTATTGTTCCTGTTACTGTTCAGAGTGATTCTAAACTAAGATATGCTTAAACAGACAGCTGGCAGAGTAAATGAAATGATACTTCATTGCTGAAGCACATTTTAATAAGCATTTGGGGATTTTAACCCAGCATGTAACAGCTTCTTAACTTCTGCATACAGTTGATAATTATTGTGGTTTCACACATACTAGTAGCTGTGCCCAGACCTGCAGCATGTTGCCTACACTGGAGCACACCCCAATCTGATTCCTTAAGGTGCTTGAAGCACCAGATGTATGTGATGTCCATCAAAAGGTATTGTTAACGCTCTCCTTTTTGTTTGCATGCAAAACCATAAAATTGAAATGTAAGCAGTAGGAGAGGGTAGGGAGAGTCTTTTGTGGGTCGTGATTCCTGTTCTAAGTACCATTTAATCCAGTATTTGTTCCACACCTGCCTCGTGACCACTGACCTTGAAAGGGAACTTTCTATGTTAAGCATGATCTTTTGCTTTATAGGTGGTGACCATAGCCTTCAAAATTCCATTTGATGAAGATAACCAACTGATTCTCCATCCTGTTCCCACTAAGGATTTTGTTTATCATTAAGCAGCATGCCACATCTAAACAGGTCAAAAATTCATGCAACACTTCTTGTGTTAGCATGTAACTGCATTTTTAAGACAATGTTTCAGCTGATAATGAGGTGATTGACATTCAGGTTCGGACAGAATGGAGAGGTCAGAATATGAACCAAAGTTCAAATGAAGGACATCAATAAATTTGCTTTCCCTTCCTCCTTTGGTGTATACAGAGTGCTTTGGATTCAAGGTCACTCCAGCAGGTGTTCTAAATCATTTCTGTCATCGCATTTGCTTTTAGTCAGTTAATAGCTACTGTTTCACTTGTCCTGTGTCTTCTCTAAATGAAAGACAATCACTATCAAAGAAAACAAATTCTGACTCTAAAATTGCTCTGTATAATACCAATGTATGAGCACTTCAGGGCAGAATTTTCTCTTTTGGTACTATAGTAATGGAAAGTATAGCCTCTACTATTGTCTATCAGGGGTCACGTGATTGATCTTGGAGGCTCCAACCAATGAGCCCTATGTGCAGGTAATTGGGGGAGGGAGGAGGGGGAGCGGGGTTTCTTGTTGAAGATGAGGTTCAAGCATGTAGCATCTGAAAAGCACTCTGTAATAAAGTTTATTTTGTTGAAACCTGTCCAGTAAATCGTCATTACATTTAGCGACTAGAGTAAAATAGCTCCGACACTGCACCTCGCCTTGTTAATGTAAATACATCGAATCTTAAGTCATGTCATGCTTTGGCAGAATCAATCCTTATGATGCGACTATGGAAGACTGGAGCCAGTGTGCATAGTGCCTTGGGCAGGATTTTGAGTTTGGCGTGTGGCAGCTGCGATCGGTGGGCCCAGGAGCAGCTGGGAAACGGGCTACCGCCCGCGATCAGCCCCTGACCGCAGTTTCACGTTGGCTGGACAACTAACGGCCAACCAGCATGAAAGGCGTGCTGAATTTCTCAGCATTGCTGAGGTGGGGGGCAGGAGGAGTATGAGCGCTGAAGCCAGCACAAGTGCAGAGGAGCACTCACAGTAATTTCCCTGAAGAGAGCAGAGAGCTGCCTCAAGGAGCTGAAGAATCCAAAAGCCATAAATAACGATTTTAAAATGCCAAAAAAAATCCACGCGCCAGAATGAGTCACCTAAACATATGGATGCTGAAAATTCTGTCCAAACATTTTTCTCTTTCTTCTAAACTAACATCAGAAAGCTCATCCCCACCTTGGATGAGGTTTCCTCAAAAAGGCAAAGTACACCTGGCCAATTCGCTTGCCGCCATCCACAATGTTGGACGGGCAACAAAAAATACCTAGTAATTGCAACGTTAATGGTCTTAATTGGCCTCTTAATTGTTGGCAGGTAGGCTGCCGACACTCACACGTACCCACCAACCAAAATATCGCCCGAGTACGCAATGACGTTGGGATACTTGCCTGATGTCACGTGCTATTTTATGCTCAAGCGTGTCGGGCGCCCACCCGCATGCTGAGCAAACAATTGTGCCCTTGGTTTTTATTTGGTAGTGAAACAAACTACTGTGGAGGAAAAGCAGAAAGCAATCCTTTTGAGTGTATGTGGTAACAAGACATACAATCTTATCTACAGTCTGATGGCCCCAAACGTGCCCAATTCTAAGTCCTTTAATGAATTGCTGGACCTCAAGAAAACACATTTCCAGCCAAAGCCATCCATAATAATGCATTTAGACAGTGAAATTGGACAGAGTTCAAAATGGGTATGGATGTTGCAAACAATAATTAACTTGTACCCTTTGCTTCTGACGCAGGCAGCATGTTGCCTGCTGATTTCCACAATAACTGTGTGCAGCCTCAGATCAATGTGCTGCTATGTGGCTACAAGCCTCAGCAGAAAGCCCAACTTTGTGCAACATTAGCATCACTTAAAGCTAGCCACTACTTAAAGTGGAGGCGCATTCTGGCTGGAGCAGGTGCAGGCACCGGTTGCAGGAGAGAGTGTGAGGAAGAAGAACACTGAATGATGGCATAACAGGGCAGAAAGCGTTCCCCAGGATTCTGGAGAGGAGGAGAGAGGTTCTCTATCACAGGAGGCCTTCCAGACAAACTTTACAAAATCAGTGGAAGCATATAGCTATCACTGTCAATGTAAGCAGTTTAACTCTGAGGACCTGGTTGCAGTGTCACAGGAATTTCAATGATGTCACACGAAAACCATCAAGGTCATGTTTCATATCCCACCAGCTGTCCATTAGCCTCACACACTGCCCAATGCACCACACCCCCATCACTTACCTACATGCACTCTCTATCAATCTCCACATATACCTTCTATCCAAGCTTCACCTCACCCTCAAAGTTGGCACTGCTGCAGCCTCACTCCCACACCTTATAGTTTGTATGCACTGCCAACTATTCAACTGTGACAGCTACACCACCCAAACATATTGCACCACACTCATGGATACACTTCCCTTTCACTTACAGGACAAGGTATCGCATAACTAGAGGCAGCAACAACCAACCAGCAGAGAGCGGACATAGTTGCATGTCAAACCCTGATGGAGAAGATGGCGCTGGACATCATTGGAACAGCCATTGCTGAAGCCGTGGCTAGCAGCAGGGCTGAACCAAAGGTGATGGTAATGGCCATACTTAATCCTCCTTATTAAAGCCACTTGCCCCTCAGAAACTCTTCCAATTCACAAGCTGCAGTTGATGTAAGCACGCACCTCTTGCTTTCCCCCTTCCCCTCTTCACAACCATAGTCTTGTGCTTTTCTCCTTTCAGATACCCATGACCTGCAAGGTACCCAGGCAGCGCTGGAAGAGGAAAATGTGAAGAGCTGAAAGGCCATGATGAAGAAAAAACACTGTCACTTGTTCTCATCCTCACCACCATCAGCTCAGATGCTGACACTGCAAGCAATTCAGAGAATAGCTACAAGGCAGGACGTGCAAGTGGTCTGCAGGCTGGATAAGGGACAAGGGTAAGACAGGTGCCAGCCCACTGGAGGACAAGGTCACACATGTGTTCTGCTGCAGAGGATGCATATGTGGACTTCAATGAGGCAGCCCACAGAAAAAGGTTGGTGGTTATTCACTCTGAAATAATTAGTGCATTAGCAGGGCTGCCAGAAAACCAATGGTCATTGCCAAGGAATATGGGGGAGTCCAGTACCAACTTGACATTGGGATTTGCACAGCTCTTGGAGCCCATCCTTTCCGGTGTAGAAGTGGTGACCAACTCTATGAAAACACTTATAGATCCAATTGTGATTCACAGTTTGATGGTCAAGGCCTCAGCTTCCATTTCAGCACAAGCAAAAACCACATCTGGGCACTATAATGGAAGCTCAGACTGAAGTTATGCAAGCTCAGCTTGTTACCATGCAGGTTCAGACTACTGCAGATCACAGCTGCGGATACCAGTGTTTAAAATGGTTTGCAGGATGTCCCTGTAGTCCAACAAACTGTCCTTCAACGTATTTTTAGGATTGCAGAGGTACCACCCGGGGATCTCCCACCTCTCACTTTGTCAGTGCCCCTAGTGTTGCCTCTCAGCTGCTGCATCCCATGTCAAGATGGTACAGTCTTTAACTCTGGCCTTCTAGGGTCAGAGTTGCATGAGGTCATCCTGCAAGGCTATTTGCAGTCTCCTCCACTGAAAATTAGCTGCTTGATCAGCCCCCTTCACAGGTCTTGTGTGGGTCACCAGAATTGTTCAGTGATTAATGACACATTTACTAAACTAACACAATGTTCACTGCAGCATGCTCAATACTGAGTGAGGTGATCTATAGGTGGGAATTACCAATACATTTACTATGACAGATGGATAGTGATTCAGGTTCACATTTTACAGGGAAATCATTTTACATTATTACAGGAAACAATTAAAATTATGTAATAATTGGATGTAACTCATTATCCTCAGCCATCAGATATGGAAAAATGGAAAATTGGATTTGAAAATGATGCTAAAATATTTGTGCAGATTACCCAACTAAGCGGGCAACTATACTGCTAATGTTCTTAATGGCTATATGTTTTTCTCCAGACACCATTACAGGGGTGTCATCCCTTCAAGCAATGACTGAACAACTAATGTGTTTACCAGGACACCTTTTGCAACCAGCAGAATCACCACTGCTGCAGGGTGCAATTGGAGACACATGGCTGGTAATTGTGACTGGTCACATTCAGGCCATTGATCAATACGTGATTCAAAAGATCGGGAAATCAAAAAATCAAATAAAAAATTTAGACATTGTAAATGTTAAGTCATTGACACCGTCATGGTGCTAGACTATGGGATAAAGTATCATGTGATTGCATTGAAATGGCGAGGACTTTTTCCAGTTGTGGAAAAGGCAAGCCCAGCTGTGTACTTTTTACAATACATGGGGAAAAGTGCAACATAAAAGTACTGGGTGGTATCATATTAATTAGTTAAAAACTGGGGAGAGTGGTCAGAAATTGTCTGATAAATAGTCTAGATACAATCTAGATTTACAGATATAAAGAATCATTATTGTGATGACACTACCAATGCATGTGTAACATTATGACTTATATATGGAAATGATGATGATGCGTGAGTTTGAGAACGGTACCACATTTATTGATGGAGCCATAAGCCAAACAGCGATTGCACAATATTGCTCATCATTAATCATTGAATGCAGAATACAACTGCCAATAAATGATACAAGGTTGTCAAGGAATATATCTAGACCTAATATGGGATAGAGATGTTGGAAGAATACTATTAAATAATACAGTTACTTTCTATTAAAACTTCAATAAATACCATTGATTTGCAAGTTAAAAGAGATGGACAAATCATGTACAGGTCATCCTCTCCAGGACTACCTTATTTTATTTTCACACCAAGTACTGTTGAGCCACTGTGACAATTACATTTTCCTGAGTTCACAAAAGATATGAGGGAAAGGATGAGCTCATGGCAGTGATGGTGTGCTGGAATCTGAATACACACCATGTTTATCACCCAGGATGGGCATGTGAGTCACTAACTGTCCAGCTTCTACAAGAACTTCAGACGCAAGACATGTAATCCCCGGAAAGGTTGAATAGCAGCATCAGAAACAGGAGAAGGAGTAAGCCCTTCAGCCCCTCGAACCTGATCCACCATTCAATTAGATCATGTCTGACCTTCTACCTCAACTCCATTTTCCCAGACTATCCCAGTATCCCATGATATCTTTAACTATCTAGAAATCTATTGATCTCTGTCTTGAATATACTCAATGACTGAGCCTCTACAGAACTCTGGGGTAGAGGATTCCAAAGTTTCACCGCCCTCTGAGTGAAGGAATTCCTCTTCACCTCACTCCTAAATGGCATATCTCTTATTTTGAGACTGTGTCCCCTGGTTCTGGACCCCCCCCCCCCCCCCCCTCCCCCCACCCCCCACAACAACCCCACAAGCCAGGGGAAACATCTTTCCTGCATCTGCCTTGTCAAGCCCTGTAAGAAATGTGTATGTTTCAATGAGATTGCCTCTTAGTCTTCTAAACCCCAGAGAATATAGGCCAGTTTCCTCATTTTCTCCTCATAGGATAATCTGCCCATCCCAGAGATCAGTCTGATGAACTTTTGTTGTACTCCCTCTTTGGCAAGTATATCCAGTCTTAGGTAAGGAAACCAAAACTGTTCACAATACTCCAGGTATGATCTCACCAAGACTCTATACAATTGCAGCAAGACATCTTTACTCCTGTACTCAAATCCTCTTGCAATAAAGGTCAACATACCATTTGCTTTCCTAACTGTTTGCTGCACTACATATTAGCTTTCAGTGCCTTATGACAAGGACACATAGGACCCTTTGGACATCAACATTTCCCAAGCTCCCACCATTTAAGAAATACTCTGCATTTCTTTTTCCCTACTAAATTGGATAACTTCACATTTTTCCACGTTATTTTCCATCTGTCATGTTCTTGCCCACGCACACAGCCTATCTAAATCCCCTTGAAGCCTCATTACATCATCGTCACAACTCATATTCCCACCTAAACAAAAAATATAAAATACCTGGAAAAACTCAGCAGGTCTGGCAGCATCAGCGAAGAAGAGTACAGTTGACGTTTCAAGTCCTCATGACCCTTCAACAGAACTAAGTAAAAATAGGAGAGGGGTCAAATATAAGCTGGTTTAAGGGTGGGGGGGGTGGTGGGTGGGGAGAGAGAGAAGGGGTGGTTGTTGGGACAAGCAAGCAGTGATAGAAGGAGATAACTAAAAGAAAAAAGAGGTGTTGAAGGTGGTGATATTATCTAAAAGAATGTGCTAATTAAGAATGGCTAGCAGGACAAGCAACGTAGCTCTAGTGGGGGTGGGGTGAAATAAGACTAAAAGGGCATATAAGGTATAGATAAATAATCGGTGGAATACATTAAAAATAATGGAAATAGGTGGGAAAAGGAAACTCTATATAAATTATTGGAAAAAACAAGGAGGAGAGGGAAGAAACGGAAAGGGGGTGGGGATTGAGGAGAGAGTTCATGATCTAAAATTGTTGAACTCAATATTCAGTCCGGAAGGCTGTAAAGTACCTAGTCAGATGATGAGGTGCTGTTCCTCCAATTTGCGTTGAGCTTCCCTGGAACAATGCAGCAAGCCAAGGACAGACATGTGGGCAAGAGAGCAGGGTGGAGTGTTAAAATGGCAAGCGACAGGGAGGTCTGGGTTATGCTTGTGGACAGACCGAAGGTATTCTGCAAAGCGGTCACCCAGTCTGCGTTTGGTCTCTCCAATGTAGAGGAAACCACATTGGGAGCAACGAATGCAGTAGACTAAATTGAAGGAAATGCAAGTGAAATGCTCCTTCACTTGAAAGGAGTGTTTGGGCCCTTGGACGGTGAGGAGAGAGGAAGTGAAAGGGCAGGTGTTACATATCTTGCGTTCGCATGGGGAGGTGCCGTAGGAGGGGGTTGAGGAGTAGGGGGTGATGGAGGAGTGGACAAGGGTGTCACGGAGGGAAGGATCCCTACGTAATGCCGCCAGGGGGGGTGAAGGGAAGATGTGTTTGGTGGTGGCATCATGCTGGAGTTGGCAGAAATGGCGGAGAATGATCCTTTGAATGCGGAGGCTGGTGGGGTGATATCATGTTTCCGGGAGGGAGGAGAAGGCGTGAGGGCAGATGCGCGGGAGATGGGCTGGACACGGTTGAGGGACCTGTCAACTACCGTGGGTGGGTGGAAAACCTCGGTTAAGGAAGAAGGAGGACATGTCAGAGGAACTGTTTTTGAAGGTAGCATCATCAGAACAGATGCGACGGAGGCGAAGGAACTGAGAGAAGGGGATGGAGTCCTTACAGGAAGCAGGGTGTGAGGAGCTGTAGTCGAGGTAGCTGTGGGAGTCGGTGTAATGGATATTGGTGGACAGTCTATCACCAGAAATTGAGACAAAGAGGTCAAGGAAGGGAAGGGAAGTGTCAGAGATGGACCATGTGAAAATAATGGAGGGGTGGAGATTGGAAGCAAAATTAATAAATTTTTCCAGGTTCCGACGAGAGCATGAAGCAGCACCGAAGTAATCATCGATGTACCGGAGAAAGAGTTGTGGGAGGGGGCCGGAGTAGGACTGGAACAAGGAATGTTCCACATACCCCATAAAGAGACAGGCATAACTGGGGCCCATGCGGGTACCCATAGCCACACCTTTTATTTGGAGGAAGTGGGAGGAGTTAAAAGAGAAATCATTCAGTGTGAGAACAAGTTCAGCCAGACGGAGGAGAATAGTGGTAGATGGGGCTTGTTCGGGCCTCTGTTCGAGGAAGAAGCTGAGAGCCCTCAGACCATCCCGGTGGGGGATGGAGGTGTAGAGGGATTGGACGTCCATGGTGAAGAGGAGGCGGTTGGGGCTAGGGAATTGGAAATTTTTGATGTGACATAAGGTGTCAGAGGAATCACGGATGTAGGTGGGGAGGGACTGGACAAGGGGAGAGAGAAGGGAGTCAAGATAGCGAGAAATGAGTTCCGTGGGGCAGGAACAGGCTGACACGATCGGTCTGCCAGGACAGTCCTGTTTGTGGATTTTGGGTAGGAGGTAGAAGCGGGCCGTCCGAGGTTGGGTGACTATCAGGTTGGAAGCTGTGGAAGGAAGATCTCCAGAGGAGATGAGGTCAGTGACAGTCCTGGAAACAATGGCTTGATGTTCAGTGGTGGGGTCATGGTCCAGTGAGAGGTAGGAGGAAATGTCTGCAAGTTGACGCTCAGCCTCCGCGAGGTAGAGGTCAGTGCGCCAGACAACAACAGCACCACCCTTGTCAGCGGGTTTGATGACAATATTGAGGTTGGACCTGAGAGAACGGAGTGCAGTAAGTTCAGAGAGGGACAGATTAGAATGGGTGAGAGGAGCAGAGAAATTGAGACGACTAATGTCACGCCAACAGTTCTCAATGAAAAGATCAAGAGAAGGTAAGAATCCAGAGGGAGGGGTCCAGGTGGAGGGAGAATATTGGATGTGGATAAAAGGATCCGTTGAACGGGGAGAGGACTTCTGCCCAAAGAAGTGAGCACGGAGACGAAGGCAGTGGGAGAAGAGTTCAGCATCATGCCAAGCCCGAAATTCATTGAGATGAGGGCGTAAGGGTATGAAACTGAGTCCTTTGCTGAGCACTGAACGTTCAGTGTCGGAGAAGTGAAGGTCAGGGGGTATGGTGAATACATGGCCGGGGCTAGGATTGGAAGATGGGGTGGGGACAGAGGGACAGGCAAGGGTGGAGGATCCTGGATGGGTGTTGGTGTCGATGAGTTGTTGGAGCTTGCGTTCCTTAGCACTTGAGAGAAAGAGAAAAAGTTTCTTATTGAGGCGTCGGATGAGATGAAGAATAAAATGAAACTGGGGGCACGCGCAGCTTTGGAATAGGGTGCGGCGGTGCTGCTGGAGGGAGAGGTCGAGTGTGTTCATATGGCGGCGCATGGCACTGAGTGTGGATATCAGAATGCGATGGGAACAGCAATCCGAGGAACGTTGTATGTCTCTTTCTCTCAAGTGCTAAGGAACGCAAGCTCCAACAACTCATCGACACCAACACCCATCCAGGACCCTCCACCCCTGCCTATATAGAGTTTTCTTTTCCCACCTATTTCCATTATTTTTAATGTATTCCACCGATCATTTATCTATACCTTTTATGCCCTTTTAGTCTTATTTCACCCCACCCCCCACTAGAGCTACCTCGCTTGCCCTGCTATCCATTCTTGATTAGCACATTCTTTTAGATAAAATCACCACCTTCAACACCTCTTTTTTCTTTTGTTTGTGACATCTTTTGGTTACTCCTATCACTGCTTGCTTGTCCCAACAACCACCACCCCCCCTTCTCCCCCACCCCCCCCCCCACCCCACCCCTTAAACCAGCTTATATTTCACCCCTCTCCTATTTTTACTTAGTTCTGTTGAAGGGTCATGAGGACTCAAAACATCAACTGTACTCTTCTCCGCCGATGCTGCCAGACCTGCCGAGATTTTCCAGCTATTTTTTATTTTTTGTTTTGGATTTCCAGCATCCGCAGTTTTTTAGTTTTTATCATATTCCCACCTAATTGTGTGTCATCAGCAAACTTGGAAATATTACATTTGGTCCCCACATCCAAATCATTGATACAGGTTGTGAACAGTTGGGGCCCAAGCAGGGGCCTTTGCTGTACCCTACTAGTCATAGCCTGCCAACCTGAGAATGACCCATTTATTCCAACTGAATGTTTTCTGGCCATTAACCAATTCTCAAACCATGCCAGTATATTAACATATATAAAAACAAAAAGCTAAAAGCTACTGCGGATGCTGGAAATCCAAAACAGAAACAGAATTACCTGGAAAAACTCAGCAGGTCTGGCAGCATCGGTGGAGAAGAAATCAGTTAACGTTTCGAGTCTTCATGACCCTTCGGCAGAACTGAGTATAGTTAGGAGAAAGGTGAAATATAAGCTGGTCTAAGGTGGGGGGGTGGGGGGAGAGAGAAGTTGAGGGTGGGATGATTGTGGAGATAAGCAAGCAGTGATAGGAGCAGATAATCAAAAGATGTCACAGACAAAAGGATCAAAGAGGTGTTGAAGGTGGTGATATTATCTAAGAAAAGTGCTAATTAAGAATGGAAGGCAGGATACTCAAGGTACAGCTCTAGTGGGGGTGGGGTGGAAAGACTAACAAAGTTTTAGTTTTAGATTTAAAAATAATGGAAATAGGTGGGAAAAGAAGAATCTATATAAATTATTGAAAAAAAAGGGAGAGGGGAGAAACGGGGTGGGGATGGGGGGAGGGGGAGTTTAAGATCTAAAGTTGTTGAATTCAATATTCAGCCCGGAAGGGCTGACAAAGTTTCACGTGCATTTCCCCTAACTTAGTCTACTGCATTCATTGCTCCCAATGCGGTCTCCTCTACATTGGAGAGACCAAACGCAAACTGGGCGACTGCTTTGCAGAACACCTGCGGTCTGTCCGCAAGAAAGACCCAAACCTCCCTGTCGCTTGGCATTTTAACACTCCACCCTGTTCTCTTGCCCACATGTCTGTCCTTGGCTTGCTGCATTGTTCCAGTGAAGCCCAACGCAAACTGGAGGAACAGCACCTCATCTTCCGACTAGGCACTTTACAGCCTTCCGGGCTGAATATTGAATTCAACAACTTTAGATCTTAAACTCCCCCTCCCCCCATCCCCACCCCGTTTCTCCCCCCTCCCTTTTTTTTCAATAATTTATATAGATTCTTCTTTTCCCACCTATTTCCATTATTTTTAAATCTAAAACTAAAACTTTGTTAGTCTTTCCACCCCACCCCCACTAGAGCTGTACCTTGAGTATCCTGCCTTCCATTCTTAATTAGCACTTTTCTTAGATAATATCACCACCTTCAACACCTCTTCTATCCTTTTGTCTGAAACATCTTTTGATTATCTGCTCCTATCGCTGCTTGCTTATCTCCACAATCATCCCACCCTCAACTTCTCTCTCCCCCCGCCCCCCCACCTTAGACCAGCTTATATTTCACCTTTCTCCTAACTATACTCAGTTCTGCCGAAGGGTCATGAAGACTCGAAACGTTAACTGATTTCTTCTCCACCGATGCTGCCAGACCTGCTGAGTTTTTCCAGGTAATTCTGTTTCTGTCCAGTATATTAACCGCAGTCTGATGCACTCTAATTTTGTTTATTAACCTCTTGTGTGGGACCTTATCGAAGGCCTTCTGAAAATCCAGATACACCACATCCACTAGGTCCCCCTCATCTATTCTGTTAGTTGCATCCTTAAAAAACGCCAACAGTTTTGTCAATCTGATTTCCCTTTCATAAATCCATGCTGACTCTGCCCAATCGTACCATTACTTTCTAAATGTTCAGTTATCACATCCTTTCTGATAGATTCTAACATTTTTCTACTACTAATGTCAGGCTAACAGGTCTGTAGTTTCTCCCGTTTTCTGTCCCCCTTATTTCTTAAACAGTGGGGTTACATTTGCTACTTTCCAATATGGAGGAACCATTCCAAAATCTACAGAATCTTGAAAGATGATCACCAATGCGTCCATTATCTTTATAGCCATCTCTTTCAGCACATCAGGTCCAGGGAATTTATCAATTTTCAGTCCCATTAATTTCTCCACTACTACTGTCTTACTAATGCTAATTTATTTCAGTTCCTGATCCCCACTTGTCCCCTGGTTCTATGATATTTCTGGGAGGTCTTTTCTTTCTTACTCCATGAAGACAGGCACAAAGTATTTGTTTAATTTCCCTGCCATTCCTTATTCCCCATTATAAATTATCCTGTCTCTGCCTGTAGTGGGCCTACATTTGTCTTTGCTAATATTTCCTTTTTACATATCTATAGAAGCTTTTACAGTCTGTTTTTATGTTTCCTGCTAGTTTACTCTCAGATTCTATGTTCTCTTTCTTTATCAGTTACTTGGTCCTCCTTTGCTGAATTCTAAAAAATTCCCAATCCTCAGGCTTACTATCTTTATCTGGCAGCTCTATAAGCCTCTTCCTTTGATCTAATACAATCTTTAACTTCTCTTGTTAGCCACGGTTGGCTCGTTTTCCTGCTGAGTTTTTGTGCTTCAAAGGAAGATATATTTGCTGTAAATCATGTATGAATTTTTTAAATGCTAGCCATTACCTATCAACCATCATACCTTTTAATGTAGTTTCCAAATCTACCACAGCCAATTTGCTTCTCATACTTTTGTAGCGTCCTTTATTTTATATTTAAGACCCTAGTTTAGATTGAACTACATAACTTTCAAACTTAATGTAAAATTTTATCATATTATGGTCACTCTTCCCTAAAGGCTCCTTTACAACAAAATCATTAATTCGCCCTTTTTCATTACACAATACTAGATCTATAATAGCCCATTTCCTCATTGGTTCCTCAACTAACTATTTTAGAAAACCAACTGGTATACATTCAGGAATTTGTCCTCCATAGCATTTGTCCTAATTTGGTTTACCCAGTCTTTATGTAGATTGAAATCCTCCATGATTACTGTATTACTCTTGTTACATGCACCTCTAATTTCCTAAATTATACCATGCACTATATTATTACTACTGTTGCTGGACTATAAATAACTCCCACAAATGTTTGCTGCCCCTTGCTGTTTTTTAGATCCACCCAAACTAATTCTATTATTGATCTTCCAACTTAAGATTCTCTCTCACTAACGTACTGACCTCATCCTTATTACCAGCACTACCCCACCTCATTTTCCTTTTTGCCTATGGTTCTGAAATGTTGAATACCCTTGAATATTCAGTTCCCAGCCTTGGCCACCCTACAGCCATATCACCAAAGTGGCAATTATACCATGCCTGTTTACTTCCATTTGCACTAGCAATTCCCCTACCTTGTTGTGAATGCTGTGCACATTCAGATAGAGTGCCTTTAATTTTTGCCTTTTTAACATTTTTCTGTATTTTGACCCTATTTGATGCTGGCTTTTATTTGAAATGCCTTCCAATTTCACTTACTACTTTTCTTCCAGCACCTTAAGCATCCTTTCCCTCCACCACTGATGCATAATAGCAGCAGTGTGCACCATCTACAAGATGCACTGCAGCAACTCACCAAGGCCCCTTCTACAGCACTTTCCAACCCACAACCTCGACCTCCTAGTAGGACAAAGGCAGCAGGTGCTTGGGAACACCACACCTGGAAGTTCCTTTTCAAGTCACACACCATCCTGAATTGGAACTATATCGCTGTGCCTTCACTTTTGCTGGGTCAGAAATGTCGAACTCCCTCCCTAACAGCTCTGTGGGTGTATCTACAACAGCGGGATTTTATGGTCCCCCCGAAGTCAATAGAGTTTAGAACGGCTCTGCGCATTTTACGGCCTCTTTCCTGCCTTGACAGGGCCGTAAAATTCCAGCCATAGGCTGCAGAGGTTCAAGAAGGCAGCTCACCACCACCTTCTCAAGGGCAATCAGGGATGGGCAATAAATGCTGGCCAGCAACGCCCACATCCTACGAATGAATTTTAAAAATCCTGTGATTGGGCCAGCCTCACCCACCCCACTGCTCTGCTCAGCTGCAGCTTTGTCCTGTGGCCTTCCTGCTGGCTCTGGCCTATTACTCAGGCTGCCAGTGGGCAGGAAATAAATAAGGGAGTCCTTCAGTTAAAAACTCTCCTTCTGGATTTCCAGGCTCAAAACAGCTCCCCGCACGAAATGCATCTCTGGGCTAAAACATTGTATGTGTCTGGACTTGGTTGAACATAATAAATAAATTTGTTGTTGCATATTTGGTGTCAGATTCAAACTGTTCACATGGTGTGCAATCACAAAAAGATATTTCTGCAGGTGTCTTCAATGTTCCCATGGTGCTGCCATGATGCTTTTAACTTACAACAGTCAAAACTCATTGATATCTTCAGAACTGCAGACAGACTTAAGTGGTGGGACAAGGGATTCCCATTTCAAACTTGGCTGATGACATCCATCATAACCTCAACCATGAAAGCACTACAGCACTATAGTGAATGTCATATGACCACCACACGTATTCTTGAACATGCCACCAGCATACTGCAAGGAGCAGGAGCCAGGTGACAAAGGCAAAACACCACCGGCTGCTCACACACTGTCAGGGATGCCCTTACCAGTGTAACATGCACTTGGGATGCATGATTAGACTGATGTCAGAATGGAATAAAAAACAAAGCATTTTGGGTGTTAATTCAGTTTGTCACATATCAGCACATGAGGATAAATGTGTAAACTCAAAATTTGCTGACAGTTTCAGAGGAATAACAACAGCGAACGTCAACAGTTTCACCAACATTACTACTGCAAAATCTGGGCCAATATCAAGCCTTTTAAATAAAACTTCAGCAAAAAAAATCATAATAACATGTTTACATTTACTTGTGCTGTTCAAGTGACACACAGTGGAAAGACATACACTTTATTAACCTATTTGAGAGTGAGTCCATTGCATTATTGCCTCTGGGTCACAGGGTTCGAGGGTTACATTCCTAAATCCAGGGCTTGGCCACAAAATCAAGGCTGGCATTCCAGTGCAGTACTGAGGGAGTGCTGCACTGTCAGAAGGCCTGTCTTTCAGGTGAGACACTAAGCCAAGGCCCCATCTACTCAGGTGGATGTAAAAGATCCAATGACACTCTTTCAAAGAAGACCAGGGGCGTTATCTTTGGTGTTCTGACCAATAGATATCCCTCAATCAACATCACAAAAACAGATTATCTAATCATTATCACATTGTTTTTTATGTTAGTTTGGAGTCTGGGAAGAGTGACCAGCAGTCAGCATCACGGTGAGCAGTCTGGGAAGAGTGTCCTGCAGTCAGTTCTTGTTGAAAATAACAAGAGTGACATCACAAGATAGCGGTGGAGAGATCAGAACATACATGAGTATGGGGAAAAAGTGATGTCAGCATAAAGGTGGGAGGTGGTTGGTGAGTAGTGGGTAAGTGTTTTTCTCCAGATTTTTTCTCCAATTTTTCTCCAGTTTAAAATAGATTAATCTAAGGAAAGGCAAGGGTTCAAGTTTTTATTTAAAGTACAAAAATAATTTAACTTTTTTACTGTATTTAACTTAAAGTAAGGGTTTTTTTAACTAGAGGCATGGCAGGGCAGCTCAGTCCTGTGTTATGTGCCGCCTGCAACATGTGGAAAGTCCTAGATGCTCCTTGCGCTCTGACCGACCACGTGTACAGGAAGTGCCACCAGCTGCAGCTACTTGAGGTCCGAGTTTCAGAGCTTGAGCGGCAGCTGGAAGCACTGAGGTGCGTCCGCGAGGCTGAGAGTTTCGTGGATAGCATGTTTTTAGATGTGGTCACCCCACAGCTTATGGAAGTGTAGACAGAGAGGGAATGGGTGACCTTCAGACAGAAGAAAGGTGTCAGGCAGGTAGTCAGGAAATCCCCTGGGTGCATCTCGCTCGAGACCGTTTTTCTGTGTTGGAAAATGGTGAGGGTGACGGTACCTCTGGGGAGTGCAGCCACACTCATGGCACTGTGAGTGGCTCAGCTGCACAGGTCCGGATGAAATGTATCCCAGACTATTGAGTTGAGGCAAGGGAGGAGATAGCAGAGGCGCTGGCAATAATTTTCAATACCTCTCTGACCACAGGAGAGGTGCCAGAGGACTGGAGGGCAGCCAATGTGGTACCGTTATTCAGGAAGGGGGGAAGGGATAAACCAGGGAACTACAAGCCAGTCAGTCTAACATCAGTGGTGGGGAAACTATTGGAAGCAATTCTGAAGGACAGAATTACTCTACACTTGGAGAGGTATGGATTAATCAAGGACAGTCAGCATGGTTTTGTTAAGGGGAGGTCATGTTTGACCAATTTGATTGAATTTTTCGAAAAGGTCACCAGGTGTGTAGATGAGGGCAGTGCATTTGAAGTAATCTACTTGGGCTTCAGCAAGGCTTTTGATAAGTTCCTGCATGGGAGACTGATAACAAAGGTAAGAGCCCATGGGTTCCAAGGTAATTTGGCAAATTGGATCCAGAATTGGCTGAGTGGCAGGAAGCAGAAGGTGATGGTTGAGGGGTGTTTTAGTGACTGGATGCCTGTGTCCAGTGGGATTCCACAGGGGTTGGTGTTGGGTCCCTTTCCGTTTGTGGTACGTATAAATGATTTAGACTTGAATGTAGGTGGGTTGATCAGTAAATTCGCGGATGACACGAAAATTGGTGGGGTGGTAAATAGTGAGAAGGATAGCTTTAGGTTACAGGAGGATATAGACGGGCTGGTCAGATGGGCTGATCAGTGACAAATGGAATTTAATTTGTATAAGTGTGAGGTGATGCACTGGGGTAGGACAAACAAAGCACGGGAATACACGATGAATGGTAGGACCCTGGGAAGTACTGAGGATCAGAGGGACCTTGGTGTGCATGGTGTGCGGTCCCTTAAGGTAGTGGGACAGGTAGATAAGATGGTTAAGAAGGCATATGGGATACTTGCCTTTATTAGCCAAGGCATAGAATATAATAGCAGGGAGGCTATGCTGGAACCGAATAAAATGCTGGTTAGGCCACAGCAAGAGTATTGCGTGCAGTTCTGAAATCTGCATTATAGGAAGGATGTGATTGCACTAGAGGGAGTGTTTAGGAGATTTACCAGGATGTTGCCTGAACTGGAGAGTTTTAGTTATGAGGAGAGATTGGATAGACTGGGGTTATTTTCCTTGGAGCAGAGGAGATTGAGGGGGGGACATGATTGAGGTGTATAAAGAAATGAGGGGCATAGATAGGGTAGACAGGAAGGAACTTTTCCCTTTGGTGGAGGGATCAATAACCGTGGGGAAATAGATTTAAGGTAAGGGGCAGGAGGTTTAGAGGGGATGTGAGGAAGAATTTTTTCACCCAGAAGGTGGTGGGAATCTGGACCTCGCTGCCTGAAAGGATGGTAGACGCAGAAACCTTCATAACAATTAAGAAGTATTTGGATGTGCACTTGCGATGCCAAGGCAAACAAAGCTATGGGCCTCGTGCTGGGAAATGGGATTAGAATAGCTAGATGCTTGTTTGATTGGTGCAGGTTCGATGGGCTGAAAGGCCTTTTTCTGTGCTGTAGACCTCTATGACTCTATGACTCTATGACTCTAGTTTGCTGTGGGTAAATTGTCTGCTGCATTTCCTACAACAGTGACTACACTTCAAAAGTACTTCATTGGCTGCAAAGCGCTTTGAGATGTCCAGTGGCTGTGGAAAGCACTATATAAACGCATGTCTTTATTTTTTAATATCATGCTCCCATGGTGCCATTGGGGCCCTAACTTAATATTGATTGTATGTGTTTTCCAGGAGTCAGGGAATCTAGCAGTGAAAGGGAGAAGGAGCTGCCACTTCCAAAATGTAAATGTCTTTTCCAGCATTCGTTGTACCCCTGGAAAAGCAGCAGTGGTTCCCACAGTCCCTCGAGAAAGACTTTATCCTCCCATCTGCCAATTGCAGCCTCCCTCTCCTCACTCCTGATTGTCAACTTCCTCCCTCCCAGCCTCGACATCCTCTCTTCCCCACTTTCCCTTAAGATGAGATCTTCTCTCTCCCCCCACAATCACAATGGCTGACTGCCTTCCCTGCTGTGATATCCAATCTCCACACCCCCAGCTGTGATGTCCTCTCCTTCCCCTAGTCTTGATGCCTTCTCTTCCCACCGGCCCAAATATCACAATGGCCTCTCTATACCCGCTGCTGTGAAAACCTCTTTCCCTCTTTTCCCACTCATCCCACCACCAGTCTTGATGTCCTTATTCCTCCTCAGTTTTGAGGCCTCTCTCACCATGCCACAATGATAAATATCCCCCTGCGGTCCCCAGTGTAGCTTCCTATCACTGGTTTTCTCTCCTGACTACCGACTAGGCAATCAATTCCTCCATGGCACGTCAGTGTGGGAAGTGGATCTAAAAATGATAGCGGTCCTGCCGCCTGTCTGGCCAGGTTGTTCAGCCATTTTTGGGCCTGCCATTAGTTAAAGTGTTAATTAATCTATTCTCATCACAGGGGCACAGGATTTTCAGCAGTTTCTGTGTCTCTCTCAAATCCTGAGAGATGCATTCTAAACTTTCCTGATGTTATCACATGGTCTGAGGGCGCTATCTTAATCTCTGTCTGTCCCTTTACACAGATCGAGATTGACATGCATGTTTTTCATTTTTGTCTTAATATTTCAAGCAGGTTACCACCCTGTAGTTCACTTAAATTTATTTAGCACCTTATCGCTTTGAAGTTGGAAAGTTCAAACCACTTTACAGCCAGTGAATTATTTTTGAAGTGCAGCCACTGTGACATGTAGAAAAAGACAAAAGTTTCTTTGCACACTGCAAGTTCTTACAAAGACTTTTGACAAGCTATTTACATTTTTCTGTAGTGCTGACTGTGGGAGAATGCTGGCCAGTCCAACAAGAGATCTCCCAGCTCCTTTTCAAACAGTGCCATGGGATTTTCTATGTTCACCTGAACAAACAGGCATTTTACATTTCATCAAAAAGCACCTGCAGTAAACCCTTAGTATCAGTCTGGATTATATGATCAATTCCTGAAGTAGGGCTTGAACGCAAAACCTTCTGACTTTGAGGCAAAAAGTGTTACAAACTCATCCAAGATGAGAGTTTCAACTTGCTCAATTTACTTTTTTAATGCATTATAACAAAATATTTTCCCCAAGTATTGAGTTGTACGTCATGTTTCAAGAGGTTACAAAATAAACCTTTTTTAAAAGTCTCACCAATGACAACTTCTATTTGTGCAACACCTTTAGCATAATTAAATGTCCCATGGCATTTCACAGGAACATTATATAGCAAAATTAAACACCAAGTCACATAAGACAGGATTCGGGCAGATACTCAAAAGCTTGGTCAAAGAGGTATTAAGGAGAGTCTTAAGGGAGGAAAGGGAGGCGGAGAGGCTGAGGGAAGGATTTATAGAGATTGGGGCCAGGCAGCTCCAAGTACAGCAGCCAATGATGGAGCAAATAAAATAGGGGATGCTCAAGAGGCCAGAATTAGATGAGCACAGCTATCCCCGAGGATTGTGAGCTGGTGGTAATTACAGAGATAGGGGAGGGTGAGGCCATGGAGGAATTGAAAACCAGGGTGAGAATTTTAAAATTGCGGACTTGCTTTACCAAC
The DNA here is from genome assembly GCF_964194155.1 of Cetorhinus maximus. Taxonomy (NCBI): domain Eukaryota; kingdom Metazoa; phylum Chordata; class Chondrichthyes; order Lamniformes; family Cetorhinidae; genus Cetorhinus; species Cetorhinus maximus. Next base: position 104,093,290 of record NC_135885.1, read on the forward strand.
CAAGGCCAACAAGCTCAGGGGTTATGGGTAAATCGGACTTGGCAGAGGTAAGATCATGGGCAGCAGAGTTTTAGATGACCTAAAGTTTATGAAGGGCAGAATATGGGAGGCCAGTAGAAGTGGGAGAAAAGAGTCATGTCTGGATGTATGAAAGGCAAGAATAAGGGTTTCAACAGCAGATGCGTTGAAGCAGGGGTGGAGTCAGCAGTTACAAAATATGTGGCCTGTAGTTCTGCAGAGGGAAGACAAGACAGTAACTAGAAAAAAGATGCAAGTTCAGGGCTAGGCCAACATTTTATTTTTAGTTTTATAAAGTGCATCAGTGTCATACACAAAACTGTGTTCATTCCAAGAGTCGACGGGAACAGTGGGGGCTGAAAGCACGGGGAGAGAGAGAGAGACCAGGGGTGGGTGGGGATTCCAACAGTGAGTGAGAACAGTGAGGCAGAAAATGCAGAGAGAGAGAGTTGAGTTCACTCCAGGAGTTGGAGAGAACAGCGGGGGCTGAAAGTGCGGAGAGAGAGAGAGCAGGAGTTCAATCCGAGAGTTGACGAGAACAGTGAGGGCTGAAAGCACAGGGAGAGAGAGAGAGAGCGAGAGCGGGAGTTCACTCTGAGAGTCGATGGGAACAGTGGGGGCTGAAAGCACGGAGAGAGAGAGAGTGGGAATTCACTCTGATAGTTAGCAAGAACAGTGGGGACTGAAAGCAGGGAGAGAGAGTTGGAGTTCACTCCGAGAGTCGGTGAGAAGAGTGGGGGCTGAAAGTGTTGGGGGGAGAGAGCAGAATTGGATTCCGACAGTCGGCAAGAACATTGGGAGCAGAAAATGCAAAGAGAGAGAGTGGGAGTTCACTCCAGGTGAGAACAGCGGAGGCTGAAAACGTGGAGAGAGAGAGAGAGAGCGGGACTTCATTCCAAGAATTGGCAAGAACAGTGTGGGCTGAAAGCGCAGAGAGAGAGAGAGCGAGAGAGAGAGTAGGAGTTCACTCTGAGAGTCAGTGAGGACAGCGGGGGCTGAAAGCATGGAGAGAGAGACAGAAAGAGAGAGAGAGAGTTCATTCCGTGAGTCAGTAAGAACAGCGGGGGCTGAAAGCACGGGGAGAGAGAGAGCGGGAGTGGATTCCAACAGTCGACGAGAACAGTGAGGCAGAAAGTGCAGAGAGAGATAGAGTTTGAGTTCACTCCAGGAGTCGGCGAGAACAGCGGGAGCTGAAAGTGCGGAGAGAGAGAGTGGGAGTTCGCTCCGAGAGTTGGCGAGAACAGTGGGGGCAGAAAGCATGGAGAGAGAGAGAAATTGGAGTTCACTCTAAGAGTCGGTGAGTACAGTGGGGGCTGAGAGCGCAGGGAGAGAGAGTGGGAGTTCACCCCAGGAGCTGGCGAGAACAGCGGAGGCTGAAAACATGAAGAGAGAGAGAGAGCGGTACTTCACTCCAAGAATTGGCAAAAACAGTGTGGGCTGAAAACGCGGAGAGAGAGCGAGAATTCACTCCAGGAGACAGAGAGAACAGGAAGGGCTGAAAGCGCAGAGAGGGAGAGAGAAGGAATTCACTTGAAGAGTCGGCGAGAACAGCGGTGGCTGAAAGCGGGGAGAGAGAAAGAATGGTAGTTCACTCCAAGAGTTGGTGAGAGCAGTGAAGGATGAAAGTGCGGAAAGAGAGAGAGAAAGAGTGGGAGTTCACCCCATGAGTCGGCAAGAACAGTGAGGGCTGAAAGCATGGAGAGAGAGAGAGGGCGGGAGTTCACTCTGAGAGTCGACAAGAACAGCGGGGACTGACCTCTAATGAGTTTTCGCATTCTAAAACAAAAATCAAGGTGTGACAGCATAGGGAGCAGGTAGGTGACTGGGCTGGTGAATATCCATTGCCTTTGCTTGATTGTCTTTCAAATTGGTCATTTATTTGTAATTGTAAGGTTTTATTAGCATCAGTATGGTTTGTAAATATTAGTAAGCATGTCCTGAGTAGTAGGATTTGTTAAATATAAAGTAAATTAAGAAAAATAATTAAATTAAATAACACATAATAAAAGAGCGGAGCCAGGAGAGGAGCCAGGAGTTCAAAAAGAGCTAGTTGTGGTGCTGGTGGTGGGTTTAAGTGGACCGACCAGATTTGGAGAAAATCAAGTGTGAAATCAGAGGGAACGAGAGAGGAGCCCAGGAGGTAAAAGAGCATGAGGGGGAGAGAGAAATGGGACTTCATAAAGAGCCATGAAAGGGAGAGGAGACGACGATTGGTGAGTGACTAGTGAGTAAACGCTTTATATAAAGTTTAAGGTATGTCAGTGCAGCTTGGCTATGTGGAATGTGCATCTTGCAGGATGTGGGAAGTTGTGCAGGCTCAAAGTGCCCTCGATGATTACATCTGCAGGAAGTGTCACCAGCTGCAGAAACCTGAGCTCCGGGTTCCAGAACTTGAGCGGTAGCAGGAATCACTGTGGTGCATCTGCAAGGCTGAGGATTCTGTGGATAGCACGTTTAGTGGGGTGGTCACACTGCAGCTAAAAAGTACATAGGCAGAGAGGGAATGGGTGATTGCCAGGGTATCTAAGGGGGACACACAGCTAGTGCAGGAAACCCCTGAGGTTACCTCGCTCTCTAACCACTTTTCCATTTTGGATACTGGTGAGCGAGATGGTTCCTCAGAGGACTGTAGCAAGAGTCAAGTCCATGGCACCATGGGTGGCTGAGCTGCACAGGAGAGGAGGAGGAAGAGTGGAAGTGCTATAGTGGTAGGGGATTCCATAGTTAGAGGAGCAGACAGGCGTTTCTGTGGCTGTAGGTGTGACTCCAGGATGGTATGTTGCCTCCCTGGTGCCATGGCCAAAGATGTCACAGAGCTGCTGCGGAACATTAATTTGGGGGAGGGCGAACAGCCTGAGGTTGTGGTCCACATTGGGACCAATGGCATAAGTAGGAAAAGGAATTAGGTCCTGAAAGCAGATTTTAGCAGAGTTAGAAAGGGCATTAATAAATACAACCTCAAGAGCAATAATCTCACGGTTACTCCCAGTGCCACATGCTAGTGAGCATAAGAACAGGAAGATTGAGCAGAGGCTGGAGAAATTGAGTAGGAGGGAGGGCTTTATATTTCTGAGGCATTGGGATTGGTTCTGGGGCAGGTGGGGCTGGTACAAGAAGGATAGGTTACACCTTAACAGGACTGGGACTAATGTCCTCATGAGGAGGTTTGCTAATGCTGTTGGAGAGGGTTTAAACAGATTGGCAGGGGGATGGGAATCTGAAGGGAAATTCAGAGTGCAGAGGAGAAAAACTGGTAGTGGAAAGTAGTGAAGTATCAACTAATAATGAGGATATATCAAAGAGCAGTATCAAGGTACTTAGCATACTTGAAGACTTTGATAGAATTAGAGTAGGGAATAGTAAGTCTTTAGATGGGGTCAGAATAAGGGGGAAAGTAAAAAAGCCTAAAAAGCCTAAGAGCTCATGTGCATGTATGTGAATACACAGAGTGTGATTAATAAGATTGGTGCTCTGCAGGCACAGGTTGAAAAATAGAATTATGATATTATTGCTATAACAGAGACATGGTTCAAAGAAGGGCCGGCCTGGGTATTAAATATTCCTGGGTACAAGGTGTTTAGGAGAGACAGGAAAGGAAGAAAAGTTGTGGGGCAGGGGGGTGGTGGGATGTAGTAATATTGGTTAAAGATGGTATTACAGTACAAGGGAGAGAGGATATTCCAGAGGGGTCAAGGATGGAATGTCTCTGGCTAGAGGTAAGGAATGAAAAAGGTGCAATCACGTTGATTGGTGTAGTATATAGACCATCAACTAGTGGAAGAGATGTGGAGAAACAAATTTTCAAAAAAATTACAGAGAGGTGCAAGAATTATAATATAACCATAATGGGGGACTTCAATTCTCCAAATATAGACTGGGATAGGAATAGTACAAAGGGATAAGAGGGGTGAGAGTTCCTGGAACGTGTCCAAGATAACATTCTGCAGCAGTATGTCTCCAGTCCAACAAGAAGGCATACACTTTTGGAACTGGTTCTGGGGAATGAGTTGGCCAAAGTCGATCACATGTCAGTGGGAGAGCCTCTAGGGGACAGTGACCATTGTATCATTAGGTTTAGGTTAATCATGGAAAAAGACAGGGAACAATCCAGAGCGGGGATAATTAATTGGGGTAAAGCCAACTTCGATGGGATGAGAATGCACCTGAGTCGAGTGAGTTGGAATCAAATGTTGGCAGTAAAGACGGTAGCTGAACAATGGGCCGCCTTTAAAAAAAAAGTATTGCAGGCAATGTCAAGGTATATTCCCTTGAAGGGGCAAGGTAGGACAAATAAATCCAAAGCATCCTGGATGGCGAGAGAGATAGACATGAGGATGAAAAGGAAGAAGTGCGTATACGACAGATGTCAGGTAGAAAATACAATGGAGAATCAGGCTGAATATAGAAGGACCAGAAGGGAAGTGAAGAAACTAATAAGAAAAGCAAGGAGAGAGCATGAAAAGAGGCTGGCAATGAACATAAAAGGGAATCCCAAGGTCTTCTATAAGCATGTAAATAATAAAAGGGTGGTAAAAGAAAGAGTAAGGCCGATTAGGGTCAAAAAAGGGGACTTGCATATGGAGGCTGGAGAAATGGCAGAGGTGTTGAACAAGTACATTGCATCTGTCTTTACAAAGGAAGAAGATGCTACCCAGGCCGAGGTGAGAGAGGAGGTAACTGGTACACTAGAAGAACTTACAATCGAGAGGAAAGAGGTGCTGGTATGGCTATCTTTACTTAAAATAGATAAGGTACCAGGACTGAATGAGATGCATCCAAGGGTACTAAGGGAAGTGAGAGTGGAAATTGCAGAAGCACTAGTGATAATCTTCCAGTCTTCCTTAGACACAGGGGAGGTGCTAGAGGACTGGAGAACTGTGAATGTTACACCCTTATTCAAAAAGGGGAGCAAGGATAAAGCTGGTATCTACAGGCCAGTCAGTTTGACCATAGTGGTAGGAAAACCTCTGGAAACTATGGTATAGGATAAAATCAATAGTCATTTAGACAACTGCAGGATAATTAAGGAAAGCCAGCATGGATTCATTAAGGGGAAATTATGTTTCACTAACTTGTTGAAGTTATTTGAGGAGGTAATAGAGAAGGTTGATAAGGGAAATGCTGTTGATGTGGCGTATATGGATTTTCAAAAGGCATTTGATACAGTGCCACACAACAGACTTGTGAGGGAAATTCTAGATCATGGGATAAAAGGGAAAGTAGGCACTGGGATAAGAAATTGGCTGAGTGACAGGAAACAGAGAGTAGTGATAAATGGCTGTTTTTCAGATTGGAGGAAGGTTTGCAGTGGAGTTCCTCAGGGGTCAGCATTGGGACCTTTGCTCTTCCTGATATATATTAATGACTTAGACTGTGCTGTTCAGGGCATGATTTCAAAATTTGCAGGTGATACGAAGGTTGGAAATGTTGTCAACTGTGATGGAGATAGTCTTGAACTTCACAAGGACATAGACATGTTGGTGGATTGGGCAGACAAGTGACAGATGAAATTCAATGCAGAGAAGTGTGAGGTGATTCATTTTGGCAGAAAAAATATGGTGAGACAGTATAAAATACAGGGAGAGCCTCTAAAGGAGGTGCAGGAACAGAGGGACCTCGGTGTATACGTACATAGGTCATTGAAGATGGCAGGGCATGTTGAGAGAGCAATTAATAAAGTATATAGTATCTTAGGCTTTATTAATAGGATCAATGAGCATAAGAGTAAGGAGGTCATATTGAACTGGTTAGGGCTCATCTGGAGTACTGCGTCCAGTTCTGGGCACCATGCTTGAGAAAAGATGTGAAGGCTTTGGAGAGTGCACAGAGCAGATTCACAAAAATGATTCCAGTGATAAAGAATTGTCATTATGAGAATAGATTGTAGAGGTTGAGGCTGTTTTCCTTGGAGAAAAGAAGGCTGAGAGAAGACTTGATAGAGGTATTCAAGATCCTAAGGGGTATCGATAGGGTAAATCATGAGAAATTGTTCCCACTCAAGAGAACACTAAGAACTAGAGGGCACAGATTCAAAATAATTGGCAAAAGGAGTAAATGCGATGTGAGGATTTTTTTTTTCACCCAGAGGGTGGTTGGGGTCTGGAACAAACTACCTGAAAAGGGTGGTGGAGGCAGGTTTGATCGAGGTATTCAAAGGGGAATTGGATTGCTACCTGAAAAGAGATCATGTGCAAGGTTAGGGGACATGACAGGGTAGTGGGACTAGGTGGAATGCTCTTTCAGAGAGCCAATGCAGACTCAATGGGCCAAATGGCCTCCTTCTGCACTGTAAATACTGTGATTTTGATATTTGAATAAACTTCAAACGAGAGAAATTAAATGCTGATCCACTTTATTCAAGGGAACTAAGAAACCATACAAAAATAGCATTTTTGAGAGAGCTTTATTACTTGTAATTGCAGTTACAAATGAACTGACACCCCATGCATTAGAACTGTTCACAAAATTTTGAATTCTTCCAATCTCCTTCATTTTACTTCAATTTCACTCAGAACACAATATAAGATCAGTCCAGCTTCATCAGTAACTGAAAGTATCGCATGGATGTAATGACTTCCTAACTCCCCCAATTTATACCAAAAAAAGGGTAACCCTAAATGCGTTGTTCAGATGAATACTGAAAAACACTTTCAAATTTCAGAACACCAGCTTTGCATTATATAAGAATTGTTTTCTTCAAGTGCCCATGGTAATGATAAAACAAGAAATTTCATATCTTCGGACATAATCGCTACATAAAAGCTAAGCTGTGATCTTACTATGTTCCATTAATCAAAACATATAACTATCACAGTTAACCTTGAAGGCTGCAGTAGGTGCAGTAGTAAAGCTCAAGACTTTTTCACACACTCGGACCAATTGAACAAACTTTATTAAAATGCAACAAGTATATTCTCATAGTAGTTGGATACCAAAAAAGATCTTCACAGAATCACACAGAATCACACAGAATCACAGACTCTCAGTGCAGAAGAGGCGCTTCGGCCCATCGAGTCTGCACCAACATGTGAGAAACACCTGACCTACCTACCTAATCCCATGTACCAGCACTTGGCCCATAGCCTTGAATGTTATGATGTGCCAAGTGCTCATCCAGGTACTTTTTAAAGGGTGCGAGGCAACCCGCCTCCACCACTCCCCCAGGCAGTGCATTCCAGACCGTCACCACCTCTGGGTAAAAAAACTTTTCCTCACATCCCCCTTAAACCTCCTGCCCCTCACCTTGAACTTATGTCCCCTTGTGATTGACCCTTCCACTAAGGGGAACAGTTGCTCCCTATCCACCCTGTCCATGCCCCTCATAATCTTGTACACCTCAATCAGGTCGCCCCTCAGTCTTCTCTGCTCCTGAAGGAGATAGCTGAAGAGATATTGGAGGCATTAGTGGTGATCTTTCAGGAATCACTGGAGTCAGGGAGGGTCCCAGAGGCCTGAAAATCGCTAATGTAACCCCCCTGTTTAAGAAGGGAGTGAGGCAAAAGACAGGAAATTACAGGCCGATTAGCCTAACCTCGGACATTGGTAAGATCTTAGATTCCATTATTAAGGATGAGATTTCAGAATACTTGGAAGTGCATGGTAAAATAGGGCAAAGACAGCATGGTTTCATCAAGAGGAGGTCATGCCTGACAAATCTGTTAGAATTCTTTGAGGAGGTAACGAGACAAAGGAGAGCCAATGGATGTTATCTACTTGGACTTCCAGAAGGCCTTTGACAAGGTGCCGCACAGGAGGCTGCTCAGTAAGATAAGAGCCCATGGTGTTAGAGGCAAGGTACTAGCATGGATGGAAGATTGGCTGTCTGGCAGGAGGCAGAGAGTGGGGATAAGAGGGTCCTTCTCAGGATGGTGGCCAGTGACTAGTGGAGTTCCGTAGGGGTCAGTGTTGGGACCACAACTTTTCACTTTATACATTAATGATCTAGATGAAGGAACTGAGGGCATTCTGGCTAAATTTGCAGATGATACAAAGATAGGTGGAGGGACAGGTAGTATTGAGGAGGTGGGGAGGCTGCAGAAGGATTTGGACAGGTTAGGAGAATGGGCAAAGAAGTGGCAGATGGAATACAATGTGGGGAAGGTCATACACTTTGGTAGGAAGAATAGAGGCATAGACTATTTTCTAAATGGGGAGAGAATTCGGAAATCTGGAGAGCAAAGGGACTTGGGAGTCCTAGTCCAGGATTCTCTTAAGGTTAACTTGCAGGTTGAGTCGGTAGTTAGGAAGGCAAATGCAATGTTGGCATTTATTTCGAGAGGACTAGAATATAAAAGGAGGGATGTGCTGCTGAGGCTTTATAAGGCTCTGGTCAGACCTCATTTAGAATATTGTGAGCAATTTTGGGCCCTGTACCTCAGAAGGATGTGCTGGCCCTGGAGAGGGTCCAGAGGAGGTTCACGAGAACGATCCCAGGAATGAAAGGCTTAACATATGAGGAACGTGTGAGCACTGTGGGTCTATACTCGATGGAGTTTAGAAGGATGAGGGGAGATCTGATTGAAACTTACAGAATACTGAAAGGCCTGGATAGAGTGGACGTGGGGAAGATGTTTCCATTAGTAGGAGAGACTAGGACCCGAGGGCACAGCCTCAGAGTAAAGGGAAGACCTTTTAGAACAGAGATGAGGAGAAACTTCTTTAGCCAGAGAGTGGTGAATCTATGGAATTCATTGCCACAGAAGGCTGTGGAGGCCAGGTCATTGAGTGTATTTAAGACAGAGAAAGATAGGTTCTTAATTGGTAAGGGGATCAAAGGTTACGGGGAGAAGGCGGGAGAATGGGGTTGAGAAACCTATCAGCCATGATTGAATGGCGGAGCAGGCTCGATGGGCCGAATGGCCTAATTTCTGCTCCTATGTCTTATGGTCTTATGGTCTCCAACGAAAACAACCCAAGTCTATCCAACCTCTCTTCATAACTTAAATGTTTCATCCCAGGCAATATCCTGGTGAATCTCCTCTGCACCCCCTCCACTGCAATCACATCCTTCCTATAATGTGGCGACCAGAATTGCACACAGTACTCCAGCTGTGGCCTCACTAAGGTTCTGTACAACTCCAACATGATCTCCCTACTTTTGTAATCTATGCCTCAATTGATAAAGGCAAGTGTCCCATATGCCTTTTTCACCACCCCACTAACATGCCCCTCTGCCTTCAGAGATCTATGGACACACACACCAAGGTCCCTTTGTTCCTCAGAACTTCCTAGTGTCATGCCGTTCATTGAATACTTCCTTGTCAAATTACTCCTTCCAAAGTGTATCACCTCACACTTTTCAGGGTTAAATTCCATCTGCCACTCATCTGCCCATTTGACCATCCTGTCTATATCTTCCGTAGCCCAAGACACTCAACCTCACTGTTAACCACCCGGCCAATCTTTGTGTCATCCGCAAACTTACTAATCCTACCCCTCACATAATCATCTATGTTGTTTATATAAATGACAAATAATAGGGGACCCAGCACAGATCCCTGTAGTACGCCACTGGACACTGGCTTCCAGTCACTAAAGCAGCCTTCTGTCATCACCCCCTGTCTCCTACAACTAAGCTAATTTTGAATCCGCCTTATCAAATTACCCTGTATCCCAAGTGCATTTGCCTTCTTTATAAATCTCCCATGTGGGACCTTGTCAAAGGCTTTGCTGAAATCCATATAAACTACATCAATTGCACTACCCTCATCTACACACCTGGTCACCTCCTCAAAAAATTCAATCAAATTTGTTAGGCATGACCCCTCTCTGACAAAGCTGACTATCCCTGATCAAACCTTGCCTCTCCAGTGGAGGTAGATTCTCTCCTTCATAATTTTCTCCAATAGTTTCCCTACCACTGACGTGAGATTTGTCTTGTCAGTTATTGGAATTAACAGGCAGATTCACTGCATTCTGTAAAGAGATGGCCAAGCCTTTAGCATCAGTATGTGTAAATTAATAATCCCCTCATCTGTGGAGTTTGACTAAACTTTCAGTGACTCCAGCTACCCCATGAACCTTGGTGACAACAAGATTACTGACCAGTAAAGCACACATAATGGACATTCTATGGACTAAATGAGACAGCCATAAAGCACTGCGGGGCAGTCCAATGAGGGCTGAGTGGTACTTGTTTCCTTCATTGGGAGAGAGCAGGTAGGAAGGGGGCGGGGGGTTCGATCTGCAAAGGGCAGCTCAAAGAGCGACCGCCTCCCCCCTTCCTTCCCGCCCTTTAAACAGGTAAGTTAAAAAATAGGGCTTCCTGCCCCTTCCCAGCTGCCCATGCCAATCGTTTTATGGCATGAGCAGTGTATTACTATTATCAATTGGCTTGATCACCACCTCCCATATAATGGGGGTGAGTGGGAATGTGGTGGGGTGGGGATCCACCCTATTTTATGTGTTCCCCCCTGCCCCGCAGGAAACATGCCCACTGGGAGCACGTAAAATTCAGCCCTATATGTCACCCATTTTCCCAGTGGCAAATCAAGTAACTGAGTTTATGTCTTAGATTTCTTGCAAAATGAGAATGTTTGACTGCATTGGTGTTTATAATGGTCTTTTGCAAAAGAATGATTAGAGACTCATAAGGGAAAATAAAGCAAGGTCAGCATTCATACTCTATTCATCTGAATCGATACATCGCCCAGAGTCCATGTCATCACTGGTCTACAAAAAGCACGTCTGAGTGACTTATCACGTTGCTGATCATGGCACGATTTACTTCTTGAAAGATTACATTATGAACTGCCTTTGAGTTCAGTTCAGTTTATCTGCTTATCCTATCTTAAACATTTGTCTTTGTTAAGCGTGTATAAAAACACAGTATAAACCTATTGCTAACATGCAAAGAATCTGGACAGGTGTTAACTGCTAACAGTTCCACCGTGGCAGTGTCAGATGTAGACATGTTATTTGTTTGTTTGATTTTCCCTTCATTGTTTGCATTTTTCTTTCATTTATCTGATTTCTGTGACACTCCTCAAAGATGTTCTGTTTCAATGTGAACAACTGAGAGATTAAGATCAAATACATTTCAAAAAGCAGGGGGCTTTTGTTTTGCATCATTTTATGCAGGAACTGCTGTAAACAATAGTTAATGTTGAAAAGCAGAATTTATACTGGTGATTGCTCCATTTACTAGAGTAAAAATCTTTCCGGCAAATGCAGAGATCTGATGACATGAAGTGCGACTTTTTCTATTCACAGGTAATGATCAACCTTGTCAAAAAACAAGGGGTAGTGCCATTTCTTCAATAAAGACTGCCAAGCTCATTACCTTAGGGGTGCTCCTTCAGTGCAGATTATTTCCAACAAATTAACACTCAGTGGGCCGGATTTTGCCTCCAGAGTCGGGTAACATTTTCAGGTCCTAATCCCTCCCCAGGCCAAGTACAGAGCCTGAGATTTTTGCAGCTGTGGGCTGCTAGTAGACTGGAGGGCAGGTTGGGTGACCATTAGTGGTGACAGGTGCAGGATGGAAGCAGGACCTCTAAAGTGCAGGCCTGATTTAAAGGCATCACAGTAGCCATTATTGAGGCAGACGTTTGAAGGAGAAATGCAAGAACAAGGGAGGTAGGAAGCCTGGTACACAGGGCAGGGCTGCCCCTCTCTTCTCAGCTGTTGAACTCGAGGTCTTCCTGTCGGATGTGGGGGAGAGGAGGGATGTCCTCTTTTGGAGGGTGGAAGGAGAAGGTCACCTTCTCAAAGCAGTGGTGACTACAGGTGGTTCTCTTATTCATTAACTAACCTTTCATAGAAATGTCCTTGTCTTCATCACCACTGCTTCAATACAGCTTTCAATAAACTAGGGAAGTGAGTCATTGTATCAATACATAGTTGCTTGAATGTAATCGGCACTCTTGTTATTTATTACTGTACGCTAAGTCAGTTTCTGCTTGAGATTTTTCCAATTCTCTTTGTTGTACAGTTAAACTAAGTGCTGGTCAGATTGGTACTTTGCTGAGTGCTTTTGGTTGACCATGGGAGATGATCAAGGCAGGATTCAATCTGTCATTTGAAAGGGAATTAGTTTGGTGCAACCACAGTTGACTGCAAAAGAAACTACAACACAATTGTGATGTTTTACCCTTTCTAATTGCCATGGTTTTATACATAACACTGTTTAGTATGGAAGCAAAAAATTGCAGCACACATTGGGCACCATTTTCTGCTGGCACAGAGACAGATGGGCACAAAACTTAGCACCACCAGATGGCATGCATGTATTACACTGCTGTTCCTGATTCTGGCAGGGATTTCTGTATTTTTGTTGTCAGTGACTCGGTGGGCGAGGCGGGTGGGGGTGTGGAATGGATAGTCAGTGACTCGGTGGGTGGGGGATTAGTCAGGGCTGGTAGTTGGGGTGGGTGGTCTGGGTTTTTTAAAAATTCATTCACAGGATGTGGGCTTCGCTGGCTGGGTCAGCATTTATTGCCCATCCCTAGTTGACCTTGAGAAGGTGGTGGTGAGCTGCCTTCTGGAACCACTGCAGTCCATGTGATGTAGGTACATCCACAGTGCTGTTAGGAAGCGAGTTCCAGGATTTTGAGGAATTTGGGGGAGGTTGGGTAGTTTGGGGATTGGTAGTTGGGGAGCTGGATAGTCGGGCTGGGTAGCTCCGGTGCGATGGGTAGTTGGGAGGTTGGGTAATCAGATTGAAGGTAGTCGGAGTGGTGGGGAGTTAGGTCGGGGTTAATTGGGGTGGTGGGTAGTGAAGCAAGTAGATGTGGTTGGGGATGATGGGTAAGTGTGGGGGCAGGGGCAGCGGGGATGGGCTCCCCCATTAATCACAGACCTCCACCAGAAATTAACAGCGGCACAGTACAAGGTAAGTATTAGGGTAAGCATCACGCAACAGTCCAAGTCTCCAACACTAAGGTCTGTGTTGGAGTTTATTTTCAGATGAGCACAGGCAGCACAAAGCTGCCCATTGGAAGTTTATATGCCCACGCAACTACTGTGCATGTACACAGATCTGGACTACTATAGGGCCTGAACAGCGGCGAATATCTCTACATATGCATTGTTGGCATCGGAAGATCTGGGCCATTAAGGTAGTTGTTCAGAAAGGAAAAAGGGTGTGCTTGTAGCAACAGCAACATAATACAAAAGCTGAATTGGGCTGGAATTGAGATGAACATTTTTCAAAGCCTTTAATGTTTTAAAGCATTGTAGTGTAAAAAATAAAATGGCAAGATGCTTTCAAAACTTTGGAATTACAGTAAATTACATCTATTATTACCATCTATAAATTAAATGAGAACCTTATTGTATTAATGTACACCATTTCATTTACAGTGATAATGGTCTCAAGAAAATGTACATTTTTGTCAAATTCATTGTTGTGATTCAAATTCGAAACATGACTGGTGATTCGGGGTCATCAAAAACCAAGTTTTAAAATCAAACAACAGAAGTAGTTTTCAGTGTTTTAGTTTTTAAAATTTGCATGTGTACACACGCCTCTGTTTATATAAAACCTGTGTTCATAACTAATGAAGACAGGCACTAAATTGTGAGACTCCAGACTGAGAATTGGTAAAGAGATCCACTGCAATTGAAATTGTGGGTTGCCTAATCAAGCACTGAATAATTTATGTTGCAAGTATTTTGTCATAGAAACATAGAAAATAGGAGCAAGACTAGGTCATTCAGCCCTTCGAGCCTGCTCTGCCAGTCAGTATCATTATGGCTGATCCTCTGTCTCAACGCCATACTACCGCTCTCTGCCCATACCCCTTGATGCCTTTCGAGTCTAGAAATCTATCTATTTCCTTCTTAAATATATTCAGTGATTTGGCCTCCACTACCATCTGTGGTAGAGAATTCCACAGGTTCACCACCCTCTGAGTAAAGACGTTTCTCTTCATCTCAGTTCTAAATGGCCTACCCCACTTCCTGAGACTGTGACCCCTTGTTTTAGATCCCCTGGCCAAAGGAAACATCATCCCTGTGATGTTACGAAGTGATACAACCTGGTTCATCAGAGGAAGGAGGAAAATAGTGTAAAGCTCAGTACTGGCCAGGGACACGCTTGCTTACAAAACTGCAGCTCTATAATTAAGGGGAGAACTGAGGTAGCAACTGTCTGAGGGAGGGAGGGATATTAATCCTGGGCTGTGTAAACTTCCTTAGATTAGAAAAAAAGCTTTGATAACCCATGCAGAATCCTGTGCACCTTGACCTTACTAAACCAAGTGCATAGTCATAACAAACAAGGCAATGATTGAGCAGTGTGCATGTCTAACTTCCAACAAGATCCCAGATTTTGGGAGTAACAAATGGAATTTTCTTAGTAAATGAATATAGAGGCCAGGATTTTACAGCCCCTCCCATTCGACAGGATATTGTGCAGAATTTTGCCCTCGGAGGCCTTGCGGGCCCCACTGGCTGGGCGACGGGCGGACAGCCGACCTCCGCCACCGAAACGAGGCCCACTGCCATTTTGAGTGGGCGGGCCAATTAAGGCCTGCCCAGCAGCCTGCCCAACAGGAAGCGCTATGCACTTCCTGTTCTGCGGGAGGAGGGAATCCCCATCTGTCAAAGTGTACTCTTTCACACATGTGCACCTGCTTCCTGAGGCAAAGTCCTGTCTCAGGGACATTAGTGACAGGTAAGTAAAGTCTAAAAATAGAAAAATATTAAAATTATTAACATGTCCCCCTCATGTGGCAATGTCACATGAGATGGGACATGTTAATAATAAACACATAAAATTTATTACATTTTTAAAAAACGGACATGAAACTTCATCCCGCCAGTGGATGAAGTTTCATGAATAATCTGGAGCCCGCTAGGGCTCCTGGCCTGCCTGCCAGCCTTAAGCTTGGATGGGCAGGTCTTTAATTATCTTAACTAGCCTGTCAATGGCCTCAATTGGCCATTGACAGGTCGGCGGGTGCACAGCTGATTTTGTTGCCGCCCGCCTTCCTAAAAATTTAAATGGCCCGGGATGACGTCAGGGATTCCTCCCGACGTCATCCCGCGTCATTTTCCCCTCGGCGAGCGGGCCCCGCTCCCAAATCGCTGAGGGGCAAATCCTGGCCTATGGTTCCGCTGAACTGAATGGAGATTTAAAAGGTTCGCCTCATCCACTGGGGGTGGCGAGACACGCCACAACGGGGCCATAAAATCCTGGCCAGAGCATTATTTTAAAAATCATTTTTTTTGCAAGAAGGAATGCTTTCCTATTTAATGCAAACTATAACTGGAGGTATGCAATGTCAAGGAGCAATAGTGTCTGTTCTATTGAGCTCTAAATAAAATTATCATTAATAGTTAAAAAAAATTCAATTGGCGTTTCAATCCTAGGATATTAACACCTTGTTTTGTACATTTATAACACGTATTCCAATGAACACGTAGGGCCAGATTTTGCTCTCAGCAGTGAACAACGAGTGTTAACCATTGTTTCTATACTTATTTCTATATGGGATTTGCCACTGGAGCACACTGTAAATTAGAGAGTCAAAATGCTACACTACCCTCTACAGGAGATCTGGAACCTGTGTGTACAGGACTAGCACCTGTACATCTCATTAACTAATCAGATTGAAGAATCATTAATTATTCTATTAATCATTCACACTGTAGTCTGGATCTATGGATAGTGATGGTAGAGGCTCCGACATTGTTTCCATGACATGACTGACCAGGAATCTCTCCCACTCTTACCACCTGCTATTGGCATGTGCTGGAAGGATTTGCAGAATGATGTTCAACCTGTTTGTCTGCATTATGAATGCATCTTCCTTGGTCTACCCTAGAGTAGGACTTGAGCCTGGAATTTCTGGCTCAGAGGCAGGAACGGTACCCACAGGACCACAAGATCCCTGTTGAATCAGGTACAGAAATCAAAATAAAGAGAGGGCAAAAAGGATGGAATAAAGAAAGAGAAAAAGAGACACAAAGAGTTAAAAACAAGCTCTGTTCTCTCAAGCAGAGGGGGTAATTTTAGCCACTAATAATGGATGCATTTGGCGTGGGTGAGAAGTAAAGATATTTTAAAATTTCAAATCCTACTCCAACCTGCCCATCTCTGGTTCTAATGGCAGCTGGTTAGGGGGTGCATGCAATCAATGTGCTCTCATGGGTTAGTCATTGAAATATTTTAGAGGTTTTTGTAAAATTTCTTTACAGGATGTGCGTTTCGCTGGCTAGACCAGCACTTATTGCCCATCTCTAATTGCCCTTAAGGAGGTGGTGGTAAGCTGCTTACTTGAACAGCTGCAGTCCATATCATGTAGGTACGCCCACAGTGCTGATAGGGAGGTAGTTCCAGGATTTTGACCCAGCGACAGTGAAGGAACGACGATATATTTCCAAGTCAGGATGGTGATAGGCTAGGAGAGACCAAACGCAGACTGGGTGACTGCATTGTGGAACACAAGTCTGTCCTCAAGCATGACCCAGACCTTTCAGTCGCTTGCCAATTCAACACCCCACCCTGCTCTCATGCCCACATGTCCATCTTTGGCCTGCTGAAATGTTCCAGTGAAGCTCAACGCAAACTGGAGGAACAGCACCTCATCTTCCAATTAGGCACTCTACAGCCTTCCAGACTTAACATTGAGTTTAACAACTTCAGACCATGATCTCTGCTCTCCATCCTCACCCCTTTTTTATCCCCTTTTTCCACGTTCATTTTTATCTTTTAATTTTTATTTTATATATTTTTTCCCACTTATTTTTAATTTTTTAAACTTATTTTCATTATTATTCATTGTTTTATCCCCACCTTATAGCCTATTTTCGATCTTTTTCCCCACCACCATCCCCTCCCCCCACCCCACCCCACCCCCACCCCCACTAGGGCCATCTGTCACTGGCTCATGCTGCTCTTTCAAGAGGGCTTACCTTTGTCCGGCTATTATCACATTCTGCTTTCTATCCTTAATGTCACCATTAGCACATCCTTTAGTCAGTACCACCGCCATCAACATCCCTTTGACCTTTTGTTTATGACATGTTTGGCAATCTCTCCTTTGACTGCACCTATCATTGGCCTTCTATCCATCTTCACCTGTTCCACCCCCCTTAAACAGTATAAATTTCACCACATTTTTACTTCTCTTAGCTCTGAAGAAGAGTCATATGGACTCAAAACATTAACTCTGTCTTTCTCTCCACAGATGTTGCCAGACCTGCTGAGCTTTTCCAGCATTTTTTGTTTTTGTTAAGGCTGAAATTATGCTGTTTGCTACTTCATAATATTGCTGTTATCCACCACCACAAGGGTGCAATGGGCTAACTTTAAGTAGTGGTCATTATGTCAAATATCCCCACTCCCAATCAGTGAACTGATTCAACTTAAATTAGGCCCATCCATGAAAATTCCATTTGCCCCATGCCAAATTGTTCAGGTAAGCAGACCTTGTTTCCCCAAACCTCTGGTCAATTTATGCTATGTATGAAAGCTGCCTCTGGCATATTTGTGGATTGAACTTGTCTATTAAGGAGCATGGGACAAACAGAGTATGAGAGGTTGGGCTTGGGAATTAAGGATAAGCAGGGATGGAAAAATTTGAAGGCTTGCATTTTGTAGAAGGACTTGGGGGTGAGTGTTACTTGAGGGCAATATAATGGATCAGTGAACAGCAGAAAGGGAAGATGTTGAGGCATATGTATAACAGGCAATGGATTAAATGACTTCAAATATATATATAGTGACAGCATTTGAGAATGTGGAATGGAGGCCCTCAAGAGGGAGGCCTGTGAACAGCAGAGGTTAGAGTTTAGAGTTCAGAACAGGCCATTGCACAATAGAAATGGGGAGAGTTGGCAGTCAAAATATAGGAAAGGACTTTTTATTTATAAGATAAAAAGCTCTGCCAAACTTCCTTCCAAAGTAGGCCCCACCCAACTCTCAATACAACCTGGCAGGATGACCTCATCTATGAGAAAACCTGCTAATTACAATTTCATGTGCAGTTTAGATATTATGCAGAAAAACCTGTGTACCTGGCAGAATTGGAGTCCATAAATGCTTCCAAGTGCTGCTTCCCTAAATCCAATCATTTCCTGTTGAGTAAGCAGCACATTTGAGCTTCAGAAGTTTTCTGCATTTTGCAAATAGTCTTGCTATGTTGTGGTAACTCCCTTTGCAACATGTCAAGAAGCTTGACACCATCCAGGACAAAGCAGCCCACTTGATTGGCACCACATCCACAAACATTCACTCCCTCCACCACGACCCACAGTAGCAGCAGCGCATGCACTGCAGGAATTTACCAAGGCACCTTTGACAGCACCTTCCAAACCCACAGCCACTACCATCAGGGCAGCAAATAGATAGGAACACCACCACCTGGAAGTTCCCCTCCCAATTAACTCGCCATCCTGACTTGAAAATATATTGCCGTTCCTAAATCCTGGAAACCTCTCCCTAACAGCACTGTGAGTGTACCTACACGACATGGACTGCAGCAGTTCAAGAAAGCAGCTCACCATCACCTTCTCAAGGGCAACTAGGGATGGGCAATAAATGCTGGCCCAGCCAGCAAAGCCCACATCTCATGAGTGAATTAAAAAAAATGTCAGGTTGAAAACTGAAATAGATCCCAGAACATCCCCACATGGACAGCTTCATCTTATGCAAATTAACCCTTCCCTGGGACAAGATCAAGGGTGCAGAAACACCCCTCTGTATTTCTGGAAGAGTAGGTGCCCCCACAATTTTGGGTGTAGTTCAGGGCACATTTTTTAAAATCTTCTGCATTGTTATTTACATTACTTTCCCTCTAGTCAATCTTTGGTTTACCCGCTATTAGAGTTATTTAACAAATTAAACCTCTAGCAAATGGCAAAATAAGATTTCTAACTCTAATAGTTATAGTTTTGGGAAATGTAGGACCGGAGCTTTAAGAGTAATCTTGTGTTGTAAGATCACATGATCTGTGTAAACCAATGAGTTAGCAGCTCGGGGAACCGCTACAGGAGAGTTCTGGAGTTTGACACACATGTGTAGTTGCTGCTGCTGTCTTTTAAATAAAGTTAAATGTTTCCACTAAGAAAAGTTGTCTGAAGCTCAACTCTGTAACAAACTGGTGACAAGAGTAAATCAGATTTGGTGCTGTACCTCACCCAGCAATTGTGAGTATCTAAGTTAAAAATAAAAGAAGATATACTCCTCCGAAATGGCACAGTTTGGCAGAAACGATCTCTTTGAACTAGCCACAGATGATTGGTCTCAATATATATAAAGTCTTGTGTTCTTCTTTCAAGCAAACAAAATCATGGGGGACGAAAAGAGGAGAGCAATTCTCCTGAGTAATTGTGGGAGCAAGTCCTACAGTTTAATTCGAAGCTTGACGGCCCCCAGTGCCAGAGATTCGAAGACTTTCAGTGAATTAGTAGACATAGTTAAGGGGCATTTTCAAACCAAATCCTCAGTCACAATGCAGAGGTTCAGGTTCAAATCATGGAATAGAGCCCGAGGGGAGACAATTGTTACCTACATGGTGAAATTAAACCAACTAATGGAATATTGTGATTTTGGTGAAACCCTGAATGACATGCTCAGAAATTGTTTGGTATGTGGTGTGCAGGAGGATGCTATTCAGTGAAGATTGCTGGCTGAAGTGAATCTTGATTTTAAGAAAGCGTTAGAAATAGCACTGGTGATGGAAAGCACTGTAAGGGATTCACAAGCAATTCAAGGGGTGCAAAATGGCGCCATTCTCCTAGTTGGGTAGGAACATTCAGCCGGAAGTGGCACAAAAAGACGGGACTCCGCCGCGAAGCAGCAAACAGCCACCGCTAACCGAAAAATGAGAGGAAACAGCTTGGCAACTAAGTCAAAAAATAACTTTAGTTGACATGGAAACAGTCAGCCTTCTTGTGATTGGCAATTTTAAAAAGTAGAATGTTATTTTTGTCACAGAAGTGGACACATAGCACATAGAGACATTGCAAAGCAAGATTTAAACAGGCCTCTAAACAAAAAACGAAGTCCAATGAAGTCTATAGTGTAGAAGAGCCAGAAACAACCAATTCTGACATTTATTTATTATTCAACACAAAAGTTGGGATGACAGAGCCAATGTTTGTTACAGTGCAAGTGAATGGTAAACCATTAAAAATGGAAGTAGGCACGGGTGCTTCTACCACTGTAATAAGGGAACACACTTTCAGATATTTAAATAAAGGTGATCAACAATTAAATTTGGAACAAACATCTGTCAAGTTGAAAACGTACACAGGCGAAGAAATCCAAAGCATCGCCAGAGCAACTGTTCATTATAGACACCAATCGGCACAGCTACCGATGATGGTGGTAGAAGGTGAAGGGCCAAGCCTTCTAGGGCATAATTGTTTGAAGGAGATTAAATTAAACTGGTCCAAAATCTTCCAGTTGCGTGGACTACCAGAGTTGCTAAAAAAAAATGACACTGTCGTCAAGGATGAACTAGGAAAATTCCAAGGCCAAGACTTACATGGAGCCAGAAACAACCCCCTCACTTCTTGAAAGCAAGACTGGTGCCATACACCCTGAGAGGAGGTTGCACTGAGCTGAACTGGCTAGAGAGGCTGGGTGTCATGAAGGCGGTTCAGTTCTCAGAGTGGGCAGCACCCATAGTCCTTAAACCACACCAGACCTTCCGGATCTGTGGGGACTATAAACTAATGGTAAACAGAGCAGCCAAACTAGACAGGTACCCTATTCCCAAGATTGAAGACCTATATGCCAAACTAGCAGGAGGGACAACATATACAAAGCTTGACATGAGTCAAGCATATCAGCAACTGGAGCTAGATGACGCCTCCCGGGAATTCGTAACCATAAACACCCACAAAGGGTTATACCAATATACACCCCTGCCCTTTGGTGTTTCCTCAGCCTGTGCCATTTTTCAGAGGACAATGGAGAGCTGACTACTGGGACTACCTCAGGTTGTGGTCTGCCTGGACGATGTACTGATAACTGATTTCACAGAAAAGAAACACTTGACTAAACTAGAGGAAGTCTTGAAATGATTTTTAGAAGCAGGAGCACATCTGAAGGGAAAAATGCACTTTTCAAGCAAATGAAGTCATTTATTTGGGCCACTGGGTAGATGCCCAAGGGTTACACACAGTTGAAGAGAAGGTTAAAGCAGTAAGAGAGGCACCTGCACCCAAGAACACCTCTGAACTTAAATCATTTTTAGGGATGATAAATTAGTAAGGGCGATTTCTACCAAATCTATCCACAGCTGTTTTTCAACCGAAGACACGGGATGACCAGTCAGGATGGTATTCTATTATGGGATGCATGGGTAGTAGTTCCAGCATAAGGGAACCACTTATAGTAGAGCTACATAGTGCCCATCCAGGGATCTCCAGAATGAAGACGAAAGCGCAGTTATCTTTGGTGGCCAGGGATGGATGGCGATATTGAAAATATGGTGAAACACTGTGTGCAGTGTCAACAGCTGTAAAGGTTGCCGTGGCAGCCCCATTACACCCATGGGAGTGGCCTGGTAGATCCTGGGTGCGATTGCACATTGGTCCTTTCCTTGGAACCATGTTTCTACTGATTATGGATGCTCATTCCAAGTGGTTAGATGTTTATGAGGTAAAGTCACCAACATAAGGTGCTACTATAGAAAAACTATGCCAGAGCTTCGCCATCCACATATTGCCAGGGGTAATCGTCTCAGATAATGGTACTTCATTTATATGCACCAAGTTCCAACGATTTATCAGCCTCAACGGTATCAACCACATGAAGACTGCACCGTACCATCTGTCATCAAACAGACTAGCGGAAAGGGCAGTACAAACTTTTAAGGTGGGAATGAAAAAGTTAATAGGTGATTCGTTGGAGACCAAACTTGCTCATTTTCTATTTCACTACAGAATGACCCCCCACACTACGACAGGAGCACCTGCAGAATTACTGATGAGACGCTGTCTTCGGACAAGACTAAGCCTAATACTTCCCAATTTGGAGGGGAAAGTGGAGAAAAGTCAAGGGAACCAAAAAGCAACTCATGATTTGCGTAGTCATGAACAATTAGCTGTTGGGGAAGCAGTATATGTAAAGAATTTTGGTGGAGGACTGAAGTGGTTACTTGGCAAAATTAGTTGTGACCGGACCATTGTCCTACCATGTGGGCGTGGAGGGCCAGATCACCCGTAAGCATGTGGATCATTTAAGAAAAAGAGAGATACCCCAACAAAATGGTGTTCTGCCTGTAACCATCACTAAACCAGTGATTCCTGTTGAAGTTGCTCAGCCAAGGACAGACATGCCTAATGTCTCTAACGGAGTGGAAGACACTGAACTGCCTGTGCCGAGTGAGGTGCCTGATATGTTTTCGCGGTTCCAGAGAATGCATTTCCTACAAAAGAATCTGAAGTCGTGGAGCTACGACGTTCCACACGGATCAGGAAATCACCTGAAAGACTGAACATGTAATTTCACGACCTGTGTAAATATTGTAATATCATGAGATAAATATCCTTGTAAATACAAAATATACAGAAAAGTTAAAGGAGGAGGAATGTGGTAATTATAGCTTTGGGAAATGTAGAGCTGTAGTTTTGAGAATAATGCTGTGTTGTAAGATCACATGATCAGTGTAAACCAATGAGTTAGCAGCGCAGGAAACCTCTACAGGAGAGTTCTTCTTTAGTTATGGAGTTTGATGCACAAGTGTAGTTGTCACTACTGTCTTGTAAATAAAGTTAAACGTTTTCACTACGAAAAGTTGTCTGAAGATCAATTCTATAACACTAACAGAAGTCAAAAAGATGACATAATTCCAAACAAAAATCACAAAAATTACAAACAGTTGCCTTATGTTTAAAATAATTTTCCAACAGATGTCTACCCCTTTTTGTGAAGATATGAGGCAACCAGGCAACGAACACTCTGTAGCAACGGATAAAGCCACAGGCTTCAGTTCATAAAGAACTTGGTCTGCATATGGAAACAGTAATGCAGTTGCAAATACAACAATCTTTTTTAGAAAAGTTTGGACTAAAATACCGCATTCTGTATAAACCCAGGCAGTTAAAAAAACAGGGACCGGTGCGTACATGGGAGAGTTTCAAATTTCTTTGCATAAGTGGCTTGGAATTTTGGGTATGGGAGCTTGCATTTCTGTGTAATCATCTGTGGCTTCCTCTCTGGTTGTAAGGTCTATCTGGTTCCCATCTCTAGAACTTTGCTCCTCCCTGCTGTAAGAAAAGAGACCTCCACGTGTTTGAGGTCTGACTGTCTTCTTTCTTAGAGAAGGGAATGTTTGGTATTGTGTTATTGGTGTATATTAATGCATCAAATAACTGCCAAAGCTTGTAGAAGTTAATGTTCCACATTTAATCAGGTTCTTTATTAAATTATTTTTCAAAATACAAGTTATTAATGCTATTAACATGGATAAGAATATCTACTGACAATCAGCACATGTACATATAGACACCAGCCTGTGTACAAATCTAAAATTCTTCCAAGATAATTTCATTTTACCATTGCTATAAATACTGAAAATATACATCTTAATGTATAATTACAGTTTAGTTTTGAAGCAAAAACAGGGACCCTCCATTACTTTTCTTAAAAAAATCTATTTTCCCGTTGACTTATTTGTAAAATCACTGATGGAAATGAGTTAACTCATTGTTAGGAGAAATTAATCTTCTAAGCCATAGAATAAAATAACTTTAACATCTAAAATTTTAATAACATAACATGCAAACAGTATGTGAGAATCAGACAAATTTTATTCAAATCATGTGGTACATTTCCTTACTTCAACCATTATTAACTGACTCTGACTTGTCATAATTTGAACTGTGTCATCTGCTCCACCATGGATCACTTTCAATTTATGTATCTGTACAACACAGTAAGGAACATGGTGTACTTAAAAAATGAAGATCAATGTATGAATAATAATAAAGTATTTGGCACAAAAAACACATACATATTACAATAAAATTTAGCTTTGAAGCAAAACCAAGGAAGCCTTGCTTGATGTGCTACTATTTATTAGGTTTAACAGCTCCCCTGCAGTATTCAATAATTCAAAGGCTCCGATGGTATTTAACTGTGTAAATAAATAAATTCATGGTCTACGAAGAACTGGCTCATTTAGACAGTTCTATACATGTTGAAAGCAGTCTGAAACCAGCACCCACACTATAATTGCTAATATCTCAGCAGCTCACTTTGAGATCATAAAAAGTGATTCTCTTATCATGCTTGAGAATTCCCTCTAAAGAGTTAGGAAGGATTCTTCTTTATGGATTCCATGCTAAAATCACTTTGCAGAAGAATGAGGCAGTTTTATGTAAAACCACATTTCCCCCTCCGCTGTCTCACTGTTTGGTCTCTGATGTAATTTATTTTTCTTCCCTCAGTCTGATCAGTCATGGAATGCCATACTTTTTTGTTTGGCCCTTTTTCTCTTTAGGTAACAAGTAAATTCATCTCTTTTGTACTCTTAGTCCAGGATGTTGTTTAAAGCCCGTGGTTTGATTTGCTTGATAACGGAGTACAGTGCATAGTTGTTATAAGTTTGTGGTATACATCACCAGCTTAAACCAATCTTCTTGCTTCATTAAGTGTCACTTCCAATACACAAGACAGTAATGATTTGTAATTCGACACAAAATACCAGTCGAAACAGTCACATTATATATAGCCAAACAGTGAATACTTCCTTTTGCTACTGACAAGCTAAACAATAATGACAGGTTTAGATTATTTAATGCAGGTTATGGCTGGTAAGATGGTTTCTTTATCTGATTTGTGACTTAAGTATTATTACATGTTATCTGTAAAGGATGTCAATTTAAAAAGGAGAACATTAGTTCCACAATTATTAAATACAATGTTTTGATATTACAATCACTTCTAGTGCTGATCCTTCCTGTTTCAATATGGTTTTTAAAGCCTTGGTTTAAATTTAGAAAATTAAGCATTGTTGATGATAACTACAAAAGTATAAAAAATGCTGGAAAAAACTCAGCAGGTCAGCCAGCATCTGTGGAGAAAAACAGAGTAACAGAGTTAATGTTTCAGATCAATTGACCTTTCACCTGAACTCCTGATGAAAGGTCACTTGACCTGAAACATTTACTGTTTCTCTCCACAGATGTTGCCTGATCTGCTGAGTTTTTCCAGCATTTTGTTCTATTTTATTTCAGATTTCCAGCATTCGCAATATTGTGCATTGATGTTAAAATTATTGTTCTATTTTGCCCACATCAAGAAACTCACCCTTTTTAGAGGGTAAACTGAAAAGTTAAACTCAAAAAAGGAAACTGTATAATCAATCACCATCTGGAATACTGCTTCTGGATCACGTATTGCTTTGTGTCCAGGCAGAAAAATAAATAAAAACAAAACAAGATTGTAATTTCTTTGTGAAGGATTGCACAGCTTCAGACACATTTTGATCTTCAATTGAAGTGCTTTGCAGGATGTGGAATCGAACAAGTTTACTTATAAACTCTACATTGCCCACGTTAAGAATTGCCCAAGTCTTACTCATATTTCATTGATTCTTCTACAGCAGATAATATTTTTCATCTTGCAGACTGCCTGCTTTTACTGAATCAGTTATCCATGATTCCAACACAATTTTGAATTTCCTTTTAAATGTCATCCTTCGCAATTTTAGTTCTGAGAGACGTTGTACATCATTACCAATGACAACATGGGAGACACCTTCTTTCAAATTTGTGACACATTGTGCCCCATGAAACCGTAACTCTAAAATCCTCAAATCTAAACTTGTGCCATGTATCTGCGTACTAGAGTCACCAATTCTAGCGTAGAAATCTATATAAACAATGCAGTGTCTGAACATACTTAGAGAGGATACGTCCCATAAGTAACGCTGTTCTAGGTCAGCAATAGTTTTAAAGGGTAAATTTTGTTCTGGTTTACTCATTCTTTTGAACACCTCCTGGAGATGACTTTTATCAGTATCAGCATAATAGTTGTCTCCATAGCAATCATATTCCTGGGCAAAATGTTTTTCTGTTAAAGGTGACATATGAATCATATACTGAGGTTGCCAAGGTATAAAATGTTTCTTTTGTAAACACTCCAGCAACCAGTCAGCTTTCACCACATCATGTTCATTAGCGGCAACAAGATTTTTGACACGGACATTAACTGTGCCAACAATAACACAATATGTGTCCGGCCCGGGGTTCTGTATGACCAACCCTCCACATTTAGCTATTCCCTTCTCCAACTCAGCTTTGGGGTGGTCGTGAAGACCATTCAAGACACAAAATTCAACATCGTCAAAAATATTAGAAACTTTGTCAACACTCGATAGATCTTGGGCCTTAAACTGTTCTGCAATGCCAATTAACTTTTTGGCCTTTGTAGGATTCTTACGTTTTTTCTTATCTGGTTCCTCATCACTTAGGTCAACATGTTTAGATGCAAGTTTCCCAGATGCTTTATTGTATAGTTGATCCAAATCGTGCAATGTCATACAGTCGTACCAATCCTTATCATCTCTGATCTTTTCAATTCGTGGAAAACGCAAGGTGCAACCTGTTTTATACATATCACTGCTCACAATTTCAGCTGCCTTGACTTGAAGAATAACAGAATTACACGGTTCAATATAGACCTCTGGTTTTTCAGTGCCACATAGAATGTTTGGTGGAGGATCTCTTCTGCAGTAAGGTTTCCAGTGATTAGCCAGTTTCAGTCCAAGTTCATACAGCTCCTTCATTGTGTATCCAGAACCTACACGGCAAAGTGAGTGGAAGACTGATGGTTTCTCAGCAGGTGAAGCAGGCTCTGCAACAGCACATAAGAAATGAGATACCATTCCACCACGATGGCCTTTACCAAAGTAACCACCAACAATTAAGATGTCAAGCTCATCCATCAAACCGTCAATATATTCTGGCTTAATTTTCAACCAGCCTTCACCACGTTTGTCTGGTTTATAAACAGACAAAGGATCCTTCACCATAATTCCTTCTTCCCTTTGATCTATAGCTACATTTAGGGCATCGGCCACATCCTTTTTTGTTTTTATTTCCATTTTTTCCACAATCTGAATGCGTCCTGGCACTGACGTGAAGAGAGTTTGAAGGGTTTCATGTCTTTTCCTGAGAGTTTCATTTGCCAGCTTCTGGTTGTTTACCATTAGCACATCAAAGACACAGAAACAGGTTTGCAATTCTGAATCATCCACCATTCTTTTGATGTCAAACTTGTTTCCCTTCTGCATAAAGGCTTGGGTGATTGGGTTATAGGCCATCATCTCTCCATCCAGAATGCAGTTCTGCAACGTGCTCTTGAAGGCATTGTGAATGAATGGTGTGAGAGACCCTTGCAATGAAGCACCGCCAAACTGCTGACTATAATCATATCCATTACGAGAAAAATACTTGTAAACATCTCCATCCTTGTGAAGCTGGATACGCTCTCCATCCAGTTTAGTTTCTAAGTAGAAACTCTGGTTGTGCATTAACTTTTCAATGTGTTTTATATTGGCAATTGCAGCAAGCATAGGCTTAAAAGGAGAAAACATCGTGATGGAGACATCACTGAGGGACACAGTGGGATCATGAAGTTGTCTACAAACTTTCTCTAGGTCTGTCGTTACGCTGTGAAGTTCTGACGCATCTGCATGGAATAACTGAAATATAGTTTGTTGACTAATGCCTAATTTCATGTCTTTCAAGATCATACGAATAAGCCACTTTTGTTCCAATGCTGAAGTCTGACATACTAATTGCAATAGGCTCTTCTTGATCAAATCTTTCCTCTTGGCAGCATTATTAAGTGCAATAGAGTCCAAGTGTTCATTTACGCCTTGAACAGTTAGTGTGCCTTTATTTGGACACCTCTGTTTCAGAACAAAATATGCAATCACAGCAAAGTCACCTGCCTCTCTATGTGAGTTGGTTGGAGCTCTGTAGTTCAGGAGTTTAAGAGCATCTTTTCCATCTTTCGGCAAACCAAGAACTTCAATGTAAAGCTTTGCAAGCATTGTCTCTTTTATTCCATATGCCATTCTCTCCCTCTCAAGCTGAGGAAGGATCAGACGCAGTGCTGGGTAGAAGGAATCAGTGGTGTTTAAATCATTCTCATGAATGGTGTTATGGAAATTTCTCCATGAATCCAGGAAGTCTTTGAAATATTTATTTTTATCAGGCCTGGACTTAGTCTTCTGTATGTTTTCCAATGTTAAACACAGGTCACAAAAAGGGACTTTAGTGGCCACAGTCTTTATCAGTGAACTATCTGATACAGATGCTGCAGACATGATGAATCCGTAATAGTGCAAAGATGCAATCTGCCAATTGAAAAGACAAGGGATTGAAAATGCTAGTCTTTGAAGTCAGAGTGAATATGCACAAAAACATCTAATTTACCCAGTCAGGTTTTAAATGCAAATGTATTTTATACATATAACATTTCTTAGATGTGTCATGGACCCTATTTGGGCATCATGGTTTTCCTGGCTCTCGGTGACAATCGAATAGGATTTTCCCTATTATAAAATTCCCTGTCACACATTCATGCCTGTAGCTGTACTAACAGCTGCAGATTCCAATAGCATCACTAATGCACTTAAGGGAAATTTTCTTTATGCTAATTTGCTTTAAGCAATGCTGGAAACGAAATACAAAACAGAAATGTTTGTATAATATATAGATATTGGCCATTAGAACACAGAGCTGGTGAGGAATCGGTGCCATGGTGTTTTGCTATTTCCAGGATTGGTGAACCAACTGTACTTTATCATCAATTTTGTTTTTGTTTTACAGTTTTGCTGCATTTTTATAGTTTCTTTCCTTTCTTTTTCCTATTTCTATGTTCTTAACTTTTTGTCCTTTCTTAATGGCTCATGGAGCAGGCTCAAGGGGCCAAATGGCCTACTTCTGCCGCTATTTCATATGTTTTCTGCTTTTTCTTCGTCACAGTAAATTTTATATCTATAACAACTTTCTTTTAGTTTGCAACATAAAATCAGTTAACTCCCTCTCTGTGACCTGTCTGTTTATTGTCTCTCCTCTCAGACATTTTCCCGCCTTGAACTGTTTTTTAATATTGAGTCAATGGTCTAAAACATACGTGATATTGTTCAACACGTTTTAATTTAGGGCATTAAGTTATTTGCATAATAGCATTGAACAATATATTTGATTTTGTTCCACAAATACCCATAGTAATGCTTTATTTCTAATTGTTTTATTCAACATTCTGTTATATTGCTTTAGCAGGTCACATAAGAAACACATTGGGCCAGGAAAAGGCCAACTGGTCTGTTCCATGCTGTTGTAATGACTTGTGTAATACATACACTCCTTATCCACCCAGGGCCATGTAATCACCTCAGAGAGGCTAAAAACCAGATAAATGCCCAGGCCCATTTGGACATCAATGAAATCTTAAGTTAAAAAGCTGATAATCTATAGAAAGGCAACAACAAACCACTGTGGTAGTTTTCCAAGTTTCATCGTGGACCAATCCAATGGAAGTTCAACAGTCACCAACACCCTCTTAGAGGAATGGTACCTGAAGGAGTAGGAGAATACTCTATAGGAAAAACAGAAATGAACTATCTGACACAAAACTGTCAAACATTAGAAGCATGTGATTGCAGTAAACTTAAAAAATCTGCAAAAAATTACATTCTGTCATGCATGCGTATCAGATTTTGGATGAGACAAGTAGATGCAACACATGTATGCTATTGCAAATAAACATACAAATTAGGAGCAGAAGTTGATCACTCGGTCCCTCAAGCCTGCTGCACCATTCAATAAGATCACGGCTGATCTGATTGTAACCTCCCGCCTATCCCTGATAGCCTTTCACCCTCTTGCTTATCAAGAATCTATCTACCTCTGCCTTAAAAATAGTCAAAGACTCTGCTTCCACTGCCTTTTTAGTTAATCAAATCATATTGACTGTTTTGTAAGACCATAAACTGCAACAACAGGCTTTATACCACATTGGTGTAAAGTACTTTAAAAATAAATATTTGAAATTTGTCGTCTGAAGTCAATTTTGCCTCAGCCGAGGTATTAAAATCAGAAACGATACTTCATTTTAAAGAACCAATACCATGAGTCACAAAATACATGCTTATTTTTAGCTCATAAAAAGCAGCAACAATTATTGCTCTTCAATTCATATTTAGTTAACCACTGCTACTTTACACCATGTGGAGGGGTCAACTATATATAATAAAATCTTTGTGCTTTTTAAGTGGCGCACTTGTAGGAATGAAGGGGAGAGAGTATCAGTTTTTCTTCCAATTCAAACTTGTTCCATGAGCTCCTTGCCTCTGAACACAATCCCAATAATCAATCACTCTCTGTATCTATTCAGAATTCACTAGAGATAGAAAAAACTTGTCCATTCTTTCACCACTTGTCAGGTTTTTTTCTTAGCTGTTTGGCTCTTATGGTACATTGCCAGCTGTACTGGCTCAAGTATAGTATATGGGATTTAGCTTTTAAAGTTATCTCAGGAAAACATGAAAAGCTAATGCCTTCTGTTGAGGTTTCATATAGAAAAAAAAAATCTGTGCTAAAAATTGGCCTCCTTGGGAAGATTTTCCATTGGAGTGAATGGGACATACAAACATCAAGTTCTGGCATACTATAAATGCCCAGACTTTCTTGTCAATCATAAAAAAGTTATAAGTACAGCCAAGTGCATGCTAGGTGTTGTAAACTCGAGGTTGAATCCTTTCAGTCAGAAGTGGTGGATTTGGGGACCGCATGATGCAAGATTTCAAGAGTGCATTTACACAACTGACCTGCTGAACATTTCCAGCAATGTTTTTATTTCAGGATGATGTGTGACTTGGAGGAGAATTTGCCAGTGGTGGTGTTCTCATGCATTTGCTGCCCTTATCCTTCTAGCTGATAGGGTTGGCAGGTTTAGAAGGTGCTGTTGGAGGAGGCTTGGCGAGTTGCTGCAGTCCATCTTATAGCCAGTACACTACTGCACTGGTGGTGGAGGGAGTTAGTGTTTAAGGTGAAGATGCTAGCTGTTTGTCCTGGTTGATGTCAAGCTTCAACCAGGCAAGCGGAGGATATTACATCATATACCCCTGCCTTGTGCCCTGTAGATAGTGGACATACTTTGGGGAGTCAGGAGGTGAGTTACTCACAGCAGAATTCCCAAACTCTGAGCTTCTCTTGTAGCCACAGTATTAAGCGGTTGGTCCAACAGATCAACAGTTGGAGTGATGCAAGGATATACTCTGTTGCCTGATATATTTAATGTATAATTGGAAGCAATAATGAATCTTGCACTAGATGATGATATTGGAGTTTCCATATATGCAAGATTTCTAAAAATCTCAGATTTGTTGATGATTTTGATGTTATAGCAACATCTAACACCAGCATAAAAGCAGAAAATGCTAGAAGAACTCAGCAGGTCTGGCAGCATCTGTGGAGAGAGAAAGAGTTAACGTTTCGAGTTCGTATGACTCTTTAGTGTTTTTTCCAGTATTTTCTGTTTTTGTTTCAGCTTTCCAGCATCCGCAATGTTCTGTTTTTATCTAAAAGCTGCATGCAGTGATTAACGGATGTGTAGAGGGACAGTAAAAAGTTTGGATTACCGATTAATACAAAGACGACAAAAGTTGTGTCATTTGGGAAGTTGGATGGGTGTGAATACTTGGTCCATTTGTGTCAATAAGTGGGGCTTGTGAAGGAGATGTCAAAACAAGGATTGGACTTGCTTCTGTTGCCTTTGGGAGATTAAACTGGATTATAGAAGGCTCACAATACCTTAGTAAAAATGAGGGCAAAAGCTTATGGAGGCATGGTTCTCCCCACATTCTTATATGCATCTAAGCACTGGAATGTGTGACAAAATGACGAATACAAGTTACTCACAGCCATAATAGGATGGGAGTATCCAGGAAGCAAAGACAAGAAACCACATGTATACTCAAGATCTAAAAATACAACTGCCGTGGCATGGGCACAGTTCAAGAATGGACCTCTATCCAGCTCTACCTGTCCCACCCCCACTTAAACCAGCTTATATTTCACCTCTTTTCTATTTTTCCTTAGTTCTGATGAAGAGTCATTTGGACTTGAAACGTTAACTATATTCCTCTCCGCAGATGCTGTCAGACCTGCTGAGTTTTTCCAGGTATTTTTGTTTTTGTTCTAGATTTCCAGCATCCACAGTATTTTGCTTTTATCAAGAATGGAAAGGACTGACTCTCATCAGCTCTGCATAAATATATATGGAACAAGAAGCTGAACAAAACCGAGGAAGTGCCAGAATTGTCAAAAGTGACTAGTCACAGAAAAGGATAGGGATGACTGAAACGTCCAGGCTTGTTCAGAACTACCAGCAGTCGAGTGAGTTCACTGGGGCCTATTGTGACAGGCAGTAATGGAGCAGTTAATGAAACTACATGGGCAGATCCTCGAAACGTTAACTGTATCCCTCGCCGCAGATGCTGTCAGACCTGCTGAGTTTTTCCAGGTATTTTTGTTTTTGGGCAGATCCTTCATGAGGAAGGGGACCATTGCCATCTCGACTAAGTGCCAGTGGCTGCAGGTTATAAACAAATCTTTGGAAATAACCGACCATCGGCATCACCAATAACATCTCCCCTGGTACTGACACCATTAGACCCGGGGGGAGGGGAGCAGTAGTGGGACATCCTGAGAGGGAAAGCTCACCTTTTCAGGAAATGGAACAGCCTCGGCTCAGCTCCGCGCCGCCGCACTCCGACCCACCGGCACCGCGCCGCCGCACTCTCACCCGCCGACCGGCACCGCGCCGCCGCACTCTCACCCGCCCACCGGCACCGCGCCGCCGCACTCTCACCCGCCCACCGGCACCGCGCCGCCGCACTCTCACCCGCCGACCGGCACCGCGCCGCCGCACTCTCACCCGTCCACCAGCACCGCGCCGCCGCTTTCTGAGCCCCTGCTGGCTCCGCGCCGGATTCTGGGAGAGCGGAAGCTTGTGGCGCCGCTGTAGTTGTCACTTCCGGCCTGTTCTATCTCCCTGTAAAGATGGAGTCGGTGTGTGAGTGAATCGGTGCGGATTCTGCCTGATCGTTATGAAGGTTGGTTGGATTTTTTTTTTTAAACTGAGGGGGGGGGGAGGGAGGAGAGGAAATCGGGGAGAAGCCCCAGGATTCGTCCTTTCCCGGCACCTTCCTCCGTTGGAGATGGGTTTGTGTTTCCTCAGTAAGGACTCGGTCAGCAAATTGCAGCGGAACTGAGCCGGGAAGGTAACCCCCAGGAGTGAAGCTGACATCCTGAGTCAGCGCTGCCTTGTCTTTAGTTCAGCCAATCCCACTCCTAGTGAATTTTAATTGGATAAATTTCAAAATGTCAGTTTAGGGCTGCTGCTTGGCGGGGGTGAGTACGTGTCAGAGTCATCATGGAATTGTTGTGAATTAAGTTTATACTCAGTTCACAGAAGCGGTTTTGGATCACCATGCCGTTCTAGAATTGCTTTGTTGACATGCAAAGCGTGTTTTCATTGGAAGAAATAGTGTAGGCGTCCAATTCTTCGAAAATGTAGTTTGTGTATCTCCTAAAAAAACTTCCAGAGGTGGGACAGATGCTATGTATTGGCCTAATGTGAACACTGAAGGTTTGTTGACACTCCGGTGTTGAGAAGGTCGACCACACAGTCTAGTAAAATATATTTTGAAGAAAATAAGATGAAGGCTATAGTGTTAGGATAAGTTTAGTGTCTTTTTACAAGACAAGTGATCATCTTCCAAAATTCTATAGATTCTGGAGCGGTTCCTGCAGATTGGAAAGTAGCAAATGTGACTCCACTATTTAAGAAAGGAGGGAAAGAGAAAATGGGGGACTACAGACCTGCTAGCCTTATATCAGTAGTAGGGAAAATGCTAGAATCTGATAAAGCAAGTGATAAATGGACACTTAGATAACAGTCATCTGGTTGGGCATATTCAACATGGATTTATGAATGGGAAGTCATGTATGCCGAATCTGTTGGAGTTTTGTGAGGATATTGCTAACAGTTGGTAAAAGGGAGTCAGTGGACATAGTATACTTGGATTTTCAGAAGGCTTTTGATAAAGTCCCCACAGGAGGTTGGTTAGCAAAATTAAAGCATATGGGTATAGGAGGTAATATACTGGTAAGGATTAAGGATGGTTTAAAAGGCAGAAAACAGAGTAGGAATAAAGGGGTCATTCTTGCATTGTCAGGCTGTAACCAGTAGTGTACTGCAAGGATCAGTACTTGGGCCCCAGCTGCTCACAAATATCAATGATTTGGATGTGGGGACCAAATGTAATATTTCCAAGTTCATAGATGACACAAAGCTAGGTGGGATTGTGTTGTGAGGAAGATGCAAAGCGGTCTCAAAGGAATTTGGACAGACGTTGTGAGTGGACAAGAACATGACAAATGGAATATAATGTGCAAAAATGTGAGGTTATCCACTTTGGTAGGAGGAACAGATATGCAGAGTATTTCTTAAGTGGTAAGAGATTAGGAAGTGTAGATGTACAAAGGGACCTGGGTATCCTTGTCAATAGGTCACTGGAAGCCAACATGCAGGTGCAACAGGCAATTAGAAAAGCTAATGGAATGTTAGCCTTTATCACAAGTGGATTTGAGTACAGGAGTAGCGAAGTCCTGCTTCAATTGTATAGAACCTTGGTTACACTGCATCTCGGGTACTGTGTGTAGTTTGGTCTCCTTAGCTTAGGAAGGATGTTATTGCCATAGAGGGAATGCAACAAAGGTTCACCAGACTTGTTCCTGGGATAGTGGGACTGTCCTGTGAAGAGAGATTGGGGAAACTGGGCATGTATTCTCTAGAGTTTCGGAGAATGAAAGGTGATCTCATTGAAACCTGCAAAATACTTAAAGGGATACACAGGGTAGATGCAGATAAGATGTTTGCCCTGGTTGGAGTCTTGCACCAGGGGACACAATTTCAAAATAAGGGGGAAGCCACTTAGGACCGAGAGGAAGGGAATTTGTTTCACTCAGAGGGTTGTGAATCTTTGGAATATTCCAGCCCAAAGGGCTATAGAAAATCAATCATTGAGCATGTTTAAAGGAGTGATTGACAGATTTCTAAATACCAATGACATAAAGGGATATGGGGATAGTGCGGGAAAAGGGCATTGAAGCGGATAATCAGCTTTGATCATATTGAATGGCAGAGCAGGCTTGACGGGCTGAGTGGCGTACTTCTCTTATGTTGCTATGCTTCATTTGTACTAATGGGAATGCAAACTATGCATTAAAATGATCCCAGAAGAATAGCATTCACTTGTAGAAAACTCTACCTGTCTCTATCCAATAAGTGTTTAACTGTGTTTTTATACAGAAAATACGTTTTGACATTTCATTTAGGCTGTGTAAGGAGACAGTTGGTATCATGACCAGTAAGATATATGTAAGAATCTGTGAATGGATAGTGTGCAGGTAACATTGCTGTCTCCATTAAATAATGTTTGGAAGTTTTAAGTTAAATATAATATCCATGTTTGTATTTTGTAGAAAATGACATTAAGAAATGCAATGTTAATACTACTTATATAAGTTGAAATGCAGTCTACAGAAATTATTTCTGCATCCCTCCACAATTCAGAATGCTGTTTGGGTACCTTGTGGTATATAAACACCAGCTTGTTGAGTTATATCGGTGAAATTCAGGTGGAATCGACCCAATTGACGCAACAGATCACGGAATTTTAAACGCATGTTACACCCAAAACCACTTGTGTTCCTGTTTTTTGTGATCTGTTACGCTGGTCCACCAGAATCAGGCTCCCACACACAAAACTGGCCAGGCTTCTATGTCAAAATTGAGAGATTTTGCTGCTTGTGTTTGTTTGGGAAGGCTCTTCAAATTGCATTTCTGTTCTTTGGCACATGGGCATTATTGTGCACATCTTAAACATTTTCCATGTTAAGAAATATTTAATTTGCAAAGAAACTGACAAGTCTACACCAATGAAACTCTTAAATGCTTCATTGTAATTTTGTCATTTACAGCGATTTAAAAGTAAGAAATTCATAGATGGATGACATTTTTAACCCTTGTTAAAAATGTTTATTTTCAGTGATAAAGCCATTTTCAACTGTAGTAATAAAACTTCACATTGAGGATCCCCTCCATTTTGTTGTGTGGCACTGCCACTGTACTAAATGGGATAGATTTTGAACAGATCTAGCAACTCAAAACTGGGCATCCGTGAAGCGCCGTGGGCCATCGGTAGCAGCAGAATTGTACTCGAACACAATCTGTAACCTCGTGGCCTGGTATATCCCCCACTCTACCATTATGATCAAACCGGTGGATCAATGAAGAGTGCAGGAGGGCATACCCAGGAGCAGCACTAGGCATAGCTAAAAATGAGGTGTCAACCTGATGAAGCTACAATACAGGACCACTTACATGCCAAACAGCAGAAGGAGCATGCGATAGACAGAGCTAACTGATCCCATAACCAATGGCTCAGATCTAGCTCTGCAGTCCGGCCACAGTTGTTAATGGTGGTGGACAATTAAACAACTATAAGGAGGAGGAGGCTCCATAAATATCCCCACCGTCAATGATGGGGAGCCCAGCACATCAGTGGAAAATACAGGGCTGAAGCATCTGGAACAATCTTCAGTCAAAAGTGCCCTGTGCATGATCCATCTTGGCCTCCTCCAGAAGTCCCCAGCATTACAAATGCCAGTCTTCAGCCAATTCGATTCACTCCACGTGATATCAAGAAACAGCTGAAGGCACTGGATACTGCAAAGGCTATAGGCTCTGACAATATTCCGGCAATAGTACAAAGAACAAAGAAAAGTACAGCACAGGAACAGGCCTTTCGGCCCTCCAAGCCTGCGCCGATCATTTTGCCCGTCAACTAAAACATTTTGCACTTCTGGGATCCGTATCCCTCTGTTCTCATCCTATTCATGTATTGTCAAGCTGCCTCTTAAACACCACCTCCTCTGGCAGCGAATTCCAGACACTCACTACCCTCTGCGTAAAAAACTTGCCCCACACATCTCCTCTATAGTTTTCTCCTCTCACCTTAAATCTATGTCCCCTCGTAATTGACTCTTCCACCCTGGGAAAAAGCTTCTGACTATCTACTCTGTCCATGCCACTCATAATTTTGTAAACTTCTATCAAGTCGCCCCTCAATCTCCGTCGCTCTAGTGAGAACAATCCGAATTTCTCCAACTGCTCCTCATAGCTAATAACCTCCAGACCAGGCAGCATCCTGGTAAACCTCCTCTGCACCCTCTCCAACGCCTCTATATCCTTCTGGTAATGTGGCGACCAGAATATTCCACGCAATATTCCAAGTGTGGCCTAACCAAGGTTTCTATACAGCTGCAGCATGACTTCCCAGCTTTTATACTCAGTACCCCTGCCGATGAAGGCAAGCGTGCCATATGCCTTCCTGACTACCTTATCCACCTGCGTTGCCACTTTCAGTGACCTGTGGATCTGTACACCCAGATCCTTCTGCCCGTCGATGCACTTAAGGGTTCTGCCATTTACTGTATAATTCCCGCCTGTATTAGACCTTTCAAAATGCATTACCTCACATTTGTCCGGATTAAACTCCATCTGCCATTTCTCTGCCCAAGTCTCCAACCGATCCCTTTGTATCCTTTGACAGTCCTCTTCGCTATCTGCAACTCCTCCAACCTTAGTGTCGTCTGCAAATTTACTAATTAGCCCAGTTACATTTTCCTCCAAATCGTTTACGTATACTACAAACAGCAAAGGTCCCAGCACTGATCCCTGCGGAACTCTACTAGTCACAGCTCTCCATTCAGAAAAGCATCCTTCCACTGCTACCCTCTGTCTTCTATGACCAAGCCAATTCTGTATCCATCTTGCCAGCTCACCTCTGATCCCGTGCGACTTTACCTTCTGTACCAGTCTGCCATGAGGGACCTTGTCAAAGGCCTTACTGAAATCCATGTATATAACATCCACTGCCCTTCCATCGTCGATCATCTTTGTCACTTCCTCGAAAAACTTGATCAAGTTAGTGAGACACGACCTCCCCTTCACAAAACCATGCTGCCTCTCACTAATACACCCATTTGCTTCCAAATGGTAGTAAATCCTGTCACGAAGAATCTTCTCCAATAATTTCCCTAGCACTGACGAAAGGCTCACCGGCCTGTAATTTCCTGGATTATCCCTGCTACCTTCTTAAATAATGGAATAACATTGGCCATTCTCCAGTCCTCTGGGACCTCACCCATAGCCAGTGAGGATACAAAGATTTCTGTCAAGGCCCCAGCAATCTCCTCCCTTGCCTCCCTCAGTACTCTGGGGTAGATCCCATCTGGCCCTGGGGACTTATCCACCTTAATATTCTTCAAGACGCCTAACACCTCTTTTTTGATCTTAACATGACCCAGGCTATCTTACACACGCTTCCCACAAATCGACCGCTAAGCCCTTCTCTTTGGTGAATACTGATGAGAAGTAATCATTTAGTATCTCTCCCATTTCTTCTGGCTCCACACACAGATTCCCACCTCTGTCCCTGAGTGGGCCTATCCTTTCTCTGGCTACCCTCTTGTTTTTTACATATGTATAAAAGGCCTTGGGATTTTCCTTAATCCTGGTTGCCAGTGACTTTTCATGGCCCCTTTTAGCCCTCCTGACTCCTTGCTTAAGTTTCTTCCTACTTTCTTTATACTCTCCACAGGCTTCATCTGTTCCCAAACTTCTAGCCCTTACGAATGTTTCCCTTTTATTTTTGACTAATCTCACAATATCCTTCGTTATCCATGGTTCCTGAAACTTTCCATGCTTATCCTTCATCCTAGCAGGAACATGCTGGTCCTGAATTCTTATCAACTGACGTTTGAAAGCCCCCCACATGCCAGTTGTTGATTTGCCCTCAAACATTCGCCTCCAGTCTAGATTCCTCAGTTCCTGCCTAATATTGTTATAATTAGCCTTCCCCCAATTAAGCACCTTAACCCGAGGACTCCTGTTATCCTCATCCACCAGTACCTTGAAACTTACTGAATTATGGTCACTTTTCCCGAAATGCTCCCCTACTGAAACTTTGACCACCTGACCGGGTTCATTCCCTAATACCAGGTCCAGTATTGCCCCTTCCCTAGTTGGACTATCTACATATTGTCTCAGGAAGCCCTCCTGGATGCCCCTTACAAATTCTGCACCATCCAATCCCCTAGCACTAAGTGATTCCCAGTCAATATAGGGAAAGTTAAAATCACCCACCACAACAACCTTATTGCTTTTACATCTTTCCAAAATCTGCCTACATAACTGTTCCTCAATCTCCTGCCGGCAATTGGGAGGCCTATAGTAAACCCCCAACATTGTGACTGCACCCTTCCTATTCCGGAGCTCTACTCATATTGCCTCGCTGCATGAGCCCACCGAGGTATCCTCCTGTCGTACAGCTGTGATATTCCCCTTAACCAGCAGTGCAACTCCCCGACCTCTTCTACATCCCTCTCTATCCTGCCTGAAACATCTAAATCCTGGAACGTTTATCTGCCAATCCTGTCCATCCTTCAACTAAGTCTCTGTAATAGCAATAGCATCATAGTCCCAAGTGATAATCCAAGCTCTAAGATCATCTGCCTTGCCTGTTATACAAATGCATTTCAGACCCCCATTCCCACTGTGTTCAGTAATTTCTCCCTGCCTGCTCTTCCTCTTAGTTGTACTGGCCATATTCACTGGTTCCCAGTCATTTATTTCACCTGCTGACCTATTGCTCTGGTTCCCACCCCCCTGCCATACTAGTTTAAACCCTCCCGAGTGACACTAGCAAACCTCGCAGCCAGGATATTGGTGCCCCTCCAGTTTAGATGCAACCTGTCCTTCTTGTACTGGTCCCACCTGCCCCGGAAGATATCCCAATGATCCAGATATCGGAAACCCTCCCTCCTACACCATCTGTTCAGCCACGTGTTTAGCTGCACTATCTTCCTATTTCTAGCCTCACTGGCATGTGGCACAGGGAGTAATCCTGAGATTACAACCCTAGAGGTCCTGTTTTTAAGTACTGAAGACCTAGGCTCCAGAACTAGCATGTACCCCTAGCCAAGCTGTTCCAAGTATGTCACTGGCATCTGCCCAGCAATGTGGAAAATTGTGCAGGTATGTCCTGTCCACAAAAACCAGGACAACCCGGCTAATTACTGCCGCATTAATTTATTTTCAATCTTCAGCAAAGTGATGGAAGGTGTCGTCGACAGTGCCATCAAGCAGCACTTACTAAGCAATAACCTCCTTACTGATGTTCAGTTTGGGCTCTACAAGGGCCACAAAAGAGCTGAACTCCCGAGGTGAGAGTGACTGCCCTTGACATCAGGGCCATATTTGTCTGAGTGTGACATCAAGGGGCCCTAGCAAAACTGGAATCAAGGGGAAAACTCTCCACTGGTGGGAGTAATACCTAGCACAAAGGACAATGGTTACGGTTGTTGAAAGTCAATCACTTCAACCCCGGGACACTTCTGCAGGAGTTCCTCATGGTAGAGTCCTAGCGGCGCAACTTCAGCTACTTCATCAATAACCTTCTTTCCATAATAAGGTCAGAAATGGGGGTGTGCAATCATCCATGAACAATATTCAGATACTGAAGCAGTCCATGCCCAAATGCAACATGACCTCAACAATATTCGGTCTTGGGCTGACAAGTGGCAAGTAACATTTGCACCACACAAGTGC
The DNA here is from genome assembly GCF_964194155.1 of Cetorhinus maximus. Taxonomy (NCBI): domain Eukaryota; kingdom Metazoa; phylum Chordata; class Chondrichthyes; order Lamniformes; family Cetorhinidae; genus Cetorhinus; species Cetorhinus maximus. The sequence goes on from NC_135885.1 coordinate 104,133,971, forward strand.
CAAGCAATGACAAGAGGGAATCTAACCATCTCCCCATAATACTCAATGGCATTACCATCACTGAATCCCTTGCTATCAACATTCTGGGGTTACCATTGACCAGAAACAGAACTGGACCAGCCATATAAATACTGTGGCTATAAGAGCAGGTCAGAGGCTGGAATTCTGTGGAGAGTAATTCACTTTTCAACTCCTCAAAACCTGTCCACCATCTACAAGGCACAAGTCAAGAATAATCTCCACCTGTCTAGATGAGTGCAGCTCCAACAACACTCAAGAAGCTCAACACCATCCAGGACAAAGCAGCATGCTTGATTGGCATCCCATCTACCACCTTCAACATTCGCTCCCTCCACCGACGCACAGTGGCAGCAGTGTGTACCATCTACAAGATGCATTGCAGCAATTCGCCAAGGCTCCTTTGACAGCACCTTCCAAACCCTTGATGTCTACCACCCAGAAGGACAAGGGCAGTAGAAGCATGGGAACAACACCACCTGCAAGTTCTCCTCCAAATCACACATTATCCTGACTAGGAACTATATCGCCTTTCCTTCACTGTCTCTGGGTCAAAACCCTGGAACTCCCTCACTAACAGTGCAGTACCTACACCACAGGGACTGCAGCGGTTCAAGAAGGCATCTCACCACCAGCTTCTCAAGGGCAGTTAGGGATAGGCAATAAATGCTAGCCCAGCCAGCGATGCCCACACCCCGTGAACGATTTTTAAAAAAACCTTATGCTTCATAAGTTGGTTTTGTACAGTGGAACAGCTTCATGAATTTTGAGTTATTTTCTTAAATTTCTATCTTGGAACAACAGCTTTTTTCAACAGCAACTGGTGTAAAATCAAATGGAAGAATATACTAGACTTTAACAATACCTGTGTGAAACTTGTATATATGTAGAAGCTGAGACTGATGAGAATTCTGTAGGAGTGTCTGGTGGTCTGTATTTAACTGATCAGACATCTGTACACCAAAATGAGCTATGAAAGAAAGTCAAAGACAAAATATTGCAGATGCTGGAAATCTGAAATAAAAATGAAACGCTTGACATACTCAGCGGGTCAGGCAGCATCTTTTGAGAGAGAAACAGTGTTAACGTTGCAGGCTCATGATCTTTCATCAAAACTGGGAAAAGTTGGAGACCTGACAGGTTTTGACCAAGGACAGAGATATTTGAGGAGAATGAAAGGAAAGGTCTGTGATAGAGTGCAAAGTAGCAGCCATTAAATAACAAAAGGGATGATGGTGTAAAGTGAGAGATGGGTCAAGTAAAGAAACAAAAGATGAGTCTAGAGAGGGAATAATTGAGAAAAACAGAATCATCAACAGCTACTGTCAGAAGAATTGATGGCAAAGGTTATGATCTGAAATTGTCGATCTCAATGTTGAGCCTTGGAGGCTATAAAGTGCATAATCAGAAGAGGAAATACTGTTCCTCAGGTTTACGCTGAGCTTCATTGGAACAGTGTTAGAGGTCAGCAAGGGGGAGGGATGGAGAATTAAGATGACATGTGACAAGGAGCTCAGGAGCGTGCCTACAAACAACTTGTAGGCATCCAATCAATCTACACTTCCATGAACAGAGGCCCAACCAATCTTCAACCCCCACCACCCTCCTTCGCTGGCTGAACCTGTCACGTTGAACAACTTCCCCTTTAACTATGCCCACTTACATAGTGAACCCATATTGGTCCAAGCTACGCTTGCCGCCTTGTGGAACATTCTCCAGTGGACATGGTCCATGTAGGCACCAACGACATAGATAAGACTAGGAAAGAGGTTCTGCATAGGGAGTATGAGGGGCTTGGCACTAAATTAAAAAGCAGAACCTCAAAGCTAATAATCTCTTGATTATTACCTGAGCCACGTGCAAATTGGCATGGGGAAAATAAGATTAGAGAGATGAATGTGTGGCTCAAAGATTGGTGTGGGAGAAATGGGTTTTGATTCATGGGGTACTGGCACTAGCACTGGGGAAAGTGGGAACTGAACCACTGGGATGGTCTACACTTGAACCGTGCTGGGACCAGTGTTCTAGCAGCTTGTATAACCAGGGAAGTAGAGAGGGCTTTAAACTAACTTGAGGGGGGGAGCTGGGGAAGGGATCATGTGGAGGAAAATTAAATAAATTAAAGGGAAATGACAAGGCAATAGGTCAAGGTAGCAAGAAAGGTAATGATAGTCAGTGTACGGCAGGAAAGGACAATGATTTTAAACTTAAGAGTTTACTGACAGATAGGGCCAGAGTTTACAAAAACAGTTTTAAAAAAAAACACTGAATTAAGGGCTGTATATATTTGGATGCCCATGGCATTCACAATAAAACAGATGAATTGTCAGCTCAAATAGTAATTCATACATATGACCTGATAGCCATTACAGAGACGTGACTACAAGGAAAGCAAACCAGAGACCTGAATATCCCAGGGTATGTGACACTCAGGAAAGACAGGAAGTTGGGAAAAGATGGTGGGGTAGCTCTGTGAAATAAAGAGGGCATTGGCACTGTAGTGAGAGATGATCTTAGTTCTAAAGATCAAGGTGTAGAATTGGTTTGGGTGGAACTAAGGAACAGCAAGGGGCAGAAAACATTGGTGGGAGTTGTTTATAGGCCAATGAGCAGTGGTAATGTAAATCACAATATAAATCAAGAAATTAAAGGTGCATGTAACATGGGTAATACAGAAATCATGGGGGGTTTTAATCTACATATAGATTTGGTAATCCTAATTAGTACTAATGTTGTAGAGGGCGAATTCTTGGAATGTATGCAAGATGGCTTTCTAGAGCAATATATTGAGGAACCAACGAGGGAACAATCTAGTATTCGATCTAGTATTGTGCAATGGAAAAGGGCTAGTTAATAGTTTTGTTGTAAGAGAGCCTTTAGGAAAGAGTGACCATAATATGATAGAATTTTACATTAAGTTTGAAAGTGATGTAGTTCAATGTGAGACTAGGGTCTTAAATCTAAAAGGAAACTATGACAAAATGAGGGGCAAATTGGTTATGGTAGATTGGGAAGGTATGTTGAAAGATATGATAGACAGGCAATGGCTAGCATTTAAAAGAACAGTTGCATAGCTTACAACAAAAATACATTTATTTAATGCACAAAAACCCAGCAAGGAAGATGTTCCAATGTAGCTAACGAAAGAAATCAAGAATTGCATTACATCAAAGGAAGAGGCATATAAAGTTGCCAAAAAAGTGCTAAGCCTGAGAATTGGGAGCATTTTAGAATTCTGCAAAGGAGGACCAAGAAAAAGATTATGGCAGTAAACTAGTGAGAAACAGAAAAATGGACTGTAAAAGCTTCTATAGGTATGAAAAACAAACAAACACACATGGTTCCATTAGAAGTGGAGTCCTGAGAATTTATAATGGAGAATAAGAAATTGGCAGAGAAACTAAACAAATACTTTGTGCCTGTCTTCACGAGGAAAATACTTAAAACCTCCCAGAAACAATGGGGAATCAAGGGTCTAGTGTAAATATGGAACTGCAGGATATTGATATTAGTAAAAAAATTACTAGAGAAATTAATGGGACTTAAAGTAAATAAATCCCCTGTTCCTGATGATATACATCCCACTGTGTTGAAAGAGGTGGCTGCAGAGGTAGTAGATACATTGGTGGTCATCTTTCAAAAATTCTATAGACTCTGGAATGGTTCCTGCAGATTGGAAAGTGGCAACTATAACTCTACTATTTAAGAAAGGAGGAAGAGAGCAAAAGGGGGAATTATAGACCTGTTAGCCTGACATTGGTAGTGGGAAAATTGCTGGAATCAATAATAAAGGATGTGATAACAGGACACTTAGAAAATAATGGTAGGATTGAGCAGAGTCAACATGAATTTATGAAAGGGAAATCATGTTTAACAAATCTGTTGGAGTTTTTTGAGGATGTAACTAGCAGAATAGATAAGGGGAACTGGTGGATGTGGTATATTTAGATTTGCAGGAAGCCTTTGATAATATCCCACATGAGGTTAATAAACAAAATTAGAGCATATGGGATTGGGGTAGTTTACTGGCATGGATTGAGAACTGCTTAATATACAGAAAGCAGAGAGTAGGAATAAATTGGTAATTTTTAGTGGGGTACCACAAAGATCAGTGCTTGGGCCCCAGCTATTCGCAATTTATATCAATGATTTGGATTTGGATGTGGAAATGAAATGTAATATTTCCAAGTTTGCAGATGACACAAGACTAGGTGGAAGTATGAGTTGTGAGGAGGATGCAAAGACTCTTCAAGGGGATTTAGACAGGCTACACGGGTGAGCTAAGATTTGGCAGATGGAAGACAATGTGAAGAAATGAGAGTTTATCCACATTGGTAGGATAAACAGAAATAGAGTATTTCTTAAAGGTTGGGAGGCTGGGACTTGGGTGTCCTTGTTCATGAACCACTGAAAGTTAACATGCAGGTATGGCAAGCAATTAAGAGGGCCAATGATATGTTGGCCTTTATTACAAAATGATTTGAGTATAGAAGTAACAATGTCTTACTGCAATTATATAGAGTCTTGGTGAAACCACAACTGGACTATTGTGTACAGCTTTGGTCTCCTTACATAAGGAAAGATAGACTTGTCATAGAGGGAGTGCAACCAATGTTCCCTAAATTAATTCCTGGGATAGTTGGAGACTTCAACTACCCTAATATCAACTGGGATATGAACAGTGTAATCGGCACAGAGGGCTCAAAATTCTTGAACTGCATTCAAGAGAACTTTTTTAGCCAACACGTAACAAACCCAATGTGAGGGAATGCAATTCTAGATTTAGTCTTAGGAAATGAAGCTGGACAAGTGGATGAAGTAGTAGTAGGTGACCATTTTGGAGCTAGTGACAGTAACACAGTTAGATTTAATATAATTATGGAAAAGTATAAAGATAGAACAGGAGTAAAAGTTCTGAATTGGGGAAAGACAAAATTTATGAATTTGGGAGGTGATCTGAGAAAGTGGATTGGTTGCAGTGACTTGAAGGGAAATCAGTGAGAGACCAATTCAAAAGCGAGATTCTACAGGCACAGTGTACACATGTTCCCACAAAGACAAAGGGTGGTACTGCCAAATCTAGAGAAAAAGAAAGCTCATGACAATCTCAAAAAATCTTAATACTGTAGAAAGCCTAGAGGAGTATAGAAAGTACAGGGATGAAGTAAAAAAGCTAATTAGGAAAGCAAAGAGTGGATATGAAAAAATATTGCCAGGTAAAATCAAAGAAAACCCAAAGATGTTTTACCAGTACATTAAGAGCAAAGGAGTAACTGAGGAAAGGGTAAGGCTATCAGAAATGTATATGGTAGCTTGTGTTCTTGTGCTGAAGGTGTGGCCAGGGTTCTCAATGAGTACTTTGTCTCTGTCTTTACTAAGGAGAAGGATGAAGCAGATATTCTAGTTGAAGAGGTGGAGTGTGAAATATTAGATACAATAATGAGAGGATGTACTGGAGGGACTGACATCCATGAAGGTGGAAAGAGGCATGAGCAACATGAGCCTCCAAAGGTCCTATTTCTGTTGATGACTGGCGAGTGACTATGGGTTCAAGGGCTTGGTTCCAGCATCAACACCTATTCACCACCGAGATGCTGGCCAGTGCAAGGTACATTTCAAAGTGCTCCTGCCTCCCCCCACTTCCACCGCCCCAAACAACCCCTTTACATGCCCGCCTGCTATGAGATTGCTTTGGCCTGGCGCTTGGATGTGCTGCTTTCAGGCCAGGCACTGGAATCCTCATTTACTGCACTCCGTTCCTTCACTGTCGCTGGGTCAAAATCTTGGAACTCCCTCCCTGACAGCACTGTGGGTGTACCTACCACCACATGGACTGCAGCAGTTCAAGAAGGCAGCTCACCACCACCTTCTCAAGGGCAATTAGGGATGGGCAATAAATGCTGACCTAGCCAGCGACACCCACATCCCATGAATGAAAGTAAAAGTAAGTCTCCTCACCTCACATCCTAAAACTTCAACCATGTTTCTGTATTTAACATTTCAAACCTAGCTTCTTTTGATGAGTCAAAGCCTCCAGACTAGCTGTCTCCAATTCAATTAAATCCCACAAACACACACACACAGAGTTCTACTACTAAAAGTGGCTGTTAACCCAATGTAGTTGTTACAAGAGCAGTTTTTTAAATGCTCTTTGTTCATATCAGATTTTTTTAACACCCTGAAGCCAAAAGAAAGACCAGGCTAAATCAGTGATTCTGTTCAGTTTCACCACATAAAAATGAAGTAACCTTATTTGAGAGTGTTATGACCACAGCTGATGTTATTTGCTGAGCAAGCCAAATCCCAGAGGGAAACTTGTCTTACTGATCATAACCTTTTTTGTAGTTTGAAAACGAGGGGAAAACTACTGAGCCCAGAAGCATAGAATCCCAGTAACACTTTTAGGATTTTAAAATTAAAAGATTTATTGACAAGAAGAAAATAAACTTAAGCCCACAAGATTAAAGCTATATAGCTAAAACAGTTTTACAAAACATCCCTCAAAAAACCCACTTGCTTAGAACACTACAAGTAAACTACTTGGCAATAGCTCCCTTATAGATTTTTAACCATAAAAATCCAGTAATGTTACCAAGGCAAAAACTGCTGTCATTTTAGCAAAGGTACACCGTACAACTTCTCACTCTCTTCCACTCTGCTGTGGAAATCCAAAAGAAAGGCTCAGAAGCAGACTGCTTTCTGAAAACAAAAGCTTCTCTGGCTTAAACTTGATGGCTGCTTCAAATTCAAAACTTTCATACCTTCTCCCAGCACAGATCTGATCTTGGGACCTCTCTGCCACTCAGTCAACACAACATCTTTCTGTAAATATCCTTTTCCCCTTTCATCTTAGATTCCATTGTCCTAAGAACTCTTTGAACTCAACTTTTCCAAAATATAACATTTTTTCATGTTTTCCTATTACCTTGACTTTCAGGTCAAATAAAATGTAATAACCTTCCCTTGGTTACTTATGAAACCTTTGTAAGTTGTATACTCTTGTCACTTCTAAATTCCCCTTTGAACTTTAACAGCCGAAAAAGTCCCTACTTATGTCATAGGGAAAATTTTTAAAACTCAACCTATTTACTTCAAAATCCCACTTCACCATAGCCTCTGATTACAAAGGCATGCATCTAGCATCTCTATCTTTCATCTCTTAGTTCCTGCAGAGAAGCTGTCTTTACTAACCTTCCCCCAGTTTGTTTAATCATGGACACACATATACATACACACACACACACATAACCTCTTTACAGAATACCACCATATTCCCAAAACATTAAAAAAAAAATCCATATTCATGTGAGATTGTTTTTAGCATGAGAATTAGCAAGAAAAATGTCTGTTTTATTAGGAAATCAGTAGAATTTGTAATTGTTATTAATTTACTTTTCTGACTGTAGACCTGGTTATTGTTAAATAGCTGGTTATTATTCTTTGCCATAGCCTGATAGTATATACTGTCTAATCTACTTAGTATATACTGTACAATCTACTTGCCAAAATGAATAGACCATGCAGTGGCACATGATATATCGTGGTAAGCTGGGTCATCGTGCCAGGACTATATGAGGACTCCTTGACTTCTAGGTCACATTTCATTTACTTAGATAATGGGAAGGTAATGGTATACTCTAGTAGCTCTTGGTGCCTGGCTATGGGAGTTTCTGATGATGCTGAGTCCAAGAAAATATCTTGTGCATAAAAATCGAAGGAAAATTAAGACGATATTATTTGAAAATAATTACAGTAGAGTCATTGGACACCAGTAAACCAGCTGTGTAAACCTACATGCATAATGTGAATAAAGGCAAAATACTGCAAATGCTGGAATTCTGAAACAAAAACAAAAAATGCTAGAAAAACTCAGCAGGTCTGACAGCATCTGTGGCGAGAAAGACAGAAATGCATAATGTGAACGTGCCTAGAAAGAAAAGTTATTTTTAAATGTTTCAATTTTGCACTCATTTATAGCATTGTAGCATTTATTGCTCTTTATACCACAAAAAAAAATTGTAATCCTCTAGTTAACCAGCTGGGGATGCTGAATACCCATGCATTCTACTTTAGACTAATAATGATACACTTGTACATTCAGAACTTAGTTGTTGTATTATTTCACATTCTATGCTCTCCCTTCAGGGTAACTAATGACCTCACTTATTGTATCTTGAAAGCTTTGGTACAAATTACATATGCCTAGCAAAATGAAAGATTTGCATTTATATCATGCCTTTCATGACCTCAGGACATCCCAAAGTGCTTTACAGCCAATAAAGTATTTTTGAATTGTAGATACTACTTGAATAGGATTGTTAATCATTTTAACAGAGAACACAAGTTTCATTTTAATAGCCAGGCTGAGGTGTTGCCCAGCACCAAATGAGATAGTACTTAGGAGTAAAGACTCTAGTATTTGATTTAATAGTTCAAGCTTGTAAGCATTAAAGCTACCTGTTTCTGGTTACAATTAGTCTGTGTAGAGAATTGCAAATATTATTCCTACCAGCTATAGGAGATTTGGATTGGTTCAATGTTAGCATTCTGGGCTCTAGTTAGAAGGTTATGATCTTAAGCCACATTCCAGGATTTAAATACCTCATCTCAGCTGACAATTCAATGCAAAACGTATGGAGCACTACAGCAACCTGTAAAACTCTGGATAAAACACTTGCGACTACATTCCAGATTGCTGTTGTAACATCAACATTTATTCCTGTATTCTGCACCTGTATATTGCGCCTGCTCCATCGAACAATTATGGCAGTTTCAAATGAGTAATGCACTGCATCCCTCCCCTTGGTAAATGAGAGGCATATCTTCTTTTCAAATTATCTTATGAAGTTATAAATCCAGAAGAAAGTTTGATTATTTTTGAATCAATAAAATATTTCAACTTCCACAGTGTCTTTGAATGGTTTGTTTTCTAAAGTGTGAGCAATGTAAACAATAAGCTTAAACATAACTTGAACATTCACCTTCACCAGTAACACTTGATCTTATTACGTCAATGGTCTTTTCCACCTCTTCCTTTTTTGAAAAATACTAATTTGAAGCCAGACACTATTAGGTATGCAAACATTACTTTTTGCATGCAGTTATTTTTCTTTGCTCTGCTTAAATATAGCATGAAATTCACACATGCAAATGCAACAAAAGAAAATATTAGCAATATTAAGCTTTTCCATGTGAGCATAATTTGATTTATCAAACTGAGTTCATGAATTTTTTTGTGTTCAGTGCTTCATATCCGGTTTGGTTATATGATTATTTAAGTATTTGAAGTTTAAAGCTAATCTGAGGGTGGGTTAAATTTGCTTTGTAAACTTATAGTTTTACAATGCAGCCCTTTTGCATTAATTTAACAAAGCGCAGACTTTGAATTCAGTAATATATAATGGGATGAAAGATATGTTCAACTGAAAACATTTTTCTCCGTAAAATAATCACTTAAGCATGGAGCATATTTCCACTCGTGTAGAACACTGATGTATGACATTAGGTGTTGTCTCATTTAACTCCTGTTCCTCACCTGAGATGTTGATGTCTGAATCTTTCTTAATGCTTGCGAATGGTGTTTTCAGTGCTCTGAAGAATGAAGCATTTTGTATGATGATTTGTGAACCGTGCTTAGCAGTGATCATTGATCCTTTTGTGTTGGCCACAGCAAATGGCTGGATATCATAGGGGGTTGTTTTCTTTCCAACATTACCATTATGTTTCACAAGCACTTTATGTTCTAGCTTTAGTGGCATAGCTCTGAATTTTATGTTACGCTCTACATTTGCTTTCATGTAGTCCTTCTGTTCTAGATCACATTCATGTATGTGACTTTGTGGTGTCGCTCAGAAAGACGTGTGCACAAGGATGTGCAAAGATAACTAACTGGAGGCTTTCCAGTGGTTGAGTGAGGAGTCACTTTAATTATGAAGAAAGTGATACATCTGCTTCCACGACTTGCTCTCAGCTTAAATTGTACATATCACTTTATCCTTGACTTCTCCATTAGCTCTTGGCCAATGGGATGTGATTATTCAGTGAGTGGAACCTGGGTTGTTCACGACTTTACTGAACTCATCACTGTTGAACGGGGGTCCATTTTCGCTTCTTACCGTTTCCGAAGCAAAAATCTGGTCAAGCTTTGGGATGAATGCTTTCACTCAGGTAGACGTATCCTTCTATTTCTGGAATTCTGCTGTGGTCATCAGTGACACCAGACAAGTGCTCGCCAATGGGCATGAAGTTAATATGAACTTTAATCCATGGGCCTGTAGGTAGCTCAGGTATGTCGAGCAGATTGCGTAGGATTGATATTGTGGGTGCTTGACATGGCAAACACTGACTTTATGCTCCACTATGCAGTCAATTCTGGGGAACCGCACCTTTTGCTGAAGGATTTGCTTGGTTTTGACAATTCCCTAATAACTCTTGTGCTATTTCTATAATGACTGCAGAATGACATTGCTGTGTAACACACAATCAGACATGGTTGCAACTGTGAGCTCATTTTGAACATTGTGAAGATCTTTTGCGTGAGTGATTTTTGTTTGTAGACACTCTCCTGATCATGTGTTTCCAGATTTATGATTCCATAGCTGTCATAATTATTTGCAATGCTTCATCTTGTTGCCACTTCGATGTCAGTTAATTTTAGCAACTTTAACACAGGTTTACTTGTACATAGTAAAATATTTGGCAACCTTTTCTTCATGACTGGCTATGACTAAAAGCGCACTTATATAGAAATAGAGATGAAAGCGCAAGACGTCATATGTGATTGAGCCTACTTCTCTCTGTGAATAATGTTGATCTACAAGAGTTAGTAATCTGCTTGCCATCATGACAATTGATAGGTGATCTGTATCATCTTTCTGCCAACTGGGCTTGCATCCTTGATTAGCTGGATGGTTTTCTCAGTGTTGAAGTAGGCACTTGTGCAACTTGCTGACAACTGTTGTTTTATTTGGTGCACAGCCTGTGATTTAGACTGCTTCCACTTGGTCTCTCTTTACAGATTGCAAAAGGGGGCAGAGTGCTTCGCAAGGTCAGGAATGAAGTGATTGCAGTACATGATGGGCCCAAGAGACTCCAAACGTGTACATTTGTAGGATGTGAAACATTTGCAATGGGTTCAACTTTCTGTGGGTCTGGTGGTCCTCCTTTACTGTTGAATACATGACTGAAGCATTTGTTTCTGTTTTCATTGGACAGGCACTTGGCTTTGTAAGGCTAGATTCTATAAGACATTTAGGGGTGTCTCAAGTTCACTTTCAGTGTAGACTGTAGATGAGAATGTCATCACTGATGTTCAGCATGCCCTTGAAGTGCAGACTGAATCATGTGCTGAATATGTCAGCTGCTGAGTTGACTCCAAAGCTGAGTCTCTTGTATCAAAAGAGCCCAATGTGAGTGGAGAATACTGTAAGATACCTCTTCTTCTGCAAGCTTAATTTGATGGTAGCCTGCATTTAGCACCATTCACTTGCTCTTTGATATTGTCAATTGTTGATGTTAAATGCCTTTCTCATATTGCTTTGTTTGGTGACCGTATATCAACGCAGATTCTGATCTTTGCCTCCACCTATCACTGGCCCTCTACCCAGCTCTACCTGTCCCACCGCCCTCGACCAGCTTATATTTCACCTCATTTCTTATTCTCTCAGTTCTGATGAAGCGTCATATGGACTCGAAACGTTAACTGTATTCCTCTCCGCAAATGCTGTCAGACCTGCTGAGTTTTTCCAGATATTTTTGTTTTAGTTTCAGATTCTGATCTTGTTCTCCCTCTTGGGTTTTTTGACAACTTGTATGGGTGAGTTCCAAGGGCTGGGCTTAACCTCAACTTCCTCAATTATGTCAAGTTTAAGTAAGTGCTGAAGTTGCTTTTCTATTTGCTTTCTGATATGAAACTGTGTTCGTCTGTGCAGATGTGTGATTGGAGACACATTAGCGTCTACATTCAACTTGCATGTAACACCTTTCAGTTTGTTGATACCAGTGAAGCTTCTTGCTTGGTACATCAGTTGTTTTATATGCAGTATTGCATTCTTCTTGGATGTGAAATGAGTTGTCAGTGCCTCAGTTGTTTCAAAAATATTTTTCCATTCTTCACCTCCAAAGTGGAGAAGTACGGGTCCTTTTTCTGTTGTATCAGTCGTTTCAAAAGCTGTCATTGCGCATTTGGTTCATCGCAGCCACTTCTGCCAATGCATGCACATCAAAGTGCAATAGTTGGGCATAGCTATCGTCACCTTGATCATCAGCGTAACAAAAGTGCATGATTAAGGATCCAGGATAATGTTCCTCGGACACAATCACAAAAACGTCATTAAAACTGATAGTTGTAAGAAGCAGGACAGCATGTTTGCTATGTAGAGAAGAAATGCTTATTACACTGTCCAAAAGTACATTCTGTGGAATGCAACAATCTTTGCTGTCATTGTAAAACTCTTGGGTAAAACACTTGAGGCTACATTCTGGATTGCTGTTGTAACATTAACATTTTTTTCCTGTATCTTGCACCAGTACATTACACATGCTCCATCAAACAACTATGATGGTCTCAAATGAGTAAATTCACTACACAACCATGGTGTTGTAGTTGACCCTGAGGTAAACTTCTGGCCACAGATCTGCTGCTTCATCAAGACTGCCTGTTTCAAACATTGACTGCCCATCGACCGAAATCCCCATCCATTCCTTTGCTGAAATAGCCAAATCTAGAGGTCGCGCTCTCCAGGCCTACCTCTTCCTTGCGATCCCTGAAAAGTTGAGATTATCCAAACCTCTGGTGCCGGTTCAGCAATGCCTGTTCATCCATTAACTCTGTGCTTGCTGACCTATATTGGCTCCTGATCCAGCCATGCCTCAGTTTTATAATTCTTACCCTTATTTTCAAATCCCACCATGGCCTATCTCTGCAACCTCCTCTAGCCCTACAACCCTTATATCCCTGCACTTTCCCAATTCCGACCTCTTTTGCATCCAGTTTTAATTGCCCCATTATTGGTTGCTCTATTCTCAGCTGCCTTGTCCTTAAGCATTAGAATTTGCTCCCTAAATCCCTCTGCCTGTCTATCTCTTTCTTTTAAGAGACTCCTTAAAACCTATCTCTTTGACCAAGGTTTTGGTGGTCATCTTTAGTTGCCATAACCTGATATCTCAGTCCTAAATGGCCTGCACCTTATTCTGAGACTTTGTCCCCTGATTCTAGACTCACCAGCCAGGGGAAACATCCATTCTACCTCGACCCTGTCGAGCCCTGGGAAGAATTTTGTATGCTTCAATGAGATCAACTCTTATTTTTCCAAAGATTACAGGCCCAGTCTTCTCAATCTCTCTTCATAGGACTATCCTGCCATTCAAAGAATCAGACCTTTGTTGCACTGCCTCTATGGCAAGTATATCCTCCTTCGGTAAGGAGGCCAAAACTGTAGATTATACTCCAGGTATGATCTCACCGAGGCTCTATACAGTTGCAGCAAGACTTCTTTAGTCCTGTACTCAAATCCTCCTGTATTGCTTGCTGCATCTGCATGTTAGCTCTCAGTGACTTATGAACAAGGAGACGCAGGTCCCTTTGGCCGTCAACACTTCCTAATCTCTCTCCATTTAAGAAGTACTCTGCATTTCTCGGTTTCCTACCAAAGTGGATAATTTCACATTTTCCAACATTGTATTCCATCTGCCATAAGACCATAAGACATAGGAGCAGAAATTAGGCCATTCGGCCCATCGAGTCTGCTCCGCCATTCAATCATGGCTGATATAACCCCATTCTCTCGCCTTCTCCCCGTAATCTTTGATCCCCTTACCGATCAAGAACCTGTCTATCTCGGTCTTAAATACACTCAATGACCTGGCCTCCACAGCCTTCTGTGACAATGAATTCCATAGATTCACCACTCTCTGGCTAAAGAAGTTTCTCCTCATCTCTGCTCTTAAAAAGTTTTCCCTTTACTCTGAGGCTGTGCCCTCGGGTCCTAGTCTCTCCTACTAATGGAAACATCTTCCCCACGTCCACTCTATCCAGGCCTTTCAGTATTCTGTAAGTTTCAATCAGATCCCCCCTCATCCTTCTAAACTCCATCGAGTTTACTCCCAGAGTCCACAAACGTTCCTCATATGTTAAGCCTTTCATTCCTGGGATCATTCTCTTGAACCTCCTCTGGTCCCTCTCCAGGGCCAGTACACCCTTCCTGAGATATGGGGCTCAAAATTGCTCACAATATTCTAAATGTGGTCTGACCAGAGCCTTATAAAGCCTCAGCAGCACATCCCTGCTTTTATATTCTAGTCCTCTCGAAATAAATGCCAACATTGCATTTGCCTTCCTAACTACCGACTGAACCTGCAAGTTAACCTTAAGAGAATCCTGGTCTAGGACTCCCAAGTCCCTTTGCACTCCAGATTTCTGAATTCTCTCCCCATTAAGAAAATAGTCTATGCCGCTATTCTTCCTACCAAAGTGCATGACCTCACACTTCCCCACGTTGTATTCCATCTGCCACTTATTTGCCCATTCTCCTAACCTGTCCAAATCCTTCTGCAGCCTCCCCGCCTCCTCAATACTACCTGTCCCTCCACCTATCTTTGTATCATCTGCAAACTTAGCCAGGATGCCCTCAGTTCCTTCATCTAGATCATTAATGTGTAAAGTGAAAAGTTGTGGTCCCAACACTGACCCCTGCGGAACTCCACTAGTCACCGGCCGCCATCCTGAGAAGGACCCCCTAATCCCCACTCTGTCTCCTGCCAGACAGCCAATCTTCTATCCATGCTAGTACCTTGCCTCTATCACCATGGGCTCTTATCTTACTGAGCAGCCTCCTGTGCGGCATCTTGTCAAAGGCCTTCTGGAAGTCCAAGTAGATAACATCCATTGGCTCTCCTTTGTCTAACCTACTCGTTACCTCCTCAAAAAATTCTAACAGATTTGTCAGGCATGATCTCCTCTTGATGAAACCATGCTGACTTTGCCCGATTTTACCATGCACTTCCAAGTATTCTGAAATCTCATCCTTAATAATGGACTCTAAGATCTTACCAACGACCAAGGTCAGGTTAATTGGCCTGTAATTTCCCGTCTTTTGCCTCACTCCCTTCTTAAACAGGGGGGTTACATTAGTGATTTTCCAGTCCTCTGGGACCCTCCCTGACTGCAGTGATTCCTGAAAGATCACCACTAACGCCTCCACTATCTCTTCAGAACTCTGGGTTGTAATCCATCTGGTCCAGGTGATTTATTCACCTTCAGACCTTTCAGTTTTCCTAGCACCTTCTCCTTGGTAATGACCACCATACTCATCTCTGCCCCCTGACTCTCTTGAACTTTGGGGATGTCACTCGTGTCTTCCACTGTGAAGACTGACGCAAAGTACCTATTCAGTTCCTCTGCCATTTCTTTGTTTGCCACTACTACTTCTCCAGCGTCATTTTCCAGCGGCCCAATGTCCACTTTTGCCTCTCTCTTACCCTTCATATATCTAAAAAAAACTCTTGCAATCTTCTTTTATATTATTGGCTAGTTTACCCTCATATTTAATCTTCTCCCTCCTTATTTCTTTTTTAGTTGTCCTCTGTTGGTCTTTGTAGGCTTCCCAATCCCCTGGTTTCCCACTGCTCTTCGCCACATTGTATGCTTTTTAGCTTTAATGCTGTCCCTGCCTTCCCTTGTCAGCCATGGTTGCCTCATCCTCCCTTTAGTATGCTGCTTCTTTCTAGGGATGAATTTTTGCTGTGTCTCCCAAATTACTCCCAGAAACTCCTGCCATTGCTGTTCCACTGTCTTTCCTGCTAGGCTCATCTCCCAGTCAATTCTGGCCAGCTCCTCCCTCATGCCTCTGTAGTTGCCTTTATTCAACTGTAATACCATTACATCTGATTCCAGCTTTTTCCTCTCAAATTGCAGGGTAAATTCTATCATATTATGGTCACTTCCTCCTAAGGGTTCCTTCACCTTAAGCTCCCTTATCAAATCTGCCTCGTTACACATCACTAAAACTAGAATTGCCTGTTCCCTAGTGGGTTCCACCACAAGCTGCTCCAAAAAGCCATCTTGTAGACATTGCACAAATTCCTTTTCTTGGGATCCACTACCAACCTGATTTTCCCAGTCTACCTGCATATTGAAATCCCCCATGATCACTGTAACCTTGCCTATCTTACACACCTTTTCTATCTCCTGGTGTATCTTGTGCCCCACATCCTGATTACTGTTTGGAGGCCTGTACATAACTCCCATTATGTTTTTTTTTACCTTTGCGGTTCCTCAACTCTACCCACACAGATTCTACAACATCTGACCCTACATCATTTCTTGATATCGATTTAATTTAATTTCTTACTAACAAAGCAACCCCACCCCCTCTGCCAACCTGCCTATCTTTTCGATAGAATGTATATCCTTGGATATTTAGCTCCCAGTCCTGATCCCCTTGCAGCCATGTGTCCGTGATGCCCACCACATCATACCTGCCATATTCTTTCCCACTCATTTAGCCTGCCTAAATTCCCTTGAATCCTCTTTGCATCCTCCTCACAACTCACGTTCCTACCTAGTTTTGTCTCTCAACAAACATGGAAATATTACATTTGGTCCTCACATCCAAATCATTGATACAGATTGTGAATGGCTGGGGCCCAAGCATTGACCCTTGCGGCACCCCACTGACTGCCAACCTTGGAATGACTCATTTATTGCTACTCTTTGCTTTCTGTCCTTTAACCAATCCTCAATCCATACCAGCATATTACCCCCAATCCCATGTGTTCTAATTTTGCTTACTGACCTGTGTGGGACGTTATCGAACACCTTCTGAAAATCCAAATACACATCCACTGATTCTCCTTTATCTATTCTGCTAGTAACATCCTCAAGAAACTCCCATAGGTTTGTCAAACCTGATTTCCCTTCATAAACCCATGTTGACTCTTGACTCAGAGGGTGCTGAATCTTTGGAATTCTCTACCCCAGAGGGCTATGGAGGTTCAGTTATTGAGTATATTCAAGACAGAGCTCAATAGATTTCTAGATGTTAAAGAAATCAAGGGGTATGGGGATAGTGCGGAAAAATGGCTTTGAAGTAGAAGATCAGTCATGATCTAGTTGAATGGCGGAGCAAACTCAAGGGGCCAAATGGCCTACTCCTGCACCTGTTTCCTATCTGACATAATGCCTCATATTGTGGCTCAGTATCAAATGTTATTTTATTTGTGTTCATCCTTTGAGGCGAAAATGACCATGTCCATCGTTTGAAGTGTTTGGTAGGGTTCTAGTTGGTATGCAAAGCCGAAGAAGAGTCATATGGACTTGAAGCGTTAACTCTGTTTTTCTCTCCACAGATGCTGTCAGACCTGAGTTTTTCCAATATTTTCTGTTTTTATTTCAGATTTCCAGTATCTGTAATATTTTTCTTTTAATATAGGGAAGTAGCCCTGCTAATGGAGAATCAGGAGCTAAATTAAAAAGTGGGACCTTAAGGATACTAATGTTGAGATTATTATCCAAGTTATGTACTAATTGACATAGGGACAAATGGATCAGCAATGTGCATATGTGGCTGAAGGATTGATCTCATAGATTGGTTCCATTTAATAGGATACTCGCAGCAGTACTGGAACAGGAAAGACCTATTCCGCTAGGATGGGCTGCATCTAAATTGGGCTCGGACAAACGCCCTAGCTGAAATAATAAATAGTGGTGTAGAAAGGACTCTAAGTGAATAAAGAGGGATGGGGTGGGGGCATGCTGAAGCAGAAATAATAATCACAAAAGTAGAATAATGCAGATGCTGGAAATTAGTTGTTAAAAACAGAAAATGTTAGAAATACTCAGGCCAGGCAATATCTGTAGAGAGAAACAGGGTTAACATTTCAGGCTGATGGCCCTTCATCAGAACTAAATGTTATAGTGCACAGTTATGATATTACAAATTTGTAGAAAAAGGAGGTGGGAAAAAACCTAATAAAACCTAACTGCACGCAGAAATGAAATTCAACAGCTTGAATTGTTCCGTTTCAAGGCTGGAGAGCTTAATTGGAATTGTATGAACAATTTCCTGTCACTTCTCTAACTTTCTGTGGCAAGTTAAAGAAAGAAAAAGGGAAGTTGCAATGGAAATAGGACCACTTAATAATGGACAGGATAATATCACAAACAGCAAAAGAATTATTAAACAATTGCTTCAGTACTTATCAGGGCAGCAGGACAAGTGGACATGACTTTGGATCATGAGGTTATGAAACAAAATAAATGCATTTAAAATAAAAAGAGGTGAAATATTAAACTAACAAGTTTTAATAATTTATTAAAGATGTAGTGTCAGAAGTAATAAAGAAAATAATGACATTAAGGAGCAACAAATCCTCAGGACCAGATGGTTTCCATCCTAGGATTTTCAAGAATGTAGGTGAAAACATTACAAATGTCCTATCTGTAATAATCTTACAATGCCTAGGAACTGTTCCTTTAGATTGGAAAATTGAACCTGATACCCTACTATTTAAGAAAGTTGAGGGGAAATGAGGTAATAACGATCATTCAGCCTAAAATCTGTTGTCAGGAAATTACAAGAGGCAATAATTAAGGGTAGAGCAATGTATACCTTAAATATTGCAGCTGATCGCAGTGGATCAATATGGATTTGTAAAGGGATGCTCATGCCTGATGACTGTGATTGAAATTTTTGAAGAGATGGCAATAGAAGTCACTGGGAAAATGTCAATGGATGTATATTGGCTTCCAGAAGCATGTAATATCATCCGTTATAAAGGCTGCTAGTTAAAAGTTGAAGCTTATGGAATTAAGGGCAGATTCTTGACCTGTTTAAGAAATTTGCTGAGTGTCAGGAGACAGAGTGTAGAGATAATGAGCACGTATTCTCATTGATGGGATGTGACCAGTGGTGTTTCACAAGGTTCTGTATTGGGGCCTCAACAATTCACATTAATTACTAGCAACTTGTATGAAGTGACAGAGAATCATATATCCCATTCTGCCAATGAAACTGAAGATAAGTGGCAGTGTAAGCACTTCATATGAAACAAAAAACTGCAAAGAGGTATTAGTATATTAAATGAATGGGCAAAATTGGCAAATGGATTTCAGTGTAATCACATATGAGGTCATCCACTTTGGACAGAGCACTTTCTAACTGGTGATAAATTAGAAACAGTGCTGGTCCAAAGAGACTTGTAGGGGTGGAGTGGGGTGAGAGGGCGGGTTGTGGTTTCTGTGTGCATAGTTAGTTGAAAGATCATTTAAAGATACAGAACATAATTAAAAAGGCTGGCCTTTATATCACAGGATCATAATACAGGAGGGTAGAAGTTATGCTACAGCTATAAAAATCCCAATTAGACATCCCCTTGAATACTATGAGCAGTTCTGGACATCACACCTTTGGAAAAATATAATGGCCTTGGAGAGAGTGCCGCATAGATTTACCAGAATGATATCTG
Organism: Cetorhinus maximus; assembly: GCF_964194155.1. Lineage (NCBI taxonomy): Eukaryota > Metazoa > Chordata > Chondrichthyes > Lamniformes > Cetorhinidae > Cetorhinus > Cetorhinus maximus. The sequence continues at coordinate 104,153,453 of NC_135885.1, forward strand.
GTTCTTGAAGGTTAAATTACAGAGATTACATAAACCATGGTTGTATTCCCTGGAATTTAGAGAGTTAAGTTAATTTAGAAGATTGAATTTTTCAAGATTTTAAAGGAACAGATGGGGAGAAACTATTTTTCTATTTAAACTATTTAAGCTGAAATTCTGAGAAACCGTTTCTAAGAAGATAACTCTAGAATCCCCATGTAAATTCAACTAGAAATATCTGCAAAATGTACCAAATCACAGTGCATGGGATGGCTATCTAATGGTACAGTGGTAGCACTCTGCCTCTGAGTCAGTAAGTCATAGGTTCAAGCAGCGCTACAGAGATTTTAATGTCGTATCAAGGGAATGTTGCACTGTTGAAAGTCATATCTTTGGGAGAGGCATTATCATACATTAAACTGACCGCCTATCTGCTCTCAAAAATACATAATGAACACATTCGAACAAGAGCAGGGGAGTTTTCCTCGTGCCTTGGCTAACCAACATCAGAGCAAGTTATCTTAGCTTTATTAGAACAGTGTTGGAGGCAGAGGATAGAGAGGTCAGAGTGGAACATGAGCAGAGAATTAAATTGTCAAGCGACTGGAAACTCATAAGCACACTTGTAGACTGAATGGAGGTGTTCCACAGGTAATATTTTATTATTCATTCATGGAATGTGAGCATCATTGGCTAGGCCAGCATTTATTGCCCATCCTAATTGCCCTTGAGAAAGTAGAGGTGAGCTGCCTTCTTGAACCACTGGAGTCCATGTGGTGTAGGTACACCCACAGTGCTATTAGAGAGGGAGTTCCAGCATTTTGACTCAGCAACAATAAAGGAATGGTGATATATATCCAAGTCTGGATAGTGAATGACTTGGAGAGGAGGTGGTGCTCTCATGTGTCTGCTGACCTTGTCCTTCGGGATGGTAGCGGCCATGGGTTTGGAAAGTGCTGTCTAAGGTGGCTTGGTGAGTTCCTGCATGTAGATGGTACACACTGTTGCGACTGTTCGGTGGTGGGGGTAGTGAATGTTTACAGATGGAGTGCCATTCAAGGGGGCTGCTTTGCTCTGGATGGTGTTAACCATCTTAAGTGTTGTTGGAGCTGCACTCATCACAGCAAGTGGAGAGTATTCTATCATGCTCCTGACTTGTGCCTTGTAGATGGTACGCAGGCTTTGGGGAGGTAATTATGCGCCACAGGATTCTTAGCTTCTGACCTGCTCTGTAGCCACAGTATTTATATGGCTAGCCCAGTTCAGTTTCAGGTCAGTAGTAACCCCAGGATGTTGTTAGCGGGGGATTCAACAAAGGTAATGCCATTGAATGTCATGGGGCAATGGTTAGATTCCCTCTTTTTAGAGATGGTCATTGCCTGACACTTGTGTGGAGCGAATGTTATCTGCCACTTGTCAGCCCAAGCCTGGATATTGTTAGGGTCTTGTTAGGACATGGACTGCTTCAGTATCTGAGGAGTCTCGAATGGTGCTGAAGATGGTTAGGCCTAGGACACTACCCTAAGGAACACCTACAATGATGTCCTGGAGCTGAGATGATTAACCCCCAGCAACCACAAGCATCTTCCTTTGTGCTAGGTGTGGCTTAACCAGTGGAGAGTTTTTCCCCCTCATTCCTATTGACTCCAGTTTTGTTAGGGCTCCTCGATGCCACCCTCAGTCAAATGCGGACTTGATATCAAGGGCAGTCACTCTCACCTCACCTCTGGAATTCAGCTGTCTTGTCTGTTTTTTCTGTGTGACACTGGTGAACCAAAACTGAGCATCGGTGAGCAGATTATTGCTGAACAAGTGCCGCTTGATAACACTGTTGATGACCCCTTCCATCACTTTACTGATGATCGAGGGTAGACTGATGGGATGGTAATTGGCCAGGTTAGATTTGCCTTGTTTTTTGTGTACAGGACACACCTGCACAATTTTCCACATTGCTGGGTAGATGCCAGTGTTGTAGCTGTACTGGACCAGCTTGCTAGGGGCGCAGCAGGTTCTGGAGCACAAATCTTCAGTACTTTTGCCAGAATTTTGTCAAGGCCCATAGCCTTTGCCGTAGCCATTGCTTTCAGCCATTTCTTGATATCACGTGGAGTGATTCGGATTGGCTGAAGATTGGCATCTGTGATGCTGGGGACCTCCGGAGGAGGCCGAGATGGATCATCCACTTGGCACTTTTGGAAAATCAAAACCAATACATCTACTCTCTCAGCATGATGAACCACTTTTGGCAGTGGTGGGATTCAAACCCATGGCACCACAAAGATTATAACCTTAATTCAGTGCCTTAGACCGCTTGGCCACACTGACCTCAGAAATATAAACTAATTATTTTTACCTCCAACATAACCCCTCCATTCTGTAATCCACCTGAACAATATATATCTCGAATGGACTTTACAAACTCTTTCCCAGAATTGATAGTCCCACCAAGGAACTTCCCTGTTTACCAGCTGCTTCCAGCTTTTCATCTGGGAACTGCATAAACAATTTAAATCTTTAATTGAGACAAGGGTACATCTTCTAGCTCGATTACAAGCCCAAGTCCAGAGATATTATTCATTATTTAAGCTTTACACTCCTATCTCTGACCTTGTAAAATAAACGCAAGTTACCTTTGAAATGTAATTAATCTAGGTTTGCTTGATTTGCAATCACTTTAGGGTTGTTTACTAGGTTCTTAATCAAGTTTTTCTTTTATCTTACATCTAACGTTTTAATTTTCAATCTAAAAGTTATATTTCTAAAACTAAAGTCACAGCTGTAGAACACAAGAATTATGGAATCTGGTATTCGCAACACACGACTCAGCAAACATCCCATCAAACATAATTGATGTTACGATGTGGCAGATGATGTGTGCTCAGCGCACCTAATCCACAAGGGAAACTTGGTCACGCTATCACAACGGTTTTGCAATTTGTATTTATTACAAGATGCGTGCACTAAATTCGAAAGTAACGAGTCCGCTAAGACTTTTAGAGATTTTAAAAATTGAATTAAAATATTTATTACCAAAATAAATGATTGCAAGCACATACATAAGAATACAATTACTTAATACATAACAACTCCTAAAATTCCTAATTAACCTGACTCCCAGTTGCACACCCCCTTTAAGGCAACAGTCCAAAATAGGATTTAGATTTAAAATAAAACAGCAGGTCAACCTAGTATTCACTTGACAGTGGAACTCTAAATGGCTTTCTCCAACTTTAGTTACTGGACACAACAGACTTATGCACAAATGGCTAGACGATTCTTCAAGGCTGTTTCACACACTCCTGTTAGATCTTACATGGCCCTGATCAGAGCCTTTCATTCTCCTTTATTTATGTTTCTCTCTCTTTAATATGTCTTTGAGAACTGTACATTTATCATAATATAAAAACTTTCATGTTTCCAATATTGTCAGTAAGCTTTAGGGAAGAATAAACACACTGTAAAAATAAACACACTGTTTAGCCTTGCTTATCTGGCTAGTTGTAAATAGACTAATATTCCTTTGAAATCCAAACAAGCCCTTCACTTATCTAAAAGTGTAAATTCCCTTCACACCGTACATGCCAAGGCAGCATCCATGTTTACTCATTAGCATTTCAAGTACATTTCTACACCTAGTTTCTTTTGATAATTTCAAGCTTGCAGCCTACCTGACTGCGAATGTAATTAAATCACACAGACAGAACCATCTACACTCACATCCATAAACCTACTTTATATTAAACCAGAGAAATTATCTAAATTATTGTACTTTCATAACACTTACATTCTTATGGAAAAATGAACCACCTTAATTTTAAAAGACGGCTTCATTTTCTCATCCCATCTTGCACTACTTACTATACTTAGCTATATACTCAAATTATTACATTACCAGGTGAATGCATTAACATAATATACCAGCCACGTATACAATCTGTAAATAATATGGTTGCAGTAATAAACTCCATCTGACTAGTCTTGCACTCTGGTCTCAAAATTTGTCCAGAAAAGGATTGTTGTCTATACATAAAATTGTTTCTGATGAATTGCTTGCAACATAAACCTCGAAATGCTGCAATGCAAACACCAGACCCAGAGTCGCCTTTTCGATCATTGAATATCTTCTCTGTTGTACATTCAGCTTTTGTGACCCAACACCCTATCGGTTTCTTAATTCCAGTTTGTTCATCTTGAAACAGTACAGTACCAATGCCTATATCACTTGCGTCAACGGCCAACTTAAACTGCTTGGCATAATTAGGCACTGCCAAAACTGGTGCCGTAGTCAATACAGTTTTTAAACTATCAAATGCCTTCTGACACTCCTGTGTTCATTGAAACTTCTTGTTATTTTTTTAAGAATTCAGTCAACAGAGCAACCACGCTGCTAAAATTCGGTACAAACTTCTGGCAAAACCCACTCATGCTCAGAAATCTCAAAGCTCCTCGTTTTGTTTTAGGCCGGGGAAATTCACGATGGCTTTGAGTTTCACATCTCTCAGAGCCACCATACCGTGTCCAATGGTATGGCCTAGATATGTAACTTACGCTTTTGCAAACTCACTCTTAACCAAGTTCACCACCAAATTAGCTTCTTGCAATCAATTAAACAGTTCTGTTGTAAATGTTCCTCCCACATTTGACTGAAAACTATCAAGTCGTCAATATAAACAGCACAAATGTTCAGACCTGCAATTACTTTGTCAGTCTTTGAAATTTTGCTGGTGCATTTTTGATACCAAATGATATCACTTTAAATTGATATAGTCCATCTGGTGTCACAAAAAGCGATATCTCTGTTGCTGTCTCCAATAACGGTGTTTGTCAATATCCTTTCAGCAATCAACCTTTGAGATAAGCTTTGATTGTCCCACTTTCTCAAAGCAATCTTCAAATCATGTTATAGGATATAAATCCGCTTTTGTCATTGCATTCACCTTACGATAGTCCACACAGCCTTTAGGTACCATCACAACACATGAACTCCAGTTACTGCAACGAGACTCGATGTCATTTTGAAGCATGAATTCAATTTCTTTCTGTACTTTTGATAATTATGCTGGAATTAATCTGCAAGGATGTTGCCTTATCGAAACTGAATCCTCTACACTTACATCGTTTATAGCTAAATTTGTCCTCCCCAATTTATTCCCACAAACAGCTTTGTGTGACTGCAATAGCTTCTCCAAATCGCTTTGACATTTGAATGGAAGGTAACTCAATATTACATTAAAATTTTTAAGTACCCCCTCATTATCCAATTTGATTAGAGGAAAATCAATTTCAGAATCCTTCATTTCTACCTCTTCCTCCTTTATCTACCACGACTAATGCCTTCTTTTGTTCCTCTTCATTGTCAAAGTACTGTTAAAGCATATTTACATGAAACACCCTCTACTTCTTTCTTCTATCTGGAGTACTTATTAAATAATTTACTTCACTCAGTTTCTTTTCAATCCCGTAAGGCCCACTAAACCTTGCCTTTAATGATTCACCCAGTACTGGGTAACAAAACTAACGCTTTTTTACCCCGGCAACGAAACTACGAACATGGCTCTTCTATCTGCCTTCGCTTTCATCACCTGCTGTGATATCTTTAAATGTTCCCTCGCTTACTCACATGCTCTGTTCAGTCTTTCTCTGAAGTTTGTCCCATAATCCAGGAGAGTAGTTTCCGAATTTTGACCCACCAATTTGTCATGAATCAGCTTCAGTAGTCCCCTTACCCCATGACCACAGTCTAACTCAAAAGGCTAAATCCTGTTGATGCATTACAGCATCCCTAATAGGAAATAACAAGAATGGAATTCTCCTATCCCAACCCTGTGGATAGCCTTGACTATATATATATATAATGGTTTTTAAAGCTTGATGCCATCTTTCGAAAGCATCTTGTGATTCAGGATGGTAAGCTGTTGACTTAAACTGTTTTATCCCCAAACATTTCATTACTTCCTTAAACAGCTGTGACATAAAATTTAAATCCTGGTCTGATTGTATTTCTTTTGGCAGACCATACCTTGTAAATAATTTAGTCAACTCTTCCACAATTCTCTTTGTTGTAATATTTCTCCAAGGTATCGCTTCCAGAAACCTTGTAGACACATCCATTATTATCAGCAAGTACTGATTTCCACTTTTAGTCTTAGGGAAGGGTCCTACACAATTGATCAGACCCCGATTGAAATGTTCCTCAAATGCCTGAATTGGAATTAAAAGTGCAGTTTAATCACTGCTTGTGGTTTCCCAGTCACCTGACATATGTGACATGTTCTACAGAATATGACTAAATCGTCATGCCATCCAGGCGAATAGAAATGATTTTGTATTTTCGCCTGAGTCATTACTATGACTGGATTATGAGTAATTACTAAATTGGAATTCCCCTATTGGAATTTCATGAGCTACTCTCAGTATCTCATTTCTGTATCCAGATGGTATAACTATCTGATGCACTTCCATTCATTTTCATCTGCTAAAACGTGATATGGTCTCCACTTCCTCATTAACATATTACCTTTAAAGTAATAATATTCTGGAATACATTCTGCCTTTTTCTGAGTAAGCTGTCTGATATAACTGCTTTATTCGTCGACCCTTTTGTTGTCACTCTACCAACTTCCTTGGGCTAAACACTTCAGCTTCATTCTCCTCCCTTCTCTCTGAACAGTCTTATCAAAGATACTTGCGGCTAATTGAACTTCAAAACCTTTCCCCTGCCTTTTAATTTCCTACACTTCCTGTTCCAATCTGTGAATTTGTGATCTCCATACTGTACAATCTGGAACCAGTCCAGGATGCTCTTTCTGCAACATACCTGTTGAATGCACCTCCACAGGCTGCTTGACTACCGTAGGCATCACCCACATCTGTGACCCAGCTATATCATTACCTAAAATAAATTGAACCCCTGTAATGGGCAATTTTTCCACTACTCTGACAATCACCTCACCTGTTTTCCACTTTTTAAATTTACCTTCCAGAATAGGGTAGGTTTAGCCCCATCCATGAACCCCACTTATTGTCAACTTTTCCTGCAATACTCCCCCTGAACAACAAATATCATTATCCTATAACATTAAGGATTGACTAGCCCTGTGTCTCTTAAAATGTTACCATCTTTGCCTACTCCACCCTGTACACATGGAAAGACTTCCCCTTCACATACAAAACCTTTAATCATTTCTGCAACCTGCCCTTCAGAACTCCCTTGGGTAAACTGTGAACACATTCCAACTCCTTTACCTATCACTGATTCTTCCTGCTTTACCTGTACACAAACCACTAGCTTTTCCTGTGCCTGGACCTCAGAACCCACAGTATGGTTAATTCCAGAACTTTTCTGCATTCCAATTATTGCAATGGATTTTCCCTGTAAACTGCAACACATTGACTTTGTGTGTCCAACCTTATTACAATGAAAACACCTCAGTCTTCAAGTGTCACTTCTACCCTCAGCACCTTCCTTTTTGGCCTGAGAAAAAGCTTCCTGAGAATTTCCAACTACTTCTCTTCCCTGACTACCTACCTTGCTTTCACCTTCCCACTTTGTTTCCTTCTCTGATTTAAAAGGGTGACGAAAAAAGGTTTAGATCTATGAACTAACTAATAATCATCAGCTGCCTCTGCTGCTTGTCTTACTGTTAACCCTTGTTCCTCCACTTGAGTTCTCACAACTGAAGGAATGGAATCTTCAAATTCCTCCAAAAGAATTACTGCTCTAAGAGCTGCGTATGTTGTCTCCACCTTTAATGCCCGTATCCACCGGTCAAAATTACTTTGTTTTACTCTCTCAACCTCAATATAAATTTGCCCAGGCTGTTTTCTTATATTCCTAAATTTCTGCTAAAGCAGAAAAATATTATGAAAATTATTATACTTTCATAACACTCAATAGTATTCTGACTCTTAAGACCCGTGAGTCAGATGGTAGTGGTGTCGATTTTGTATGTATAGCATTAGTGACATTTCTTCATGTGTTCTAAAAATGGAAAATCCGAGAAATGGGCTGTTGCAAGTGTTGATATTGCTGTACCTTCTTCCTATTTCTCAATGGTATTTTCCTACAACTTTAGTTTTTGTCAAGCAAATATGGTATAACATAATTTTGCTGATAGGTTCAAAAGTTACAGTTCAATGCTTGGCAGCTCAATGTAAAATCAGTGTAATAGTTATGTAATTTAAACTACTTAAAGGGGAATTGCTAGATTTTTACAAATTTTGGAAAGGTAGTTTCTCATTTTGGAACAAAAACAAAAAATGCTGGAAAAACTCAGCAGGTCTGACAGTATCTGTGGAGAGGAAGACAGCTAACGTTTCGAGTCCATATGACTCTTTGGTGCTTCACAGATGCCATTACACCTGCTGGGTTTTTCCAGCATTTTTTGTTTTTTGTTCCAAAATGAGCTCCAAATGAGCTCCGAAGAAGATTTATATGGACTCGAAACATTAACTCTGTCTTTCTCTCCACAGATGCTGTCAGATCTGCTGAGTTTTTCCAGCATTTTTTGTTTTTGTTTCAGATTTCCAGCATCTGCAGTATTTTGCCTTTTTCTCATTTTGGAATGTTGCTTTACTTCTCTATCCAAGATGAAAGAAAAATAAATGTCTAACCCAGAGGTTCATTTTTTATTTGAAGGACACATATGAAATTGCTGTGGTGGTATCTCCCTATGTGATTGAAGAATGGTCATTTTTCTGTGGGAAATACCAGCTCAATTGACAAGCTACTGTGGAAAAACAGCAGTTAAACAAAAACCTACAAGTTGTATTGCTGGAATATCTATATTATGGCCTGTGGGTCATGTGAAGGCAGCTCTTCAAACCCTGACAACTCAACTGTTCTGATCGCTTTGAGATTATGAACCTCGGTTTTGGGAAGGACTATTCGAAGCGACGTTGCCTCATTTGTGAAAAAATCCTAAAGCGTACATTTTAGGTTTGTTAAAACCAGCCATGCAGTACTTATAAATTAATGGAAGCATCCATGATCAGCATCTGAGTAACTTGCAAATACAGAAAGCTTAAACCTTTTTGTCACTGTGATGAGATGAAGTTACCACTTGGAAAATACTGCACCTGAATATTGTAGTGTTGTATCCTGTTTCTTTCTGCGCTGCTCTTGGCTTAAATCTGATCTAAACTTTCTCATGAAAGTCTCAGCTGTTGAATCAGTACTCCCCCATGTTGAGCTCCATTTGGAGGAAGCAATGAGGGTGGGAAGGGCGCAAAATGTACTCTGGATAGGGGGCTTCTATGTCCATAACCAAGAGTGGCACAGTAGCACCACCACAGACCGAGCTGGCTGAGTCCTAAAGAACAGAGCTGCTAGACTGAGTGTGTGGCAGGTAATGAGGGAACCAACAAGAGAGAAAAACATACTTGACCTCATCCTTACCAACCTGCCTGCTGCAGATGCATCTATCCATCACAGTATCGGTAGGAGTGACCACCGCACAGTCACTGTGGAGACGAAGTCCAGTCTTCTCTTTGAGGATACCCGCCATTGTGTTGTGTGGCACTATCACCGTGCTAAATGGAATAAATTTTGAACAGATCTAGCAACTCAAGACTGGGCATCCATAAGGCACTGTGGGCCATCAGCAACAGCAGAATTGTACTCAAACACAATCTGTAACCTCATGGCCCGGCGTATCCCCCACTCTGCGACCACCACCAAGCCAGGGGATCAACCCTGGCTGAATGAAGGGTTCAGGAGGGCATGCCAGGAGCAGCACCAGGCATATCTAAAAACAAGATGTCAACCTAATGAAGCTACAACATATGACTGCTTGCGTGCCAAACAGCATAAGCAGCAAGTGATAGACAAAGCTAAGCAATTTCACAACCAATGGATCAGACCTAAGCTCTGCAGTCCTGCCACATGCAGTTGTGAATGGTGGTGGACAATTAAACAACTCACTGGCACAGGAGGCTCCACAAGTATTCCCATCCTCGATGATGGAGGAGCCTAGTATATCCAGTGCAAAATATGAGGCTGAAGCATTCGCAACAGTCTTCAACCAGAAGTGCTGAGCGGAAGATCCATCTTGGCCTCCTCCGGAGGTCCCCAGCAGCACAGATGCCAATCATCAGCCAATTTGATTTACCCCACGTGATATAAAAAAGTGGCTGAAGGCATTGGATACTGCCAAGGCTATGGGCCCTGACAACATTCTAGCAATAATACTGAAGACGTGTGCTCCAGAACATAGTGTGTCCCTAGCCAAGCTGTTCCAGTACAGCTACAACACTGGCATCTACCTGGCCATGTGGAAAATTGCACAGGTGTGTCCTGTACACAAAAAGCAGGACAAATTCAACCTGGCCAATTACCGCCCCATCAGTCAGCTCTTGATCATCAGTAAAGTGATGGAATGGGTCATCAACAGTGCTGTCAAGCGTCATTTGCTTAGCAATAACCTGCTCACTGACGCTCAGTTTGGGTTCCTCCAGGGTCACTCAGCTCCTGACCTCATTACAGCCTTGGTTCAAACATGGACAAAAGAGCTGAACTCCAGAGGTGAGGTCAGAATGTCTATCCTTGATCTCAAGGTCGCATTTGACTGAGTGTGGCATCAAGGAGCCCAAGGAAAACTGGAGTCAATGGGAATCAGGGGAAAATTCTCTGCTGGCTGGGGTTATACCTAGCACAAAGGAATATGGTTGTGGTTGTTGGAGGTCAATCGTCTCCGTTTAAGGACACCACTGCAGGAGTACCTCAAGGTGGTGTTCTAGGCCCAACCATCTTCAGCTGCTTCATCAATGACCTTCAATCCATCAGAAGGTCAGAAGTGGGGATGTTCACTGATGATTGCACAATGTTCAGCACCATTCACGACTCCTCAGATACTGAAGCAGTCCATGTCCAAATGCAGCAAGACCTGGACAATATTCAGGCTTGGGCTGACAAGCAGCAAGTAACATTCGCACCACACAAGTGCCAGGCAATGGCCATTTCCGACAAGAGAGAATCTAACCATTGCCTCTTGACATTCAATGGCATTACCATCACTGAATCCTCCACTATCAACATCCTGGGGGTTATCATTGACCAGAAACTGAACTGGATTACCATATAAATATTGTGGCTATAAGAGCAGGTCAGAGGCTAGGAATCCTGTGGCGAATAACTCACCTCCTGACTCCCCAAAGCCTGCCCACCATCCACAAGGCACAAGTCAGGAGCGTGATGGAATATGCCCCACTTGCCTGGATAAGTGCAGCTCCAACAACACTCGAGAAGTTTGACACCATCCAGGACAAAGCAGCCTGCTTGATTGGCACCCCTTCCACAAACATTCACTCCCTCCATCACAGACAAACAGAAAGTGTGTGTACCAAGATGCACTGCAGAAACTCACCAAGGCTCCTTAGGCAGCACTTTCCAAACCCATGACCACTACCATCTAGAAAGACAAGGGCAGCAGATAGATGGGAACACCACTACCTGGAAGTTCCCCTCTAAGTCTCTCACCATCATGACTTGGAAATATATTGCCATTCCTTCACTGTCGCTGGGTCAAAATCCTGGAACTCCCTTCTTAACAGCACTGTGGGTGTACTACACCACATGGACTGCCGCGGTTCAAGAGGGCAGCTCACCACCACCTTCTCAAGGGCAATGAGGGATGGACAATAAATGTTGGCCTCGCCAGCGACGCCCACATCCCGTAACTGAATAAGAAAATCATGTATATACAAGGCATTTATTTTTGAAATGTTAGTGTACTTAAGTAACATAATGGAGTTACATATCTTTTCAAATCTCTTGCTAAATTTAGCCCTCAGAAATTTTGAGACGCCCGCATCCCGTAACTGAATAAGAAAATCATGTATATACAAGGCATTTATCTTTGGAACAAAAACAGAATTACCTGGAAAAACTCAGCAGGTCTGGCAGTATCGGTGGAGAAGAAAAGAGTTGACGTTTCGAGTCCTCATGACCCTTCAGCAGAAATGAGTGAAGTTAGGAGAGGGGCGAAATATGAGCTGGTTTAAGGTCCGGGTGGAGGGGGGAGTGGTTGTAGGGACAAGCAAGCAGTGATAGGAGCAGATGTTCAACACTCCACCCTGCTCTCTTGCCCTTCCGGGCTAAATATTGAATTCAACAACTTTAGATCTTAAACTCTCTCCCCCATCCCCACCCCCATTTCCATTTCTTCCCCCTCCCTTTTGTTTTTTCCAATAATTTATATAGATTTTTCTTTTCCCACCTATTTCCATTATTTTTAAATCTATAACTATAATACTGTCAGTCTTTCCACCCCACCCCCACTAGAGCTGTACTTTGAGTGTCCTGCCATCCATTCTTAATTAGCACATTCTCTTAGATAACATCACCACCTTTAACACCTCCCTGTTCCTTTGTCTGTAACATCTTTTGATTATCTGCTCCTATCACTGCTTGCTTGTCCCTACAACCACCCCCCCCCCCACCACCTTCCCTGACCTTAAACCAGCTTATATTTCACCCCTCTCCTAACTTCACTCAGTTCTGCTGAAGGGTCATGAGGACTCAAAACGTCAACTCTTTTCTTCTCCGCCGATGCTGCCAGACCTGCTGAGTTTTTCCAGGTAATTCTGTTTTTGTTTTGGATTTCCAGCATCCACAGTAGTTTTTTGTATTTATTTTTGAAATGTTGGTGTACTTAAGTAACATAATGGAGTTGCATGTCTTTTCAAATCTCTTGCTAAATTTAGCCCCCAGAAATTTTGACATCCTGGATTGTGATGGCTTATCATGTTGTAGCATTTATTTGAAGTGTACTCTTATGATTTTTAAAATGGCCTTTCATCAAATTATGCAGCAGGAAATTTTCAGTTTAAATTATCATTTGGATGTATTTTTGGTTTTGCACTTATTCTGATTTTGCTCACTTGAAAATACACATTTGCCACTTCATGCTGGTAATATAAGAAAAGGAAGCTGATGCAAAAGCAAAATTCTTTGTGAATAACCCACAAAGCTTTCAGTATGCTCGCTAATAATAGTGAGCTAGGTGCTTTGCTGAGTATTGGATATAAATATATCGGCTTCATTTTTTAGCGTCCTGCAGCTTTTGAGTGCTCTTAACAAAATTTACCAGCTTTCACTTTATCTTGTTCTCAATCTTTCAAAGGATAATTGTGTAACAAGCATTGAAGTTGATGAGCTGTCTGATTCACCCGTGTCTTTCACTTTCTTTTAGAACGGATATACGTGAAAGGTCAGTGCCTCTGAAAGAAACCACAATGGAAAAGACATGGAAGTCATGGACATATGCCAGGAGATGGCTGATTGCCTTGGTCTCATGGTCCTGGAGCTTATGTCGAATTTCCTTGCTAGCTTTGATTTTAACCTTTCACCTATATGGAGGGATCCTTTTGCTTCTCTTGATACTTGCATCAGTAGCAGGTATATTATACAAATTCCAAGATGTGCTCCTCTACTTTCCAGAGCAACCACCCTCCTCACGTTTGTACATTCCTGTGCCTACTGGGATCCCATATGAAAACCTCTTTGTTAAAACCAAGGATGGAGTCCGACTCAATTTGATTCTGTTGAGGTACACTGGAGATAATGCGCCATATTCACCAACCATAATTTATTTTCATGGGAATGCAGGTAATATTGGTCACAGGATACAAAATGCTCTGTTGATGATGGTCAATCTGAAAGTCAATGTATTACTTGTAGATTATAGAGGTTACGGAAGGAGTGAAGGGGAACCGAGTGAAAAAGGCCTTTACTTGGATTCGGAGGCTGTACTAGACTATGTGATGACTAGACCAGATCTTGATAAAACAAAAATAATTTTATTTGGCCGCTCCTTGGGTGGAGCGGTGGCTATTCACCTGGCCTCAGAGAATCCACATCGGATTTTTGCAATAGTTGTTGAGAACACATTCCTCAGTATCCCACACATGGCCAGCACTTTGTTCTCCTTCTTTCCCATGAGATATCTTCCACTCTGGTGCTACAAGAACAAATTTCTGTCTTATAACAAAATTGCACAGTGCAGAATGCCTTCTCTTTTTATTTCTGGATTGTCAGACCAGTTAATTCCACCAGTCATGATGAAACAACTGTGCGAACTGTCGACATCACGGACTAAAAGACTAGTCATATTTCCAGATGGAACTCACAATGACACTTGGCAGTGCCAGGGCTATTTTGCTGCTCTTGAACAATTCATCAAAGAGTTATTAAAAAACAGTTCACATGAGGAAATAAAAACCACATCTAATGTAACAATAATATAGCTTTTTCTTCTGTACCTGATGTAACTTTTAAATCTGTAAGTAAGCAAAAGGTGATTGTTAACTTGGAAAGTCCTTATTTGCTACTTTATCACCAATTGTTGAACATTTTTACCTGTTTCCATGCATGAGAAAAGTATACTGATATTTCATAAAGAGCTTTGTTGACCTGATCAGCCAAGCTGTTCAATACTGTAAAATAAAATGATTTTCTTTTGTGTGCACTATATGTAACTAACTGTTAATTTAACAATTTTCCCTTCTGAATCCACATTTTATTTAAACTCTGTGTATGAGTTAAATTTTGAAACAAAGTCCCATTACATATGTCAGAATTGTCTGTACAGCACATATGATGTAGCTTTCAGTTTTAGAAAATAATTGCACATGGACCACAAGCTGTTAAGTTTAGTAGGTCAGTTTGTTTTGATTGTTCATAGAAGTATTGCATTTCAGGGCATTACTTTGCTGAAATAAAAATTATGCACCATTAGAAAATCTTGAAAATATTGCAGAATGATTATGCATTTTGAAATGTTACCTTTCCTGAACTATTTCACTGACTTTTACCTGATGAATGAATGTTTGAGCTTTATTCTGGGTCCGGTGCTCTATTCCTTATTAAAATCTGTCATCTGGAGCTGTTGTTAAATATGATTACTAGTTTGAAAGTCAATTTCTCTTGAAATTTTGAAGGGGCTAAATTGTTGCAGATTCTTGAGGAACCTAATTGACAGACTTCTGATCCATTTTAAAAAGCAAAAGGTGTGAGAAACAAGATTATACATAAATTGTAATTCTATTACCAAAAGCCATTTTCTGTGTATTAGTTATTGTAAGGTTTATCCCACTGTGTTAATACTTAGATGCAGTTTAGTTAATGTGGTTTTAAGCCATGCTTTTCAGCTTTTGAATTTAATCTAACATTTACAAAGTGTTGCTTTTTTACTTGTTCCCCTGATTCCATAAATTTGCTGTCTTTCATCACCTAGTTCTGCCTAACTTGCTATTCCAAAATTTTACAAAGGCCAAAATGGGCTTCATTACATCGAACCAAAGTACTAAGTACTGTACTATTTTTATACGTTAAAGAAAGGCTTCATTGAAACTCTCAACCAGCTAAGGTATTAAATACAGAAACTCTTTTAAAAACTATTATTTCACACAACAGATTCTAATATAGTATTAAATAGCCATATCACATATTCTAAATATATTACATCTGGAGATTTAAACAAAGAAGTCTTTCTTCTATTTTGCCTACTAATTCCAGTAAAATGAAGCCCACTCATGCAGAAATATTGTAAGCTATTGAGTTTCTTGTAAGAGAAAAAGCAGTAGAGTGAGAATATCTGCCACAGCTTTGATAATACATGACAATTGTATTTTAAGGGTTGAGTTTCTTGATAATGCTTTTATCAGATAAATGCTTTGAGCATTACCTGTGTCCTACTCTGGGTAAGATACTTTAAGTCAAGTACATAATACAAAGCATATGTAATGATAAAATTTTCTGATGAGGGAAATGATGATTTGGAATGTGCTTTTGGTGCCATCTAATGACAGTGACAAAAACAAGGCACAGCTTTATATTCATTTTTGTTGGAATAAATATGTTTAAAGTGTGCATAAGATTTTTTTTTACATCTATATCAGTGCAACTGACGGCCATCAACTTCTGAATGATTGGAAGTAGAATCCTTGAGATGCAGCATCTTTATTGTGGATTAGAAGTTTAACCTGCATTATGCAATAATGTCCTTCAACTCCTGATCAGTTTCACAACAATAGTATTGTGGTCATTGAAGAGAAGTGATTTAATGCCACTTCACCTATTTATAATGGCTATTCCCATTGAAAATTAGTTGGTACCTTAAATCACACATTTACCCACATTACCAGGGGCATTGCTAAACATAAATGTGATTTCTTATAAATATATGAAATGCAGGATGCAAAACACAGATTTCACATTGAAAACTTCAGAATATAGTTTTGCAAATTTTTTTTTTTGTTCAAATAGATATTTGTCTCAACTGATGCTCAATCCTTTGGATGCTCTGTTGCAGATTTATCAGGCATATCCCTCTTTGTCTCAGTTCTGCCAAAAGATTTGATTGAAAATACATTTCTCCATTCTTAAAAGTGCACAAAACATTGTTGATCATGGCAATAACATGTTCAGCATGGTGTGGAACTGAAACAGATTATTTGTGAAGTTTAGCAAAGCTTGGTACTTCTGCTTTTACATGTCTAATTCTTGATACAGTAAGTCTAAGTGTTCTAAGATCTTCTGATCCTGTACATTCATGAAATAAACTTTTTTTGCCTTTGCATTTTAGTCTTACATGATTGTATTTTTTTTGGAGCAGTTTTATCACTACCGTGATCTTGATTATTAAACCAGCTTTGGTCATCAAGATGTAAAAAAAAAAATCCAAATCTTGAATTTTATGCAGAGAAAAGCCATAAGGGTGATTCAGAGTGTCAAAGGATTGAGTTATGAGAAGATTGCAAAGTGTCGGGCTCTTTGATCACATGTAACTAATGTAAAGAAGTTTAGTGTGGAGCAATGCTGAAAAGTAAACCTTGATTGTAGATTGGTAGACAAGGTGTTCGCGGTTAGACCAGTGAAAGGCAACTTTAGGACAGAAAGTCAAAGTCTTAATAATTTTTCTATGAGCGCTTGGGATTAACCTCCAAGTAAAATATTACAGGGAGAAGCCTTGGAATTATTTAAAATCAGCTGGGGATGCTTCAATAAGAAGGTTAATTTTTTTTTTACTTGATGAATGAGGAAAGATGGTTCTTCCTCGCAATATTTATCGTATTGTTCTTACTTCAAATTAAATAGAATGCACTCTTCATGTTGAGTTTTGTCATTGTGTACTGATCAGAGCTGAAAACTACTTTTGTTTGACAGAAGTGTGCTTGTATATACATAGTAATACAGGATATTCTACAAATATCTATTAGGCATTATGAAAAAGGACAAGGACTATTCGATGTATATAGTATATATATAGTGGTTTATTGATAAGGTGTTCGCCTGACACACCTGTAATACATGGATGCGAGTAATTGAATCGTTACTAGGAAGGTTACAAGTTAAATCTGTGGGAGGAGGCAATTCCAAGAACCAACAAATCAATCATTTTAATAAGATTTTCTAATGTAAACAGCTTGTCAGGATTATTGGCAGCTCTGCACCATATCTCAGTATATTGATGATCTTTTAACGTAACTTTTTTCCTATGTATTTTACATAGTACCGGAACCAAAGAATGCCCAAGTTCTTTCTCCGAAAAATAGTCCTTTTTAAAGTCAGTTTGTTCCTGGTATCGTAACTAAGCCAACCACTTGCAAAGCAATCACAAAACCTTTTTTCCTACTATAGGAAAACTATAGGAAAAATGTAGGACCTATTTCCTGGAACTTTAAATTTGTGAACAGCAACAGGAAGCAGGAATCGAAATAGCTGTCCAGTCAAGGAAAATAGTCCTAAAATTAGGGTGATGTGTCGTTATTCCCATCCCAACTTTGTCCTTGAAATTGGAATTATGTGAGTCTGACCATTAGGTTCATAGCTAGCAATCTGATGTTCCCGAGCAGGATTTTATCATGCAAGACTACAACCAGCCAACAGAATTTGTATATGGCATCACAGTTTATCTGCAATAAAAGTATTTTCCCTGCCTAAAAGAAAAGCAAAACAAAACAGCATAGAGACAGTGTCCAACTCATAACCAGTGATTCAAGCACTAAGAATAACATCAATAATGGTGATGGAGCTGAAAAAAAATCTATCTCTATCTATCTTCATTGCTAACATTGGATTCAGTTCTTTACTCCTGGCAGGAACCAAGGGACGAAGTTTCCTCTTGTCCCTAAGATGGCACAACTTTTGTCCATCTTGCATCTCCTACTCCAACTGATTTTTCTTGGTCATTTTGTCAGGCTACTAGTATTATTTCACTCATTGACAAGTTGCTTGCCTTAATTAGGAACAATGTGTAGCATAGCTAAGGTGGATTTAAAGATTTTCTATCAAATGTTTTCAAAAATTTCTCTTTGCACTAGTCCTTTAAAGTTTAAATCTTGTCATTTTAGCAATGCTGAACACTAGTGCTGGAAATGTTGTTGCACAAGTGACAAGAAATGTGAATTTTCCTATCATTTGGATCTCATTCTGTGCTCATATTTGGGCAGATGCATGGTCGATATCACTGCCATCAGAAAGTCGTAGAAGTGGCAATGGAATAGCATTCGCACAATTTTCTTTCCCTATTCTGCAGTTTAACTGGGAGCTGGTGTAACAGTGGAAAACATTATCCCATATTCTTAACCACTTTCTGCAGACAACTGGTCCAGTTCATCTTCAATAAGAGAACATGTGTTTTTGGCACGACTATATTAAAATGGAAAAATTGTCAAATTCTCAGCAAGTGACAGGGAATGGCATAATTTTCTACATCTGATAAAGCCACACAAATTCCAAATGACTTGAGTACAAAGTAGAGGAACCAGAGCCCTGATCAGACAATACTAAAAGATTTCTGAAATTAGGGAGTGCAGAGTAACCTGTTTTCAGCAAACTTAGTAAAGTACAACAATATACTTACGCAAGCTAAGGTGAGCATGGAAGATAGCTTAGAAACTTCCTCTATACACCTTGCTTCCCAAAAGCAAAATCAACTTTTTAAAAAACACATATGTGACAGAAAACATAGTGTCAATCCTTCTGACATCATTACAGCTTGCTAACCAATACATTGCTGCCTTCAACACAAGATGTATGGCCCTTGCACCTAGACACAAACCATTACGTTGCTGATCTCCCATAATTTCAATTCTCTGAGCAGACGTTTCAAGTGACTGTGCAATTAGAACTAGAATGACCTTTAAGGACCTGATAAAGCCACAAATTGTAATAAGTTGCCCACAAATTTTAAAATACTTCCATGAACCAAACCCTGTACTGACATTTTTTTGATCACCTTGACTGGATGCAAGAGCTCTTCCAGATTTCAAGTCAGCCACTCACATTTATGTACGTCAAAAACCCTAATACTTACAGGTTGTATAATAACTGCTATAATCTCTAAGACGGTACTTTTAATACACAAGTGTATCTACCAAAACCAAATTGACTTCACATAAGAAAGCTTCTGGGGTGCCCCTGTTGAACAGAGCACATCAATATAACAGCTCATGCATACTTGTCCTGGCACAATTGCTGCATGTAGGAAACAATTTAACCCAATACTTTGATGAAAGGCCACAGACCAGAAATGTAAACTCTGTCTTTCCACAGAAGCTGTCACACCTGCAGGGAATTTCCAGTATGTTCTGTTTTTATTTTAAATCAACATTTGCTTTGCTGGAATAAATGGGCTTTGGTGATAAGTTCAGCGAACAGATCAAAATCCCCTACTTTACCACTCTCAAGAAGTAATAGCTATTTTATCTCTGCCTCATTTCTTCATAGATTATCCAGTCAAGGATATATGTTGAAACCGTTATAAGAGCAACCCCACTGTATACAGGCTGGGAAGTGGAGTTGAGTCGATCAATCACCTGACACAGATGATAATTTGTGTCACTAACCTACCTCCAGTATTTTTCTCTCCAGCTCAAAATCATCAAAAAGAAGGGCATAGCTCTTACCAGGACACACTGAAAGACAAGAAAGGCAATCACTTTGTAAGGATCGAAGTCAGTTTTTTTCAAAAGAAAGGATTGAGAGGTGCTTGAGTGAGAAGCAGCCAGAAAATCTTTTCTTTTGGTACTTACGTTGTTTTAAAAATATATATCTTTAGTTATGTTGTATCTGAAGGGGAGGAGTCCTTCAAAGGAGGCGGAGTCTGCTCATTAAGTTTAGTATTTGGAACTTGGTTTCTCTACACAGTGACCAATCATGCTAGCACAATGTTTAGTTTTAGTTTCAGAGCATGATGTGTTATATATCCTAACATAATGCTATAGTTTGGGGAAAAAAATCACAAAGTACAGCTCATGCTAACAGGAAATAAGATGCACAATTAACAATCTTGTTCTGGATGGATTATTGTACTAGTATATCTGAAAAGTGTACTTTGGGATGAAAATGAGAATGTTACAACAAAGAGAAGGTTTCAATGCACAACCTAGATGTTTGATTTACTCAGCCTTCATCCTCACTTTAGCAGCTGTTCTGTCAGCTTATGTTGCTGTACATCATGTTCTTGTGATGAAAGCAGAAATCTCATCCATGAGACAGGAATTGGAGACATACAAGTTTCAACGAGACCACATGGAAGCATTGACAAAGGACCTGTCAACCAACTGGAGCAGTTCAGTAAATCAGGTACTCTGCTAGCAATTAAATTCATTAGAATGGCGGTTGCTTTTTAAAAATTATTTTCCAGCAGTTGCAGAATGCTGAACTTTCTTTTTAAATAACTTTTTAAAACAATCAGGTTAGTGAATTCCTTGGGAAAGGACAGCACCGTATGGAGAAATCGAGAGAAGAAAGAGCAAAATTCAGAGGAAAAAGGTCGCTTCTTGAACAAGGTTTGTGTTTGCCTGTGAAATAGAGCTTTTGATTTCTTTGGATTATATATAAAAGTTTTCATTACGCATACTTTATGTTGTAATGCATTACTGCCGAAAAGCTTAGGGGAATAAATCAGTTCTAAAGGTTACTTGTTTACTTATGTCTTTTTAAGCTTTACTGATTTGCAACCTTAGCATCACATTATAACATTAATGTCAGAACTTGGCCCAACTCAGTCCCCAGTGTTCTGAGACCACTTGAGTGGTCACTTACCCCTTGGATTTGACATGGAGTGTACACTGTCAAGTTTTAGTTTTAAGAAGTCCTTAAGATTCTCCTGAGCAATTGAAGTTAATTATATATTTGGAGTGTGTGAATACTCCTGCCAGCGCTTTCAAAACATTTGAATTGTGATTGTCTGGCAGACAGCAGAACACTGACCGAATCAGAGTGCAAGGTGCTGCTTATCTGGAACTGATAGTGCCACTATTGGCGTCAGACTGGCACTTGCAGTATAAATGTATCATTACAGTCAAAAAAGTATATAACTAGTAGTCTGAAACTTTCTATAAAGTTTTAAAATGCGGGAAATAGCCCATGCAGTAAATTAAATAAATTGGCTTATAGATCTAAAGGTTATTTACTTTAAAAAATAAAGCTACACAGTAGATGCTCAGCTTGTTTCACAAGTCAGAAAGATGTTATAACTCAAATCATAGATGACATAGTGAAATATTCTGTTTAGTGAGAATTTTTTGAAAAATTGTTGGAATTTTTTTACAAGCAGATGACGTTTAATGCTCCCTTTTGTTGGATTTAAGGTATTTTCCCCTCACTATGATTCAACAAAGTTTTGAAAATCCCCTTGGGAAGTGAGGTAATTTTGATTTGCGATACTTATTTTGGAGTTCTAGAATTACTCTTACAGCACTATAGCAATTCAAAAAAATGTACATTAACCATTCTTTATTTCCAACACTCGAAAAAATCCATGTCAAAGACTGAAAAACAAATTCCTGTTATCAACATGATAAGGTTTAATTATTTCAGAAGTGTCATTTCAAAAAATGAATAACATAGTTTATTAAAACCCCTGTTGATAGGATTGTTATCCCTCTCAGATTAGCTTATTTCACTTGAAAGGAACAAGACAATTTTCCGTTCTGCCAAACATGTCTAATGCATTAAATGCTCCAAAACATTTTGGCTTAATAGAAAATTGATTTCTTTTTCTCTCTGATAAAGTTTCAGTGTTATTAGCAATTTTAGAAGTTTTAGAGCTGTACTAATCTCACATGATTTATCTATGGTGCCTTGCAAGTAGCATTGCTATTTATACAGTTTGTAGAATCCTTGGTGTTTGTTTTAGCTTCTTAATGTTTCAAATACAGCCTATTACTGATATTTTAATTTCTTGCAATTAAAGAAATTGAATTATCAAATGGTTTAAGCAATGTAAACAACACAGAAATTAAAACTGAATTATCAAATAATTTCAATGAAGAAATTTTAAGTTAAGAAGACACTTTTTGTTCATTCATGGAATGTGTGCACCACTGGCAAGGCCAGTATTTATTACCCATGTCTAATTGCACTTAAGAAGGTGCTGATTAGATACCTCCTTGAACAGCTGGCAATCTCTAATGCAGTCAGATTTAGTTCTTGAATTAATGCATATCTGCTTTGATGCAAGTCAGATGCAATAATTAATCAATGACTAGCAAATAGACTCGCAGTTAACTTGAAACCATGTCGCAACTTTAAAAAAATTATTTATTCTTTCATGGGATGTGGGTGTCGCTGGCTGGCCAGCATTTGTTGCCCATCCCTAATTGTCCCTGAGAAGGTGAGCCACCTACTTGACTCACGCAGTTCATCTGGTGTAGGTACACTCACAGTGCTGTTAGGAAGGGACTGCTAGGCTTTTGACCCAGTGACAATGAAGGAATGGCAATATAGTTCCAAGTCAGGATGGTTTGTAGTTTGGAGGGGACTTGCAGGTGGTAGTGTTTCCATGCATCTGCCACCCTTGTCCTTCTAGGTGGTAGAAATCACAGGTTTGAAAGATGCCTTGAAAGAAGGAGCCTTGTTGAGTTGCTGCAGTGCATCTTGTAGATGGTGCACATTGTTGCCACTATGAGTCAGTGGTGGAGGGAATGAATGTTTAAGGTGGCGGATGGGGTGCCAATCAAGCAGAATGCTTTGTCCTAGATGGCGTTGAGCGTCTTCAGTATTGTTAAATCTGCACTCATCCAGGCAAATGAGAGTATACTATCACACTCGTGACCTTGCCTTGCACCTTGTAGATAGCAGACTGGCTTTGGGAAGTCAGGGGGTGAATTTCTCCCCGCAGAATTCCCAGTCTCTGACCTGCTCTTGTGGCCACTGTCATTACAGGCTTGAAACAGGAGCTTGACAGCACTACCAGTGGCTCAGAGCACGATAGCACCACACAGCACTCTGTTTCTCTCTCACCATCATTTGCAAGTACCATTATAACTATACAACAATCAGAGAATGCAGCTAGTATGCATGATGAAGTTGTATCAGGTGAGCCACACTGCACATGTGAGGAGCAGCTGAAACTTATGCATTAGTCACCTGTTTAATAATGGCATGATTTGCACTGTTCAACTATTTGCATATGGGGAGGTGATGGTATGGTGGTATTGTCACTGGATTAGTAATCTCCAGTGTCCAGTGTCACTGGACTAGGTAATGCTCCCCAGGTTCGAATCCCGCCATGGCAGATAGTGGAATTTGAATTCAATAAAAATCATTAATCTAATTAGTCTATTGATGACCATGAAACCATTGCTGATTGTTGTAAAAACCCATCAGGTTCACTAAAGGGAAGGAAATCTGCCGTCCTTACCTGGTCTGGTCTACCTGTGACTCCAGACCAGACCCACACCAATGTGATTGACTCTTAAATGCCCTCTGAAATGGCCTAACAAACCACTCAGTTCTATAAAACTGCTACAAAGTCACAAAAAGGAATGAAACCTGACGGACCATCTGACATCGACCTAGGCACCAGAAATGACGATGGCAAATTCGGCCCTGTCAATACTGCAAAGTCCCCCTTTCCAACATCTGGGGGCTAGTGCCAAAATTGAGAGAGCTGTCTCACAGACTAGTCAAGCAACAACCTGACATAGCCATCCTCACGGAATCATATCTTACAGTACTACATCTAACATCTTACAGCCCAGATAATGTTCCAGACACCACCATCACCATCCCTGTGTATGTCCTGCCCCACCAGCAGAACAGACCCAGCAGAGGTGGCATCACAGTGATATACAGTCGGGAGGAAGTTGCCCTGGAAGTCCTCAACATTGACTCCGGACCCCATGAAGTCTCGTGGCATCAGGTCAAACGGGAAAGGAAACTTCCTGCTGATTACCGCATACCACCCTCCCTTAGCTGATGAATCAGTGCTCATCCACGTTTAACACCACTTGGAGGAAGCACTGAGGGGTGGCAAGGGTGCAGAATATACTCTGGATGGGGACTTCAATGTCCATCACCAAGAGTGGCTTGGTAGCACCACAACTGACCGAGCTGGCTAAGTCCTAAAGGACATAGCTGCTGGAATGGGTCTGTGGCAGGTGGTGAGGGAACCAACAAGAGGGAAAAACATACTTGACCTCATCCTCACCAACCTGCCTGCCGCAGATGCATCTGTCCATGACAGTATCGGCAGGAGTGACCACCGCACAGTCGTTGTGGAGATGAAGTCCCACCTTCACATTGAGGATACCCTCCATCGTGTTGTGTGGCACTACCACCATGCTAAATGATATAGATTTTGAACAGATCTATCAACTCAACAGCAGCAGCAGAATTGTACTTGAATACAATCTGTAACCTTATGGCCCGGCATAACCCCCAACTCTACCATTCCCATCAAGCCAGGGGATCAACCCTGGTTCAATGAAGAGTGCAAGAGGGCATGCCAGGAGCAGCACCAGGCATACCTAAAAATGAGGTGTCAATCTGATGAAGCTATAACACAGTACTACTTGCATGCCAAACAGCATAAGCAGTAAGTGATAGACAGAGCTATGTGATCCCACAACCAATGGATCAGATCTAAGCTGTCCTGACCTGCCACATCCAGTCGTGAATGGTGTTGGACAACTAAACAACTCACTGGAGGAGGAGGCTCCACAAATATCCCCATCCTCAATGATGGGGGAGCCCAGCACATCAGTGCAAAAGATAAGGCTGAAGCATTTGCATTCAGTCAGAAATGCCGAGTAGATGATCCCTCTTGGCCTTCCTCAGCATCACAGATGCCAGTCTCCAGCTAATTCGATTCAGTCCACATGATATCAAGAAATGGCTGAAGGCGCTGGATACTGCAAAAGCTACGGGTCTTGACAGTATTCCAGCAATAGCATTCAAGACTTGTGCTCCAGAACTTGCTGCGCCTCTAGCCAAGCTGTTTGAGTACAGCCCAGCTATGTGGAAAATTGCCCATGTATGCCCTGTACACAAAGCAGGACGAATCCAACCCAGCTAATTACCGCCTCATCAGTAAACTCTCGATCATCAGTAAAGTAATAGAAGGGTTGCTATCAAGTGGCACTTGCTTAGCAATAACCTGCTCACTGACACCCAGTTTGGGTTCCGCCAGGGCCACTTAGCTTTTGACCTCATTACAGCCTTGGTTCAAACATGGACAAAAGAGCTGAATTCCCGAGGTGAGGTGAAAGTCACTTGACATCAAGGCAGCATTTGACCAAGTGTGGCATCAAGGGGCCCTAACAGGATTGGAGTCAATGGGAATCAGGGAAAACGCTCCACTGGTTGGAGTCATACCTAGCACAAAGGAAGATGGTTGTGCCTGTAGGAGGTCAATCATCACAGCTCCAGGACATCACTGCAGAAGTTCCTCAGGGTAGTGTTCTTGGCCCAACCATCTTCAGCTGCTTCATCAATGACCTTCCTTCCATCATAAGGTCAGAAGTGAGGATATTTGCTGATGGTTGCACAATGTTCCGCACCATTCACAGCTCCTCAGATGCTGAAGCTGTCCATGTCCAAATGCAGCAAGACCTGGACAACATCCAGGCTTGGGCTGACAAGTGGTAAATAACATTCGAGCCACACAAGTGCCAGGGAACGATCATCTCCAACAAGAGAGAATCTAACTATCGCCCCTTGACATTAAATGGCATTACTGTCACTGAATCCTCCACTATCAACATCCTGGGGGGTTACCATTGACCAGAAACGGAACTGGACTAGCCATATAAATACTGTGGCTACAAGAACAGGTCAGAGGTTAGGAATCCTGCGACGAGTAACTCCCTCCACCACTGATGCACAGTAGCAGCAGTGTACCATCTACAAGATACATTGCAGGAATTCACCAAGGCTCATAAGAAAGCACCTTCCAAACCCACCACCACTACCATCTAGAAGGACAAAGGCAGAACACATATGGGAACACCACCACCTGGAAGTTCCCCTCCAAGCCACTTATCATCTTGACTTGGAAGTATATCGCCGTTCCTTCACTGTTCCTGGGTCAAAATCCTGGAACTCCCTTCTTAACAATACTGGAAGGTGTACCTACAATATGACTGCAGCAGTTGAAGAAGGCAGCTTGCCACCAACATCTCAAGGGCAATTAGGGATGGCCAATAAATGCTGACCCAGCCAGCGCAGCCCACATCCCATGAATGAAATTTTTAAAAAATGAGTAATTGTTCATTACAATGAAGATTGCATGCACAATTTATTAGCACATCTATGCAAACTGATATGTTATTTCACCTTCAGAGCATTTGTTAATAGTGTCAGCTGTGGCTCAGCTGGTAACATACTCACTTCTGAATTATAAGGTTTCGGGTTCAAGTCCCACTACAGGGCTTGAGCACAAAAATCAAGGCTGATGTTCCAGTGCAATACTGAGGGAGCGTTGTACTTTGGAGGTGCTGCCTTTCAGATGAGATGTTAAACTGAGGTGCTGCTTGGGTAGATGTAAAAGATCCCATGGCACTGCTTTGAAGAAAAACAATGGAGTTATTCCTGTTGTCCTGGCCAATATTTTTGTCGCCCAGTCAGTTTCACAAAAATCAGATTATATGGTAATTATCACATAGCTGTTTGTAGCAATTTGCTGAGCCCAAATTAACTGCCACATTTCCTACAACAAGTAACGCTTCAAAAATTACTTCATTGGCTGTAAAGCACTTTGAGCTCTCTGATGGTTGTGAAAAGTACTATATAAATACAAGTCTTTTTTTTCTTTCAATAGAACCAGAAACTTGGTCCTGTGCTTGAAGGCGTGTATATTCAATAATAATCAGCAGAAGTAATGACCCGATAGTTATGGGGAGGAAGGTGTGGTGTATAGTTCCTCCCTAATTAAATGGAGCAGCTCATTATCATTTTTTATTCAGTTCCTTGCCTGGCAGACGACCAGTTTGACAGACTGGTGGGCTGCTACACAAAAAAGCCAATGGTAGAAGGCCATAACTGGGGACCTTTGGCGACAGTCCACTGACAATTTCCTCATGTCAGTTTTGAGTCTGTTGTAAACTGATCGCCATAATTAAGCAATAACTCTGTCATGAATATATCATACAATTAGCAGGATGGTAGGAAGTAAGCTAGATGAATTGTGGCCTTTTGTTGAACAATTCCTATGTTCATAATCCATTGTATGGGCTTAATGTCTACCATACTACACATGAAGACTTAAATCGTACATTGTTCTAGACCACTGTTTATTCCTTATTGTACTAAAATATCAGAACATTTTTATGACAGCAAGTGCCGGTAATGATTCTGCTGTAACCATTTTCATTTCTTCTGGACCTATCTTTTGTTTCTTGGCTTGTTCCATTACCACTCCCTTTTGACTTGCACCATCATACCTTTTGTAATTTAATCTCTCCTGCCTTCCACCTTGCTACAGACCCTCTGTTTTGTTATTTTCTCCCCTCCCCTCTTTTCCTGCCGAGCTGTTCGGTTTGTTTGCGTTTGTTGACTGC
This sequence comes from Cetorhinus maximus, assembly GCF_964194155.1. Lineage (NCBI taxonomy): Eukaryota > Metazoa > Chordata > Chondrichthyes > Lamniformes > Cetorhinidae > Cetorhinus > Cetorhinus maximus. Next base: position 104,181,221 of record NC_135885.1, read on the forward strand.
TCAGTGTGTGTGATTAGTTAAGCCTGGATGTGGTCATTTAAAAAAGAAACTAAACTGTAGACAAACAGCAGGAAGCATGAGAGCATGAAATATATCACCGTTCCTTCACTGTTGCTGGGTCAAAATCCTAGAACTCCCTTCCTAACAACACTGCAGGTGTACCTACACCACATGGACTGCAGCGGTTCAAGAAGGCAGCTCACCACCACCTTCTCAAGGACAGCTAGGGATGGGCAATAAAAATAACATTTTAAAGCATTGAAGAAAACTCCTGTTACAGATTTGGTACCTGACGTGTGATCTCTGCATTTCACCAAGCCATGAAACACAGCACCAGCCTTTGCACACCTTTCTTCAGTTCTAATGAAAGGCCATTGACCTGGGGAATTAACTCTGTTTCCCTCTTCACAGGTGTTGCTTGACATGATAAGTATTTCTAGCAGTTTTTTTCCAACAAAATGTTTTACGAAGAATAGCTTTACAATTCCTCTTATGTTGCTTTTTGGCTAGATGTATCCGTTACACGTTTTTGAGTACAAATATAAATTGTTCCTCATTTTCAGTAATAACATTTCCTTACAATATTAAATATTTAGATTGTGCTATGTATTCAGATTGTGTTTTTTTTTAATTGTTTCTGAGGCAGTCACCTCACTAAAAGATTGTGTTTTGAAAGATTTACATACAAAAACCCAAACTGAAATTACCCTAATTTCTAAAAATGTTTTTAGTTATCACTCCTTTTTAATTAGTGAATGGCATGGAAGGAGTGGGAGAGTTTGTTTTGGAGCCAGTGCCCTTGGTTTGTTGAGGCTAAAGGATTCAGGTTGCATGCTTGTTTTGTGGTGACTGAGTTAGTACAGAGACAGAGAACATCAGGAGATCATTGTTGGAATAAACACATGCTGTTTATTTACAAACTAAACTCTGCAGCTGCACTTGTGTGCTCACAACTCAAGACTCTGCCTTCACTCGTCAGTGACTAACTCAATACTCTCCTACATAGAGGTAGCCTGTGCTACTCTGCTATTGGATATTAAGATCATGTGACCTTACATTGCAATTCTTGTCTTCAAGGTATATTACATATCAGATTACTATATCCTTCCCCCTTTAGTGAAAAATACATTTTACAATTTTTCAATATATCAAGTTATTTACACGGATCAATTATTTACAAAGTCAGTCTCTCTGGGGGTTTCCTTATGCCTATAGAACACCTCAACGCTACAGCTTCTGAAGTTTGTTTGTAATCTCCCTTACTGTAATCGTCTGAGCATCTGGTTCTACAGCAGGTACCGGTAAATTTGTTTCTTTGACTCTTTCAGGTACAGTTGACCCTTTAAATACTTTTGTACTTGGTTGAGTTCTTTCAACAGGAAATGTTGATTCTGTCTCGAGCACTAGTGGAACCACTTCTGGAAATTTGGTTTCCCTCTTCGTATGTGATCCACAAGTCTTCTTACTATTCGATCTCTGACTTTCACGTGGTAGGAAAGAGGTCCTGTTACGGCATTTATTTCATCGAACAACCGTGCTGGTCCTTCTCTAATATTTTTCACAAATACCTTCTCTCCTACGTTAAATATTCTGTCCCGACTGTGACGATCGTGCCCCATTTTCTGACTTTCCTGCTTTCTTCCTTCCTCCTCCCCGCGCCTCCCCCCGCCCACACACCCACCCAAGTTTGGCATGATTAGGCTCGGTCTCGACCAGAGACGGCGCTTCATCAACAATTCCGCAGGTGTGACACCTGCTGTTGAAAGAGGGGTGGTTCTACAATGGAAAAGAAATCACGCTAATTTAGTTGCTAATAAATCTCCAGATAACTTCTTCATATCAGATTTGAATGTCTGAACTGCTCTCTTGGCGAGTCCGTTTGAAGAGGGTGGTATGGAGATATTTTCACATGAACAATACCGTTGAGGCTTGTAAATCGGTTAAATTCAGCACTTGTGAATACTGTTCCATGAACTGATACTCGCACTTCAGGTAATCTATTTATACCGAAACTTTGTTGTAGCTTGTCTGTCATCGCTGAAGATGTGGGTGATCTCACTTCGTATACATCCATCCATTTTGAATGAACATCTATGATAAGGAGAAACGTTCCCATAAAAGGCTCCACATAATCAATGTGTACTCGTACCACGGCCTTCCTGGCCATTCTCAGGGGTGTAACGGAGCTGTTGCAGGTCATTTTTGCACTTGTTGATACTACATACAACTTCTCATTAAGTTTTCTATTTCTCCACCCATTCCCGGTCACCACATATAGCTATGCCTTCATTTTGGAAGTTCCGGAATGTGCTCTATGAAGTTCAGATAACAATGGCTTTTTGTCTTTTTGGAGGAACAATCACTCGAACTCCCCACAATAAAATATCTTCTTGACTGGTTATCTTGTATCTTCTCTGGAAATACAGTTTCATTTGATCAGATTCTTGTGTTTGTGACCAACCATAATGAACCTGACTTCTCACTTTGGATAAGACTGGGTTTTGGTTTGTCCAATCTTTAATTTGTTTAGCACATATCGGTGATGAATTCAGGAAGTTCAATAACAAGATGTATTCCTGAGGAATTGGAACATCCTCATCTTTTACTTGCAAGAGTAAATGACTGAGTGCATCAGAGTTTGCAATTTGACTTCTGGGTTTGTGAATAAAAGTATACTCATACGCTGCTAAGATTAATGTCCATCTTTGTGCTCTTGTTGACGCTATAGGAGGTATAGCCATGTCTTCACTGAATAGCCTTAATAATGGCTTGTGGTCCAGATGACCATGTACATATTGATGAAACCTTTTAACACCGAAAATGATTGCCAAGCCTTTTTTTTCAATTTGTGAGTACTTTTTCTCTGCAGTACTAAGTGTTCTCAACACATATCCTATAGATCCTTCTGATCCATCATCCATTTGATGGGAAAGCACTGCTCCCACTCCATAAGGTGATGTGTCACATGTTAATGTCAACTCTTTCTTTGGATCAATATGTACAAGAAGTGTAGAAGATTATAGTAACTTTTTCACTTTTATAAAGCTTCTTCTTGTGGTATTTGCCATGACCATCTCTGGCTTTTTTTGAGCAAGTAATACAGTGGTGCCAGTTCTGTGGACAAATTAGGTAAGAAAAGTCCACAGTAATTGATCATCCCCAAGAATGATTTCAGTTTGGATGTATTCTTTGTCGTGGGGACTCCTTTAATAGCTTTCACTTTTTCTTCAACTGGATGTCGGCCTTGTAAATCTATCTTGTGACCTAGGTAAGTTACCTCTTTTGCCTGGAATGTGCACTTTTCCTTTTTCAATCTCACTCCAACCTGCAAAAAACGTTTCAGAACTTCTTCCAAGTTCATCAAATGTTCCTTTTCAGTGAGTCCAGTCACAAGAACATCATCATAATAAGCTAGAACATGGGGCAATTCCTGTAGTAAACTTTCCATGGTTCTTTGGAACATGGCGCAAGCAGAAGATAATGGCGCACTGGTACAATCCCTTATGTGTATTTATGGTGACAAACTTCGGGGATGCCTCCTCTAATTCCAATTGCTGGTAAGCATGACTCATACACTTTGTGTAGGCCTTTCCACCTGCCAGTTTAGTGTATAAACCTTCAATTTTAGGAATGGGGTGTCTATCCAATTTTGCCACTTTATTAACTGTTAATTTATAGTCCCCACATATTCAAAAGCTTCAGTCAGGTTTGAGAACAGGTACAATTGGAGCTGCCCATTCTGAAAATTGTACTGGTTCTATCACATTGAGTTTTTCTAACCTGCCCGGTTCGGCGTCTACCTTATCCCGCATTGCATAATGTACTGGTCTTGCCTTCATGATTCTTGGTGTTGCCTCTGGATTTACATGAATTTTTTACTTGTAGCCCTTCAATTTTTTCAATTTCTTCCTTGAAAATTGAGGCATATTTTTGTTGTAGCTGTAATAACCCCATTAGTTCTCAGTTGGAAGATTTCAGTCCATTCCAATTAAATTTGTCTCAGCCAGTTTCGTCCAAGGAGGCTAGGTCCCTCGCCTGCTACTACCATCAAGGGTAATCTCACTGTTTGACCTTCATGGTTTACTGTGAATTTACATATGCCCTTGACCTGTATGTCTTCTCCTGTGTAAGTTTTTAATTTTTCATCAGTTCCTTCTAAATTCAACTTACATTTTCCATGATTCAGGTATTTGAACGTATGCTCACCAATCACTGTAATGGCTGCTCCGGTATCCACTTCCATTCTCAGAGGCTTCTCATTCACTGTCATGGTTACATAGATAGGCTCCGTTCTTCCTACCTTTAAATTATACAAAGAATAGATATCAGCATCTATTACGTCAGACTTTTCAACACTATTTATCTCATTGAGTTTTTGCTTTTGTCTGAAAGTCTGCCTAATTTTTTCTTTACAATGGCCAGAAATTTACCCTTGGCGTGCGGGCGCGCACCCGACACACCGGAACATAAAATGACACAAGATGACGTTGGGCGTGCGTCCTGAAGTCACCGTGCACCACCGCAATATTTTGCAAGGCGGGCACGTGATGAAAATGGAGGTGCGCCTGCCGTTAATTAACGGGCCAGTTAAGGTCCTTGAGGCACCAATTGTCTGTGATTTTATGTAGCCTGTGCGATTTTCAGTGCGTCGCACGGGTGCAACGGGCAGGCGGGTAGGCTACATTTTCAAAAACCTCATCCACGGGTGAGATAAGAGGGATGAGTGGGTTTGCTAATGTGAGTTGTCTGTACTTTAGCTGATAAATTGCTGCTGCTTGCTTGTGTGAACAGGACAATTTCATTTCACTTCAGAGCTGCTTCGACAGAAATAAGAGGCTTCAGTTCAGGACTCCAGAGGAGTCATGCCACTTGGGGCCTTCCAGGTATGAGACAGCCTTCCCCTGCCCAGGGAATGGGGATTGTGGTCTCCGTTGGAGGCACCTTCTCTGAGGAGGAAGAGAGGGCCTGAAGCGGGAGGAGGCCAGGTGTCCCTTTTCAGGCTCCAGGGAAGCAACCTGTGGGCAGACAGGCGCAGGCACAAGGAGCGCAGGGCCAACAGAAAGTCCAAGGTGGAAGGGGCCGCAGAAGACACCACTATCCTGCTGCCAGGGTTTACAGGCAGCGATGCAGCTACCTCAATATGTCTGAGATGCAGTGCCAAAGGAGGCTCCACCTCTCAAGGGAGACAGTGACCTCCATCTGTCAAATGATCGGCCCTCAGATCAGCTTAGACTGCGTGGATGGATATCGCAAGCCAGTGGCGCTGAAAGTCACAGTGACCCTCAACTTCTATGCCTCTGGTTCTTTCCAGGGGTCAGTGGGTGATCTTTGTGGAGTCTCCCAATCAGCTGTCCACAGTTGTGTCAAGCTGGTGACAAACTCTCTGTTCAGGCATGCATTGACTTTCATTCACTACCACACAGACAAGGCCAGTCAGGCAGGGCGAGCCAGAGGCTTTGCAGCAATTGCTGGGTTACCCTGCATCCAGGGTGCAATAGACTGTACACATGTGGCCATCAAGGAGCCAGCAGGTGAGCCCAGTGCCTTCGTCAACAGGAAGGGCTTCCACTCAATGAACGCGCAGATAGTGTGTGACCACAAGATGCAGATTCTGCAAGGCTGTGCAAGGTATCCAGGCAGCTCCCATGACGCTTACATCCTAGGACACTCCCAGGTGCCGAGGCTCTTCAGTGCTCCAGCCCAACTGGATGGATGGCTGCTGGGTAACAAAGGCTATCCCCTCAGAAGGTGACTCATGATGCCTCTCCACCATGCAAAACAGAAGCTGAGCAGCGGTACAATAGGAGCCATGTCTCCATAAGGGCGGTGGTAGAGAGGGCCATAGGTCTTCTCAAGATGCGGTTCCGATGCCTGGACCGTTCAGGAGGTGCACTGCAATACCCCCAGATCATGTGTCACTGATAGTGGTTGCTACACTGTCCACAATCTGGCGCTGGAAAAGGGGGATGCAGTGGAGGAAGATGTTTCTGCAGCTTCTTTGGCAACAGATGATGAGTCCAGTAGTGAGTCCGAGGACGAGCATGGTCAGGAGAACACTGAGGGGATAGAGGCTGACCTGGGCAACCTCCAGAGAGGCAGGGACATCCAGGAGGTTTTGATCCAACGGTCCTTGAGCTAGCCCACCAAAGAAGAACCACCACCACATGCCAAGGCTGCAGGCTCCGTACTCGATACCTGACAGGAACATTTGCTTGGTGAACAACATGAACTATGTGCCATTTCAATGAAGTTCAATGACAAACAAGTCACTCATAACATCATGGGTTACCCTGCACCTGCAGAACTAATGAAGCACCCAGAGGCTTGTTGAACAGAAACACACTTAATGCTGTGGTGCCTGGCATACAAAATACAAATTAAACTGTAAGATGTTATCCATCACACCAAATAATATTTAATGTAAAACTGGGGAAAAAAAGTATCATCAGTGATAAGCCCATGTTGTGCTTAAGGTGCTTTAAGTTTTTGCTTGCAGGTGCTCCCCCCTTGCTGGCACTGGCATTGGAGGCAGCCTGTTCACTCTGTTGTTCTGTTGGCCTTGATGACCTTGGCGGGTGTCCTCTGGCCCGCGGAGGCTCTGCTAGCCCTGCCTGGGAGGGAGAGGTCAGTGCCACGGCTGGCACCTCCCCAGTCGCCACAGCCTCATCGGACGCCACGGTCACTGGCAGAAGGGTGGAGGAGCGGAGAGAGTCTCCCCTCTCCATGGAGGAGGCATTGCGCTCGGCCATGAGGGTAATTGCATTGCTCATGCTCCGCAAGGACTCCTCCACAATGTAGACCATGGCACGCACTCCCTCATGTATCTCCGCCAAATCCTCCCGCACACCCTACTGGACTTCCAGCATCTGCTGCCTCAGGGACGACTTCAGAGGCACTTCAGAGGGGTTTAGTGAAAAATAGAGGGAACGGGACAAGTAATGTTTAAAAGACAAGCCTTAAGGCTTTGTGCCTTAACGCGAGGAGCATTCGCAATAAAGTGGATGAATTAACTGCGCAAATAGATGTAAACAGGTATAATATAGTCGGGATTACGGAGACATGACTGCAGGGTGACCAGGGATGGGAACTGAACATCCAGGGGTATTCAGTATTTAGGAAGGACAGACAAAAAGGAAAAGGGGGTGGAGTTGCATTGCTGGTTAAAGAGGAAATTAACGCAATAGTGAGGAAAGATATTAGCTCTGACAATGTGGAATCTGTATGGGTAGAGCTGAGAAATACCAAGGGGAAAAAAACATTAGTGGGGGTTGTATATAGACCTCCAAACTGTAGTGGTGATGTTGGGAATGGCATTAAACAGGAAATTAGAGACGCATGCAATGAAGTAACATCTGTAATTATGGGTGACTTTAATCTGCATATAGATTGGGCAAATCAAATTAGTAACAAGACTGTGGAGGAGGAATTCCTGGAGTGTATACGGGATGGTTTTCTGGACCAATACGTTTAGGAACCAACTGGAGAACAGGCCATCCTAGACTGGGTATTGTGTAATGAGAAAGGAATAATTGGCAATCTAGTTTTGCAAGGTCCCTTGGGGATGAGTGGCCATAAAATGATAGTTTTCTTCATCAAGATGGAGAGTGATGTAGTTGATTCTGAGACTAGGGTACTGAATCTTAATAAAGGAGCTACGATGGTATGAGACACGAGTTGGCTATGATGGATTGGGAAACGTTACTTAAAGGGATGACGGTGGATAGGTAAAGGCAAACGTTCAAAGAGTGCATGGGTGAACTGCAACAATTATTTATTCCTGCCTGGCGCAAAAGTTAAATAGGAAATGTGGCCAAACCATGGCTTATAAGGGAAATTAGAGATAGTATTAGATCCAAGGAAGAGGGATACAAATTGGCCAGGAAAAAACAACAGACCTGAGGATTGAGAGCACTTTAGAATTCAGCAAAGGAGGACCAAGAGATTCATTAAGAAGGGGAAAATAAAGTACAAGTGTAAGCTTACGGGGAACATAAAAACTGACTATAAAAGTTTCTATAGGTATGGGAAGAGAAAAAGATTGGTGAAGACAAATGTAGGTCCCTTACAGTCAGAAACAAGAATTTATAATGGGGAACAAAGAAATGGCTGACCAACTAAATACATACTTTGGTTCTGTTTTCAAAAAGGAGGACTGTGACCCCCTGGTTCTGGACTCCTCCACCATTGGGACATCCTTCCTGCATCTACCCAGTCTAGTCCTGTTAGAATTTTATAGGTTTCTATGAGATCCCCCCTCATTCTAATAACATACCAGAAATGTTGCAGAACACAGGGTTTAGTAAGAGGGAGGAACTGAAAGAAATCAGTATTAGTAGGGAAATGGTGTTGGAGAAATTGATGGGATTGAAGGCCGATAAATCCCCCAGGGCCTAATAATCTACATCCCAGAGTACTTAAGGAAGTGGCCTTAGAAATAGTGGATGCATTGGTGGTCACCTTCTGAGATCCTATGGACTCTGGAACAGTTCCTACTGATTGGAGGGTAACTAATGTAACCCCACCATTTAAAAAGGGAGGTAGAGAGAAAATAGGGAATTATAGACCAGTCAGCCTGAAACTCTGGAAACCATTTTAAAAGATTTAATAGCTGAGCACGTGGAAAACAGTGGCAGAATCAGACAGAGTCAGCATGGGTTTGTGAAAGGGAAATCATGCTTGACAAGTCTACTGGAATTTTTCGAGAATGTAACTCGTAGAGTTGATGAGGGGGAGCCAGTGGATGTGGTTTATTTGGATTTTCAGAAGGCTTTTGAAAAAGTCCCACATAAGAGATTAGCATGTAAAATTAAAGCACATGAGATTGGGGGCAGTGTACTGAGATGGTTAGAAAACTGGTTGGCAGACAGGAAACAAAGAGTTGGAATAAACGGGTCTTTTTCCGAATGGCAGGCAATGACTAGTGCGGTACCGCAGGGATCAGTGCTGGGACCCCAGCTATTCACAATATATATCAATGATTTAGATGAGGGAAATAAATGTAATATCTCCAAATTTGCAGATGATACAAAGCTGGGTGGGAGGGCGAGAGGAGGATGCAGGGATGCTTCAGTGTGATTTGGACAAGCTGAGTGAGTGAGCAAATGCATGGAAGATGCAGTATAATGTTGATAAATGTGAGGTTATCCACTTTGGTAGCAAAAACAGGAAGGCAGATTATTATCTGAATGGCTATAAATTGAGAGAAGGGAATGTGCAACGAGACCTGGGTGTCCTCATACACCAGTCGCTGAAGGTAAGCATGCAGGTACAGCAGGCGGTAAAGAAGGCAAATGGTACATTGGCCTTCATAGCGAGAGGAATATTGTGAGCAGTTTTGGTCTCCTTATCTGAGGAAGAATTTTCTTGCTATAGAGGCAGTGCAGCGAAGGTTTACCAGACTGATTCCTGGGACGGCGGGACTGACATAGGAGGAGAGATTGAGTCGGTTAGGATTATATTCGCTGGAGTTCAGTAGAATGAGGGGGGATCTCATAGAAACCTATAAAATTCTAACAGGACTAGACAGGGTAGATGCAGGAAGAATGTCCCAATGGTGGAGGAGTCCAGAACCAGGGGGTCACAGTCTGAGGATACCTGGTAGACCATTTAGGACTGAGATGAGGAGAAATTTCTTCACCCAGAGAGTGGTGAGCCTGTGGAATTCGCTACCACAGAAAGTAGTTGAGGCCAAAACATTGTATGTTTTCAAGAAGGAGTTAGATATGCTCTTGGGGCGAAAGGGATCAAAGGATATGGGGAGAAAGCAGGAGCAGGCTATTGAGTTGGATAATCAGCCATGATCACAGTGAATGGCGGAGCAGCTCGAAGGGCCGAATGGCCTACTCCTCCTACTTTCTATGTTTCTATCATCAGCCACCATCCTCTGTGGTCAGTGGTGGGCCTTCATGCTCCTCACCCCAATGGACTGCTGGTGAGCCTGAAAGGAAGAACAAGGACATGTCATCAGTTGAAGTCATTACACTGTTATACACTGTTACTGTGCATGCCTGGCACCCGGATCAGGGTGCCCTCGTCTTTCCATTATCAATGGGAATTCTATGTTCAAGGCTGATATCAATATAGAGATGACAGTGGAATGGTTGCTATGACAGACATTCTGACCTGAGTGCATTGTAGTCTTACCTCACTGTAGCCGGTTGACCTAGGCGCATGGCGCGTCTCCAGCTCCAGGGCCTCCTGCTCAAATCTACTTAGTATTAGAAGGTGGGCAGTCCTCCGCCAGTCCGCAACCTCTCTGCATTGTTATGGGATGTCTTCTCCTGAAAGGACAGAGGAGCATTGATTAGTCCACCCTATACCTGCATTGTCATTGCAGCCTGGCCAACCCCACCTGAGGAATACTTTGCATGGCTCAGCCGATTCGTGACCCTGGAGCCACAAGACACTCATTCCAAGCGGACAGGGCTCATCCCCTTGCCTAGATGCTGCCTCCTTGACGTTTGTCACTCACACTCTAAGAACTCTGAGGCCCAGCGGGGAGGCTCCTAACTGCTGTGCTAAGTGACCCATGCCAACACGGTGCTCACCCTTCCCAATCGCAGAATACCATTGAACCGCTTACAGCACTGCACCCATGTGCGCCTCACCACATCATGGGAGCTCACCCTGGATGCCACCTCCTCCCAGGCATTTTTGGTGAGGTGGGGGGACCTCCTCCTCCTGTACCTGGGGACAAGGATCTCTCTGCGTGCTGCCATCTCCTCCAGGAGGGCAGCGAGACACCGACTGCCCCACCGACCTACCCTCTTGCCTGCCGTGTTCAGCACTTACGAGCTCCATGATGAGGTGCGTCTGCTTCACTGGCAGCCTTCGTATGGCTGCCGCAGCCGTTTTTGAATCGGCCGCTGTTCGCCATTGGACCCGGCAGACGTTGAGCTCCTGCCCCCCCCACCCGCACCTTCTCTCTGTTGCCGCTGTCGTGTCTTACACTGAGCGGGCCTTAATTGGACCGCCCGCATAAGGTGGCAGTGTGGAGCCGATCACGGGCGGTGGTTGGCTTCCCAACCATCCACTCCCGCTGAGCCCGCACACCGACCATAAAATCCTGGCCCATGTCTCATGAGGTGTCCATTTTGATGGCAGAAGAAGCATTCAATATTTTTACCTGTGTTTCATTATAGGGTTGCCTGCATCCACCTCTCATTATTATGCCATGTTTTTACTGCCAAGTTTTCCCTTTTAATTTGTCTGCTGGCGGTGACTGCTTCCCGCTTTGGAACAAAGCTCTGCACTTTCCCGCTGTTTTTGGTTGAAGCTCCCCGCCCAACATGGAGGACAGCGCCATTTTGCGCTCCTCAAATGGCTCCTGAGTCTCGCACTGCACCTTTCATTGCCAGAGCGATTTCCAATGCCTTCTGAAAATCTAGATCCGTTTCAGCCAACAATCTCTTCAGAATTACATTTTCGTTTATACCGCACACCAAAAGATCTCTAAGCATATCATTAATAGATGTACCAAACTCTCAATATTCAGTTAATTGTTTCAGACCAGCCACATAACAAGTGACTGTCTCCCCCTGCAGCTCTAGTTCTTGAGTTAAATTTAAACCGTTGCATCGTCACCAATGGCTTGGGCTGGTAATGACTCTTTACAAGGTTCACTAAATCATCAAAACTTTTCGAGTCTGGGGCACTGGGCACCAACAGATTCCGAATTAGTCCATTTGTTTCACTTCCACATGTGGACAGAAGGATTGTGTGCCTCTTCTCCTCCCCCGCAATGTCGTTCACCTGGAAGAAAAACACGAGGCTTCAACATAGTGAGACCAGTCGTCTGAGGTTGGATCGAAAGGCTCCACTCTTCCGAATTGCAGCATGCTCTGAGGGAATCACTTCGATGCTCAAAATGAAATTTTCTTTTACTCACGAATACCATTAGAGGTTCGGCCTGATTTCAGTTCTTCTAGATTCTTTCACTTTTCCTCGCTTTTTACCTAGTTTTTTTTTCCATTCTACTTTTCCAATGAAAGTGCTTGTACTCTCATTGCCAGTTTGTTAATATTCAGTGTCCTTAGTTTGTAGGGGCTAAAGGATTCAGGTTGCATGCTTGTTTTGGGGCGAATATGCTGGTACAGAGACAGAGAACATCCGGAGATCGTTGTTAGAATAAACACATGCTGTCTATTTATAAACTAAACTCAGCAGCTACACTTGTGTGTTCACAACATAAAACTCTGCCTTCACTCATCAATGATTAACTCAAGACTCTCCCACATAGAGGTAGCCCGCGCTACTCTGCTATTGGATATTAAGATCATGTGACCTTACATTACAATACTTCTCTTAAAGGTACATTACATATCAGATTACTACAGTTTGCAAGCAACATTTCCTAATCTGCCCCATGAGCAGTCTTGCTGGTCATGAGAAGAAGAATTCTGGGAGCCCAAGGTACAAATGCATATTAGGAATTGCAGCCCACAACTTTGTGACAGATACAAACCATTTAAAGGAACAGATTATCTGGCACATTTTAAACAGAGAAAATATTACTGAAAAGGCAAATTTTCTTGTAATTTTTAATGTTTTTATTATGTTACAAATCTTATTTATCCCGGTAAGTGCTTAATTCAGAGCTGGTAGCTGAAATGATGTAAAAATACTTACTTGGAGAATTCTATTGGCTCAGTTTTAGTTGATTTTAATGACTGCTCATGCTTTATCTGTTGTCTGTACTTCCTTAGTAGTTCTTTTTTAAGGCTGCATTCTTGCAGTATGTTTTATACATTTCCTATCTATTTGACTTTTTGCAGTTTGTGAGTATAAAATTGAACTAATTAATCAGAAATGTTTGACGTAAATTCTGCATATCATAGAGATGTGATGATTAAATATGCCACCTGACCATGACAGACAAAATGTTTGCAAGACCAAGAAAATATATTATTGCCAATTCTTTTGAGATGATTCTAACTGCAAGTTTGAAAATGTGTTGTTTATGGGAGTATTATTAGGTAACAGACAATATTTTATTCTGGAGCCAAGGTAGAGTTCTATCCTTTGAAGGCTAGAGTTCTAAGTAAAATTCTTAGGCCAATCAGATTTTAATTGTTTGCATCTGAAACAATTGTTTCACGATCAAAGTTGAATTTCTCTCCAGAAAGCAAATTTCAGCCCAGGTTGAAGTGAGTGGCTTTCTCTGTTTTTAAGTGTCCTGATTGCTTATTTATAAGCAATAGGCTGCATGCATTCTACACCAAATAGCTGATGTCATTGACAAGTTTGAACAATTTGGATGGAGTTTCTGAATCAAAGTCATTGACATGAATTAGAAACAGTAAGGGTTCCAATAGCAATCTCTGTGGCAACCCATTCAATACTTTCCCCCAGTCATAACATAATTCCTTGAGCAAGTATTCACTCATAGCTGGCCATTGAAGCAGATGCTTAACTGTTTTGTACTTTTCTTTCCTCTTTCCCCAACAACCCACAAACACTAATCTCAGCATCTCTAATGTTGCCCCACCTTCCGTGATCTTCGACTCTCCCGCAACCACCCCACCTGACCCTCCCAATCCCCCCTACCATGCTGTACTCACCTCTGCAATCTCTACCGCTAAATTTACCTGCTCCTGGACTGTGGCCTTTTTCATCACAGGATTTTCCTGTTTGATAGACGGCGAAGCCTGCCAATCAGGCTGACATCCAGCTGGGGAATCTATTTGGAGAGCAACATATGTAACGTTAAAATTCCACAATGTTCGAGGAAACTCAGGCCTCTGTGGTTCCTGACAATAACTCTTCCCCTCCTCCAACACCCCATGCTAGTTAATATCAGGACCATAATGTTCTAAGTTATTAGTTGAGATTTAAAACTGCATTTAATGTTCAAACTGTTGATTGGAGTGAAATGTGCTTGCTTGCAGCTTCTGAATTTCACACTAACCAGAAAATTGTTAGTCGGTAATAGCTGATCAATGTCCTATTTTATTTTTAGTCAGTACATTGCAATTGAAAATCACTGCTAATTAATATCTGATTATTGGCATCTGATTTCAAAAGAGATTTTGCTTGGAAGATACAGGATGATTTACTCACCGCAGGATCATGCCTCTGTAGCATAGAGTTAGAAAAGGCAGCATTAACTACATAATGATTCTCCCTTGGCAACCTTCCATCTCGTAAGACAATAGTTTGCACTTTGTTGGTCAACTTTGTGTTAAGCATCAACTGGTGTGGCACTGGAGCCCGCTCTGGCATGACAGTCTCTGCCACAATAGCGGCAGATGAAAACATTGAGCTGAGAAGGTGCAGGATTTGCTGGCCTCTTTTTTTTCTCTCTTGCCCTATCTCAGCCAGCTGAGCTTCCCGTTTCTCCTTGCCAATTCCAATGCTGCTCCAGTCAACCTATAGGAGCCACAGTCATCAACGACTGTCCTCTTGTCTGTGTCAATGTCCACCAACTTCATATCTCGCTTGCAAGAGGTACGGATGCCCAGCAGGTCGTGACCTAGTGGCTAGTTAGGCTAGTTCACCATACAGAAGGTCTTTGAGCAGATGACGGTCATGTACCCAATGAACAGGACTCAGTTGTGGGGTGGTGGGAGATGGTGGCATAGTGGTAATGTTGCTGGACAAGTAATCCAGAGACCCAAGCTAATGCTCTGGGGACATGGGTTCAAATCCTACCACAGTAGCAGGTGGAATTTGAATTCAGTTAATAAATCTGGAATATAAAGTCTCATTAATGGTGACCTTGAACTACCATTAACTGTCATAAAAATTCATCTAGTTCACTAATGTCCTTGAAGGAAGGAAGTCTGGTCTACATTTGACTCCAGACCCACAGCAATATGATTGACTCTTAACTGCCTGCTGAAGTGACCTAACAAGGTCAGTTCAAGGGCAATTAGGAATGGGAACCAAATGCTGGCCACATCCCATGAAAGAATAAAGAAAAAAAAGTAGCCGGCTTAGTGACGAGTGTGTACTGATGGAATTAGCTTGCTCAAGGAGATTCCCTGGTGACCTTGCCCTGCAAGTGATGCCAAGGACTAGTCTGAGACAGCCTTCTCCTGCCTAGCATATGCTGTCCAGGTCTCACTACTTTAGAAGGGTGCACTGAGGACATAGGCTTGATAGACTTGGTCAGGTTGCTCTTCTTCCATATATAATGATTACGCCAGCACTTATTTTCATTAAAAGTTTATTATGAACTGTCAAACCACAAGTTAAAGCATCTCAAGATATTAAAAGCTTCTCACAGTGCCTGCAGTCAGCACTTACAAGAAAGCCATTATCCTCCACTTCACAAACATTCCTATTCAATACACAGGGCAGGCCAACTATGCATTGTCTTGTTAGTTTTTGCATTTTCACATCTAAGTCAAGCTACGTCCAATCAATACAGATGCTGTTTCTAAACAGAATGCAAATTGAGAGCAACTTGACAGCAACCATTGAACAAGTTAGTTTTGATCTCAATTGCTAAGACATGTGGTGAAGTCAAGGAATGTTGCGGTATTTATTTGACTTTAATCTCTTCAATTTTAGTGCAGCAGTCCTTTGTGCAATTGATTGCCACACATGACCAAAGACCACCTGTAAAAGGTAATATTACTTAATAACTTATTATTAAAAGTGCAAATGATTTTATTGTTTCATATTATTTGGCTTTGGGATTCACCACTCTGCCATTTTTATGGATTGTTAGTGAATAGTTGTTCGAAGTATATGCCTGGAAGGCCACAGCCAACCTGTCGAGTTGAACGAAGATCTGTTTCAAGTCAAAACAGTAAACGTAAGTGCATGCATTGAATTAGATCATATTGATGTTGCTGTATAATATGAGTGTGATAGAATTCAGATACACCATACAATGAATAATTTTTAAATACGTATGGAATAAAATTGATAACATGTCACAAGTTGGAGTTTGGGTTCCAAACCACTAGATGGGATGAGAAAAAGCCTCCTCGAAATAATATTTTAGATCATGCACATTATACCATTTGTGTTGTGTGAAGTAGTTGCAAATTCACATTGATGCAACATGCATGGTCTTATTAGTGTACAAAGGCACCTTACAAATTTCAAATGATGTGAGACCACATACAAAAACTTGACTTGCATCATGCCATGCATTTAAACGCCAGCGAATGGTTTTCCACATGTACACAAGCATACCTGTGCAGAACTTTCTTTTCTCTGCCTATGGAGCAGTCTGAAATTGTCAGGTTAACTGAGGTAATAGCTCCCTATCATTCTCAAAATTCATAGTACTGTATTGAGTCCTTATCATGATTTGGCAATCGATCTTAACTGGAGGGAATAGTAATTGAATTCCTCAGCGTTACGATAAAGAGAATACCCTGAGGTTTATGGCTGTTACTAAATAACAGCAAACTGGAACAATGGTGCTATATGTTGACTTTTCAAGTGATTGGTTGCAGAGAAGCATTGTCATAGAAATGTTAGCAGCTGATCAGAAGAAGTAAGAGCAGGAGTAGGCAATTCGGCCCATCGAGCCTGCTCCGCCATTCAATAAGATCATGGTTGAGCTGATTGTGGCTTTAACTCCACTTTCCTGCCTGCCCCCCAGCCCCATAGCCCTTGACTCTGTTATAGATCAAAAACCTGTCTAACTCAGCCTTGAACTGTCCAATAACCCAGCCTCCACTGCTTTCTGGGGAAGATAATTTCTAAAATTGACAACTCTCTGAGAGACGAAATTCTTCCTCATCTCTGTCTTAAATGGGACACCCCCTATTTTTGAACTGTGCCCACTAGTTCTAGATTACCCCACAAGTGGAAACATCAGGCGGTATTTAATGGGGTCTGTAAGCGTGGAAACAAGGCAAGCAAGGGGTTTAATTAGGTGGGAGCCGAACTCAGACGTTGAGTTGAGTGTGAGAAATTCAGTTGGTGGCGTGCCAGTGGCAGAGCTCACGCCTCATGCCTTCCAGTGGCAGGAGCCTAGTTACTATGCATTTGCATACCATGAATACTCATTAAATGAGAACTTCACCAGATTAAGTCCGACCTTCAAGATTAAGTCAGCAGCACACAGGAAACTAGTACCTCCTGTTTCCTGACAGTTTAAAGATGACATGCACCAGGCAATGTTGTTTAATCTTTGGATCTGAGATGAGGTTTTATCTTTGCCTAATTCAGCGGCACGTGGGAGGGGAACAAGAGAAGCTGGACGGGTCCAGTCATGACAGGAAAAGGGTTGGGGAGAGTGGTGGTGGTTGGGGCCTCAAATGGCTTTACAGCTAGGGGGGGGCATGGGATGAGGTGGTGTCTGAAGGGACCCAGGCTTCAGCCTATAGGGCGGAGTCCACCATTGCAGTGATCTGGTCCAGAGGAGGCCCATGGTCACACAACAACATAGGCCACAAGGTCATCAGCCAGCATCAGCAGAGGGGGAGGGAGGTCAGGAAGCATTGACATGTCAGCACATGTTTGGAACGCCCTTCAGATGTCTGAGGGGGAAATACCAGAAGATAGTCACTCACCTGTGTGCGATCCTTCAACAAGACTTACAGCCCCATGGATTTGGAGGGGACCCCATGCCAGTCACCCTCAAGGTGACTGCAGCCCTAAATTTCTATGCCAGTGGCTTATTCCAGGGCTCTACAGGAGGTGTGTGCGGTATCTCCCAGGCTAAAATGCATTGACTCATACGGGAGGTGGCCAATGCCCTGTTCAGAAGGGCCAAAAAAATTCTCAGATTCTCAATTGTTGATGATAGCCAGACTGCAAGAGCAGTTGGCTTTGGGGCCATCGCGTGGTCCCCGAAAGCACAGGGTGTAATTGATTGCCCTGATGTGGCTTTTAGAACTCCCTGAGAACAGCCAGCAGCATTGGTCAATCAGAAGGGGTTCCACACCCTTAACATTCAAGATGTTTGAGACCACCAGAAAAGAATTAGGCAGGTCCGCACTCATTTCCCAGGGAACTCTTATGACTCATACGTTTTTTGGAAATCCCAGCTGCCACAGCTCTCTGAGGACCCTGTCCAAGTGCAGAATTGGAACCTGGGTGACACGAGGTGTCAGAGGACATGGCTAATGACACCAGTGCATTATCCCCACAGCCCCGCAATGCACGGATCAACCAAGGCAGTAAAAGAGCAGACCACAGGATTGCTGAAAATGCGCTTCAAATACCTTGATTGTTCTGGCAGAGTATTGCAATACACGCCACATAGAGTGTCTAGGATTGTCATGGTCTGCTGTTCATTTCACGATGTTGCAATACAAAGGGGAGAGGAATTGCCATGCGGTGGATGGAGAAGCTGCTAACCTCCTTAGATGATGATGACGGAGAGGAATATGAGGAAGAGAACAAAAGAAATCATGACACCTCTCCAAGATACCAGGGCCATGCAGAGACATTCCAGGGCTGTCAGAGACAACCTCATCTTCAATCATTTTGCCCAGGAGTGAGGCATCTACATAACCATCAATACCTTGAGAAAACAAATCACACCAAACGCATTATCATTTAGTAAAGGCTGACCTTTAAAACACCGTCAGATTATTGCCTACACAAGTGAGATGTCCTTCAGTCCCCTTCATTCAGCAACCATGAAGCATGACAGTGCAATTTGCCCTCTAAATGAGGATATCCAAAAAAATGCACATGATGCACACAATAATCAAATGAGCAAACTATTATGTGAAACTTATGTACATGTGCATAACTTTACTCCCATGCAGTCATTGTGCCCTCATAATGTCTTCAGCTTTGCTTATACACACTAGGCCTTGCGGCAACCCCGACATCAGCTGATGAAGAGGAAGGCTGACTCTGTTACATGCAATGACCTTGGCGGATGTCCTCTGATAGCCGAAGGCTTTGAGGGCCCTGGTCTACAGGGCTCTCCTGTATGTGTACAGAGGCACCCTCCTTGGCCTCACCTACTGGAGGCCCTGGGGTCACTGGCAGAAGGGATGAGGAGTGCCCGCTCACCCTGAGAGTGCCCTGAGAGGACATCCCTAGGGCAGCAAGCTGGTGCCTCTCCTCCCTTCTGGTGCACAATGGTACCTCCCTGTACCCCTGAGGAGAAGGGGCACCCAGAGGGAAATCCAGGTGCCTCGTTCCCCTCTGTATTGAGCCCATTGCCAGAGCAATGGAATGCAGGTCCTCACACACATCGTGTGATAGACCTGGCTCTCCATGGCAGTTGCCAAGCTCTCAATCTGAGAGTTTGAGAGGAAGTGATGCGCTCATATTCTGGAGTCGTGGCAGAATTCAAGGCTCGGATGCACTTCTCCACTAACTGCGTGAGGTTCCACATAGCCTCTGGCACCTCCACCAGATTTTCCCCTACCTGTCTTTGTATCTTCAGCAGGCTTGTTACCAGGGCTTGTCACCAGCCTGGGGGTCAGCATGGGCCTGGTCCCAACAGTCCTCCCACTGTCAGCGACGCCAGCTGACATAGTCCCTTTCAACTGGTGGCACACGATCCCTCTGAAACCCATGTGTGTATAACTGATACGATCAGCTGATGGAGGATGAGGGTGACATGATAACGGTGCATCTTTCTGGGTGTTGTTGGTCTTCTTCAGATGTGGAGCCATCTGTTTCTACTATGGGCGTTGGCCACCTTTGCCTGTGAAGATGACCTACAGTGGAGAACAACATTAAGGAGAAGTTTAGTGTATCAGGAAACCAGAGTTTCACGCACTAGACCTCACAACTGCTCACCTCCTTGTCGATCTCCATCCAGATGGCCTTGGTTAAGCAGAAAGGTCTTCTGTTGCCATTCCTGGGGAAGAGCAGCTCCTGCTCTTCCTAGCTGAACCATGGGGCTGCTCTTTGTCTGTGTACAGACATACTGATAAAAGGATGGAGTGATAGGAGTTCAAAAAGATGCTTTGCCAGATTAAAGGGCGGAGTGACGGGTGTCCAGGAATATTTTGGATGTCCCTGCAGGTGGATGATCTGAAATCAAAGTTGGCAACAGTTCTCTCAGCCTGCAGAGACTGGATGCTTGTAGAGGTGGGCTTTTTATAGCCCGCCCAGACCTGAAATTGAGTCAGCGAATGATGAGGGCAGACACTTACTGCCTCTCCTTGCTGCATAATTTCACATGGAGAATGCCCAACAGATGTGATCTTAACACCGAATGGTTATGAAAAATGAGTACATTTCATAATTATTATGAAGCTTCTTTTTCTTTTAAGTTGGTAACAGTTATAAGTTCTCATATACAGGCATATTTAATTTCACAAGTTCAACTACTATAGCCAACTTTCATTACTGGAGAATATTATAAACATGCAAGTGATTAGGATAAAAAAGCAAGAGAGACCAAGAAGCAATGTGAAATGGAGTATACATATCTGCAGTCCCACTAACCTGCCAGCAAAATATTGAGATGACACTTAAAGGTGTATAATTTAATTGGGTTACTTTTTGTTTGCAAAATTGAGACTGGGAATGTCATGGTCCATATCCGTTCTTTCCAATTTTAGCATGAAATATATTCCGTCCCCGTCCCCATTGTGATGGTATCATAAAATTCTGCCCATGAGGTGGACTTTTAAAGTTTTGATTCTCTATGCAGGGAGGGGGATGGGTGGGTGAGGTGTTCAGGGGACATGTATGGTAATGTATAGGAAACTGGGAAGTATCTGCAATGCTTTTATGAGTGACTTTTTAATCACTCACTTTTAATCTAGCCACTGCATCTGCATCTGACTTCCAGGTTTTGCAAGTGTGCACAATGATGACCTGCACAAGTCTATTTCAGCTGAACTATTTAAAGAGGAACTGTGAAAATGACAGTTGAAGGATTGTGCAGATGGAGAAACAGAGGAAACAACTGTGGTAATGGACTCCCAACATAGCAAGGCTGTACCTTGATTCACTTCTGATAAGAAAAAGGCAAAAAAGCCTGCTTCAGAGAGCAGGAAGGCGCAGCTGGAGATCACTGTGGAGATTAGCAGTAGGAGCGTGATGCCACAGTTGCAGCTAGAGGGCTGGAAGAGGTTTAATGACCTATTCAGGGCAGAAAAGATGAGTACTATGGCAGATTCAACTACATTCTAATGTGTGCATCATGTCAACTCTCCCTTCCCAATCAAGCACATCACTCCTCATACCAACTTACTTTGCAGATGTACCCATCCATCTCTGTCTGTACACTTCCTCACATCCTCATCTGACCATCCATCGCTGATACTCTCAGTCATCTGCAATGTCACATCTATCCCTAGGAGTGCCCTCAACAAATGTTATCCATCCATTCGTTAGTTTGATACATTCCAGGTCTTGCTCATTTCTTTCCCTTCTTGCAGAGGAAGAGTGCATAGATCACCAGGAGAGACAGAGAATCAGAGGTGGATCTCCACTCATCTCTATACTGAGAGCTGCAGGGGAGGAGGTATTGGAGATAAGCTGAGTGTCAGCATCCCGGCCATTAAAGATGGGGGAGATGGCTTCCCAACAACCTGGTGACAGAATTAAATATCACTCAGCCACATTACACACAACACTCAGTCATGTTGGCTTGATGTCATCATTCAGTGAAATATTGGCCTGGATCTTATGATCAGCAGCGAATCAGAGGCAATTGCCGCTGACTGCATGAAAAACTACAACCCTACATTTCTTGTAGACTGTAGTGGAACTCCCGCTGCCAGCTGCAGCATAGGCCCAATGATGAACTGACTGGAGAGGCCAAGTAGCGTGGAGTATTCCTGGTAAAACCACACCCCCTCTGACATCATGAGCTGAAAAAGTGCTCAATGACAAATAAGTGGTTTTTTAATGGTTTTCAATTTTGTACTTTTAATTACAGCTCCAACACAGCATCACCTCCTCTCCACCCTGGCCGCTCAGTCCTGCTGATGTTGGAAACAGCACTTGATGGTGGCAGAGTTGTGGTGGTTGCGGTGGGTGGCGGGAAGCCAGGAAGGGTGGGAGCAAAAGTGTTTTCACACTCCTGGCAATTTAAAGCGTTGTACTCCTGAGCAGGTTCAATGCTTGCTAGGAGCAGCCCTAAATAAATCAACATTAAAACTGATGTAGGTAGAGGGCCATCAGCCCAGGTTTTTTTGCAATGATAGGCCCAGCAGAACTGTCAATCTGGTGCACCACAACCTCCGGATTTGAGCATAACTCGACTCCCCAGAAATTGCAGTGCTGCCGTGGCACTCAATAGCGGTGAACTTCTCAGTATTCACCATCACTGGGAGTGCAAGGTCCTGGATATGATCTGATGAAAATGTTCACTTGACAATTTCTAACTTGACAATTAGAATTCATGTGTTTAATCTCCCACAGTCCCATCAAGCATCCCGCAGGACATGGTGCAGGAGGAGTTCTAAGACTCCTCAAAGAATGCCCTGTCATAGGACTCACAGCCCATGCACCAGCTCAGATACACACACCTCGGTAGGACTGGTAAGGCACATTGATGTGTTTTCCCTTGGCATTTCACAC
Organism: Cetorhinus maximus; assembly: GCF_964194155.1. Lineage (NCBI taxonomy): Eukaryota > Metazoa > Chordata > Chondrichthyes > Lamniformes > Cetorhinidae > Cetorhinus > Cetorhinus maximus. The sequence continues at coordinate 104,203,637 of NC_135885.1, forward strand.
ATCACAAGTGAGCCAGAGCAGGTGGTGAGGATGGGGACAGGAGTTGGAAGTTCCCATCAAGGGGCATAGGATGCTCCAAATTCTGCCCAACTGGATGCAGATGCTGAGCCTCAGGGGACTGTTGACAAAGAAGATGTTGCAGCAGCAAACAAGGTGTGAAGTTCTGTCAGCCTTTCCAGCTGCACTGTGCACGCTTGGAGAGAAATTGGAGGAGTCTATCTCAAGCATAAGTGCCATGATGTCACAAGCCTTTGTAGTGATGTCTTTGTCCATGGAAAGAATGGCCACCTGCATAGAACAGCAAACACGCAGTCAAGCAAGAGCATGCTGGATCTCGGGAAGGACTTCTTGCTCTGAATGTCACCTTTAACAGGATTGGTCAAAACCCATAGCACCTTACTCATTACTAGCAGGGAAGTTCAGTTGGGCTATAAGAGTGATAATGGAGAATGGGGGAAATAGAAATAGGGATTTTGTTCAAAGCACTTCCATTTCTCACCTGTTCCCACCCCACCCCCGCCTCACTTAGTCAGCTGCTTTGTGTCCCCAGGCTGAGTCTGCTCCTGCAGTCTGTGTCAGGGCCCCCTTAGGCTCCAAAACCCGGATAACGTTGACCAAGAGCATCACAACGGTCAGAGTATGGATAGGAGCAGTCTGCCTCTATCTCTACCAAAACTAAGGGGGGTGCACCACCTAGTAGTAGCAAAAAGATGAAGAATAAAGATTTATAGCTGCATGAGGACTTGCACATGGTGTGTAAAACCATGTTAGATTATTAAAGTTCTGTTTATTTTTTGAGCCACATAAAAAATAATTGTTTGGGCCACTTTCCCATCTCACCCATTTTGCTTGCTGCCTGGCAAATGGCCTCTCTCTTGTGATGAATGGTAAGACATGGTTTGAAGCAGAGCGATGGGTGTTTTTGATTAGGATGCTTTGTTGATTGCAGAACTGTATTGTATTGTGGGGATGAGGGGGTTGATTAGGAGCCAAGTGGGTTCAGCCAAAAGGGTGCACTCCTGCAACCTAACTAAGTCATGCCATTATGTGACCATCCCAGGCAGAAAGGTGCACTGCTGCTGGAGCCACTTCCCTCCACCTCCTGCTCTTCCCCCCCACCCCCACCTATCTCACCCTCCTTTAGGTGATGCACTCTGCACCTTGCTTCTCCTGCAGCTCCAAACCTTGCTGCTGCACTGTATTTTACAGAGCAACACGGTCATGCCCGAGACCGTGGATGGTTCGTCTTGAGGGATGCCTTCCGATCTGTCCACACATGGGAAGCATACCTTCAGCATCCCAAATGTTTGCTCTCTTACAAGTCTCATCGATATTTGGCTTTCATTGTAGCACTCTTGGGCCTTGTTTCTTGGGTGCCTCACAGGTGTTATCAGCCACAGTTTAAGCGAGTCATTTTTGTCTGCTGGAATAGGTCACTCTACTCCAAGGTCAGAAGCGCTCAGGGAGCGTGGAATGGATGAATGAATCACGACAGCTCCCTGGGAATCTGCATGGTTATCTTATTGTGATGGTACATGAGCTGCACATCAATGAAGTGGATGCCCTTACAGCTCTCAAATACTCCTGGGTGATCTGCTGAAATCGCCATGTGTGCAGTCATTCACACTGTGCACCTATGGGAAGCTAACCAGAGCCACAAACCCAAGCAGTGCTTAGTGTGACTGACATCATTGCTCGCAAAGTTTATATTTTCCTTACCCTGGCAAACATGGCATTGGTTACCTGTGTGATGCATTTGTGGATGGCTGACTGTAATATTTTGCAAAAACTCCTGAATTTTCCTGAAAGGATCTAGGAGCGAAAGAATTGTGGGCAGTTGGTTACTCTTACAGCCACTGGCAAAGTTTGACCACCAGATATTGTGCTTTATTTTAATAAAATCTTTTTGTTTTGTTTTTCTACCTCAATTTTCTTATAAAAATGGTAGTCTACCATATTTTTATCTCTACCTCTGTAAAGGGTACTGACTCTTGCCAGATTAAGGTTAATAGAGACCTTTTAATATTACACACAGGTGGTCATATTACATGTGAGCCAATATAGTGAATGTCAACAGCCAATTCAACTATAGTGAGGGTGTGGAGGAACTAGAAACGAGTTGGATGCTATGCTCTTCCATTACCTACACATGTACTTTCGAGCCAGGATCAAAGGATAATGGTAATCCTAACTCATTTCCCCTCTGCTACAGCTTAAAGAGTGCGTAGACTCAATCACAATCTGTCTGTAATTGCTCTGACAGACATGGGTTAATGCACCACAGAACAGGGAACAAACCTGGCATCATCTTCAGTTTCTTTAGTTGCCTTCAATCATTTTTTAAAAATGTACAACTTTTTAACTTAAATACTCACTGATGAGTTTTATTTTAATTTATATTATAGAGGAGACAATTGTCCCATGGGTTCTAAGTTTAAAAAAAGGAAATGCGCTTGATAAAAAGGATAACAAGATCTTGGTTAAAGAAGCTGGCTACTTTCTGGTGTACAGTCAGGTAAGTTGAGTTTTTATTGCTCTGAGATTTGCATTTAAATGATTAGCAGACTGCTGGATTTACTGTGTCCTTGAATTTCTAGGTGTGGTATAAGGACAGTACTTTTACGATGGGACATTTTATCCAGAGAAGAAAGGCCAGCAGTGTTGGCAGCGAGCCACGTACCATAATCCTATTTCGGTGCATCCAAAACATGTCCGCCTGTTGCCCAAATGATTCTTGCTTCACTGCTGGTATGGATTTATATTAGAGTTTGAGTTGGTTTGTTTAAATATTGTTTGTTTCTGTCACAATATCTGATCAACTATTTCTTTTCAATCAGGCATTGCAAAACTTGAAGTGGGTGATGAGCTTGAACTTGTAATACCACGAATACAAGCACAAATTGCATTAAATGGTGATGGTACTTTTTTGGGGGCAATAAAACTGCTCTAACTGTTGGCTAAGGCAGTAGAGGCAAAGTGGTTTCTTCCATTTAAAGAAAAAGAGAGAGAACTAAGGATAGAGTCCTGTCAATATCAACTTCCTTCTTGGCTTGTAGTGATTGACATGTGGATGTAACACATTTCTGAAAATCAAATTGGGTTTCTTTATCTCTGTGCAAAAAAGTAATTGAAAGGAACAATTGCAAATAGAATCTGTAAAATTGTTTACATAATTTATTTTGTCATGTTTGATGCCTTATGATTTTAACTGTGTGAACCCTCCTTTATTGCTTCACATCTAAGATAGTTTCTTACAAACAAAACAGATGACAAGAACTGAGGAAAGATAAATGGCTTGCCAGTACAGTATTGCTTTTAATTTTGGTGAACATCATTGCTTTGTGCTTAGTGAGATTGAATTTCTTGGACTTCAGGTTGTCCCAACCTGAGATTTTTCAGTTCCTTTGTTAATAACACCTGAAGAAACAGTGTTCCCATAAAGTAACAAATATATAAGAAAATAGGGAAGTATGTGTGACATAAAACTTAATTCAGGGGATGACTACTAATCAACACGGCTCAGTGGTTGCACACTCTCCTCTGATACAGGAAGTTGTGGGTTCAAACCCCGTTCCTGAATCTAAGCTTCCACATCAGTGCAATAATAAGAAAATGCTGCATTGTTATAAGTGCTATCAATCTTTAAACTAATGTACTGTTTGCCTGTTCAGTTTACTATTATGTAATGCCAGGGTGTTATTCAAAGTAGAAGCAGCAAATTTGCCTCGTGTACTGGCTAATATTTTCCTTCAAGCAAACATACCCAAAGAACAAATTAACTGCTCACTTTTTTCACTAACTGCTTATGGGCCCTTATTATGTACAAAGCAACTGCCAGCCATACAAAGATAGTGACTATTCTTCAATAAGTAATCAATGGCTGTCTATCATTTTGGGACATCTTAATGTTACAGATAGGAGAGAGACAGAGACAGGCAAAACTGTATTTCTTTCCTCTCACCAACTGTCCAAGTTAGCAAAATTGCCCTCAAGATGTGGGCAACACTGAAGAGACCCCATTTATTGCTAATCTCTAGTTACCTTAAGAAGATGGTGGTTAATCATCTTGAATTGCTGTAGTCTTTATGTTGATTGTGCTGTCATGAAACCATTATGGAAGGATATCCCCACAGAACCCACTACAGACGTAGCCTGTAGTTGTTGCTTTCTTTGTAAAACCAACACATGTCATCACCATCTCCCACACATAATGAAAGCAGAAACAAAAGAGAAGCAGAAATGAAGAATTTGGACTTTCGAAATGAATTCTTAATACCAGTTTTAAGGAAACTAAAAGGATGGGCTAGAAACCCTGGATTACTTGCTCAGAGAACAAAATTTAGTTAAAATGATTAAGAACAAAGGATTGAGCACAGAATCGTTAAGCTTGACTGTTCAAGAAGGTAGATTGGAAAGTTTTGAAAAGTAATATGTTGCTCCAGATTATTGAAGCATGACTTACTTTTGTGGAAATAAAGAAGAGGTTAAATATAAAACAAAAAATAAAAAATACCTGGAAAAACTCAGCAGGTATGGCAGCATCGGCGGAGAAGAGTACAGTTGACGTTTCGAGTCCTATGACCCTTCAACAGAACTAAGTAAAAATAGGAGAGGGGTGAAATATAAGCTGGTTTGGGGCAGGGGTGGGGGAGAGAAGTGGGGGGGTGGTGGTTGTTGGGACAAGCAAGCAGTGATAGAAGGAGATAACCAAAAGATGTCACAGACAAAAGAACAAAGAGGTGTTGAAGGTGGTGATATTATCTAAAAGTAGGTGCTAATTAAGAATGGATAGCAGGATAAGCAAGGTAGCTCTAGTGGGGGTGGGGTAAAATAAGACTAAAAGGGCATAAAAGGTATAGATAAATGATCAGTGGAGTACATTAAAAATAATGGAAATAGGTGGGAAAAGAAAAATCTATATGAATTATTGGAAAAAACAAGGAGGAGAGGGAAGAAACGGAAAGGGGGTGGGGATGGAGGAGGGAGGTTAAGAACTCAATATTCAGTCCGGAAGGCTGTAAAGTGCCTAGTCGGAAGGTGAGGTGCTGTTCCTCCAGTTTGCGTTGAGCTTCACTGGAACAATGCAGCAAACCAAGGACAGACATGTGGGCAAGAGAGCAGGGTGGAGTGTTAAAATGGCAAGCGACAGGGAGGTCTGCGTCATGCTTGCGGACAGACCGAAGGTGTTCTGCAAAGCGGTCACCCAGTCTGCGTTTGGTCTCTCCAATGTAGAGGAAACCGCATTGGGAGCAACGAATGCAGTAGACTAAGTTGAAGGAAATGCAAGTGAAATGCTGCTTCACTTGAAAGGAGTGTTTGGGCCCTTGGACGGTGAGGAGAGAGGAAGTGAAGGGGCAGGTGTTGCATATCTTGCGTTCGCATGGAGAGGTGCCGTAGGAGGGGGTTGAGGAGTAGGGGGTGATGGAGGAGTGGACCAGGGTGTCACGGAGGGAACGATCCCTACGGAATGCCGCCAGGGGGGGTGAAGGGAAGATGTGTTTGGTGGTGGCATCATGCTGGAGTTGGCGGAAATGGCGGAGGATGATCCTTTGAATGCGGAGGCTGGTGGGGTGATAAGTGAGGACAAGGGGGACCCTATCATGTTTCTGGGAGGGAGGAGAAGGCGTGAGGGCGGATACGATATAAAACAGCTGGGTAAGCTTGAAAGACAGTCCTAAAAATGTGCAAGTTGCTTTTGCAACAGAGAGAATGGAAAACTATCAGCACCTTGTTTTGCCAGTAAGAGCAATATAAAACCAGCCATTTTAATAATTTTGTGGAGACAGTTCAGGAGAAGAAGAGACAGTCAATGAGACAGACCAGAAGAGGACTGAGGAAGTCATCAATGAGGAATAAATTTTTCAATCTTCTGAAGTAGAAGAATTTAACCATTCTGAGTTTTGAAAACAATTTTTCTTTCAAAAAGGTTTCATAAATAGAGGCATTGAGAACAAAAGCAGCAAAGCTATGCTGAACCTTTACAAAGCTCTGTTTAGGCTTATTTTTGAAAAGCAACATGAAGAAAAACTTTTTCATGCAACAAGTGGTTAATGCCTGGAGTGCATTGCCTGAGAGTGGGTTGGAGGCAGGTTCGTTTGAAGCATTCAAGAGGGAAACAGACTGTTATCTGAAAAGGAAGAATGCACAGAGTTATGGGGAGAAGGCGGGGGAATGGCACTAGGTGAGTTGCTCATTTGGAGAGCTGGCACATACACGACGGGCCGAATTGCCGCCCTCTGTGCTGTAACAATTCTGTGATTCTGTGAGCTGCAATGCTGACTAAGATTGTAAGCAACTTCATTGGTAAAAGTTGTGTTTTAAGGTTAATAAAAGCAGTTGTTAGAAACGTTTAAGGGCTTTGTTGAGCTTACCTAGGATTATCCTAAAGAGTAAAGAGAAATGAGGAACCTTGCAGAAGAAAAAAGATAGAAATAAAAATATGCTAAGAGGAGATAAACAGAATAGTAAAAAAAATGAATCATCGCCAGAATGAAATCGGACTACTAAGCAAATTACCACATTCTCTAACTTAACTTGTGCAAGACGACAGGAAAATTCTTGAATTAAGAATCTTGAACATGCTTGTACTTCCTGTCATATTTGATACTATGCTCTCAATATTAAACTTCCATATTATCATGCTAACAAAGTTTCCCATGTACATATTTATGATTCAATTTACCTATGTAAACAGTTGCTGTAATTCTTTGCTGATAAATCACTCAAATGCTTTTTTCCAGTTGATTTTCATTCCCCATTTTCTTCAAACTTACAATACCCAAAATAAGGATTTAAACTAAATAAAATTTACATATTTACAACAATAATTTACCTATTGAATTATCTTTTTAGTACCTGTATTCTTGTTTTCTATTACTAAGCCTCAACCTCTAACAAAGGGATGTCCTCTCATCTTGTGAAGCTTTGGAGTTTTCTTTGTTTCTTTCTGAAAAATAAAATGTGGGTTGAATTTTAAAATATTAATTTGAAATTATGAAATGCTCAGTCAGACAGAACTTGTGAGTAATATATTGTGATTCCCAGCAATTTGAACTATACTGTCCAACAACATCCGAGCTATAGTTGTAGAGTCATTTACTGCACCAAATGAGGCCATTCGGTCCATCGGTTACCTGTGAAGCAATTTAGTTAGTCCCATTCCTCCACTTATGTTTCCTTGGCCCTGCAAGCTTATTTCCTTCAAGTATCCATACAATTTCCTTTTGAAATCATTGATCATCTCTGCTTCCGCCTTGTGGGCAGCAAGTTCCAGGTCATCACCACTCGCAATGTAAAATAGTCCTTCCTCACATCTCCCTGCATCTCTTGCACAAAGGAATACATCTGTGTCCCCTAGTCCATGTAACATCAACTAATGGGAACAGTTTTTCCTTGCCTACCTCATCCAAACCTGCCATAATCTTGCACACCTATCAACTCTCCCTTCTCTTCCCTTTGCTCCAAAGAGAACAACGCCAGCTTCTCCTGCCTAAGCTTGTAGTTAAAACCCTCTCCCACCCCTGGAACCACCTGGTAAATCTCCTCTGCGCCTTATTAAGGATTCTCATATCCTTCCTAATGTATTCTGCATGCAGTTTTGGCCTAAGCAGAGATTTGGTGAAGATTCAGCATAGCTTTGCTGCTTTTGTACTCAATGCTCTATATATGAAGCTCAATATTCCGTATGTTTTGCTAACCACTCTCTCAATGTGTCCTTCCACCTTCAAAATTCCATGCACATTAACCCGCAGGTCCCCCTGACCATGCAGACTGTTTAGAACTATGGCATAAAGTTTATATTGTCTCTTGCTATCCCTTCTGCCAAATTGCATCACCTCACATTAAACTCCATCAGCCACTTGACATCCCATTCTGCTAGCTGGGCTATATACTGTTGCAGTTGATTAGTATCATCCTCACTGTTTATCACACCTCAAAAAATAAACAGCGCCCCTAGCAGTGACCCTTAGGAACACCACTGTCTACTATCCTCCAGTCTGAAAAATAACCATTTACCACAATTTAGATACAGATAAAGAGAGAAGAACACACTATGATTACAATTTGGAATTATTTCAGTCTCTTTTGTAACAGGCCTGTAGTTTCTCAGATGAATTGATTCTTTAGTTAGATTAGAGGTCTTGTAAAAGCTGAGGATTCTCAGTAAGCTGTGAAGCTTCTTGTAGTTGAATTGCCAGGAAGTTGGCTTTCAGGTGAACCTGAAGTTGGAACAGGTTGGGAGGAGAGTCCTCCCACTTTCAAGGCATAGCTGTTTATTACCTTGGCTACGTAGTTGTCTTACAGATGGTTCATTGGTCTTTCAGATGGTCTTTCTGTTCCAGAACAGCTCCTACTCTTATTTCTAAAAGCAGCTAACAAACATGGCTGCCTTACCCATGTGGCCGTTAACAAGTCCAACGTCTGGAAGTACCCCTCCAAGTCACTCACCAGCCTGACTTGGAAAAATATTGCCGTGCCTTCACTGTTGCTGGGTCAAAATACTGGAACTCCCTTCCTAAAAGCACTGCGGGTGTACCTACACCACATGGACTGCAGCAGTTCAAGAAAGCAGCTCATCACCACCTTCTCAAGGGCAACTAGGGATGGGCAATAAATGCTGGCCCAGGCAGTGAAGTCCACATCCCATGAATGAAAAAAAAAATTACTAATCTAAAATTCATGATACAATGATCACTCTTACCCAAGAGTTCCCCCGCAGACACCTGGTCCACTTGACCTCATTCCCCAATGCCAGATCCAGCAATGCCTCCTTTTTAGTTGGACTGAGAACATACTGATCAAGGAAGTTCTTCTGGGCACATTTCAGGAATTATTTCCCTTCCCTACCCTTTAGTCTAACACTATCCCAATCGATAGTTGGGTAATTAAAGTTCCACAATATCACTCTTCTATAGTTCTTGCACTTCTCTGTGATTTTCCTGCAGGTTTACTCCTCAGTCTCTCTCTCACTATTTGAGGCTTATTGAATATGTCCAGTATCACGGTCACACCCTTTTTGCTTCTTAACTCTAACCAAATGGATCATGTCTTTTGCCTCTTCAAGAACATCCCCTCTTTCCAACATTACAGTGTTCCCCCAAATTAGTATTGCCACACCTCCTCCCTTCTTTCCTTCCCTGCCTTTTTGGAATACTTTATATCCTTGAATATTAAGTTGTCAGGAAGATTTAATAATTTTCATAATGTTATTGGAATTTATTGTAAAGTGGAGTAATAGTGGAGTCTGTGTGTGTTTGGGTTTTAATTGAATTATAGACAGCTGGTCTGGGTGCTTTGATGTGAGAAGAGAAGCTAGGCTTGAAATGCTAACTAGGTAAATAAGAATGAAGTTTTAGAATGTGAGGTACATAGGGAACATTTGCATTTTTAAATAAATCAGTGTAACTTGAATTCAAAAGAGGGGTGAAGTATTACACCTAGCCAGTGTGTTTATTTTTCTCAAAGATCACTGGTAAAATTAGTACAATGATAGAATTTTATTATTAGAGAGGTAAAGTCCAAAGACATAGTGAAACAATGGGAATTTGCATTCAAAAGGGAAAATATGTGCAAAGTAGAGAAGGCTGTGTGTAAGGGAAGGCATTTTAAGATCTAACACAAGTGTGAAAAGCCTCCACCTCTAATCGTCAAACTGCTGTCTGCAAGAACTGAAGCTAAGAAAATTCACTTTGAATTTGACTGTTCAGGGTATTGTGTTACCTTGCCCGGGTCTTTTAAAATCTATGTGTTTTACTGTTGCTTTAACGGAGGTGTAACTGGGAGTTAGATTAACTAGGGGAGCTAGGAGTTGTCATAGTAGTAATTTGTAAACCTATATATGTGCTTAAAATCATTTTTTTTTTTGTTTAATAAAGGTTTAATTTAGTTTTGTAAGAAACCTATAAGACTCAGTGGTCTTATTACTACTGAATTCAAAACACGCACCTTGAAATAAAAGCAAATTGTAAAATAGTTGTGCCAGTTGTTTCAAGTTTCCCTCTAGGATTTGAACAACTCAGCATTTACCAACTGCTGTGCCATAATAATTTTCCCAGTCCTCATCATTTCTCAGCAACATTTCTTTTATTGCCACTACATAATATTCCCACATGTCTATTTGTGCTTCTGGCTCACTGACCCTAATCACCACATTTTGAGCATTCACACACAAGGCTTGTGCTCCAGAACTAGCCACACCTTTAGCCAAGATGCTCCAGTACATCTAGTATACTGGCATCTACCCAACAAAGTGGAAAATTGCTCAGCTATGTCATGTCCACAAAAAACAGGACAAATTCAACTTGCCCAATTGTCATAACCATAATTTTACTCTCAATTGTTAGCAAGTAAAGGAAGATTTCTTCAACAGTATTTACTCATCAATGCTCACCAATGCTCAGAATAGGTTCAGCCAGGACCGTTCAGGTCCAGAGTAAATTACAGCATCAATTCAAAAGTGGACAGAAGAACTGAAGTCCAGAGGTGAGGTGAAAGTGACTGACTGTCCTTGACACCAGGGCAGCATTTCAACAAGTTTTGGCATTAAACAGCCCAAAAAAAATTGAAGTTAATGGGAATCAGGTAGAAAACTCTCCACTGGTTGAAGTCATACCTAGCACAAAGAAAGATGTTTGTGGTTGTAGGAGGCCTAGGTCGTCTGAGTCCCAGAACATCGCTGCAAGATTTCCTCAGAATAGTGTCCTCAGCCCAACCATCTTCTGTTGCTTCATCAATGCTCTTCCTAGCATCATGTCAGAAGTGGGGATGTTCATTAATAATTGCAGTGTTCAGTTCTATTTGCACCTCCTCACATAGTGAAGCAATCCATTGCCAACTTTCAGCAAGATCTGCACAATATTAAGACTTGGGTTGATAAATGACAAGTAATCATCATGCGACACAAGTGGCAAGAACTGATCATGTCCAACAAAAGAGAGCCTAACCACCTCCCATTTGCATTCAGTACTATTGCCATCATCAAATCCCTGACCATTAACATCCTTCTTCATACAGATTGGAAACGTTAACTCTCCACAGATGCTGCCAGACCTGCTGAGTCTTTCCAGCATTTTCTGTTTTTATTTCAGATTTCCAGCATCTGCAGTATTTTGCTTTTATCTTGGGATGGTGGGATTGTCTTATGAGGAGAGATTGAGGATACTGGACCTGTTCTCTAAGGTTTTGAAGAACGAGAGGTGATCTCATTGAAACTTAGAAAATTCTTACAGGGCATGTCAGGGTAGATGTGGATAAGATGTTTCGCCTAGCTGAGGAGTCAAGGACCAAGGGACATAGTCTCAGAATAAGGGCCAGGGCATTTAAGTCTGAGATGAGGGGGAATATCTTCACTCAGAGAGTGGTGAATCTTTGGAATTCTCCACCCCAGAGAGCTGTGGAAGCTCAGTCACTGAATATGTTGAAGACAGAAATCGATATACTTATGAATACTAATAACATCAAGGGACAAGGAGATACTGGGAAAAAAATGACATAGAGGTAGATGATCAGCCAAGATCTGTTTGATTGGTGGAGCAGTCTCGATGGACCGAATGGTCTACTTCTCTTATGTTCTGATGTTCCTATGTTTTTATCCTGTTGATAATTGTTTTGTTCCTCATCTCAAAAGTGCCTTGATCAATGTTTTCCTAATGTGTTCATAAAGACAAGTCATATATCTTACATCTTGTACTTTAATGGACAACTATACCCAGAGTGGAATTTTCCATGCCCGCTGGCAGCGGGCGTGATAGGTGGTGTACGTGGACAATATGGCGCGATCGGTTTCACGGCAGCGGGAAGGCAGGTCGTGATCATCCGCTCAGCCCGTTAGCGGTGGGCCGTGTTTCCCGTCAGCAGCCATTGGGGAGCTCATTATAATACATCAGCATATCATTAAAAGGCCAACCCGCCGGACCCCCCATAGTCTTATTCTGAGACTATGTCCCTTGGTCCTTGACTCCTTAGCTAGGCGAAACATCTTATCCACATCTACCCTGACATGCCCTGTAAGAATTTTCTAAGTTTCAATGAGATCACCTCTCGTTCTTCAAAACCCTAGAGAACAGGCCCAGTATCCTCAATCTCTCCTCATAAGACAATCCCACCATCCCAAGATAAAAGCAAAATACTCTTGGACCCCGTCGGATCGTCTGTCCACGTCAGCGAGAAAGCACATCAATGCGTTTCACAACAGCACACAGGCGACGTGCACTTAGTGGCCTTCACTTTGGGGGACCTGGCAGTGAGTGAACAGCATCGTTCTGCAGAGCTCACCAGGGCCGCCTGTTGCTTTGCAGGCTCCAGGGACACCGGGGGTGGGGGGGCCTAGGTGAAGTGCCGCTTTGCCATGCGGGCGACTGTTGTTGGGGGGATTATCCAGGGGCAACTGCTGCCCGCCCTCAGAGGCGACAGTTATTGGGGGGGGTGGGGGGGGTTGCTGTTTCTGGGGGCAACTGCAGCCCAGCTGTGGAGGTGACTGTTGCCGAGGGTGGGGGGGTGGTGCAGAGGAGCAACTGCTGCTGTGACATTGGATCCCGTGCACAAGAAATCGAGGTGGGGGGCAGGGTAGGTGAGGGAAGCAGCAATGCAGGAGGGACACCTGTATAAACTGACCATACCTCTCCAAATGAGACAGTTCAGGCGCAGCTGCAGTGATATGATTGGGGTTGGGCTCCAAGACTGCCCAGCCACGCAAGCAACACAGGGGCAACAAAGTGCCACCAAGCGCTCCAGATCTTATCCCCCCTTGGCCCCCTGGCACAGACTGCGACCACTTTACTAGACTGTGGAGCAGTTGGACTGCACACGTTGTACAATCTCCTCGCCAATGTTGGCCATATAGCAGCCACTGCTGGAGGCACACACAGCCCCTTGCGATCTCAGCATCCCAGTTAGGAACAATCCCTTCCATGTTGCAGGTTGACAGGGCAGCCATGCAGCACATTCATCAGTGGCCTTCCGAAGGGTAACTAGCACTCTCCGCGAAGTGTTAAGGGGCGGTCACACAGGGCCAGGAAAGGTGCTAATTACACCCATGCTAACCACGTGTCTCTCTCTCTTTCATGCCACAGGAGGATCACATCGGGAGCATGGATCCTGGTGACCTTGCTGTATGCCTGATGGCCTATAGAGAGCGGAGGAGACGGAGGAGAGAGTGACTGAGGCTCCTGGCTGCGCAAAGGCAGGAGCAGCAACCTCAGGAAGAAGGGGCAGCTGGGGCTCCTGCACACGCTGCCCAGGAATGACAGTGAGCCGTGGCTGGTCGGCGCCTAGCGACACCCAGGGTCTACAGACACCACCTGTCATTCCTGCAGATGACTGCGAACCAGTGTCACCGATGGCTGCGTATGTCTAGGAACCTAGTGGCTCACATCTGCCACTTACTGCAGGACTTGGCGCCAAGGGAACATGGAGGGTATCCACTGCCAGCGGCTGTGAAAGTGACCATGACCCTAAATTTCTATGCCAGTGGCTCCTTTCAGGGCTCCGCAGGTGATCTCTGTGGGATTTCACAATCCGCCACCCACAAATGCATCCATGAGGTCACAGATGCCATCTCCTCGAGGGCACACATCTTTGTGCATTTTGCCTGGGACTGGGACAGCCAGGATGCAAGGGCCATTCAATTCTCCCGGATCTCGGGATTCCCACAGGTGCAGGTGTGATTAACTGCACCCACGTGGCGCTCAGGTCTCCGCCGCTACCTATGATGGACTATATCAACTGCAAAGGGTCCCACACGCTGTGCAGCTGGCAGCGACCACAGAAACACATCCTGCAGGTGTGCGCACAGTTTCCAGGGAGTGTGCACGACTCCTACATCCTCAATCAGTCACAGATCCCTGGAGTCTTCCAGGGTCCACCGAAGCTGCAGGGATGGCTCCTCAAGGACAAGGGCTACCCGCAGAGGATGTAGCTGATGACACCCATGCGGCAGCCTCCGACTGCAGCAGAGCAACGCTATAATGAGGCTCATGCTGCAGCTCACAACTTGGTGAAGCAAACCTTCAGGAGGCTGAAGATGAGGTTCCGGTGCCTGGACCAGTCTGGTGGAGCCCTGCAATACAGTCTGCAGAGGGCATTAAGCATTGTCGTCTGCTGCGCCATTTACAGCCTGGCGCTGCAACAGGGAGATAAACTAGCTGAGGAGGAGATGGAAGAGCTATACGCCTCCTCCGATAAGGAGGACCCCAACAGGGATGAGGCGGAGTAGGTCCTCAGAGGCAAAGATGACGGGGATGAGGCCCTCGCGCTGGCTAGACGAGGCAGGTGCACTCAGGAGGCCCTCATAGCTGCTAAATTTATGAACGATGATGACGACATGCAGTGAGGTGACCCCATAGATTCTCACATCGCATTTGTGAACATTTGACTCCAGCCTGGCTTTTGGCAGTTCAAATACCCTCTGTGAGAATGCTCCTGTCATGGAGATGCAGTGGAGGCCCTAATAGTTGTTCGATTACAGGAGGATGATGACGACTTAACTCCATAACTCTGAGAATGTCTGTTTCCTGTCTGGCGGAGGGCAACTCGCTTGCGCTCCGTGATAAGGTCATATAGAGAGGCAGCCATGAAACTTTAGAAGTTCTGATGCTGTGTCTGCCTTCAGCACCTGAACTCTTCAGGAGCTGGAGCACAGCATCAGTAGTCACAGATGCTGAAGAGATGGGGACAGCCCCTCCTTAAAGGTGCTGAGAGCACATCGAGAGAATGAGAGAATTCTGTGACACCTGCCCACCACATTCTGGCAGCAATGACAAGCACCGCCGAGGTGCAGGCATCAGTAATGTTTCCAGGAAGTGTGAGGCTGGACCATCACTTTGGTCTGAAGGCTGCACAGAGCACAGGGAAGAGGCCCTGGACTGAGATACCTGCCTTTATCTTGTGCAGAAAGGTTTCACATCTGAGTGACAAGAACACTGCTCATCAGAACAAGGAGCCATAGGCAGGGAGGCATTCTTGGGAGTTCATTGGCAATAGTGAACAGTATGTTCAAGTGATTAGCCCCCCTTGCCCAGGTTGTGCAACTAATTCTCCTTAACTTTCCTAACTTTGCCGCTACGTTTTGTTGCTCCCTGGACATCCACAGTGGAGGTGGAGGCAGCCTGCTGACTACGACGACCTGTCTGTGATGACATTGCCGGGTGTCCTCTGGAGGGCCAGGACTTGGAGGGCCCTGACCTGCTTTCGGGGTCCTGCTCTGTGGCAGTGGCACCCTTCTCGGCCTGTGGAGCTGGAGCTGTTGAGGTCAAAGGAAGAGGGAAGTGGGATTGGCTGGACACTCTTGGAGTCACCTGGATGGATAGGCCTAGAGTGTGCACCTGCTGATCCTCCTCCCTATTGGTGTCCAGGGGCCCCAGGCTGACTCCTAGAGGAGCAGGGGTAGCTGGGATGAGATCGAGCTGCCTGGCACCCCTCTCGTGTACACACTGTTGAAGGCCAACTATGGCATCAGCGATGGAATTGAGCCCGCGCAGCAGTGCAGGAGCGAAGTCCTGGACCAAGGTCTCCAAGGTGGCCGCCACCCTACCATTGTTGACCTCGGTGCATTGGCATGCCGGCACTATCACCTTAGCCTAGATGGACTCCTCCATCGTGTCTTGCAATCTGAGGAGTGCAACAGGAATCCCTTCCTGATGTTTCCGAGCTTGCCTTTGCAGCTCCAGCAATTGTGACACGACCGAGTCCAGAGGCTCGTCACCTGACTCGGACTCAGTAACATTCTGGCCTCCAGCAGTCCTCCAAGTGCCGGACACCTGAGAAGCTCCTGCCACCACATGCTGTGGATCAAACAATGCGATGTGCTCACCAGATTGTGATCCCAGGGCTACTCTAAAGCTAGGACCCACTGAGGTGTGTGTCTCTGCGCTAGTGGAAGTTGTGGGTGAGCGCTGTGATGGGACTTCAGGGAGGGTGCCTCCATATTCATCTCCAGAGGTTTCTTTATGGCTTGATTGGAGGCCCTGGATCATGGACTCTGTTGGCTGTTTGGCAGATGTGCCTGTGAAAGGAAGGAGAGATAATTAATGCAGGGCAGTGGCCTGTGAAACAGGACATGTCACTCACAGCATGGTTGTCTGATGGACACTTGGTAGAGCAGTGCTGACCTCACCATCAGCACAAGACTGGCCCAGATTGTGGCCGATCAGCTGAATGGCTCTGTTTCAAAGTCTGTGAGGACCTTGATTTTGGGCATTCTGCCACTGGTCTGTGACCTCTCTCCCTTGTTGTCTGCCAGCTTGTCCTGCATGGATAGAGATGGAGGAAGAGTAAGCAAGATGCCTGCCAGGCCAGATGAGAAGTATGCCTGGCCTGAGTGGGTGATGAGTGGTCCCATGGATGAGATGAGGATAATGACGGTGAGTATGAGAGAGTGAATGGTGATGCCCTTGAACTGGCAGTGAGTGAAGACCCTGTGGATGTATGATGGTTTTCTGAGTGTGCGAGTTGAATGATGAGAAGAGTGACTTACTCTGGTGGAACGGAGGAGATCATTCATCCTCTTGCAGCACTGGGTGGCTGTCTACTTCTGAAGTGCGTTGGCGCTGACCACTGCCACTGCCTCCCAAGCTGGATTGGTCACATTGCTGCCCATCCTGCGGCCAGAGCTGGGGTACAGGACATCCCAGTGGGCCTCCACGGTATCCAGCAGTCGCTTGAGGGACCTGTTGCTGAAGTGGAGGACTGCAGCCTTTTTCCCTTTGCTGGCCATGTCTTCCATGCAGCAGTGGTGAGCTGGAAGCAATGAGCGCTGTGCTTGCAGCTGGACTTTAAAAATGGCGCCCAGCATGATGCGTCAGCGGGGTGCTGCCGGCGGGCGAATGAGAGACTGCCCACCATAAAAATGGCGTATTTCCCGGGAGTGCATAAATAATGAGGCGGTTTTGGGATGATACGGTGTGAAAACCCATTATCGCGGCCGGCGGGGAAAACGTCCTTTTACCCGGCCGCTACCACACTTAGTGCAAATCTAGGAAAATTCCACCCCAAGTGTCGGCTAAGATTGTGCACATCAAACCCAAACACAGCCAGGGAATGATAACATTTAACCATTTCAGTATTTCTAGCTACAAATCCACAAACTATCTACAAGTAAAAAGCAATATAAAACTTAAAACTTATAGAACTTAAATCAGATGAGATTAAATCAAATCATATTTCTCCATATCTACATATTCTTTATTTGGTTATCTTACATACTGTTAAACAATTGTTTTGTTAATTTAATTTCCACGAGGTCCTTGTGATGTTATCATTTTAAAAGCCAAGGTTTTGCAACTTGCCAAATGTTCATTGAAAATTTTAATAACTTATTCCTGTTTAGTTCCCGTCACAGAATTTCACTAGGTTTCTGAGGGATGACTGACTGATTTGAAATAAATGTTGACAACTTACCTTTTTAGGAGTTTTCAGATTTGCTTTGATAATGTGTTTTGGTATGTTCTCAACCATATTCATCACTACTTCCTTACAGCTATTCTTAATATAGATTAACGATTTCACCTGCAAAATTGTTGCACAACCTTCTTTCAATTATGACAATTAGAGCTGCACCTCAAGAGTTCCTGCAATGGAAAAGCACCCCATGCAAATTGTATAGCACTACATTAGGGCGAGGAAGTTTATGGTCAACGTGTATAACCACAGGTTCACCCTCAATGTGAACATTGTGTCCAACTCAGGGCATCGCACTTTAGGAAGGATGTGAAGCAAGTAAATAGGGTGCAAAAAGATTCATGAGAATGGTTCCAGGCATGAGGAACTTCAGTTATGTAAATAGCTTAGAGAAGCTGTGGGTGTCCTCCTTGGAGAAGAGAAGTTTGGGAGGAGATTTGATAGAGGTATGGAAAATCATGAAGGGTCTGCTCACTGTAGGTAGGGAGAAACTGTTATTGGTGGAAAGATCAAGAACCAAATTATACTTTTTTTTACACAGCAAGCACTTGGGATCTGGAATGCACTACCTGAGAGTGTGCTGGAGGGAAATTCATTCGTGGCTTTCAAGAGAATTGGATCATTATCTGAAGAGTAAAACTTTGTAGGGTTACAGGGAAATGGTGGGGGTGTGACATGAGGTGAATTGCTCTTGCAGAAAGCCAGCATAGTCATGAAAGAAAGAATGGCTTCCTTCTTTGCTAGAACCATTCTACGATTCTATGATTCAATGAGTGTGCTCCCAGCATAGTGCCACTTGCAGTTAGTACACCTCAGTGAATCACAGGATGCCTTCCCTCCTCATGCCTCTCTACAATGGAGTAACCGATTGTGGAATCTTCCTTGTATATACACATATTTCTCCTTTACTATTTATTTAATAGCTATAACTATATTCAATATGCGTCTCTTGATAATCTAATTACATTTTGTGAACATTACCTAATTATATGATAAACTTTATCATGCAGTAGATGGAATAAGAAAACAGCAGCATGAGGTACTGCTGTCAGGGTAGGTGCATTATAAATTGTACCCTGTGGTACAAAAAGAATGAGCTGGTCTCATCAAGACAGCAGAGGGAATGTTGTGATTGGTTTCAGTTGGGGAGGGAAAACCAAAGTAGGGTTCTTACTGCAATTGTTATTAAATCACTCGGACTGAAAGTATGCATTGCTTTAAGCTGAGTGTAAGATTGGACTTAGCTGTGATACTATCAGTGATCAAATATTCCATACAATTACATACATACGAACATACAAATTAGGAGCAGGTATATGACCGTTTGGCCCCTCGAGCCTGCACCACCATTCCGTAAAATCATGGCTGATCTGATTATGGCCTCAACTCCACATTGGATCAGTCAGGGGCACACGAGGAGACAGGCGACTACACCAGAGTGAGATAGGAACCGAGGGAGTAGTGAATTAGGTTCACGTGGGAATTCGGCACATGGAAGAAAGAGGTGTGGTATACATAGGAATTATTCTAAGTTAATTAAGTGAGTAATTAAATTAAGTTAACTAAATAACATAAGTAACAATGGCAGGACAGGTGTTATGTTGCATCTGTGGAATGTGGTAACTTTGGATGCCAAGGCGATCAATGTCAAACACATTTGCAGAAAGTGTAAGCCACTAGAGGGATTCCGGATCAGGATTATTGATCTGGAAGCCGAACTGCAGACACTGCAAAACATAAGGGAGGGGGAGAAATACCGGGACACTTTGTTCCAGGAGACGGTCACGCCTCTTAGAATAGACTCATCTGTTTTGGTTGGCAATGAGGGACAGAAGCATGTGACCGTGAGTGAGGCAGGTTAAGGGACTGAGCAGACAGTAGTGGAGAAGCTTCAGACTTTGCAATTGTCATACAGGTTTGAGGTGCTCATATCCTCTGTAGACAAAGTGAGGTCTGCAAGGTGGGTAAACAGGCTCACATTGGCACCATGGTATAGGAAGCCGTTCAAGTGTGGGGAGCAAACAGGAATGTAGTGACAGTAGGGGAGAGTATAGTGAGGGGGATTGACACTGTTCTCTGCGGCTAAAAGCAAGAGTCCAGAAGGCTGTGTTGCCTGCCCGGTGTCAAGGCTTGGCAAATCTGCTCAGGGCTGGAGAGGAACTTGCAATGTGAGGGGGAGGATCCAGTAATTGTGATCCTGTAGATACCAATGACATAGGCAGGACAAGGAAAGAGCTTTGTCAGTATGAGAAGCTAGGTACCAAATTAATAGCAGAACCTTAAAGGTAATAATTTACCTGAGCCACGTGCAAATTGGGATAGGGCAAATAAGCTTAGAGAGATGAATGTGTGGCTCAAAGACTGGTATGCAAGGAGTGGGTTCCGGTTCATGGGGCACTGGCACGAGTACTGGGGAAAGTGGGGGCTGTACCGTTGGGGACGGCCTACACCTAAACCATGCTGGGACGAGTGTTCTTGCGAATGGTATAACTAGGGAAGTAGGGAGAGCTTTAAACTAAACTAGGGTAGTGAGGCATCAAGCTTGGCTAGATGTGACAAATCAAGGGGTAGATTCAAGGCAGTACAGTATAATAGTAATATGGGAAATGAGAGTTATAGAATAGCAGGAAGGGACAGAGATAAAAAGAATACACCAACAGTCAAGACTAGATAATACAAAGATAACAAAAAGACAAAACTAAAGTCTCTGTATCTGAATGCACATAGCATTCATAACAAAATAAATGAATTGATAGCGCACATTGAAGTAAATAAATATGATCTGATAGCGATTATGGAGACATAGCTGCAGGGTGACAAGGATGGGGTCCTGAATATTGAAGGGTATATGACATCCAAGAAGAATAGGAAGCTAGGTAAAGATGGAGGGGTAGGACTGTTGATCCAGGATGGAACTGGTGCAATAGTTAGAGATGACTTTGGTTCAGGAGATCAGGATGTAGAATTGGTTTGGATGGAGATGAGCAATAGTCGGGGGAAAGAAGTCACTAGTGGGAGTGGTCTATAGCTGTCCTAACAGGAACAATGGAGAAGAAATATTGGGTGCATGTGATGAAGAGAAAGCAATAATCATGTCTGATTTTAATTTACACATAAACTGGAAAATCAGATTGTCAGTGGTAACCTGAATGAGGAGTTCATAGAATGCTTTTGAGATATTTATTAGAGCAGCACGTTCTGGAGCCACCCAGAGAGCAGGTTATATTAGACTTGGTATTGTGCTTTGTGACAGAATTAATTAATGACCTCAGAGTAAAGGCACCCCTAGGCAGCAGTGACCACAATATGATTGAATTTTACATCCAATTTGAAAGGGAGGAGAGTGGGTCTAAGGCTAGTATTTTAAACTTAAATAAGGGCAACTATGTGGCATGAAAGCTGAGCTAGCTAAAGTGAACTGGGATACTAGGCTAGAGGATAGATCAATAGAGAAGCAGTAGCAGACATTTAAGGAGATATTTCAAAATACTCAGAATAAGTATATTCTTACCATAAAGAAAAATTCTAAGGGGAGGACCCACCATCTGTGATTAACTAAAGAAGTTAAGAAAAGCATCAAACTTAAGGAAAAAGCACATAACTGTGCAAAGATGAGTGGCAGGTCAAATGATTGGTCAGAATGTAAACAATGCATGAGAATGGCTAAAAGGTTAACTAGGAGAAAGAGTATGAGAGGAAGCTAGCTAGAAATGTAAAAATGGATAACAAGAGTTTCTACAGGTATTTAAAAAGGAAAAGAGTAAGTAAAGTGAGTGTTGGTCCTCTAGAGAGTGATAATAAGGAGTGAATAGTAGTTTGTAAGGAAATGGTGGGTGAAATGAAAAGAAGACATATGTGCTTCTGTCTTCATTATAGAGGATACAAAAAAAAATCAGTAATAGCTGTAAATCAAGAGGTGGAAGGGAGAGGGGAACTTGGTGAAATTACAATCACTAGGCAAGTGTTACTGAGCAAACTGATGGAGCTGTGGGCTGACAAGTCTATGGGTCCAGATGGGCTTCATCCTAGGGTCTTAAAAGAGGTGGCTAATGAGGTATTAGATGCACTGTTAATTTTCCAGAATTCACTCGATTCTGGAAAGGTTCCATCAGACTGGAAAGTAGCAAATATAACCCCCTATTCAAGGCCTGAAAATTACAGGCCGGTCAGTCTGACTTCAGTGGTGGGCAAATTATTGGAAACGATTCTGAAAGACAGGATAAACTGTCACTTCGAAAGGCACGGATTGATCAGGGATAGTCAACATTATTTTGTTAGAGGTAGATCATGCCTTACTGACGTAATAGAAGTTTTTGAGGAAGTAACAAGGAGGATTGATGAGGGTAGTGCAATATTGTCTACATGGATTTCAGTAAGGCATTCGACAAGGTCCCACATGGCAGACTGGTCTGGAAAGTGAGATCTCATGGGATATAGGGAAAGGTGGCTGGTTGGATCCAAAATTGGTTCAGTGACGGGAAACACAGGGTAATGGTCGATGGATGTTTTTGCAAATGGATAACGGTTTCCAGTGGTGTTGCACAGGGCTCAGCTTTGGGGCCCCTGCTGTTGTACATATTAATAACTTGGACTTAAATCTGGGAGGCATGATTGAGAAATTTGCAGATCACACACAAATTGACCATGTAGTTGGTAGTGAAAAGGCTAGCTGTCGACTCCAGAATGATATCAATGACTGGTTGAGTGGGTGGAAAAATGGCAAATGGAATTCAATCCAGAGAAGTGTGAGGTTTTCCATTTGGGGGGTGGGGGGGGGCAAACAAAGCAAGGGAATACACCATAAGCAGGAAGTTATTGAGAGGGTCTGGGGAAGTGAGAGACCTTGGAGTGCATATCTATGGGTCCTTGAAGGTGGCAGGACAGGTGGACAAGTTGGTCAAGAAAGCACATGGAATGCTTTCCTTTATTGAGCGAGGTATTGAATACAAAAGCAGGGATGTAATGCTGGAACTGTATAAAACACTGGTTAGGCCAAAGCTGGAATTTTGTGTACAGTTCTGGTCACCATATCACAGGAAGGACATAATTGCTCTGGAGAGAGTGCAGTGGAGATTTACAAGAATGCTGAAAGGGCTTGAAAATGCAGCCGTGAGTAGAGACTGGATTGGGTAGGAGGAGAGGCACCTGGCCGCGCAAAGGCAGGAGCAGCAACCTCATGAAGAAGGGGCAGCAGGGGCTCCTGCACACGCTGCCCTGGAGCGACAACGAGTCGTGGCTGGCCGGCGCTTAGCAACACCCAGGGTCTATAGACGCCGCCTGTCATTCCTGCAGATGACTGAGGACCAGTGTCGCCGACGACTGCACATGTCGAGGGACCTGGTGGCTCACATCTGCCACTTACTGCAGGACTTGGCGCTAAAGGGACATGGAGGCCATCCACTGCCAGCGGCTGTGAAAGTGACCATGGCGCTCAATATCTGTGCCAGTGGCTCCTTTCAGAGCTCCACAGGTGACCTCGGTGGGATTTCACAATCTGCCACCCACGAATGCATCCATGAGGTCAAGGATGCCATCTTCTCCATGGCACAAAACTTTGTGCATTTCGCCCGGGACTGGGACAGCCAGGATGCAAGAGCCATTTGATTCATCCTGATCTCAGGATTCCCACAGGTGCAGGGTGTGATTGACTGCACTAATGTGGCACTCAGATCCCCATCGCTACACTCAGTGGACTTCATCAACCGCAACGGCTTCCACTCACTGAACGTGCAGCTAGTATGTGACCACCAGAAACACATCCTGCAGGTGTGTGCACGGTTTCCAGGGAGTGTGCAGGATGCCTACATCCTGAGTCACTTGCAGATCCTTGGACTCTTCCAGGGTCCACGGAAGCTGTAGGGACGGCTCCTTGGGGACAAGGAGCCATGGCTGATGACACCCGTGCGGCGGCCTCAGACTGCAGCAGAGTGACACTATAATGAGGCTCATGCAGCAGCTCACAATTTGGTGCAGCAGACCATCAGGATGCTGAAGATGCGGTTCGGGTGCCTGGGCCGGTCTGGTGGAGCCCTGCAATACAGTCCGCAGAGGGTATCACGTATTGTCGTCGTCTGCTACACCATTTACAGCCTGGCGCTGCAACGGGGAAAGGAGCTGGCTGAGGAGGAGATGGAGGAGCTGCACCTCTCCTCTGATGAGGACGACGCCGACGGGGATCAGGGTGAAGGTGTCATTGGTGGTGACGACGATGGTGATGGGGCTCTCGCACTGGCTAGATGAGGCAGGCACACTTGGGAGGCCCTCATAGCTGCCAAATTTGTGGAGGATGATGATGACATGTAGTAAGGTGTCCCTGTAGATCTTCACAATGCAGTTGTGAACATTTGACTCCAGTCTGGCTTATCTCAGCGCTAATACCCTCTGTGAGAAGCTCCTGTCATGGAGATGCAATGGAGGCCCTTATATTTATTCAATTGCAGGAGGATGATGACAACATGCAATGAGGACACTCCATAGATCTTCACATAGCCTCTAAGAATGTCTGACTCCTGTCTGGCCGAAGGCAGCTCGCTTGCACTCCATGATCAGAGCCATCTCAGAGACACAGCCATGAAACTTAAGACACATCTGATGCTGTGTCCGCCTTCAGCACCTCAGCCCTTCAGGAGCTGGTGCACAGCATCACTGGTCACAGATGCTTGTGTGTTGGGGGCCAGCCCCACCTTAAAGGTGCTGAGAGCACACAGAGAGAATGAGAGAACTCTGTGGCACCTGCCCACTACATTCTGCCAACAATGACCAGCACCGCCGAGGTGCAGGCATCAGTAATGTTTCCAGGGAGTGTGAGGCTGGACCATCACTGTGGTCTGAAGGCTGCACAGAGCACAGGGAAGAGGCCCTGGACTAAGACACCTGCCTTTTATCTTGTGCAGAAAGGCTTCACATGTGAGTGACAAGAGCACTGCTCATCAGAACAAGGAGCCACAGGCAGGGTGACATTCTGAGGAGTTTATTGACAATAGTGAGCACTTTATACAAGTGATCAACACCGTGGCCAGGCTGTGCAACTACTTTTACCTAACTTTCCTAACCCTGCCGCTACGTCTTGGTGCTCCCCAGACATCTACAGCAGAGGTGGAGGTAGCCTGCTGACTGTGACGCCCCGTCTGTGACGACTTTGCCAGGCACCCTCTGGAGGGCCGAGACTTGGAGGGCCTTGGCCTGCTTTCGGGGTCCTGCTGTGTGGCAGTGGGACCCTCGGCCTGAGAAGCTGGATCTGCAGAGGTCACAGGAAGGGAGGAGTCAGATGGGCCGGTCACACCCAGAGTCACCTGGGTGGATGTCCCCAGAGCATGCACCTGCTGATCCTCCTCCCTACGGGTGCCAGAGGGCCCCTGGCTGACTCCTTGAGGAGAAGGGGTAGCTGGAGTGAGATTGAGCTGCCCAGCACCCCTCTTGCGTACACTTGTTGGAGGCGAACTATGGCATCAGTGATGGAGTTAAACCTGCGCAGCAGTGCAGGAGTGACATCCTGGACCAAGGTCTCCATGGTGGCCGCCGTCCTGCCAGTGTTGACGTTGGTGCTTTGCAATACCGGTGCTATCACCTCAACCTGAAGACAGGCGGATTCCTCCATTGTGTCTTGCAACCTGAGGACATCCCTTCCTATTGTTCCCTAGCTTGTCTTTGCAGCTCCAGCAACAGTGACATGACCGAGTCCAGAGGTTCATTATCTGACTCAGATTCGGCAACATTCTGCCCTCCAGCAGTCCTCCAAGTGCCGTGGACCTGGGAACTCCCTGCCTCCACCTGCTGTGGATCAGAAAGTGCGATGTGCTCACCAGGTTGCGGTCCCGAGGCTACTCTAAAGCTGTGTCCCATCGAGGTGTGTGTCTCTGCGCTGGTGGATGGTGTAGGTGAGCACTGTTACGTGACTTCAGAGAGGTTACCTTCAGATTCCACTTCAGAGGTTCCTTCGGAGTCTGATTGGAGGCCCTGGGTCATTGACTCTGTCGGCTGTTTGGCATGTGTGCCTGCGAAAGCAAGGGGAGATAATTAGTGCATGGCAGTGGCCTGTGAAAGAGGACACATCACTCATGGTTGTCTGATGGATGTTGCACTGCAGGATCCTCACTTGGTAGAGTGGTGGCGACCTCACTGTTAGCACAAGACCGGTCCCGGTCATCGCCGGCCAGCTGGATGGCTCTGTTTTTGAATTCTGTCAGAACTTTGATTTCCGGCATCTCTCCACCTGTCTGCAACCTTTCTCTCCTGTTGTGAGCCAGTTTGTCCTGCATGGATAGAGATGGGGAGAGTGTATCAGGATGTCTGCTGGGCCAGATGATAAGTATACTTGGCCTGTGTGGGTGGTGAGTGGTCCCATGGACGGGATGAAGACAATGACGGTGATGTCCCTTGCACTGGCAGTGAGTGAGGGCCCTGTGGATGTGTGATGGGTTTGTGAGTGTGTGAGTTGGGAGTGATGAAAAGAGTGACTTACCCTTGCGGAACAGAGGAGATCATTCATCCTTTTGCAGCACTAGGTGGCTGTCCTCCGCTGCAGGGCGTTTGCGCTGACCACCACTGCCACCGCCTCCCAAGCCGGGTTGGTGACATTGCTACCCATCCTGCGGCCAGAGTTGGGGTAGAGCACATCTCGGCAGGCCTCCAAGGCACCCAGCAGTCGCTCGAGGGACCCGTTGTTAAAGTGGGGGGGCTGCAGTCTTTTTGCCTTTGCTGGCCATGCCTCTCAGGCAGCGGTGGTGAGCTGATGGCAATGAGCGCTTTGCTGGTGGCTGCCTTTTAAAGATGGCAGCCGGTGTGATGCAACAATAGGGTGGTGGTGAGCGAGCGAATGAGAGCCCGCCTGCCATGGAAACGGCATGTTTTGCGGGAGTGAATATGTAATGAGGTGGGTTCGGGAAGATATGGTGTGTAAACCCGCCATTTTCGTCAGCGGGTAGGACTCCATTTTACCCGCCCACTACCGCACTTAGTGCAATTCTGGGAAAATTCCACCCCACATCTCGAATATTGTGTGCAGTTTTGGTCTCCTTATTTAAGGAAGGATGAAAAATGTGTTGCAGGTGGTACAAAGGAGGCTTACTGGATTGACACCTGGAATAGCTGGATTGTCTTATGAGGAAAGATTAGACAGACTGGGCTTGTTTCCACTGGAGTTTAGAAGAATGAGGCGTGACTTGATTGAAGTATATAAGATCTTGAACGGCATTGACAATGTGGAGGTGGAAAGGATGTTTCCTCTTGTGGGCGAGTCCAGAACTAGGGGGCACTGTTTTAAAACTAGGGATTGCCCTTTTAGAACAGAGGCTAGGAGTAATTTTTTTCTCTGAGTGTTGTGCGACTTTGGAACTCTCTGCCTCAGGAAGCGGTAGAGGCCAGGTCATTGGATATTTTTAAGGCGGAGGTAGATAGATTCTTATTAGACAAAGGAATCAAAGGTCATCGGGGATAGATGGGAATATGGAATTCGAAACACAGACAGATTAGCCATGATCTTA
Organism: Cetorhinus maximus; assembly: GCF_964194155.1. NCBI lineage: Eukaryota > Metazoa > Chordata > Chondrichthyes > Lamniformes > Cetorhinidae > Cetorhinus > Cetorhinus maximus. The sequence continues at coordinate 104,230,513 of NC_135885.1, forward strand.
TTGAATGGCCTACTTCTGCTCCTATTTCATATATTCATATTCTGCCTGCCCCTGATAACCTTTGAATCCTTTGTTAGTCAAGAATCTATCTACCTCTGCTTTAAAAACATTAATTGTCCCAGCATTCATCCCTCTTTGGGGATGAAACTTGCAAAGATTCACAACTCTCTGAGAGAAAAAATTTCTTCTCATCTCAGCTTTAAATGGGAGACCCCTTATTTTTAAACTGTGCCCCCTAGTTCTAGACTCTCCTATATGTGGTATCATTCTTTCAGCATCTACCTTGTCAAGTCCCCTCAGGATCTTATACGTTTCAATAAAATCACCTCTCAATCTTCTAAACTCCAATGGATACAAGCCCAGCCTATCTAAACTTTCTTCATATGGTACACCCCCACCCCAGATATCAATTGAGTGAACCTTCTGCGAACTGCTTCTAATGCATTTCTTAAATAAGGAGACCAAAACTGTATACTGTACTCTAGATGTGATCTCACCAACTGTAGCAAAACTTTCATGTTTTTACATTCCATTCTCCTTGCAATAAACAACAACATTCCATTTGCCTTCCTAATGACTTGCTGTACCTATGTATTAATTTTTCCTGATTTATGCACCAGGATACCAGGAGTGTTTCTCGATGGGCCAAAGGGCCTCTTCTGCACTGTGATTCTGTGATACCCAGAACCCTCTGTACCTCAGAGTTCTGTCTGTCTCTATCTAAATAATATGCTGTTTGTCTATTCTTCCTGCCAAAGTGGATAAGTTCACATTTTCCTATATTATACTCCATCTGCCAATTTTTTGCCCACTCGCTTAACCTACCTATTTCCCTTTCCGAACTCCTTACATCCTCTTTGCAACTTACTTTCTGACCTATCTTTGTGTCATCAGCAAATTTAGCTACCATACGTTTGGTCCCTTCATCCGAGTCATTAATATAAATTGTAAATAATTGAGGCCCAGCACTGATCCCTGTGGCACTCCACTCATCACATCTTGCCAACCCAAAAAGACCTATTTATCCCTTCTCTCTGCTTCCTATTAGCTAACCAATCCTCTATCCATGCTAACATGTTCACTCCTACACCATGAGCTCTTACTTTGCATGGTAACCTTTGATTTGGCACCTCGTCAAATGCCTTCTGGAAACCTAAGTGTCGTACCTCCACGGGTTCCTCTTTATCCACATTGCTTGTTACTTCCTTAAAGAACTGCAGTAAAGTAAATTAGTCAAACATGATTTCCCTTTCACAAAACCATGTTGACTCTGCTTGATTGCATTGAGATTTTCTAAGTGTCCTGCTCTAACCTCCTTAATAATAGATTCCAGCAATTTCTCTATGAAAGATATTAAGCTAACTGGCATGTAATTTCCCGCTTTCTGTTGCCTTCCTTTCTTGAATACAGGGGTCACATTTGCATTTTTTCCAATCTGATGGGACCTTTCCTGAATCTAGGGAATTTTGGAAAATTAAACCAATGCACCTATCATCAGTTACTTCTTTTAAGATCCAAGCAAAAGTCCATCAGGACTGGGAGACTTGTCAGCTTCTAGTTCGAATAATCCTCTCAGTTCCTTTTCCCTGGTGATTGTATTTGTTTTAAGTTCCTCCCTCCCTTTCACCTCTTGATTCACAATTATTTCTGGGATGTTATTTGTATCCTCTCAATTTCTGCATAGACTCATACATGAAGAATAACTACATGGATAAGGTACTGGATGATAATCACGTATGTAGTGAAAATTGCATTGTACATTTTGTCCACTCAAGGCTACCATATACACCATGGGCAGGATTTTCCAGTCGTTGGGTGAAACGGCCCTCCACCCGTGATTGACCCCCAACCACGAGTTCACATTGGCTGGCCAATTAACACCAGCCAGCGTGAAACGCGTGCTGAGAAGCTCAGCACTGCTGGGAAGGGGACAAGCACAAAGTCTGCACATGCACATGGGAGCACGCACTGAAAGCTCCCTGCAGGCAGGGAGCTGTCTCAGGGAACTGAAGATTTGTACAGAGTTAAAGATTTTAAAAATGAAAGAAACATGCCCCCACATATAACCCAGTCACATGTCCCAGGAACATATTAAAAATGATGTCTAAAACGTTTTTTTTCATTACTGTTGGAAACCTCATCCCACCCGTGGATGAGGTTTCATAAAAAATCCAAAGGCCGCCTGGCCGATTTGCTCGCCCACCAACCGTAAGGTTGGACGGACAGCAAAATACTGCTTTTAATTAATTGATTAAGGGCTTTATAGACCTCTTAATTGTCGACAGGTGCGCTGCCGACTCTCGCGCACGCCCGCCGACTGAAATATTGCATGATGATGTCAGGACGCTTGCCCAACATCATCGTGTGCTATTTTACACCTGACTAGTTCGGGTGCATGCCTGCCTGCGGGCTGTAAAATCCTGCCCCATGAGTGGAAATAGGAAAGGAGATTAAAGGAATCCAGAGTTTTAACAGCACAAGCAGTTCTGATTCTGAATGTTGTTACGGACAGGAGAGAGATGGTGGGATAACTTTTCCCCTTGCTCCTCACCTCTCGGTTGTCCGCAACAAGATGTGTATTTTGGCGGAAGTGTTTTAAAACCTTTTAGTATTGTGACTTTGAATAATAGACACGGACAGGCTTTCTGGTAAGTTTAAATCAGAAGAAAAGATAAACGTTTACTCACACAGCACCCCGAAATATAATTGCAACAAAAGTACTCAATCCCTCACATACAAGAATACACACACACTTTCTTGAGACGAGTCATGCACTTAGGCTACTAACAGAATAACAAGATGCAAAAAAAAAATCATGTGTTTGAATCAGTCAATTTTAAGATGCAGCGTTGCAGGTCTGCATAGTTTCTCTCTCGTGGTTCTTATTTGGAGATGAATGAAAGTTGGACATCTCTGGGTTGCCAGATGAAGTTGAGGCCGAGTTTCTGTAGAGACAAATCCTTTCAGGTGAAGGTAAGTTCGCCCCTCTCTCACTGTCTATGTTGACTGGTTGTATTAGACAGGGTTCCTTTCTTCTTGTTGGCGGATGTTCCCTTTTGTGTCCTGTTGGTCTCCAAACTGACCTGCCTCTGGCTGTCCCTTGGAGTAATAAATTTGTTACATGAAGTCAGTTTTGATTAACAAATGATTTAAAATTCGAAGCCATTGCTGCACAATGGGGACTGAATGATGGCCTTTCACACTGACTTGTGATAAACTGGTTTATCTGCACCTCTCTGTGTCAAATTTCAAACTCACAAACCTTGAGTCTAGGATATGGGAGGGAGGGGGGAGCCAATGAATTTGAGTTTCAGTAAATACCCAGACAATTGGAAGTGAAATTCACAAGTAGTCTCTCATTTTGTATGTATTTTCAAGGGAGGGTCTTCCACCCATGGACTTTTACATTTTAATGACTTTCCAGAAGCACGTTCAGACATGAATTAATCTTTGTCCGTCTAGAAATCACAAAAGATCATCTGACCTTCGGTTGCCATCTTTGCAGCACAGTGTCCACTTTTTAAAAGAAAAGACAATTTCAATATTGAATTAAATAAAGTCTGTATCTTGAAAGTTAGGAACATGATATACCTTCACTGGGCATGACAATGCTTATTATTAAGCATCACTGCTTCTTCCCAAGAAGAATTCTTCTTACAATGGCAACGAGGATGGTGAAAAATAGGAAACATTTTCGGTATGAAAATTTTGGAAGGTGTTTGTCTACTTTCTGCAGATATTATTTTTAAGTTGAAAAGAGGCTGTGTTTGACACACACACAAGGCACTTCAGCTCAGGATTAGCAACAGGAAAGCCTGAACAATGCTCACACACACACACACACACACGCACATGCAATCGCGTACACACACACTGATCTCGCCAAAATAACCATTCAATCTAAAAAAATCTTGAATCATTACAGATGGCTGTTGGAACCATCATCTGTATTCCCACACTGGCAAAAGTAGCTGTGATGGTTGAAGATGCAATGGCTGGTTTTGTAAGCGCAGATGACAAAAGAAAAAATGCCTTACTTCTCCACGATGGATCTGAAGATAATTTTGAGACATAAGGGAGCACAATGACTACGACTCAGCAAAAATTGCATGAATGAACTATTTCATGCCCCTGAAAAATACAATGTATGAAACAATTGCACTAAGCAAGAGGCAGACAACAAAAGAGTGCCATGTGCACATATCACAACAAAAGGATGAGAGAATGTAGCCTATGTAGAGGCAAATAACCCTGAACTTGTGTACTCTCTTTCGGACACTGGAAACAGTCACTATTGGCTGCCTGAAAGTAGATGCTCTCACAGGTACAGGAGCATCTGTAAATGACATGGGAGACAAAAGACAACAAACAAACTTCAGCATTGCCCCATCCTCTGCAAACCAAGGAATATGAAAATTTTTCTTTACAATAATGACAAACAACTGAAGGTTCTCAGGACTTTTGATATGCCAGTCTCATTCAAAAACATTAGAATGCTGTATATATATATGTTGTATATACATGTTGTACAACATTAAAATGTTGTATTCTATGCCATATCTGGAGAACAGGACATGCTTCTCAATTTCCACACAGCACATATCTGCGCATGATTGCAGTCACAAATGCAATTCCTATGCATACCAACAATTCTCAAACTGTTCACTTCACTGTGTGAGGACTAAGACCTCACCCTCTTTTTTTTATGTTGTATAGAGATATGTTCATTGCTATCTCTAAAAATTTCAAACTGGACAAAGACCTAACATGGCTGAATCTATGTCTGTCTGTGACCCCAAACAAACAAAACTACCTGGCAGTATTGGGGAAACTCACACATTGTTACCCTGAAGAGCCACTAACCACAACCCCCTGTGGGCTACACAGAATAAATTCAAAGAGAGCTACCCAAAGGCTATTTGCCTTTCATAACCCATGTTGGCCAACAAGAGCCTACTTGTCTGCTAAGACAAAGGACCCCACAATCTTCCTTTCAATTCTTAATGGTTGAGACATTTAACAATCTAAGGGACCCAAATGAGAGATACACGTCATTTGTCAAAAACAGTGTGGAGAGGTGGGAGTCATGTGCCCTCTGGGTCGTGGGCCTTTGGCTTGTGAAACCAGTAATATTGACTTGTTGAACTGAAAAGTCTCAGTGTGCCTTTTTACGATCATACTAGCAGGCAAGGAACTGTGGCCCAGGTTGGACACCTAGCCCCATCTACATTGCTTCTGCTGGAAATTATGTACCATCGCCTACAAGACTGATTCATCTCTGTGTGCCTATCTCATCGTGTGAAGTCAATGCCACCGGAAATATTCTGCATTGGATTTCAGCCCATCGACCTCCATGAAGGAATACCTCATCGGACTTTGATTCTGGACTCTGGAACCCACTTGAACCAATATTTTTTTTTTCTCTGTACTATAAATCCTCCTTTTCTCTATCCCCTTTTCACTGGATGAGTGCAAAAGAGGCAACACTGCTAGCTCCTTCCTGCATTTTGAGTGTGTGCAAATAAACTAACCCTTTGAGTTCATCCTATCTCAAGTTTGCTGTGGGGTTTTTAATAGAAAATTGGATCGCACCAAAACTGAGGGGCTGGGGAATATATTATAAAAAGGTAAATAAATAAGAAAGACATTTCTGTTTATGGAGGGGCGGGGGAGGAGAAATTAATGCTGTTTAAATTAAACTCCTCCACCCCCCCACCTCATCCGTAACACTTGGCATCGGCAAACTGAAAGGTATTACATGCAAGTTGGATGTAAACCCCAATGTGCCCCCAATTATGCATCAATGGTGATGAATACCATTTCATGTCAGAAAGCAGAGAGAGAAGAAATTTCAGTGCCTCCCTGACCTTGACATTATGAGAGAAAGTTGGGGATGAGATTACTCCTTGAGTCTCACCCATTCTGCGATGAAGGAATATCACGTAATACATGGAATGTTGAAGCCATTGCAAATGCTACAGGAAGCCGAGACCCCGTTAGGACTCATCATGTACTGTATTTGTTTCATTCCTGACCTCATTACGTTATCTACCCACCATCGATCTGACAAAAGAGATCACTAAACGAGAGGACTAAATCAGGCCGTACACCAGATCAAACAACGGCTATCATAAATTGCACAAATGCCTATTTTGAACTCATTTTGTACATTGTGAAGACCTTGTGTGAACAATTTTTGTTTGTAGATGCCCCCTTGATTATATATTTCCAGTTTTGTGCTTCCATAGCCAACATACATAGCTGAAACATTTCATCTTGTTTAGTTGGAAACATCCTAGCTAGTTGTGGATTCAAACCCAGTTGGCTTAGGTGCAGTTCTCTTGCAGAAAGACAACACAGGCAACGCATCAAGCATTGCGATGGCAAGCAGATCACCAACATGTGTCTCACAAAGAGAGAGAGCAGCACTCTCAAACTCATTGGGCATCTTTACTTTCATCTTTACGTATACGAAAGTGAGTTTGAAGTAATAACTAATCATAGATCACTAGTAAGCTCACTTAACAATCCACATGGCAAACCATGGACTCAAATTAAGCGTTGGATACTCACACTACAGGAGTACGAGTTCCATGTTGAGTGTCAGCCAGGAAAGCTCAGCCCAGCGGACTACCTTTCACAACATCCATTGCCAACAGTCAGTCCTACTAGTCATGAGGAAAAGGTTGCTGAACAGCATCTTAACTACATATACCTAAATGCAGTACCAAAGCCGCTAAAACTAGCCGACATCAAAGCTACAACGAAACAAGATGAAGTTTTGCATCTATGTATGACAGCTATGGAATCTCAAAACCGGAGAGACCATCTAAAAACACACTACACTGTCTTTGCAATGTTCAAAATGAGTTAACCGTTTGAACCACACCTGATTTTGTGTTACACAGTAATCGTATTGTCATTCCATAAACATTGCGGTAAAGTGTTGTTGATATAGTACATGAAAATTACCAGGGAATTGTCAAAACTATGGTTTCCATGAATTGACTGCATGGAAGAACACAAAATCAATCAGCGCTTGCAATGTCAAGCGACCACAATGTCAAATCTTCATGATCCTCTCACGACGTCTGAACTATGTTCAGGACCATGGATTGAAGTTAGCGCTGATTTTGCAGGATTTGCTCACAGGTGAACACCTGTTTGTTGACACTGGTGACTACAGCAGTGTCCAGTTGTAGCAGTCATCCCAAAGCTTGACCAGATTTTCGCTTTGTTTTAGTTCCTCAAACAGTGAGTAAGGGAGCTCCATTTAACAGTGATGACTTCAGTAAATTTCCAAACTACCTAGGTTTCACTCATCAAAAAATCACACCCTGTTAACAAAGAACTAATGGAGTAGTCGAGAGATTCATGTGCACCTTGAAAAAAGAGAGACGTACAGCTACAGCTGAAAGCAAACTGTGGAAGCAAGAGCTGTATTGCTTTCTTCGCAATTACAGAATGACAACTCACTCAACTACTGAAACTTCCAGCTACATCCATCTTTCCAAATCCTGAGCTACCCAATGAAACTAATGATCAACATGTGCACAAACGCGATCAAGAACAGAAGGATTGAATGAAAGTAAATGCAGATCGAAACATGAGATTTTGAGCTACACTGCTGAACCCAGGAAATAAAATGCTTGTGAAACATGTTGGTCAAGCAAACAACTCCCATGACATCCAGCCATTTGCTGTGGCCAACACAAAAGAATCAATGATCACTGTTAAGTATGGTTCACAAATCATCACATGAAATGTGTCATTCTTCAAAGCACTGAAAATACCATTTGTAAACATTGAATCTGACTTTGATAAAACCCCTTTCCTATTTCTACTTAGTTCTGTTGAAGGGTCATGAGGACTCAAAATGTCAACATTGCTCTTCTCCGCCGATGCTGCCAGACCTGCTGAGTTTTTCCAGGTATTTCTGTTTTCGTATCTGACTCTGACATTGGCATCTCAGATGAAGAACATGAATTAAATCAGACCACACCCGATGTTAGACGATATCCTATTCACAAGAGAAAATGTCCACCATAATTAAGTATTATGTTACAAAGTGAACTATTTTCAATTGATGACCAAATCTTTCACCTCATTGTATATAACTAAGCACATAGTTAAATTAAAACAAAAGTTAAAATATGTAATAATGTTACTGGTGAAGTTGAGTGTCCAAGTTACGCTTAAGTTCATTGTTTACACTTTTGGAAACATAACATTGAAACGTGCCTTTTATTTACTAAGGAGAGGGGTGTGATGTATTGTGACATATTGCATTATGTGTTTGGTCTACTTAAGGCAACCATATACACATATACCACCAGGGGGAGTCTGGAGAGGAGATTAAAGGAATCCATTGTTTTAACAGCACATGCAGTTCTGATTCAGAATGCTTCTCATTGAATCTCTTCATAAACATTGCCTATAGAACTGTAACCCACAAAGCTCTTTGCCCTTCAGGAGGGGAGGTGAGGGGAAAAAATTGGCATACAAATTAGGAGCAATCAGCATGGTTAAGTTGTCATCAGATTCTTTACAATGCCCAAATCACTAGATGGTAGTGTTTTCTATAAATGGAGCAATGATTACAGCCATAATCAAACAACAAACCATAAATACTTTTTGAATGAAGATGAGCAAATGCTGCCCCATCCCTGGATGATGGGAGGAGAGGAAAATTTGTTACAGGCTACGGGCGTTCATCTTCCAGTTGCTAACTTGTAAGTGGTAATGAGGGAAGTAACTTAAAGTGAAAAGCAGAAGGTGTCCACTGATCATAATTGGCACAGTGGTCTAACAATGTAAATGATACCATAAGCTTACATTTTTATGGCTTAGAACACATTCAGCTGTCTTATGACAATGAACAATGTCCCTTGTGACCTGAGATCTTTTCATTTCTGACTATGTAGGCCCTGGCTATAGAAATCATCCCAAAATGTTTCATGGCCAATGATGTTCTTTCGATGTGTAGTTGCTGTTATGAAAACAGAAAAATGCAGCAATAGATGTGTGCACAGCAAGGCCCCATAAATAGCAAATGTGTGATAAAGAACCAGATAATCTGTTTTGGTGATGTTGGTTGAGGAATAAGTATTGGTCAGGAAACTATAAAAAGTCCTTGCTCTTCTTCAAGAAATGTCATACCACCTGAGAAGGCAGACAAATCCTAAAGGTTAGTTTAGCATTTCACCCAAAAGATAATGGGTGATATTTCATAATGTACAGTGTTAGTTAGACTTTTTCCTGCACTTATCAGCTCGAAAATATCTTGGGCCATAACTTGAGCCCTTGGAAAAATGTAAAGTGTCAACTGGTTCAAAATCAAAAACGTGACTCAAGATTCTCACCAATAATATAGATCTGTACATATAGAACAGACTTAAAATCACATCCAGGACAAGACCACAAAGGGTTAAAAAAACGTTTAGTTCTGTACACAGAACAATGTGTGAAGCTGACATTCTTTTTAAAGATAGATCTTCAGTCAAAACAAATGTTGTACCTTTCACAAATTGATAAGCACATTCACACCAGCTGAAATAACCGTAATATAAACAACAGAACATTCATCTATTTCTTTCTCACAGCAGTTTTAGCATTTTCTATGGGGCTGTTTAAATTATTTCTTTTTTAGCCTACCTCTGGTGTACCATTAACCAGATGGTACCCAACCCTCCTGTAGTGGTATCTTTCCTGTCTCATACTTTGTGACCTGGGGGGCGCACTGTTTCTGGAATTAATCATACTGACCTCTCTTTCAGAGGCAACTTCCCTCCAACACATTTGATAAGTAATTAATCCATGGAGGTGGAGGGGTGGAGTGGGACAGTGGTGGTGGGGTGGGTGCGCTGCGGTTAGCTCAATTGGCTAGCCCACTAGTGTAGGGATCAGATTAACACCAACAGTACAGGGTTGGACTTTGGGCCTGCCTCCATGCCCTAACCATAGGGGAAAAAATCACAGCATTGCTGAAGTTCAGCGAATAATTAACAAGGACCTGTCTTTGGACAGAGAACTCAAGGAGAAGAAGAACTTATCCATAGTTTCCCCTTTAGGATTTGTCTGTGCCGTTATTCAATATCAGGTCCTGCCATGGTCACCATTCTCTAAGACTTGGGTCTACTCACTTTTGCTCAAACCCAAAAGCTATGGGAACAATGGAGCTCATATATCTGAGTTAGATATTTAAAGTTTATTGGGTTACCCAGATGCCAAACATTAAGATCACTATAATGCTCTCCTCTACTATGGATGACTTAGCTCCAAAATGCAATAGTTCTACTTACAATCACCCATAAGCGGTCACTTCGTAATTGACTTTATTGACTTACCAGGGCACTCTTCTCTCTGACTGCCACAATGAAGTTTCTTTACCAGCCACTTTTTATGCTCTTTTTGTCAATAGCAGGCAGATTGTGACATTGACAGGACCTCTCTGTCCAGTAAAAGTTTTTTGTGATATAATTCAATGGAGCATTGAGTTCTGGAGTTGAAGCTTACATTATCCATCCCCACAAGTTTATAGAGCTTTCACACATGCCTTCTGAGTTTGCTCAACCAATCTTATACATTATCTTCCCTTATGTCATTGTTGGCAGTTTCCTACAACTCTCTGTAAAACATTTTGTCTCTGATTTGAAAATTAAGTTTTGGAGCATCTTCATTCATATTTGACTGCTACCATTCAATTACGCTCAGATCTATTCATTATTGTTCTGAGTATTGCTGAAAAACAAGACATTTTTTGTCAAAGCTTTTTGTCTTGCACTCATCAGGACAATTCACAAGAAAACACCAATGTTGGGGGAAATATCATATTTATACTGCAGGAGAAGAGAGTGCTGATTAGTTGGAATGTGGACTCTGATTGGTAGAGGCGTTGCCATGGAGAATGCACCAGTTGGTGGTGACTGACAGCTAACTGCAAAGCATTATTTGAAATTTAAATCAGGCAGCTTGACTTTGATTGCTCAAGTTTTGCCCTGGGGAATGAACGCGTGAATGGCTGTCACTTATTTTGTTTAGCTGAGGCAGGCGCAATGTGTGTACATGTTCTTTCTGTCCGCACTGTCGGTCACCATCAACTGGTACACTCGCCATGGCAATGCCTCCACCAATCAGAGTCCACTTGCCAATCAATCAGCACTTTCTTCTCATGAAGTATAAATATATTGTTTTCCCCTGACATTGGTATTTTCTTGTGAATTGTCCTGATGAGTGCAAGATGAAAAGCTTTGACAAAAAAAGTCTCTTTTCTCAGCAATACTCAAGTTCTGTACTACCAAACGACTATTTATTATTGTTTTCCGGTACAAATGTTCGACACATTTCTACAGACTTGCATTCCAGCAAGCATAATAACAACGCAACTTTGAAGCACTCTGTTGTTTCATTTAACTTTTTTTAATGGCAGCGGGGCTCACAGCCAAACTTTCCATGGCCTGATGAATCTCTTATTTGTGAAAAGGCAGCTTTCAGCATTCAGCAGTTTCACTTCATTTTGAAAAGTTGTTTGGTCTTGCAAAGCATGCTGGTAAATTTGGTCAAGTTTCTGTACAACTGGCTACAGTAAAAACCTTCAACTTCACATCTAAACTGTTGCTATCCCCGGTTGTATTGCTTCTACAAGTCTCACTCACAAGTTCTGAAGTTACTTGAGAATATTACAGTTTCTTACATATTGCATTTTCTTACAAACATGCTGGAAATGCGAGTTTATAATGGTATGGCGAAAGCACAGGGCATCTGGCATCTTGTTGAATGGCAGGACCAACAGTATATCTCCTTAATCAATGAGGTTTAAGGTTTGGGAATGAAACAGGGATGTTGAAGAAGGAGGGTGGATTAGAATTAAATAACAAACAGAAAGAAAAATAAATTAAGGAAAAGAAAGATGAATTAAAATTGAGAGATAAAAGAGGTAGAAAGGAAAAGTAAGAAACAAATTTTAAAAATTAAAATTTGCCATTTTTAAAATTTCTACCAACAATTTACTACATTCAGGAATGGGTTTGAACAGCTTAAATTGTTCCGTGTCTGAGTCAGAGACAGATTGACATTATATTAACATTTAGCATGTAATTAAAAAGTTACTTACACTGTTAAATTCCAACTCTAACTTTTTGTGGTGAATCTAATGGACAAATTCAGTTAAAATCCAGCAAATTCTTAAAAATAAGGAGCTTAAGGGTGAGATCACGTCTATGTTCAGCAAAAGGCAGAGCATCAAACAGCAAATTCTGGAGATACCCAACGCAATGTATAATCTACTGAACTTGCTGGCTGATTTGTACATTAATAATAGCATGTATTATTAACATGCCATTATTTTAAAGCTAGATCTGGCCTAATATCTTTAATAGTGCAGGGAATCAATCAGTACTGCACTGAGATGTCAGTAATACATTGTATGCCAAAGCCTCTATAGTGGTGTTTGAACCCACAAACTTCTGATTCAGCATTGTGTGCCACCACTGAGCAACAGCTGACATAGTCAAAGAGGAACAGGAGTGAGACATTCAACCCTGCACCTTTCAATTAGATCATGGCTCCATGCCAATATATTCTTTGTAAGGTGTGGTCTAACCAGAACTTCATGCAACTGTAGAAAATCTTCTACCCTTTGTATTCCAGCCCCATGGAGATGAAGGCTGATATTCAATTAGCCTGAAACCTTAATCATTGAATAAATGTAGCAAATATCTTTGCTTGTCTGCTTAAGGCTTAGAAATGAGGTGGCAGAGTAGTTTATAGTCAGCTGGAATGCACTAAATGACTTTGTTTATTATCATTAACTTTCTGTCATGCCTAAGATGAAGAAGAATGTTTAATAGTTGCATAATGATGTTTAATGCTTGCAATCAGTCAGTTTAAATAGAATGTTATTGCATCTCCCAGCATGCTTTGTGTTTTCAACATAAATCTTAAAGACCAATCTAGTGATACACCAAAATTACTAGATGGTTGCAGTCTATCAGATGAGGGAGGGGGGGTTAGAAATATTCAGTGCAAGGCGGGGGGGGAAAGGTAGTTAAAGTGGGAGGAGACTTGTGTGGAGTATAACCCAGTTGGATCAAATGGCCTGTTAATTTGTCCAATCAGACTAAGTGGACAAGAAAATCCACAATCAGTAAATCACTTCTCAGATGCTTTCAGGCTCTAAATCTTAAGTTTCTCCAGACATTGAGGCTGGGATTTCCCATACCCGCTGGGGCGAGCGTGCTTGGTGGTGTGAGCAGACAATATGGCGAGAAGGCCAAAAATCAGTTTCACAACGTTGTGAAACCAGTTTGCGATTGTCCACTTCGCCTGCCGAGGTGGGCCACAATTTCTGCCATCAGATGTCGGGAACTTCATTGTAATACATCAGCGTATCATTATAAGGCCAGCCCACTGGACTCAACCTGCCCCCGCTGGAGCACCCACACATGTCGGTGGGAAAACACACTGGTGCAGAACACGTCTTAACAACTGTGACACTCAAAAGTTGGGACTTACCGCCAGGGCCTTGATCACATTGCGAACATCTGAGGAGCAGAAGACGCTGGAGCCCAACAGAAACCGGATCCTGGAGGAACATCCATGGCATGCTGGGTGGATTCTCAAGGAAATGGCATTGCTGCGAAGCAGCTCACGGCAGTTAATGCTCACAACGCATGATGGTCGAGGGGGTGGAAGAGGACGGCCTAGGATTGACTGGGAGAAGAAAAAGTGTTGGGGGGTTGAGGTTGGGAGGGGGGAATGAAGGTGTTGGGGAGTGAGGTTGGGAGGGGGAGAAGTATGGGGGGGAGGAGGAGGTAACAGGGGAGAATATGGCAACTGGGGAGGTAGGTGTACGGGGGGGTGGAAGGTGTAAGGGAAGGAGTTCAGAGCGAGGAAGGAGTCTAGGGGCAGGAAGGAGTGCGGAGAGGGGGGGGAAATCCAGGAGGGAGGAAGGAGTGCGGAGAGGGGAGAGAGTCTGGGGGGGAGGAAGGAAGGAGGAGGAGAGACAAGGGAGTACGGGTGGAGGAAGAAGTAAGGGTGGAGGAAGAAGTTGGGAAGGGAGGAGTAATGCTGGAGGAAGAAGTGAGACTGGAGGAAGAGGTCAGGCTGGAGGAAGGAGTCAGAAGGGGGGAAAGTGCAAGGGAGGCAGAAGAAGTAAGGTTGTCTGAGGGAGTCAGGAAAGGGGAGGAACTAAGCAGGGGTGGGAGTCTGGGGTTGGTGGGGGGAATGCTGGGATGACTAAGGGGAGGCAAGGGCTTCTGAAGGAAGGGTTTCTGGATGGGAGGAAGGGGTTCCGGGGAGGGGGGGGGAGGAGCGGTGGTTGGGGGTGGGGGAGGGGAGGTGTTCCAGGCGTAGAGGGGGTCCAGAGGGAGGGATGTCCAGGTGAATGTGCGAGAGAGGGGTCTGATGCGTCCACGACTGCCTCCTGAGGAGTGGACTGAGGATAGGCGTGGGAATGGTGAGAATGACCGAGGGCAGAATGAGGCGGTAGGGTGGGAGGGTGAGGGTTTGGCGGTAGCAGAAGGGACAGTGAGGGTGGTTGGTGGGGACTCAGAGACAGACACGGACCCTGGGTGTGGGTAGGAGGAGGTCAAGGAGGTGCATGTGGATGGGGGTGAGATTTACAGGAAGGTAGGGAATGTGCACGTTCACCTGGACATCCCTGAAGGAAAAGGGTTGTGGCTGGTAGGTCACGGAGAGGAGGTGGAAGGACAACTGAAAGCGAACCTCAGCAGACTTCATTCAAAATGCTCAGGACAGTGAGATGAGTGTGATACGGGAAGGGTCCGCATACGTGGGAGAGTGCTTGCACGAGGCTCCGAAAGGCCATGCTATGCTCACACTTCTCCCTCCAGAATCACTCGTTGGCCAGCTGCTCCCTCTGTGGTGACAGAGGACGTGCTTGTGGGGCTCACAGGCAAAGGTGACTTGGAGGGAGTGGACAGGCTCTGAGTGGATGACCTGGGGTGTCCAGCTTCCGCTCCTCCTCCCTTTGGGTGCCTGGGGCCCCGACCTGTCTCCTTGAGAAAAGGAGCACCTGGAGGGACGTTGAGGTGCCCCACTTCCCTCTCCTGTTGCCACTGCAGGAACTCACCCATGGCTACCACAATGGAGTGCAGGTCTGCACAACACATTCTGCTGGACCAGGGTCTCCATGGCATCCGCCATCCTCCCCATGGAGACCTCCTTACACGCACATGTGGGCACCACTTCATGAGAGAGCAGGTGGACACACTCCTCCAACTCATGTGCCACTCTGCTGAGGGCTTCCAACAGCTCTGCGTGATGTTCCCACACCTTCTGCTGACTCTCCAAGATGAGTTGGAAGGCTGAATCCAGAGGCTCGTCATCTGGCTCGGACCTCACAGATGCCCAGCAGCCCCCCGAGTGCTTGGGAGCTCGCATGAACCTGCCTCCTCCTGCTGCGGACATGTGTCCATGCGGTGACTACCAAATTGTGAACCTGAGCCTGACCTAGATCTAGGTCCCACGGAGGTGGTGCAGGGTGTGGGTTAAGCACTGTGATGGCTGCTTATTTTCAGCACTTCAATGGAGGAGGCGTCCCCTTGGCTGGAGCTGAGGGACTGGCTGGCTGAGGGTGCCAATCACTTGGCAGAGCTCCCTGTGAACCAAAGTAGAGATAGTTAGTGCTTGGCAGCACAGTCAACAGCAGGAGTCATATTTGCGTTGAGAGAGGGATGATGTGGTGCAGGATCCTCATAAGGGTGTTGACCACCAACCTCACCATCACCACAGGCACAGTTCACATCTTCACCAGTCAGTGTGATGCCACGTTCCTCAAAGTGAGTGAGGGGCCTAATGTGGGCCACTCCAACCACGGTCTGGAACCTCTTCCTGCTAATGTGAGCAGGCTTTTCCTGTGTGGAAACAGATGGAGAGAGTGTGAGTACTCATGGAATGTTTGTGTGGTGAACGGAGCCATGGACAGGATGAGGACATGAGCTCGAGAGTGTATCAGCCTGATGGAAATGTGAGGGTGTGTATGAGAGTTAGTGATGTTGTCCCTTGAGGTGTGAGGCCCCTATGCATGTGTGGTGGGTTTATGAGTGTATGAGTTGAGAGTGATGAGAAGAATAAATTATCTTGGCGGAACAGATGAAACCACTCATCCTTTTTCGGCACTGGGTGGCTGTCCTCTTTTGCTGGGCATTGGCGCTGACCACCGCTACCACTTCCTCCCAAGCCGGATTAGTGAGGTTGCTGCCCCTTATGCAGCCAGAGCTGGGGTAGAGGACATCATGGTGAGCCTCCGCTGCATCCAAAAGATGCTGGAGGAACACATAATTGAACCTGGGGACTGGAGACTGGGCCATCCTGTCTTCTTTGCGGCAGTCGTGGGTTGGCAGCACTGCTGGACTTTAAATATGGCACCTGGTGTGATGATGCAGCAGGTGAAAGAGAGCCACCCTGCCATGGAAATGGTGTGTTTCCTGGGAATGCATAATTAACGTGGCGGGTTTAGGATGATGAGACTTGAAAACCCGCCATTGCAGCTGGCGGGTAAAATGTCATTTTACCCACCCTCTACTGCACTCATTGCAAATCTGGGATGATTCCGTCTTGAGGATCAACCTTTTCGCTGTTCTCTATATTGTTTCCAGCACTTAGATTTCTCCCTTGTCATTCTGTAACCAGAATTGGACCCAGTACTCACGATGTCATCTGATCAGAGCCAGGTACAGTTTCATTACAACTTTTCTGGCTAATTTGGCGGAATCTCACAGACTTAGTATTTGGTGGAGCATTATATCCATTTCTAAGTTGGGAACCTGAATGACAGAATAGCAGGCTTTCTGGTCCCTCTTTCCAGAAGGCAGCCAATTAAGAGACTGCCTCCAATTTCCCCAATTAGAGAGAGCAGGTGGAATGTCACTGTCATTCTGTTAGAAGAAGGATTTCCGCTTATAAGTACCATGTCTTGTTTCAGAGATGCAACACTAGCAGTTGGTTGTCTGAGGCTGCAGGGAACCTGGGAAGGCTGCTCCTGTGGTCTGCCACTCTTGCCTGGAGATTCAGCTGAGAGCTGAGGGGCTGCAGTAAGATGAGCTTTCCCAAAGACAGAAGGAAGAGCACAACCTCTCCAAGAAAGCAGGCATAGATGGAAGTGGAAGAGAATGTGAGCAGCAAAAGTGTGTCCCTCCAACTTGGAGACCATGAACCAAGAGAAGGCAGGACCTCAGGAGGGTGGAGAAGGTGAGTGACATAACATTTTCAGGTGCCAAGCCCTGCCCTTTGATTTTCGCAGCATTCTCCTGCACAGCAGACCTCAAGTCAACACATCTTACAGCTTCACTCATTCTTCTTCCTGCAGACACCGCACATCCCTTACTGAGCAGCAAAACTCAGATTCACGCTCAGCCTATTGCCCTCTCATACCTTGCAGGAGAAGGGCGCACAAAACTTGCCCTTGGGAAAGATGGAAGGAGGCATAAATACATCAGGATACTGGATGCCAATGGAGATTTTTTGCAAATTTCCCAGCCCTTCCACTCTTAAATCCACTTCCAGAAGCCTGAGAAACCCTCCCCCATTGATTTTTCTGCATTATTGCTAGGTAATTAAAAATTTCCTTGGCTTAGACTTCTCTGCATCAGTTGGTCATGTTAAGTGTCAAGCTGACTAAAAGACCAGGATCTCTTTCAACTTCATCCAAGCCTTTTCAATACCAATTATAAAGTGCATGTCTTATTCAATTTTTCATCTTAGGTGGAATATTTAAAACCTAAATTTCTGCCTTTCTTTCTACTTATATGTTTTTTGGGCTTTGTGCTATAATCTTGAAGCCACCAAGATAAGCCATCAGAAAACATAATCAATATTTTAAAAGAACCTCCTTATAAATTTTATTTTATCAGGCTGCAGTAGTTAAATATAGATTTGTAGCTTGTCAGGACTCACTGGGGATAGTGTGCTGTAATATCAAGCCCCACTGTTCCCAGAGCTGTGACAAATGTGAAAAGTTTAATCAAACCACCAGATTTCCCCAATTCTACCTAACTGTTTAATTTAGGCTAACAGAATGCGAGCACCAGGTTTGTAAACTTAATAAGTAAATAATTGTTTATTGAACAAACTGTCGTTAACTAGTGGCAAAATAAAGAAATATGAACTGCTCATTTCTAACACTATTACTTAAACTCTACCCCCTTCTTAAATCCCTACACACACATACAAGACACATAAGATACACAAAAACATGGATTTTAAGGATGGGATAAAAACAATTCAATAGCACAAATTCCAGAGTACAGGATGCGATGGGTTGATTTTGATTGATGTCTTCCAAATTCCTTTCAGTTCTTGTTGATGACATGAGGTGGTCCCCCAGCACTTTCAGTATTTAGTTCACTGGTTGAGCACCTGCCTTTCAATGTCTCTAACAATGATTTTCCCTTTTGCCTCTTGACAGAGGTTTTCAGAGAGAAAGCAGGTTATAGAGATATGAGGAGAGAAAAAAACAGCTAGCTAATATTGTGAAATTATTCTAATCTTCCACACAAATGAGAAAGAGATTTTAGGTCTTGTCCCTTTAAGGCTAGGAGCTATTCTGCTTTCTGCATTGCTCTCACACAAACCTGGCCAGGAGCCAATTAAAACATTGTCGCCAGGTAGCTCCTTTGGTCCAGGACTCCTTTCCAGCACCATCCTTCTTTCATGGCACAGTCTGTTCCAGGACTGCAACATTGTATATATCTCTCCTCCTGTTCCAGTGGACATGTCTTTCAACCTGCAGCCATTGTAATTCTAATCCACAGTCCAACAGAAATAAAAAGATATGTTCCTTACAAGCGGAGAGTCACAAAATCACATTAACTAAACCACGGTAGTTTGTTAGCTTTGAAGAGTAGCACTGTACTGAGGAAACACCAATCAAAAGGAAAAGACTGGAGCTTGAGAAATCAGCAGCCTTGAATTCTCAACCTCATACATCATGCTGACAAATTGCAATGGGCAATAGTTTCACCACAAGAGCAGCTACATGTTATTTTTTACTTTACACAAAGGTATTTATTTAACATGAATAAGAAAAAAATTCCAGCATTTCTCAGTGGCTTAATTCTTACATAAAGTATATTGCTTTGCATTCTGCAGGAGCAGCACTAAATGAAGTGAAAGATTTTTGACATTATTCTGGAGCTGATTTTGCATGTACGTGCTTCTGACGCCTGATGGCACCTCATATCGGGGCATTCAGCCACATTCAGTGGATGCCATTGATCGCTGCATCCAGATTCCTGAAAAGTGATGCTGCTGAGTGGAACATGTTGAGCCCTATGGCGGAGTGTGTGTTAGAACAATATATCAATTTACAGTGACAGCTCTTTTTATCTTTCTTCTTCTTCACTCCAACAGTTTCCTATGGAAATACAAGAGGCCAGACGCTATGCACCTTTTAAGAGAACTGCCAGAAACAGAGGGCAGGAAAATGTAAGAGGACAGTTAGGCTGCCACTTCAGTTTTGCTACAACAGCAACCGGTTACATTGAAAGTCTGATGTGAACTAGCAAGGTGAAGAGGTTTGAAGTGTGATTTCCAGAGAGTAGTACCAAGGTTGCTGAAGGATATTTCACCCTGAAGAAGCGTCAGAGGGGAGGTGGAGGGAGTTTCATAGGAGCTAGAGAATCACAGGAGTGAAGGGCAGGAATTGGGAAGTAGAGCTAGAGGAAAAGTAAGATAGGGTGGGGCCCTGAAGAAATTTGTCATCTTCATAGAATTACAGAAAGATAGGGCTGAATTTTCAGGGGGTTGGGGGGGTCGTGGTGGGCGCATACTGCGAAAGAAAAGTCAATCCCGAACTGATTGACTTTAAACAAGGCTGACACGCAGCCATAAGATGCTCTGGGTGGTCTTAACAAAGTGAGGGTTGGAATTCCACCCCTCAGTGAGAGGAAGTCCCACCCTCGAGGCAACCTTCTTCCTACCTGCCCTTTCACCAAAGCTAGTGAAAATATAGCCTTCCCAGTCTAGCCTGTCTTCTGCCAGCCAGTGATGGCGGTAACAGACTTATGCCCTCAAATGGCCAATAATTGGCCACTTAAGGGGCTCAATAGTGTGCAGGTTTAGAAGGAGCGGAATTCTTAAAATGCATCCAGGAGAGCTTTTTAAGCCAGTACGTAGAAGGTCCTACAAGAGAGGGGGTGGTCCTGGACTTAATTTTATGGAATGAAGCCAGGCAAGTGGTAGAGCTATTAGTGGGGGAGTATTTTGCAGATAGTGATCATAACTACATTAGATTAAAGGTTGTTATAGAAAAGGACAAGGATGGGCCAGAAATCAGAATTCTAATTTGGGGGAAGGCCGATTTTAATAAGATCAGATATGATTTGGCCAGAGTGGACTGGGAGCAGCTACTTTTAGGTAAATCTGCAATCAGAGCAGTGGGACTCATTCAAGAAGGAAATAGGGAGAGTACAGGGCCAACATATTTCAGTAAAGATAAAGGGTGGGACCAACAAATCCAGAGAACCCTGGATGTCGAGGGATATACAGGATTGGATAAAGAGAAAAAGGGAGGCTTATGGCAGATACCGAGGGCTCAAAACAGCTGAAGCTCTAGAGGAGTATAAAACGTGTAGGGGGGAACTTAAAAGGGAAATTAGGAGAGCAAAAAGGAGGCATGAAAAAGCATTGACAGGTAAAATAAAGGAAAATCCAAAATTATTTTACAAGTACATTAAGAGTAAGAGGATAACTAGGGAAAGAGTAGGGCCCATTAAGGACCATAGTGGTAATTTGTGTGTGGAGCCGGAAGACGTAGGTAGGGTTCTAAATGAATACTTTGTGTCGGTGTTCACAAGTGAGAGGGACGACGTGGTTATGGAAATCAGGCAGAAGAACTGTGATATAATTAAAGAAATTAGCCTAGAAAGGGAGGAGGTTCTAAGTGGTCTGGCGGGTTTAAAAGTAGATAAATTTCCAGGCCCGGATGAAATGTATCCCAGGCTGTTGAGTGAGGCAAGGAAGGAGATAGCAGGGGCGCTGGCAATAATTTTCAATAGCTCTCTGGCCACAGGAGAGGTGCCAGAGGACTGGCGGACAGCCGATGTGGTACCGTTATTCAAGAAGGGAGGAAGGGATAAACCAGGGAACTACAGGCCAGTCAGTCTAACCTCAGTGATGGGGAAACTATTGGAAGCAATTCTGAGGGGCAGAATTAATCTACACTTGTAGAGGCAGGGATTAATCAGGAACAGTCAGCATGGTTTTGTTAAGGGGAGGTCATGTCTGACCAATTTGATTGAATTTTTCGAAGAGGTGACCAGGTGTGTAGGTGAGGGCAATGCATTTGACGTAGTATACTTGGACTTCAGCAAGGCTTTTGACAAGGTTCCACATGGGAGACTGTTAATGAAGGTAAGAGCCCATTGGATCCAAGGCAATTTGGAAAATTGGATCCAGAATTGGCTGGGTGGCAGGAAGCAGAGGGTGATGGTTGAGAGATGTTTATGTGACTGGATGCCTGTGTCCAGTGGGGTTCCACAGGGATCATTGTTGGGTCCCTTGCTGTTTGTGGTATATATAAACAATTTAGACTTGAGTGTAGGAGGGTTGATCAGTAAGTTCGCGGATGACACAAAAATTGGTGGGGTGGTAAATAGTGAGGAGGATAGTCTTAGATTACAGGAGGATATAGACGAGCTGGTCAGATGGGCTGATCAGTGGCAAAAATAGAATTTAATCTGGATAAGTGTGAGATGATGCACTTTGGGCAGGACAAACAAGGCACAGGAATACATGATGAATGATAGTACCCTGGGAAGTACCGAGGATCAGAGGAACCTTGGTGTGCATGTCCACCAGTCCCGTAAGGTAGCGGGGCAGGTAGATAAGGTGGTTAAGAGGGCATATGGGATACTTGCCTTTATTAGCTGAGGCATAGAATATAAGAGCAGGGATGTTATGCTGGAACTGTATAAAACACTGGTTAGGCCACAGCGAGGGTATTGCGTGCAGTTCTGGAATCCGCATTATAGGAAGGGTGTGATTGCACTAGAGAGAGTGCAGAGGAGATTTACCAGGATGTTGCCTGGGCTGGAGAGTTTTAGTTATGAGGAGAGATTGGATAGACTGGGGTTATTTTCCCTGGAGCAGAGGAGATTGAGAGGTGACATGATTGAGGTGTATAAAATTATGAGCAGCATAGATAGGGTAGACAGGAAGGAACTTTTCCCCTTGATGGAGGGATCAATAACCAGGGAGTACAGATTTAAGGTAAGGGGCATGAGGTTTAGAGGGGATGTGAGGAAGAATTTTTTCACCCAGAGGGTGGTGGGAATCTAGATCTCACTGCCTGAAAGTGTGATAGAGGCAGAAGCCCTCATAACATTTAAGAAGTATTTGGATGTGCACTTGCGATGCCATGGCATACAAGGCTATGGGCTTAGTGCTGTAAAATGGGATTAGAATAGTTAGGTAATTATTTGATTGACGCAGACTTGATGGGCCGAAGGGCCTTTTTCTGTGCTGTAGATCTCTATGATTCAGTAAGCCTAAGGGCAGGTGGCCTACTGGGAACCTTACCCAACCATAGTATGATGGAAATGGGTCAGGGGTGGGGGGGAAGGTGGTGGACTAGATACCTGACATATTTTACATGCCACAGCCCTCCCCCACCAACCTCCTTTTGGCTCATTCCTGACTTGATGTTAGGTAGATAGACTGACAGAATGGGGAATCATCAGGGAATTGAGGACGATAATGGAGAAGACATTGTCACTTTCCATTGGTAAACTTGTCTGTGCCTGCAGATAATGACTCCAAGACGCAACATGTATATGAAGACAAGTAGGTGGCCAAAGTTGAACCCGATATTCGTATAAAATGAGATGAGGGGACCTAGCTAGAGATATGCTGGCTATGTTGAGATAGGTCGCATAGCGGAGATGCAAGAGTGATAATTCTACTCTGGGGAAATATCCTGATCTGATTCTGAAGTGCAGTGATGTCAAGAACCCTGTCCCCTCCCCTTGGGCGTGATACCCTCTCATGCTGATTGGGTTTGATCCCTCAGGAAGGATACCTCAAGTGAATTATGAAGCCAGGTTCAAATAGTGATCAGGACATATGCTGGAACTTTTGCAAACTTAAGTGAATTTTCAAATTATTTTGAAAAAAAAAAATGCCCATGACCAGGCTGCCTAAACATTTATAATTTGTCAATCACTGCACATGTGTGGGGGGATGGTGCGGGGGGGTGGGTGGGTGTGTGGCAGGGGGTGGTAGTGGCTTAGTGGTAATGTCACTGGACACGTAACCCAGAGGCCCAGGCTAATGCTCTGGGGACAGGGTTTCAAATCACACTGCGGCAGCGGGTGGAATTAAAATTCAATTAATAAATCTGGAATTAAAAGCTAATCTTAGTCATGGTGGCCATGAAACCATTGTTGTTAGTTGAAAAAACCCATCTGGTTCACCAATGCCCTTTAGGGAAGGAAATCTGCCTTCCTTACCTGGTCTGGCCTATATGTGACTCCAGACCCACAGGAATGTGGCTGACTCATAACTCCCCTCTGGAATGACCTAGCAAGTGACTCAGTTGTATCAAACCACTAAAAAGCCTGAAAGGAATGGAACTGGACGGACCACCCAGCATCGACATCGACATCGGCACCGGAAATGACAACGGCAATCTCAGCACAGTCAACCCTGCAAAGCCCTCCTCACTGATGTCCAGAGGCTAGTGCCAAAAGTGGGAGAGCTGTTTCACAGACTAGCCAAGCAACAGCCTGACATAGTCATCCACACGGAATCATACTTTACAGACAATGTCCTAGACACCACCATCACCATCCCTGTTCCACTGGCAGCACAGACCCACCAGAGGTAGAGGCACACTGGCATACAGGCAGGAGGGAGTAGCCCTGAGAGTTCTCAACATTGACTCTAGACCCCTTGAAGTCTCATGGCATCAGGTCAAACATGGGCAAGGAAACCTCCTTACCACCTGCCACATACCTCCCCCTCAGCTTATGAATCAGTACCTCACTCCCACCTCCCCAATGCTAGACACCATTTGGAACAAGCACTGAGAGTGGAAGAGCACAGCATGTACTTTGGGTGGGGGACTTCAATGTCCAACACCAAGGACAGAATTTTCCGAGCCCATTGGTGGCGGGCGTGATAGGTGGCATGCGCAGAAAATATGGCGGGACCCATGACGGCATGAAGGCAGCTCGTGATCTTCCGCTCAGCCCACCAATGGCAGGCCACGTTTCCCATCATTGGTCAGCGGGGAGCTAATTGTAATACATTAGCATATAATTAAAAGACCATCCCGCCAGGCTTTTTGGAACCCCGCAGTATCATTCATCCACATCAGCAGGAAAGGACGCCAACGTGTTTCACAACAGCAGGCAGGCAACGTGCACTTGGCGGCCTTCACTTTGGGGGAGCTGAGGTGAGTGAGCGGCAGCATTCTCCACAGCTCGCCCGTTGTTTACAGGCATCAGGGACACTGGCGGGGGGTGGGGGGGTGGGGACTGATGCCTGGGCCTGCTGAGGGGTGGGTGGTGCCTGGGGGCAAGTGCTGGCCAGGCTCAAAGGCGACTGCTGAGGGGACGGGGACTGTCTGGGGGTAAATGCTGGCTAGCCTCGGAGGTGGCTGCTGAGAGCAGCGGGGGGTGGGGTGGGGGGGGTGGTGCAGTCAAGTTCTGCCCTGGCGCTGCATCCTGCGCACAGGCAATCGAGGTGGGGGGCAGGGTTAGTGAGGGAAATGGCCACACATTAGGGACACCTGTATAAACTGGCCATGCTTCTGCAACTGAGACAGATCAGGCGCAGCCACAGTGACATGATTGGGGTCAGGCTCCTAGCATGCCCGCCCATGCAAGCATCGCCACAAAGCGACCCATATCTTACCCTGCCGCCTCCCCCACCCCCCACCACCACCCCCACCCCCAGCACAGATGGAGGAGCTGCACGTCTCCTCCGATGAGCAGGACGCTGACGGGCATGAGGGGGAGGGGGTCTTTGGTGGTGACGACAACAGGGATGAGGCTCTCACACTGGCTAGATGAGGTAGGTGCACTCGGGAGGCCCTCATAGCTGCCAGGTTTGTGGAGGATGATGACGACATGCAATCAGATGTCCCCATAGACCCTCACATCACAGTTGTGAACTTTTGACTTCAGTCTGGCTTATCTCAGTACCAATACCCGCTGAGAGAATGCCCCTGTCATGGAGATGTAGTGAAGGCCCTAATAGTTGCCTGATCGCAGGAGGATGATGACAACATGCAGTGAGGTCACTCTATAGATCGTAATCTGAGAATGTCTGACTCCTGTCTAGCCGAGGGCAGCTCGCTTGCGCTCCATGATCAGGGCCATCTCAGAGCCGCAGCCATGAAACTTTAGACACATCTGATGCTGTGTCCGCCTTCGGCACCTCAGCCCTTCAGGAGCTGGTGCATAGCATCACTGGTCGCAAATGCTGGTGTGATGGGGGCCAGCCCCACCTTAAAGGTGCTGAGAGCAAACAGACAATATGAGAGAACTCTGTGGCGCCTGTCCACTACATTCTGGCAGCAATGACCAGCACCGCCGAGGTGCAGGCATCAGTAATGTTTCCAGGGATTGTGAGGCTGGACCATCACTGTGGTCTGAAGGCTGCACAGAGCACAGGGAAGAGGCCCTGGATGAGACACCCGCCTTTTATCTTGTGCAGAAAGGTTTCACATCTGAGTGACATGAACACTGCTCATCAGATCAAGGAGCCATAGGCAGGGAGACATTCATGGAAGTTTACTGACAATAGTAAACATTATGGACAAGTGATTAACACCCGTGCCCAGGTTGTGCAATTAATTCTCCTTAACTGCCCTAACCCTGCCGCTACATCTTGTTGACCTCGGTGCATTGCATTGCAGGCGCTATCACCTAAGCCTGAAGATGGATGGACTCTTCTATCGTGCCTTGCAATCTGGAGAGTGGAGCGGCCATCCCTTCCTAATGTTCCCTAACTTGCCTTTGCAGCTTCAGCAACTGTGCCATGACCGAGTCCAGGGACTCATCATCTGACTCGGACTCTGCAACATTCTGGCCTCCAGCAGTCCTCCAAGTGCTGGGGAATTGGAAACTCCCTGCCTCCGCCTGCTGTGGATCAGAAAGTGCGATGTGCTCACCTGATTGTGGTCCCGAGGCCACTCTAAAGCTTGGTCCCACCGAGGTGTGTGTCTCTGCCCTGGTGGAGGGTGTGGATGAGCGCTGTGATGGGACTTCAGGGAGGGTGCCTTCAGACTCCTCTTCGGAGGTTTCTTCAGAGCTTGCTTGGAGGCTCTGGGTCGTGGACTCTGTCTGCTGCTTCTCAGATGTGCCTGCGAAAGCAAGGGGAGATAATTAGTGCATAGCAGTGGCCTATGAAAGAGGACACATCTCTCACAATATAGTTGTCTGATGGATGTTGCACTGCTGGATCCTCACTTGGTAGAGCAGCGCCAAACCTCACCGTCAGCACAGGACTGGTCCCGGTCATCACTGGCCAGCTGGATGGGCTCTGTTTTCAAATTCTGTGAGAACTTTGAATTCCGGCATCCCTCCACCTGTCTGCGACCTTTCCCTCCTTTGTAAGCCAGTTTGTCTTACATGGATAGAGATGGGGAGAGTGTATCAGGACGCCTTGCTGGGCTGGATGATAATCGTGCCTGGCCTGTGTGGGTGCCGAGTGGTCCCATGGATGGGCTGAGGGCAATGATGGTGTGTGTGAGAGCGTGAATGGTGATGTCCCTTGAACTGGCAGCAAGTGAGGGCGCTGTGGATGTGTGATGGGTTTGTGAGTGTGTGACCTGGAAGTGATAAAAAGGATGACTTACCCTTGCGGAACAGAGGAGATTGTTCATCCTTTTGTGGCACTGGGTGACTGTCCTCTTCTGAAGGGCGTTGGCACTGACCACCACTGCCACCGCCTCCCAAGTCGGGTTGGTAATATTGCTACTCATCCTGCGGCCAGAGCTGGGGTGGAGCACATCTCGGCAGGCCTCCACGGCATCCAGCAGTCGCTTGAGGGACCCGTCATTGAAGCCGGGGGCTGCAGTCTTTTTGCCTTTGCTGGCCATGTCTCCTAGGCAGCGGTGGTGAGCTGGTGGCGATGAGCGCTTTGCTGGTGGCTGCCTTTTAAAGATGGTGGCCGGCATGATGCAACAGTGGGGTGATGGCGAATAAGACCCCGCCCACCATGGAAACAGCATGTTTTGTGGGAGTGAATTATAATGAGGAGGGCTCAGGATAATAGGGCGTGAAAACCCACCATTTTCATCGGCGGGTAGGACTCCATTTTACCCACCCGCTACCACACTTAGTGCAATTCTGGGTAAATTCAGCCCCAAGAGTGGCTCGGTAGCACCACCACAGACCAAACAAAAGGACATAGCTTCTAAGAAGGGTCTGTGGCAGGACGTGAGAGAGCCAACAAGAGGGAAAATCCTACCTGACTGCGTTGTCACCAACCTGCCTGCCGCAGATGCACCTGTCCATAACAGTATTGGCAGGGGTGACCGCCTCACAGTCCCTGTGGAGACAAAGTCCCATCTTTGCATGGAGGATACCCTTCATTGTGTTGTGTAGCACTACCACTGTGCTAAATGAGCTAGATTGCAAACGGACCTCGCAACACAAAACTGGACATCCATGAGGCACTTTGGGCCACCAGCAGCAGCAGAATTGTACTCAATCACAATCTGTAACCTCATGGCCCGGCATATCCCCCACTCTGCCATTACCACCAAGCCAGGGAATCAACACTGGTTCAATTAAGAGTGCAGGAGGGCATGTGAGGAGCAGCAATGGGCATATCTAAAAATAAGGTGTCAACTTGGTGAAGCTACAACATAGGATTATTTGCATGCCAAACAGCAAAAGCAGCATGCAATAGACAAAGCTAAGTGATCATACAACCAACAGATCAGATATAAGCTCTGCAGTCATAGAAACATAGAAGCTAGGAGCAGGAGTAGGCCATTTGGCCCTTCGAGCCTGCTCCGCCATTCATTATGATCATGGCTGATCATCCAACTCAATAGCCTGCTCCCGCTTTGTCCCCATACCCTTTGATCCCTTTTGCCCCAAGAGCTATATCTAACTCCTTCTTGAAAACATACAATGTTTTGGTCTCAACTACTTTCTGTGGTAATGAAATTTCTCCTCATCCCAGTCCTAAATGGCCTACCCTATATCCTCAGACTGTGACCCCTGGTCACATCCTTCCTGCATCTACCTGTCTAGTCCTGTTAGAATTTTATAGGTTTCTATGAGATCCCCCCTCATCCTTCTGAACTCCAATGAATATAATCCTAATCGATTCAATCTCTCCTCATATGTCAGTCCTGTCATCCCAGGAATCAGTCGGGTAAACCTTCGCTGCACTCCCTCTATAGCAAGTACATCCTTCCCCAGATAAGGAGACCAAAACTGCACACAATATTCCAGGTGTGCTCTCACCAAAGCCCTGTATATTTGCAGCAAGACATCCCTGTTCCTGTACTCGAATCCTCTCGCTATGAAGGCCAACATACCATTTGCCTTCTTTAACGCCTGCTGCACCTGCATGCTTACCTTCAGCGACTGGTGTACAAGGACACCCAGGTCTCGTTGCACATTCCCCTCTCTCAATTTATAGCCATTCAGGTAATAAGCTGCCTTCCTGTTTTTGCTACCAACATGGATAACCTCACATTTATCCACATTATACTGCATCTGCCATGCATTTGCCCACTCACTCAGCTTGTCCAAATCACACTGAAACATATCTGCTTCCTCCTCACAGCTCACTCTCCCACCCAGCTTTGTGTCATCTGCAAATTTGGAGATATTACATTTAATTCCCTCATCTAAATCATTAATATATATTGTGAATAACTGGGGTCCCAGCACCGATTCCTGAGGTACCCCACTAGTCACTGCCTGCTATTCAGAAAAAGACCTGTTTATTCCTACTCTTTGTTTCCTGTCTGCCAACCAGTTTTCTAACCATCTCAATACACTACCCGCAATCCTATGCGCTTTAATTTTACACGCCAATCTCTTCTGTGGGACTTTGTCGAAAGCCTTCTGGAACTCCAAATTAACCACATCCGCTGGCTCCCCCTCATCAACTCTACTGGTTACATCCTCAAAAAATTCCAGTACATTTGTCACGCATGATTTCCCTTTCATAAATCCATACTGACTGTCTGATTCTGCCACTGTTTTCCACATGCTCAGCTATTAAATCTTTGCTAATGGACTGTGCCACATCTGGTCGTTAATAGTGGTGGACAATTAAACAACTCACTTGAGGAAGAGACTCCACAAATATTCCCATCCTCAATGATGGGGGAGCCCAGCACATCAGTATAATAGACAAGGCTGAAGCATTGGCAACCATCTTTAGCTAGAAGTGCCAAGTGGATGATCCATCTCAGCCACCTCCGGAGGTCCCCAGTGTCACAGATGCCACTATTCAGCCAATTTGATTCATTCCATCAAGAAACGGATGAAGGCATTGGATACTGCAAAGTCTATGGGCCCTCGGAACATTCCAGCAATAGCCCTAGCAAAATTGAAGCATTCTATGTACATATGCAGAAAGATCTGGACAATATTGAGGCTTGTGCTGATAAGTGGCAGGTAACATTCACGCCACACAAGTGCCAGGCAATGACCATCCCTAACAAAAATGAATCTAACCACCTTCTCTTGACCTTCAATGGCAATAAACATTGGCCTAGCCAACGACGCCCACATCTTGTGAAAGAATTTTTTAAAAATGTGTGGGAACACAGTAATACAGCACTCTCCCAGCCAAAGAAAGGCTCTTTCAGACACTGGGGGTAATTTTAAGATATTATAATGGCGAAAGTTGGAGGATAGTATATCAGTAGCCTATTTTATATCTTTCTGGATTTTTATTTCCATCAAAGTTTATCAATTCACTGATTTTCTGTCACCTGTTTTACTTAGAAGACGTCCCACATCTAGAGTTGCACAGGCAGACAAAGCATATGCTTATGTCTGTTTTCTGTACATTGTTTTTCATGGAGCAGCTCACTAGCCTTGAGCCAGATGCCATCACTCCACATTAAGTATAGCTGACCAGGAATCCCTCTCACTCTTACTACCTGCCATAGGCATGTTGGAAGGATTTGCAGGTTGACAATCAACCTGTTTGGCCACATAATGAACATCCCTTCCTTGGCCAGCAAGGCCTCGAGTGGTACTTGAACCTGGAGCTCCTGGAGCAGAGGCAAGGACACTATGCATTGTGCTTCAAGATCTCTCACAAAGTCAAAATCTAGCCTCGTCAGTGTTAACCAGACACTAATGACTGCTGCAACTTATTCTGGAAAAACACATCACAGACGGGAGCACATTCTAAACGCAATAAAACACTTGGATTAATAGATAGAAAATGGGAAAGTTTACAAAACAGACCTGCTATACCCTGCACCCAACGTGCACCAAAAGCATGAGTGTCAGGACCACAAATATGGAAACGTGCTCCCTACAGTCTAGAAATTGCTATTTGCCTCTTTCAGCATTTGAACATGTTGCTTGTTATATTCCTTTGTTCACTATCTCAACTTAATACTGGTTCACCAATCGGTCATAGGTTACTGTCACAATCATAATCTCTAGCTATATAATAGGCTTTTACAGGCAAATCATTTGTGAACTTCCATTCAAAATAGTTGATTTTGCAAGTTGTTTATGTGTGTGCACCACAATGTGGGTTCAATTGCAAATTGTTAAAATCATTGTGTGTGTTCCAACAGGTGATTTTTTTTCTGTAATCAGTTTATGATTTTATTGCACAGAGCTAAGATGGTAATTACATTCTTTTAATCCCATCTTACTTTCTGAATGGGGAGGTTGCATGAAACTGCCTCTTTAAAACTTAAGTATTAAATGCAGACAGACAGTCCTGATGCACAAACTGGTACACTTTAGTACCTGAAGCATCTGAGACCAATGGTGAACTACTGCTGTTGAAGTCACAATGTGTGTGTACCGCCAGTAGATGGTGCTCCATTATAGTTGTTAAAGTTAGCAGGGCAAGGGGATAGAGTTTTTGCTTTGTACACCATCAGTAATCTGTGCACAAATTGCTCAATTTTCACAATGTGAAGTTATTTTTCATTTTTCTGCTCAAACTCATTTGCATAATAGCATGTGGAAAATCTTCCATGAACTAGGAAATCTATCAGCTTTTTTGAATGTAATTGTTTATTATTTTTCCTTACATTAAAAAATATTCCTTGACATATTTAAGAGGTCTAGTGCAGTTTTAATAATACAGAATCTATTTTCAGAGTCATGGTGATAGGGAACTTAGAAAATCAAAGTTTGATTAGGCAGAGTCAACAGGGTTTTATGAAAAGGAAATTGTGTTTGTAAATTTATTAGTTTTTTTTTGAGGATGTAACTTGCAGGGTAGAGGGAGAAAAATAACCTTAGTGATTAATGATGAAATTATTTCAGTGATGAGAAAATGTAATAAGAGGTAAGAGACTATCCATTATAAACTGGGCAAATCTGCTGGTAAGTAAATTTGCAGAAGATCAGCCAGAGATGTTCAAAAAAGAATTTAACATGATACAAAACCAAATTATACTCTTGAGGGACAAGAACTCTACTTGCAAAAAATACATCCATGAACGTCTAAAGAGGTAAGGGACAATATAAAATTGAAACAAAAGGCACACAAAAATGCAGAATAAAAGTACAGATCTTGGTGACTGGCAGACATTCAAAGAATTACAAAAGATGATAAAGCAGATAAGATTGTAAAACTAAAAAAAAGTATGAAAAGAAACTTACAAGGAATATCAAAATCAACCCAACCATTTTGTACAATTATGGGCTGGATTTATATGAACTCTGGAGACTCTGTGGCCGGGTGAAAATGGCAGCAAGTACATGATTCTGGGATCATCGACCCCATTCCCGGAGTCGCTGATTTTCACTAGACCTTTTAAGGGTTGTTATGACCAGGTGAGAAGGAGTGAACTGACTCTCCTCTATTCAGCCTACTTGGTTGGTCACAACAAAGATTTAAATTTCTCTTTCACGAGGATATGCCTTTTCTGAATCCAAATGTATTTAACTATTTATGCAGTAAGCAACGCGGAGCCAATCAAATGAGGTTTTCTTGAATGAAAGAGAAAGCAAATTTAGTAACCATTAAACACAAGAAAAGAGTAATTAAAATGCGACATCACACAAACAGGTGTCAGCAACAAGGGTAGTTAAGGTCCAATAAAAAAAGTTAAAAGATTATATGGTTAAATTTCCTTTGCTTGTCCTTCAGGTATAGATTTTAAATGTTGCATCCAATTTAGGTTAGCTGTCTTTGTAGATGAGGTCAGATATAGAAGATGTTGTGATTCTGATAGTTGACTTCTTGATCCGGGTGACACACACGTTTCGCAAAAGTGTGGGAGGGAGGAAGCACAGCTTTGGAGCCTGTATCCTCTGCTGAAACTTCCCTGACATTCCCTGTGTCAGTTGCAATCTGTTTGCAGTGTCTGCAACTTGGCCTGTTATACTTGTCATGTCAATGAGACATGAAAATAAGTCAAACATCAAAACTTCATACTTTTCTGCTACTTTTAAAATGGACTTTTGCTGAACCACAAGATGGCTGCTACAGGTTACATGACTCACAAGATTGGCCATCTGTTCTAGAAGCTTCCAACAGAGATTACAGGAACAAGAGTTCCACTCCCAACCTGTGGAATCTCACCATTATA
Organism: Cetorhinus maximus; assembly: GCF_964194155.1. Lineage (NCBI taxonomy): Eukaryota > Metazoa > Chordata > Chondrichthyes > Lamniformes > Cetorhinidae > Cetorhinus > Cetorhinus maximus. The sequence continues at coordinate 104,263,250 of NC_135885.1, forward strand.
AAGCCATATTATAATCACAAAACTAGGCAACTAACAGACCAATGGGCCCCCGCCATCTGGGATAACATAGACAGACATTGAAACTCGTTCTACCTGAAGAGGTGTTAACAACTAACATTTCACTACTAAGGGAGACAATGGATTTTGGCCAGCAGCATAGAAGTGGATTGTGAGGCTGCAATTAACTCATTAATGGGCCACATCACATGACCCCATGTTTCTAGCATTTTGGACCGTTTTAAGATTACTTTTTGAGCCTCACAGCTCATTTGCTCATTTAACACCAACAGGAAAGAACTTCAGCAGGTCTCCTGGCAGACTAAGCAGCCAGCCACCATCTGCCAACTACTCGAAGCCTCTTTGATTTTCAAAGTCTCTGATCATCACCTGCCAAGCAGTCTAAGCACAGAAACTCCATCATGCTGCATCGTCATTTGTTTCAAGAATTTTCGTGTTGCTGTCTCAACCAGAAAGCTCATCTAGACTGAACTCCACCATGAAGGAAACGCCCTCTGGACTTTGCCTTCTTGGACTTTGGAAATCACATGCATTAATATCCATTTCTGTGGTTCTTCTGCTGTTGTTGCCCATAGTTATAAATCTTTCTCTTTTCTATCCCCCCTCCTTGGCATGTGTGTGTGTGTGTGTGTGTGTCTGTCTGTCTGTCTGTGTGTGTGTGTGTGTGTGTGTCCGTGTGTTTGTAAGATTGTAACCACTTCCCCTTCCCAACCCCGGGTTTAAATGTGACTAAATGAACCTTCTGAGTTAATCATAATGCAAGTTTGCTGTGAGTTATTTTTAAATTGGATAACGCAAACAGGGTTTGCGGAAGCACGACACAGCCTACTTTAAAATTAATTCAAAAACACCTCTGCTTATGGACAGACAGGGAGAGGATAAAGAAGGTTAGTTTATTTCTTTTCAGTCTATAACATCCTGCACCCATTGTGAATTTCCAAGAGGTTTTGGGTGGGTCCATCTGTGGCAGCCGTTGTTTCAATATATAGCACTTTGCATTTTAACATCTCTTTCTTAGGTGGTGACAGGTTTCTAAGGATCTTTGAATTAAAGGAAATTTCCCTCTTTTCACACTCCCCTTAGGGTGTCATGATTGCCTTTTCACCTTCACCTTGTAAGGCAGCCTTGCATTTTTAAGTAGTTTGTCCTGCCTCATTTCAAATTGAAAAATTTCCAGTCAGTTGAAATTTGAGATGTCGTTTTTTTCAAAATTAAAGGGGCATAGCTTTGTGATAGGGAGTGGGCTGGGTTGGTGCACGAGTCCACACCCTGTACTTTTGGCCTGGCTGGCTCCATTGCGGGGATAGAGATATCCTTGTCCTCCACAATTTTCATGGAGTTGGGCCAGCTTTTTAAAGAGTCGTGGTTCATAGCACCTCAGAGGTGTCAGAAACCATAGTCTGCATGAGGTAAGTTCGGAAGAACCTCCTCATGCCCCCCCATACCAAGGTAGCTCTCCTCCCCCATTCCCTATGGTCCCTTATACTCCCATGCCAAGTTATGATGCTTTCATGCCCATTCACCCACTGTACACTGTATAGAACAATTGAACCCTATAGTGACAATACGATTTGTAAAAAAAAAAGGTTAAAAGCAATTTTTCATTGATAACTTTCCACTGTCTTAAGAAAAACATTTTTATTACATACCAATAAAATTGTCAATCATCCAGAACTTTTAATGCATCAATAACAGAAACTGCAGGTACTTGAAACCTCTTTATCTTGTGTAAATAAACATTGTGCAATTGACAGCATAGGTAAGAGAGCCAGAGCTGGCAATCAAGCAATTTTTTCCCTGGGGCTGAGGTTTTTTGATACTACAATGGATGTCTGGGCTCAACCAGGAATGCATAATGAGGCTTGGCTGAGAGCGCAGAAATCCATTAGCCTTTTGAAACACCTGAGCCCCAAGGAAAACATTATTTGACTGACAACTCTGGCTCTCTGATCCCTTCTGTCAATTGCACAATTTTTATTTACACAAGATAAATAGGTTTAAAGTGCTTGTAGCTTCTGCTATTACTATTTTAAAGTGTCTGAATGATTGACACTTTTATTGGACTGTAGTAAAAAGGAGTCTTTTTAAGAAAGTGGAAAATTATCAATGAATGTTTTTTTAAACAGCTTTTTTAATGCATCCTATTATCACTAGAGGATTCATTGGTTCTATACAGGGGGAATGGGCACAGAAATGCCATAACTTGGCATGGGAGCATGTGGGGCCACAGGGCATGATTGGGGGATATACCTTGGCAGGGGAAGCATGAGGGGCCATATGGGTAGGGGGTGCATAGGGGGCATGAGGTGGCATGGATGGGGTGTGGGGAGTGTGTGGGTGGTGAGTGGGTGTGTGGAGTGAGGTCTGGAGGGCCATTCTGATTTATATTTTAACAGGGACAAAGTCCCACAGTACTGAGTCTGGCCTTTTAAACAGCTCAGCTTTGTACCTGGCAGCCCCTGTGGCTCCCTCCAAACTTTTCCCTGGCTGACTAGCCTGACTGCAGCCTGCACCCAGCTCCATGGAATTAAAATCTCAACTTTTCTGGCACTTTCTTCTGAGGAGGACAGATCGAGGCAGGAATTTTACTGACTCTCGCTACCCACCTCGAAGATGAAAATCCAGCCCTATATGAGGGAAAGGAGCGTGAAAACCAATAACAGTGATATTGCTAATGAAAATAAAGTCATGGCAGACATATTGAATAGATAGTGTTCATATTTATATTAGAGAAAAAAAATCCCAAGGAAACCAATGTTGGATCAGATCAGGACTTATTCAAATTAACGTAAGCCTAATAAATGTAATGCAGAAAATAATAGCATGAATGAGTGACAAATCCCTAGGGCTAAATTGTTTCCATTGCAAGGTTTTAAAGAAAGTAGGTGAGAAAATTGCAGATGCTGTAACTATAATCTTCCAAAATTCTCCCAATTTGGGAACTGTACCTTTATTTTGGAAAATTGCACGTCATTCTTCTATTTAAGAAAGGTGAGAGAGGGAAATACGGACATACGGCAGGATTGTCGTATGAGGAGAGATTGAGCCGACTATGCCTGTATTCACTGGAGTTTAGAAGAATGAGAGGAGATATTGAAACATATAAAATTCTGGCAGGGATGGGCAGACTGGATAGAGGGATTACATTTCCTCTGGCTGGAAGGTCCAGAACAAGAGGTTACAGTCTCAGGATACTGGGTAGACTATTTAGGACTGAGGTGAGGAGAAACTTCCTCACTCAAGGGTGGCGGACCTGTGGAATTCTCTACCACAGAAGGCTGTGAGGGCCAAGTCACTGAATATATTTAAGAAACAAATTGATAGATTTCTGGACTCTAAAGGTGTTAAGGGATATGGGGAGAGCGCAGGAGTATGGCGTTGAGATAGAGGATCAACCATGATCATATTGAATGGCAGAGCAGGCTCAAAGGGCTGAATAACCTACTCCTGTTCCTATTTTCTATGTTTCCATTTCTCTGAAAATACTACAGTGAGGGAAATGATTTGGCTATTGGCCAAATATTTCAAATAGTCTCAAAATACACCTCAAAATACTCTCCATATGATTCATATATCTTAGCATCAGATAGGTTGCTGTCAACTCTTGTTAATATTTGACAACACCAATTTTCCTCTCTTTTTATTCATTCACAGGATGTGGGCTTTGCTTTCTTTTATTCATCATGGGATGTGGGCGTTGCTGACTAGGATCATCCCCAATTGCCCTTGGGAAGGTGGTGGTGAGCTGCCTTCTTGACCCACTGTAGTTCATGTGATGTAGGTACCTCCACAGTGCTGTTAGGGAGGGAGTCCCAGGATTTTGACCCAGTGACAGTGAAGGAACAGTGATATATTTTCAAGTCAGGATGGTGAGTGGCTTGGAGGGAAATTCCAGGTGGTGGTGTTCCCATGTGTCTGTCCTTCTAGATGGTAGCAGTTGTGTGTTTGGAAGGTGCTGTCTAGGTCGGCTTGGTGAGTTACTGCAGTGCATCTTGTATATGGCACACACCGCTGCTACTGTGCGTCAGTGGTGAACGGAGTGAATGGCACCCCATCCACAAACAATCAAGTGGGCTGCTTTGTCCTGGATGGTGTCAAGCTTCTTGAATGATGTTGGAGCTGCACTCATTCAGGCAAGGGGAGAATATTCCATCACACTGCTGACCGGTGGACAGGTTTTGGTGACTCAGGAAGTGAGTTACTCACTGCAGGATTCCCAGCCTCTGACTTGCTCTTGTAGCCACAGTATTCATATGGCTATTCCAGTTCAGTTTCTGGTCAATGGTAACCCCCAGGATGTTGATAGTGGGGGATTCAGTGAGGGTAATGCCATTGAATGTCAAGGGGTGATGGTTAGATTCTATCCTGCTGGAGATGGTCATTGCCTGGCACTTGCATGGCAGAAATATTACTTGCCACTTGTCAGCCCAAGCTTGGCTATTGTCCAGTCTTGTTGCCTTTGGACATGGACTGCTTCAGTACCTGAGGAGTCGTGAATGGTGCTGAACATTGTGCAATCATCAGTGAACATCCCCACTTCTGACTTTATGATGGAAGGAAGGTCATTGAAGAAGCAGCTGAAGATGGTTGGGCCTAGGACACTGCCCTAAGGAAATCCTGCAGTGATGTCCTGGAACTGAGATGAATGGCCTCCAACAACCACAATCTTCCTTTGTAATAGGTATGACTCCAACCAACAGAAAGTTTCCCCTCCTGATTTCCATTGACTCCTATTTTGCTAAGGCTCCTTGATGTCACATTTGGTCAAATGCTGCTTTGATGTCAAGGACAGTCACTCTCACCTCACCTCTGTAGTTCAGCTCTTTTGCACATGTTTGAACTAAGGCTGTAATGAGGTCAGAAGCTGAGTAGCCCTGGCAGAACCCAAACTGAGCATCAGTGGGCAGGTTATTGCTAAGCAAGTGCCGCCTGATATCACTGTTGATAACCACTTCCATCACTTTACTAAAGACCAAGTGTAGACTGGGGGGGGGGGGGGCAGTAATTGGTCAGGTAAGATTTGCCCTGTTTTTTGTGGACAGGACATACCTGGGCAATTTTCCATATAGCTGGGTAGATGCCAGTATTGTAGCTGTACTGGAACAGCTTGGATAGTGGCGTGGCAAGTTCTGGAACACAAGTCTTCTGTACTATTGCCGGAATATTGTCAGGGCCTTTGCAGTATCCAGTACCCTCAGCTGTTTCTTGATATCGCATGGGATGAACTGAATTGGCTGAAGACTGGCATCTGTGATGTTGGGGACTCCGGAGGAGGCCAAGATGGGTCATCCACTCTGCATTCTGGCTGAAGATTGTTTCAAATGCTTCAGCCTTATCATTTGCACTGGCATGCTGGGCTCCCCATCATTGAAGATGGGGATATTTGTGGACCCTCCTCCTCCAGTGAGTTGTTTACTTGACCACCACATTCATGACTGGATGTGGCAGGACTGCAGAGCTTAGATCTGATTCATTGGTTGTGGAATCTCTTAGCTCTGTCTATCGCTTGCTGCTTATGCTGTTTAGCGCCAAAGTGGCCTTGTGTTGTAGCTTCATCAGGTTGACACCTCATTTTTGGGTATGTCTAGTGCCGCTCCTGGCATGCACTCCTGCACTCTTCATTGAACCAGGTTTAATCCCCTGGCTTGGTGGTCATGGTAGAGTGGGGGATATGCCAGGCCATAAGGTTACAGATTGAGGCCGAGTACAATTCTGCTAATGCTAATGGCCCACAGTGCCTCGTGGATGCCCAGTCTTGAGTTGTTAGATCTGTTCAAAATCTATCCCATTTAGCATGGTGGTAGTGCCACACAACATGATGGACAGTTTCCTCAATGTGAAGATGGGACTTCGTCTCCACAAGGACTTTGCAGTAATCACTCCTACTGATACTGCAGCAGGCAGGATGAGGTCAAGTATATGTTTCCCTCTTGTTAGTTCCCTCACCACCTGTCGCAGACACAGTCTAGCTGTTAAGACCTTTAGAACTTGGCCAGCTTAGTCAGTCGTAGTGCTACCAAGCCGCTCTTGGCGATGGACATTTAAGTCCTCCACCCGGAGTACATTCTGCACCCTTGCCACCCTCAGTGCTTCCTCCGAGTGGTGCTCAACATGGAGGAGTAAAGATTCATCAGATGACGAAGGGATGGTACATGGTAATCAGCAGGAGATTCCCTTGCCCATGTTTGACCTGATGCCATGAAACTTCATTGTGTCCGGAGTCGATGTTGAGGACTCCCAGGGCAACTCACTCCCAAATGTATACCACTGTGCTGCCCTCTCTGCTGGGTCTGTCCAGCTGGTGGGACAGGACATACCCAGGGATAGTGATGGTGGTGTCTGGGACATTATCTGTAAGGTATGATTCTGAGTATGACTATTTCAGGCTTGACTAGTCTGTGGGGCAGCTCTCCCAATTTTGGCACTAGCCCCCAGATGTTTGTAAGGAAGACTTTTGAAGGGTCAAGAGGGCTGAGTATGCTGTTGTTGTTTCCAGTGCCTAAGTCGATGCTGAGTGGCCCATCTCCTTCCATTCTTTTTTAGACTGCTTTTAGCGGCTTGGTAGGCCATTTCAGAGTGCATTTGAGAGTCAACTACATTGCTTTGGATCTGAAGTCACATGTAAGCCAGATCAGGTAAGGATGGCAGGTTTTCTTCCGGAAAGGGCATTAGTGAATGAAATGTTTTTTTTTACACTATAGGCAATGGTTTCATGGTCATTATTGGACTTTTAATTCCAGATTTCTTTTGAATTCAAATTTCACCATCTACTGTGGTGGGATTCAAACCCGGGGCCCCAGAGCATTACCCTGGGTCTCTGGATTACTAGTCCAGTAACAATACCACTATGCCTGTGCCCCTGCCCCCACCATCCACCCTTCCCTGCTGGAAAGACCAGCATTATTGCCTATTTCTTTTTCATAAGATAAACTAGTTCAGAGGTCAGTTAAAAGTCAATCACATTTCTGTGGATCTGGAGCCACATATAGACCAGACTGGGTTAGGACAGCAGATTTCTTTCCCCGAAGGAACCTTGTAAACTAGATGAATTGTTGCAACAACCCAATAGTTATTTAGTCATCAATACTGATGCCAGTTTTATTCTTGATTTGCTTAATTGAATTAATTTAAATTCCCCAGCTGTCATGGTGACATTTGAACTCAGATCATTAGTCTAGACCTTCATATTTCAAGCTCCACAACATAACCACTCTGCTGCCTGTCACAGATTTTCCGAATTGCAGTTTGTTTGTGCATTTCATATGTTATTAGTCAATCTGCCATGGCTTCATGATGATTAATTGGAGAATATGGTACGTCTTTTTGTGGTATTTGTTGTAAATAAATATTGGGTATTTTCTGAATTTTTTAGTGGTTACTACACCACCTCTAGAACAAGTTTTCTTTCATGGAATGTGGGTATTATTGGCAAGGCCAGCATTTTTGCCCATCCCTAATTTCACTTGAGAAAGTGGCAGTGAGCACCTTCTTAAGCCTCTGTAGATCATGTAGTGATGGTACTCCCACAGTGCAGTTAGGTAGGGACCGTCAAGATTTTGAACCAGTAGCAATGAAGAAACAATGATATATGTCTATGCCAGGATGGCGTGTAACTTGGAGGAGAACTTGAAGGTGGTGACACTCCCGTGAAATTCCTGGTTTTGCCTTCTAGGAGGTAGAGGTCGCAGAGTTAGGAAGTGTTGTCCAAGGAGTACTGGTGTGTGACTGCAGTGCACCTTGTGGATGGTACACACTGCTGTCACTGTGCACCAGTGGCGGAGGGAGTGAATGTTTAATGTGCTGGATGGGTGCCTATCAAACAGGTTGCTTTGTGCTAGATGGTGTTGGATTTCTTGAGTGTTGTTGGAGCTACACACATCCAAGCAAATGGAGTGTATTCGATCACACTTCTGACTTGTGCCTTGTAGATGGTAGATGGCAGAAAGGCTATGGGGAGTCAGGAGGTCAGTCACTCATCACAGAATGCTCAGCTTCTAACCAGTTCTTGTAGCAACAACAATAACAACTTGTGCTTAATATAATGCTTTTAATGTAATAAATTAGCCTGACTTCTCAGGAGTGTTATTAAGCATAATTTGACTCTGAAATGGCCAAAAGCTTGGTCTAAGAGATAGGTTTTAGTAAGTGTCTTCAAGGAGGAATGTGAGGTGGAGAGGCTGAGAGGTTCAGGGAAAAATTCCAAAGCTTTGGGACCTAGGTAGTCAAAGGCATGGCCACCAATTATAGAGAAATTTAAATCTGGAATACTCAATTGGGCAGAATTAGATGTGCGTAGATATATTGGAGGATTGTGAGGCTGAAGGAAATTATAGAGATAGGAAGGGGTGAGGCCATGGAGAGATTTGTGAACAAGGATAAGAATGATAAAATTGAGGAGTTGCTTGACTGGGAGCCAAGGTAGGTCAGCGAACACAGGGGAGATGTAAGAAGAGGTTTGGAATGAATAATGACATGGACTGCAGTGTTTTTGATGACCTCAAGTTCATGGAGGGTAGAACATGGGAGGTTGTCCAGAGGAGCATTGGAATAATCAAATCTAGAAGTAAGAAAGATGTGAATGAGGATTTCAGCAATAGATGAGCTGAAACAACAGGGGAGTCCGGCAATGATACAGAAGTGGAAATAGAAACAGTGATCTCGTAGGAAGCTCATTTCTAGGTCAAGTATGACACAAGATTGTGAGCAGTCTGGTTTAGCCGCAGACAATTGTCAGCAAGAGGTATGGAGTCAATAGCTCGATAAAAGTTTATAGCAAGGACTGAAAACATTGGCTTCGGTTTCCTCAGTATTTAATTGGAGGATATTTCTGCTCATCCAGTACTGATGTGAGATAAACAGTTTGATAATTTAGCAAAAGTGAAGGAGTCTAGAGAGGTGATGGTGAGGTCGATCTGGGTGTCGTCAGCGTACATGTAAAAACTGACGCTGTGTCTTTGGATGATGTCGCTGAGGGTCAACACGTAGATGAGAAATATGAGGGGACCAAGGATAGTTCCTCAGGGGACACCAGAAGTAACCATATGGGAGCAGGAAGAGAATCCATCGCAGAATATACTCTGGTTCCAATTAGGTAAATAAGAATTGATCGAAGTTGTTGCCAACACAACCAACTGGATAACAGTGGAGAGGGCTTGGAGGAGGGCGGTGTGGTCAACCGTGTCAAATAGGACAAGGAGGCATAGTTTACCTTTGTCACAGTCACATAGGATGTCATTTATGTTTTTCGTGATTGTGATTTTGGCACTGTGGTAGGAATGAAAACCTGATTGGAGGGATTCAAAAATAGAGTTCAGGAAAGATGGGCCTGGATTTGGGAGGCAACAACACATTCACTTCTTGATGAGAGGATTAAGATGTCAGATTTAAAGGAGAGAGAGAGACAGAGCTTGAAGAGAGATATTGGTTCACAAAATGGCTGACTTGGAGACCAGGGAGAGAATTTGGGCAATGAGCAGTTTATTGGGAATTGGATCGAGAGAACAGGAGGTGGATCTCATGGATAATATAAGCTCACTTAATTTATTCTGAGAGTAGTCTTTCACTGCTTTGGAGGGTATTTCTATGACTTTGTCCAAGTGGACATACATTGCCAGTCTTAATGTCTTTATCTTTCATTCCTTCCAATGATTGGCAGGAAATAGATGCAGAATTTTCAAATCTGCCCAAAAATGCGTCTTACAGGTGCATTGGTGACAGGTGAGCAAGGCCATTTTTTTTTAGGAAGGGCATCAACCAAGGTACCCAAAGATCATCCTGGAGTCTTTGGCAACCATAAGGATGTCTTTGGCTCTTTTGCCATTCATCTTAAATCGATGACCTCCGGTTCTTGACTCCTCTACCAATGGGAACAGTTTCTCCCTATCTATTCTCTCCAGACCCCTCATGATTTTGCAAGCTTCTATAAAATCTCCTCTCAGCCATCTCTTCTTTAAGGAGAAGCCCAGTTTCTCCAATCTATCCATGTAACTGAAGTCCATCATCCCTGGAACCACTCTTGTAAATTTTTTCTGCTTGCTCTCGAATGCAACACCCCAATTAAACCTGAACCAATCCTTATGAAATCTGCACCATAATTTTCTTGCTTTTGTATTCTATGCCTCTATTTATAAAGCCCAAAGACCCCATTGCCTTATTAGCCACTTTCTCAACCTGCCCTGCCACCTTCAATGATCAATGCATATATGCCCTCTGGTCCCTTTGCTTCTGCACCCACTTTAGAATTGTATCCTTTATTTTATATTGCCTCTCTTTATTCTTCCTAACCAAATGTATCACTTCACACTGCATTAATCATCTATCATGAGTCCACTTATTTTGCCATCCTGTCTTCTCTTGAGGTTTATTACTTTCCTCCTCACATCCACTATTGTGGTCATCTGCAAATTTTGAAGTTGTGCCATATACACCCAAGTCTAGGTCATTAATATATGACAGAGAAAGCAGGGATCCTAACACAGATCTTGGGGACCATCACTATATACCATCTTCCAATCTGGAAAATAGCCATTCACCGCCACACCCACTTTCCGATTACTCAGACAACTTCATATCCATGCTTCCACTGTCCTTTATTCCATGGGCTTCAACATTGCTGATAAGCCTGTTATGTGACACTTTATCAAGTGCTTTTTGGAAGTCCACGTAAACAACATCAATCGCATTACCCTCGTCAACCTTCTTTGTAACCTCATCTGAAAACTCAAGAAAATTAGTAAACATGATTTGATCTTAACAAATCCATGCTGATTTTCCTCAATTAATCCACATTTTTCTGAATGACTGTTAATTTTGTTCCATGTTATTGTTTCTAAAAATATTTTCATCACCAAGGTTAAATTCCTCCATTATCTCTTCAATTGTGCATAGCGCCTCTGAAAAGGATAACAGAATCTCACATAATTTCTTCCGCTGCTTCATGATAGTAATCTTCACATGGCTCAGTACCTCCAATGGAGAGGGGTGGGTACATATGCAAAGTTTGTGCATCTGAGGAATCATCTGCAGCAGAAGGCTGAGAAAGGCAGAATGAAGGGGTTGTACTTGAAAGTCCCATACCAACCACCTTTCCTGACCTGATCGGGTAATTGAAACTCTTGTGCACTGTATAGAGAAGCAGGGCACCACACTCTAGCTGCTGACCTTCTCCGCCACTTCTAGCCATACCTGCTTATTTGCTGCAGCAGGCTTCTCCCTCCTCTCTACAGGGAAAAGAATCTCCCCGCCAGCACTTACAGACCGCAACATGATGTTCAGGGATGCATCTGAGAATTATGGTGTAGCCTTAGAAAGTTGACCCTCCATCTGCGAAGTTGCTGGCACTGTTTTGACAGTTCTAGAATGACCCTCACAACATCCCTTTAAATAGTGGAACTAGTGAGTCAAAATCCTGGAACTCTTTTCCTAACAGTACTGTGGGTGCTCCTACGACACATAGTCCAGAATTTTTCCCTCAGCGGGCGGGCTCAGCAGGAGCGGGCGGGGGCGGTTGGGAAGCTGAACGCCACCCACGATCGGCTCCACACCGCGATTTCATGCAGGTGGGCCAATTAAGGCCCGCCCTGCGTGGATCGCGAGCAGCAGTGCTAAGCGCTACCTGTGTGGGGAGGGGGAGAAGGGAGTATGGGCCTGGCGTGCAGTTTGCACATGTGTGCGAAAGAGCGCTTCAATCTCCCTGAGGCACAGAGCTGCCTCAGGGAGATTGATGCACTTTTAAAAAAAATTAATAAAGACAGTAAAAAAAATGTTTTAAATGTCTCCTCATGCGACTCTGTCACGTGAGATGGGACATGCTTTTAATTCCAAAATAAAGATTTTATTTAAAGTTTATTTGCTTTAGGAAACCTTATCCCGCTCCTGGTTTCATAAAAAATGTAAAGGCCGCTCAGCATTTTCGCCTGTCCGCCAACCGTAAGGTTGGATGGGCAGCGTAAATTTGAATTTAATTAGCTTTAGCTTGTTAATAGTCTTCATAGGCCCTTTAATTATCAGCAGATGCAGTTGACTCTGGCATGTGCCTACCGAATGAAACATCGTGCAAGTGTGTGATGATGTCGGGACGCATGCCCGACATCATTGTGTGTCATTTTACGCTCGGGTGTGTCAGACGCGCACCTGCACGCCGAACGTAAAATTCTGCCCATAGACTGCAGTGTGTAGCATTTCCACTGACAGCTAATTTACAACCTTTGCTTGGATGTTTGGTCCTTCTACTTGTTTTGCTGCAAAGATAACTGTTCCTTGCATTTGGAAAATGTTCACTGTTGGCAGGCATTTATTCTCCTTTCTGAAGTTCACTGTGAGGTTACACATCCTACACATTCCACTCAAGAGTGTTAGCTATCTTGAAAAGAGTTAAGACTATCTGCTGAGTTCCCTTGGCTATTCCATGTACTATGTAATATATGTGGAATTTTTGCTTTGAATGTGAAATAATGGACATGATACATGATATATTTCATGCCAGCCGAGATTATGAGCTCACATGCTGAGTGGAACTTGAATTGTAACCTCTGTCTCAGATGTGAGAGGCTACCACTAGCCTAAGGTTATGTTTGATAAATATCTGGTCTACATCTGTGAATCAGAAAGGATCTTATGTTTATTGATTTTCTGCTGCGCTGAAAGCTTTTGAGTAAAATATAATTTTGTAAAATTGGGCCCATAGTGCTCCTGGTGCTACTGTTACAATAGTGAGGTATATAAGATAATTATATTTTTGGACTGTAAGTTTTGGTTTATAAGATTGCCATATTTTGGGACTGTAGTTTTAAATGTAGGGTAGATGAAAGGTATCATGTGACTTGTACTGGCATCTGCCTGACAGTACGCCTGCGTGGATTAATTGTTAGAGATCTAAGGAAGTCTCAGATTGTTTTATTGAGAGGGAGGCATAGGTATTTATGCTTGGAGACAATGCCAGCAGAATAGACCCCAAGGGCAAAATCTTTGCCTCGGCAGGCAGGCGCACGCCCGACCCGCTCAAGCGTAAAATGACACGCGCTGACATTGGGCGAGTGTCCCGACATCAACGCACAATCGCGCAATATTTCGGTCAGCGGACACGTGCTGGAGTCAGCAGCGCATCTACTGACAATTGTATGGCCTTTTAAAGCCATTGACAAGGTTACTAAAGGAAATTTTTCACTGCCCGTCCAACCTTACATTGGGCGGGCAGGCAAAATGGTCCAGCGGCCTTTGCACTTTTTAGGAAACTGCATCCATGGGCGGGATGAGGTTTCCTAAAGCATTTAAAAATAAAATAAAAATTTTAAAATTTAATTAATAACATGTCCCTTGCTCATGTGACAATCACATGAGGGGACATGTTTTATAACATTTTTAATTTCTTTATTTTTTTTTTGAAAATGCTCCATGTCCCTGAGGCAGCTCTGTGCTTCAGGGAGATTATCAAGCACACGCTGAGCACGTTAATTGGCCCGCCAGCATGAAATTGCCTTCCAGCCTCAATCGCGGGCAGTGGTCAGCTTCCTGAGCAACCCCGCCCACCCCCGCTGAGCCAACCCGACAAGGGCAAGATTCTCAAAGCCCAAGAAAGGTGTTACAGCTATTAAATTGTAAACAGTTTGAAATGTAATTGGTTTTGAGCAAATAAAAGAGGAGGGTGGGAAGAAGCCTTGATAAGGTCAAGGGTAGGAGAGATGAAATGGTAACAGGTTTCACGGCACAAAGCCAAAGGGAGTAGTATGGGGCAAGTAAAGAAACAAAAGGTGTGCCTAGATGAGGTGAGAATGGAAAGACAGCAAATCGTCCAAATGCAAAGCAATTCAGAAAGAAGTGAGTGAAAAAGAAACAGCAAATAAAAATATTAAACAAAATGGGGTCAGAGGTTATGATCAATTGTTCAACTCAATGTTGAGTCCAGAAGACTGTAAAATACCCACTTGAAAGAGGAGGTGCTGTTCCTTGAGCTTGCGGTGAGCCTCATTGGAACATTGTGGCAAGTCAAGGACAGGAAGGTCAGAGTGGGAGCAAGGTAAAGAATTAAAATAGCAGCTGATTGAAAGCTCAGGATCATATTTGCGGACTGATTGGGTGTGCTCTGCAAATTGATCACCCAGTCTACATTTGGTCTCCCCAGTGTAGTGGAGACTGCATTGTGAGCAGATAATACGGTTTAGTAAATTGAAAGAAGAACAAATAACTCGCTGTTTTACCCAGAAGGAGTGCTTGGGGCCTTGAATGGTGAGAAGGTAGGAGATAAGACAGCAGATGTTGCATCTCCTGTGCTTGCGTGGAAAGGCCCCATAGGAAAGGGAGTCAGTGTTGGGGTGATAGATGAGTGGACCAGGATGCGGCAGACGGGAAGGTCCCTTTGGAATGCTGAAAGGGAAGGGTAGAGGAAGATATATTTGATGGTGGCATCATGCTGGAGGTGGCAGGAATGGCAGAGGATGATCTGTTGAATATGGAGGTTGGTGGGGTCGAGGTGGGGACAAGAAGAATCCTATTGTGATTCTGTATGAAAGAGGAAGGGGTGAAAGTTGAAGTGTATCAAATAAAACAGACACATTCAATAGCCCTGCCAGCCATGTTGGGGGAAGGGAATCCTTGGCTGAGGAAAAAGACACATTGAAAGCATACGCATGGGAGGTTGCATCATCCAAATAAATGTGATAGTGATGTAGAAACTGAGAGAGTGGAATAGAGACTTTACAGGAAGCAGGGTATAAGGAAGTCTAGTCAAAATAGCTGTGGGAGTCCATGGCTTAAAGCGAATATTGGTTGAAAAGATTTCCCACAAATTGCAATTGTAACAACGGCAGAGTGGCATTACTCTATAAAACGGAGCAGCAGCAGGAACAGTAAAATGCTAAAGTCTGTAAGTTGCTGTCAGGGATACCATGCTTCTCCAGAGGATGTGCTGATGCAGTCTTGGCAGAAACAATCAACACAGAAATATTGATATTTCATTTTTTTTAATGCACTTTCTCATTGTAAAGAAATCTGAAAATAATAAGCCTTATTCAATCAGGTATGACTGCATTTTTAAGTGTATTAAGTCACACCTGCTGCTGAACAACCTCTCTAGCCCTGTAAAAGTAATTTTAGAATTGTGGAAGCTCATTCCCTCAGAAGAACATTGCAAAATTACATGATTTTTAAAATACTAACTTTTTTTTAGTTTCTCCCTTATTACCAATGGTATGCGCCAATCTTTATTTCACTTTCTGAACAATAATTAACATATGAATTATATTCCATACTTTATACTCTGCTGTGCTGTCTGTGAAAATTCTTCAGTATGATTGGTTGATCAGCCTGCTTGTTGCTAATACACATCCCTTCTCTCTCTCTCTCACTCCCTCTCAGCCTGCTTTTATCCCGACTCACTCCCCTCTCTCCCCCAGGTCTGCTCTAGGGCCTAGTTCAATCTTGAGTCACTCCTCTCCCCCTCCTGCAGATCCACATTTGAGCCTGGTTTTATCCTGGGTCACTCCTCTTGCTCTCAGAATGAAAATGACTGGACTTTGAAAGTAGTCATCATCTGGGGTGCAATCTGGGATATTCTGAGGACACGGCATGTTGCCATTTGATTGTAAGTTTTTTCTTTAATCTCCCATCCTCTGATTATAAAGGAATTTTCCATATTAGACGTTGGATTTCTGGATCTTTTACAAGATAATAATTGAAGACTTCACAGTTACTTCAATGTTCATTTAAATGGACAACAGCAAATCCCGATTAGTCCTTCAATTTATTCCAATTTCAAATGTCAGAAAATCAGTTGAACAACATCAGATGTTAACAATAAATTTAATGTGCAATTAAATAGTTCAGTGGAATGCTGAGTTATAGAAAGATCATTTAAGTGTAACAACTGGCTGTGTGTAGAGGTGTAGTCAAGTATGGAAAATATTCAGGAATAAGCAACACCTATCATTTTTATGAGAATTTATATTATTTTCTGACTTTAATAAAGTTATTGAAGAACTCAAAGATATTTCAAACCATATGAATGTTTTTTTAAATGTTTTTCTCAGAGTGTGGAGCACACTGACAAGTTATTTGCCAAGATAAGACTCTTTGAACTCTTTGACTCTCCAGCTGAAGTCCTTTTGATGATGGGGCATAACATTTGGGAGGGAATTTGAGGATATTATTGCTGGTCTTGAAGGAATTATAACCAGCAAGCTCACATACCAAGTAGTCTGCATAATTATAATCACACTAATCATCATGAATGACAAATGTAAAGGGAGTCTTGATATATACAAGGAATTTAGGAATATGGGGACAGAGTGAGAAGGGATAACTAGAATGGGTGGAGGCTAATGTGGAGTATAAACATCAGCATCAAACAGCTGTGCCAAATTGTCTGTTTTTTGTGTTGTGATTCCATGTACTTCTGTGTAATATATATCACTAGATTAGTTAGAACAATACATGGATCAAAAGTAGGAGGATTAGTGCACAGTCATGAAGCGATAAGTTAGCAATCTTATCTGTTTAATTTTAGAGAGATTTTCTGCTGAAGCCTGGAAGGAACCCATTCCATAAACATTAAGGGCCACAACGATCTTAACCCCAACAGGCAATGCTGCCCATGCAAAAGCAAAATACTGCAGATGCTGGAAATCGGAAATAAAAATAGAAAACGCTAGAAACTGCTGTCCATGACTTGGTTTGAGGCTTGAGTTGTGGCTGCAGCTGGTAAGAAAGCCCAGTGATATCCTTCTGGGTGCAGTGAAGGTGCTTCAGACATTGCTGCTTATTGAATGTATGGTATGAAAAGTTCTCCTTGCAGACTCACTATGAATATAACCCGTGTGGTGCCCTCTTTCTTTTTTTCTCAGCTGCTCCGGCTCCTTCCTGTCTTTTTGGCAGCTGCCCTCATATTCCAGATCACAGATGACAGTAATAAAACTGCTTTGAAGGCACAAATCAGGCAAATAAAGACGCCAAAGTTAACTGCATCCTAAAAGGACAAACAAACAACTAGCCTTTATAGATGGATGAAGATTGCTGTTTTGTCCTTTTAGTATCATGACTTTCTGAGTGTGTTTATCATGTGGGAAGTCAGGCAGTGAGGCTGACCAATTTCCCAAAAGGATCCTACAACATACCCATGACCACTATTTAAATATCAAGAAGGATAGTAATACTGCTGGTGCAGGCTTTGATGCCAATGGAGGAGTTCAATCTATTATGGCCAGTGTTGCACAGAAGAGGTGAATTAAAGAACACACCGCTGGTAATAGGAGACAGCTGAAGAACTCTAAAGAGCTGTCTAAGCAGGCTGTTGTCCTGTGCTCATCTAGGAAATGGCAAATATTATTGGTTAAACTATCACAGTCATAGCTGAAGCAGATATTTTGGAGGCAGTAGTTATGATAGTTAAATTGAAAAATAGCTTTCATAGATAAATGATATAAAGCCACTAGTGCCTAACGGTAAAAATTACAGTTGTCAGCTCTTTTACACAGGAATATATATCACTGAACTGTGATATTGCTTTTTCAGAGAACCCATTTAAGATTGGTGCATATTTTATGTTCACTGTATCAAAAAATTGGTACAGCTCAGAGGGAGGATATTTAGTCCATCGTGTCTGTGCCAGCTCACCGAAGCAGCAATTTACCGAATGCCACCACCCACCCCCCCCGCCTTCTCCATGTAGCCCTGCACATTCTTCCTTTTCAGATAATAATTCAACTCCCTCTTGAATGCCTTGACTGAACCTGCCTGCACCACACTCTCATGCAGCGCATTCTAGACCCTAACCACTCGCTGCATGAGAAAGTTTCTCAGCATTTCTCCATTGCTTCTTTGCCAATTACCTCAAAACAGTGCTTTCTTGTTCACGATCCTTCCATCAATGGGAACAGTTTTTTCCCTATCTACTCTGTCCAGATCCCTCATGATTTTGAATACTTCTATCAAATCTCCTCTCAACCTTCTCTTAGCAAAAGAAAATAGTCCCAACATCTCTAATCTATCTACATAATTGAAGATCCTCATCTTGGAACAATTCTCGTGAATCTTTTCTGCATGCTTCACATCTTTCCTAATGTGTCTTGCTCAAAAAACATGAGGGGAAGGGATTGGTTCTCTGAAATCAGGAAGAGTATGGCTTTGAAACATTTAATTCCAATAATGGGAATGACAAAATACCAGGTGATGATATTGCCCCTACATTAATGATCTTTCAATGCTACACAGACTAAACCATTTAAGTGGTGTAAATTTTGGAAAGGCTTTTAAATCAACTGTAAAGATTGACATTTTTCAGGAAATTCATGACCAGTCTTGGATGTTTTAAAAATATTTTTATGTAGAAATGTGAGCATAGGTTTGGTGAGAGAAGAGCACATTAATATGGACCCTGAAAAGACACTGTAGGATGGATGTTAGTTCACAAATTTTCAAAGTTCTCTTCAGAAATTGTGCTCTCTGTTACATTAGCAGTTGTTTTTATCCTATTTAAAAGTAAATGACTTCATGGCCAGGATTTAACTGTTAGAGTGTAAGTCCTGACATCGGGAGGAAATGTATGTCTGCAAGGGCGGGAGGTGGGACTTCCCTCTGTATTTCATCGTTAGCAGTCAATTATGGGACTGCTGGTGAGGGAGCCATTCATATAACGGTGGTGGGAAAGTCCTAGTGTCAACTTCAAGCCAGAGACAAGAAAAAAGGACTGGGCAACCGAGAAAGCAGCATAGAGATAGCGCCAGGGAGAGGAAGGGTCACCCTTCACTGCAGCATCACTCCCCTTGAGGCACTTGTGGAAGCAGTCCCTGAAAGGAAGCAGGTCCTCTTTCTCAAAGACGGGAGGAGGACTCCAGCAAATGTCACCAAGAAGAATGTGCTTGACATTGTGAGCAGCCAAGATGTTGTTGCAGAACCTGGGTTCACTATAGGACCCAGACCTACTGCAGTTTGGAAATGTGAGTGATGTTATCAGTTGGCAACTGGAAGCACAGTATTAAGTGAAAGACGCCTATGAAACCTGAGCCCAGGTGGTGGACCCAGGCATGGGGGTAAAACTGTGCACCAATATTAGTATTGAGGCACCAGTTCTCGTGCACATGAGACCCATGCTCAAGCATGGGTCAATGCTGCATTGAGATGGCTGAATGGCCACCTCACCATGCCATCCCAACAGCATGGTGCTGCACGTTTACAGTGCCCCAGGGTGACCAGCACACAGGTGCCAAGAGACAGTGCTGACATTGCCTATGTTTATGCCTGCAGGATAAGTGTGCTCAGAATTCTGGGGGGTACCAACAGACTGGAGGTGGAGTTGCTGTTATTGCCATGATGACAGCAATGCAGAAAGAGGCCATGCAGATTGGATGGGTTACTGCAGGGCAGCCCGTCACTGAGGACAAGGTAAGTGTTAGAGGGTATTGAGTGTGTAAATATTTGGCTGTGTCCAACGTTCCCTACACCATGTCTGGCATGAGGCATCTGTGAGGGCCTTTACTACAGCTGGACACTCCTTACCGAGAGGAGTCAAGAGGCCTTGTTTTAAGGACCAAATTTTTCACTTTAATATTTTATCTCTATCAGGTCCAGCAGCAGATGTGGGACAAACCAGGGATGCAGCATGCGTGCTGCTCATGCCATTTGGATCCCCAAAGCACATGCCACAAAAATACTGGCTCAACTGTCCCAATTTCTCACTCAAGTAACCAGACACCATAGAGTCTTTATGTGTTCACCTCTATCTTGATTAACCCAGAATTAATTAGCTGGAATGATGATCCCTGAGATGTATCACCCATAGTTTTTGGAATTGAAAACATCAACTGTGGTTTGTTTGAAAGGCTATCGCCTCTGGGGCTGGGGCTTGTGGGTTTAAGTTTCACTCCAGAGCCTTTGGCGTGGTGTCTGGGCTGGCACTCCAGTGCAGGACTGAGGGATGAGATGTTGGACCAAGACCTGGTCTGCCCTCTAAGGTGGGCTTGCAGGATCCCATGGAATTGTT
Source organism: Cetorhinus maximus (assembly GCF_964194155.1). Classification (NCBI taxonomy): domain Eukaryota; kingdom Metazoa; phylum Chordata; class Chondrichthyes; order Lamniformes; family Cetorhinidae; genus Cetorhinus; species Cetorhinus maximus. Next base: position 104,283,237 of record NC_135885.1, read on the forward strand.
GTAGGAGAGTGGGTTCTCCCCGCCGTCCTGGGCAATGTTTAACCTTCAACCAACCAATTATCTGATCATTTTCGCTTTCTTTGTATGTGTGAGCTTGCTGTATGTAAATTGGCTTCTGCATTCTTACAACAGTGACTACACTTCTAAGGTACTCAATTAGTTATAAAGTGCTTTGGGATGACCTGAGGCCAGTGCTGTATAAATGCAAGTCCGTCTTTCTTTTTCAATAGTCCTGAAAAATGGAAAGCCAATTATGATTAAGTAACTACTGCACTAAACCTATCTAATTGACACTGGCAGATTTAATTTTAATTAAAATTCACCCACAGCTTTGGTATTTTGGAAAATATGATAACAGAATTTTGCATTCAACCTGGCTTTGTGAATTACAATGTGAGTCTTAAGAAATATTACAATTTACTTCTTTATTTTTAATATTTTCAACATATGCACACTAATATTTCTAAGCAAACAAAGAAGAACTGAGTCATATTAAAAAGCATTGGTTGTCTATGGAAGACAAGTGACACTATAATCACCAAAAAATGAGTATTCCACACAATTTCACAATAGCAAAACCATGCAGTCTGATGAATGAACCTAGATAAAGGTTTGATAATGGGATCAAATCTCAGTACTGGCTGCTGCACAAAATTGCTGTTCATACGTTGAGTACTGCAGAACCAAAAGAAGCAGAGCATCTTCAAATGCACAGTACCCATCTCTCCTCTCTGAAGTTGTTTCTTTAGCCTTAGCTTTAAGAAAATGTTTGTGAAAAAAACCCTCCATTTTGAGTCATCTCCTCAACCTACAGCTCAAGACAAGAGCCTTGATGGAAAAGAAGGAAATGTAGAATGAGAATAAATGTGCTGGAGCAGATTGCCTGCCCACTGCAGAATATGATATATTTTCATCCCATCGACTCACTCCACCATCTTGGTGCCCAGGCAGTGAAGTTGAAAATTGCCTCTATTTTCTCAAATTCATGTGGTTTTCTTTGATGTGGTGGCAAGGTAGGATATTCTTGGCTGTGGAATTTCAAACACTACCAGCTATTCCATTACTGACCAACAAGAGCAAAATACCTGCCCCTCCCCCCTAGCTAAAGCCCATCACATTCCTTCTTTTCCAGCTCCGAAGAAGAGTCATACAGACTCAAAACGTTGACTCTGTTTCTTTTTCTACAGATGCTGCCAGACCCACTGAGTTTTTCCAGCACTTTCTGTTTTTATTTCATGTGGATATTGGAAATCTGAAATAAAAACAGAAAATACACAGTGGGCTGGGCAACATCTGTGGAAAGAAAGGCATAGTTTGCATGTCAGGTTGGATAAGCCTTCTTCAGAACTGGTTGACCTGGGGCATTGGCTCCGTTTCTCTCTCCACATGCTGCCTGACCTCCTGATTATTTTCAGCAGTTCCTGTTTTTACTTAAAATTTAATTATGTTTGTTGTAGAAGGTGCCAGGCCAGTATTCTAGCAAGGAAGAGTCACAGGCACATCAGAGTATGTACTTAAAAACTAGTTTATTTACACTTTACTATATGTACATAGTGAGTTATCAGGAAAGCACTTGTCCCCTTAGGGCTGCCCATCTGCTCCTTACAGTGTCTCGCACATGACTGCCCAATGTCAGTGCCACATCAGAATGTGCCCCATAGATTAGCATATCCATTCTGTTAACCCTTTATACTACATGTTGACTGGCCTATGTTTGATTTTTTACAATTTAAAAACCTAGCTGTACGGCCAGGGTCCAGAGCATAGGACAACAGCATGGATGAAAAATGTGTGAGACATGACAAAATAAATCAGGCTAGGTAATATCAAGTGTAGTGACTAGATGTATTGCTCCTCTCTCCTGTCAATCACTCATCATGTGATGCGATTATGAGGGCTTAGACCAATAAGCTTATTGCGCAGGTAATCTTGTGGCCGGGGCTCCAAATGGAGAGATCAAGTCTAGCGTGCAAGCACCTCTACATGACTCCTAAATAAAATTTAGCCTTTTCTTCACCAAAGCTGCTGTTCCATCAAGTTATTACATTTGGCAACAAGGATAAAACCGACTTCTGCTCTGTACTTCGCCCTGGTTAATGCGAGCGAAATGAAGTTGAACAATACTTACCAGTCAGGCTGCTGTTTGGAAGAGTTGATTTATACGATGCTAACATTGGAGATTGGAGTCGAGCGACTCAGGTTCTATTTTGTTGCGAACGAGATTACTGCTGAAGAAAAATGTAAAGTAAGAAAAATGTGAGTGCATGTGGCAGCAAAATGTATAACCTGATTCAAAACCCGACTGCCCCGAGTGCACTCAGTTCTAAGTTGTGCAGCAAGTTAGTGGAACTCGTGAAATCGCACTTTCAGCCCAAACCATCTGTGATCCTACAGCACTTCAAGTTTAATTGGGGAGTTTGTGTCCCAGGAGAGTCAATTGCTACCTTTGAGGTGAACCTGAAGCAGTTAACCAAATGCTGAGTTTGGGGAACTTTCTCTCACTCTGGAAGGTGCTGCGAAAGACTCACAGGCTTTGCAGAATGTGGATGATGGCGTCTTACTCCATGTTAGATGGGAACCTGCCTCTGAGTGTGGCGCGAGAAACAGAACAGCAGATTTTAAATGTGATTCTATGCCCACTACACAAAGACTTAGGAAGCCTAACGATAATATGTCAGCTAATAAGATACACGTTTGCGACAGATGTGGAGGAAATCATGGAGCAGACATTTGTAGATTCAAAGAGACAGAATGCAATTATTGCCACAGGAAAGGACACCTGGTTTGGTAGTGCAGAACAAAGGATAGGCTAACAGCAAAACAACAAATGAATCTGATTGAGCTAACTGATACAGCAAAGGCTGAGGCTGCTGCTACTGATGTATACTCTCTGTGTCATGTGACTGCTGTTAAATCTGAGCCTATTACAGTGACAGTGAAGTGAATGGCAAGCAACTGCTAGTGGATACCGGTAACTCAACCAGTGTTGTTGGGGAGCACACGTTCAAGTACCTCAGTGAAGGAAGTCAGGCATTGGAGTGGATGTCTGCCAAGCTGAGAACTTACACAGGAAAAACCATTCAGGTCAAACGCATTGCTGCTGCCCCAGTCCGCTACAAAAAACAGACAGCTCAATCGCCTGTGATAATCAGAAAGAGGGAGGGGCCTTGTCTTTTGGGTCGAGATTGGCTGCAGAAAATAAAACATGATTGGTCAAAATATTCCATTTGAAGTCTGATGGAATTCCAGGGCTTTTGAAGAAATATGAGACTATTTTTCAAGATGCATTGGGAAAACTGAAATGCATGCAAGCTAAAATACATGTCGATCCCCAGGCAACACCACGTTTCTTCAAGGCCAGGCCGGTGCCTTACTCACTAAGATAAACAGTGGAAGCAGAATTGTATAGGTTGGAAAACCTGGGAATAATTCAGCCTGTCCAGTTTTCTGAGTGGGTCGCACCCATCGTCCCAGTTGTCAAGCCAGGTCAGACTATACGTATATGCAGTGACTACAAACTGACAGTTAACAAAGCAGCAAAGTTAGACAAATACCTCATTCCCAGGATCAATGACTTGTATGCCAAGTTAGCAGGAGGCAAGTCATATACAAAACTAGATATGAGTCATGTCTATCAACAATCGGAATTGGATAGCACATCAAGAGAACACGTGACAATTAATATCCATAAATGCCTCTACCAGTAAACTGGATTTACATTTTGGAGTTTCATCAGCATGCGGTATTTATCAGCAAAACATGGAGACTCTCCTGCAGGGACTTCTTCATGTGGTCGTGTACTTAGATGATGTTCTCATCACTGAACTGACCGGAGCTGGACATTTAGCCAACCCTGAGGAAATGCTGAGAAGATTTATGGAAGCAGGTGTGCGTTTGAAGTGAGAAAAATGCACATTTCAAGAATCGGAGGTAACCTACTTGGGTCACAGAGTGGACGTTATGGGGATGCATCCTGTTGAAGACAAGGTCCAAGCAATTAAAGATGCACCATCACCTTCTAATGTGATGGAGCTTAAATCTATCCAGGTATAATTAATTACTATAGCCATTTTTTACCTAATCTGTCTATTGCACTACATTTGTTGCTGAGGAAGAACCATCGCTGGTATGGGGTTCACAGTGAGAAGAAGCCTTTGTAACAGTGAAGAAACTGCTTCATTTATCATGCTTGTTGGTACATTATTTAAAGAGCTAGAGCTGACGCGTGGTTCTTTTCCTTAAGTTTTATCACATCAAATGGAGGACAGATCAGAAAAATCCATTGGCTACGTTTCAAGAACACTTTCCCAAGCTGAAAAGTGCTACTCAGTTGGAAAAAGGTTTATCGGTTGTATTTGATGTCAAGAAATTTCACTAATACCAACGCAGGTGACATTTTACAATTGTGTCTGACCATAAGCTGCTGACAGGTTTATTCAGTGAAGACAAACCTATTCCGCCTGTAGCTTCAGCAAGAATCCAACATTGGGCTTTGACGCTATCAGCTTATGAGTACACATTCATTTACTGTCCTGGCTCACATATAGCCAATGCAGATGCACTTAGTCATCTTCTGTTACTGGGTAGTCTTGTCAATACGCCTGTTCCGCAAGAGTTAGTGTTATTGTTAAATTTCTTGGATTCATCACCTATATGTGCCAAATGGATCAAGAATTGGACGAACAGAGACCCAGTACTGTCAAAAGTCGAAGACTTTGTTTTACAAGGATGGCCAAGAACACTTGTGTCTGATGACTTACGACCATTTTATTCCAGAAACATTGAGCTGAGTTGTCAAGATGGAATTTTGCTGTGAGGTTCAAGAGTTGTGGTCCCATCACAGGGTAGAGAGTCACTCTTGGCAGAGATCTACAGTGCACACCCAGGTGTATTGAAGATGAAGATGCTGGCTGGTAGCTATGTCTGGTGGCCAGGAATAAACAGTGACATCGAGCGCACGGTTAAACGCTATTCCCTTTGTCAGCAACACCAGAAGCTACCTGTTCCAGCAACTCTCCACCCATGGGAATGGTCTGGTCGACCTTGGGTTAGATTGCATATTGACTATGTGGGACCGCTTCTAGGCACCATGGGCAGAATTTTCTGCCTGTCAGGCGGGCGGAGCAGGAGCAGCCACGGGTGGGTGTGGACCTGATTGGCGCCCGCGATCAGGACCACGCTGCCATTTTGCGCAGGCGGGCCAATTAAGGCCCGCCCAGTGCATTTCCCAACTCCCGTGAATAGCAGGATTGTGTGGGCTGCGTTGGGCGTGCACAGCCTACCTGGTCCAATGGTGACCTTGTAGTCTGTTTAAAGGAAGGTCTAGCAGCCTCCTGTAGGCTGCTTACAATGGCCACTTCCAGGTCACACCACAGGGGGTTGGCCGTGCAGGGCAGGCTGGAGGGAAGGGCAGAGGAGCAGGGCAGGCTACAGGGTCTACCACAGGAGCAGGGCAGGCTGCAGGGTAGGCCAGCGGGGAGGTGGGGGGGGGCAATGTGACCCTCACTTTTCTGATGACTGTCTTGCTGCCCTCCTCGAGGAGGTGGCAGCACACGAGAGGTGCTGGTCCCCCAGGATGGGGGGAGGAGGCCCCCCCCCAACCCCCAACATGACCGAATGTGCCTGGGGGGAGGCTGGCGGAGGTGGTGAGCTCCCGCGACGTGGTGCGGTGCACCTGGATCCAGTACCGTAAGCGCTTCAACGATTTGTTGCACTCTGGAAGGGTGAGTACCATGTTGGCATTGGGCATTTAACCCAGCAGGTAGCCTTAGCCTTTGAGCACCCCCTCCACCCCAACAAGTCTCACTGTCGTGACTGCATTGAATCATGTTGGGCATTTCTCATACGCTGGATGGGCAAGCAGATAGTGCCCGTGCTTAGATCAGCCTGAGCGGTTCATGAGGAGATGAGTTCTCACCCACACCGTATGTTGCTCTTAGTTGCACATGACTAGTCTGGGGGCAACCTGCTGGAGATGTAGTTAGGCTCATACTCAGAGCTCCAACACATGTCCTATTCACGGTGATGAGATTGTGGAAGGGGAGCCTCAAAGTGTCGTGGCCAAGAACCATCTGATGCCCTCGACACTGCACATAGTTGCACCTCCTTGCTATGGAAGCCAAGACCGTGTGTTTCCTAAAGTGATGTACGCAGAATGTGTCCAAGGTGGCTGGGGGGGTGGGGTGGATGGTGGGGGGGCGTTGGGAGCAGGTGTACTATCTTTGTGTGACTGATCAGCAGTAGCGGGGAGAGGAGGCACTGGAGACCTGATGTGGGCCACTGTGATTGGGGTGCCGCGTGCGCGCGCAGAGTCCATGTGCAAATTGCCACAATGAATGGTCTTCTCTGTTTTTCAGGAGAAGAATCCTCACAATGTGTGTGAGCGTTTGAGGACTGGAGGCAGCCAGGCCCAGCTCAGGATGTTAAGCCGTTTCCAACAGGAGGCCCTGGAGCTTGAGAGGCGCCAGGTGCCCAGGTCAACAAGTGTCGGTGAGGCTGGGGTGGAACAGCCGGGTATTTGAGGCCAACAGTGACATCCGCTATGTCCTCTCAACATACAGAGCACTGATGATTGTTTACTTTGTTATTGTTGCAACATTGCTCGGTCACAGAGTGATAGAGTTAGCGGTGTGGATCATAGACAAAGGTCCTTCAGCCCTTCGAGGATGCGCGCGTCAAACACCTTCCAAAGTCGCCTTATCCCATTTCCCAGCACTATCCCCATGGCCTTGTATGCCATGGCATCGCAACTGCACATCCAAATATTTATTACATGTTAGGAGGGTTTCTGCGTCCACCACCCTTTCAGGCAGTGCATTCCACATTCCCACCACCTTCTGTGTGCTAAAGTTGTTCATCACATCCCCTGTAAACCTCATGCCCTTACCTTAATTTTATGCCACCTGGTTACTGATCCCTCCGCCAAGGGGAAAAAGTTCCTTTCAGTTGACCCTATCTATGCCCCTCATAATTTTATAAACCTCAATAATGTCACCCCTCAACCCCCTCTGCTCCAGGGGAAATAACCTCAGTCTATGCTATGTCTCCTCATAAGTCAAACTCTCCAGCCCAGCCAGCATCCTGGTCAGTGACCTCTGCACTCTCTCCACTCCAATCACATCCCTCCCGTGAAGCGCATTTCACAACTGCACGCAGAACTATAGTTATGGCCTAGGCAGCGTTTTCTGCACTTGGAACATTACCTCCCTGCTTCTATATTCTATTCCTCGGCTAATAAAGGCAAGTACAGCATTTACCATCTTAAACACCTTACGTACATTTCCCAGTACCTTAACGGGCCAGTCGACATGCACAGCAATGTCCCTCTAATCCTCCATATTGTCCACAGTCCTACCATTCCTCATGTATTCCCGTACCTTGTTTCTCCTGCCCAAGTGCATCACCTCACACTTATCCACATAATATTCCATTTGGCATTCCTTCGGCCATCTGACAAGTCCATCTGAATCTGCCTAAAATTTTAAGGTATCCTCCTCATTATTTGCCACCCCACCAATATTCGTGTCCATAGGTTCTGGAAGGTTGAGCACATAATGAGCCTGGGGCAAAGGGATGAAGTGTGTCACTGTGTGGACGCTAACTGATCCACTGTCCTTGTTGTTAATTACAGCATCATCAGAGCCTGGCCGCCAGGAGGAATTGCAGATGCCCCCTCTCACACCTGAGGGCCCTCAAGTGTCACCTGAGCCACACCATTTCTGCGAGGCAGGCACCAGCGCAGATACTAACACCTCAATGGGCATTGGGACATCGGGTAGTGTCCTGGGGCACAGTGGAGAGGGCATTTCACAATCGCTGGTGGAGCTGGCAGAGACAGAGAGTGCCGATGGTGCCAGCAGTCGGAGGACTGCAGGGGACCAGGCACTTGCTGAATCGGGGGTGATGATGTGCCTCCAGCATCATCCAGATGCATCAGCTGCAGGAAATGCAGCCGGGTGTGTGGAAGCATCTGGGAGTGTTATATGAGGCTATGCTTCGCTTGGTGTCCGTGGTGGAGGAGTCCACGCGAAGCATCAGTGATGCAATGAGCCCCATGGCAGAGCGTCATGCTTCCTCCATGGAGAGAGCGGTGACCCTCGTGGAGAGGGGCCTCCAGGAGAACAAGCAGCTTCTCCTGGGGTTATGCTCAGACCTACAAGCCCTCAGAGCGCCAGTGGCCACAGCCGGTCATTGCCAATGTGGGAGATAGTGTGGGCTTCCAGCTTCCCAGCTCGTTGCCCATCCATCGATGGTGAGCAGGGAGGTCCGGGGCGACCTCACGTCGGCGGAGCAGCTGCCTGTCATATCCACGGGCTCTTCTCATGGTGCTCCGGATGAGGGCAACAGGTGCTCCGCCCCTCTCCCAGTGACCGCTTCATCGGGTGAGGCTGCGACGACTGGGGAGATGCCAGCTGTGGACCTGGCAGATCCCTGCCAGGCAGGCCCAGCACAGGTTCCACGGGCCAGAGGACGGTCGCCAAGGTCATCGAGGCCAGCCGGACAGCAGAGTCAGCAGGCCTCAGATGCCACTCCGAGCGATGGGGCGGCACCAAGACATAGCACCCGTAAAAGTAAGCATAAGGCACCTTAGGCACACCACGCGTTTCTCACTGCTGGCTTTTGTGTTAGCCCTAGATTAGGGACTTATTTGTTTCTGCTTGAAAAACATTTTGTTTTGACTTTGTGAGAACTTCTGATGGTGAAAATTAAATCCAGACGTGTTACCATGGCTGAGGGTGGCTCCTTTGTTCTGCATTTGTATGTTTTACATACATGTCATGAGTGTTTGAGTGGACATTGAGGTTTATGTCCAAAGCCCTTATTTGCTGTTGATGACTTGACAGATTTAGCACTTAAAGTGCTGAGTATGGAAGTGCCAGACAAGGCTGGTCCCGCTGATCCAGCTGGATCCAGACCCAGGAATGAGCTGAAGGTTCGTTGGATTAAAGTCTTCCAGGTGTCCCTGCCTCCTTGGTGTAGTCCCAGGTCAGCATTTAGCCCCTCATCATTCCCCTGTGCTTCCTCATCATCAGAATCAGTGCTGGACTCATCGTGTGCAGCCGCATCCAATGCGTCAAAATCTTCACCGTCCACTGCATCCCCCTTTTCCAGTGCAAGATTGTGGAGAGCGCAGCATGCAACCACTATCACCGAGACATGATCTGGGGGGTACTGGAGTGCACCCCCTGAACGGTCCAGGCATTGGAAGTGCATATTAAGAAGACTGATGGCTCTCTCCACCACAGCCCTTGTGGAGGCGTGGCTTCTATTGTACCGCTGCTCAGCTTCTGTTCTTGGATGGTGGAGAGACGTCATGAGCCACCTTCTGAAGGGAGAGCCCTTGTCACCCAGCAGCCATCCATCCAGCCGGGCTGGAGCACTGAAGAGCCCCGGCACCTGGGAGTGTCTGAGGATGTAGATGTCGTGGGAGCTGCCTGGGTACCTTGCATAGACTTGTAGAATCAGCATCCTGTGATCACACACTATCTGCATGTTCATGGAGTGGAAGCCCTTCCTGTTGATGAAGGCACCGGGCTCACCTGCTGGCGCCTTGATGGCCACATGTGTACAGTCTATTGCACCCTGGATGCGGGGGAAGCCAGCAATGGCCGCGAAGTCTCTGGCTCGCTGTGTCTGGCTTGTCTGGTCCCAACGGAAGTGGATGAAGGTCAATGCCCATCTGAACAGAGTGTCTGTAACCTGCTTGACACAAGTGTGGACAGCTGATTGGGAGACACCACAAAGTTCACCCGCCAAGCCCTGGAAGGAACCAGAGGCATAGAAGTGGAGGGTAACTGTGACCTTCAGAGCGACTGGCATGGGGTGTCCGCCCACACAGTTAGGAGAGATCTCAGGGCCAATCATCTGACAGATGTAGTTAACTGTCTCCCTTAACAGTTGGACCCTCCTTCGGCACTGCACCTCAGTTATATTGAGGTAGCTGCTTCACCACCTGTATACCCTGGCAGCAGGATAGTGGCGTCTTCTGCGGCCCCTTCCACCTTGGACAACCTCTTGGCCCTGCGCCCCTTGTGCATGCACCTGTCCCCCCAAAGGTGGCTCCCCTGGAGGCTGATTGTCCACTCTTGGCCTCCTCCTTATTGTAGCCCTCCCTTCCTCCTCAGAGGAGCTGCCTCCAGTGGACATGTCAGAACCCACAACCAGGCGAAAAGGAGGCCCCTGGAAAGCTGCAGGCCCGATAAAGATTCCTGACTACAGAGCGCTGAGCTGAAGCTTCAAAGTACACAGAAAGCTGCTGGAATTCATTCTGAACTGCTACAGATCACACAGGAAAGTTTAAAAATCTTTCTGCAATGAATACTCGCAGACCAGATTGACAACCTCATTGAGCCCTTTTATCCCTCCCGTGGATGAGTTTCATTAAAAAGTCTCTTACCCACCTGCCCGTTGCGCCCGTGCGCCGACCTGATGATCGCACGGGCGGCTGAAAATTGCTGTCGATTGACAATTTAAAGGCCTTAACTAGCCCGTTAATTAATGGCGGGTGCGCGTCCGCCCAGCGAAATATCGCGATGGCGTGCGGTGACATCAGGACGCTCGCCAAACGTCACCGTGAGTCATTTTACACGCTGACGTGTGAGGCCGGCCCTCCCCCTCCACCGCACGTTAAGCAGAAAATTCTGCCCCACGCTCCTATTAATCATCGATGCACAATCAAAATGGCTTTGTGTCTATGAAGTAAAATGCCAACTTCAGCTGCAACTATTGAAAAGCTGTGTCATTCCTTCAGTATACAAGATTCACCTGAGATTATTGTTTCTGATAATGGTCCAGCTTTCACCAGCATGGAATTTCAGAGATTCACGGACCTGAATGGTATTCGGCACACGAAGACTGCTCCCTGGCATCTTTCATTCAATGGTCTCGCCGAAAGAGCTGCCCGGACCTTTAAAGCTGGTATGAAGAAGTTACCTGGAGGTAAAATACTGTGGATGCTGGAAATCTGAAACAAACACTTTCCATTTTGAAACTTACTAACTTACAGCAACCTCCAATGCAAAAGGTTAAAGAAATTAAATGGACAAGTGCAAGTCTAACACTGTTCATTTGCCACTTAAAGCAATATCTGACCAATACTTTAAGGAATACTTTTTCATACCTGACAGTAACACCCATCACCCAATGTATACAGAAGCAAGTTAGCAGCAATCACATTTAAAGTGACCAGTCATGTTTCATGAATAGATGATTCAAAAAGTATATAAGGACTGAAATTCTGGACCCCTGTGGTTTGAACTCAGATGTAGCTGTGGTGCGTGGAGAGGTGGGAGAGGAGGAACATTCATAATTTGGGCACAATTCAGATCTGTTGCATTTCCATTCCATTTAAATTATCTTGCAAATTCCACCCTGGGGGAACACATCTTTTTCCTGCCCCATTTATTTCTCAGCAGTTTTTGTTTTTGAGAATGCTTCAGTGGGCATTCCAGATTTTTTTCCCAGTGCAGCTCTCTTCAGTCCAAACTTCTTAAGAGCTGGTATGGACCAGTAAAAAGCCTCAGAGTGAACTTTCATAAAGGTAATTGTTTCTCAAAAAAATACCTTCTAATTATTGGGCAAACGTTTCCTGTAGGGCATGAAAAATATTTAATTACTTCAATCTTCAGCCTGGTAAAGGCAAGGGATTTGAGCAGCATAGTGGGGAACCTCTGTTGTATCTATACAGGCATGGGTCACCTACCCTCATTATTCAAATGATCCTGCTCATGATGTAGTGTTGCAATGGAAATCCCGCTTTACAGCAAATCCACTCTCTCAAGTGTCCATGTAATTTCTGGAGCACTGATCTTATTGTGAATTGAATGATAGAACTCTTATTTGTCAGCTGTGGCTCAATCGGTAGCACTCCTGCCTCTGAACCTATTCTTTCACAGAGCGCTGACTCTTGTTCTGCTATTAGCACATTCTACTTTGTTACCTTTATGCCACTATCAGCACCTTACCACTATCATTAACACTCCCTTTGTCTTTTTGTCCATGACATCTTTGTCAATCTCTCCTTATCCATCACCTATCACTGACCTTCTATCCAGTTTCACTTGCTACACCCCTCTTAAACAGTATAAATTCCATCACATCTACTTCTCTTTAACTCTGAAGAAGAGTCATATGGACTCGAAATGTTAACTGTTTCTCTCTCCGCAGATGCTGTCAGACCTGCTGAGTTATTCCAGCATTTTCTGTTTTTATTTCAGATTTCCAGCATCCACAATACTTTGCATTTATCTGAGACTATAATGGCTGGTAAGTGGTGCATGTTTTAAGATACATAATCTTGTGTCAAATACTATAGGCACTTAAGGGAGAGGTTGAACATCAGTCTCTTCAATTGTGCATGTAATCTCTCTTTCAGAAGGGTTTGCAGCAGTTGAATTGCTGTCCCAGTGCTGTAGATTTGGGAATTACTCAATTTACTGAGTTGTTAGCTCGTTTTTCCTTCCCAGAGTTATTTTGATGGCTCAACTGGCTCTCATTCACAGATCATAGGTGATTTTAGGGTTTTGTTTTATTCTTTCATGCGATGTGGGTGTCGCTGGCAAGACCATCATCCCTAATTGCTCTTGAAATGAGTGGCTTGCCAAGCCATTTCAGAGAGCAGTTAAGAGTCAACCACATTACTGTGGGTCTGGAGTCACAGACCAGGTAAGGACGGCAGATTTCTTTCCCTAAAGGACATTAGTGAACCAGATAAGTTTTTACAACAATCAATAATAGCTTCATCATCACCATTACTGGGATTAGCTTTATATTCTAGATTTATTACATGAATTCAAACTCCAGCAGCTGATTTGACCACATGTCTCCAGAGCATTAGCTTGGGTTTCGAATTGCTAGTCCAGAGACATTACCACTATGCTACTGTTTCCCCTTAATTGAGGGCTGTCCTTTTATCATTCGCTCACTTACTCTGTGGGAGAGAATTACTACAGACTTCTTTTTATTTTTCTAAAACTAAAAGCAACAATTTTGTGTCTAAAGCAACAGGTTGAAATTTTTCGAGAAACTTTGAATAATCCACAAATTGTCCATGGATAAAACATGAAAAGCAATTTCCAGGCTAAGATATCCAATATAGTGAGTTCCTAATCACAGCTAAGTCAGAATGGAAGTGTTATGTTCCTTCTGTCGTGTTGTTTTGCTCGTGGACACAGTTGCATGCCTATCTTCCGATGGGTGAGTTGAAAAACAGTATACTGTGCAGAGGCCAATATATGATGAAGCACATGGTGTTTATTAACACAAGTAACAGAGCACTAACACAATGTGTGCTTCTCCAACCAGACCCCATTCTAAACTACTGGTTAACAGTGTAGCCCGCGCTACACAGCAATTGGGCAATACAGTCACGTGGTCAATCTACTCACATTCTCTTCAAGGTGTATTGCACCTCAGATTACCACATCTCTCCCCTTTTACTCAAAAGTACAATTTACAATCTTTACAATGTATCAACTATTTACATAAATAAACTATTTACAATTTCAGTCTCTCTGGAGGCTTCTTCAAACGTGTTGAACGTTGTAGTTCCATGACTTTGGATGGTTTAGCCAAGGCCTCCCTCTCAGGAGTCATCTGTCCACTAGGCTCTCCAGTAGGAACCTGTAAGATTGTCTGTTTGACTCTCTCAGGCTCAACGGATCGTACAGGTACTTCCAAATCAAGTGGAGTTTCTTCCACATATGGTGTAGAGTCCAATGGGAACGCTTTCACACTCTTTTGGGCCCCATCACATGCACTCCTGCTGCCCCTCCCCTCTAGTTCAATAATATGGGGGTCAACTGTCAGGAAGGTCCTCAAAATCAGGATATGGGCAAGGCTAAATTCAACACTGTATGATCAGCTTCCCGTTGTGTAAAAGAAAATTTCAAGGCCTTGTTAGTAATTCTGCTTTTTCTTCCTACATATCTTCTTTTGATGGGTTTTCTTCTTGGCAGTGCTGACTTTGATCTCAGCCTTCTTCTCAATTTCCCTATTGGCCAGATTAGGCTCAGGTAAAAGCTCAACTTGAGTGAAATCAGTGGTTGAGTCTTCCAGATTTCCTCATCTGTCAACTCCTTTGAAAACCCAAGGGTCTCTATTTTAAAAGCTTCTTGGATTTCACATAGTTGATTCTTCAGCTCTTCCATTTCTTACTTATATTTGTTAGTTGTTTCCTGGAGAATTAAGCATTGTTGTGTTTTCCCGGCAAAGTTATTCTTCATCTCGGTCAGAGGTATGTTGAATTCTTTCTGTTCTTCCTCATACCTTTTTAGTGGTACAAATTGCGATCTGAGGGAACCTTGCAATATGTAAAAGTCCTTTCAGCATGTTTTGTTTTTCTTTTTAAAGGTTACTGACTTCAACTCGAACTCTGACCTGAAGCATCAACTCTACGAGTTCCTTTTGCTGAGTCATTACATACTCCTTTTTCCAAACAGTAACATTTCCTGCTTCTGACTGAGATCTCAGTAATCTCTCAAGATTAATCTCTCTTAACCAGTTTCTTCCAAGGAGCCTCAGTTCTTTGCCTGCTATCACTATTAGGGGTAGAGTAACAGACTGGTTTCCATATTGTCCTGGAACCTTGCATACCCCTTGTACTTGTATATCTTCACCAGTATATGTCTTTAATTTAGCATCTTAATTTTCCAGATTTAATGAGTGGACTCCTCCATTCAGATATTTGAACGTGTGTTCCCCTATAACTGTCGTGGATTGTTATGACACAGCAGTTGGGAAAGGCTGAGTTGTTAAAATCTGAGAGGGAGACTTTAAACAACTGTCATAACCTATATTTTCAATTGGTATGTTTGAGATGCAGCTCTGGATTCAGGAATAAGACCACTGAGCCTCAAGAGGTTTTTTATGTAAAGCTAAATTAAATGTTTATTAATTTACAACAAATTAAACACATACACATGCCTAGAAATTATTACTGTAATAACTTTTAAACAAATCCCCAAATTAATCACTCCCAGGTAAATCTCCACCAAGGCAACAGTAACCCTTTGTACAGACACCAGGCAAATCATGTTTGACCTTATGAATTCAAAATGAGGTTCCTTGCAATTTGGTTCCTTTACAGACACAGTTGGAGGCTTACAGGCAGGTTAGATCTTAAATACCTCTACCTTACACACAATATCCTTTCCCTTTTTATACCTAGCTTCTCCTTTGAATGTAAATTTTCCATGGTATCACTAGGTTTTTAACTTCATATCTTTCAACAAAAACGTTTTCATCCCACTAATTTTATTAGTAAAATAAACACATTGCATGGTGTCTCCCAGCTAGGTGCAAGATTTTACTCCTACTTTTGAATGCTTTATTCAACAAATGCAAATATACACTTTGTCTTTTAACTTCCTACTGTTTACCCAATTTTCATCTCAAACTATACATCAAAACACCCAGACTAGCTGGCTTTAATCCAATTAAGACACACACAGTCAAACACATAGACACAGACCCCACTACAACTTCATTTTAAAAATAATTTCCAATAACATTATAGGCATTAATATCTCTTCATGACATCCCCTTTCCTATCAAAAAATGAAACGTCATAATTTTAAAAGATGGTTTCATTTTTAACAATCCATCTTGCACTATTCCTATACATATTACACTATTACATTACCAGATGCATGCATTTACATAACTATATATATATATATATATATACACTAGTCCTTGGTATGAATAGAAATCATTCCAATCCAGTGTCCGGGTTTTTTTTTTAATGTTCAATTTTCCCTAAAGCTTCAAACTCTTGATAACGGATCTACAAACAGATTTTCTCACCAGCAACATGTATAATCCATAGATTAAATGGTTGTAATAGACTCCACCTGAAAGGTTTTGCATTTTGTCTCGAAATTTGTCCAAAAAATTCAAAGGATTGTGGTCTGTATAAACAATTTTTTCTGATGAATTGTTTGCAACATGAAGTTCAAAATGCTGCAATGCTAACACCAAACACAAAGGGCAGAATGTTTCCGTCAGCGAGCTGGGGGCAGGGCCTGCTCGCCAATATGAAAATGACGCGGGATGACGTTGGGGGAAACCGCCGACGTCATCCCGCCCTATTTAAATATTCAGGAAGGCGGGGGCACAACGCAATCAGCTGTCCGCCCACCGACCTGTCAATGGCCAATTAAGGCAATTGACAGGGTAGTTAAATCAATTAAAGACCTTGCCCATCCAACCTTTCTGTGATATTTATTAACATGTCCCAACTCATGTGACATTGCCACATGAGGGGGACATGTTAATAATTTTTTTATTTTTCTATTTTTAAACTTTCAAAAATTTTCAGTGACCTCCCTGAGGCAGCACTTAGTCTCAGCGAGATGTGCGCTCTTTCGCACATGCGCGAAAGAGCGCACTCTGGCAGTTGGGGAATCCCCCCGCCGCCCACACAGGAAGCGCATAGCACTTCCCGTCGGGCAGCCCGCTAGACGGACCTTAATTGGTCTGCCCTCATAAAATGGCAGCAGGGCCCATTTCGGCAGTGGCGGCGATCAGCTGCCCGCCCGTTGCAACCACTCCAACAGGTTGCTCAACCACTGTAGGCAACACTCCAACAGGCTGCTCAACCACTGTAGGCAACACCCAAATCTGTGACCCAGCTATATCATCACCCAAAATAAATTGAACCCCTGCAATGGGCAATTTTTCCACTACTCCAGCAATAACTTCACTTGTCTTCCATTTACTCTTTAAATGTATCTTCCACAAGGGAACAGGATTTGCATTGCCATGAACCCCACTTATTATCACCTACTCCTGCAACACTCCTTCTGAACAACAAACGTCACTCTCCCACAACAGTAAGGATTGACTAGCCCCTGTGTCTCTTAGAATTTTAACATCTTTACTTAATCCATTCTGTACATATGGAAAGACTTTCCCTTCGCACGCAAAGTCTTTGAACATTTCTGCAACTTGCCCCTCAGAAATCTCATGGGTAAATTGTGAACACATTCCCAATTCTTTACCTATCACTGATTCTACCTGTTTTACCTGTACATAAACCATTGTTTTTTCCTGTGCCTGAACCTCAGAACCCACAGTACATTTATTTACAGAACTTTTCTGCACCCCAATAATTCCAACAGATTTTCCCACTAATTTCCAACACACTGACTTTGTATGCCCCACTTTATTACAATGAAAACACCTCAATTTTTGAATGTCACTACTACCCTCAGCAACTTCCTTTTTATTCTGAGAAAAAGCTTCCATGGAATTTCCAATGACTCTTTCTCTTTCCTGACTACCCTCCTCCTTTCACCTTCCCACTTCTTATCCCTTTCAGATTTAAAGGAATGACAGACAGGTTTAGCTCTATGCACTAACTCATAATCATCAGGTACCTCTTCTGCTTGTCTTACCATTTGAACCCTCTGTTCCTCCACATGAGTTCTTACTACTGAAGGAATTGAATCTTTACATACTTCCAAAAGAATTACCTTTCTAAGACCTGCATATGTTGTCTTTATTTTTAATGCCCCTATCCACTGGTCAAAATTGCTTCATTTTATTCTTTCAAACTCAATACAAGTTTTCCCAGGCTATTTTCTCATATTCCTAAATTTCTGCCTGTATGCCTCAGGGGCCAACTCATATGCACTCAAAATAGCCTTTTTCACCACATCATAATTCACCGATACCTCTTCAGATAGTGAAGCATATACCTCATGCGCTCTACCCACCAACCTGGATTGTAACAACAATATCCACTACTCCTGTGTCCATTTCATCTGTTTAGCTATCTTCTCAAAATAAATAAAGAACACTTCAACATCTCTTTCCTCAAACTTTGGAAGAGCTTGTACAAATCTAAACATCTCCCCGCTGGGTTTTAGGTTAAAAATTTTTTCATCATCAGAACTCTCCTCAGAATCTGAGACCTCTTTTTTAACTTCCAGCCTTTTAAGCAGGTATTTTCTTTCTTTCTCTCTTTTCCTTGTCTCTTTTTCTTTATCCTCCTCCCTTGCCTGAAATTCCAGTTCCAGCTTTCTTTCTTTCTCCTGCCTTTCTGCTTGCTCCTTTTGAAATGCCCTTTATCTTTCCTTTGCTTCTAATTTAAGTTTCTTTCAGTTCCTTTGCTTGTTCCAGTTCAAGTGTCTTCATTTGTAACTGAAGTCTCATTATCTCCAGCTGTGACTCACTAGTGCCAGGTATCACTTCCAACTGTAGGTGCTGTGTTATACCCTTAATTATACATACTTTCCTCACCCCCTACAGGTAACCCTAATTTTAATTTACTTGCCAACTCTGTTAACTTATTCTTGGATACTTTTTGAAACCCAATTAGAGTTATATCTTCTACTTCCAGGCAAGTCTTAGTAATTTCCAAAGCCATCTTGCAGTCTCACCACTTACAAAAAACTCTTGAATTCAAAATGCTTCTCGTATGCGTAACCTTAAGATTCACCATTCAAAACCAATCAAGGAATTATAAATATTACCCCACCAAGAGCCCCAAATTGTTATGACACAGCAGTTGGTAAAGGCTGAGTTATTTAAATCCCAGAGGGAAACTTGAAACAACTGCATTACCTATATTTTCAATTCGTATGTTTGAGATGCAGCTCTGAATTCAGGAATAAGGCCACCGAGCCTCAAAAGGTTTTTCCATATAAAACTAAATTAAATGTTTATTAATTTACAACAAATTAAACACATACACATGTCTGTGATTGGCTCTGCATGGTGATTTCACATGGGTGGGCCAATTAAGGCCCACACTGCGTGGATCGTGAGCGGCAGCACTGAGCGCTACCTGTGCGGGGGAGGAGGGAGTCAGGGCCAGTGCTCTTTCACATGCACTGAGCTGCCTCAGGAAGATTAAAGCACTTTTTAAAAAAATTAACAAAGACTATAAAAATTTAATGAAACATGGCCCCTCAAGTGACTGTGTCACATGAGATGGGACATGTTTTTGATTTCAAAATAATGTTTTTATTTAATTTGTATTAGCTTTAGAAAATCTCATCCTGCTTGTGGATGAGGTTTCCTAAAAAATGTAAAGGTCGCTTGGCTTTTTTGCCTGTCTGCCAACTGTTAGGTTGGATGGCAGTGAAAATTTCAAGTTAATGAGCTCATTAATGGCCTTAATTGGCCTTTCAATTATCAGCAGGCATGCAGCCGACTCCGGCATGCGCTTGCCGAACAAAATATCGTGCAAGTGTGCAATGACATCGGGACGCACGCCCGACGTCATTGCGCATCATATTACGTTTGTGCATGTCGGGGCGCGCTCCCTCACGCCAAATGTAAAATTCTGGCCACAGACACAGACCCCACTGCACCTCCATATTAAAAACAATTTCCAATATTATAGACATTAATATCTCTTCATGACACGGATGCCCCTGTATCCACCTCTGTTCGGATGGGTTTCCCATTGACTTCCACTGTCATGTAGATTGACTCTGTTTTATCCATTTTTAAGTTGTGCAGTGAGTAAATATCTGACTCAGTTTCTTCTGGTTCCTTTATTGTGTTGATTTCAAAATTTCTACCTTTCTGCTTAAAGTTGTATCTTAATCTATCTTTACAATATCACATATTGTGCCCATTACGATGGCTATAGATACATTTGATTCTTTTAAATTGTCATTTGTTTGTACGCTGTCTGGTTCCATTTCTGCCATTATTAATGTGGGTTTTCTCTGCTAAACCATAGCTTTTTGCTGGTCTGTTAATGGTGGCCATTTCCCACCTTTCTGTGGAGCACTGCGCTTCCACACCATTTCTAACCGGTGCTTCCCTCCCGATGTGAAGAACGGCACCATTTTGTGCTCCCTTGATTCCTTTTGAATCCCTGACTGCACTCTCCATTACCAGCACCAACTCCAGTGCCTTGCTGAAGTCTAAATTTGTTTCTGACAACAACCTTTTTTGAATGGCGTCTTCATTAATCCCACACACTAACCAGTCTCTTAACATGTCATTAATTGACATCCCGAACTTGCAGTGGTCTGTCAGTTGTTTTAAGGCTTCTACATAGCAAGTGACTGTCTCTCCAGGGTCACAACGCCTCGAATTAAATTTAAAATGCTGCATTGTTACCGAGGGTTTCGGCTGAAAGTGGCTTTTCACAAGATTTACCAATTCATCTGGGAAGAGTGTCCTGCAGTCAGCATTGCTGTGAAGCAGTCTGGAAAGAGTGTCCTGCAGTCAGCATCATGGTGAAGCAGTCTGGGAAGAGCGTCCTGCAGTCAGCATCGCAGTGAAGCAGTCTGGGAAGAGTGTTCTGCAATCAGCATCACGGTGAAGCGGTCACTTCAAAAAGTGACGTCAGCACAAAGGTGAGAGCAGATTGGTGAGCAGTGGGTAATTGTTTTTCTCTAGTTTCTTTCTCCAGTTAAAAATAGATTAAGCTAAAGAAAGGTAAGGGTTCAAGTTTTTATTTAAAGTACATAAATAATTTAACTATTTACTGTATTTAACTTAAAATAAGGGTTTTTTTTTCAACTAGAGGCATGGCAGGGTAGCTCAGTCCCATGTTATGCACCGCCTGCAACAGGTGGGAAGTCCTAGATGCTCCTTGCGCTCTGAATGACCACGTGTGCAGGAAGTGCCACCAGCTGCAGCTACTTGAGCTCCGAGTTTCGGAACTTGAGCGGCAGCTGGAGGCACTGAGGTGCATCTGTGAGGATGAGAGTTTCGTGGATAGTATGTTTTTAGACGTGGTAACCCCACAGCTTATGGAGGTACAGACAGAGAGGGAATGGGTAACCATCAGTCAGAAGAAAGGTGTCAGGCAGGTAGTCAGGAAATCCCCAGGGTGCATCTCGCTCGAGAACTGTTTTTCTGTGTTGGAAAACGATGAGGGTGATGGTTCCTTTGGGGAGTGCAGCCACACTCATGGTACTGTGAGTGGCTCAGTTGCACAGGGTAGGAGGAAAAAGAGGGGAAGAGCAATAGTGGTAGGAGGACTCGATAGTAAGGGGAACAGACAGGGAGTTCTGCAGCCATAGATGTGACTCCAGGATGGTATGTTGCCTCTCTGGTGCCTGGGTTAAGGATGTCACTGAACAGCTGCAGGGCATTCTAAAGGGGGAGGGAAAACAGACAAAGATCGTGGTACATATTGGTACCAACGACATAGGTGGAAAGAGGGATGAGGTCCTGCAAGCAGAATTTAGGGAGCTAGGAAACAGATTAAAAAACAGGGCCTCGAAGGTAGTAATCTCTGGATTACTTCCGGTGCCACTCGCTAGTGAGTATAGAAATAGGAGGTTAGTCCAGATGAATGCATGGCTGGAGAGATGGTGCAGGATGGAGGGCTTTAGATTTCTGGGACATTGGGACTGTTTCTGGGGGTGATGGGACCTGTACAAGGTGGGCGGGTTGCACCTGAACTGGAATGGAGCCAACATCCTTGCGTGGAGGTTTGCTAGTGATATTGGGGAGGGTTTAAACTAACTTGGCAGATGGATGGGATCCTGAGAGGAGGTTCAGCAAGGGGAGATGCACAGCCAAAATTAGGAGAGAGAGTAAGTGAGCCTGGAAGACGTAGAAATTATAGGCCAGTTCAGCCAGAAGGGAGTTTGGCAAGGTTGTATGGTATTTATTTTAATGCAAGGAATCTGACAAACAAGGCAGATGAGTTGAGGGCACAAATTAACACATGGAATATGATGTCATTGCTGTCATAGAGACATGGTTGAGAGAGGGGCAGGATTGGCAATTCAATATTACAGGATATAGGGGGCTGAATTTTCTGGCTGACATGCGGGTGGCGGAGCCCACACGTCAGTGCTTAAAATGTCATACGCTGACATCGCGCGAGCATCTCAACGTCAGCGTGCGGCATCGCGATGTTTAGCACGACGGGCGCCCACCATCAATTAAAGGCCTTGTTAATACCCTTAAGTTAGTAGCTGACGATGATTTTGAGGAGCCCGTGTGAACTTCGGCTCGGCGCACGGGCCCAATGGGCAGGTGGGTAAGTGATTTTTTAACAAACCTCATCCACTGGCGGGATGAGGTTTGATTTCGGATTTTAAAAAGTTGAATAAGGTTTTTGTGGACTTTATTAACATGTCCTATCTCGTGTGACATTTTCACATGAGAGGGACATGTTAATGATTTTTTGATTGTTCTATTTTTAAACTTTCACCACCTTTCAGCGATCTCCCTGAGGCATGCACGAAAGAGCGCACTCTGGCAGTTGGGGAATCCCCCCCCTTGCCCGCACAGGAAGCGCATAGCCGCCGAGTTGGTCGGGCCCGCCCGCCCGTCAAGGGCAAAATTCAGCCCAGGGTCTTCAGGCAAGACGGGAGAGGAGGTAAAAGAGGAGGGCGTATTGCAATATTGATCAAGGAATCAATTACAGCTGTAAGGAGGGATGACATCTTAGAAGGCTCCTCAAATGAAGCCTTATGGATAGAACTTAAAAACAAAAAAGGAGCAATCACATTGCTGGGAGTGGACAATCGGCCCTCAAACAGTCAGAAAGAAATAAAAGAGCAGATATGGAGGCAAATTTCAGAGAAGTGTAAAAATAATAGGGTAGTAATTGTGGGGGATTTCAACTTCCCCAACGTTGACTGGGTTAATCATAGTGAGATAGGTTTAGAGGGAGCGGAATTCTTAAAATGCATCCAGGAGAGCTTTTTAAGCCAGTACGTATAAGATCCAACACAAGAGGAGGCGGTGCTGGACTTAATTTTATGGAATGAAGCCGGGCAAGTGGTAGAGGTATCAGTGGGGGAGCATTTTGCAGATAGTGATCATAATGCCGTTAGATTCAAGGTTGTTATGGAAAGGACAAGGATGGGCCAGAAATCAGATTTCTAAATTGGGGGAAGGCCAATTTTAATAAGATCAGATATGATTTGGCCAGAGTGGACTGGAAGCAGCTACTTTTAGGTAAATCTGTGTCAGAGCAGTGGGACTCATTCAAGAAGGAAATAGGGAGAGTACAAGGCCAACATATTCGAGTAAAGACAAAGGGTGGGACCAACAAATCCAGGGAACCCTGGATGTCGAGGGATATACAGGATTGGATAAAGAGAAAAAGGGAAGCTTATGGCAGATACTGAGGGTTCAAAACAGTGGAAGCCCTAAAGGAGTATAGAATGTGTAGGGGGGAACTTTAAAAGGAAATTAAGAGAGCAAAAAAGGGGCATGAAAAAACATTGGCAGGTAAAATAAAGGAAAATTCAAAGTTATTTTATAAGTACATTAAGAGTAAGAGTATAACTAGGGAAAGAGTAGGGCCCATTAAGGACCATAGTGGCAATTTGTGTGTGGAGCTGGAAGACGTACGTAGGGTTCTAAATGAATACTTTGTGTTGGTGTTCACAAGTGAGAGGGATGACGTGGGTATGGAAATCATGCAGAAGGACTGTGATATAGTTAAAGAAATTAGCATAGAAAGGGAGGAGGTTCTAAGTGGTCTAGCAGGCTTAAAAGTAGATAAATCTCCAGGCCCTGATAAAATGTATCCCAAGCTGTTGAGTGAGGCAAGGAAGGAGATAGCAGGGGCACTGGCAAGAACTTTCAATACGTCTCTGGCCACAGGAGAGGTGCCAGAGGACTGGCGGACAGCCAATGTGGTGTCATTATTCAAGAATGGAGGAAGAGGTAAACCAGAAAATTACAGGCCAGTCAGTCTAACCTCAGTGGTGGGGAAACTATTGGAAGCAATTCTGAGGGACAGAATTAATCTACACTTGGAGAGGCAGGGATTAATCAAGGACAGTCAGCATGGTTTTGTTAAGGGGAGGTCATGTCTGACCAATTTGATTAGTTTTTCGCAGAGGTGACCAAAGAGGTGTAGATGAGGGCAATGCATTTGACCTTGTCTACTTGGACTTCAGCAAGGCTTTTGATAAGGTCCCACATGGGAGACTGATAACAAAGCTAAGAGCCCATGGGATCCAAGGCAATTTGGCAAATTGGATCCAGAATTGGTAGAGTGGCAGGAAGCAGAGGGTGATGGTCGAGGGTTGTTTTTGTGACTGGATGCCTGTGTCCAGTGGGGTTCCACAGGGATCGGTGTTGGGTCCCTTGCTGTTTGTGGTATATATAAACAATTTAGACTTGAATGTAGGAGGGTTGATCAGTAAGTTCGCGGATGACACAAAAATTGGTGGGGTGGTAAATAGTGAGGAGGATAGCCTTAGATTACAGGAGGACGTAGATGGGCTGGTCAGATGGGCTGATCAGTGGCAAATGGAATTTAATCTGGATAAGTGTGAGGTGATGCACTTGGGCAGGAGAAACAAGGCACAGGAATACATGATGAATAGTGGGACCCTGGGAAGTACCAAGGATCAGAGGGACCTTGGTGTGCATGTCCACTGGCCCCTTAAGGTAGCGGGTCAGGTAGATAAGGTGGTTAAGAAGGCATATGGGATACTTGCCTTTATTAGCTGAGGCATAGAATATAAGAGCAGGAATGTTATGCTGGAACTGTATAAAACGCTGGTTAGGCCACAGCTAGAGTATTGTGTGCAGTTCTGGAATCCACATTATAGGAAGGATGTGATTGCACTAGAGAGAGTGCAGAGGAGATTTACCTGGAGTTTGCCTGGGCTGGAGAGCTTTAGTTATGAGGAGAGATTGGATAGACTGGGGTTATTTTCCTTGGAGCAGAGGAGATTGAGAGGAGACATGATTGAGGTATATAAAATTATGAGGGACATAGATACGGTAGATAGGAAGGATTTTTCTCCTTGGTGGAGGGATCAATAACCATGGGGCATAGATTTAAGGTAAGGGGCAGGGGGTTTAGAGGGCATGAGAGGAAGAATTTTTTCACCCAGAGGGTGGTGGGAATCTGGAACTCACTGCCTGAAAGGGTGGTAGAAGCAGAAACCCTCATAACATTTAAGAAGTATTTGGATGTGCAATTGCGATGCCATGGCACACAAAGCTATGGACCTAGTGCTGGAAAATGGGATTAGACTAGTTAGGTACTTGTTTGACCGGCACAGACTTGATGGGCCAAAGGGCATTTTTCTGTGCTGTAGACCTCTATGACTCTATGACTCATCAAAGCTCATTGCCTCTGGGGCATTGGGTGTTATTAGACTACAAATTAGGCAGCATGTTTTACTGCTACATGTCCGTAAGAGGATCACTCACCTCATATCCTCCCCCGATATGTCATTGGCCAAAACTAAGAATATGAGGCGTTCAATATAATGTTACCAGCCATCGGTGGTCTGATCAAATGATTCATTCCGGCCAAACTGTGGCATACTGGGGGGAGATAACTTTGACGACTATGGTAAGGGCTGTTCATACAATCAGTCTGCAAGGCACGGCTGATTCACTTCAGTGGAATTTTTGTGGCTTTCCTTGGTATCGTTGACTGGTCATTTTTTGCCTCATCGCCAGTTGTTATGTTGCGTCTGTCGGGTGGCTTTGCTCGCGAACATGGTTACCCGCCTATCTACTGGTGGGTGCGTTGGCGAACAAAATACTGTAGACGCAGAGACAAATACAAGAGGAAGCACATGCTGTTTATTTACACAAGTAACAGAGCAGTACACAATGTGTGCTTCTCCAACCAGACCCTATTCTAAATTACTGATTAACATTGTAGCCTGCGCTACACAGCAATTGGTTAATGCAATCATGTGGTCAATCTGCTCACCTTCTCTTAAAGGTGTATTGCACCTCAGATTACCACAGAAAGGAATAGATCAGAAAACAACAAAGGTTTCTCCAAGTATCGTGAGTGATTCTGGGCACCAATCCTTAGAACGGATATACTGGCTCTGGAGGGAGTACAATATAGATTCACCAGAACGTTGCCTGAACTCCAAGGGTTAAATTATGATGATAGATTGCACAAACTAGAGTTCTATTCCCTGGAATTTAGAAACTTAAGGGGTAATTTGATTGAAGTTTTCAAAATATTAAGGAGAACCGACAGGGTAGATAGAGAGAATCTATTTCCTCTGGTTGGGGGCACAGTCTCAAAATTAGAGCCAGACCTTTCAGGAGTGAAATGGTTGGTCGGAATTTGGAATTCTCTTTCACAAACATCAATAAATGCTAGATCAATTCTTAAATTTAAAGCTGAGATTGATGGATTTTTGTTAGCCTAAGGCAAGGGTCAGCAACCTTTCAGAAGTGGTGTGCCGAGTGTTCATTTATTCACTCTAATTTAAGGTTTCACATGCCAGTAATACATTTTAACATTTATAAGGTCTCTATATATAATTACCATAATCTTACCAGTTTCGTGTGATTCTTGCCCTTGCTTTTTCTTGCTGAGTTTTCCAAAGTGCAGCACATATTTGGATACTCCCTCTCCATCTCCACCCCACCCCCTCCCCACCTCCCCCGAAACCCCCAATCCCCTCTAAGCCCCCTGCCCCGCTGCCTACACACAGCATCTAATTGGTTGTAAAATTGCAGGGTTTCACCTACCATCTTTCAGCTGGGAGCTCTCTCTCCTGACAGCTGCCATGCAGCTGCTGACCTTCAGGCATCTTCGGCTTTCTTGCAGGCTTTTCAAAAAAAAATGGAGCCACGCCACTGCCCGGTCAGAACTCTCCGGTTCCAATTTTTTAAAGCCTGTCTATCAGGTCTGCAGCTTTGGCTGTTCAGAATGGACACTGAAAACCATCTTGTGTACCACCTTTGCCACATGTGCCATAGGTTGCCCACCTGGCCTAAGGTATTAAGAGATGTAGGGTAAAGCTGGGTAAATGGAGTTAAGTCACAGATCAGTTTTGATCTCAGTAAATGGCGGATTAGGCTTGAGGGGCTAAATGGCCTAATCCTCTTTGTATGTTCCTAGGTAGCAGGGAGAGAAAGATAGGCTGTAACACACATCACCCTATGGAAGATACAGAGCAGCAAAGGGTGAAAAAATATCCTTTGACTTGAAACAACTAATGGGCATGCTGGTCACGGGACACTACTGATCAAGAGATTCGCCCAGTCTCAGCCAATGTAAAGTTTGTGGTTGAAGTGGTCTAAATAAAGGAACTTTTTTTTCCTCTTTAACAAATCCTTAGGTGAGGAGCACTGCTGAATTGCAAGAGAAAAAAGGCCGAGAAATAAATTGATGGAGAGGGTGCAAAGGTTTACCAGAATAGTACCAGGGATGAGGTAATTCAATTATGCGGAGAGACTAAAAAAGTTGGGATCGTTCTCCTTAGAACAAAGAATGCTCTAGGGAAATTTAATAGAAGGTATTCAAAATAATGAGGGCTTTTTAATGGAGCAGATAAGGGAGAAACTGTTTCCACTCACAAAACAGACAAATTACAGATAATTGAAGAAAAGGTCAAGGGAGGGATAAGAAAAATAAATTCTCAGCGGGAATGCACTGTGCTGAAATGGTGGTGGAAACAATCGTACTTTCCAAAAGGGAATATATGCTGAAAAAGGTAAAACTACTAACATGTCTCCTTCAAACACTTTTCAGGCTCTGGAGATAATCCGAAAAGTGGATAATAGCTGATAGAGGAGTAAATATGTGGACGTTATCTGGAATTCTATGAAATGATTTGCCCCCTTTGTGGCCCATCCTATTTCAAGATAGACACAATTGCGTGTGATGCTAAAGAGCCAGTGGTGGCTGCACGTTTATCACTTATGATTAAAAAGCACCAATCAGGTTGTCTGCTGGGCCATGCTCAGCAGCACAATAGCATACAAATTCAAAATCATCAAGGAAAAGCAATTTCAGTCTGCATTCTTTTCCCACTGCTGATTGCCCCACTAGTTCCCATGTACTGCAATCACTGAAAATGCAAGATGTGGCACAATTGCTGGCAAGAGATTTAGCGTGAGGCAATACATCTTGAAGCCATGTCCAACACATCACAATTTCAATCAATCCTTACAAGTATTTGTTATTTTCACACGATAATATCATGTAGTTAATTAACAAATTGATAAATTAATCACTGTCACTTTACAGAGAATACAATAATAATAGTTGGCAGAGAAAAGTTTGTAGTCAGCTTTCTTTAAATGTTGCCACATGCATTAATAAAATGACCTGCTAATATCAAAGTCAGTAATGCATTTAGTTGCAATTAAGCAATCAATCTGACTGCATGTAAACAGCAAAAAATAATACTTGCACATGAATAAGGCTGGCTGCACAAAGAATAATGCAAGGAAGTCATTGCTAGGGCTTGCAGCAACAAACATGATTATTTGTATAATTTCTACTTCCCTTATTGTGATTGTATAGTTAGAATGCCCAGTTACAAATAATAAGAGCCCTGAAGTGATACTGTGGGATAATAACCCTTGAATTTTGAACATGTCCGACTAGAGTACCTCTCATTGCTGTTTTAGCAGAGGCATGAACCCATTTATTAAAATAGCAAAGAGAGGAATTTCAGAAAATATGTTTTGTTTGTTGATTAATATTAGATGACCATAATCTATCAAATAGAAAAACATGTTTGTAAATTATGCCGGTTAACGTGGACAGTAAGTGGAGGTTTCAGATGACATAGTCCTGGCAATAATTTATGTGTTTTATTTTTGTATATTTTGTGGTATAATGGCCACTGTCCTTGAAGAGTGATGCTGTAGCACCAAAGGAATTCAGTTATTTTGCCATTCTGTAACAACTGGAGTCCAATTCTCAAGCACCAGCCTTTGGCACAAATGGTAAAGGCGTAAGTCACAGGATCTTGTCAAGAAAACCACCGTCAAAAACAGTCCAAAGTACTCCAGACATTGTAAGCTAAAAGGTTCCAAAAATCACCTTGTTTGAAAATTGGGTGCTTGTCTCTTTAAATAATGTTAGTGTAGAACTTGCAGCTTCACACTTGTGGCTCAATTTTGAGGACCTGCCTATGTCAAGAACATGTTGGAGGTGGGGTGGGGGGGTTGGTGAGGGGAGGGGCGGTCTCCAGAAATACCAACAGTGGGTGGTGTGTCATTTTCAAGACACCTTTTCCAGCATTAGCAATAATAACAAGGGGGGAGTAGTGGGGACAGGCCCCACTGTGCTCTTTTGGACAGGAATCACCTTCTCTTCTCAATTGAGGGCAATTAAGGATGTTTAAAAGCTCGTTCTGTATCAGCATTATTGCACACTATGAAGAACATATGGGAGCTGCCATCCTTCATGTTCATGACTTTTTTCCCTTGGGCTTTGCTGAAAAGTTTCAGATGCCTCTGCTCATTGCTCTGGCAATGCTTCACCTCAGGGGAATTTTGTGTTTTGTATCTCATTCAAGTGTACACACCAAGTTCTATGTGTGCAGAACTTTATTTATGGTGCTTCTAAAATGTCTGTCTCATGCTTCCAGCCTGCTTTCAGTTTAGGTTCAGCTTTTCTGTAACCATACCCAAGCTTTACTAATATCACACAATAGAGAAGAGTCAACATACACACAAATTCAAACACCAAACAATTGAATACTACTACGATTCCCCCTTGTAAAACTATAAAACCTTGTTTCAACGGTGCCACATCTCCTTTCTTGCTTTTCCCCATTTCCCATGCAATTTCAGTAACATAGAGGGGAAAAATATACAATCATGAGGTGAGGGAAGCTTTTTATTGCTGAAACATTCCATCAGCTGACAATGCAGCAGCTACGGGCGGGCTATAAAAGAGCCTCTTTGTCAATAATGGAGGCCCTTCATCATAGTCACAACTTTCCTGCCCAGAATACTCACAATAAACTCAGAGGCTGTATGCCTCACAATTTCTCCTCAGTAAAATATTCTAAGTCTTCCTTTGATCTCTCATAATCAAACTATCCCGATTTACTCAGCAGGTCTAACAGCATCTGTGGAGAGAAAAAAAAAAGAGTTAAGTTCTGAGCTCTGAAGAAGAGTCATAAGGACTCGAAACGTTAATTCTGTTTTTTTTCTCTCCACAGATGCTGTTAGGCCTGCTGAGTTTTTCCAGCATTTTCTGTTTTTGTTTCAGATTTCCAGCATCCGCAGTATTTTGCTTTTATCCAGGTTTACTGTCAAGCAGACTGCAGAACAGGTCACATGACCCACCTTCATTTAACCTAAATTTAAAGCTACAGCCCCAAACTATAAAAATCTTATAAACCTCGTTTTTATAATAATTGCTGTGTTTTATGCCTCAGAGGTAAGCAGAAATGACACACCAGATACAATGAACCAAAGGACCTTCACAGGAAGCAAGGATCCCTCGGTTCAGAGTTGGTTCTAGGGGAAAATCATGAAATAAATGCAGTGCCACTCTGAACCAACTGGTGAAACAGTTGGAAGAAAAAAACCAACAGTGTTCAATGTTCCAAGGGGAAGCCAAAAGATACAAACAAGAGACAGAAGAACTGAGGAATCAGTTAATTGAGGCAAACGAGGCATGAGAAGGAAAAGTCATGGAACTTTCCAAGATACAAATGGTAACTCAACCCCCGAATTGAACCAAGTTAAGATCAAGGCAGCCATTCAGACATCAGGTGAAGTTGAATGAAGTGCACAATATAGAAGAGCCAGAAGTTATTGAGGCTGACATTTATTCCCTACACAATCTAAAGGCCAGGAAAACTGAACCATTCACTGTGAAACTTCAAATGGAAAGCTTCTGGTCATGAAGGTGGACACAGGAGCATTGACCACAGTGGTGGGAGAACACATCTTTAAATACCTCAGAGAAGGTACCCAGCCACTGAGTCTGGAGAAAACCGCTGCTCAATTAAAAACATATACAGGAGAAGCAATGCAGTTGAAAGGCATCACCTCTATACCTATATCATACAGAAAACAGACAGCTCGGCTGCCAATAATTGTTGTAACAGGAGAAGGACCTAGCCTTCTGGGCTGTGATTGGCTCTTCTATATTGTGCACTTCATTCAACTTCACCTGATGTCTGAATGGCTGCCTTGATCGAGCTCTGTTCTGTTTAACAACATGCTCTTTTTTGTGGCAGTAGTGGCATTCTGCTTCTTTAAATCTACAAGCTTCAAGTGTATGATTCCCCCCACAGAGGTAACACTTTGCTTCTGGGTTACTGGTGAGCTGCTTCCAGCATTTCTTTTGGTTACCTAACAGTAGGAACCATGTCCTGCTTCACTGTAGCCTCCAGGATCTTTGCACCATACCTGGCGGTAGTTTCCTGCCTTAACTGCAGAATGGCGCCATGTTGCACACCCTGCAAAGCCTGCAAGTCCCTCTCAGCATTCTCCATTGCTAGTGCTATCTCCATGGCGCGCTTCAGGTCTACATCAACTTCTGCAAGCAAACAGCGCTGAATGGCATCATCGTTTATGCTGCAAACTAAACAATCTCACAACATATTTAAATTATCACCGAAGTCACAGTGCTCCATTAACTGTTTTAATATCATGATATACATTGCGATTGGCTCACTAGGGGCCCTTACTCAAGAGTTAAACTTGAATCTTTGCATGATCTCAGAGGGTTTAGGCTAAAAATGTCCTATAACGAGGTCAACTAGATCAGTGAAGGATCTGGAACTTGGTGCGTTTGGAACCATTAAGCTACGAATTAGGTTACAGGATTTTTTACCGCAGACACTTAGGAGAATTGCCTTCTGTTTATATAAAATATCGGAATACTCACAGTCGCGAGGTGAGGTGCTGCGTCGGCACTTTTTACCCTCATTGCCAGTTGTAATAAACTTGGAGGGCTGAATTTTCCCCCCGGTGGGGGGGTGGGGGGAGTTGAATGGTGGGCGTGCACAGGCGCGCTTCCGATCGGCATCCTCGATTGGAGGCGTGGCGCCATTTTACATGGGCAGGCCAATTAAGGCCCACTCAGCGTGATGTCTGCACAGAAGTGACATGTGCTCGCTGTGCGGGCAAGGGGGGGGGGAAACCCAAAATCAAGAGTGTGCTCTTTCACGCACGAAAGAGCGCACTCATCTCCCTGAGGCTAAATGCAGCCTCAGGGAGATCAGCTGTAAATGTCAAAAAGATAAAAATAGAAAAATAAAATTTCCCTAACATGTCACATGAGTTGGGACAAGTCCATAATTTTCACAAAAACTTTATTAAAATTTTTTAAAAGCTACATGAAACCTCATCCCGCCATGGATAAGGTTTCATGCTTTTTCCAATTTGCGCCGGGGATCCAGGCCTGCCTACCAACCTTAAGGTTGGACGGGCAGGTCCTTTAATTGCATAATTGGCTCGGCGGGTGTGCAGCTGATTTCGCTGAGCCCCCGCCTTCCTGAAAATTTAAATGTGGCGCGATGACGTCGAGAGTTCCCCCCGATGTCACCACATGTTATTTTACGCGTCGGTGAGCGGGCTCCGCTCCCGCTCGCTGACGTGTAAAATCCTGCCTGGAAAGTTCAAGATGGATTTCTTGTAAGAAACAGTGAACTTTATTAACAGACTTCAGAGGAGGCTACATGCTTGTTCCTAGATCAAGGCTAAAAAGCTACGTCCCTACGTTTCCCCACGCTTAGGGCTGATTGGTCTATATAGTGACATGCTCCCCATAACAGTAAGAAATGGTTTAACTTACAATCATTACAGGGCCTCAACTATTCATCATATTTATTAAAGACTTAGATAATAGATTAGAAAGCCACATATCCAAGTTTGTCGATGACATAAAAATAGGGGACATTGTGAGCATTTTAAAACCTGGAAAATAGAAACGTAACATTATACAGAGATGTGAATAGATCAAGTGAATAGGCAAAACTGGTACAAAAACAAAAAATGCTAGAAAAACTCAGCAGGTCTGACAGCATCTGTGGAGAGAAAGACAGAGTTAACGTTTCAAGCCCATATGACTTTTCTTCAGAGCTAAAGGGAAGGCAAATCTGGTAAATGGCTTTCAATATATGCAATTATGAGGCCATCCACTTTGGACCTAAATGGTATAAAATAGGGTACTGTCTAAATAGTGAAAAACTAGAAACAGTGGTGGTCCAAAGTAGGGTGGAAAGACATTTGGTTTTGTACCAAACAGTCCAGATTTCAGTGCATTGAGCCCCCTTCTGGTACCAGGTGCCCTTGGGCCATTACATTTTGACGCTCACACTGTTTACAATGCCGTGGCCCAGCCTGAGAGAAGGTTCATTCATGGGCATCCATTTAGACATGTGGAGGTGAGTCACAAATGAATAAAATCAAAATCAACCAATTCGTGACTGGATCATTTTGAAAGGTCACCCTACCAGCCTCATTGGTTAAATGTCGGTCATGAAGTCATTTCCAGATAGGCAAGTGCTCACGTTAAAAGGTCCTATCAGATCTGTCCTGTACCCTAATGATGCCGCCCTCAACATTACACAATGTTGTCCTACCGATCTCACTAGCTAATACCAATGTCAGTCATTCAAAATCATTTTCAGGTCAGAGGGTACCTGTGAATAAAGGTCCAAGTGCTGTCCTCATCACATCTACACCCACTACCACAGACCAGTGCAAAATACCTAAGAGAAAGATGTCCAATCTAGAAAGCTCAAAAGAATGTGATTTAATAGAAAAAGCAGGAAGGGAGAGCATCATGCATTGTGCACTTTGTGCTGATGTGATACTGATGTCAGCCACCGAGGAAAGGAGGATGTGAATCAACACATTTTATTGGAAAAGCATAATTGTAACACTCAAAGTGTGGGTAGATCATCATTGAGCCTTTTTAAAATCACTTATATTGCCTCAAAACAATAAAGTATCTCCTGCTGAACTAAATAAGGTCTATCATGCCCTGAGGCACCACCAGTCTTATAGGAGTATTGATCACAGCATAAAGGTTGATAAAAAAATCTACAATGACTCCTCTGTGGTGAGAAATGTGATGTGTGGGAAAACAAAAGTGAAAATATAGAGCAAGAATGTTCTCACGCCATATTCTATACAGAAGCACTTAGATTAGATTAAGGCAAATTATCTTTTCTTTGGAAACTGATGCCTCAAACAAGGGTGCGACAAATTGTTTCCCTTTAGTTTTGAGATATTTCAGTTTTGAGAAGAGGATGCATCATTTACTGTTGGATTTCTATAGTGATAGCCAGGAAACCTTGGGAGCAATGGCGGCAGAAATATTATCCAAACTCAGTGCCTTCGATCCCAGCCTGGGGAAACTTTCCGTGTACTCAGCTAACAACACAAGTATTAGCCATGGAAAGCAGTGTTCATCCAAATCTAAAAGATATTCAAAAGGACATTGTTGCAGCCAACTGTTTAGCTCATATTTTGTACAATGCAACAATGTACGCTGTCAGAAACATTTTTGATTCAGAAAACATCATTCTCAGGGTATATGCTTACTTTAGGATATCTGCAAGCAGAACACAGCAATTGAGGGAGCTCAGTGACTTTGTTGAAGTGGAGGAGTATAGTCTATTGTGGCACATAATGATCAGATGGCTTTCTCTATTGCCACTATTGGCAGATTGCTAGAAACTCGTGACAAGCTACTTCAGAGTGCAGGTAAAGAACAGTGCCCCAAATACTGTGGAGATGCTTTGGGGAATAAGGGTTTGCCAATGAAATGGCTGAGCTTTACTTTTTCTCAGCAACGCTCTGAAACTATTCACAAACTGTTTTGAAGCTTTACAGACCAAGTCATTCAGTGTCCTCACCTTGTTTGAGCTGATGAATTACATGAAGAGGAACCTGGAGAATGCTGTAATATGCTTTTAAAGGATATCAGCATGGCATCATCAGAAGGGAAGTGTGTCATGTGATCCAATTTTAGTTTTACTTTTGCTTTAAAGGAAAGCACAGCACAGACAGCTCTGCTGATCCGTCTTCAAGCTTTATGCCTCTCCATAAATGTTCCGATATTCCTCGTCTTAGTAAATAAACCCACAATTTGTTTGTGCAATTGTGTATGAGTGATTGGTGCCTTTATATCATTATAAAAAACATGACATGGTGTGCAGCAGTGGTTCCTTCTAAACAACATGGTGGTCAGCTTGGTAGCAAGATTCAGTACGGGTATGACCTGGTGAACAGTCTTAGATTATATGGTGTGAGACAACCCTTAATGTTTTGATCAGACGGCAAAGAAGTCGCAGCATTGGAGTGTGTTGAAATCACAGCATGATGACTACACAGAAAAGTTTTGAAGACACAGTGCTGAGACAGTGCTCAAGTAAAGAGCTGTTAAACAGACAAAAATCTCATGGTGAGATTGCAGCGCACAGCCTGTCAGTTCAGTGAGTTGCCCAGCACATCTAGAGGACTAGCAACAAGTTAGCTCGGTCAGGAAAGGCGAGTGACCAGATGTGGGCTGGATCGATAGAGAGAAAAGGAAAGTCTAACAGTCAAAAAAACAAACCAAATCCTCATAAAATTGGGCCAGAGAACATTGTGGTTATAATAGATGGCTTTGGGAGTTGCTGAACAATAAATTGAATAAAACAAGGAGGAAGGTCAAAGGGATATTGTCAGAATGACCACAAAATTCCCCATTTTGAATTGGGATGCAGCTGACCTACTATCTAAATTTAAAACCTTTAAACACCAAATACAATTATGGTTTCTTGATTTAGGTGTGTCTGAACCAGAGAAGCAAGCCATAAAAATTCACTTAGCAATTGCGAATGAGGGTCTATGCGGGCTGAACAGGATTAACAGCAGAAGTGGTAAGAAACCCCAAAAGGGATTGACTACATTGGAAGGTCGGTTCGGAATCAGGTTAAACTTCCGTATTCATTGACTAGAGTTCATGTTATTTTGACGACAACGTACAGAACCTATAGACCACTTCATCAGCCAATGTAGAGAAAAGGGCACATACTGTGAGTTTTTTCAGATGTAGAGCTAGCAGGCAGAATTGTTGAACTGGTGATCGCATCCACTCCCATGGAAAGATTCCAGAAAGATCTGCTAGACAAGCCCAAAACATATAGCATTGAAGAGCTACTTAAAGATGGATGTAAGTACGAATTGATCCTCGCAGGTCAATGAAGCTTACTGGCCCTAAGTACAACTCTAATTATTGATGCACTTACTAGAACAGCCAAACATAGCAAGTCATGTCGAAGGTGTGATCTTCTGCATGTACCAAAAAAATGCCCACCTTTCCTGAATTCTGCGAGGCATGTGGCAGAAAGGGCCATTGACATCGGCAGTGCACTAGAGCAAAGGCTGATGCAGAAACAAAGAGCTGTGCACTGACCCAAACAGACCATACACAACTGGTATTCTAAGCAATAAGGATGACCATCTGGTATCCCATCAGATACATATACATCAGCGACTGATAAACCAGAAAATGACAATGATGTGCACAATGAGACAAAGAGTGGTGAACACATGTTTCACACTGTCAATCTTGTCAAACTTAGGTGCCATCAAAACATCCAAATTGTTTGCCAAGATTCAAGTTACCTGCTCCAAGAAAGTTGGTAACTACTCATTATTGACCAAGACTGACACAGGGCAAGTGCCAACATACTACCTCTGTGAATTCAAAAAGACGCATATCCACAGGCATGGAAGGCCATGGCGAAACCTACTACTGTTAAGCTTTCAGCATACAATGGTTCACTAATTCCAAGTGCAGGATCTATAGTCCTAGAATGCAAGTACAATCAATCCTCCCGGGTGTCTTAGATGTTCTACATCATGGAGACTAAAGGCCAGCAAATATAGGTCTACCAGCATGTCGTGACCTTGCATTAGTGATAATCCATGAAATCAGTCAGAATTCACACATCAGATCAACCTCAGAAGCTACTCCTATCACCTCAGTTCATGACCTAACATTGAAATATCCAGAATGTTTCAACAAAATTGGGTAGTTTTAAGGGGGCTGCAATGTTACACTTGCAGGAAAATGCAGGTTCGTCAATTTATCTGGTACATCTTTCTCAATGCAAATCCCAGCAGCTACGAGAAGAAATGGCAAAATATTCCACACTACAGAAACTGTGGAAAACCAGCATTGAAGGATGGCCTGATTGAATTCAGCATGTCCACAAACACTTGAGACCATTTTGGCCTTATCGGTTTGAGCTAGGCATCTCGCAGGGAGTCATTTTTATAGACAGGCAGATCATCATACCAGAATCTTTGTGACCTGATATTCTTCAACAACTTCATCACTCACACATGAGTGTAGATTAGATGAGAAGACTCATGTGAGAGACAGTCTATTGGCCAGGAATGAACAATGACATTGATATTGTGGTGAAGAAGTGTGAGGCATGTCAAGAACATATGCCAAGTCAGCACAAAGAACCACTGATTCCATAAGAAGTTTCTACTCATCCTTGGTCCAAAGTTGCATTCGACCTCTTCATGTCCATGGCATTGACTTCACTGTATTCGTCAACTACCAAGTACCCCATTATTCAACAATTGCACAATATGTCAAGCGCAACTGCTGCGCACACTCTAAGTGCTATTTTCAGTAAAGTGCAGCAAAGGTTCACCAGACTGATCCTGTAACTGTAATCTTCCAAAATTCCCCCAATTTGGGAACCGTACCTTTAGTTTGGAAAATTGCATGACACTCTGCTATTTAAGAAAGGTGAGAGAGGGAAATATGGACTTACGGCAGGATTGTCTTATGAGGAGAGAGTGGGCCGACTAGGCCTATATTCACTGGAGTTTAGTAGAATGAGAGGAGATCTCATTGAAACATGTACATTTCTGACAGGAATGGACAGACTGGATGGAGGGATGATATTTCCTCTGGCTGGGGTGGGGGGATCTAAAACAAGGGGTCACAATGTCAAGATACAAGGGCTGAATAACCTACTCCTGCTCCTATTTTCAATGTTTCTGATTATAGATGGGTTAGCCTAAC
Source organism: Cetorhinus maximus (assembly GCF_964194155.1). NCBI lineage: Eukaryota > Metazoa > Chordata > Chondrichthyes > Lamniformes > Cetorhinidae > Cetorhinus > Cetorhinus maximus. Next base: position 104,320,924 of record NC_135885.1, read on the forward strand.
ATCTGTTGTCAATAAATTACTAAAGTCTATGATTAGGACTGAGATGAAGAGAAACTTCCTCATTCAGAGGGTGGTGAACCTGTGGAATTCTCTACCACAGAAGGCTGTGGAAGTCAAGTCACTGAATATATTTAAGAAGAAAATAGGTAGATTTCTGGACTCTAAAGGCATCAAAGGGTATGGAAAGAGCGCAGGAGTACGGCGTTAAGATATATTGAATGGCAGAGCAGGCTCGAAGGGCTGAATAACCTACTCCTGCTCCTATTTTCAATGTTTCTGATTATAGATGGGTTAGCCTAACATCTGTTGCCAATAAATTACTAAAGTCTATGATTAGGAGTAAAATTACTAAATACTTTGAAAATTTTCAGCTGATCAGACATAGCCAGCCTGATTTTATGGAGGGTAAGTTATACCTGATGAACTGATTGATTTTTTGAAGTGGTGACTAAAGTAGTGGACGGGAAATGTTTGTGGGTGTAATTTATATCAACTTCCAAAAGTATTTAATAAAGTCCCAGATACCTAAAGTCCAAATGCTAAAATTGAAGCCAGGTTTTTGACCTGATTTGGAAATTGGCTGATTGGCAGGAGATAGAGTGTAGGGGTAATGGATAGGTAAAATCATTGGCAGGATGTGACTCATGGGGGAAAATTTTCCCCCCGTTGGGGGGGTTGTGCGGGGGTGGGCGGGGGTGGGTGCGAACCCGATCGGTGCCCCCGATCGGAGCCGCACCACCATTTTACGTGGGTGGGCCAATCAAGGCTCGCCCAGCGTGATGTTCGTCCAGAAGTGCTGTGCGGGCAGGGGAGGATTCCCTGGCACATGCACTCGAAAGAGCGCAGAAATCTCCCTGAGGCACAGAGGCGCCTCAGGGAGATTAGTTTGATATTTAAAACTGAAATAAAGTCCTTAAAAACTTTTAAAACATGTCCCCTCATGTGACACTGTCACATGAGCTGGGACATGTCAAAGAATTATTTCTAAAATTTTTATTGAATTTTAAAACGCTTCATGAAACCTCATCCCACCCGTGGATGAGGTTTCATGAAGAATGCAAAGGCCGCCTGGGCTCTTTGCCTGCCCGCCAACCTTAAAGTTGGACGGGCAGTTCACTTAATTGCTTAAATTAGTTTTTAACAGGCCTTAATAGGCCCTTGACAGTTTGGCGGGCATGTAGCCCGCCTGCCGAACTGGAAATCTAAATGACGCGCAGTGACGCCGGGAGGCCCGCCCAATGTCACCACGCGTCATTTTACACATCGGCAAGCGGGCCCCGCCCCCACTCACCGACCGGAGAATTCAGTCCATTGTTTCCCACAGGAATCCTTGTTGGGGCCTGTGATAAACTTGGAGAGTGCGGGACGGATTTCTTATAAGAAACAGTGAGCTTTATTAACAGACTTCAGAGGAGGTTACATGCTTGTTCCCAGATCAAGGCTAAAAAGCTCTGCCCCTAAGATTCCCTGCATTTAGGGCTGATTGGTCTATACAGTCACATGATCCCCATAACAGTAAGAAATGGTTTAACTTACAATGATTACATTCTTCCCCCTTTACTTTTTTTTTAACGCCCTTATTTACAAAGCATCTTAACCCATATTATATACAATTATATACAGTTCATGCCATTATAAATTTAGTCTTTGAGGAGGTTTTCAGATTCGGGTAGGGTGATGCAACTCTACAACTGGAGGTTCCTCCATTGGATTGACTTAAACAGGAACCGCAGCTTCAGGGATATCCTTAACAATGGCAGTTCAAAATTATTTATTTCAACAGAGACACTAGGTATGTCTATTCTTTGTCGACCTGGTACCTCTGGGGTCAAAGATTCAACTTTGATTTTAGGTGGAGTAACTGGTTGTTCGGGGGTTTCTCAACTTCTGAGATGATCCACATGTTTCCTAATGTTGTGGTATCTTTGATGAACAAACCACAGGAGGCTCAGGTACAGGTTACGAATGTTGATTTGAGCAATTGCAAGAAGAGAGCCACCTCAAAGCAGCTTGAGGTAGAACTCTACCAAATCACAAGTATACAGCTTATTTATATACTACTGATCACGTTTCCAAACTTGTCAACATCTAGGTACACACATCCCCCTACACCCAGGCAGAGCTTTCTCCCCCAATCTAAGCTGGAACCATCTGGCCTTTCCTTATCTGTTGACGAGCACACTTAATCTATATTATTTTCATCCTCTGGCTTCAGTCCGGTTCCCTTGGCCTTTCTGTTGTTTGCAGGCCCTAAGGCTATGCAAGGTTAATCTGGTAACCTTTAACTGTTAATGTGCTTGGTAGCACTGGCTGCCTGGAGATTTTAAGTAATTCATTCCCTTTCAATAAATTCTTACTGTATTTCTTCTAACAATCCTGTTTTCCACTTCTACTTGATAAGATAAAGGTCCTGTGTCAGAGACGATTGTACCAGGGACCCATCTTGGTCCAGTTGCAAAATTTTGTACAACAACTGCCTCTCTCACAGTAAAATCTTAACCTTTGCTGTGAATGTCATGATTCTCTTTATGACTACCCTGGTTTCTTTCCACCTTCTCCACTAAATTAGGGAATACTAGACTCAATTTTGTACGACGTTGGCACTTCATTAACAATTCTGAAGGTGTTAAACCAGTGATCACATGAGGCCTTGTGCAATAAATGAACAGAAATCCTGAAATTCATGTTTCCAATATTCCCTCTGCTAGTTTCTTCATGCCTGTTTTAAAGGTTTGTACTGATCTTTCGCCAACCCATTAGACGAGGGATAATAGTGCTGTGCTGATGTGTTTAATCCCATTTAGGTTCACAAATCTTTGGAATTCAGTGCTAGTTAATGCCATGCCATTGTCTGACACAATAACTTCAGGTAAACCATGAACACTGAAACTCTGGTGCAGTTTTTCAATGATTGCAGACAAAGTAGGTGATCTCACTTCAAACATGTACATCCATTTGGAATGTGCGTCAATAATCACAAGAAACATGGTACCCAGAAATGGACCTACATAGTCTAGAAGCAGTCTAACCCAGGGTCGACCAGGCCACTCCCACAGATGCAGTGGAGCTGAAATGGGCAACTTCTGCTGTTGCTGGCACTGGTGACAGTGTTTCACCATTTTTTCCATTTCACTGTCTATACCTGGCCACCAGATATAACTTTGTGTGATCATCTTCATTTTTGAAATACCAGGGTGCACACTATGGATTTCTTTCAATAATAGTTCTCTTCCTTGCACAGGGATAACCACTCTTGCTCCCCTTAACAAGATACCATCTCAACAACTCAGTTCAGATCTACGTACAAAGGATGGTTTCAATTCTTCAGGGACTTGTGCATTTGACCATCCTTGTAATGCTTGTTCGCGGACTCTTGCTAAAATTAAGTCCCAATTTGTCCAATTCTTTATCTGTCTCACACAGACTGGTGAGGAGTCCAGGAAATTCAACGCAAGTATTACCTCTTGAGGTACTGGTACGTGTGTAATACTTTCAGGCAAAGGGAGACAACTGAAGCTTCTGAGACAACAGAAGGGAAACAATTGAGAAAACATTTGCTGTATACATAGCCGGACGGTACATAAAAGTGTACTTGTATGCCGACAAAATTAAAGCCCATCTTTGAATTCTAGCAGAGGCTATCGGTGGGATTACCTTATCTTCATTAAACAAACCCAACAGTGGCTTGTGATATGACACTATGGTGAAGTGTCGACCGTGTAAATATTGATGGAACTTCTTCATTCCAAACATGATAGATAAGCTCTCTATTTCCATTTGTGAGTATCCTTTCTCGGCTGCAGAAAGGGTTCTGGATACATATCCTATCGGTCTTTCAGAGTTGACTTCTGTTTTTCCTTCTTATGTTTGTCATAGGGCGGAATTATCCCAGATTTACACTAAGCATTCTAATGGGGCTGGGGACATAAAACGATATTTTACCCACTGGCCGCAATGACTGCAGGTTTTCGCACCGTATCACCCCAAACCTGCTGCATTACTTATGCATTCCCAAGAAACACACCATTTCGATGGCGATCCCATTTATATAGCTATCATAGCTATCACCTCGTCACTTCATCACACCGGGCACCATTTTTAAAGTCCAGCTGCACTTCCAGTGCTTCCAGCCAATGACTCTTGCGGGGAAGATGCCCACGGAAGGCAAAAAAACTGCAGCCCCCAGGTTTAGTGACCCATCACTGGAATGCCTTTTGGATGCCGTGGAGGCCTGCTGCGATATCTTCTACCCCCGCCCTGGCCGCAGGATGGGCAGCAGTGTGACCAACCAGGCTTGGGAAGAAGTGGCAGTGCTGATCAGTGCCAATGCTGCACAGAAGAGGTTGGCCATCCAATGCAGATAAAGGATGAATGATTTCATCTGTGCAGCCAAGGTATGGCAATCATCTCAACACTCTAAACTCACTACTGCTATGGCAAGTATACTCTTTCTTAGGTAAGGAGACCAAAACTGCACACAATACACCAGACATGGTCTCACCAAGGCCCTGTACAGCTGCAGTAAGACATCCTTGCTCCTATTCTCAAATTCTCTGGCAATGAAGGCCATCATACCATTTTCCTTCTTAACTGCTTGCTGCACCAGCATGCTTGCTTTCAGTGATTGGTGTGCAAGGGCACCCAGGTCCCTCTGTACATCAATATTTCCCAATCTATCACCATTTAAATAATATTCTGCCATTCTGTTTTTCCTACCGAAATGGATAACTTCGTACTTATCCACATTATACTGCGTCTGCCATGTATTTGCCCAATCACTCAACCTGTCTAAATCACCTTGAAGCCTCTTAATACCCTCCTCATCCCTCACATTCCCACCAAGTTTCATGTCATCAGCAAACTTAGAAATATTACATTTGGTTCCCTTATCCAAATCATTGATACCTACTGTGAATAGCTGGGGTCCAAGCACTGATCACTGTACCCCACTAGTCACCACCTGCCACTCTGAATAAGACCCATTTATTCCTACTCTCTGTTGCCTGTCTGCTAACCAATTCTCAATCCATGCCAATGTATTACCCCCAATCCCATGTGCTTTAATTTTACACACTAATCTCTTAAGTGGGAATTCATTAAAAGCTTTCTGAAAATCCAAATACATCCTCTGAGTCTCCCTTTTCTATTCTGCTAGTTATATCCCCAAAGAACTCCAGTAGGTTTTTCAAACATGATTTCCCTTTCATAAATCCATGTTGACTTTGTCTAATTCTGTTGATATTTTCAAAGTGCCCTGTTATTACATCTTTTATAAGCATTTTCCCTACTACTGATGTTAGGCTAACCAGTCTGTAATTCACTGTTTTCTCCCTCCTTTCTTAAATAGTGGGGTTACATTTGCCACCCTCCAATCCGCTAGGACTGTTCCAGAACCTACAGAATTTTGGAAGGTGACAACCGACGCATGCACTATTTCCATGGCCGCCTCCTTTGGTACCCTGGGATGTAGATTATCGGGCTCTGGGGATTTATTGGCTTTTGGTCCCATTCATTTCTCCAGCACTATTATTTTAGTAATACTAATTTCCTTCAGTTCCTCCTTCTCACAAGACCCTTGGTTCCCTAGTATTTCTGGGAAGTAATTTGTGTCTTCCTCTGTGAAGACAGACCTAAAGTAGTTGTTTAATTGCTCTGCCGTTTCCTTGTTCTCTATTAGAAATACTCCCATTTCTGACTGTAAGGGACCTACATTTGTCTTCACTAATCTTTTTTCTTTTTACGTATTTACAGAAGCTTTTACAGTCTGCTTTCATGTTCCTTGCAAGTTTACTCTCATACTCTATTTCTCCCCTCTTAATCAATCTCTTGACCCTCCTTTGCTGAATTCTAAACTGCTCCCAATCCTCAAGCTTGCTATTTTTTCTAGCAACTTTATATGACTCCTCTTTGGATCTAAGTCTATCCTTAATTTCTTTTGTTAGCCATGGTTGGAATACTTTTCCCATTGTGTTTTTGCACCAGAAAGGAATGTATAACTGTAGTAATGTATACATTCATCCTTAAATATTAGCCATTTCCTATCCACCGTCATGCCTTTTAATGAAGTTCCCCAATCTATCTTAGCCAACTCATGCCTCATATCTTTGTAGTTTCCTTTGTTAAGATTTAGGACCCTAGTTTCAGATCAGACTACTTCACTACTTCACTGATGATAACATGATAGAATTTCCGAATGAAAAATTCTATCATGTTATCATCACTGTTCCCGAAAGGACCCTGCACAACAAGGTTATTAATTAACCCCTTCTCATTGCACAATAACAAATCTAGGATAGCCTGTTCCCTAGCTGGTCACTCGACATACTGGTCTAAAAAAACCATCTCGTACACATTCCATGAATTGATCCACCACAGTATTATTGCTGATTTGGTTTGCCCAGTCTATATGTAGATTAAAGTCACCCATGATTTCTGAAGAACCCTTGTTACATGCTTCTTTAATTTCCTGTTTAATGCCACCCCCTACCTTATCACTACTGTTTGGAAGCCTATAGACAACTCCCACTAATGTTTTCCACCCTTTGTTGCTTCTTAGCTCCACACAGGCTGATTCTATATCTAGATTTTCTGAGCCAATATTCTCTCTCACTATTGCACTGATTTCATCCTTAACTAACAACTCCACACCACCTCCTTATCCTTTTTGCATGTCCTGCCTAAATATCAAGTACCTTGGATATTCAGTTCCCAGCATTGGTCACCCTGCAGCCATGTCTCTCTAATCGCAATCATATCGTATCCGTTTACATCTATTTGCACTGCTAATTCATCTACCTTATTGTGAATGCTCCGTGCATTCAGATACAATGCCTTTAGACTTGTCTTTTTAACATTTTTACACATTTCTTTGTACTATGGCCCGATTTGCTGCTAGCCCTTATTTTCTCTGCCTTCCACTTTTGCTTTCTACTTTTCTGTCTTTCATTCCTATCTTTGTTTCCCTCTCTTGTATCTCCCCATTCAGGTTCCCATCCCCCTGCCAATCTAGCTTGAACCCTCCCACAGTACTAGCGAAAACCCCTGTGAGGATACTGGTCCTGGTCCTGCAGGGGTGCAACCCGTCCAGTTTGTACAGGTCTCATCTTCCCCAGAATCAGTCCCAATGCCTCAGGAATCTAAATCCCTCCCTCCTACACCACCTCTCCAGCCAAACCTTCATCTGGTCTACTCTCCTATCCCTGATCTCGCTAGCATGTGGCACTGGGAGTAATCCTGAGTTTATTACCTTTGAGGTCCTGCTTTTTAATTTATTTCCTAGTTCCCTATATTCTGCTTTCAGGACCTCATCCCTCTTTTTACCTATTTGCACCAATATGGATCACATATGTTCACCCTCCCCCTTCAGAATGTCCTGCAGCCACTCAGTGTCACCCTTGACTTTGGCACCAGGGAGGTAACACACAATCCTGGTGTCACACCTGTAGCCGCATAAGTGTTTATCTGTTCCCCTTACGATAGAATCCCCTATCACTATTGCTTTCCTACTCTTTCCCCCCAGTCTCTGTGCAGCTGAGCCACTCATGGTGCCATGAACTTGGCTCTTGCTGCATTCCTCTGAGAAACCACCTCCCACAGCAAAATCCAAAATGGAAAATCTATTTGAGAGGGAAATGGACCCAGGGGACTCCTGCACAACCTGCCTAATGCTTTTACTCTGTCTGGCGGTCACAGATACCCTTTCTGCCTGTGATGTGACTCCCTCACTGTACGTGCTATCCACAAAGATCTCATCCTTGCAGATGCTCCACAGTGACTCCTGGTGCAGCTCCAGTTCCGAAACATGAATTTTGAGTAGCTGAAGCTGGAGACACTTACTGCATACATGGTCATCCTGGACTCCGGAAGCATCCCTGACTTCCCACATCGCACAGGAGGAGCATTCCACTTGGACAAACTGCCCTGCCATGACTTACCCTTAAATCACTCCCTTTACTTTTACTTTCTATAGCTTAAAGAATATTATGGACAGGAGAAATACATACCAGGTCCTACTTACTAAAGCCATCGCTCTTCTCACTGAGGAAAGGTAGAAAATGAAAAGATCACCTCCTTCGCTCTTCAGTGAACTCCCTCTCTCACCAAACTCCAAATGAAGCACTCTAATGCAGCACTTCAGTGCAGACAAAAGCCGCACTGTAGATAGCTTGCTTTTATCCTGCCTGAATCCTGCTTCTGAAAACCTGTTTAAGCCAGTTAACTAATTTATTGTACAAGCACAGCCCCTGTTTTAAAGCTGGGTGAAAACTCACCTTCTCCTAGCCCAAAGAGCAACTTTTAGTTAGTTGCTAACTTAAAGGGAGATTAGACTTTAGATAGAAATTTACCCTTAAAAGCCTCTCTCCCACCAAACTTGAACTGAAGCACTCAATGCAGTCCAAAGCAGCGCTCCTGATCCTCCTGATTGTTGTAAAGAGGCATTTTCTCTCGATCTGGGTTGTATATAAAGGCACAATCTACCATGCTTTTCTCTGGGCTGCTAGCTGGGGACTTGTATGTCAGAATTGTCCACAAGTTTGCCATTTTGGCCTTAAGCTAGGACTGACCAAATGCTGAGATCAGGTCAAAAGGCATAGCTCTGACATCAATGCTGCACTTTTATGACAGGATTATCAAGAGATACTCTTTAGAACATGAGAGCATCTCAAAATCATGGGTGATCCAGCTCTAATATGACCACCACATCTTGCTTGTGGTGGTCATCTCAAGGTGCGGGGAAGTCCTCTCAGAGATTGGGGATTGGTAGGAAATCACACAAGTGCTGAATCAAAAATCAAAAGATTACTCAAGGATTGAAATCCTATTTCCAGGTTATCCACACAAAAAATAGATGGACTAATCAGAAGGGCATATAGGTAATTGTTTAATTGCTCCCTAAAGTTTTCTGAGAGAGGCTCATCTGCAACAGCAGGATGTGTTTTCTGATAAAAACAAAAAGCTAAAAGCTACTGCGGATGCTGGAAATCCAAAACAAAATAAAAACAGAATTACCTGGAAAAACTCAGCAAGTCTGGCAGCATCGGCGGAGAAGAAATCAGTCAACGTTTCGAGCCCTCATGGCCCTTCAGCAGAACTGAAGCATAGTTTCAACAAGGGAGAAATATAAATTGGTTTAAGGTGGGTGGAGGGTAATAATGCAGGATCAATGTTTTCTGCTTTTCAGCTAAGTTAGACCAATTATCTCTGTGTGACTCCTTGCCACAGCAGTCAAATTAATATAATGGCTGCAAAATCTGGATGTGAAGCACTTGTTTTTTGGCACTATAGGTGCAATCCTGGTTCCAAAATGAGGTCCGTGCCTTGAATACAAACCTCTGATGCAGGTGACACCGGATGCCATTTTGGTGAAGGCATTAGTGTGGGTGATGAGAGCATGCACTGGAAGTATACAAAGTAGGCATTTTGTGACTTCTGTCAGCATGTAACACTAATTTGATGCCGGCGGTGCCATTTCCAGCTGCAATGTTCCAGCTTCATTAAGGAGAGATGCTCACTCAAATCTTCCACCTCTTAGGGCCAGAACTGCATCCTCAAAGTAGGGCGAGGATGGCATTGCCAGTAGCTGTAAAGTGATTGTAGCCAGGAACTTCTTTGTGTTATGCTCCTTCCAGGGAGCAGGAAACATCTCCAACATCTCGCAATCTGCCATCCATTGGTGTAGAAGGGTAATGTATGCCACGAGAGGGGAACATATTGCCTTCTCACTTTCCAAAGAAAACGAGGCATAATGTGCATGTGGTTTTGTGGGCTTGCAGGCTTCCTCCTGATGCACGGTGCCAGTGAATGCATGCATGCTGCTTTGCAGGCTCCACAACTAAATTCAGAGATGTATTACAAGTGCAAAGTCTCTCACTCCTTCAATTTGCAATTATGGCAGTAATCACAATGTCTTTGTCCTGTACCAGTTAGCTGTCTGACAGTCCCGCTTCTAAGGAACCCTCTGAAGTGCGCTTAGTATCAGCATTGAACTGGTGGTTGTGAGGGCCAGAATGAGTGACGAAGCTTCTTCATCATCAACCTCATTTTCCTCCATCAATTCTTGCTCTTGCATCATGGCTTAAATCTTGGGTATCTGCAAGGAAAAAGGCACAAGGGTAAGGTTGTTTTGAGAGGCTGGGGGGAAAACAAAAGGTGCATGTCTAATTGCCTGTAGCTTGTACAATTGACGAAAATGCGGAATATAGGGAAGTGGGATGTGAGATGGAGGATTCAGTATTAGCTGGCATCTTCGTACCTCTTCAGTTGCTTCACCCCTAACGTTGGCCATGGCCTCACTTATGGTTGGTCCTATAATTGATAGTGCCACTTCCCTCACTGGGTGAGGACATATTACTAAGCCTGTCCCTGCCAGTTAGTTCCCATTGCTTTCAGTTGTGTGCCACTTGTTCTGCGAGAGCTATATTTTAATCAGTGTCATGTAATGTGATGGCAACTCACAATGACACCCCTAAAGACACTTCATAATTCTTCCATAGAGTTTGTAATAGCAGAAGTTGCTCTAAATTACCTTACCAGTAAGTTAAATGCCAAGCCCTTTAAGTAATACCAGTGCTGCTAATACCCGTCTTGCGGTTGAATACAAGTTCTTTGGTGAGTAACAAGCGAATGTGCAGAATGGATCTGTGAGTTCCACATTTGTAGTGTGTCAAATCATAATGGTTTGGCATCATGACAGAATCATTTGGGAAGCTTCAGGTGTGTCCAGGGCACACACACATGAACACTCTTCCCAGCATGGACTGCTCCGCTGGCCAAATCCGAGGGCTTCCAGCTTCCGTAGCACCATCTCCGGCAGTACAGCAGATCCAAATTTCACACCCAGCATCACCGACCATTTGGGTCTTGATGGCCCGGATCTTCTGATCAGCAGCAATCATTGTTGGATTGCGCTCTGCTCAAAAACTCTTCGGACTTGACGCTGCACCACATTTCTTCTGGGACCTTCTGAGCCTGGCTTTTCCAGAAATGTGGAGAGCAGCATCCCCCAGAGAGTTGTGTAATAGTGTAGAAGAGTCAGGAGATGACAGGGCACACCCTCTTTTTTTCAGAAAGAGCTGAATGGGTGAATGGATGAATGATTGAATGAGTGAGGTTTTGTAACTGGGTAAGTGGTTGAGGTAGATGAGGTGGGTAAGTGGGTAGGGGATGAGGTGGTAGGGGGTGAGGTGGGTAGGGTGGGTGGGGTGGCAAGTTGGTGAGATGGTACTGGGTGAAGTGGTTGGTGGGTGAGGTGGTAGTCATGTCTGGAGGGTAGTTGGGTGGTCAGGGGGCTATTTGGGTCAGGTCAGGTTTGGCCTGTAGTCAAGTCAGATGAGCAGGGTAGCCAGGTGGTCAGGGGGCAGCCAGGTGACAGGGGTGTAGTCGGACTGGAGTAGTCAGGTGGGTCAGGTGGTATAGCTGGGTGGTTAGTGGTGTAGTTGGGTGTTCCAGTTTGTAGGGGGGATGGGTAGTCGAGTTTGTTTGAATCAGGAGGTAGGTGGGTGTTTGGGGGACAGTCGTGGGGGTCAAAGGGGTCATCAGGGGGCCAGAGGGTAGTCAGAGGGATAGTTGGGATCAGTCTGAGTGTTCTGGAGGGGTCAGTTGTAGAGTTACCCAGGAGTTAGACTAGGTTTTAATCTGCCTAATATTTCCTTGGTAGCTACCCAGGTAAGTGCATCGGAACTGTTCAAAGTCTCCCACTCTATCTCAGAGTTGGAGACATTTGCAGGGGGTCCTGGGGAGCAGGGGAATTGCCCATCAGACATTGAAGCTTCTCGGGCAATTCCTAGATAGGTCAGCGCATCAGGACTTGCGCAGAGTCCTGACTCGCATCTTTGTCCTGCATCAGTCTCCGATGAACCAGAGACCGGAAGATTTGGGCCACTGAACTGGTGTCAGCTGTGTTATTGTATGACCTTTGTATAAAGCATTGTGCAAACATTTTCTGGAATATTTACAGCTCACAAAAAGTATATTTTCCATCATATTTTGGCAGCATTCAGATATGCTCTTTGTCCTGTGTCAAACCTGTGGAGAGACAATTAAATGAGTTATTTAAGCTGAGTATATTTTGTTAAGGAATATTTGGATGAAATAATCTCATATAATGCATAGAAACTATAAAAAGTTGCATTAAAAATGGAAATGGAATAATGGAGCAATATGCCCCAGACAAAGAGAACATTCTTCCAAGTTAGTGAATCATTTACATTATTTGTTTTGGCAAATATCGCTCCTATGACATTTTTCTTGATCATTCCTGTTCCTCAACACAGACTTTTTATGCTGAGGAGCATTGACAATGAAAGGTTTAAGATATGTTTATTCAGAATCAGCATTTGTTTTCCTTCACTTTCCCTGGCATTGTTAGCACCATGAGAAGCAAGTCAGCTTGAATGAATCACATCATCAGTGACTTCATCTTCCGTAGGGGGTAGCTATGGTAATGTACAGAGTTTTCATTGTACCAAAGAAGCCCCATTCTTAATATGTTAATTGATTAAATAACATGTTAACTTGTTACATCTTCCTGCTGCATAATAAGTCCGAGACAATGGGGCCATAAAATTAGGTGCCATGCCATGGGCACTATTTCTAGTGCCTACCTGGTCACCCCTACCCCACCGCAATTTTACCAGAGGCAGAGGAGGTGTTAGGAGGCCCGCCCACCTAGTGAGGCCCTTAAGTTGCCAATAAATGGCCATTTAAGGGCCTCCTCCCACCCCTACTGGGATTTAACCTGTGCTGGGAGCGGCCCACACCGAGTTTGCAGCCCAGCAGGTTTCGGTGCTGAGGCGGATGCCCTCTATGCCCAACGGAGACCCTCCTGCCCTGTGTTTCCGCTCTCCTTTGCTGTCCAGCCTGGCCCCTTACCTACCTTGCCCCCCTCACTGGGGCTGGACCCAGTGAGACCTTGGACTTACCTTAAAGTTGGGCCATCACAGCTTTGGGACTTGCAGCAGTGGCACTGCTGGGACCAGTGAGCTGCTGGCCAGTCAATTGGCTGGCAGCTCTTGAAGGGAGGACTTCCTTCAAAGATGGAGATTAAAGTCCCACCTTGAGCCAATTAATGGCTCGACGGCTATTAAATGGCTGTGGGGCAAGCTCACCCCACAAACCCCTCCCCCCAACCCCCCAATAAAATCCCATCCAATGTTTCCAAAAGAAACTCAAGGTACTCAAGGTGTAATATGCACATTACAATGAATGTGTAATAAAATGAGCTCCATTAAAGGCCTTAAAATGGTAAGGGGATGTGATTTGCACTTTGGAAAACTGACAGTTGTGAATGAGATGCTTATTATATAAGCAATCTTATTTTCTTCCCCATTCACTTCAACAACAGGTGGCTGATCCACTATTGCCAGCTCTCTGCTTCAGGCAAAGATGAAAATTTATCTCAAATTATAAGTAAAATTTGGGGCAAGCAAGTTATATCACAGATTAATGAGTAAAATTATCACATATTTTGCATCCGTGTGAGTGGTGCTTTGTATCCTAAAGATAACACCATTGAAACTACAACACTTGCTCAGTACTATACTGGGAGTGTCAGCCTTGAGTTAAGTTGCTAGAATGGTGTTTGAGCACAGAATGTTATGACAGAGGTGATATTGCTACCATTGAACATAGATTAACATTGACAACCTGAGAAAATACCCTTTTTATGCACTATTGCCTAACTTATGTTGTATAAATCTCCAGTGACAGCCTGAAATGTTCCTGATTTCTACAAATTAAAAGCTTTGCTCCTTAACTGCTGGAGCAGTGCAGGGTGAGTTGTGGTAAGCGGGCTCCAACTTGTGTTACAGCATGCTACAAATTTTTAATATGTCCTCTTACGAGAAGTGCAACCTCCTGCTGCAATGTTCCTCACTGAAATACAGGGAACTCACTCTAGGGGCTGAATTTTCTGTTCGATGGGCGGGCGGAGCTGAAGCTATCGCGGGTGGCCGCAGACCTGAACGCAGGCGGTGATCGGGTCCACGCTGCCATTTTGCACAGACGGGCCAATTAAGGCCCACCCAGTGCATTTCCCACTCCCGTGAAGAGCGGGTCTTTTAAAATTGCGGCGGGCGTGTATGGACCGCCAGGTCCAACGAGGACCCGGCAGTCTGTATAAAGAAAGGCCAGGCAGCCTCCTTCAGGCTGATCACCAGGGCCAGCTGTAGGTCGTACCGCAGGGGGCCTGCACAGTAGGCTGTCGTAGAGGGAAGGCCAGAGAAGCAGGGCAGGCTGCAGGGTAGGCCAGCGGGAGGCTAATGAGCCCCTCTCTTCCCTGATGACTGCCTTGCTGCCCTTCTCGAGGAGGTGGCAGCACAGCGAGAGGTCCTGTTTCCCCAGGATGGGAGGAGGAGGCCCCCACATGTGACGAAGCGTGCCTGGGAGGAGGTGGCGGAGGTGGTCAATTCCTGGGATGTGGTGCGCCAAACGTGCATCCACTGTTGCAAGCGCTTCAACGATTTGTTGCGCTCTCAAAGGGTGAGTACCATGTTGGCCTTGGCCATTTAACCCAGCAGGTAGCCTTAGCCTTTGAGGGCCCCCCTCTTAGTGTCATTACTGCATTGACTCATGTTAGGCATTTGGTACACGCTGGGTGGTCAAGCAGATAGTCACCATGCTTACATTAGCCTTAGTGGTTAATGAGAAGATGGGTTCTCCCCCATGTGGTGGTCTTCGTCATACTTGAGTAGTCTGGGAGCAATCTGCAGGAGAGGTAGCTAGGCGCAGACTCATAACTCCAACAGATGTCTTATTCATGGTGATGAGATCGTGGAAGGGGAGCCTCAAGGTGTCATGGCCAAGAGCCATCTGGTGCCCTCGGTGCCGCACCTAGTTGCGCTGCCTTGCTATGGGAGCTAAGACCCGTGTGTTATTGAAAGTGATGGATGCCGAATATGTCCAAGGTGTCCGTTGGGGGTGGGGTGGTGGGTTGAGAGCAGCCGTAATATCTTTTGGCGACCAATCACCAGTAGTGTGGACAGGAGGCACTGGAGGCCTCAGATGGGCCACTGTGATTGGGGTGCAGCGTGCGCGTGCAGAGTACATGAGCGATCAGCCCCAATAAATGGTATTCTCTGTTCTGCAGGAGAAAACTGCGCACAACATACACGAGCATTTGCGCACTGGTGGTGGCCAGGCCCAGCTTCTCATCCTGAGCCGTTTTGAAGTGCAGGCCCTGTAGTTGGAAATCTGCCATACACCCAGGTCGATAAGTGTCAGTGAGGTTGGGGTGCAGCGGCCAGGTATTTGAGGCCCACAGTCCCATCTGCTCTGTCTTCCCACCATCCAAAGCAGTGATGATTTCTGCAATCATTAATGCAGCAACACTGCTCATTCACACACTGATACACTCAGCTGTGTGGGTCATACACAAAGGTCCCTCGGCCCTTTGAGGAAGCACATCTCTAGCACCTTCCAAAGTCACCTTACCCCATTTCTGACCATTATCCCCTTGGCCTTGCCATGGCATCACTGTTGCACATCCAAATATTTATTGCATCTTAGGATGGTTTGTACCTCCACCACTCTTTCAGCCAGTGCATCCCACATTATTCTGTCCAAAAGTTCCTCATCACCTCACCTGTCAACCTCATGCCCCTCACCTTAAATAAATGCCACCAGGTTAGTCACCCCTTCACCAAGGGGAAATATTGCTTTCTGTCCACCTGGTCAATGCCCCTCATAATGGTATGAAGCTGTCCACATGCCCAGCAAGGTCCCTGTAATCGTGCTTACTTCCCACAGTCCTACCATTTCTCCTGTGTTCCCGTACCTTGCTTGTCCTGCCCAACTGCTAAACCGAACACTTATCCACATAACATTCCATGTGGCATTCCTTAGGCCACCTGACCAGCCTCTCTGTATCTGCCTGTAATGTTTGGGCCTCCTCTTGACTATTTACCACCCCACCAATGTTCGTCTCCTAAGGTTCTGGAAGGTTGAGCGCATTGTGAGCCTGGGGGTAAAGGGATGAATAGTGTTACTGATTGAATGCTAACTGATCCACCGTCCTTGTTAATTTCAGCATCATCAGAGCATGGCCGCAATGTGGACGTCCAGATTCCCTCTTCCATACCCGAGGGGCGTCAATTGTCATGAATGCCACACCATTTCTGCGAGGCAGGCACCAGCGCAGCAACTACTACATCGGTGGGAATTGTAATATCGGCTAGTGTCCCGGGGCACAGTGGAGAGGGCACTTCACAAGTGCTGGAGGAGATGGCACAGACAGAGAGTGCCGATGGCGCCAGCAGCCGGAGGACTGCAGGGGACCAGGCACTTGCTGAGTCGGGCCGTGACGATGTGCCTCTGGAGTCGTCCGCCACACAGCAGCTGCAGGAAAAGCGGCCGGGTCTGCGGGAGCATCTGGGAGTGTTGCATGAGAGTTTGCTTCATTTGATCTCCGTAGTGGAGGAATCCAGTCAGTGATGGCATGAACCTCATGTCAGAGAGTCAGGCTTCCTCCATGGAGAGATTGGGAGATTGGTGACTGTCATGGAGAGGGGCTTCCAACAGAATAATCAGCTTCTGCTGGGGTTATGCTTGGACCTGCAAGCCCTCACAGCACTACTGGCCACAGGTGGTCATTGGCAATGTGGGAGGTGTTCTGGCTACCAACTGTCCCAGTTTGGTGCCCATCCATCTGCGGTGAGCAGAGAGGTCCAAAGCGACCTCACGTCGGTGCAGCAGCTGCCTGTCATCTTTGCGGGCCCCTCTCAGCGCGCTCTGGATAAGGGCAGCAGCTCCTCCGCCCCTCTGCCAGTGACCGTTGCACCTGTTAAGGCTGCGATGACTGGGGAGGTACCAGCTGTGGAACTGGCAACTCCCTCCCAGGCGGGGACAGCACAGGCTCCACGGCCAGAGGATGTCCGCCAAGGTCATCGAGGCCGACAGGTCAGTAGAGTCAGCAGGCTGTCTCACAAGCCACTCCGAGCGATGGGGCAGCACCTATATGAAGCACCCGCAAACATAAGCATAAGGCATGTTAGGCACACCATGGGTTTCTCAATGGTGCTTTTCTGTTGGCCCTAGATTAGGGAACCTATATTTTTTAACGTTGGAACAACATTTTGATTTTATTTTGTTGCACCAAATGATGGATGGATGGAAATAAAACCGCATGTTACCATGGCTGAGGGTGGCTCCTTTGTGCTGCATTTGTATGTTTCACAGACATATCATGAGTGTTTGAGTGGACATTGAGGTTTATGTACAAAGCCTTTAGTTGCAGCTGATGAAGTGGCAGATGTAGCATCTAAGTGCCACGTGTGGAAGCGCCAGGCAATGCTGGTCCTGCAGATCCATTTGTGTGGAGCTAACTGAAGGTTCGTTGGATTAAATTGTCCCGGGTGTCCCTGCCTCCTTGGTGTAGTAGAGGGTCGGCGTGCTGCACCTCAGTGCAAGCCATACGGACTCGAAACATTAGCTTTGTTTCTCTCTCTACAGATGCTGCCAGATCTGCTGAGTTTTTCCAGGATTTTCTGTTTTTATTTCAGATTTACAGCATCCGCAGTAGTTTGCTTTTTTCACAAGAATGATTCCCGGAATAAAGAACTGTAGCTATGACAATAGATTGGAGAGGGTGACACTGTTTTCCTTGGAGAAAGAAGGCTGAGAGGAGACTTGATAGAGGTATTCAAGATCCTGAGGGGTATGGACAGGGTAAATAGTGAGAAAATGTTCCCACTCAAGAGAGGATCAAGAACTAAAGGGCACAGATTCAAAATAATTGGCAAAAAGAGTAAATGTGATGTGGTGAAAAAAATTTGACCCAGAGGGTGGTTGGAGTCTGGAAAAAAACCTCCTGAGAGTGTGATGGAGGCAGGTTCAATTGAGGTATTCAGAAGAGAATTGGATTGCTATCTGAAAAGAAAGAAAGTGCAAGGTTACGGGGATAAGGCAGGAGAGTGGGACTTGGCAGAATGCTCTTTCAGAGAGCCAGTGCAGACTCAATCAGCCAAATGGCCTCCTTCTGCACTGTAAAGATTCTGTGATTCTGTGAAATCATGCTGGATCACCGACAGATAGGACTCTCCTATTGGATGCTGCATTGAATTTAAAGGTCACAAATGCCAGGTTGAATTACTGCAGATTGTATGTAGGAAACCATTCATGAACATGTACACAATGCCATGGGAAGCCTTGTCATTGGTGGCAGATCAACAGGATATGCATTATTATATGTAGGTGCAAATGGCAGAAAATCTTGCATTGAAGGCTGAGTTCACGGGGTACAGTCACAATTTCATTTTTAGATAATTGTGCATGCCCTACTATTCTGAGGGAAAGAACAAAGGAAGGTTAGCCATTGGGACACCATAGCTGATGACACCTCTTTACAATCCACGTACCCCAAAAGAGCACTGAATTGTACGTACAAAATTATGTATTCTTGTGTTGTGTTATGCCCAGTGAAGTCATCTGCTATTCATAAATTCAAATGTGGACTGTGTTCCTGTGGAAACTTCTGGAACTGTCTTTAATATTTTAAAATGGACGCTCACAAGGTGGCTAAGATGGCTGTCAAGGGGTCAGGTGACCTTTGCTCATTCAACTCAGACTATAAAGTTTCCAGAAAGTTCTAATTGAATCACCCTGGGTGGGGACCTCTACTTGGAATGGACATGTGCCCCTTTTTGGAATCCACACCTGCTATTGCTTGAAGTCCACTCCAAACACAGAATCAATGGACTTCTAGTCTCCAAGTTTGCAATTTAACAAAAGACAGCTGTCGAGACCAGTTATTCATAAGTTAAGTATGAAGGACCACCACCTATTTCCTATTGTGTAGTGATGTCTTTGGAGTTCCAAACCATTCTGGTTAGACAATATGTGACAGTTTCATGTGAGAAAAGATCTGGGCAGTCCACAGAAGAACAGTGCAAGCGTGCAGCTGCAAAAAAAGTCAGTTTCATCTTTGCTTTTTATGAACCAGAAGGCTGTAAAGTCCTTAAAAGCTTCCAAAACCTGATTCCAAAACTCAAAGTCCATCAGTAAAAAATTGGACCTCCTGATATGAAAAGCACAAGTGCCTAGCTTTACAACCTGCTGAACGTTCATCTACATGACAGAATCCTGCAACAATCCAGATATCTGATTTCAACTATGTAAACCCATCTGAGCTACAATCCAAAAGTGGAAAAGGACTCCTTTCTCTACTAGGCCCACATGACTGATCTCCTACAACAATCCAAAGAACTAAACTGTTAACTATTTTGGTTTAATATTTGCAGAAGCACACTACCTTCTTTAATGGTATCTTTCTTGAGTAATTGGTGACTGACATAGTGTCTAGACTCGGACTGAGTGTGTGAATAAATAATCTTCTTTGTATTTAAACCCACAAAAGTCTACTGCTGGTTCTTTAAATTGACCACATGCTAAAAGGGCCTTAGAAAAACACATACCTATTTTTCCAAAACAACCACACTGATTATAGACAGTAAAGGACAAGAATAGGGGATTTCAGTTTATTGTTCCCCCATCTGTAATAGTTGTAAAGAAAAATATTACTGACGGCAAAATTCAAAATACCACAAAAACAAGCATGAGATCATGATACAGGCTTAACACATCCATTTGTTCTGATGTAGGCACCAAGTGAATTTTGAGCTGCCTGCTCATTTAAATGGTAGGAGCATGCAGCCCAGCACTAAATGTGCTATTGAGTAGCTGCATGAATCAACAGGGGTCACAAGTTGTGTGAGGCTAGCACCACATAAGACTTCTGCCCTACTTAATGCCAGCCTACACGTCTTAAAGGGCAGATGCATTTTGGCAGCAGTGGATGCTGGAAGTGGCTAGAGAAGAGTGAATGAATTGCATGAATGGTGTCTATGATGCAATAAGGCATAGACTGTTCTCTAAGGTTCTCTGATGCAGCACTTGGAGGCCTTGTTGGAGGAAGTAGACAGGAGAAGAGAGGTCCTCTATCCACAGGGTATCAGGAAACTCTCCAGACAAACTTTCCAAAGGCAATGGGAACACATAGCCACTGATGTCAATGCAAGCAGTGTAGTTCCGAGGGCCTGGATGCAATGCAGGAAAAAGTTTCTTCAGAAGTGTACCCAAAACATTATCTGTAGTGACAAAAACACAGCCATGCACATTCAAATTTTGTAGCCTCTCATCCAAGACAAAATGAATTGGTATTTGAAACAATTTGGGCTAATAGATGAAAGTAAGCACAGTATGGTAGCATCGTGGTTATAGCACTGAGCTAGTAATTCAGAGGCATAGGGCTGAATTCTGTGTTTGTTGGGCGGGCGGGCCTAACGGAATCAGTGGCAGGCGGTGAGCCGATCGCCGCTGCCGAAACGGGCCGCACCGCCATTTTGCGTGGGCGGGCCAATTAAGGCCCGCCTAGCGCGTTTCACACTCCCGTGTTCAGCGGGAAAATTAAATTGGCAGAGGGCGTGTTCAGACCGCCGGTTTCAATGGGGAACTGGCAGTCTGTATAAAGAACGGCCAGGCAGCCTCCTTTAGGCTGTTCACCATGGCTGTCACCGGGCAGCACAAGATGTGAGGGCAGAGGAGGAGGAGGGGGGCAGGCTGCAGGATAGGCCAGCGGCGGGGCACTGTGCCCCTCGGTTCTCTGATGCCTGCCTTGTTGTCCTCCTGACAGAGGTGTCCAACCATCGGGAGGTCTTGTTTTCGGAAGATGGGAGGAGGGCCCCCCCCATGTGACCAAGCAGGCGTGGCTTGAGGTGGCGGAGGCTGTAAGCTCTCAAGATGCTGTGCAGTGCATAGGAACCCAGTGCCGCAAACGCTTCAATGATTTATTGCGCTCTGGACGGATGAGTATCATGTCAGCCTTGGCCATTTTACCCAGCAGGTAGCCTTAGCCTTTGAGGCCCCCCTCCCCCCACATCTTAGTGTTGTTACTGCATTGGGCATTTGGCGCACGCTGGGTGGGCAAACAGATAGTAACCATGCTTACATCAGCCTTAGTGGTTGAGCAGAAGATGGGTTCTCCCCGCAGCATATGTTGGTGTTTGTTGCATTTGAGTAGTCTGGGGGCAACCTGAAGGGGAGGCAGCTAGACACATACTCAGAACTCCAACACATGTCTTATTGATGGTGATGAGATGGTGGAAGGGGAGCCTCAAGGTGCCATGGCCAAGAGCCATCTGCTGGCCTCAGCGCCGCACCTAGTTGCACCTCTTTGCCATGGGCGCTAAGATCCGTGTGTTATTCAAACTGATGGATGCCAAATGTGTCCAAGGTGGCCGTTGGGGGTGGGGGGTTGGGAGCAGCCGTACCATCTTCTGGGGACTGATCACCAGTAGTGTGGACAGGAGCCGCTGGAGGCCTCAGATGGGCCACTGTGGTTGGGGTGCATCGTGCGCGTGCAGAGTACATGAGCGATCAGCCCCAATAAATGTTCTTCTCTGTTCTGCAGACAAAAACTGAGAGCAATATGCGGGAATGTCAGCGGACTGGTGGTGGGCACGCTGTGCTGCAACACCTCACCAGGTATGAGGAGCAGGCCATGGAGCTGGGGAGGAGGCAGGAGGCCAGGTGGGTGGGTGTCGGCGAGGCTGGGGTGCAGCGGCCAGGTATTTGAGGTCCACAGTCCCAACCACTCTGTCTCCCCACCATCCAAACTACTGATGGTTGCTGCAATCGTTAATGCAGCAACACTGCTCATTCACAGACTGATACAGTGAGACGTGAGGGTCATACACAAAAGTCCCTCGTCCCCTTGAGGATGCGCATCTCTAGCACCTTCCAAAGTCGCCTTATCCCATTTGTGACCACTATCCCCATGGCCTAACATGCCATGGCATCACTGCTGCACATCCAAAGACTTATTGCATCTTAGGAGGGTTTGTACCTCCACCACCCTTTCAGCCAGTGCGTCCCACATTACTCTGTCCAAAAGGTCCTCAGCACCTCACCTGTCAACCTCATGGCACTCAACTTAAATAAATGCCACCATGTTAGCCATCCCTGCGCCAAGGGGAAATGTTGCCTTCTGTCCACCCGTTCTATGCCCCTCATAACGGTATGACGGTCAATAATGTGACCTGTCAATCTCCTGTGCTCCATGGCAAATGTTGTAAGTGTTTGCAATGTTTCCTCATCACTCCAACTCTCCAGGCCAGCATGCATCCAGGTCAGGAACCTCTGCACTCTCCCCAATCCAATGCCATCCCTCCCATGAAGCGCAGGTCACAACTGAACGAAGAAGTGCAGATGTGGCCTCGACAGCGTTTTCTGCACTTGCAACATGACCTCCCTTTTCCTACATTCTATTCCTCGCCTAATGAAGGCAAGTCTGGCTTCGACCTTGTTAACCATCTTATGTTCCTGTTCTGCTATCTTAACGGGTCTGCCCAGCAAGGTCCCTGTAATCGTCGTGAGTTCCCATAGTCCTACCATTGCTCATGTATTCCCATACCTTGCTTGTCTCACTCGAGTGCTTAACTGAACACTTATCTACATAACATTCCATGTGGCATTCCTTAGGCCGTCTGACTAGCCTGTCTGTATGCGCGTGTAATGTTTGGGCCTCCTCTTGACTATTTACCACCCGGTCAATGTTCGTCTCCTTAGGTTCTTGAAAGGTGAGCGACTTATGAGGCTGGGGGGGAAATGGATGAAAGGTGTTACTGACTGAACATTAACTGATGTACTGTCCTTGTTGTTAATTTCAGCATCACCATCACATGGCCGCCACCAACAAGCCCAGAACCCCCCTCCACACCTGAGGGGGAACACTTGCAACTTGCAGTGCATCCTTTCAGTGAGCCAGGCACCAGCGCAGTGACAAACACTTCAGTGGGGATTATGATGTCGGCTAGTGTCCTTGGGCACAGTGGAGAGGCACTTCACAATCGCTGGAGGAGATGGCACAGGCAGAGAGTGCCGATGGTGCCAGCAGCCGGAGGACTGCAGGGGACCAGGCACATGCTGAGTCTGGCAGTGTTGATGTGCCTCTGGAGATGTCAGCCATGCAGCAGCTGTAGGACAAGCGGCAGAGTGCACGGGAGCATCTGGCAGTGTTGCATGAGGGAGTGCTTCAGTTGGTCTCTGTGGTGGAGGAATCCAGGCAGAGTGTCAATGATGGCATGAACCTCAGGACAGGGCTTCAGGCTTCCTCCATTGAGAGATTGGCGACTCTCATGGAGAGGGGCTTCCAGTGGATCGAGAATCTTCTGATTGGGTTACGCTCGGACCGGCAAGCCCTCACAGTGGTAATGGCCACAGGTGGTCATTCCCAATGTGGGAGATGTTCTGCGCACCAAGTGTTGCCGCTCGGTGCCCATCCATTTACGGTGAGCAGGGTGGTCCATTGTGACCTCACGTTGGCGCAGCAGCTGCCTGTTGTCGCTGTGAGCTCCTCTCAGGGCGCTCCGGATGAGGGCAGCAGCTCCTCCGCCCCTCTGCCAGTGACCATTGCATCCGTTGAGGCTGTGGCAACTGGGGAGGTGCCAGTTCTGGAACTGGCCACTCCCTCCCAGGCGGAGGCAGCCAGATGACGGCCGCCAAGGTCATCAAGGCCAACAGGACAGCAGAGTCAACAGGCTGTCTCACAAGCCATTCCGAGCGATGGGGCGGCACCTAGATGTAGCACCCGCAAATGTAAGCATAAGGCATGTTAGGCACTCTATGGGTTTGTCACTGGTGATTTTGTGTTGGCCCTAGATTAGGGAAAATATAACTATGTACGTCAGAGCGAAGTTTGTGTTTTATTTTCGTGGGAATAAAGTCCACTTTTCTGACCATGGCTGAGGGTGTTTCCTTTGTGCTGCATTTGTATGTTTCACAGCCATATCATGAGTGTTTGAGTGGACATTGATGTTTCTGTACTAAGCCCTTAGTTGCAGCTGAACAGGTGGAAGATGTGGCACCTAAGTGCCATGTGTGGAAGTGCCAGGCAATGCTGTTCCTGCTGATCCATGTGTGTGGAGCTAGCTGAAGGTTCGTTGGATTAAATTGTTCCCGGTATTCCTGCCTCCTTGGTGTAATAGCGGGTCGGCGTGCTGCCCCTCATCATTCCCCTGTGCTTCCTCATCCTCTGAGCTACTGCTGGATTCAGTCACGTGCAGCCTCATCCACTGCGTCAAGGTCTTCATCATCAACTGCATCCCCCCTTTCCAGTGCAAGATTGTGCAGCGCGCAGCATGCTACCACTATCAGAGAGACACGATCTGGGGAGTGCTGGAGCGCACCCCCTGGGCGGTCCATGCAATGGAAGTGCATCTTGAGAAGACTGATGTCTCTCTCCACCACAGCCCTTGTGGTGCTGTGGCTCCTATTGTTGCGCTGCTCAGCTTCTGTTCTTGGATGGGGGAAAGGCGTCATGAGCCATCTTCTGAGGTGATAGCCCTTATCAAGCACCAGCCAACCATCCAGCCGAGCCAGAGCACTGAAGAGCCCTGGCACCTGGGAGTGTCTCAGGATGTACATGTCACGGGAGCTGCCAGGGTACCTTGATAGACTTGCAGAATCAGCATCCTGTGATCACACACTATCCGCACGTTCATGGAGTGGAAGCCCTTCCTGTTGACGAAGGCACCGGGCTCACCTGCTGGTGCCTTGATGGCCACATGTGTACAGTCTATTGCACCCTGGACATGGGGGAAGCCAGCAATGGCCGCAAAGCCTCTTGCTCACTGTGTCTGACTTGCCTGGTCACAGCTGAAGTGGATGAAGGTCAATGCCCATCTGAACAGTCCGTCTGTAACCTGCTTGACACAAGTGTGGACAACTGATTGGGAGACACTGCAATGATCACCCACCGATGCCTGGAAAGAGCCAGATGCATAGAAGCGGAGAGCAACTGTGACCTTCAGAGCTGCTGGCATGGGGTGTCCGCCCACACAGTTAGGGGAGATCTCAGGGCCAATCATCTGACAGATATAGTTGACTGTCACCTTTGACAGTCGGATCCTCCTTCGGCACTGCACCTCAGTCATATTGAGGTAGCTGCTTTGCCGCCTGTATTTCCTGGCAGCAGGATAGTGGCGTCTTCTGTGGCCCCTTCCACCTTGGACAACCTCTTGGTCCTGCGCCCCTTGTGCATGCGCCTGGCCTCCTAAAAGTGGCTCCCCTGGAGGCTGATTGTCCAGTCCTGGCCTCCTCCTTATTCTATCCCTTCCTTCCTCCTCAGAGGAGCTGCCTCCAGTGGAGATGTCAGCCCCCATACCCAGGCTAAATGGAGGCCTCCGGAAAGCTGCAGGCCCGATAAAGATTACTGTCTGCAGACTCCTGAGCTGAAGCTTCAAAGTACAGAAAAAGCTATTGGAAATCGATCTGAACTGGTAACAATCACACAGGCAAGTTTCAAACACTTTCTGCATTAAATATTTCAGTCAAAACATTAAAAACCCATCTGAGTCCACATATCCCGCCTGTGGATGAGGTTTGTTAAAAAATCAGTTACCCGCCTGCCCATTGGGCCCATGCGCCAAGGCAAAGATCGCACGGGCTCCTCAAAATCGGCTTCAATTGCCGAGTTAAGGGCCTTAACAAGGCTTTTAATTAATGGCGGGTGCGCAACGCACTTCATAGCGCTCCCGCCCACCTCAATATTGCGATGCCGCACGCTGAGGTCCGGACATTCGGGACGACGTCAGAAAATCTGCTGCCCTTACTTGGTCAGGCCTTTATGTTTCTCCAGACCCACAGCAACGTGTTGACTTGTAACTGCCTTCTGAAATGGTGTGGCAAACTATTCAGTTGTACAGAGATGGCCAATGAATGCTGGCCTTGTCAATGAATGAATTTTTAAAAAAGCTGTTTAAGGCAAACTGTGTTTGACTAACTTAGTTGAGTTCTTTGATGAAGTAACACAGAGGGCTCATGAAGACAGCATAGATGACTTTGTGTATATGGACTTTCAAAAGGCATTTGACAGGATTTTGCGGATTAGAT
This sequence comes from Cetorhinus maximus, assembly GCF_964194155.1. Classification (NCBI taxonomy): domain Eukaryota; kingdom Metazoa; phylum Chordata; class Chondrichthyes; order Lamniformes; family Cetorhinidae; genus Cetorhinus; species Cetorhinus maximus. The sequence continues at coordinate 104,346,805 of NC_135885.1, forward strand.
TTATAGGCAAACTTAAAGCCCGTGGGATTAAAAGGAAATTGGCATCATGGATACAAAATTGTTAAGAGACAGAATGCAGAGAGTAGCAATAAACAATTATTTTTCAGACAGGATGGAAGTGGTGTTCCCCAGGAATTGGTTGATACATATTAACTCCTTCTTGCTTGATTTCATATATATTAATGGCCTGGGCTTGAGTATACAAGACATAACTTCAATGGTTGTAAATGATGCAAAACTTGAAAATGTAGTAAATAGGAAAGAGGATAGTAATACAGTACAGGTGGATATAGATATTCTGGTGAAATGGGTAGACAAATGGCAGATGAAATCTACACACTGACATGATATGTTTTTGTTCAGAAGAATGAGGAGAGGCAATATGATCTTAATGGTACAATTTTAAAAAAGATGCAAAGGCACCTGGGGGTGTATGTACTTAAATCTTTGAAGGTGGCAGCACAAGCTGCAAAGGCTGTTAAAAAGCACATCGGATCCTTGGCTTTATTAATACAGGAATAGAGGACAAAAGCAAGGAAGTTATGCTAAATCCTTGTGGAACACTGTTCGGCTGTGGCTAGAGTATTGTATTCAATTCTGAATAACATGCTTTCAGAAAAATGTGAAGGTTTTGGAGAACAAACTTCCTAGACTGGTATCAGGGCTGAGGGACTTCAGTTATATGGAGAGATTGGAGAAGCTGGGTTGTTCTCCTAGAGCAGAAAGGACTCTGTGTGGCTGTAGTTGAGAGTGCTATCCTTTTGAGATGTCTATCCGGGTACTGTTGGCTTTGGAAACTAAACTCTTTAAAGGTACAGAGATTACTGAGCCAGACAGGAAGGGTATTTGATGAGCAGATCTTTCTTGAGGAAGTCTGTTATTGAAGAATGTTGACGGAAGTGATGAGTGTTGTGGACAATGCGAATCACCCCTTGTCTCAATATTACTGCTGGTTACGTTCAGGGAAAGGGCCACAAGTCGGTTCATGAACTCGTTTGTACCCTTCCTTATCAGAATTTCTAACAAGAGTTTGATGAATGGATGAGGATATGCACTCAAGATGGGACTCACTAACTGATTATTTAAATGCATTGGAAGAGTTTTTTATACATTTTAATTAAATGATAATTATTAATTAATAAATACGCACCTATTGATAGAGTAATTTTCTTTATTTTATTTTATTATTCATTTGTGTGTAATGTTTTTAATGAACGAGCAATGTACCCAAAATGAATTTCCGTAGGGACAGTAAAGTGAAATTAAATTGAACTGAATTAAGGGAAGATAGAAGTGTTCGAAATCATGAATGGCTTTGACAGAGTAAATAAGGAGAAACTGTTTTCAATGGCAGGAGGGTCAGTAACCAGAGGAAATACATGTAAGGTGGTTGACAAAAGAACCAGATGTGACATGAGGAAACATTTTCTTACACCACGAGTTATTGGGATCTGAAAAGGTAGTGGAGGCAAATTCATTTGTAACATTCAGAAGAGAATTGGATAATTAGTTGAAGGAAAGGTATTTACATGGATCTGGGGATGAAACAGAGGAGTGGGATTAATTGAACAGCACTACTAAAATTGGCTCTGCTAGTACAGGCACAATGGGCTGAATGGCTTCCTTTCATGCTGTATCAATCTAGGATTCACATAGAAAGATAGTGTATAATTTTGTACATACCTTTACGCATTGATTACAATTTTTTAAGTTCACGCAGTTGTGGGGGGTGGCGGGGGGTGCTGCAATCTTATTCAGCAAAAGTGTGAATTGACATATCATGAGCACGCAGCTGGCAAATGCCGATCCCACTGGCAGCAAGTACTGGGAAAATCACCAACATGAAATTAATAGCATTACAAATTATTTTACTAATTTATAATGAGATTTGGAATAAAGCATATATGGTAACTTTGTAAAACATAGTTCAGATTGGATTAAAATACATGGCTTCTTTTAAAATTTGTCTCCTTTATGTGTTACATGTGACAAATCAGGAATTCTTTGTGCCATTTCTTTGTTAGTAGTTTTTCTAGGTTAAGCATTAGCTGCATTGGGTCAACTGCTTGCCTTTGTCATGCTGATTAGAACCAGTTAAATACAGTCTGAACTTTTAGGCAACCCAAGGGAGGAACTTTGTAACTAGAAGGAAGCATGCTGGTCAACTGTACACTTGGACATGTTGAGGATTACAATCCATTAGCAAATTTATGGCACTTCATCTTTACTTTCAGAGCTGGAGCATGGATATTAATCTCTGAATCGGCTTTATTTTGTAAGCTACTCTTGGCAGGTTGGCTGTTCTGTTTGGTAGGAGACGTGCATATGAATGTGAACCAACGTGTCAATACTCAGTTTATGCAGTCCAGATCTCTTTCTGTGCTGGAGGATATCCGCCGTGCACCCATGCATCCCAAATAAACTGGTGAGTAAATGCAGATTAGGTTATGCAAGAATTCTCCAGCTAGACTAGTTTGCAGGAAAGGAGAGAGACTTAAACAACTATTTTTGATATTCGAGAAAGTATGTGCATTTGGAAATTTAGCTGAACTGTGGTTTTCATAACTGATTTAGAAAATAGGGCTCTATTGTTTTACTTAGTATAGCCTTTGAAACAAATTGTGAATCTTGAATAATTCTCGATATTCTTATTGACTAAGGAAAAGGGATACAGTATTAATTGTTCTCTCATAAGGAGTGTTGTGAGGGATTTTGAATTATAACATGAAGCAAAGATAACAGTGGTTTTGTGTCTTTTAAATATTATCAACTGATGTATAATTATTCTATTCAGCATTTAGACAAAAAAATACAGTTCTTGAATTTGAACACATTCTACATTAAGATTTTTTGAATAAATGTAGTGCACAATTTGGAAATAGAGTATTATTCAAATGAGTTTGGTCTGCTTAAATAAGGAAGAATGTTTATCTGAATTGTAACTGAGAAAAAAGGCTGTATACCTAATTCAGTTAGAATAATGTTAGGTTAATTTTGTCAAGTGTTTTCCTCAGTCAATATTGAAACAATTAATTATTATGTTCAATTTTTGTAGGACATTTGTCAAACTTTAATTGTAGTGATTTTTCATTGTAAAGAAATCAAGGTAATTAATTTTCTATTGTGCCATATTAAGGCTTGGGTTGGAGTATTAAAGATTGTTTTTCATTCTGAAAACTTGCTGGGAGCCAGATTGAAATGACAAGTGAGAGAACGTGACCATCTGTTGTTCAGAAGTAGGGCACTCCATTTCTATCATGGTTATATAATTGGCCAGTAACTGAAATGAGTCTTTTAGTCTGTACTTTACAATAGAAACTGTTTATCCAACCTTTCTGCTCTGCTGTACTGCACAAGCTGGTCATTATTGTAAAATGGAGGCCCACTAAACTCTAGACATTGTGCTGCGTCACCTCTTTTTTTGAATGAATCTTGCTTTTCTTTCCACACGAATAGCCTTTCTGTGGCATGTACCTCTTTTGCTATTGGTTCTTTTGATCACATAATTGAAATGTGAGAGGTACGTGTAGAGAATAGTTTCTTCAATAATGCTTATTGGTTTGATAAAAGTAGTTAAATTATTTTTATATGAAAGGTGATGAGATTTAAACATTAGAATGGAATAACAAACTTATGTCCGAGAAGCAACTGTTACAGAGGATCAGATAATTTGGACAGACCTGTAATACAACTTACTATAGATGTTAAGAGGTAATAAATTAAATTCACAAAGCCAGGAGCTATAAAGTATAATGAAATATAATCAACATTAATCTCTTGCATTTTAGTAACAATTATTGAGTGGAAAGTTGGAGGGCAAGAATTTTGTAACAATAGCACAACTTAAATTGATTATGATTGACCCCAAAACATGACCTATGAAAAGTAGACCTAATAGGTTTGATAGTTTGATGATAAAGTGGTCTTGTGGCACAGAGGTCACATCCCTGCATCTGAGCCAGAAGCTCTGGGTTCAAGTCACAGTTCAGGATTGATGGCCAAGGAAGGTGCATTCATAATGTGGCTGAACAAGTTGAGTATCAATTTGTAAATCCTTCCAACATACGCCAATGGCAGGCGATAAGAGAGAGAGATTCCTGGTCAACTATGCAATGCAAAGAGATACCATCACTATCCATAGCTCCTGGAATAACATGCATGTAAAATGTATGTTGCCACAGCAAGTTGGGGGCTGGCTGTCTCAGTTGGTTGGATGGTCAGTGTGGATCAGATTAGTGCCAACAGCAGGGGGTTTGATTCCCCAGTCAGACTGGGGTGGATTCAGGACCTGCCTACCCTGGTGGAGATTCTGGCATGGTGGATTGGACCTGCCTTCAATCAGAAGATTCAAACATTTATTTCAAAGTTCAGTCTTTTGTTACATCCCACTGAACATCCTTCAAAGTGGTAATTTGCCTGTCAGAAAAGAGTTTGGATGTAGAAGCACTGGACTATAATAAATACAATAGAAAACACAAATGGCTGAAGTGTGCCAGGACCCGAAGCACTTTGTAGACAAATGCAATGATACAGTGTTCAGTATGGATGATGGAGAAATAGATGGAATGTAGAAGGAAATTTAATTGAATGACAACTGACCTCAGTTGCGTATTATGACCTTCAGATTTATTTAAATTTTAGAATCACAGTCTCACAATGTATTTAGAATACATTAATTAATTAGAATACATTGATTAATTAATCTCTCTGCATTCTAAGGGTAGCAGGTACAAGGGTAGCAATAAATAACATGATAGTTGAAAATTAAATACAGCAGAATGCTGGAAAATAATTGTTGGTGAGAACAACAATGATGATTGAACAGAAGATTTTGATAGCTGAAAGAACGGCCAACAATGATGGACGAAACAGTTTCGAAAATTAATATTAAACTGGTGTTGAGGTTAGTGTAATGTTTTATTAATTCATGGCTGGCCAGCATTTTTGTTGCTCATTATTAATTGCCCTTGAGCAGGTAGTGGTGAGTTGCCTTCTTGAACCGCTGCAGTCCATGTGGTTTAGTTACATCCACAATACTGTTTAGGGAGACAGTTCCAGGATTTTGACCCAATGACAGTGAAAGAATGGAATTATGTTTCCAAGTCAAGAAGGTGTGTGACTTAGAGGGCAACTTACAGGTGGTGGTGTTCCCATGTTGCTGCTGCCCTTGCTCTTCTAGGTGGTAAGGATTGCAGGTTTGGCATGTGAGTTGCTGTAGATGGTACATACAACAGCCATTGTACGTTAGTAGTGGAGGGAGTGAATGTTTAGAGCGATGGAAAGCATGACAATCAAGCAGATTCCTTTGTCTTGGAAACATCATTGCGGTAATGTGGACAAGGCCATGGCTAAATTTAGTGAAGATGATGATCTTGAATGCAGTTTCTTGAGGTATTGGAAGTCAATAAATTGTATTCAAGGATGGAGATAACTGGAAGGTAGGACTGTGGAAATGTTAACATGGACTGCAATGTTCTGAATGAGTTCTAGTTTGCAGCAGATGATGGTTGGTGAGGTCAAAGATCAAAGTAACAAAGGCATGGACTAGCTCTTTGGCACCAGTGAGAAAAAGGCAGCAGAGGGTAATTATTCCAAAGTGGAAGATGCAATTTTGGTAATGAATCAATTGTGAGACCTGAAACTGAGCCTGAAATTGAACAGTTTCTCTTAGATTTGCATTTCTGAGCTAAACCTGAGGTGACAGCCAAGAAATGTAACAGAGTCAAATCAGAGACATAAGGATGGCGTCAGTTTTCCAAAATTTAGTTGAAATGTATTAACATTTAGTGTACTGACATTTATTTTAGCTACAATTTCAATCCATTTGTTCAGTTATTAAGAAACTATATTTTCATTAATGTTTTGGATGTAGAAAGCAAATGAATTGAAAGTTTGAGGAGGAACATAATCCTATGAGACATTTTAGGCTTTAATGTTAAATTTCTTAAGATTATTTAACGCAAGCTGTTATAAATTAATCATAAATGACTCACAATAAATGCTTTAAAGGAACAAGTTAATGAAATAGAGATGAGTGGTGTTTCTAATCTTTATTTAATAATAACTTGACAGCTTTATTGAAACCTCTGGGAAACAGGTTTTCTTAACTCTAAAACTCGTCCTCCATAACATTAATTAATTATCCACAGTTCACAGAGATTTTTTGGATATTAATTAAAAATTCACACAATATATTGAAATTTTCTCAATTCCTTTTAATGATAAGATGCCGTTTTGGGACAATGTATTTATCTGAACAACCTATGAATGTAGATGAAGTTGCAGTGTCATTCAATTGAAATTAATAAAACTATGGGGCTGAAACCCTTTAATTCAGTGCAGTCAGAGTCTATCTTTGTTGATAATTTTCACATTTAGCTTTAGTTATGATCCCTGTGGGGAAACCGTAAACTAAAATAACCAAAATTTACTGAATGACCCCCAAATGAAGAAATTACCAACAAGAATCTACTTTTCGTAGCTTTTACTTTACCAAATCAGAACCAACACAAATTACACATGAATTAACAGGCCAATGATAGGTAAACTTCACATTATATAGTCAATACAACTAAAATATATCCTATGGAACCACAAGCACTCACATCACTTAATGATCAAATGTGATACCATGTGTAATCTCACAGTATGCAGGATCTCGCAGTTTTCCACTAAATTGATTCAGCCCTCAAGTTGTGTTCACTGGCAGCTGCATTAACAACACCAAGACAAACATCTATGAACCCTCTCTCACTTTGGCCATGTCAGTCCTGACGGCATAGCTTTCCAGAGTTCTTTTGCAACCAACAATACCCAGTTCACAATCTGGTCCTCTGATACAAATTCTCAGCTCTTTCACATGCCTGAGCTAGTCAGACCAATTGGAGGATTCAGTCTCTGTTAGCTTGCTCGTACATTGCTTCCATAAGGACTTCTAGAATTTTATTTTTCTTCTTACTGTCAAACAGATAATTAACATTTTTGTAGAGACCTCAGATTTCTTCTAAATACACCAGGAATTTGATGACTGTGTCCTACTGTAGCACTTTTTTGTGTTTGCATCTGTCTGCTGATTGCCTTCTGCCTCCAGCTCTCGTTTGTGTCTGCAACGCTCCTTTGTGTCTGCAAGCCATGTGACATTTTGTCTCAACTTCCTTCCTGTTGGTACTGTTTCCAGGCCAAGGATTGCCAGGCCACATGTACCAGTATTTCTTATGATCCAAGAATATTTAATTGATCCATTTACAATTGCAAGCTCTCAAAGGTCCTTTTCAAACATTCATAAAAACAATTAGATTCTACATTAGATGCACTTTAAATAATTACAAATTTTCCTTACGGTACTGCTTTTGAGTCAACAGTCATCATACCTTGTAGGTGGTGAGGGAACCAACAAGAGGAAAAAGACAACTTGACCTCATCCTCACCAATCTACCTGTCAGTGACAGTATTAGTAGGAGTGACCACTGCATAGTCCTTGTGGAGACAAAGTCCCGCTTCCACATTGAGGATATCCTCAATTGTGTAGTGTACCACTACCACCGTGCTAAATGAGATAGGCTTTGAACAGTTCTAGCAACTCAAAACTGGGCATCTATGATGTGGGCCTTAACCACAATTTGTAACCTCATGGCCCAGCATACCTGTCACTCTACCATTACCATCAAGCCGGGGGATTCACCCTTGTTCAATGAAGAGTCCAGGAAGGCATTCCAAGAGCTGCACCAGGCATACCTAAAAATCAGGCATCAACCTGGTGAAGCTACAACACAGGATTACTTGCATGCCAAATAGCGGAAGCAGTATACGATTGACAGAGCTAAGCAATCCCACAACCAAAGGATCAGATCTAAGCTCTGCAGTCCTGTTGTGAGTTGTGGAGAAGAAGGCAGGAGAAGAAGGCTCCACAAATATCCCCATCTACAATGATGGAGGAACCCAGCACGTCAGTGCAAAGGACAAGGCTGAAGCATTTGCAACCATCTTCAGCCCGAAGTGCTGAGTGGACAATCCATTTCAGCCTTCTCCTCAGGTCCCCAACATCACAGTCTACCATCAATTTGATTCACTCCATGTGATATCAAGAGGTGGCTGAAGGCACTGGATACTTCAAAGGCTATGGGCCCTGACAACATTCCAGCAATAGTACTGAAGACTCCAGAACTAGCCATGCCCCTAAACAAGCTGTTCCAGTACAGCTACAGCACTGGCATCTACCCGGCAATGTGGAAAACTGCCTAGTACACAGTAAGCAGGACAAATCCAACCTGGTCAATTACCACCCCATCAGTCTACTCTTGATCATCAGTAAAGTGATGGAAAGTGCTGTCAACAGTGCTATCAAGTGACACTTGCTTAGCAATAACCTGCTCACTGATGCTCAGTGTGGGTTCTGCCAGGGCCACTCAGCTGCTGACCTCGTTACTGCCTTGGTCCAAAGATGGACAAAGGAGTTGACCTCAAGAGGTGAGGTGAGAATGACTGTCCTTGACATCAAGGCAGCATTTGGCTGAGCGTGGCTTAAAGGGGCCTGAGCAAAACTGAAGTCAGTGGGAATTGGGGGAAAACTCGACAATGGTTGGAGTAATACCTAGCACAAAGAAAGATGGTTGTGGTTGCTAGAGGTCAATCATCTCAGTCCCAGAATATCACTGCACAAGTTCCACAATGTCCTAGGCATAACCATCTTCAGCTGTTTCATCAATGACCTTCATTGTAAGATCAGAAGTGGGGATGTTCGCTGATGATTGCACAATGTTCAGCACCATCCATGACAACTCAGATCCCGAAGCAGTTGGTGTCCATATGCATAAAGCCCTGGACAATACTCAGGTTTGGGCTGATAAATGGCAAGTAAAATTTGCACCACACAAGTGCCAGGTAATGACCATTTCCAACAAGACAGAATCTAACAATCGCCCCTTGATATTCAATGAAATTACCATCGCTGAATCCCCCACTGTCAACATCCTGGAAGTTACCATTGACCAGAAACTGAACTGGAGCCATATAAATACTATGGCTACAACAGCAGATCAGAGCTTGGGATTTCTGTAGTGAGCTACTCACCTCCTGACTTCCCAAAGCCTGTCCACCATCTACAAGGCACAAATCAGAAGTGTGATGGAATACTCTTCACTTGCCTGGATGAGTGCAGCTCAAGAAGCTCGATATCATCCAGGACAAAGCAATCCATGGGGTGATTGGCCACCATCCACCATCTTAAACCTTCACTCCCTCCAGCACCGATACACAGTGGCAGCAGTGTGTACCATCTACAAGATGCACTGCAGCAACTCACCAAGGCTCCTTTGTCAGTACCTAGCAAACCTATAATCTCTATCACCTAGAAGGACAAGGGCAGCAGATGCATGGGAACACCACCACCTGCAAGTTCCCCTCCAAGCCACTCAGCATCCTGACTTGGAAATATATCGCCGTTCCCTCACTGTCGCTGGGTCAAAATCCTGGAGCTCCCTCCCTAACAGCACTGTGGGGGTACCTACACCACATGGACTACAGCGGTTCAAGAAGGCAGCTCACTACCACTTTCTCAAGGGCACTTAGAGATGGGCAATAAATGCTGGACGAGGCTTCGATGCCCACATTCCATGAACAAATAAAGAAAAAAAAATAGAGCCAGCTGTCTTTTGACTCCCTTACTAAACAAAAATAGAATTAAAGATTATCAGATGTTTGTGAAGAAAACTGTGGGCAGAATCGTCCCAAATTTGCACTAAATGTGGTAGCAGGCGGGAAGAAGGATAGTTTACCCAATGGCCGGAATGGCAGCTTTTCATGCTCTATCATCCCAATCCCACCTCATTAATAATGCATTCCTGGGAAACACATCGTTTTGATGGTGGGCAGGCTCTCATTCACCCACCACGCCATCACCGTGCCGGGCGCCATATTTAAAGTACAGCCACGTGAACACCTTTCAGTGCTTCCAGCCCCAGGGCTTCTGCAAAGAAGATATGGCCCTGAAAGGCAAGAAGACTGCAGCTCCCCGGTTTAATGACTCATTCCTCGAGCACCTTTTGGACGCAGTGGAGGCTCGCCATGATGTCCTCTACCCCGACTCTGGGGGAACGGGCAGAGTTCCAATCCAGCATGGAAGGCGGTGGCAGCGATGGTCAGCATCAATGCCCTGCAAAAGAGGACAGCCACCCAGTTCCATAAAAGGATGAATAATCTCCTCCGTTCTGCCAGGATAAGTCACTCTTCTCATCAGTCTCAACTCACACTCATAAACCCATTACACATCCACAGGGCCCTCACTCACTGCCGGTTCAAAGAACAACACCATTCAGTCTCTATCACACACCTTCATTGTCCTCGTCCCATCCACGGGACCACTCACCACCTACACAGGCCAGGCATACTTATTATCTGGCCTGGCAGGTGTCCTGCTTACACTCTCTCCATCTCTATTCATGCAGAACAAGCTGGCACACAACAAATGAGAGGGAGGTTGCTTACTGGTGCAGGAATGCCTGAAATCAAGGTCCTCACGGACTTTGGAAACAGAGCCATCCAGCTGGCCAGTGAGGTTCCTGTGCTGACGGTGAAGTCGGCGGTGCTCTACCAAGTGAGGATCTAGCAGTGCAACATCCATCAGACAACTATGCTGCGAGTGATGTGTCCTGTTTCATAGGCCACTGCCATGCATTAATTATCTCTCCTTGCTTTCGCAGGTACATCTGAGAAACAGCCAATGGAGTCCATGACCCAGGGCCTCCAATCAAGCCCCAAAGAAACCTCTGAAGAGGAATCTGAAGGCACCTTCTATGAAGACCCATCACAGTGCTCACTCACACCCTCCACCAGCCTAGAGACACACATCTCAGTGGGACCTAGCTTTAGAGTAGCCTCAGGATCACAATCTGTGAGTGCATTGCACTGTCTGATCCACAGCAGGTGGTGGCAGTGACTTCCCAGGTCTTTGGCATTCGGAGGACTGCTGGAGGCCAGAAATCTGCTGAGTCTGAGTCAGATGACAAGCCTCTGGACTCGGTCATGTCTCAGTTTCTGGAGCTGTAAAGGCAAGCTCGGGAACATTGCAAGGAGGAGTTCATCCACCTTCAGGCTGAGGTAATAGCGCCGGCATGCCAACGCACTGAGATCAACGCTGGTCGGATATGGCTGCCATAGAGACCTTGGTCTAGGACATTGTTCCAGCACTTGTGTGGGCTAAACGCCATCACTGATGCCATAGTTGGCCTCCAACAATATGTATATGAGAGGGGTGCAGGGCAGCTCGATCTCACTCCAGCTACCCCTTCTGAAGGAGTCAACCAGAGGCTCTCGGACACCCACAGGGAGGATGAGCAGCGGGTACACATCTCGGGGCCATCCACCCAGGTGACCATGGGCGTGTCCGGCCTATCCAAATCCCCTCTTCCTCTGACTCCCAGCAGCTTGAGCTCCACTGCTGAGAGGGTGCCACTGCCACAAAGCAGGACCCCAAAAGCAGGCACGAGGACAACAGAGTATGCCCGCCAAGGTCATCTCAGACAGGGTGTAGCAGTCAGCACGCTGCCTCCACCTCTGCTGTGGAACTCGGGGAGCACCAAGAACGTAGCGGCAGGGTTACGGAGGCTAAGAAGATGTAACACTTTTGTGTCAACCAAGTAAACTAAATTAACAAAATTAGGGGCAAAATAAAAGGTAGTTTCCCTTAAAGGGAAAATGCAAAAAAAAAGACAAAATTGCAAACAGTAAACCAAAATGTGATTAACAGGGTCAATAAAACCCCAGTCCCCGCGGTGCTCACTGAACATGGAAGGCCTTGACAGTGCCAGCAGCCACCGTGTGCTCCCTCTACAGCGACACCTGGCTGTGAACATAGCCGCGGAAGAGAGGCAGACAGTCGGGTCAGACGACCCCCTCGATCACCTGCTGCCTGGACCTGTTAATGACTAACTTCGCCAGGCCCATAAGGAGGTCCTCCCCCCTCCCGGTCCCCCTCTGCACTGGGTGCCCATAGATCAGGAGCGTGGCACTGAAGTGCAAACAAAACAATAGTAAAAAGTTTTATAAATAACTGAAAAGGGAGTGCAGCCTACAACAATTACATGGTCCACGGACTCCACAAAGTTGCAAAAGACACAGGCATCTTGGGAGTTCGTGAACCGACATAATCTATGGTTGTATGGGATGCGGCGTGCAACACCCTCCACCCCAGGTCCCCGATGGAAAGGGAGAGGTCACTTCCGTAGAGGGCCCGCCACTGGGAACCTCCGCCATCAGACGGCAACAAGGCACGCCAGGGCGTGTCCGGGCGGCGGGCGAGGGAAAGTAAGTGAAGGGTGTGCAGCAGCAGCTCATACAGGAAACCCCTCCGCATCGTGCTAAAGGGCACTGAGGGCATTTCCGCAAGGTGAGTCAGGTTGCGGGGCACCAGCTCCCGAGGGTGGGTCTGGGGCTTGGGGCCAATGTGGAATTCCATCGGAACAGGGGTAGGCTCGAACGGAAGACCACCAAGTACCTGCGCCACCAGAATGACATCAGGGCCGAGCATGAGCATCCTAAGGTCTTGAATGGCATTAGCCATCAGATGCCCATCGACGCATGATGTGCCAACTCCTGTGGAATCATCCAGCCCACTTCTCCACCACCCAGCACGTCCCCGATCCTGGTCACCTCAGCAACCACAGCCCTCCTCTCCACCAGCCCGTGAAAAGAGTGGAGGGGCGGATTCCTGAGCAGCGGCTCTCTGGCGATAGCCGCTACTCCTGACGGGGGAGAGCTGCATCGCAAGGTGACCATGTTCCAGACTTTGATCAGGTCCTGGTAAAAGATGGGCAACGCCTGTAAGGAGCCACAAAGGCCCCTCTGGTCTACAAACAGGAGCTGCACGTAACAATTCAGGCCGTGCACCTGGTGGAAGAAATACGTCGCCAGGGCACACCATCTCAGAGGGGCTCGACGTAAAGGTATCGCTGCAGGGTTGAAGGCAGAAAGTCGCCACCTGGGTGTGTAGGCACACCAGCCCCTGACCGCCCTCCCTAAGCGGGAAACTCAGAACCTCAGCAGCGTCTCAGCGCAGCCTTTTGTCCCAGAAGAAGTCGATGAGCATTCTCTGGATTTTTGTGACAAAATCCAGGGGAGGGGTCAAAGTGACCAGCCAGTACCACAACATGGCGGCAATCAGCTGGTTTATGACCAGAACTCGACCCCGGTAAGACAGCACTCAGAGCAGTCCTGTCCAGCGCCACAGGCAAGTGGTGATTTTGGCCTCCAGCTCCTGCCGGCCAGGATTCCTCAGCAGGACAGAGGTGGATCCCCAGGGAGAGGAGGCTGGTCCTGCTCCAGGTGAAAGGCCTGAGCTCCTCGAGTAAGGGATCCATCTGCCACTGACCGACCAGGAGTCCACAACACTTACCCCAATTGATCCTGGCAGAGGATGTGGCAGAGTAGACCTCCTGGCACTCGCGCATCCTCCGCAGGTCAGCCGGGTTGGTGAACATGAGGAGCACATCATCGGCGTAAGCCGAGAGGACCACCCCGATGCCCGGCCCATGCAGAACCAGAGCCGACAACCTCCTCCGCAAGAGACGCAGGAAAGGCTCCACGCAGATAGAATACAATTGGCCAGACAGGGAGCAGCCCTGACACACTCCTCTCCCAAAGCGAAGGGACTCCGTCAGGGACCTGTTAACCTTAACTAGACACTCTGCGGCAGTGTACAGAAGTCGGGTGAGTAGAAGAAGGGGGAGCCACGGTCCAAGTCCTGGAGGAACTGGATCCGTGACCTCACGTATGCGCCGCGGGACTCGCCGAGTTGCAGGTCCCGCAGCGCGCCCTTCTTCTCTTCATACGCCAGCCATAAGGCCGGGTCCGCATCGGGCTGACGGAGACGTGCCTCCAGGTCAAGCACCTCCTTCTCCAACTCCTCAACCCTGGATTTCCGCCTCTTTGTTGACCCCCTTGCGTACTCCTGACAGAAAACGTGGACGTGAGTCTTGCCCACGTCCCACCATAGCCTCAAGGAGGGGTACCCTCCCCGCTCCCTTCTCCAGCCGGCCCAGAAATGATGGAACGAGTCCAGGAACCACTCGTCCTCCAGCAACAGGTTGTTAAAGTGCCAGTACGCAGATCCTGTCTGAACGCAGAACGGGACGGGCTCTGCCCACACCAGACGGTGGTCCAAGCACCTGCTGCACAGAAGCCGATGGAACGCAGGACACGAACACCTTGGAAACATAAAGGTGGTCAAGTCTGGACGGTCCGACTCCAGGTGACACAAAATTGAAAACGCTGGAGTCAGGATGGAGATGTTGCCAGACGTCCACAAAGTCAAAGGATCCGACCAGCTCCCTCAACTTACTCACAATGAGCGAGTAGTGCTGGGCACCGTGACGGCCTCTGGCCTCAAGGGTACAGTTGAAATTCCACCCCCACCCCCCGCTCCCCCCGAGGACGATGCACTCGCCTGGGAGCCCAGATGAGTGGGCACTTCCTCAAACAAACTCGCTTACTGCTACGCGCCCAGGGGAGCGTACACATTCGCACAGTGAAGTGCCGCATCCCCCAGGCGCACAGTGAGGTGCAGCAACCGGCCTGGCACTGGCTCCTTGACCCCCAAGATCTCTGGCAGAAAATGTGGGGCCAACAAGATAGCCACCCCGCCAGAATTGGAGGCTAGGTGACTCATGAAGATCCCCCTCGCCACTTCAGGAGCCACGTAGCTTTGTCTCCCAGAATAGTATGGGTTTCCTGCAGGAAGCACACCGCATACTTCCCGTCCCTGAGGACCGAGAGGTTCTGCAACCTGTGCTGTGCGTCCCTGCTGCTGTAGATGTTGAGGCTAACTATGGTAGTCTTCATTGTCAGAATATGGTTACCATCACCATGCCTAGTGTAAGAAGGAGAGAACTATTTTAATCCTTCCTCTCCTTCATGAGCCCAGTGAGAAATGTGTGGACTCTCCTCTTCACGTTCAGGTCCAGGGGCTTTTAGGACCTCGCGGGTCCTAAAGGTTCCACAAGAGGAAAGGAATGCCACTGGTCCAGAGCCGACTGGACCCTGTCTCAGGGACTGCGATTACTTACTAAAAAATCCTGGAGCTCCCGTAAACGGATGAGGGGAGAATTGGTGGAGGTACCAGGGGATCCACCACCTCACCCAACAACGACTCTAAGTAATCCCTGGTGCTCACCACCGAAACTCCATCCTCCTCCAGGTCGTCGCCTCCAGCTTCCAACCCCTCCCTGTATTGAGTACGGGGGCTGGTTCGGAGCTGCCAGTCGGCTCCACCTCCACCTCGATCCCACCCCCAGGATCAAGGCCAGAGGGGTCCTCTCTACTCTCCTCATGGGCTCTGGGTCAGAGGGCGGCAGCAGCTTAGAGACTCACTCCACCTCAGGCACCAGATCACCAGGTGAATCCGGAAAAGTTCCGGGCCCAAAACAGTAGCGCCCGGTGCCAAAGGCCGAGATGGAGCCGGGGGGGGGTCCGCCTCGCAAATGCCACCCAATGACCCAGCAATTGGGAATCACCGCAGTCCCTCAGTGGGCCAGATGACATCTCAGGGGTACAGGGCGGGTGAGGGTGGGGCGTCACATCAAGGGCGACACCCTTACCGACCCCCGAGGGGCCCTGCTCAGGGGACCGTGGCAAAGAATCAGGGAGTTTGGCTTCCCCAGGAGGGCAGAGCAAGGACTTACGGGATGGAGGTGCCACTGCCTCTTCATCGGGTGAAGAAACAAAATATACCTCATGAGTTATGACATCCTCCCCCTCTGAGGGGTGACACCTTGACTGGGGTAGGCTGGGGACTGGGGAGACCTCCATTTCCGAGGCCTTTGCTGCCTCATCCAGCCCTCCCGGACGCTCTGCCCTCTAGGGCTTTGGCAGATTTACCCTCTCCAGTGAGACAACCAGTTCGGGGTTGCGCACCCCACTGCTGCTGGACCCTGGAGCCCGCGTGGGGAGAACGCCGGGCCCAGCACATGGCGCTGAGGCGCGCATGGGCCCAGGAGCACATGCATTATCGATGATGGAGCTGGATGATTTTTGTCCCCCAAGCCGGTGTCTTCAGGGGTTTGGAGTTCAGCGTGGGTTTGGGTGGTCTTGGGGGTCTGGGCGGCTGCCTCCAGGTGGCCAGTCTTCCTCTGCGTCTTCTTCCAGTGCGGGGTCACTCCCCCTGCCTCGCCTGCAGCCGAAATGGGAGCAGATGTTGGTGGCACCACCCTTTGCGCAGAGGAAGATGGAGCGGTGGCGGGGGGAGGAGCGGCGGTGCCAGCCGCGGCCACCTGGATGGTGCTGGGGACCTTGGAGGGGGGCAGTCCTTCTCCACGTGCCCCACCCCCTTGCAGGCATGGCATCGCATGGCGAACAAAAACCTGGCACCGGAAGGAGTACACATGACAAAGGCTCGGGTCCTTTAGGCTGAGCGGGATTGGTGCCCCACCCGACATCACCTCCCCAAGATGACAAAAATGAGGAGGGAGGAGCTCATCAGGGACAAGATAATATGAGCCTCTGGGCGATGGCCTCCAGAGGGTCCACCGCCAGGAATGTCCCGCCCACCGTGAGCCCCTTTTCGAGGGCAAGGTGCACTGCCCACTCGGTCTTAAAAAGAATACAGCCTTCCCGTGCATTCTTGAGGCTGTGACAATGGCTGAGGGGCCGACAACCCCAGCCAGAGCATTGATGCAGGCCCTGATGGTCATTGTGGGCTGGGTGTAGCACTTCACCCCAAGCTGTCAGGTCAGCAATTTAAATGATGATGGGGCTGCGGGAGATACAGGGGCCTAAGAGGCCTCCACCGCTGCATAGGTGGCCTGGGTGGGCCCCACCACCGGCAAAGATGGTGCTGCCTTTGGGGAGTGCTAAACCCACCCCGATACAGGCAAAATACACAGAACAAACAGAGAGATGGAGAGTGGGAGCAGGGGGAGCGAGAGGGAGAGGAGGAGGCAGAGACAGAGAGGTCAAAGGCAGGCAGGTGCCCCGATGTTTCTTGAGGTGGGTGGTGGAGCGGTGGTCTGATGTTCAGCAGGGGGAGGAGTCTTCCCCTGGGCAGCTAGCACTGCCCAGGCACAGTTCAGGAATGATGGTATAGGTCCTTGGGTGCAGCTGGCTCTGGGCAGCACAAGCTAACCCATGCGAGGCAAGGGAGGACAGAGTGGGGTGCAGGTTTTCTTTTCTCCTTTTAAAATTCAGTCAGTCACTGCCCTCCCTTCTGAAGAAAGCAGGTCTTCCTTCCCTCCCCCTGCAGGAAATCAATCAGTTGCAGTTCTTTTCTTCTCCAGGCACCTACTTCTGGCACATCAAAAGTCCTCCTCCTCTGGCTGAAGTTATGTCCTCCCCCCCTTCGGCTCTCTCCACACTCCCACTCCCAGGCTCTTCAGGCCATGCAAGACCCCATCCTGCAGCAGCAGCAGGGCTGTAGCAGCAGCAGCAGCAGCAGGCTGTAGGGGCCCCCAGAAAGGAAAATTCCAACTCCCCGAACTCCTTTTCTCTTCCATATGAGCAGTAGTCTTCTCCTTCCAGGTGAAGGTGAGCAAATAAAAACTCCAAAGTAGTAACAGCAGCAACAGAGGAAAGCAGCAGCCAGAGGTGCAGCCAGCACCAGCACCAGCACCAGTGCCACAGCTAGCAGCAGCACCACAGCCAGCTCCAGCACCAGCTACAGCACCAGCACTTGCACCAGCGCCAGCACCAGCACCAGCACCACAGCCAGCACCAACACCAGCACCAGCGCCACAGCCAGCACCAGCACCAGCGCCAGCACCAGCACCACAGCCAGCACCAGCACCACAGCCAGCTCCAGCACCACAGCCAGCTCCAGCACCAGCACCAGCACCAGCACCACAGCCAGCTCCAGCACCAGCAACAGCAACAGCAACAGCACCAGAACCAGCATCAGCACCAGCGCCAGCACCACAGCGAGCTCCAGCACCAGCAACAGCACCAGCGCCAGCACCAGCAACAGCACCAGAGCCAGCACCACAGCCAGCGCCAGCACCAGCAACAGCACCAGCACCAGCACCAGCATCAGAGCCAGCATCAGCACCAGCACCAGCACCACAGCCAGCGCCAGCACCAGCAACAGCACCAGCAACAGCACCAGCACCAGCACCAGCATCAGAGCCAGCATCAGCACCAGCGCCACAGCCAGCGCCAGCACCAGCGCCAGCACCAGCACTAGCACCAGCAACAGCACCAGAGCCAGCACCACAGCCAGCGCCAGCACCAGCAACAGCACCAGCAACAGCACCAGCACCAGCACCAGCAACAGCATCAGAGCCAGCATCAGCACCAGCACCAGCACCACAGCCAGCGCCAGCACCAGCAACAGCACCAGCAACAGCACCAGCGCCAGCACCAGCAACAGCACCAGCAACAGCACCAGCACCAGCACCACAGCCAGCGCCAGCACCAGCAACAGCATCAGAGCCAGCAACAGCACCAGCACCACAGCCAGCTCCAGCACCAGCAACAGCACCAGCACCAGTGCCACAGCCAGCAACAGCACCAGCACCAGCACCACAGCCAGCAACAGCACCAGTACCAGCGCCACAGCCAGCAACAGCACCAGTACCAGTGCCACAGCCAGCAACAGCACCAGCACCAGCGCCACAGCCAGCAACAGCACCAGTACCAGCGCCACAGCCAGCAACAGCACCAGCACCAGCACCAGCTCCCACTCAGACAGGAACAAGCTGCACTTGAGCCCAATCAGAAAGCACAGCCTGGGCACGGGTATTAATCACTTATACATAATGTTCACTATTGTCAATAAACTCCCAAGAATGTCTCCCTGCCTATGGCTCCTCGTTCTGATGAACAGTGTTCGTGTCACTCAGATTTGAAACCTTGGCTCCTGAATAAGATAAAGGCAGGTGTGTCAGTCCAGGGCCTCTTCCCTATGCTTTGTGCAGCCTTCAGACCAAAGTGATGGGCCGGGCTCACATTCTCTGGAAATATTACTGATGCCTGAACCTTGATGGTGCTTGTCATTGTTGCCAGAATGTAGTGGGCAGATGTCACAGAGTTCCTTCATTCTCTCTGTGTGCTCTCAGCACCTTTAAGGTGGGGCTGACCCCAATCTCATCAGCATCTGTGACCAGTGACACTGTGCTACTGAAGGGGTCAGTTGCTGAACGCTGACAAAAGATCAGGTGCAAGCAAGCTGCCCTCAGCCAGACAGGAGTCAGACATTCTCAGAGGGTATGTGAAGATCTATGGAGTTTCCTCACTTCATGTCGTCATCATCCTCCTGGAATTGAGCAAGAGGCCTCTGCTGCCTCTCCATAACAAAAGCCTTATCACAGATGCAATGTGAGGATCTGTGGGGTCTCCTCACTGCATGCCGTCATCATCCTCCACACATCAAGCAGCTGTGAGGGCCTCCCGAGCACGCCTGCCTCATCCGGCCAGTTTGATGGCCTCTTCGCCGTCATCATCGCCTTCGAGGGCCCCCTCACTCTCATCCCTGTTGACATCCTCTTCATCAGAGGAGACCTCCAGCTCCTCCTCAGCCGCTCCTCCTCAGCCAGCTCCTCTGCCCGTTGCAGCGCCAGGTTGTAAAGGGCGCAGCAGCCGATGATGATGCAAGACACCCTCTGTGGACTATATTGCGGGGCTCCACCAGACTGGTCCAGGCACCGGAACCTCATCTTCAGCATCCTGATGGTTTGGCCTACCAAGGTGCGGATTGCAGCATGAACTTCATTGTACCTTCACTCTGCTGCAGTCTGAGACTGCCACATAGCTGTCATCAGCCATGTCCTCTGTGGGTAGCCCTTGTCCCTGAGGAGCCATCCCTGCAGCCTCTGTGAACCCTGGAAGATGTCCGGGATCTGAGACCAACTGAAAATGTAGGAGCCGTGGACACTCCCTAGGAACCATGCACAGACCTGTAGATGCAGTCCTGGTGGTCGCACACCAGCTGAACATTCAGTGAATGGGAGCACTCATAGTTGACACAGTTGACCGCTTGTTGTGATGGACTCTGAGCCCTGAGCGAGTGAGTGAGTGCAATCAATGGCACCCTGAACCTGTCGGAAATCTGAGCTCTGGGCAAATCCCAGCACTCTTGCATTCTGGCTGTCCTGGTCCCAGGCGAAACACACCAATTGTATGCCTTCGCGAAGTCGGCATCTGTGACCTCATGGATGCATTGGTGGGTGGAGGTTTGTGATATTCCACAGACATAACCTGTGGAGCCCTGAAAGGAGCCACTGGCGTACAAATTGAGCGCCACTGTCATTTTCATGGTCGCGGGCGGTGGGTGCCATCCATGTCCCCGTGGCACCAAATCCTGCAGCAGCTGGAAGATGTGAATGACCAGTCCCCTAGACGTGGGCAGTCTTTGGCGACACTGGTTCTCAGTCATCTGCAGGAATGAAAGGCATTTATAGACCCTGGGTCTAGCTAGGCGTGGAACAGCGATGGCTCACTGTGGCGCTTCAGCAGTGTGTGCGGGACCCCCAGCCACCCCTTCTTCCTGAAGGTGTTGCTCCTCCCCCTGCCCAGCCAGACGTCTCCGTCACTTTCTTGTCCTTTGTCTCTGCTTTCTGTACACCACGAGGCATACAGTGTGTTCACCAGGCTCCATGCTCCTGATGTACTCCTCCTGCAGGATGAAAGAGAGACATGTGGGTTACCTTAGGAAATCTAAGAACCTCCCTTGGTTAAGTCTGAAGGCCCCTTAATGCATTCCAGAGAGTGCTGGCCATCACTTGGATGGCCGGAGTTTAGTGCGCTGCATGGCTGCCCAAATCCCCACCCTCCTCTGCCTCACTGCACCTGGCTGATTGGCAGCAGCTTTGCCCATTGGACTGCATGCTGTGCTCTCAGCTCAGGTTCAGGCATTCTCCTAACCCACACTGCAAGGCTGCACTGTTAGATTGAACCATGGGGGAGACTGGTCCAAACTGAGATGATGACATTGCAAGAGGCTGTGAGCGCTTCCAGCAGTGACTGCTCCATGGCCAGCTTTAGCAAGGAGACTGTACGATGTGCCCAGCCATTCAGCAGTCCACTAAAACATTCATTAGTTTGCAGCCTGTGCCCGAGGTGTGAAAAGTTCAAGAGCATTTGGTGGCACTTTCATGCATCTTCATTGCTTGAATGGGAAGATAAGCTAGAGGTCCAACTCCAAGCATGTCAATGTGGCTGCATCTGAACTGTCTCAGCCGCGGAGGAATGGTCGCTATATATAAGGTTCCGCTAATGCGTGGCTGCTTCCCTCACTCAGCATGTGCTTGTGCATTACCATCAACTGCAGTGCGGCCCTTGCCCACCCCATGCAAATCGCCTCAATCACAGTGCAGCCCTTGTCCACCACCCCCAAGTCACCTCAACCGCAGTGCAGCCTTTGTCTACCCCGCAACTCGCCTCAGCTGCAAGGCAGCTCATGCCCCGGCAACACACTGTCAACCAGCCAGGAAAAAGTGACTTGCCTGCGCCCTCGTATGAGGCGTGGTGCCTCAAACTTGAAGTTGAACAGGCGACCCTGGCGAGCACTGCACAACATTACTGTGCACTCACCTCCGAGTTCCCCTCGAAGTGCAGCCCGCATATATAACAACATATATGTTGTTATGAAACATGGTGAGTGGACAATCCAGCAGGTGGGGATGAGTCCGGCGGGCTGTCCTTATAATGATCTGCAGATGTATTGCAATGAGGTTCCTGATGTTTAACAGCGGGAAATGCAACCCTCCAGCGACAGGCAGAGCAGACGATTGCAAACTGATTTCACAATGTCATGAAACCAATTTTCAGCCTTCTCGCCACACCACCAAACACACCCGATACTAGCGGGCATGGAAACAAAGAAGTAAGACTTCAAATTAAGTTATTTCTTCTTTGTAACATTTCAGCTGAGATCAAGCAACTGTAGCTCTGATAGCAAAGCACAAATATCTAGTCTTCTTATATTTTTTTTATCAACCAATTATGAAATCTTGGTTTGCTTTTTGTATTTGCATGATTTGGAGCTGGTTATTTGGAATAAAATGTGTCTGAGAGTTGTGATTATTTTCTAAATTAAATGGAGCAGCGATCATAATAGATAGTGGTCTGGTGTTTACCTAAAACAGATTGAACTTTGAACAGCTCACCATAATCTGAATGGTTTAACCATGTCTTTCAAAGTACCCCCATGAATTCTTTATTTTCTTCCAGGGAAAATTGCAGGCTTAAAATAAATAATTTAGATGTCATTAATTAAAATGTAATAAGTGTATAAGGTGATGTGAAACATTTGCAATTGGAGAATTGAAGACGAACCAGAGGGATACCTACGTAGCCCAGCAAATTAACTCAAATTAAGACTACAGTTAAATGCCGATAGCAAAAATTGACAAGTGCCCTTTCTTGTTTTTTTGACTTTTCTTACATAGAAAATCATCATATTACATTTTGCTGTGACTGTATAATAACTTTAGAATTGTACTCAAATGTAGAGCAGCACAATGTTAACTTATTTCGACAAATGCCTGTCCATAGCTTTTGCAAAATATCTCATGTGAAAAACATAGCAGTAAACATATCTTATTTGAAACAGACTGTTTCTGTTTTGTTTTGTGAAAAAAAGACAGCTGTTCCCAGTAGCTCAAAAGACAAACAGTGCAGCCTTGCTGACATGTTGCTTTGTTACTGTGTTGCTGTGGTGATTTCAAACCATTGAATGAACTTCATGAAGGGGACACTGAGATGAGGAAGCAAAACTGATTCAGCAGTGCAAAAGATTATGTGAGGCAAATTTATCTGAACCATGTATGGAATAAAACCCTGGTAGGGGATAATCCTTTTTTCAAACTGGTTTTGAGGCAATGTAATAACAAATGTAATATGTTATTAAATTATTTAACATGTTGCATTCTCACCAGCTCTCTTATTTTCTGTGTCATTACAAATATTATTGCACTGGACGTAGCTTTTCAAAGTTTCTGTCTGTGGTTTAAGCAAAGGAAGAAACGATGAATGTGATTAAAGAATTAACCAATAATCTGCTTCAATTTGCGAACTTCAGCTTTTACTCATAATTACTTGAAATTCTTCAAAGAATACATCGGTAAAATGTCAAACAGTGGCTACTTAACAATGAGTTACAAAATGCAATTGAATGATTCAAATAATGGTAGGGCCTAAACGTTAGTAGTTTATGAATAATAATTGAGCCTTGAGAGTGAGCGACAATAGCATAAATGTGTTATTTAATACAGGAAAAAAAATTACAGAAATTTCTTAAATGCGATCACTCATTGCTAAGACTCCACGAGTAGGGCTTGCTGAATGAGAGTACTGGGAAGGTATTTTAAAACCCTGGGATATAAGCAGCTTTTTCTAATATGACCACGGTGGACTTGCACCACTACTTATTAGGCAGAATGTTAGTATAAATTTTGGGATGGAAATTCTTCATCTTTTACAGAAAAATATGCTTAATTTGTTATCCCTCACATGTCAGAGTTGTTTGTTGGCAGTGGAGATTTGCTTTCTCATTAATGCATTTTTTCTCAAATGTCTATCATAGAATTTTCTACTTTTCTGTGTGATTTCATTGTGTCATCCTTTAATTAAAGCTTTGGTTCCCTTCTCCTAGTTTTTGGTAGGAATTTTTTTGGCTTCTTCCCGAATTTTCTGAAAAGTTACTGCACTAGTCAAAGGTTTACTGCCATCTCAGAACTTTACTGCGGTTGATAAACCTTAACTGCGCGCACCAAGACTTTTCTCCATTTGGTGAAATGTTGCAACTTTCTTCTACTTGTGTCCATTTTCGACAGTTGTGATCAAAAGTAATGTTGATGTATTCTAGCGGATTCTTAAAGTTTGTGCCTTTCTGGTCTCTAACGGTAATGATCTAGACCAGGTATCTTTAGCAGACCCATTGGGCAGAAATTTTCGCTCAGCGGGCGGGTGCGTGCCCAACCCGCTCGAGTGTGAAATGATGTGCGTTGACACTGCCGAGCGTCAACAGGCAGTCGAGCGATAGCTCGGTCGGTGGATGTGCGCCGGAACCGGCAACAAGCCCGCCAACAATTAAAAGGTCTGTTAAGGCCATTAAGTAATCAATTAATGTAAATTTTTCACAGCCTTTGCATTTTTTAGAAACCTCATCCACGGGTGGGATGAGGTTTCCAAATGCAAATAAAAAAATAATGAAAACTTTAATTTTTGATTAATAACATGTCCCTGCTCGGCCATTTTTATTACATTTTTAATTTCTTCATTATTTTTTGTTATAATCTCTTCATCTCCCTGAAGCAGCTCTGTGCCTCAGGGAAATTATGCAGCGCTCACTCGTGCACGTGCGTGAAATTTGCATTTGGCCTGGTCACACTCCCCCCCCCACCCCGCACAGGCAGCGCTCAGCGCTGCTGCTTGCGTTTCACGCTGCGCTGGCCTTAATTGGCCCGCCAGTGTGAAATCGCAGTGTAGTGCCGATCGCGGTCGGCAGTCGGCTTGCCAACCGCCACCGCTGAGCCCGCCCGCGAAGGGCAAAATTCTGCCCATTATTTCAATGATTTATTTTTTAAAAATGAAATAGGAGTAGATTAGCCATATAACCCCTCAAGCTTGTGGTACCATTCAATAAGATGGTGAAAGATGGTGATGGTGAAAATTATTAATGTTCAACAAGATCATGGCTGAACTTCGACATCAGTTCAATTTACGTGTGCTATCTCCATATCCCTTGATTTCCTTAGTGTCCAGAAATTTATTGATCTCATCAGTGAATACACTCATCAACTGAGCATCCATAGTACGCTGGGATAGAGATGTATTTCATCATTTCAGGTGGTCATATTTCTTTCAGGTGTGATGTCAAATGAACGATTTGAGTAACGGCAAATACTTCAGAGTAGATGATGATTGACAATAAGAAGGACAATATGAGCTGCCAAAAGCCTCTAAAAAGAACTTCCTGACTGCAAGAATAGGAAAGGCTGTGCTGCGATGCAAGAATTCACTGCATGAGTAATGCTAGCAATTAGATTGCCAGTTTCATTGTGGTACATGGCAACACTAATAATTTTCACCATCATGCACCTCACCAGTCTTCCCAGGAGAGTGTGATATGGAAGAGAAATATAGACTTCATTAGATAGGTGCCTTTGCAATGTTGGATCGAGTACAAATATCACAATGTGTTGATATATGCATGTTCCTCAACATCTGAACCCTATGAAGTCTCATGGCATCAAGTCAAACATGGGCAGGGAAACATTCTGCTGATTATCATGTATAACCCCCATCAGCTGATGAATCAGTGCTCCTCCATGTTGAACACCACTTGGAGGATGTCAAGGGCACAGAATTTCCTCTAGGCGGGGAACTTCAATGTCCATCACCAAGAGTGACTCAGTAGCATCACTACAGACCAAACTGGCCAATTCCTAAAGGACATAGCTGCTAGACTGGGTCTGCGGCAGGTGGTGAGGGAAACAACAAGAGGGAAAAACATACTTCACTGCATCCTTACTAACCAGCCTGCCACAGATACATCTGTCCATGACAGCATTGGCAGGAGTGACCACCGCGCAGTTCCTGTGAAGACAAAGTCCCTTCTCCACATTGAGGACAATCTCCATCATGTTGTGCGGCACTACCACCGTGCTAAATATAATAAATTTCGAATCGATCTAGCAACTCAAGACTGGGCAACCATGAGGCGCTGTAGGGCAGCAGCAGAATTGTACTCAACCACAATCTGTAACCTCATGGCCCGGCATATCCTCCACTCTACCATTACCACCAAGCCAGGGGGTAGACCTTGGTTCAATGAAGACCACAGGACCGCAGGAGCGCATGCCAGGAGCAGCACCAGGCATATCGAAAAGTGAGTTGTCAACCTAGTGAAGCTACAACACAGGATGTCCTGCCTGCCAAACAGCATAAGCAGCAAGTGATGGACAGAGGTGGGCAATTCCACAACAATGGATCAGATCTAAACTCTGCAGCCCTACCACACCTGGTCATAAATGGTGGCGGGTAATTAAACAACTCACTGGAGGAGGAGGCTCCACAAATATCCATATCCTCAATGATGGAGGAGCCCAGCAAATCAGTGCAAAAGAGAAGGCTGAAGCACTTGCCTTCATTCAGCCATAAGTGCCGAATGGGTGATTCATCTTGGCCTTCTCCAGAGGTCCCCAGCATCACAGATGCCAGTCTTCAGTCAATCCAATTCACTCCATGTGAAATCAAGAAACGGCTGAAGGCACTGGATGTTGCAAAGGCTATGAGACCTGATAATATTCTGGCAATAGTACTGAAGACTTCTGCTCCAGAACTTGCCATGCCTCTGCCAAGCTGTCCCAGTTACAACACCAGCCTCTACCCGGCTATGTGGGAAATTGCCCAGGTATGTCCTGTGCACAAAAACCCAACCTAACCAATTACTGCCCCGTCAGTCTACTCTCGATCATCAGCAAAGTGATAGAAGAGGTCATTGACAGTGCTATCAGGTTCACTTGCTTAGCAATAACCCGCTCAATGATGCTCAGTTTGGGTTCTGCCAGGGTCACTCAGCTCCTGACCTTATTATAGTCTTGGTTCAAACATGGACAAAGTTGCTGAACTCCATAGGTGAGGTGAGAGTGACTGCACTTAACATTAAGGCAGCATTTGACCAAGTTTGGCATCAAAGAGAAAACTCTCCACTGGATGGAGTCATACCTAGCACAAAGGAAGATGGTTGTGGTTACTGGAGGTCAATCATCTCAGTTTCAGGGCATCATTGCAGGAGTTTCTCAGGGCAATGTCCTTGACGCAACCATCTTCAGCTGCTTCATCAATGACCTTCCTTCCATCATAAGGGCAGAAGTGGGGATGTTAGCCGATGATTGCACAATGTTCAGCACCATTCGCAACTCCTCAGACACTGAAGCAGTCCATGTCTAAGACCTGGACAATATCCAGGCTTGGGCTGACAAGTGGCCAGTAACATTCGCGCCATACAAGTGCCAGGTAATGACCATCTCCAACAAGAGAGCATCTAACCATCACCCCTTGACATTCAATGGCATTACCATCACTGAATCCCCCACTATCAACACCCAGGGGGTTACCATTCACCAGAAACTGAACTGGACTAGCCATATAAATTCTGTGACTACAAGAGCAGGTCAGAGGCTAGGAACCCTGTGGTGAGTAACTCACCTCCTGCCTCCCCAAATTCTGTCCACCATCTACAAGGCACAAGTCAGGTGTGTGATGCAATACTCTCCCCTTGCCTGGATGAGTGCAGCTCCAACAACATTCAAGTAGCTTGACACCATCCAGGACAAAACAACCCCCTTGCTTGGCACCCCATCCACAAGTATTTAATCCCATCCATCACTCTAACTTAGTGGTAGCAGTGTGTACCATGTACAAGATGCACTGCAGGAACCTTCCAAACCCACAACTGCTACAATCTAGAAGGACAAGTGTAGCAGATGCATGGGAACACCAGCACATGGAAATTCCCCTCCAAGCCACAAACTATCCTGACTTGGAAATATATCATCGTTCCTTCATTGTCGCTGGATCAAAATCCTGGAATTTCCTCTGTAGCAGTACTATGGCTGTACCTACACCACATGGACTGCAACGGTTCAAGAAGGCAGCTCACCACCACCTTCTCAAGGGCAATGAGATTTGGGCACTAAATGCTGGTCCAGCCAGTGATGCCTTCATCCCATGAAAAAATATTTTAAATCTTCCTACAATGAATTTGTGCAGAATAAGGCAACTTGTACTCTTCCCAAAGAATCTGTCTCAGCTCCAATAACAAAGAATCTTTCCCTTATTTTATCAGTGTCATCCTTTTGAAATGTGCACACCTGGTATTCTGTTACCCCTCTGAGTGAGACATCTGATTTAACTATACTGGTTTAGAGGCAACTTGATGTTGTGGGCCAACAGCTGGATTGGAGTCAACCAAGCTTTTTTCAGATATGACCCTCATTCCCAGCAGTGGATGCCTTTACCCTTTCAATCTAGGACACATTTGAACTTACGTTCCAAAGCTAAGAAGCCATTGTTTATTTGCACAAATCCCCTTGTTTAGAGCCACTTTCAATGTTCTCAATCATGGCCTTTGTAGCAAATAAGCATTTCCATATCATCAGTCAGTGATCTTTGTTTGCTTTGTCATGTATATTTCCATGGCTATTGAGATTTAAGTCACCCTTGCAAGATAAGAAACTGTTCATACTACATTTGCTTTTTTAAAAATTCATTCATAGCATATGGATAGAGCTCATAGCCAGTGTTTCCTGTTCATTCCTCAATGCACTTCAGAAGGTAGTGGTGTGTCACCTTCTTGAGCCATTGTATATTTTATCACCAGTTTTTTTTCATTTCCTATTCTTCTTAATTTTGGTTTCCCAGTGCATTTCATATAGCTTGGCAGCCTTCCCTTTTTTAAGACAATGGTTTGTGCCTTGGTGGCAAACTCTATGTTGAACATCACCTGGTGTGACTCAGGAGCCCCACTGTTGCAAGGCAGCCTCAGCTGCATTTGCTGCAGCTGAAGACAATGGGTTGAGAAGGTGCAGGATTCACCAGCCTCTGTTTTTTTCTAGGCCCTTTTCTTGGCCATCTGAGCTTTTTGTTTCTCTTCACTTCTTCCAATGGTCCTCCAAACAGTCAGCCTCCAGAGATCACAGCCTTCAATGACTGCCTCCCAGTTGTCATTGTTAATTTCCGCCATCTTCATATCTCGCTTGCAGGGTGCCCTTGTAGCGGAACATGGACATTCAGCAGGTTGAGACCCAGTGGCCAGTTTGCCATACAGAAGGTCTTTAGGTATAGACCCATCATCCATCTGATGAACATGGCTGGGCCAGCACAGGCATCATTGCAATGAGTAATGAGTGTATGCTGATGGATTTAGCGTGCTCCAGGACCTCTGAGTTGGTGACCTTGTCCTACCAAGAGATGCCGAAGGTAGATCTGAGACAGATGTATTGAGAACTCCTACGGCTGCACCTTCTCAACTGTTTACCATTGTGCCACAGCCTCTGATTGGTCTTTCCTGTAGCAGGACAGTATATACCCAGAGATTGTGGCGGAGGAGTCTGGGACATTGACTGGAAGGAATCATTCAATGAGTATGACTATGCAAGTCTGTTGCTTGATTATTCTGTGGAACAACTCTACCAATTTTGACACAAAGCCCCAGGTGTTAGTGAGGAGGACTTTGCAGGGTTTACTGGCTTGAGTGTACCATTGCCCTGCGTGGTCAATGCTGGGACATCCGTCCAGTTTTATCCTTACATATTCTTAAGTATTTGCTTCTAGAAGAAGGGAGAATGTAGACCTGCAGGTTTATTCTGGATATGACATCAGGTTTCCTGGGATTGCTTTGTCAAATGTGACTTGCAATTTGCTTGCTATTTCTCTTAACCAATCAAATATACGATCTTCCTGTAACAAAATATATGAGCCCAAATGTTTCTTTCAGCAATGAAGCGCCAGCATTTGACACTGACAAAAATCCATACTTCCCTGTCTGTAAACTGCAATGGGAATTTGCTCTCCCAGCTTCAGCATGGCTCCAGCAGAGAATTCATACCTGAGGCGCAGCAGCCAGGCACATAGGTAGTGAAGCCACGGTGCCCATTGATGCTAATAAAGGAAGTCACGCCCCTTGAGGCCAAGCAGTTAGTCACAGTTCAGGTTGGTGCTTTGTAATATATCTGATATGTAAGCCACCTTTAAGACAAGTGTTGCAATGTAAAATCACACGATCTTAATACCTAATAGCAGAGTAATGCAGGCTACCACTGTGGGAGAGTCTTAAGTTAGACACTGAAGAGTGAAGACAGAGTTATGAGTTGTGAGCACACAAGCGTAGCTGCTGAGTTTAATTTGTAAATAAACAACATGTTTTTATTCTAACAATGATCTCCTGGTGCTCTCTGTCTCTGTACTGACTCGGTCAGCCCGAATTAAGCATGCAACATGGATCCTTTAGCTCCAACAAACCAAAGGGCACTGGATCCAACAAACTGGCGACGAGAGTAAAAGCACGAAAAACCATGGAGAAATCAAAGTAAAAAGCGAGGAAGGGCGAAGGAAATCAGAAGAACCAAAATCAGGCCGTACTTTGCACAGTAGTCGTAAGTAAAAGAAAAATTTCCTTCCCGATCATCAAAGTAACCCCTTCAGAGCATGCCGTAATTTGGAAGAGTGGAGCCTTTGGACCCAACCTCGGACAATTGATCTCACTATGTTGAACGCCTCATGTTCTTCTTCCAGGCGAACAACGTTGAGGGGGAGGAGAAGAGGCGCATGATCCTTCTGTCCACATGTGGGAGTAAGACATACTGGCTAATTCGGAATCTGTTGGCACCCATTGACCCAAACTTGAAAAGTTTTGATGACTTAGTGAGCCTAGTAAAGAATAATTACGAGCCCAAGCTGTCAGTGACGATGCAATGGTTTAAATTCAACTCAAGAATTAGAGCTGCAGGGGAGACGGTTGCTTGTTATGTGGCAAGTCTGAAGCAATTAACTGAATATTGTGAGTTCAGTACTTATGTCAATGATACACTTAGAGATTGTTTGGTGTGTAATAAAAACAAAACTGATTCAGAAGAGATTGTTGACTGAAACAAATTTAGATTTCTAGAAGACATTGGAAATCACTCTGGCAATGGAAGGCACAGTGTGAGACTCAGATGCCGTATGAGGAACAGAAAATAGTGCCGTCCTCCATGTTGGGCGGGAAGACTCAACCAAAAAGAATACGAACGTGCAGAGCTTTACTCAGGAGCGGGAAGCAACCACCGCTAGCAGAAAAACTAAAGGGGGTAACTTAGCAGTAAAAAGTGAAAAAAATAGAAACAGAGATGGAAGCAGATAACTTTGTAATGAACCACAGTTTAAAAAGATCAAATGTTTCTTCTGTCATCGATATGGACACCTCATGAGGCATTGTAAATATAGAATCAGGCAGACTGGCAGACAACTGCAAAAACACATTGAGATAAACTGTGTTGAAAAGCCTGAAGTAATAGATCATGATATATATTTGCTATATAATTTAAAGGTAGGAAGAACAGAGCCTATCTATGTAACCATGAGAGTGAATGAGAAGCCTATCAGAATGGAAGTGGATAAAAACAAAAAAACTGCGGATGCTGGAAATCCAAAACAAAAAATAAAAAATACCTGGAAAAACTCAGCAGGTCTGGCAGCAATGGCGGAGAAGAGTACAGTTGATGTTTAGACTCGAAACGTCAACTGTACTCTTCTCCGCCGATGCTGCCAGACCTGCTGAGTTTTTCCAGAATGGAAGTGGATACTGGTGCAGCCACTACTTGAATCATGGAGAATGTAAGCTGAATTTAGAAGAAACTGATGACAAATTAAGAACATACACAGGAGAAAACATACAAGCCAAGGGTGTAGGTAAAGTCGCAGTACACTACGGAGCTTAAACAGTGAGATTACCCTTGATGGTAGTAGTAAGCGAGGGACCGAGTCTCCTCAAACGAAACTGGCTGAAAGAAATTAAATTGGAATGGACGGAAATCTCCCAGCTGAGAACTAACGGACTTTCAGAACTACTACAAAAATATGCCTCAGTTTTCAAAGAAGAACTTCTAAAAACTGGGGAGCTACAAGCAAAAATTCATGTAGATCCAGAGGCAACATGACAATTTATGAAGGCAAGACCAGTACCTTATGCAATGCGGAATAAGTTAGGCGCAGAACTAGATAGTGAACTCAGAGTGATACAACCAGTACAATTTTCAGAGTGGCAGTTCCAATTGTATCTGTTCTCAAGCCTGACTGAAGCATTAGAATATGTGGGGGCTATAAATTAACAGTCAATAAAGTTGCAACATTGGATAGACATCCCATAACTTTAGATGCTAAATTGACAGGTGGGATGACTTACGCAAAGTTAGATTTGAGTCACATATACCAACAATTGGAATTAGAGAAGGTATCCTGGAAGTTTGTCACCATAAATACACATAAGGGATTGTATCAATACACCCATTTACCTTTTTTTAATTCATTCACGGGATGTGGGCTTCACTAGCTGGGTGGTCAGAGTGGCCAGCATTCATTGCCCATCCCTAGCTCAGGTGGTCTGAAGTCACATGTAGGCCAGACCAGGTAAGGACAGATTTCCTTCCCTAAAGGGTATTAGTGAACCAGTTGGATTTTTACAACAATGTTTCATGGTCATCATTAGACTTTTAATTCTAGATTTTTATTGAATTCAAATTCCACCATCTGCTGTGGTAGGATTGAACCCAGGTCCCCAGAGCATTACCCTGAGTCTCTGGATTATTAGTCCAGTGACAATGCCACTATGCCATCACCTCCCCCTATATGGCATTTCTTTGGCATATCTTCTGCTTGTACCATATTCCAAAGAACCATAGAAAGCTTACTACAGGGTTTGCCCCATGTTGTAGCTTATTTCAATGATGTTCTTGTGACTGGACTCACTGAAAAGGAACATTTAATGAACTTGGAGGAAGTTCTGAAACATTTTTTTTTGCAAGTAGGAGTGAGATTGAAAAAGGGAAAGTGCACATTCCAGGCAAAAGTGGTAACTTAATTAAGTCACAAGGTAGATTCACAAGACCTACATCCAATTGAAGAAAAAGTGGAAGCCATCAAAGAAACCCCATTCCATCCCTGGGAGTGGCCAGGAAAGCTACGTGTACACATCGATTATATGGGACCTTTTATGGGAACAATGTTTCTATTCACTGTAAATGCGTATTCAATATTGGTGGACATATACAAAGTGAAGTCCCCACATCTTCCGCGACAATAGACAAACTACGACAAAGTTTCACAATTAATGGATTACCTGAAGTGTGAGTATCAGATAATGGAACAGTATTCACAAGTGCTAAATTTAACCGATTTACAAGCCTCAATGGTATTGTTCACGTGAAAACATCTCCATACCATCCTCTTCAAACGGACTCGCCGAGAGAGCAGTTCAGAGGTTCAAATCTGGTATGAAGAAGCTGTCCAGAGACTCGATAGTGACTAAATTAGCATGATTTCTATTCCATTATAGAGCTACCCCTCATTCGACAACTGTGTCATATCAGTGGAGTTGTCAATGAAGCGCTGTCCCCGATCAAGACTGAGCCTAATCATGCCAAACTTGGGGGGAGGAGGGGAGGTAGAAGGAAGGCAGAAATGGCAGAAAATGGGATGATTGTCACAGTGGAGATAGAACATTTAACATAAGAGAGAAAGTATTTGTGAAATATTTTAGAGAAGGACCAGTATGGCTGGTCGGTGAGATAAGTGCAGTGACCGGACCTCTTTTCTACCACGTGAAAGTCAAAGATCGGGTAGTTAGGAGACATGCGGATTACATAAGAAGAGGAGAAACCAAATATCCAGAGATGACTCCACAAGTGTTCGAGACTGAATCCTGTTGAAAGAACTCAACCGAGTACAAATGTGTTTGGAGGGCTGACTGTACCTGAAAGAGTTGGAGAAACAAATTTACCGGTACCTACTGAAGAACCATAGGCTCAGACGACTCCAGTAAAGGAGGTTCCAAATCAAACTCAGAAGCTGTTGAGCTGAGACATAATATACGCAGAAGGAAACCCACCCAGAGACATGACATTGTAAATAATTTGATATATTGAAAAAATATTGAAAAAATTGTAAAATGTCTTTTTCAGTAAAGATGGAGGGATGTGGTAATCTGACATGTAATACACCTTTAAGGCAAGTGTTATAATATAAGATCACATGATCTTAATATCCAATAGCAGAGTAGCGTGGGCTACCACTGTG
Source organism: Cetorhinus maximus (assembly GCF_964194155.1). NCBI lineage: Eukaryota > Metazoa > Chordata > Chondrichthyes > Lamniformes > Cetorhinidae > Cetorhinus > Cetorhinus maximus. Next base: position 104,380,558 of record NC_135885.1, read on the forward strand.
GGAGAGTCTTGAGTTAGACACTGAAGAGTGAAAACAGAGCTATGAGTTATGAGCACACAAGTGTAGCTGCTGAGTTTAGTTTGGAAATAAACAGCATGTGTTTATTTTAACAACAATCTCCTGATATTCTCTGTTTCTGTACCAACTCGGTTACCCCAAATGAAGCATGCAACCCGTATCCTTTAGCCCCAACAAACTAAAAGACACTGGATCCAACAATATCATAATGATTTTAAATAATTTTGAACTTGTTGCAACTTTTAAATACTTTTAATCAATTTTAAAAAGTTTTTATAAATTTGGAAAATAGTTATAAACATTTAAATACTTCTAAAAACTTTAAAATCCTTTTGAAACTTTTATTTACTTTTATCAGCAGTCAATCAATGAAGATAAAGTTACTTTAGTTATTCGTGTTGTATAGAGAAGCAACTGCCAAGGACACACGTCCGCACCATCCTGGCACTGTATATCTTTGCTGGTTGGCTTTGCTGGCTGGGCCAGCATTTATTGCCCATCCCTAGTTGCCCTTGAGAAGGTGGTGGTAAGCTACCTTCTTGAACCGCTGCAGTGCATGTGGTGTAGGTACACCTACAGTGCTGTTAGGAAGAGAGTTCCAGGATTTTGACCCAGCGACAGTGAAGGAACGGCGATATATTTCCAAGTCAGGATAGTGAGTGAGTTGGTGGGGAACTACCAGGTGGTCATGTTTACATCTATCTGCTGTCCTTGTCCTTCTAGATGATAGTGGTCATGGGTTTGGAAGGTGCTGTCTAAGAAGCCTTGATGAATTCCTGAAATATATCTCGTAGATGGTACACACGGCTGCTACTGTGCATCAGTGGTGGAAGGAGTGATTGTTTGTGGATGCGGTGCCAATCAAGTGGGCTGCTTTGACCTGGACAGTGTCAAGCTTCTTGAGTGTTGTGGGAGTTGCACTCATCCAAGCATGTGGGGAGTATTCCATCACACTCCTGACTTGTGCCTTGTAGATGGTGGACAGGCTTTAGGGAGTCAGGAGGTGAGTTACTTGTAGCACAATTCCTAGCCTCTGACCTGCTCTTGTAGCCACAGTATTTATATAGCTAGTCCAGTTCAGTTTGTGGTCAATGGTATCCCCCAGGATATTAATAGTGGGGGATTCAGTGATGGTAATGCCATTGAACTTCAAGGGGCGATAGTTAGATTCTATCTTGTTGGAGAAGGTCATTGCCTGGCACTTGTTTGGTGCGAATGTTACTTGCCACCTGTCAGCCCAAGCCTGGGTATTGTCCAGGTCTTGCTGCATTGGAGATGGACTGCTTCAATATCTGAGGATTCGCAAATGGTGCTGAACATTGTGCAATCATCAGTGAACATCCCCACTTCTTCCCTTATGATGGAAGGAAGGTCATTGATGAAGCAGCTGAAGATGGTTGGGCCGAGGACACTACCCTGAGAAACTCCTGCAGGGATGTCCTGGGACTGAGATGCCTGACCTCCAATAACCACAACCATCTTCCTTTGTGCTAGGTATGACTCCAACCAGTGGAGAGTTTTCTCCCTGATTCCCATTGAGTCCAGTTTTGCTAGGGCTCCTTGATGCCACACTCAGTCAAATGCTGCCTTGATGTCAAGGGCAATCTCTCTCATTTCACCTCGGGAGTTCAGCTCTTTTGTCCATGTTTGAACCAAGGCTGTAATGAAGTCAGGAGCTGAGGGACATTGGCGGAACCCAAACTGGGCATCAGTGAGCAGGTTATTGCTAAGCAAGTCCCACTTGATAACACTGTTGCTGACCCCTTCCATTACTTTACTGATGATTGAGAGTAGAATGATGAGGCGATAATTGGCCAGGTTGGATTTGTCCTTTTTTTATGGCTGGGCAATTTTCCACGTAGCCAGGTAGATGCCAGTGTTATAGCTGTACTGGAACAGCTTGGCTAGGGGTACGGCAAGTTCTGGGTATCTGTATATCATCAGGATTTCTGTTGGATAGTAAACTGGATATCACTGGGATGATAAGTGGATAGCAGCCCCTGCTCCCTTTGCTCCTCTTCCTCTGTTCCTCTGGCTCCCCTTCACCACCCCACTGACCACATGCTCCCTCAGCTTCTCAGTTCCAATGTCAGAACAACACTGATCGTTCTGACATAGGGCAGGATAATTGAAGTCGGCGAGTGGGGGGGGGGGGCGGGGCCGGGCCCGCTCGCTGACGCATAAAATGCAGCGGGATGACGTCGGACGGAACTCCCGATGTTATCCCGTGTCATTTCAATTTTCAGGTCAGTGGGGCACAGCCGAATCAGCTGTGCACCTGCCGACCTGTCAACGGCCAATTGTGGCCATTTAAAAAGTAATTAGACTAGTTAATGGACCTGCCCGTCCAACCTTAAGGTTGGCAGGCAGGCCGGGAGCCCTGGCGGGCTTCAGAAAAAGCATGAAACCTCATCCATGGGCAAGATGAGGTTTCATGTAGGTTTTTAAAAATTTTATAGAAGTTTACTTCAAAGTGATGGATGTGTCCCAACTCATGTGACAGTGTCACATGAGGGGACATGTCAGGGAAATTTCATTTCTGTACATGTACTATTTTTAAATTTGGCGCCGATCTCCCTGAGGCAGCACTTGGCATCAGGGAGATGAGTGCGCTCTTTCGGCTTCCGGCTTAGAGAATCCCCCCCACCCCCTGGCACAGGGAATTCATAGCACTTCCTGGCAGACGTCACGCTAGGTGGGCCTTAATTGGCCCACCCAGCGCCCCCAATCGGTGGCGCCGATCGAAGGCATGCCCCCATGCACCCGCTCCTGAACTCCCCCCCCACCCCCCACCCAATGGGGAGAAAATTCTTCCCATAGGCTGGACTAAGGAGTCGGGAGATCTCTGGGAGTTGTGGAGCTGGAAGACCCATGGGTGCGTGGGATGAGGTGCAGGGAGAGTCAGTGGAACCAGGCATGCCAGGGGAGCAGAGGAAGAAAAGCCAGGGGTATCATGAACACTTTTATTGCTAATATAACAATTTACAGTCATGAAGCCTTTATTTACACTGCCTGCTTTTTGACTTACACCAGTGCTTAAGCGCGCTATCTTTACGCATGTAAACAGCCGGGCAAGTTGTGAACAAATAAACAAAGTGGTCCTTGCCACTTTAAGAATAGGAATGGCAAGGCCATCAGTGTGAGCCAGTTGCGGCGCACTGCAACTTCTGCATTTCAGCGTATGTCAGGTCGCCAGAAGTTACGATGTGTAAGTTTTTGATAATTCTGCTAAGTTTTAGGGTTTTTTGTTGGTTTGTAACATCTATGGATTTTATTCTTTAACTACTTTTTAAATGCTTCAGTTTGAATTTCTGTTAGTGAGACAATGGACAGTCAAGGCAGTTTACTTACAATTGCTGTTTGTGAGAAATTACACTTAATTGTTTTATGACTTTAAATTGCTTGAAAGTGTGGATTCAGCAGTTCATGTCGTAATTAAGAGTTATTTAACTCAACTTTGAAAGAACGGCTAAAAAATGGCTTGAACTTTGGATGACTTAGTCTTTAAACAAAACCCATGCATTGATTTAATTGATTAACTACTTTTGTAGGGCAGAACATCTGTATTAGAGGGAAACATTTCTTTCTGTTTTGACATTCTTGTAAGAAGTGTCACTAACACTTGTTCTTAATGGTTTTAGTATCTGTGGGACTTGAGTTAAAATATGTTGAAGAGGATGTGACAATATTGTAACTGTTCTATATCTAAAGGAAATGTGTTATTTGTTCACAATGGAATGTAAACTCTGGAGGCCCAGTGGAAAAGGGATGGACATTTGTCTTTAGTCCATATGGCTCTAGTTGCAGAGGTGGTGTGACATGAGATGACTCTTAGCCTAAGCCAATGGAAGTGGTGAATTTCAACAATTTCCAAATAAGGGATCCCAGAATAATAAGAAGTGGGGATAACCGTTGGAAAATTGGAGTCTTTGTTGGCACAGTGTTACCATGGCTTCTGGGGTATGACTCTTCTGGACACAGTTGAACATCACTCCAAAGACAGAGAAGATAAAGACATTGCTTGTGTTGGCAATGCTCAAGGAATCTAGAAACTTGAGGAATAAGGAACTTCCATGTTGTCTTCACTGTTTTTTGTTAAGTATATATAAAATGTTGCTTAATAGCTTCTATTTGATTCATAAATACTAATTGTTTGTGCCTCGTTAGGTCAAACACAACTGAGGACCTTAGAGTTAGAAATTTTAATTGGAAGGATTTTATATCTTAAAACCCTAAAATCTTACAAATGCCTTCCATCCCTCAATAGTGACAACCTTCTCAGCATTCGCCGATATTGAGAAAGGAAAATCTAGACCATGGTATAATAATGGTAATATCAAATTTGATAGGTCTTTCTTTTTCTTCACTGTGTTGTCTTCTTGAAGCCAAGCATTTTAAAATATTTTTCGCTTTGTAAACCACCTTTTCTTATAATTTGGTGCAAGGATCACTTCAGGAGCTAGCTACTCCTTAGAGGCAATGATTGGTCTGTGTTTAAAGTTCTGTTGGTGTCTTTGGACTTAGCCACAATTTACAGGATTTTGTTTGAGAAGGTCAATAGCAGCAAATCTTCATCTAGCCCGTTGTAGTTGACATGATATCATTCATTTCCTGAAATGCATCATTCCTGAGAATGGTTTAAGCCAGTCTGACAACTGAAAGGAATAAGCCATTCAGCCCTTGGCGTCTAATGTGCCATTCTATTTGATCATGGCTCATCTTTCTCAAAATTTCAGTATCTGTCTTTACTCCATATTCCTTGATCTTAACTTTATTTAACAAAATTCTTTGACCACAGAGTGAAAATTTCAATTGATCTAGCATTCACAGCCTTTTGGGGTTGAGGATTCCAAATTTCCATCACCCTTTGAGTGAAAAAGTGCTTCCTATTTTCACCCCTAACCGGTCTAGCTCTAACCTTGAGATTATACCACCCTATTCTTGATCCTCCATCAGAGCTAATATTTTCTCTGTATGTACCCTATCGATAATTTCAAGGACCTCATATAGACCATCCCTTAAACTTCTAAACTCAAGGGAGTTAAAGCCAAGTTTGTGCAATCTGACTTCATAATTTAATCATTTAAGCCCCCATCCTGCTATATCTGAAATGTACTTGCTACAAAGCCAATAGGCCCTTCCTGAGGGGCAGTGCCCAAAACTGAACATAATACTTTGGATGGAATCTGATCAAGATCAACAGAAGCAGAACCTATTTTTTCCATTCCAACAACCTGAGGATAAAGGCCAATATTCCATTAGCCTTTTTGTTTAGTGAATAGTGAATTGTCTACACATGGCCAAATTCTCTTGCTCTTCCACAGATCCTAGACTCTTACCATTACAAAAATATTCTAAATTGTCTTTCTTGGATCCAAAGTGGATGGTGTCACACAGTAAGCTCCATCACCTTTAGCCATTCACTAAGTCTGTCTGTTCCCTTTGTAACATCCTGTTCCCATCCACATAACTTTCTGTGCCATCTAAATGGAGTGACAATTGCAATACTCCAATCCAAAAACACAATTCCTGAATTTAGAGAGCTGCGGAAAATTTTTAAGTGTCTGCAATTTCCTCACTTGGGTAAAATGCATTATGTCCTAAAGATTTACCTGAAGTATTACTGGTTTCTCCGTGACCATTTTTAGCCTAAATTAATTCCAGGAAGTTCCTCCCCTTGTCTCATTTTCTGTTTTCTTTGTAGTATTCTGTACTTTCCATCCACTGTGAAAATGCATACAAAGTATTAATTCTGCGATCCCTTATTGTCCGTTATAGTCTTACTTGCATCTCTCTTTAATGGGTCCAAATTTCCTTATATAATTCTCTATCTTGTAATATATTTATAAAACTTAAATGTTAGCTTTGATATCACTTGTTTTTCTATATTCCATTTTTTCATCTCATTACTTTCTTTGTGTCTCTTTGCTACATTAAGCTCTCCAAATCTGCTGGGTTTCTACTTATTCCTGCATTAGTACAAGCCTTTTCTCATAGCATGATGTCATCTCTTACATGATTTGTTGACTATGGTGCTTAACTGGACAAGTGGAGCTTGTCTTTTAGGGGTATGTACTGGCTTTGTATCATATCAACTACTACTTTGAAAATATCATATTGCTTGATTTTAAAAAATCCACTTATGTGATTTGGGCTTCGCTGGCTAGGCCAGCATTTATTGCCCATCCCTAATTGCCCTTGTTCAAAGGACATTTAAGAGTAAACCACATTGTTGTGGGTCTGGAGCCACGTGTAGGCCAGACCAGGTAAGGATGGTAGATTTCCTTCCCTAAAGGACATTAGTGAACCAGATGGGTTTTTAAGACAATCGACAATGGTTTCATGGTAATCATCAAACTTTTAATGGAAATGTTGGGCAGATCAAAACTTACTCACCTGATAACTGCACAACTGACTTCCAATCATCTCCTGACCCCTCAACTACCGCCCTAACCACCAACCTGATTACAACCTTGACTACCTCTCCCAACTATGCTCCCAGCCTGACTAACACCTTGACCCAATCTGACTACTCTCCCAACCTGACTACCATGGTGGGATTTGAACTCAGGTCCCCCAGAGCATTACCCTGGGTCTACTGGATTACTAGTCCAGTGGACAATATCACTATACCACTGCCTCCCCTAATGATGTAGGCTTACTAATGAACAATTTAGCCCCATTTACTATAGTTAATTAATTTCATATATCTTTGAAGTTTGTCATACTTAAGTTGAAATCATTGATTTTTAACATTCTCACTTTCCTCACAGGTATAACATTCAATCATATTCTGGTCATCATTGACAGGATTTTTCTTAATTCTACCCTTAAGTATTTGCAATGTTTTTTATTGCTGTACTAGTGTATTTTAGCGATATTGGCACTCCTCCTCCTTTCCCAATTTCCTTATCCTCTCCAATGATCTTATACCCTGAAATATTTTGCCACTAATAATGCCCAGCTTGTAGCCAGTTCTCTGTAATGGTTAATTTAACATTAAACAGGTTACTTTAAACTGAATTTGTGCTTCCAAATCATTTGTTTTATTTCTTATGCTAAGTGCCTTTGTGTACAGGGCTCTTATTTTGACAACTGTCCTCATACTGCCCAAATTCCATGCAGGTCTTTTTGTCGTGCTTATTGACTTTCTGAGCTGAATTTTATGGAGTCTGCAGGAGCGAGATAGGAGTTGGGGGTGGGGGTGGGGGTGGGCGTTGGGGACCTCGGGAGGGAGGAGAGTGGAATGCCTGTCAGGAGGGAGTACAGGAGGGAAGCTGGAGGACAGCCCTACTGCCTAGAGACAATTGTGCCACTAAAATGGCTGATTAAGGGCCTCTTCTTACCATTGCTGATGTTTTACCAGCAGCAGGTGTGCCCTCGGTCACGTGGGGTGACCTCCTGGAGAACCCCTGTCCTCCCTGCAGGCTCAGGGGCCCTCCTAATTGAGCACCCTGTGGCTAATGGAGGGGACACCAGTGGCAACGGCTGCCCCAGTCACATCATCCTCCTCTGACCTCAACAACTGCCAACCCCAGCATTGATGGGGCCTGCCTGACTGGTTTTTGGTCTTACCTTTCTGCGAGAGCAGAGTCCTTTGATGAGTCTTTCACTTGGGTGTAGCCCCAGTGGTGACCTTTGCTCCCAGTGGTACTGCTGGGACTGAAGAGCTGCCAGCACTTTGATTTACTGGCAGCTCCAAGAGCCGAACTCTTGTCCCTTAAAGTGAGGGGAGCCCCACTGGCAGCTCATAAGTTGCTAAATTGCCTTAGAATCTGGCTGGAGCTCCCCCAAACAGCTGAGGGGGGGGGTGCTTATCCCCGGCTTTCCTATCCATCTTTGGAGCTGCTGCCATCCTTACAAAATCCAGCCCACTGTGTGGATTTTCCCCTCCCTTCTCCCTAATTAGTGTAAATCTTCCCCACTGACTTATCCATCCTTTTTCTAAGTGAAGTCCTGCACATTAGTACCCCATTCCTGGTCCTAAAAATAAAAAAAAATATAGACTTTGCATTGGTGAAACACATTTCAGGATCTCAAGATATTCCAAAACAATTTACAATGAATATGGTACTTTTAAGTGTAGAAATTGTTGTAATTCTGGAAGCACAGCAAGGTGGCAATGAGATATCGGGCAGATTTTTCACCTCGGCGGGTGGGCGCGTGCCTGACCTGCTTAAACGAGAAATGACGTGGGTTGACGTCAGGCGAGTGTCCCAACATCAAGGCGCAATCGCGCGATAGTTTGGTCGGTGGACGCGCGCGGGTATCGGCAATTAAAAGGCCTGTTAAGGCCATTAAAGTAACAATTAAGTTTAATTTTTTGCTGCCCGGCCAACCTTAGTGTTGGTGGGCAGGCAAAAAGGTCAAGCAGTTTTGCATTTTTTTGGAAACCTTATCCATGGGCTGGATAGGATTTCCAACATCAAATAAAAATAAAATAAAATTTTCAACTTGCTCTTATAACATGCCCCAACTCATGTGACAGTCACATGAGGGGACATGTTTTATAACATTTTTCTAATCTTTATTTTTTTTTCAAAACTCTTTATTTCCCTGAGGCAGCCCTGTGCCTCAGGGAGAATCTCATATTACATAATTACAGCCATCTGAGACATCCCACCACAACCCCCACGGCCGCCATCTTACACTAAAACCCACCCACAAAAATATTTTCATTAACACCTTTGTCCAACAATGCAACTAATTATACAAACAGAAATCAACTTATTTGCCATTGTGCATTCTCTTTGTGCCTGCCTTTCGAATGCCTGTTCCTGTCCTAGTGCTCCTCCTCCATGCTACCCCAATGACTTCAGACTTGCTGATAAGAAGCTGCTGACTTTCAGTGGAAAAGTCTGCAGATGGCCTTGCAGGATGACCTTGAGCAGCTCTGGCCCTTGAGGCTCATGTTTCAGACTGCACCATCTCGGCATGGGTGGGAGCAGTCTGGGCTAGCAGGCTGAGAGGCAACAGCAGGGGCTTTGGCAGAGTGGCAGTGGTGGGACCATGGAGAGAGGTAGTAGTTTTGTGCTTCATGCTGCCACTATCACTCACCTGGTGCGGTATTTTAGTAGTCCATTGGAGAACAGATTGCTGCCCTACTGTGATGGCCTGCCTACCCTTCAAACACTGAGATCCACAGCCAACATGGCAGCAGCCTAAACCATGGCAGCAAGCAGACATCTCATGGCCACTATCTGAGCTTTCACTGCAGCACTGAGATGTTAGGTGGCTTCTGTCTGTGCTGCAATGGAAGCTGAGATAACAGCCATCAGATGCTGCAAAGCTGGGTCTGCTGGAGCTGTCATGCAGCTGGTTGCCACTTCCAGATTGGATTGGATAGGCTCCAATGCCTGTGCCATGTTGGAACTGGATTCTTCCATGCTCCTTGACAGTGACAAGACGCTGTCTGACAGGTATCCCAATGTATCTTGCATCTTACTGTGCATCCTTATTAGCATTCTCCTTTATGCTGCCCTATCAAATTATTCATCTGAATCCACTGTAGATGAACTCATCTGAGACTTTGCCCTCAAAGGAGCCGGCAGATGAGTTATCCTTTCCCCGTGGCCTGGATGAAACTCACTTGTGCCAGGTTATTCAACACATTCTGATTCTGTACTAGCCTCCAAAGTGGGCACAATGCCAGTATCTGAGCTGGTGACAGCAAGTGTCAGATTGGGTGATGCTTCTTCATTGTAGGGCTGTTGTTGCTCTCTCACTGTTCTCTGAGGTTGCTGTGCCTAACCAGATGGAATTTATTGATTTTCTGAAAGCATAAAATCAGAAGGAGTGGGTTGGGGTGAAGGGGTCGGGGGTGGGGGGAGGGGGTGCGGATGAGGAGAAAAAGTCCCATGATCACACCAGCTGCAATTTGTACTTCATGCCAAATAGCAGGATGACAATGAGCTGGGAGTTGAGAAGAAGCAGAAGACAGTAATATAGAATCATCTTGAATGCACTTGTTGATGCTAAATGCTACAGTCTCTGTCACAGCTGGCTCCATGATGTGGAGAGCTACATCCTCCATCAGGCTCAGTGGATGAAAGTGTGCCTGGTGCCTGCTGGTTCTCTGCTGCTCTCTTGCATTTTGTGCCGCCTTGTCTTGCAAGAGGGGGGTGGGGGTGAAATATCAGTGGTAGTGTTGCATTGTGATTCGGCAATGTGTCTACTATAGCTGAGTAGCTGGATGTGTGTGGAGGCAACAAGAGGTGCATGTGGGGTTGGCAGCAATGGAAGGTGTGCGAGGGTGAAATGGAAGATGTACATGCGTTATGCCTTAATGGGAGGTGAGGAATCACTACCAACACATTCAAAAATGGACCTTAATGATTGTTTCCTGCCCTACAGTTAAGCATTAACAAATTAAAAATATATTTCAAGGCAATGAAGGAAAGGTTATGTATGAGGGTCAGTTATGTATCCTTTGTATGAGGAAAGGTTAGACAGACTGGGCTTGTTTCCACTGGAGTTTAGAAGAATGAGGGATGACTTGATTGAAGTATATAAGATCCTGAACGGTTTTGACAAGGTGGACTTGGAAAGGATGTTTCCTCTTGTGAGTGAGTCCAGAACTAGGGGGCACTGTTTTAAAATTAGGGGTGCCCTTTCAGGACAGAGATGAGGAGAAATGTTTTCTTTCCGAGGGTTGTGCGACTTTGGAACTCTCTGCCTCAGAAAGTGGTGGAAGCGGGGTCATTGAATATTTTTAAAGCGGAGGTAGATAGATTCTTGTTAGGCAAGGGAATCAAAGGTTATTGGGGGTAGATAGGAATGTGGAATTTGAAGCACAAACAGATCAGCCATGACCTTATTAAATGACGGAGCAGGCTTGAGGGGCCAAATAGCCTACTTCTGCTCCTACTTTGAATGTTTGCTTGGAACTAAAACACTGTACACATTAAGCAATGAACAGCTCGCTATAATGTTCTAGCTGTGATAGATTACACTTCCTAATGCATTTTAATGGAAAACCTCTTTTTAGAGTAGTTATTTTCTTTTAAAGATGGTGTCTACCCATCATCACATCTAATTCATTATTGGACTGCAGATATATCAAAGGAACAGTCAGAACAGAATTTGCACTTAGCTCACTAACTTTGACCTGGCTGCTGAATTGTTTTAACTCAGGCAGGAGGAGTATAGCTGCAGGAATGTTTGAGTAAGTGTGTATGACCTCTTGCTGTTGTTGTGCAGCCTACATAGTCGTTCAGGTTTAAGCACATTTATCACTGCTATCTAGTTATTGGAGTTGAGTTAATAAATTTATATAAATAATTATAGAACTTGATTAGTAAATGAACACAATTATGCACATTTTTTCATTATGTTTCTTTAATAAGACTGTAATTGTCTCAAGTGACCTAAGGTGTGCTAGAAGTCAGCCATCTATTCAAATCTCTACATTCAAGCTTCTCTTTGCTTAAATACAGTAAGATGAAATAAATAATGCTTCCCACGAAAAAGGGATGATTCCTAAGGTGAGGATATATTGGTAAAAATTATTGAGAGAAGGGTGATGACATGTTTATATTCATACCTATAGGACCCATTTCATCTCCAATTGACAATGTGTATATTTTTGATCCATTGGGAGCTAAAAATTCAATTGGTCTGGTTTTCTGGCATGAGGAATGCATTGCACGATTACTCTGTGCCTGATCAAGGTGATGCAACATGCAAACTTCATGCTGCCTGCTCTTACCAGGATTGCGGTGATCACCCCAGTGACATGCTGGTCACTGGCTGCACACTTTAGCAGGTAGCCCATGTGCATGCATAGCTAGCAGAAATTAAAGCTGATCTCCACTTCTTCAACACAGCTTGCAGCTCTTAAAAGGCAGATGCATTCTGACTACAACAGATGATAAAACTGTATCAGAAAGAATTTTTTACAAGGGATAGAGCACACATAGAGCAATTGACCAGAAATAGGGCTCCCAGATTCTCTGATGTGGTGCTGGAAGCCTTAATCCAGAAGGTGGAAGGAAGAATTATCATGTTTCAAAAGGGGGCCTCAATCATCAGCAAAGTGATGGGGGCAGGGGGTGTCAATGACAGTGCTATCAAGTGATACTTATTCAGCAATAACCTTCACGCTGATGCTCAGTTGGATTCCCCCAGGGCTACTCAGCTTCTGATCTCATTAGAGCCTTGGTCCAATCATGGACAAAAAATGTAAATTCCATAAGTGAAATGAGAGTGACTGCCCTAGACATCAAGGCAGCTTTGAATGAATGAGGCATCAAGAAGCCCTAGCAAAATTGAAGTCAATGGAAATCAGGAAGAAAACTCTCCACTGGTTGGAGTCACACCTAGCACATGGAAGATGGTTGTGATTGTTGGAAGTCAATCATCTCAGCTTCAGGGCATCGCTGCAGAAGTTCCTCAGGGTTGTGTCCTAGGCTCAACCATCTTCAGCTGCTCATCAATGACCTCCCCTAGGTTACAAGTAGGGAGATGGTGGTATAATGATAATGTCACTGAACTAGTAATCCAAAGGCCCAGGTAAATACTCTGAGGGGCATGGGTTCAATCCTCACCACAGCAACTAGTGGAATTTAAATTCAATTAATAAATCTGGAATGTAAAATGGTGACCATAAAACTATCATCACTTGTTGTGAAGACCCATCTAGTTCACTAATGCCCTTTAGGGAAGGCAATCTGCTATCCTTACCTGGTCTGGCTTACATATGACTCCAGACCCACAGTAATGTGGTTGACTCTGAAATGTTCAACTCAAGAGCAACCAATGCTGACTTTGCCAGCAACACCCACATCCCATGAAAGAATTTTTAAAAAGTGGGGATGCTCGCTGATGATTGCACAGTAATCAGTACCATTTGCAACTCCTCAGATAAGGGGAGGTGATGGCATAGTGGTATTGTTGCTGGACTAGTAATCCAGAGACCATGGCAGATGGTGGAATTTGAATTCAATAAAAAATTTGGAATTAAAGTCTAATGATGACCACGAAACCATTGTCAATTGTAAAAATAACCCACCTGGTTCACTGTTGCCCCTTTAGGGAAGGAAATCTGTTGCCCTTACCTGGTCTGGCCTACATGTAATTCCAGACCCACAGCAATGCGGTTGACTCTGAAATGGCCTAGTAAGCCACCCAGTTGTAACAAACTGCTACAAAGTCACAAAAAAAAGAATGAAATGGGATGGACCACCCAGCATCGACCTAGGCACTGGAAATGGCAATTGCAGCCCTGTCGACCCTATAAAGTCCTCCTGACTAACATCTGGGGGGCTAGTGTGAAAATTGGGAGAGCTGTCTCATGGACTAGTCAAGCAACAGCCTGAGATAGTCATCCTCACAGAATCATACCTTACAGATAATGTCCCAGACTCCATCATCACCACATCTGGGAATGTTCTGTCCCACCAGCAGGACAGGCTCATCAGAGATGGTGGCAGCACAGTGTGATACACAGTTGGGAGGCATTTGCTCTGGGAGTCCTCAACATTAACTCCGGACCCCATGGCATCATGCCAAACGTGGGCAAGGAAACATCCTGCTGATTACCATGTTCTGCCCTCCCTCAGCTGATGAATCAGTACTCCTCCATGTTGAAGATCACTTAAAGGAAGCACTGAGGGTGGCAAGGACACAGAATGTACTCTGGGTGAGGGACTTCAATGTCAATCAGCAAGTGTGACTCAGTAGCACCACTACTGACTGAATTGGCTGAGCCCTAAATGACATAGCTGCTAGACTGGGTCTGCGACAGGTGGTGAAGGAACCAACAAGAGGGAAAAACATACTTGACCTCATCCTCACCAACCTGCCTGCCACAAATGCATCTGCTCGTGACAGTATCGGTAGGAGTGACCACTGCACAGTCTTTGTGGAGACAAAGTCCTGCCTTCACATTGAGGATACCGTCCATCATGTTGATGACACTAACACTGAAATAGATTTCGAACAGATCTAGCATCCATGAGGCACTGTGGATCATCAGCAGCAGCAGAATTGTACTCGAACACAATCTGTAACCTGATGGCCTGGCATATCACCCGCTCTACCATAACCATCAAGCCAGGGGATCAACACTGGTTCAATGAAGAGTGCAGGAGGGCATGCTAGGAGCAGCACCAGGCATACCTAAAAATGAGGTGCCAACCTGGTGAAGCTATAACACAGGACTACTTGCATGCCAAACAGCATAAGCAACAAGTGATAGACAGAGCTAAGTGATCCCACAACCAATGGATCAAATCTAAGCTCTGCAGTCCTGCCATATCCAGTCGTGAATGGTGGTGGACAAATAAACGTCTCATTGGAGGGGGAGGCTCGACAAATATCCACATCCTCAATGATGGAGGAGCCCAGACACCAGTGCCAAAGATAAGGCTGAAGCATTCGCAAGAATCTTCAACCAGAAGTGGCGAGAGGATGATCCATCTCAGCCTCCTCCAGGGGTCGCCAGCATCACAGATACTAGTCTTCAGCCAATTCTATTCACTCCACGTGATATCAAGAAATGGCTGAAGACACTAAATACTGCAAAAGCTATGGGCCCTGACAATATTCCAGCAATAGCACTGAAGACTTGTGCTCCAGAACTTGCCACACCCCCTAGCCAAGTTGTTCCAGTACAGCTACAATGCTGGCATCTACCCAGCTATGTATAAAATTGCGCAGGTATGTCCTGTACATGAAAAGCGGGACAAATCTATCCCAGCCAATTACTGCCCCATCAGTCTACTCTCAATCATCAGTAAAGTAATGGAAGGGGTCAGCAACAGTGCTGTCAAGTGGCACTTGCTTAGCAATAACCTGCTCACTGATGCCCAGTTTGGGTTCCACCAATGCCACTCAGCTCCTGACCTCATTACAGCCTTACAAAAGAGCTGAACTCCCGGAGTGAGGTGAGAATGACTGCACTTGACATCAAGGCAGCATTTGACCGAGTGTGGCATCAAGGAGCCCTAGCAAAACTGGAGTCAATGGGAATCAGGGAGAAAACTCTCTGCTGATTGGAGTCATAGCTAGCACAAAGGAAGATGGTTGTAGTTATTGGAGGTCAGTCATCTCAGCTCCAGGGCATCACTGCAGGAGTTCCTCAGGATAGTGTCCTAGGCCCGATCATCTTCAGCTGCTTCATCAATGACTTCCCTTCCATCATAAGGGCAGAAGTGGGGATGTTCGTTGATGATTGCACAATGTTCAGCACATCTTAACTCCTCAGATACTGAAGCAGTCCATGTCCAAATGCAGCAAGATCTGGACCTTATCCAGGCTTAGGCTGACAAGTAACATTCGCGCCACACAAGTGTCATCTCCAACAAGAGAGAAGCCAACCATTGCCCCTTGATGTTCAATGGTATTACCATCACTGAATCCCCCACTATCAACATCCTGGGGGTTACCATTGACCAGAAACTGAACTAGACTAACCATATAAATACTGTGGCTACAAGAGCAGGTCAAAGACTAGGAATCGTGCAACACGCAACTCACCTCTTGACTCCCCAAAGCTTGTCCACCACCTACAAGGCACAAGTCAGGAGTGTGATGGAATACTCCCCACTTGCCTGGATTAGTGCAGCTCCCACAACACTGAAGAAGCTGGACACCATCCAGGACAAGGCAGCCCACTTGATTGGCACCAAATCCACAAACATTCACTCCCTCCACCACCGACGCACAGTAGGAGCAGTGTGTACCATTATACAAGATGCACTGCAGGAATTCACCAAGGCTCTTTAGACAGCACCTTCCAAACCCACAAAGGACAAGGGCAGCAGATAGATGGGAATTCCACCATGTCCAAGTCACTCACCATCCTGACTTGGAAATATTTCGCTGTTCCTTCACTGTTGCTGGATCAAAATCCTGGAACTCCCTCCCTAACAGCACTGTGGGTGTACCTATACCACAGGGACTGCAGCGGCACAAGGAGGCAGCTCACCACCACCTTCTCAAGGGCAACTAGGGATGGGTAATAAATGCTGGCCCAGCCAGCGAAGCCCACATCCCGTGAATGAATAGAAAAAATGACAATGAGGCAGTCATTACATGCAGCAAGCCTTGGACAACATTCAGGCTGAGGCTGACAGGTGGCAAGTAATGTTCGTACTACACAAGGGCCAGGCAATGACCATCTCCAACAAGAGAGAATCTAAGCACCTGCTTGTTTAATGGCATTACCATTGCTGATACCCCACCATCAACATCCTGGAGGTTACCATTAACCAGAAACTTAATACACCAGCTGTATAAATGTTGTGGCTACAAGAACATGTCAGAGGCTGGGAATTCTGTGAGGAGTAAATCACCTCTTGACTGCCCAAAGCCTATCCACCATCTACGAGGCATTAGTCGGGGGTTCAATGGAATACATCCCATTAGCCTGGATGAGTGCAGCTTTAGCAACACTCAAAACACTCAAGACCATCCAAGACTAAGCAGCCCACTTGATCAGCACCCCTTCAACTACCTTAAATATTCACTTCCTCCATCACTGATGCACGGTGGTAGCACTGTGTACCACCTATAAGATGCATTGCAGCAACTCGCCAAGCTCCCTTAACAGCACCTTCCAATCCAGTTACCTTTACCACTTAGAAGGGCAAGGGCAGCAGATACATGGGAACACAACTACATGAATGTTCTCCTGCAAGTCAGGCACCATCCTGACTCAGAACTATATTGCCATTTCTTCACTGTCACTGGGTCAATTACCTCCATCTCCAACAGCACTGTGGTTGTACATACATCCCATGCACTGCAGCAGTTCAAGAAGACAGCTCATCGCCACCATCTAAAGGGCAATTATGGATGGACAACAAATGCTGGCTTTGTCAGTGACGCTTATATCCCATGAATTAATTTAAAAGAAAAGGACCTCAAAGCATACACCACTAAGGGAATGAGAGCAAGTAGCCACAGAGATCAATTCAAGGAGTCTGGCCCCAAAGGCCTGACTCCAATTTCTCCTCCAAATCGCACAACATCCTGACTTGGAACCACATTGCCATTCCTTCATTGTCACTGGTTGAAAACCCTGGTGCACTCTCTCTAGCAGTAATGTCAGTGTACCCACACCACATGGACTGAAGCAGTTCAAGAAGGTGGCTCACCATCACCTTCTCAAGTTCAATTAGGGATGTATAATAATTGCTGGCCTTGCTAGCAATGTCCACAACATACAAATTAATAAAAGAAAATGTCAGGAAAGGGGGTTGAGGTAGGACGAAAGAGGTCCATGGGTTATATCATTTGCAGCTTGTACTTCATGCCAGTGGGATGAGGCTAGGTGTTTATTAGCAGGAGGCTCCTTTGCTCATGTTTGACCTGATGACATGATACTTCATGAGGTCTGGAGTCAATGTTGAGGACTCCCAGTGCAACTCCCATGTGACTGCATATTCGCTGATCCTCTTCTATACCACTCTATTGCCATCTCTTGTAGATCTGTCCTGCCTGCAGGACAAAACATTCCCAGGGATGGTGAGGAGGCAGTCTAGGACATTGTCTCGTATGATTTGCTGAATATGATCTTGTCAGATTCTTGCTTTACAAGTCCTTGGGACAACTGTCCCAATTTTGGCCCAAGTCTGCAGATGTTAGTAAGGAGGACTTTGAAGTATGGGCTGCACTGGGTATGCCTTTATCATGTTTAAGAAAGAGGTTTAAGATTGATCTTCAAAGACTAAACATGGGCATTGTACAACTCTGTGAAAGTATGTTCAACTTGTAACCTGCTGGACTTCCAGGTGCACCAATAAGATGATGTTACTTGAAACAGCCCATATACAGTTTTCCCTTTCTGCAAACATGACTGTTTCAATAAACAGAAGAAACATGAGTTTCAGATTTACATTTTCCTTGACACTGTTGACTTTTTTCTTCAGTAAAGATGCACTTTTAAATGCAAGCAATTATTGCCACAAGTTTTTCATTCAAAATTGCTGGTGGTGAGCTTTGTAATGTTTATTTTGTTAATATAAGAATGCATTTGACCTGTATGTTTAATTTGTTCTGTTCTGTTGTGCTGTCCATTATTGCTTTGGCAGACGGTGCTATGTTCTTCCTTCTGTACAACTCCTAATGAATAGATGTAGAGAATTGCTGAAAGCTTGCCTGAGGCATCTTTGCAGTATTTGCCTCAACATATTACTGAGTTGGTAAGCCTTGGCTGTTTGCCAGGATTTTCCCATTCTATCCTGGTTATGGGAACCTGAATGTTTTGAAATGCTTCCTTTGTCACTTGTCCACAGACAAGCACTAATAAGCACCTCATAGAAAATTGAGGGGCACTTTACAGCTTGGAGTGCTTAAATGTGTTTTTTCATTATTTTACGTGCCACCACATTCAAGAGTGAATAAATCCTTGTGTTCCTTCAGTTGCGTTAACAACAAAACTGGAAAAACTCTTGAGCCATTAACTGCCGCAGCAGCTCATCTAAAGGTGTCAGCAATTAGTTAGGCTGCCCTTGCACGTTTGAGCTTTTAAAATTTTGTGTTTCAATTTGCTGAAATTGCAAACTGATAATGACGCAGTAGGGGAAGCCAGATATGTGGGACCTAGTGAATAGGGCAAGCAACTATATATTACCTTGCCCAATCAGACTGAAGGATTGTGAAATTAACAGCACAAGGACTGAGAAATATGCATTGTTCAAATTAAACAGCTAAACATTTGTACAAAACTTCAAAATTAAAGATTTAAATATATTTTTAAAATGTACAATCAATTTTGATTAGAAAAATAATTTTCAAAAATGATATTTATAAAGTCTGGCAAATCATCTTTTAAATCATAAAACTTCACTTTTTAGCAAGACTTATTGGACTTTTAAAAGGTTTTATTTTTAAAAATTAATCCATTTTAATTTTTAAAAGATTATTTCAGGTCTGGGCCTCCTCATCACGTATTCACAAATTGAGAGGAGGCCCTTATGGCTGGAAATACAGGATTAAAATTTTAAAATGTAATTAGCCCAAATTCTTGCTGGTCCCAAACTTTCCATTTGAAGTAGTGAACCCTCAGGAGCGGTATTGGTTGGGCCACCACAATTTACGGATTTGTGCATTTACAGAACGTGCACACTCTGGAAGTTTGTGGAATCTCTCTGGCATCCAGCGCTGGTGATGTGTTACAGACACTGCAAAATCCAGCCCATTATTCAGTGCTAGATATGTTGACTGGTAGCAATTAACACATTTCATGTTGTTACTAGACTGAAATGCACTAACTTTAACTTCCTGTGGAGAGTTTAACTTGTATCTACAGTTCAAGTACAGCAATTTCACGTTTTTCAATGCATTTCAATGGCAAACCAGACGATCTGCCACTTTTCCGGGGATAACTGTGACATGGCTCGTTTCATATACCAACTTTTGGATTTCTACATTTAACCATGCACCACTCACCTGGAGCTATTGTAGCATTTGTGCATAAATAATGATGAGCACAGCTAGCCTCTCTGTTATTTTGACAACAAATTAAATTCTAATTTATTAACACATAGGTGGTTTATTAGGAAGAAATAAAATAATAAAACCTGAAAATTGTATATGTAAAAGCTGACATTATGCAAGATTTTAGGCAATCAGTTTTTAAATAATAAAAGGTTTTGATGGGGCAGACAAAAAGGAGCTATTTCCTTTGGTGAGAGAATCAAGAATGAGGGGATAATATTTAAAATCCGAGCTAAGCCGTTCAGGAGGAAAAACAGGAAACACCATTTTGTATAAGGGATGGTAGAAATCTTGAATTTTATCCCATATAAGACTGTGAATGTAATAATTAGAGCTTTCAAATCAGAAATAGTTTTTTCATGTAAAGATGTCAAATTATGGAGCAAAGGTCGGTGAGAGGCTTGATGTAAAGATCAACCATTATCAAACGAATGGCACAATGGACTCAAGGGGCTGAAGAGCCTACTGCTGTTCCTTGTGCTCCTGGAGTTCAGGCCAGATGGGGTCCTGTGTATTGGAAAAGCTACCTCAGTATGTACATTACTTATTTAATCTTTTGCTTCTGCATCTGCAATGCTAGTCACCATTTGAATCCAAGATGGCATTTTATTGATGTTTCTATGATCTGTAATTTTCTGAAGCGCTCTCACTTTATGTTCATATTGTCAGATTGCTGAATCACCCCTGTCATATACAAATAACGTGAAAACTTAATTTTGTTTGGTTGTAACAGTAATTACCTGAACTAACCCAGCAGAAGGCTGGCAAATCAATTGATTTTCAGTTAGTTAAATCAATGCATAATCAATTTTGGAGATTTGTGGTGTGTGAGAACAGATTGTGTGAAAAATTCCATGCACTGAAAGGTTAGTTATCTACAGAACATAGTTCCAATAATGAGTGTGTTGCATGTTTTAAATTGCTAACATAATTCATGTAGTCCATGCTGTGCAGAGGTTGTGACTAATGGTCTGATGTATTTAATAAAAATTCCACTGTCGTTGAAGCAAAATGAAAAGGAGAATTAATTTCTCTCCTGTATCACAATTTTAAACCACTGCCTTTTTATATCAAGTCAATGAGGTAATAGTTTAATTTTCCAATATTAAATAGCATAGTGTCCAGTACAAATATTAACAAGAAGAAAATGTACTAAAATTAAACAGTAACACCAAACCTGGAGGCAGTTTGAACAGAGAGACAAAATGTATGTGGTTGAAAATGCAGAATTTAATATTATATCAGTATTGGAGGGGAAAAAAAGGAAGCCCTGTATATTGACTACTGACTTGTTCCTCTCTTGGCTTGCTTGACAATGTTAGTGGGTTCATTTGGTAACCCTTCTACCTCTCAGCCAGGGTTCACACCCCACTCTAGAACTCCTGCACATAACCTAGCCGATATTTCAACAATAGTTATAATTTGCATTTTAAATCTAGAAAACATTCCACTTTCTTCTTTTTAATACACCCTTTCAACTCACGCACCATCTGATCTGTTTCTTCATTGTAAATGAGTCAATATCCCATAATTCTGTACCTAGCAACATTCTGGGAGTGCCATCACCAGAAGGATTGCAGAAGTTCATAGGAGAGCATAAAACATTGCAGTTGCATGGTAATTAAATGGTGGCATGGCCACCATTTGTGCCACCGGACTTGGAGGATTGGGAGAAGGGACCGCTGTTGGGACTTCTCCTGTGCACTTAAGTGCCTGCTGTTGGCTGTCCAAGTCTGCAAAGCATATAAGAGCATAGAGATCAGTTTTGAGATCATGATCCTTAAATACTCTTTTCCTCAGTCAGCTGGAGGCTGAGCTGGCACATTGGAGGTGATCATGAATTTCATCATCTGTCTGCCACCGTTGAGTGGAAGCCCACATTTTTCAAGATCTTGTCACTGATCTTAATCGATGGGGAAAGGGTTGTGCTGTGGGGGCTGGTTAATGAAAGTTCTTCTGTGCTTCAGAGAAGGAGTTGACAATGGCCTGGAGCTCAGTTTCTGAGTGAGTGCTTACACAAGCGTTATTTGTATATTGAAGTTTGTCCCGTACAGGAGACAGGAAAGAAAAAAATATATAGATATTTCTACGTCAAACTGGCTACTTTATAAAATTATTGCGTTTGTTCTAAAAATGGACAAGGCTTTACCTTGACTAGCTATGATTTATACCAGAGGATTTTCTAACCTTCAGAAACCAGCAGGGACCTTGCTATCTTTAAAGAGGTAATAATGACCTCTCACTGCCAACAATCAAATTCCGAAGAAATGGGACAAAGAATTCCAGCTCCGAAAATTGGAAATGGAGCTAGCAGCTCAGAGAGTGAGAACAGGCAGCTAGCTGTTACAAGGGAAAATCTCTTTCTACCCGGCAGCATCCTCTATCCCCCTAACCTGGAACCACTCTCTGAGGCCCTCAGGTGTGCGAGATTCCTTCCAAAGTTTCAGGAGCGTGATATGGAGCCTTGTTTTTACCACCTTTGCGAAAATAGCAGGACAGCTAAAATAGTCCTCAGAGATCTGGACATTTTTAATTGAAGGAAAGCCCGGGAGGCCTGCTCCATGCATCCATCTGAGGCGTCCTTAAATTATATGCAGACTAAGGCTGCCATCCGGAGTGCCTACAAGTTAGTCCCTGAGGCATACTGCCAGCAATTCTGGAACACTCGTAAGAAGCCCACACAACCTACATTGAGTTTGAATGCTGAAACAAATCACGTTCGACTGATCACTAAAAATCCCACACTCCTATGAGGAGCTGCGTGAACTAGTACTGTGGGGGGAATTCAAAAATTGCCTACCCTCCAATCTACAAATACACCTAGAGGAGCAAAGAATCCTCACAGCCATGGGTGCAACAGTCAAAGCAGACAGCTATGACCTCACCCATAGGCCTATAAACTCAGCAGACCCTTTCCAAACCATTCCATGAGCATTGGATAGAGAAGCAGGGCAATGTGGATAGGAAAGGACCCCCACCCAGAAAATAAAACACAAAAGAGGACGTGAGAAACCCCCGCTACATCCCGAAAGGAGAATTCCCGGAGGCTGGTGTGTTCTCATTGCAACAAAATAGGCCATTCCAGACCCAAATGCTGGAGACTGCGAGGCAAGCCAGTTGGCCTTGTAGGGCTTCATATGAGTATCCCCCTGAAAAATAGCCCAATGGGGAGTGCAGCAGAGCAGGCAGAGCCTCTCGCTACAGAAACTTACTCTTCGGAGGGCACGGCACTGTGTGTGTCTGAGCCGGACAAACTCCCAGAGAGCTTCTAGAGTTTTGTCCATTCAGCAGCAGTGTTCCTGTACCCATCTCAAAATGTGAGCAAGTACATGGTATTGCTTCGGGACACGGGGGCCACTCAGTCCTTAATGTTGGAGGGAAACTTAAATCTACCCCTCTGAGTCCTCCCTGAAAGTTAAAGCACTGATCAGTGGAGTGAGAGGAGGATCTGTGTTTGCGCCCCTCCGTAAGGTCCATCTAGAGTGCGACCTTGTTCCAGGCCCTGTTACAGTAGGAATTGTCCCTAAGCTACCAGTAGCAGGAATCAATTTCCTCCTTGGGAACGATTTAGCCAGGTGCTAGCCAGCAAAAGAAAAAAGGCCAGCAGAAATCTGCGGAAAGCTGGAGAAGGTCGAGAGGTCCAAAAGGGTGGAATAGCAGGCAAGAGCTGCTCGAAGGGAGCAAGGATGAAGCCAGGTCAGTAGAATGAAGCAGGGTCCAAAGAAGGCCCCAAGAATCTGAAATAGATTCTCCAAATATCCCCAAATGAAATAGGGACCAGAGAAGTTCTAAAGCAGGGAAAGAAATAGTGAGGGCGATGCCCTCCCCAGTAGAAAAGCCACCAGGGAGGGTAGCTGGAGCTGCACCTCCACTAAAGGGAAGTGGTGTTTCAGAGGATATGGAACATGTGAGGAGAATTCGCCCCTCCAAAGACAAAGTCCCCAGCCAAGGAGCCAGTGATTTATTTCACTGACCACTTTATGCCAAATTTAAACGTGGAGCAGGAAAATTCACGAATTAGCCCAGAAAGCATGAGGTGATGCCCCATATACTTGATAAACCATTCCCAAATGACGCTGAACCTATGATGCAACTGACCAGCAGAGGGACCTCAACCAGACTGGACTCCATGCTCACCCACCATCATGCGGACTGGACAGAGTTAATCAATCCTTTTAAAATGATCCATAATCCCCCCAACCCAGCTACAATCCTGTAGCCATATCAGGTATGGATGTGGGAGAGGCCTCTACCAGAAAGCCATCTTCCTGTCATCCCGGCCCAGAAAGACTGGCCCAAGTTCAGGGGCCTGTCACTGTGCAGGATGAATGAGAGAATGTCTGTATACTTCTGCATTTCCAATTCTTTCTTCCCCAAGACCACATTGAAAAAATTTAAATGAAATGGAATTTGT
The DNA here is from genome assembly GCF_964194155.1 of Cetorhinus maximus. Classification (NCBI taxonomy): domain Eukaryota; kingdom Metazoa; phylum Chordata; class Chondrichthyes; order Lamniformes; family Cetorhinidae; genus Cetorhinus; species Cetorhinus maximus. The sequence goes on from NC_135885.1 coordinate 104,404,433, forward strand.
TTCATTTTTCTCCAACGGGGGAGGTGTGTCCCAGCGGAAGACAGGAAGAAATATATATATATACATATACATGTGTATATATTTCTACATCAACCTGGCTATTTTATAACATTATTATTTTTGTTTCAAAAATGGAGAAGGCTTTACCCTAATTAACCATGACTCATACCAGAGGCAAAAACAGAAAATGCTAGAAAAACTCAGCAGGTCTGGCAGCATCTGTGGAGAGAGAAACAGAGTTAACGTTTCGAGTCCGTATGAGTTCACTTAATTTCATTTTTATTTTTATTAACTTATTTGTGGTTTTATCCCCTTTTTATATCACATTTTCAATCCTTTTATTCCCCACCACTGCCCCCTCCCCACACCCCATCCCCTAAAGGGCCGTCTGTTACTTGTTCCATGTTGCTCTTTCACACAATGTTAACCTTGTTCTGCTATAATCACTTTCTTACTTTTATGCCACTATTAGCACCTTTTTTAGTGCTCACCACTACCACTAACACTCACTTTGTCCTTTAGTTCATGATATCTTTGTCAATCCCTCCTTTGTCCCCACTTATCACTGGCCTTCTATCCAGCTCCACCTGCCCCACCCCCTTAAACTATAAATTTAATCAGATTTCTACTTCTCTTCAGCTCTGAAGGAGGGTCATACGGTCTCGAAACGTTCCACAGATGTTGTCAGACCTGCTGAGTTTTTCCAGCATTTTCTGTTTTTGTTCTGTATGACTCTTCTTCAGCTCTGAAGAAGGGTCATACAGACTCGAAACATTAACTCTGTTTCTATCTCCACAGATGCTGCGAGACCTGCTGAGTTTTTCCAGCATTTTCTGTTTTTGTTTCAGATTTCCAGCATCCGCAGTATTTTGCTTTTACTCATAGTAGAGGAATTTCTAACCTTCAGAAACTTCAGTGGCCTCGTCATTTTTAAAGTGGTGCTAATGCCCTCTGTGACTGCCGACAATCAAATTCCAAAGAAATGCACCAAATCCCTTTGCATTTCTAAGGCAGCGCTTTGACCAATGGAGACGGTATGTCAGGAAAGGACAAAAGGGACCCTGAATCCTGTATTAAATACCTCAAGATTCCAGACCTGCAAAAATATATCCTTTGACCAAGACCCAGGAGAAGATGTGGGAGGTATGTCACATGACCTCCCCAAGATGCTAGAACCTGTAACATTTCTGTGTGGTATTGAACCCAGGAAGTCCACCATTTTATCATCCAAAAGGTAGAAGCATAAAGAGCTCTTTCCAGGTGAAGTGCCCGGCCCTCACCTACACGGTGAATGACTGGAACGCTGGAACTTCTGTATCTGTGCCTTCAAGAGTAATTCATCTCTAGGTGCCTTCTCCCATCATGGAAGTCCTCGCTTCTGGAAGGTCAGATCACCCTGCAACAGTTTCAGCCTGCTAACTCCTTATTTTACCTTATCTTGAGTTTGCTGTGGGGCTATTAATAGAGGATTGGATAACTCCAAACTGAGATTTTGGGAAAACACACCACCACTTATAAAGGGGGAAATCAGAGGTCAAAAACACCTTTCTGTTTACAGCTGGGTAGTGAGAGGAGAAATCAGGGCTGTTTAAATTAATCTCCCTCCTAACTGTAACAAGCTCAATGACTGAAATTGGAGTGATTTTGGTTTTGGATTGAAGGTGGCAGAGGTTGAACAGTTTGGGGAAAATTTGGGGAAAATACTCCATAAACCTTCATTGTTGACAGAGTCAAAGGCTTTAGCGTTCCTTGCATTTTTCTTCGAAGTTCTTTGCAAGTAATTTTATTGACATAACTCTGGTATTCTTCTATTGATTTTAACTTTGTATCAAGATTTCTATCACAGAATCACAGAATCACACAGTGCAGAAGAGGCTCTTCGGCACATCGAGGCTGCACCGACATATAAGAACCAGCTGACCTACCTACCTAATCCCATTTACCAGTACTTGGCCCATAGTCTTGAATGTTATGACATGCCAAGTGCTCATCCGGGTACTTTTTAAAGGATGTGAGGCAACCCGCCTCCACCACCCTCCCAGGCAGTGCATTCCAGACCATCACCACCCTCTGGGTAAAAATGTTTTTCCTCACATCCCCACTAAACCTCCTGCCCCTCACCTTGAACTTATGATCCCTCGTGACTGACCCTTCAACTAAGGGGAACAGCTGCTCCCTATCCACCCTGTCCATGCCCCTCATAATCTTGTACACCTCGATCAGGTCGCCCCTCAGTCTTCTCTGCTCCAACGAAAACAACCCAAGTCTATCCAACCTCTCTTCATAACTTAAATGTTTCATCCCAGGTAACATCCTGGTGAATCTCCTCTGCATCCCCTCCAGTGCAATCACATCCTTCCTATAATGTGGCGACCAGAACTGCACACAGTACTCCAGCTGCGGCCACCCAAGGTTCTATACAACTCCAACATGACCTCCCTACTTTTGTAATCTATGCCTCACTTTTATGTAAAAATGGTCACAGCCCCTGTTGTAGATAATGGAAAGTATATAATTGCCATTATCTTCATTATAATATATACATTGCAGTGCAACACAACAAATCTGAAAAATAGACTGTGATACACCAAATTGTTTAATGGGTTATCTCTAGAAAGCTTTTAGCCCATAGAGAATCACAATGAAAAGAACCATCTTCTTTAGAGGCAGTATTCCCATTATTCAGTGTTTCTGCCACAGTTTGTTGTCAAAGTGGTGGAGTGGTTAAAATATGCATAAAGCTATGCACATCACAAAATATGAATATTAGCACCTGATGGCGTGGATTTCACACCTAAACAAAATTGTTTGTTAAACTAAATGCCAAAAGTGCTTGAGCATATGTGCTTAATAAGGCAATAAAGACTGAAATATGAAATATTATGAAATATTACTGAATTGGTTATTAGACCGTTCCTAGTATCCATCAGACCATAAGACATAGGAGCAGAAATTAGGCCATTCGGCCCATCGAGTCTGCTCCGCCATTCAATCATGGCTGATAAGTTTCTCAACCCCATTCTCCCGCCTTCTCCCCGTAACCTTTGATCCCCTTACCAATCAAGAACCTATCTATCTCCGTCTTAAATACACTCAATGACCTGGCCTCCACAGCCTTCTGTGGCAATGAATTCCATAGATTCACCACTCTCTGGCTAAAGAGAGCTCTCTCTCTCCTCATCTCTGTTCTAAAAGATCTTCCCTTTACTCTAGGCTGTGCCCTCGGGTCCTCGTCTCTCCTACTAATGGAAACATCTTCCCCATGTCCACTCTATCCAGGCCTTTCAGTATTCTGTACGTTTCAATCAGATCCCTCCCTCATCCTTCTAAACTCCATCGAGTATAGACCCAGAGTCCTCAAACGTTCCTCATATGTTAAGTCTTTCATTCCTGGGATTGTTCTCATGAACCTCCTCTGGATCCTCTCCAGGGCCAGCACATCTTTCCTAAGATACGGAGCCAAAAATTGCTCACAATATTCTAAATGTGGTCTGACTAGAACCTTATAAAGCCTCAGCAGCACATCCCTGCTTTTATATTCTAGTCCTCTCGAAATAAATGCCAACATTGCATTTGCCTTCCTAACTACCGACTCAACCTGCAAGTTAACCTTAAGAGAATCCTGGACTAGGACTCCCAAGTCCCTTTGCACTCCAGATTTCTGAATTCTCTTCCCATTTAGAAAATAGTCTATGCCTCTATTCTTCCTACCAAAGTGCATGACCTCACACTTCCCCACGTTGTATTCCATCTGCCACTTCTTTGCCCATTCTCCTAACCTGTCCAAATCCTTCTGCAGCCTCCCTGCCTCCTCAATACTACCTGTCCCTCCACCTATCTTTGTATCATCTGCAAACTTAGCCAGGATGCCCTCAGTTCCTTCATCTAGATCATTAATGTATAAATTGAAAAGTTGTGGTCCCAACACTGACCTCTGCGGAACTCCACTAGTCACCAGCCGCCATCCTGAGAAGGACCCCCTTATCCCCACTCTCTGCCTCCTGCCAGACAGCCAATCTTCTATCCATGTTAGTTCCTTGCCTCTAACACCATGGGCTCTTATCTTACTGAGCAGCCCCCTGTGCGGCACCTTGTCAAAGGCCTTCTGGAAGTCCAAGTAGATAACATCCATCGGCTCTCCTTTGTCTAAGCAACTCGTTACCTCCTCAAAGAATTCTAACAGATTTGTGAGGCATGACCTCCCCTTGATGAAACCATGCTGACTTTGCCCAATTTTACCATGCACTTCCAAGTATTCTGAAATCTCATCCTTAATAATGGGCTCTAAAATCTTAGCAACAACCAAGGTCAGGCTAATTGGCCTGTAAATTCCCGTCTTTTGCCTCACTCCCTTCTTAAACGGGGGGTTACATTAGTGATTTTCCAGTCCTCTGGGACCCTCCCTGACTCCAGTGATTCCTGAAAGATCACCACTAATGCCTCCACTATCTCTTCAGCTATCTCCTTCAGAACTCTGGGGTGTAATCCATCTGGTCCAGGTGATTTATCCACCTTCAAACTTTTCAGTTTTCCTAGCACCTTCTCCTTGGTAATGGCCACCATACTCACCTCTGCCCCTCGACTCTCTTGAACTTTGGGGATGTTACTCGTGTCTTCCACTGTAAAGACTGACGCAAAGTACCTATTCAGTTCCTCCGACATTTCTTTGTTCCCCACTACTACTTCTCCAGCGTCATTTTCCAGCGGCCCAATGTCCACTTTTGCCTCTCTCTTACCCTTTATATATCTAAAAAAACTCTTGCAATCTTCTTTTATATTACTGGCTAGTTTACCCTCATATTTAATCTTCTCCCTCCTTATTTCTTTTTTAGTTGTCCTCTGTTGGTCTTTGTAGGCTTCCCAATCCCCTGGTTTCCCACTGCTCTTCGCTGCATTGTATGCTTTCTCTTTAGCTTTTATGCTGTCCCTGACTTCCCTTGTCAGCCATGGTTGCCTCGTCCTCCCTTTAGTATGCTTCTTCCTAGAGATAAATTTTTGCTGTGTCTCCCAAATTATTCCGAGAAACTCCTGCCATTGCTGTTCCACTGTCTTTCCTGCTAGGCTCATCTCCCAGTCAATTCTGGTCAGCTCCTCCCTCATGCCTCTGTAGTTGCCTTTATTCAACTGTAATACTGTTACATCTGATTCCAGCTTTTTCCTCTCATCGTAGGAAGGCTACAGCACATTTGGCATGTCATTTGGCCTGTCATGTCCATGCTGGCTCTCTGCCTGAGCAACTCAGCTAGACCCACATCCTCTCTTCCCCATAGACCTGCGTTCTTTTTTCCTTTTCAGGTGCTTTCTTTATTCACAGACAAGGCAGAATTTATTGCCCATCCCTAATTGCCCACGAGCAGGTGGTGAGCATGTGGTTCATGTACACACACAGTGCTGTTAGAGAAGGAATTCAAGGGATTTTACTCAGTGACATTGAAGGAAAAGTGATATAGTTCCAAGTTAGGATTGTGAGTGGCATGAAGGGGAAATTGCAGATGGGGGTTGCCCCTTGCTGTTGTCCTTCTAGGTGGGAGTTTTGAATGTGCGGTCAAAGGAGCCTTGGCGAGGTGCTGCAGTTCACCTTGTAGATGGTACACACTACGTCAGTGATGAAAGGAGTGAACACTTAATGTGGTGCCAATCAAGTGGGCTGCTTTGTCCTGGTGGTGTCGAGCTTCTTGAGGTTGCACTTATCTGGACAAGTGGGGAGTATTCAATCACATCTTGTGCCTTGTGGAATGATTTGTGGAGTTAGAAGATGAGTTATTCATCACAGAATTCCCAGCTTCTAATTTACTCAGTATTTATATGGCTGGTCCAGTTAATCGGCACTGGTAATGCTATTGGATGTCAAGGGTAGATGGTTAGATTCTTTCTATTTGGAAAAGGTCATTGCCTGGCACTTGTGTTTTTTTTATTTGTTCATGGGATGTGGGCATCACTGGCTAGGCAAGGATTTATTGCCCATCCCTAATTGCCCTTGTTCAGGAGGATTTAAGAGTCAACCACATTGCTGTAGTTCTGGAGTCGCATGTAAGAGCAAGGTAAGGACAGCAGATTTCCTTCCTTACAGGGCATTAGTGAACCAGATGAGTTTTTATGACAACCGGCAATGGTTTCATGGTCATCGTCAGACTTTTAACTCCAGATTTTTGTTAGATTCAAATTTCACCATCTGCTGTGGGACTTGAACCCAGGCCCCCAGGGGATTACCCTGGGTCTCTGGAATACTAATCCAGTGACAATACTACTATGCCACCACCTCCCCTAAATGTTACTTACCACTTATGAGCCCAAGCTTGAATGTGGAATTGGTCCTGCAGCATTGCGAACATGGACTTCTTCAGTATCTGAGGCATTGTGATGGTAGTGAATGATATGTAATCATCAGCAAACATCCCTACTTCTGACCTTATGTTGCAGGGAAGATCATTGATAAAGCAGCTAAAGATAGTTGGGCCTAGGATAGAGTCCTGAGGAACTACTACACTGGTGCCTTGGGCATAAGATGAGTAGCATCTAACAACCACAACCGTATTCCTATGTGCTAGGTATGATTCCAAGCAGCAGAGAGTTTTCCCCCCTGATTCCCATTGACTTCATTTTGCTCGGGTTGCAATGTTGCCTTGATGATAAGAGCAGTCACTCTCACCTCACCTCTAGAATTCAGCTCTTTTGCCTGGACTATGTCTGTAACGAGGTCTGGAGCTGCATGGCCCTGGCAGAATCTAAACTGAGCATCAGTGAGCAGGTTTTTGTGGAGCAACTGCCACTTAACAGCATTGTCAACAACAACTTATATCTCTTTGTTAATGATTGAGAGTAGGCTGATGGAGTGTAGTGTTCAATAATTCAGTTGTTCTGTGTTTGATTATATTAGCCTGTTGCCTGATCTATGTTCACTGTGCTTGATTGATTAAGCCTGGGTGTAGCCTCTGGGAGCTAAAGTAAACAGAAGCTTCCATAAAGACCTGAGAAGTCTGAGCTGCAACATATGGTGTGGAAATTCTGCGATCGCTGAGATATTTTAAATAGTGTAAATAAAGCTGTTGTAGATTTAGAAATAGTGTCATCTCTGCATTGCTCTGAGGTAGATAAGATGTATATAATGTACAACAAAACAGTGAATACACTACAAAAGTAGTGACAAGGATGTGAAAGTTTAACTTCACCAGCTCCAACAGCATTTTATTTATCACTGGGGGCGTCCTCCAAAGTCATGGGATTGATGGATTTTGAGATTCAAGACCTACTTGCTTGTTACAGGGGATAGATAGTCCAGATGTAGCAGTGATCCTCAAGAAGGCGATATTCATATGAACGTCCAAATTAGAAGCAGGAGTAGGCCACTCGGCCCCTCAAGCCTGCTCTGTCATTCAGTAAGATCATGGCTGATCTTATTGTAATCTCAACTCCACATTCCCACCTACTCCCCAATAACCTCTCATCCCTTTGCTTACCAAGAATTTATTTACCTCTGCCTTAAAAATATTCAAATGCCCTGCTTCCACCACCTTTTGTGGAAGAGAGTTCCAAAGACTCACGAATCTCTATGAGAAAACGTTTCTCCTCATTTGTTTTAAATGGGTGATCCCTTATTTTTAAACAGTGACACCTAGTTCCAGATTCTCCCACAATAGGAAACATCCTCTCCACATCCACCCTGTCAAGACCCCTCAGGATCTTATATGTTTCAATAAAGTTGCCTCTTACTTTTCTAAACTCCAGTGGATACAAGTCTAGCCTGTTCAACCTTACTTAAGAAGACAACCTGCCCATTCCAGGCATTAGTCTAGTAAATCTTCTCTGAACTGCCTCCAACTCATTTACATCCTTCCATAAATAAGGACACCAATACTGCACACAGTACTTCACATATGGTCTCACCAATGTTCTGTATAACTGAAGCATAACCTCCTTACATTTGTATTCAATTCCCCTCGCAATAAACAACAACATTCTATTAGCTTCCCTAATTACTTGCAGTAAATACTCGTACATTTTCTCGGAACAGGAGGCCAGTGAATATTCGAGCAGCTTGCTGAAGATGTCTATATTTGATACAGCGGTATGCGCTCTTGAAAAATAATTTGGGCCAAAGAAAAGTGTGACGATTGAACAATATACACTCTGCCAGAGATGCCAGGGAAACTCTGAGCTCATTAAACAATTTGTGGCAGCCTTGCAGCAATTGGATTCTACCCATAAATTTGGTACACTAATCAATGAACCAATACATTCAGCGATCTCATCAACTTGAGCTCTAGCACAGTCAGACACCTTTAAAACAATGTCCAAGCTGTTGAAATGCTCATCAATTCACTAGTCCATGTCCAGCTTGAGAAGAAGATTGTAACTCATCCATAAAGTGGAACCATTTTGCAAAGGTCTGCAGTCATTGACGAGGGGGATTTCATCGAGTTCGACACATGGAGGAGTCTCTTCTTGAGAATGAGTCCTAGCATGTGTATACCTCACAAAAGGTAAAGCACCAAGACATTTTAAGGAACCCTCCATTGAGATCGTGGGCTTCTCAGTATCACTTCTTATTGATGTTGATGCAAAAGTATCTATTTTGAGAAACAAACTCTACCATTGGTATTTTTCGCAACTTTGTCTCACTCTTTCGACAGATAACTCTTCAAGCTTAAAATGACTCAATTATTCTGGTTTTGGGAACAATCACAGTGCCAATATGCTACAAAACATCATCCTAGACAGGTTCATTTGTTATGTAGCTAGAGGCAAACATCTATGGGAGTAAACTTTTTTGACAAGCTTGGTTTCAAACTTGAAGACCTCTCATTACAAATTAACATGATCGATGACAGAGACTGTACAAACTCTTCCTTATTTACTGGATTTGGGAGACTGAGGGATACTGACAGGCTCCTCGCCTCGACACATCAATTTCACCAGTTTCACAAAATTTGAGACTGTTGGCATTTGCAATCTGTGCCAAAGTGTCACTGGAGTTGAAATTATTATAAGTAGACAGTATCATTTAGTGAATTAATATGGATATCAAATCTAGTCATTGCACAATGAAGAAACATGAACTTAGACTGTGTCAACCTTAAGGTGGTCAACAAAGCTATCATTCCAGAAAAGTATCCACTTCATACAAACCAAGAACTGTCAGCATCATTTCATGACTGCACAGTCTTCACAAAGTTCCTTATGCAAGGAAGCTATCTTAGGATACCTCTAGCAGAGCAAAGCCGATAACTTACAGCATTTGTTCTTCATGAAGGTGTGTTTCAGTACCACAGAAATGTCCTATAGACTAAGCTCAGCACCAAGCTCATTCCTGAAGATCGTTTCTTCAGTCTTGTCAGGTATTGAGGGGGCACTCAACCTACTTGATGAGCTTGTCATCCATGGAAGGACAAAGCAGAACATGATCAATGATTATCAGCAGTGCTTATTTGACTCGCAAAGTACAATTAACACTCAACAAAAACAAATGCACTTCTGTGGCACCCAAGATTCCAATCCCATCTAACATGAAAGAATTGACATAATATGAACATACATGAAATAGGAGCAGAAGTAGACAATTCAGCCCATCGAGTCTGCTCCGCCATTCAATAAGATCATGGCTAACCTGTAACACCTCAGTGCTACCAACTTTTATCTTTAACACAAATTTGTTCCCAAGTACGCACAGATCTTGGAGCCTCTTTGGAAGCTAGCCCGCAAAGACACGCGATGGGAATGGAAAGCCGCAGAGTAAATAGCATTTGACATGTTAAAGATGAAGATAGCATCTGCCAGTCCTCGTGCATTTCCCAACCCACATGGAAATGTATGTCACAGCAGATATGTCAGGAAATGCAATGAATCTGTACTCTCAGGTGCCATGCCCATTGTTACAAACGAATGCAAATACTCTACTGGAGAATGGGAAGCACTAGCCTGCATATACACTCGTGAACATTGGCATATGTAACTCTATGGTAGAAAGTTCACTCTCTGCACTGATCACCAAGCGCTGACTACATTGTTAGCCACGTCAGGACCTGGTCATTGACCTCAATACATCTACAGATGGTCAGATTGTCTTCATCGGTATAACTTTGAGGTTGAGTACCTCATAGGTTCACACAGCTGAGTAGCTGAAATGCTTAGCTGTGCTACTATCACAGACAGCATCAGCAATAGCAAAACAACTTGCAATGTTGAAGACGACATGATTGCCATGATTATGCAAGCGACTGCAAATTTTGTTATGTGAGAGGAGTTGGAGGCAGAATTGGTGACATACAGTGTACTACAGAAAGTAAGCCAGTCCCTCAAAATTGAGTGACCTCATGAAACAGAGGAAGAACTGATCCCATACTACAGACTATCACAACCGAAAATGGACCACAGCTTATTTCCAGTCAGTTCATGGAGTTCCTAGCAAGTTACGGAATTCATCACCATCTGATGTCACACTACAACCCACAATCGAATGGTGGTGTTGAACGATTCAACTGGGTGATAAAGGACAGCCTGAGAGCTAGTATGTCAGAGGGAAAAACATTTGCACAATCCATTCACACCCTACTTTGCATATATCGATCCCTCCCACACTCTCTGACCATAAAGACCCTGGCCAAACTTATGATAGGTCATAACTTTCACATGCCTTGGCCATTGTAATGCTGTCACCATCAGTCAGTGGGAATGTCAGAGCAAAAGCAGATGAAGTTGCAAAGTGACAACAGCATACTTTGACAGCAAACAGGCTGAAGTTTTTGAAGGATTTGAAGTTGGAGATTGGGTATGCATCAATGGGCCAAATTGTGTCCACAAACTTGTATCATCTCTAGGTTCAAAGCAGATCAAGCAGTGGCTCAGTACCAATTCTTATCTGTTGGATGACCATACAAAATGGAATGCAAGACACTTGATAATGAGCAGACCTAGATATTTCAAGGGCAATCATTGTCAAGGTACATTTCCTTTGCTGACAAGTAATGTTGATCATCCACCTCATCAAGTTGATGACACAGATCCGCAGCATCAAATTTGTAGGTCTAATCAAAGACTTCAGAGACATTCATACCTTATACTGTTTCTGTACTTAGAGAAAACAGACAAGCTGAACTCTAAGAAATGACTTGATGTATACATGTTTGTTGTTCAGAATTATTTGATTGAAAATAAGATCTCTAGTTAAATGTTGGAGGGTAGAGATATATGGTTCAATGGTTTAATTGATCTGTGTTTGATTATATTAGCCTATTAATTGACCTATGTTCACTATGCTTGATTGATTAAGGTAGTGGGTAGCCAGCTCTGAGAATGAAAGTAAACAGAAACTTCTAGAAAAACTTGAGATGCCTGAACTGTGAATATGTGTGTAAAAATCCTATGATAGCTGAGATATTTTAAAGCACTATAAATAAACCTGTTGTGGACTTAGAACTGGTGTCACCTCATACAAACATACGGACAAGGAGCAGGAGTAGGCCATTCAGCCCCTCGAGCCTGCTCCACCATTTAATAAGATCATGGCTGATCTGATAGTAACCTGAAATCTGCATCCCACCGACCCCCGATAACCTATCACCCCCTTGCTTACTAAGAATCTATCCATCTCTGCCTTAAAAATACTCAAAGACTCTGCTTTCACCACTGTTTCAGGAAGAGAGTTCCAAAGATTCACAAACCTCTGCATTGCCCTGAAGTAAATCAGATAGATAAAATATGCAACAAACCAGCAAAAATGTAACAGATGGGAATTGGCCAGATTGGATCCCAGAATGAAAAACCAGTAAATACTGGGAAATAAGAATACTGATCCAAACAGCTCTTGTATACCTTAAAATGGAACAGCAGTAAAAACTGATGTTCTTCCTTCTGGGATTTCTTCTGTTTTTTATGGACAGGACATGCCTGGGCAATTTTCCATATTGTCAGGTAGATGCCACTGTTGTAGCTGTATTGAAGCAGCTTGGTTAGGGGTGCAGCTAGTTCTGGAGCACAAGTCTTCAGTACTACAGCCAGGATATTGTCACCATTCATAGCCTTTGCTTTTCCAATGCCTTCAACTGTTTCTCAATATCACATAGCATGAATTGAATTGTCTGAAGACTGGAACCTCAGTTGCTGGGGACCTTAGGAAGAGGCTAAGATGAATCATCTATTCAGCAATTCTGGCTGACAATGGTTGCAAATGCTTTAGCCTTGTCTTTTGCTCTGGAGTGCTGGGCTCTTCCATTATTGAGGATGGGGATGTTTTTGGAGCCTCTGTTTTATTGTCCATCACCATTCATGATTCGATGTGGCAGAACTGCAGATCTTTGATCTGATCCATTGGTTGTGCTTTCGCTTAGCTTTGTCTATTGCATGCTGCTTCTACCTCTTAGCATGCTTGTAGTTCCTGTATTGTAGCTTCACCTGGTTAGCACCTTATTTCTAGGTATGCTGATGCTGCTTCAAGCATGCTCTGCTATGCTTCTCATTGAACCAGACTTGGTCTTTTGGCTTGATTGTAATTGTAATGTGGGGGATATGTCGGGCTATGAGGTTACAGATTGTGATTGAATACAATTTTGCTGCTGCTAATGGCCCACAGCACCTCATTGTTGCCAATTTTTATTAGATCTGTTCTATGTCTATCCCATTTATCACAGAGGTAGTGCCACACAACACGATATAGGATGTCTTTAGTGTGGTGATGAGACCATGGGGGTAATCATCCCAGATTTGCACAAAATGCAGTGGTGGGTGGGAAAAGGGATGTTTTACTCACGGCCACAATGGCGGCTTTTCACACCCTATCATCCCAATCCTGTCTCATTAATTATGCAGCCACAGGAAATATGCCGTCTCGCTGGTGGGCAGCCTCTGAATTGCCCACATGCCATCGCCCCACCATTTCCTCACTCCCACTGCCATATCTAAACTGTCCAGGTCTGCTCCAGTGAAGACATGGCCCTGAAAGCCAAGAAGAGTTCAGTGACCCGTCACTGGAATGCCTTTCGGAGGCCTGCTATGATGTCCTCCACCCCCACTCTGGCTGCAAGAGGTCCAGCAATCTCACCATTCCAGCTTGGGAGGCGATGATAGTGGTGGTCAGTGTCAATGCTGCACAGAAGACATTGGGCACCCAGTGCAGAAAGATGATGAAGGATCTCATCCGTGCCACCAGGGTAAGGCAGCCATCTCATTACTCTAAACTCACACACTAACAAGCCCATCGCATATTCACTGCATCTCACTCACTGCCAGCTCAAGGGACACTCTCTCATACACCCTCACATCTCCATCTGGCCTCATTTTCACTCGATACTGCCTCCTCAGCTCTCACCATTTAGAGGCCACTTGCACAGATTAACATGTGCCCACCCCCCAAAACACACCCTGGGATACCCCCCTTCCCCAGTACAGCCCTCGCCATGTAGCCTATTCCCTTGCCTGAGACCAATTCTCCCCCTTCCCCAAGCAAACCCTAGCCCTGAAGCTGTTGAAAAGCCACCCCCACCTTATGGCTGGTCTGGTAAGTATAGGCCTGCCCGTAAGACCCCATGTGCTGCCTGTGAAGACTGGTGCTGATGAATGCTAGTGCTGCCCAATGCCAGGTGGGCAAACAAACCTCAAACTTCCATGCCAACTGCAGCTCGCTGGGTGCATGTTAGTAATGTATAGTTGTGAAACGCTGATGTACTCAGATGTGGGGGGGATGATTCTGGCAAGCTGGGCTTATAATGATATGCGGATGTATTACAATGAAGTTCTTGACATGTGACAATGGGAAACAATGGCCCACCATTGATGGGTGGAACGGACCAATTGCAAGCTGATTTCACTATGTCATGAAACCGATTTTTGGACTTTCCGTCATGTTGTCCGTTCATGCCCGCCATGACACCCGATGCCAGCAGGTACAGAAAACTTTGCCCTTGACTCCACAAGATCTGTGCAGTGGTCATGCCTACAAATACTGTCATGGACAGATGCATTTGTGATAGGTAGATTGGTGAGAAAGGTTGACCACACCATTCTCCTCCAATGCTTTTCTACTGTTGTCCAGCTGGCTGGTATAGCATAAGGATCTGGCACATATAAGGTTAATGTGGGACCGAATACAATACCACCCACATAGTGATGTAGAAGAACACATCACCCACACCTAGTTGTCAGTCTAGTGTTGGATAGAGTATGTATACTAGCTAGCAAGGAGACAGCTCCTAGCTTCAACCCTTCACTGTCTATATATACATAGTTCTTGTAGTTAATAGAGACATACAGTTAACCTACTTAAGACTATGAAGACTTTATTAAGACCTACCAAACAATATCAAACACACTACAACATGGTGGCAGCAAATGGAAAAACCCAAAACCTCCCACAAAATGTAGAGAAGAAACAAAATTCTGCAAGACTAAAAAAATTCAAAGAAGCATTATGACCTGGAAAAAAGCTCGAGAAGCAGACACACAGAGGAAAACTTGTCAGGGAAAAGCCCCAAGGAAAGGTTGGGATGCTGAAAGCAGGAATTTAAAATTCCTCACTGCAGCAGAAGACTCCATTGGATCTCTTGGAAGTCCCACAGTGCAGTGAGCGGATCTAGCTGGAGTGAGCTAAAACTTTAAATTCCAGGGTAAAACAAGTCTTGAAAAACTTTTGGATAGTTCAGTGGTCAGAAATTGCCATTTAAAAACTCAGTTGGAGAAACCAGATTCCCAAGTCAGTGCCTGAACACCTGGCATCTGAGCTCACTCCGAAAAGGGGGAAAAATTAATTAATTTGGAAGCATTGTGACTAAAGCATCAGCTTTCAAGACTAACAAAGACCATGATTCAATGCTTTCACAACCATAAAGCATCATGCTGAAATGGAGAAGTCTGCAGCTAGTCAATCCCAGCAGCCATTATTTAAAATTTTTTTGAAGACTGAGCACGAACCCCATTATAGCAGAAGCCCACCAAAACTGGCAAGCATAGGAAAAACCTTTGTCTTCAAACGAAAGGTGGTGCCATCTTGAATTTCAACAACTTCTTAAAGCTGAACCAACACATTAAAATTTTAAACCATGGATTAGAAATCTACTCTTCCAGATCAATTCAGACTTATCCAAGACCCAGATCAATCACAAAATTGGGGACTTTGGTGAAAAAGATTCCTTAGATAAATGATTGCTTCAGGTCTGGATCAAAGGACAAAAGCTGAACAAGTTAACACACTGCTTTATTTGGTAGGCCCGATAGTAGATGACATTATTGCTAGACAAGGAATCAATTAATCTAAATTTGAAGACGTACTAAAATCATTTGACGTTTATTTTAAACTAAGAAGTAACAAAATCCTCGAAAGGGCTAAATTTACTAAACATGTCCAGCAGCCAGGAGAACATGCCGACTCATTCATTAATGATCTATACAATATGGCTGAAGGCTGCGAACGCAGAGACCTAAAATCTGAACTTATCAGGGATAGAATAATTGTAGGAGTAGCGGACAATGCCCTCTCAGGCATGCTGCAAGTGAAGGAAGTTCTAACTCTCGAGAAAGCTATCCAGATTGTTAGGCAGTCAGAACTCCATGTGCACAAGTCCATTTTAAGGGGAGAAAGTAAACTGTGGTAAAAGGAAACCCCACAGTCCAGTTAGGTGAGCAACACAGAAACAGGGACACTTCAGGTCAAGGGAAGCAATACAATAACCAACCAGTCAAGCAACTATACCAACACTGTGGAGCAAAGAGCCTCACAGGCATGATTAATGTCCTGCAATTTCAGGCCAATGCTTTCAATGTAACAGAGTTGGATTCTTCAGCAAACTGTGCAAGGCCAAAACATCTAAACACACAGAAGGCCCAAAGATGATTTATGAGGTTGAGACTGCATAACAAGAGGACACAAAGCCATGATTCTTGGGCGAGGTCAAAGATCCTGGATTTTTGTATTGGAATGCAAACATTTTGGCTAATGGCCATCTCACAAACTTTAAATTGGACACAGGAGCCAACGTTACGGTCCAATTGGTCAAAGCACCATGGCTAAGAGACCTCTGGCTTTGAACAACAGACACACCACTCTATGGGCCCAGAGGAATCTGACTTCTGGTTATAGACATGATTCTGGAGCCACTAAAGAATGGTGGCAAGCAAGACTTCTAGCTGATGTACGTCATCAGTGTTTTCTATCTTGAGCAGAGATGCCTGTCTAGCCCTGGATCTCCTCAAAACAGCAGCAGCTATCAAGACAACCACTGTCGTAAATTATACAAAACTGCAAGTTCCCGAGAGCTCCAACAGGAAAGACTATCCAGACTTGGACTTCAGCTCTGAACTGTCTTCTCTCTTTGCAGAGCAGGTTTGACCATTTTTGTGACAGGTGCTGGAAAGCCCTCATTGCTCAGGCCAGCCAACCACTCAGATGGTTACCATGATGCCTCCAATGGAGAAGAGACAAGAGAGCAACCAACAACCAGATGAGCCTCAGCCTCCTGCTCCGATGACTGTTGATGAGGTCAGCGCTGCGACCACAGAGCAACCACTGAACTCTGGGCCCGCATGACAGTGCCACAGATGATGCTGGAACCAAGTAACAGCTGCCCATCGCCAAGAGCACACCACAGCCAAATGCAAAAGTGAGCTTACTAAAAAAGACCACATTCTCACAACAGAAAGGCCATCTTCTATCACAGTCAACTTCACAAGATGAAGGAAGAAGAGGAAAAAAAAACATGGAGATGAGCACAATGTTCGTCCACCCCACAAAAATCAGGAAGGAACAACAACCGTTGATCACCACAACTGCCCAATTGACAAAGAGCAGTTCAATACTAAAGAATGGAAAAACAGGATGACAAACTACCCAGATGCCAGAACAACCTCCAAACCAACAGAGCTTACCAGAATGACAGAGTCTACCACTCCTCCAACAGTAATGTGAACGAGATAAGGAAGGGTTATAAAGCTTCCAGGCCGCCTGAACCTATGAACTCAGAGACTTGAAGGGGAGAGATGGGATAGTAATAGTGATGTAAATACATGGGGTAAATGAAAATAACTTGAAATACATTGGATAAAGACTTGGGAGGAAGTGTAGAATAAGGGTTTGGCACATATAGAGTTACTGTGGGTCTGAGTACAATACCGCTCGCACAGTGATGTAAGAGAACACATGACCCACACCTAAGGGTCAACATAGTGTTGTCAGAACCGTGTATGCCAGCAAGAATGGACACAGCTCCTAGGTTGAACCCTTCACTGTACATATGCACATAGTTTTTGTAGTTAATCAATACATACAGTTAACCTATTTAAGACGATGCAGACTTCATTATGATTTACCAAACAGTATCCAATGCCCTACAACAGATGGGGCTTGTTTTTCACTCTTGTTGGTGCTCTCACCACCTGCCGCAGGCCCAGTCAGGCAGACAGCTCTTCCAGGACCTGGCCAGCTCGGTCAGTAGTGCTGCCATGCAGCTACTCTTGGTGATGGGCACTGGAGTCCCCAACCGAGAATACATTCTGTGCAGTTGCTACCCTAAATGATTATTCCATTTAGTGCTCAAGATGGAGGAACACCGATTCCTCAGTTGTGGGAAGGCAGGAGGTGGTAATCAGCAGGAGGTTTCAACAACAACAATAATTTATAATTATGTAATAAATATGATTATATATTTATAATTATATCTGAAGGCATGTCGCAGGAGCATTATAAAACAAAATATGACACTGAGCCACATAAGGAGCTATTAGGCCCGATAACAAAAAGCTCTATCAAGGAGGTAGGTTTTAAGTAGTGCCTTAAAAGGAGGAAAGCGAGTGTGAGCTGTGGTGAGATGTAAAGAGGGTACTCCAGAGTTTGTGATCTCATTGACAGAATGCATGGCCACCAATAATGGAGCAATTAAAATTGGGAATGCTCAAGAGGCTAGAAATCGAGGAGCATAGATGTCTCGGAGAGTTGTGAGGGTGAAGGAGATGACTGAGATAGGGAGGGGCAAGACCATAGAGGGATTTGAAAATAAGGATGAGAATTTTAAAATCAAGACATTGCTTGACTGGGAGCCAAGGTAAATCAGCAAACATGGGAAAATTTCTCCAAAATAATCAAATTTAAAGGAATCATATTCCATATATGTAATGATTCATTTTTAATGCCAATGCAGTCATTAGCAGTTATTAACACTTATCACATTGTCGAAAAGGTACTTGCATTTGTAATGACAAGACTTAACTTTCTGTGGTGAGTTTATTGAGCATTTAATATGCAAATATAACAAGTTCCTGAAAAAAATGGGAGGGTTAGGGCGAGATGGTGTTTTTAAGAAACTAACTGCAGAATAGTACAACTCAGGCAGTAACTTTTAGATGTTCATATTTAATTGTGCTTTGCTCCTCACCTGAAGTTGATGTACCATTTATATATGAATCTTGGTGAGTGTCGTCGGCTGACCATGTTTTGAAAACAAGTTCGGACCTAAGATGAAAATAAGGGCAAATAAAATCTGTCGAGCAGCTTGTATCTAAAACAGCACCACTACAGGGTGTTGTTTAAATAAAAAAACACTTTAGATGTGCAATAACTTTATTTTGAGGGAATTTTGCATATTTATGGACTTCCTTAAAATTATAAAATGGCAGTATTTTCTTGTTGTAAGGAAAGAAGGGAAATATGTTCGGATATATATTTGATAGCAATTTCATGGGATAATCTGTCTGAATCAATTGACCCAATTATAGAAGCCATCTAATTTTCATTCCACAAGGACACTTGAGCGTTTCTACAGTGAGCTTGACATCCCCCTCTGCCCAATTACTACCCATCTGAAGATGAAATTTTACCCTTGCGCTCTCCGCTAGTGGGGCCTCTTACAACATTGGGTGCACGCTGTCCATAATTTAAAAAATTATACTCAGGTCACACCTGAATGTTCAATATGCACTGCCAATGCAAGAGGCTCCCAGTCCACAGCACGGAAGTTACACCATCTGGTTATGGTATTGGCAGTTTAGTGTAGTACTGAATTTCTCAATATGGTGGGAAAATAACATTCAATAATCCAAGTAGTAATTAATTAAGCATAACAGATAATGGGCCAGAACTTGTTGAAAGAAAAACAGCTTGTGATGAATACATGCCATTATTAATGTGCAAATTGGCCAGCATATTCAGCGGATTAAGAGGTGTGCTGTGAGTTGAGAATCTCCAGAGTGCGCTGGTCAATTTATTCTACTCCATTGCTTGCTTTGTACAAACACTATCTCATCCTTAGCTTCCCCATCATTTTTAAGAACGTACTGGCCGGGATCTTCCCAGAATTGCACTATGTGCGGTTGCAGGCGGCTAAAATGGAGCCCTACCGGCCGACAAAAATGGTGCGTTTTCACGCCATCTCTTCCCGAGCCTACCTCATTATTTATGCATTCCCGGGAAACACACCGTTTCCATGGCGGGCAGGCTGTCATAGGCTCACTCACCATCACCCCGCTGTTGCATCGCGCTGGCCGCCATCTTTAAAGGCAGCTGCCAGCAAAGTACTCATCGCCACCAGCTCACTACCACTGTCCGGGACACATGGCCAGCAAAGGCAAAAAGACTGCAGCCCCCCACTTCAAGACGGGTCCCTCGAGTGCCTGCTGGATTCCGTGGGGGCCCGCCGGGATGTGCTCTACCCCCGCTCTGGCCACAGGATGGGTAGCAATATCACCAACCCAGCTTGGGAGGCGGTGGCAGCGATGGTCAGTGCGAATGCCCTGCAGAGAAGGACAGCCACCCAGTGCCGCAAGAGGATGAATGATCTCCTCCGTTCTGCCAGGGTAAGTCACTCTTTTCATCACTCCCAACTCTCACACTCACAAACCCATCACACATCCACAGGGCCCTCACTCACTACCAGTGCAAGGGACATCACCATTCACTCTTTCACATGCACGTTCATTATTCTCATCCCGTCCAGGCATCCTGATACACTCTCCCCATCTCTATCCATGCAGGACAAACTGGTGCACAACAGGAGGGAAAGGCCGCAGGCAGGTGAGGGCTGCCGGAAATCAAAGTTCTGACAGAATTCAAAGCAAAGCCATCCAGCTGGCCAGTGATGACCAGGACTGGTCCTGTTCTGACGGTGAGGTCGGCGCTGCTTTACCAAGTGAGGATCCTGCAGTGCAACATCCATCAGACACCATGCCTTGAGTGATGTGTCCTCTTTCACAGGTCACTTCCATGCTCTAATTATCTCCCCTTGCTTTCGCAGGCACATCTGGGAAGCAGCTGGAGTTCACAACTCAGAGCCTCCAATCAAGCTCCAAAGAAACCTTTGAGGAGGAATCTGAAGGCACCCTCCCTGAAGTGCTCACCCACACCCTCCACCAGCGCAGAGACACACACCTCGGTGGGACCTAGCTTTAGAGTAGCCTCGGGACCACAATCTGGTGAGCACATCGCACTTCTGATCCACAGCAGGCGGAGGCAGGAACTTCCCAGGTCCCCGGCACTCGGAGGACTGCTGGAGGCCAGAACGTTGCTGAGTCCGAGTCAGATGACGAGCCTCTAGACTCGATCATGTCACAGTTGCTGGAGCTGCAAAAACAAGCTCAGGAACATCAGGAAGGGATGTCCACTGCACTCCTCAGGTTGTAAGACCCAATGGAGGAATCCGCCTGTCTTCAGGCTGAGGTGATAGCGCCGGTATTGCAACACACCGAGGTCTTCACTGGCAGGATGGCAGCCACCATGGAGACCTTGGTCCAGGAACTCGCTCCTGCACTGCTGTGTGGGCTGAACTCCATTGCTGATGCCATAGTTGGCCTCCAACAGTGTGTTTGCGAGAGGGGTATTGGGCAGCTCGATCCCACTCCAGCTACCCCTTCCACTCATGAAGTCAGCCAGGGGCCCTCAGGCATTCATAGGGAGGAGGATCAGCAGATGCTCGCTCCAGGGTCATGCACTCAGGTAACTCTAGGAGTCACCGGCCCATCCGAAGCCTATCTTCCTGTGACCTTTGCAGATCCAGCTTCACAGGCTGAGGAGGGTGTCTCTGCCACACAGCAGGACCCCGAAAGCAGGACGGAGCCCTCCAAGTCTCAGCCCTCCAGAGGATGCGCGCCAAAGTCATCACAGACAGGGCGTCACAGTCAGCAGGCTGCCTCTACACTGTGGATGTCCGGGGAGCACCGAGACATAGCGGCAGGGTTAGGAAATTTAGGTAAAAGTAGTTACACAGCCTGGCCACAGGTGGTGATCACTTGTACACACTGTTCACTATTGTTAATAAAGTCCTAAGAATGTCATCTTGCCTGTGGCTCCTTGTTCTGATGAGCAGTGTTCCTATCACCCAGATGTGAAACCTTTCTGCACAAGGTGTCTCAGTCGCTCTCTCCTCCGTCTTCTACGGTCTCTATAGGCCATCAGGAATACAGCTAGGGCAGTAAGGTCTGGAGAGCTTGGTGATCTTTTGATGACTGTGTGTTGCTTCCATGGGCAGGCAGGCTAAGAGCCTGACCCCAATCATATCACTGTGGCCGCACCTGATCTGTCTTAAATGCAGAGGCATGGTCAGTTTATACAGATGTCCCTAATGCGTGGCACTCCACTCCCTTACCCTGCCCCCCTCCCTGATTGCCTGTGCATGGGATTCAGTGCCAGGGCAGCACTTGATCCTCCCCCCACCACCACCCCCCTCAGCAGTCACCTCCGGGACCAGGCATCAGTTGCCCGAACCCTCTGGCGCCCCTGAGGCCTATAAACAACGGGCGAGCTGTGAAGAATGCTGCTGTTCACTCACCTCAGTTCCCCCAAAGTGAAGGCTGCATGTCATCTGGTGGGATGGCCTTTTAATTATATGCTAATGTATCACAATTAGCTCCCTGCCGACTGATGGCAGGAAATGTGGCCCGCCGTTGGCGGGTTGAGTGGAAGATCGTGACGCCATTGTGAAGTGGGTACCGCCATATTTTCTGCGCACTCCACCTATCATGCCCGCCTCCAAATGGGCTCGGAAAATTCCGCCCACTGATTTTGCAAATTAATTGCCTAATAAACTCACCGCAGAAAGTTAAGACTAGTAACTAATAACTACCCTAATAGCAGCCTATTAGCAATGTGACACTTTTAATAACCCTTTGGCCTCACAATTGAAGAATTTAAACCAAAGGACAGAATTTTATTGAAACAGACCTGCTTACAGCTGAATGGGAGGGTGGCAGCAAGTTGAGAGCCTGTTTGTTTCAAGAATAGGCTTTGGCATGGCTGTTAAACTCAACCACTACATTAACGTTCCACTTCTGGACTTTCTGACCAATGAGTGCAGGGCTGGTGATAATCCACATCTATCAATGGAAGGCTCTGTGGAAGGGACCCCAGAAAGAGTAGAACAGCTGCGGCCAACATTCCATATGAAGATAGAAGGAAGCAGAGAATGATGGCAGGGAGATATAAGAAAGCCATTCCTCTGTTCTTTAACTCTTCCCTGGAGGTATTGTTGGAAGCGTTGAGGGCCAGAAGAGAAATGTTGTTTCCTGTGGATGGGAGGAAGAGACCCTAGACGAGGCAGGCATCGCTGGTGATCGCTTAGTACTGAGCAGCAGAAGTGTTGTCCCTTGTAGCTGGATACAATGCCACAAGAGGTTTAAAGGTCAGGAAAGGTGAGTGGCATAACGTTTTTGGTGTCAACAACCACAATCTGACTTCCCCTGCACAGCACTCCTTAGAACATACTTTGGCATTCCCACTTATTCCCCTCTCTCCAGATGCCTCTTCACATCCCATTTTTAACAATCAAAACTCACAATCACCTTCATCTTAGAGCCATCTCTTACCCATCCCTCATGGTCACCTTCTACAAATGTTCTCAGTCCATCCTCAACACGCATTCCAATTCTCTCAGAACTCTCTGCTTCCTCTCCCTGAAGGACAAGAAAGCATAGAACTCCAGCTAGAAGCAGAGAACCGGAGTGGGCTTGCAGTCATTGCCACATTGACAGTTGTGGAGGAACAAGCTCCAGGCATTCCTGGGGTGGAACAGTCCCATGAGTGTCGACAATGCAAAAATGGGGGTTTCCCACATAGGTGGCTCAGCTTTACATAATAAACTGCCACTTGTTACTTAACAGTCATGCTGAATTGATGTCATCACTAATTGAAATGTCATGGGGCTGGATTTCATGTTCACAAATTAGGCGTGCAGCACCAGCCACCAACTACGCCCCCTCCCTCCCAGCCCTACCCCCCCACCCCCTCCGCTCCCAGCCTGTGCGAATGTAAATTAGGGCATGATGACATCAGGTCAGCAATAGAACATCATCACGCCAAGTCTCCCAAATTATCAAAGGCGAGCAAGCGCGGAAATCAGCCTGCCATTTTGAAATCATTAGTTAACAAGCTATTATCTTTATTAGCAACCCAGTCATCTTCAATTTTACATTACTTGCTACGTTTTCAGGCACTGAATGTGAAAAAGTTTGCAAGTGTTTTGCAGCAGCTGTGACAAGGCGGCCAAGGGGGAAGAAAAGGCCTGTCACTGGGAACATGGTTAAACGTCCCAGCAGAATCTGTATGTGTTTTTAACATCATACTTTATCTTTTTTGACCCTTCAATAAAAAATAAAGACTGATTCTGAGAGCAGGCAGCCTTTACCATGGCTGACTTCCTGTTTTCAGCATTAGATACCCACAAAACCCATCGGAAAATTCAAGGCTTGCACATTCAGTTGTAAGTGAAATTTTTACACAGTGATAAGTCTTAATTACTGCAAAACACCATCTCTGTTACTAAAACTTCACGTTTATGAATGTTGAGCCTCAGTGCTTCAGCTTTTAATTATCATTGGAGATTTTAAAACTATATAAACAATAGATTAATTTAGACTTTTCTTTCTGTCTCTTTTATTTCTCTCTTAATCCTATCTTTCTTTACATCTCCTTATGTTGCTTTCCATACACAATTTTATATTGAATTATATATTCTGATTTATACTTGGGGCTGAATTTTACCAGCCTTTTGGGGACAGGCTATGAGATGGGAAGGCAGGCAGAACAGTCCGGGAAGGCAGCAGGTGGGATGTCCGTCATCTTCCCGCCGCTATTAATGCTATTTTGTCAGTGGCAGACAGCCACAGCACCCGGAGCTCAATGAGTGGCCAGTTAAGAGCCTCTTCCCACCTTCGTTGTCATTTTACCAACTGCAGGGAGGCCCTGCACCACATGGGGAGACCGTCCAGTGAAACCTTGCAGCCGCCTGGCATCTCTAGGGGTGTTGGGGCCTCCTTTTGGGGCACCATTAGGCCCATGGAGAAACCCCTGTGGCAATGGCTGACCCTGTGGTGATGGTATCACCTGGCCTCCGTGGTCTCCCCTTTCTCGCTGTGGCATACCTGACTGGCCCCAGTGCCCACAGACTCTGCTTTGATGATGTTGAGGGTGCACAGTGATTGAAGTGCCCTCATCCTCATGCTGCAGCCCCGGTGGTGCCCCTGGAACAGCGGCTGTCTGCCGCTGGCAAAATATGGCAGGGGATCCCTGCCATCAATGTAAAATCCAGCTTTTCATAGTTAGGCACTGTGGCTGGGATTTTCCGACCCCATTGGAGTCGGGCGTCATGGGCGAGTAGATGGGAAGGTGGGGGGGGGCGGGGTGTGGCGGGTACAATTTGGTGAGAAAGCCAAAAATCTGTTTCATGCCGTCGTGAAACCAGTTTGCGATCGTCCGCTCTATCTGTCAATAACGGGCCATGTTTCCTGCCGCCATACATCGGGAACCTAATTCCAAACTTTAGCATCTCATTATAAGCCCTGCTCATCAAAATCATCCTCTCTTGCTGGATTATCTGGGCACGTCAGCATGGTTGCACGCTGACATGTTTCATAACTGTACACAGGGGACATGCACCTGGCGAGCTGCTCTTCACTCAGGACCTCGAGGTTTGTTTGCTTACCTTGCTTCAGGCAGCACTCATAGTCATCAGTGCCGGGCTTCACAGGCAGCACCACATCACTTTTAGGGGGGCTCACGGGCGGCTCTCTACCTATCGGACCAGCCGTAAGGAGGAGGCGGTTTTTCAACATCTGCAGGCTAGGGCTTGCTTGGAGAAGTAAGTACTGGGGAAGATGGGTATCCCAGGGTGTGTGTGGGGGAACATGCTGACCTGTGCAAGTGGCCTCAAAATGGTGAGGGCTGAGGAGGTAGTCTCCAGAGGAGATGAGGCCAGATGAAGATGTGAGGGTGTGTGTGAAAGAGTGAGTGGTGAGGTCCTATGAGCTGGCAGTAAGCAAGATGCCAGTGAATGTGTGAAGGCCTTGTGAGTGTGTGAGTTTAGAGTGATAAGATGGTTGCCTTAGATAAAAACAAAAAGCTAAAAGCTACTGCGGATGCTGGAAATCCAAAACAAAATAAAAACAGAATTACCTGGAAAAACTCAGCAAGTCTGGCAGCATCGGCGGAGAAGAAATCAGTCAACGTTTCGAGCCCTCATGGCCCTTCAGCAGAACTGAAGCATAGTTTCAACAAGGGAGAAATATAAATTGGTTTAAGGTGGGTGGGGGGGAAGAGACACATTGAGGGTGTGGTGTGAGCAGATAATCAAAAGATGTCAGAGACAAAAGGGTCAAAGAGGTGTTGAAGGTGGTGGTCTTTGTCTGAGAAAAGTGCTAATTAAGAATGCAAGACAGGATATTCAAAGTACAGCTCTAGTGGGGGTGGGGTGGAAAGACTAAAGGTTTTAGTTTTAGATTTAAAAATAATGGAAATAGGTGGGGAAAGAAGAATCTATATAAATTATTGAAAAAAAAGGCGGGTGGGGGGGGGAAAGAAACGGGGTGGGGATGGGGGGAGGGGGAGTTTAAGATCTAAAGTTGTTGAATTCAATATTCAGCCCAGAAGGCTGTAAAGTGCCTAGTCGGAAGATGAGGTGCTGTTCCTCCAGTTTGCGTTGGGCTTCACTGGAACAATGCAGCAAGCCAAGGACAGACATGTGGGCAAGAGAACAGGGTGGAGTGTTAAAATGGCAAGCGACAGGGAGGTTTGGGTCTTTCTTGCGGACAGACCGCAGGTGTTCCGCAAAACGGTCGCCCAGTTTGCGTTTGGTCTCTCCAATGTAGAGGAGACCGCATTGGGAGCAACGAATGCAGTAGACTAAGTTAGGGGAAATGCAAGTGAAATGCTGCTTCACTTGAAAGGAGTGTTTGGGCCCTTGGACGGTGAGGAGAGAGGAAGTGAAGGGGCAGGTGTTGCATCTTCTGCGTGGGCATGGGGAGGTGCCATAAGTGGGGGTTGAGGAGTAGGGGGTGATGGAGGAGTGGACCAGGGTGTCCCGGAGGGAACGATCCCTACGGAATGCTGTCAAGGGGGGTGAAGGGAAGATGTGTTTGGTGGTGGCATCATGCTGGAGTTGGCGGAAATGGCGGAGGATGATCCTTTGAATGCGGAGGCTGGTGGGGTGATAAGTGAGGACAAGGGGGACCCTATCATGTTTCTGGGAAGGAGGAGAAGGCGTGAGGGAGGATGCGCGGGATATGGGCCGGACACGGTTGAGGGCCCTGTCAACGACCGTGGATGGAAAACCTCGGTTAAGGAAGAAGGAGGACATGTCCGAGGAGCTGTTTTTGAAGGTAGCGTCATCAGAACAGATGCGACGGAGGCGAAGGAACTGAGAGAATGGGATGGAGTCTTTACAGGAAGCGGGGTGTGAGGAGCTGTAGTCGAGGTAGCTGTGGGAGTCGGTAGGCTTGTAATGGATATTGGTGGACAGTCTATCATCAGAAATTGAGACAGAGAGGTCAAGGAAGGGAAGAGAAGTG
This sequence comes from Cetorhinus maximus, assembly GCF_964194155.1. Taxonomy (NCBI): domain Eukaryota; kingdom Metazoa; phylum Chordata; class Chondrichthyes; order Lamniformes; family Cetorhinidae; genus Cetorhinus; species Cetorhinus maximus. The sequence continues at coordinate 104,431,175 of NC_135885.1, forward strand.
TCAGAGATGGACCATGTGAAGATGATGGAGGGGTGGAGATTGGAAGCAAAATTAATAAATTTTTCCAGGTCCCGACGAGAGCATGAAGCAGCACCGAAGTAATCATCGATGTACCGGAGAAAGAGTTGTGGGAGGGGGCCGGAGTAGGACTGGAACAAGGAATGTTCCACATACCCCATAAAGAGACAGGCATAGCTGGGGCCCATGCGGGTACCCATAGCCACACCTTTTATTTGGAGGAAGTGAGAGGAGTTAAAGGAGAAATTGTTCAGTGTGAGAACAAGTTCAGCCAGACGGAGGAGAGTAGTGGTGGATGGGGATTGTTGGGGCCTCTGTTCAAGGAAGAAGCTAAGGGCCCTCAGACCATCCTGGTGGGTGATGGAGGTGTAGAGGGATTGGACATCCATGGTGAAGAGGAAGCGGTTGGGGCCAGGGAACTGGAAATTGTTGATGTGACGTAAGGTGTCAGAGGAATCACGGATGTAGGTGGGAAGGGACTGGACAAGGGGAGAGAGAAGGGAGTCAAGATAACGAGAAATGAGTTCCGTGGGGCAGGAACAGGCTGACACGATCGGTCTGCCAGGACAGTTCTGTTTGTGGATTTTGGGTAGGAGGTAGAAGCGGGCCGTCCGAGGTTGGGCGACTATCAAGTTGGAAGCTGTGGGAGGAAGATCTCCAGAGGAGATGAGGTCAGTGACAGTCCTGGAAACAATGGCTTGATGTTCTGTGGTGGGGTCATGGTCCAGGGAGAGGTAGGAGGAAACGTCTGCGAGTTGACGCTCAGCCTCCGCGAGGTAGAGGTCAATGCGCCAGACAACAACAGTACCACCCTTGTCAGCGGGTTTGATGACAATGTTGGGGTTGGACCTGAGAGAACGGAGTGCAGTGAGTTCAGAGAGAGACAGATTAGAATGGGTGAGAGGAGCAGAGAAATTGAGATGGCTAATGTCACGCCGACAGTTCTCAATGAAAAGATCAAGAGAAGGTAAGAATCCAGAGGGAGGGGTCCAAGTGGAGGGAGAATATTGGAGGTGGGTAAAAGGATCCGTTGAACGGGGAGAGGACTCCTGCCCAAAGAAGTGAGCACGGAGACGAAGACGGCGGAAGAAGAGTTCAGCATCATGCCGAGCCCGAAATTCATTGAGATGAGGGCGTAAGGGTATGAAACTAAGTCCTTTGCTGAGCACTGAACGTTCAGCATCGGAGAGGGGAAGGTCAGGGGGTATAGTGAATACGCGGCTGGGGCTGGGATTGGAAGATGGGGTGAGGACGGAGGGACAAGCAGGGGTGGAGGGTCCCCGATGGGTGTTGGAGTCGATGAGTTGTTGGAGCTTGCGTTCCTTAGCACTTGAGAGAAAGAGAAAAAGTTTCTTGTTGAGGCGACGGATGAGGCGAAGAATAAAATGAAACTGGGGGCACGCGCAGCTTTGAAAAAGGGTGCGGCGGTGCTGCTGGAGGGAGAGGTCAAGTGTGTTCATATGGCGGCGCATGGCACTGAGTGTGGATCTCAGAATGCGACGGGAACAGCAGTCCGAGAAACGTTTTATGTCCCGGAGATACCTGTAATCCTGGGTGGGTTCGAAACAAGAGGGATGGAATTTCAGTTGAAATCCACGTGGGGTGAGTCGGAGATGGAGACAGTCACTGAGAAAGGAGATATGGCTGTGAAAGCGGGTTTTAGTAAACACCTTGTCAAACACCAGGAGAGAAATGGAAAGCAATGAAGGTGAGCAGGGCAGAAGAGACAGTCGGAAATCCTGTCGGAGGACAGAACCATACTTCTTCCAAGAGGGCATTTTTTTGAAGAGAGGTGGCAGTCAATCAAACACAAAGATAAAAACAAAAAGCTAAAAGCTACTGCGGATGCTGGAAATCCAAAACAAAATAAAAACAGAATTACCTGGAAAAACTCAGCAAGTCTGGCAGCATCGGCGGAGAAGAAATCAGTCAACGTTTCGAGCCCTCATGGCCCTTCAGCAGAACTGAAGCATAGTTTCAACAAGGGAGAAATATAAATTGGTTTAAGGTGGGTGGGGGGGAAGAGACACATTGAGGGTGTGGTGTGAGCAGATAATCAAAAGATGTCAGAGACTTGCCTTACCCTGGCAGCACGGATGAGATCGTTCACCCCCTTTCTGCACTGGATGGCTGACCTCTTGTGTGCAGCGTTGACACTGACTACCTCTGTCACTGTCCCCCAAGCTGGAGTAGCGAGACTGATGGGCATCCTGAGGCCAGAGCAAGGTAGAGGACATCATGGCGGGCCTCCACAGCATTCAGAAAGTGCCCCACCGATGTGTCACTGAATCAGGAGCTGCAATCTTCTTGGTTTTTGTGGCCATGTCTTCACCAGAGCAGTCATGGGATACAAACATTGAGAAGCGTGCGTGTGGCTGCAGTTTAAATATGGCGCCCTGTGTGAGGAAACGGCGAGGTAATGGTGTGGCGGGCAAATCAAAGGCCGCCCGCCAACGAGATGGCGTGTTTCCTGTGGCTGCATAACTAATGTGGCAGGAATGGGACGATACGTCGCAAAAACCTGTCATTGCAGCTGGTGGGGTAAACATTTTTCCCGCCCACTACCACACTCCTGCAAATCTGAGATGATTCCACCCTGTGTATCTCAGTAAGTATTCTTCATTGTGATTTGTTGACGAGACATGCTAAAGCTTGCCCTGTTCATAGGGGTTTCAGGACCCCGGAAATGGAGTTACGTGTACACACAGTAGTGCGCAACTTTAGTTGTTGCGTTTTCTGAAATATTGCGTGCACGCTAAGGAGTGCATAATTGGGTGCCTAATCCCAACCACACAGGAGATTGTTGTTTAATTTAAACAGCCATATGCTTAGGGTTTTATGAGCCTATTCAGCTGTGGTTATACAATTTCAAGGAGTAATAGAGGGGCAGCACAGTGAGCAGAAACCATGATTTACTGATGAAGATCTGTTGATCATTGTCAATGTATTAAGAGCAAGGAGATCTGCTTTGTATAGTGTGGAAGTGCAGCCCATTAATACTAGAGAGCCAAAGCAGGCACGGGCGGCCATCAACATGGCCATAAATATAGGATTTAGAGAAGATTGGGAAATATCCAGAAACATAGTCATCTGACTTGAAGAGTAGTGCCAAAGTGAGAAATAACAATGATGTGAAGAAAGGTTGACTAATGGTCTTTGGTGTGAATAAAAGGAAATTAGAGGTATCTGAGGAATTTACTGCAGTATCTTAGCATACAAAAACCAAATTAATCTGTTGTGGTTCCGCAAAAAAGCAGGCATTTTAACTGTGTCGGGATGGGTAGACAGCGAAACCGACTGCAGCCCATGATTGGGCCCCGAGCGTGATTTCACGCTGGCTGGTCAATTATTGGCCAGCCAGCATGAAAGGCGTCACAGCCTCAGTGCTGCCAGGTGGGGGGTGGGGGAGAAACATGAGCACTGAAGTGTGCACATGTGCGGGGGTGTGCTCAGTGAAAGCTCCCTGAAGGCACAGAGCTGCCTCAGGGAGCTGAAGATTTTTAACATTGCAAGTGAAGAGTTGAAAAATAATGAAAACATGTCCCTTTATGTGACTCTGTCACATGAGCAGGGACATGTTAAAAATGAGTTTTAAAAGTTTTTCTAAAATCACTGGTCGAAACCTCATCCCGCACGTGGATGAGGTTTCGCAAAAAATGCAAAGGCTGCTTGGCCTTTTCGTCTGCCCGCCAACTGAATGGTTGGATGGGCAGTGAAAAATTCAATTCAATTAGCTGATTAAGGGCCTTAATAGACCTCTTAATTGCGGCAGTGTGCCCACCAAGCGAAATATCGCGAGAGTGCGCAATGACGTCGGGACGCTCGTCGACATCATCGCGCATTATTTTACTCCCGTTCGGGTCGGGTGCGTGCCTGCCCGACGAGGGAAAAATTCTGCCCAAGGAGTAATGAAGATGATTGAGAAGTAGGCAGGTAAGTCACAAGGTTAAAAAAGACACCTGGAGAAATGCAGCTGAGAAAGGTGAATAGTGACTATAATTATTACATACAGCTATTATAATGTGCCCAGTCAGCTATCAAACATTCTGTAGGCAAAGTACTTTACAGTAAACTATGCTTAAAGCCATAAAATAGTGCTTCAGCCTAAGTGCACAGCATGAACTATCCTCTTCTACAATTAGCATAGAAGGCAGAGAACACAGATGAGCAGGCCATCTCAGCAGGCCATCTCAGCAAACCAAACTGCTCATCTCCTTTGTTGAGGCCATAATGGAAGTTTTTGAATGGAAGGCATCATCCAGAATGGGTAACACACAGCTGCAGGAGAACCAGATACTGCTGCTTTGTACAATTCACATCAGCTAGCTTATCTATGAAATTATGTTTAAATAGATGTGAAGAACGAATGACCATAGTGCCTCTGTACCTTTATCACAAGGAGTTGCAGAAGGCACTTTCACTATTATTGTCACAAAATATTATTTAAAAATTTCACATCATGATTTTATTTCCAAATTTATGTTTTCCAAATAAGCAGAATTTTTTCGAATGGATCCTATCGGCTGTTTTCCAGGGTTTGTGCAGTTCTTCTGTCAAAGATATGATGGATGGCCAGGAAAACGCCTACAGGAATTCACCCATGAGGATTCATGCCTTCTGCACTGCATTTTGCTGAAGAACACAAGCTGTTGTGTATCAGAGTCATTAGCCATATTTCAAGTGCTAACCAACATTGCCAAGGAGCTGACCTCGGTTCAACCAGGATAAATGAGCAACCTTATAATTTCCTTAAGGTATAGCATCATGGACATTTCTCAAAAACAGTGCATGAATTATTTTTGACATTGATCACAGAATATTTGGAGCTGACAGAGTGGTATCTTTTTCTGTCGGTGAAAGCTATGAGTTGTTATACAAGAGCTTGAATGGTGACCTGGGAATAGTCGATTGCACTCTAAATCTACAGAATGCCAACAATCACCCATGCCTCTCCTTGCTTTGGTGCCCACTTTAATGCACTCAGCATCATGTCAAATCAAAGCACTTGTGACTTTCTTTATCCACCTGTGCATTCCAAGCTGGCTGATTTGTGCTATACCTCCTAGTGTTACCTGAAAACAACTGTGGCATAGAATCATCGAATCATCATAAAATGGTTACAGCATAGAAGAAGGCTATTTGGCCCATTGTGTCTGTGCTGGCTCTCTGAAGGAGCATTTGACATAGAGCCAATCCCTTGCCTTCTCCCTGAAGCCCTGCACATTCGGATAATAATCCAATTCCCTTTTGAAAGCCTCAATTGAACATGCCTCCACCATACGCTCATGCAGTGCATTCCAGATCCTAACCATTCACTGCATGAAAACATTTTTCATTGCTTCTTTAGCCAATTAACTTAAATTTGTGCCCTCTGGTTTTCGATTCCTCTACCAATGTTTCTCCCTATCTACTCTGCCCAGATCCCTCATGATTTTGAATACCTCTATCAAATCTCCTCCTAATTTTCTCATCTCCAAGGAGAAAAGTCCCAACTTCTCCAATCTAGAAATACAACTGAAGTCCCTGATTCCTTGGGACTATTCTAATGAATCTCTTTTGAACCTTCTCTAATGTTTTCACATCCTTCCTCAAGCGTGGTGCCCAGAACTGGGTATAATACTCCAGTTGAGGCTGAAACTGTGTTTTATATAAGTTTAACCATGTTTTTGTACTCGATGCTCCTATGAATAAAACCTAGGATGCTGTATGTTTCATTAGCCACTCTCTCAATCTGTCCTGCACCTTCAAAGATTTGTGCACATATACAGCCAGGTCCCCTTGCTTCCGTGTCCCCATTAGGACTTAACCTTTTATTCTACATTGCCTCTCTACACTCTTCCAACAAAATTAATCACTTCACACCTCTGCATTAAATTTCAGCTGCCACTTGTCTGCTCATTCCAACAAACTTTTTATGTTCTTCTAATGTTCTACCCTATCATCCACACAGTTCACAATGCTTAGAAATGTTACCTCATCTGCAAATTTTGAAATTTTTCATTGTACACCAAGGTCATTGATGTATACCAGGAAAAGCAGGGGTGCTAACACTGATCCCTGGGGAACTCCACTACAAACATTCCTTTAGTCCAAAACACAACCATTAACTTCCACTCTGTTTTCTGTCAATCAGCTAATTTTGTATCCATGTTCCCATGTTCCCTTTCATTCCATGAACTGTAAATTTGTTCACAAGTCTGTTGTGTGGCACTTCATCAAATGCCTTTTGGAAGTCTATGTATAACCACATCAACAGTATTACCCTCATTAACATTCTCTGTTACCTCATCAAAAAACTCAAGAAAGTTTTTTAAAATCTTTCATGGGATGTGGACGTTGCTGGTAAGGCCAGCTTTTGTTGCCCATCCCTAATTGCCCTTAAACTGAGTGCTTTACTAGACCATTTCAGAGGGCAGTTATAAGTCAACCACATTGCTGTGGGTTTGGAGTCACATAGGACATTAAGGTTGAATGTTGTCAACTGCTGTTGCCCAATATATTTGCAAAATGATGCATAGACTGAAGCAGTTAAGTCACTAAGTATAATATCTTCTGCTCTGCACCATTCTGCCTGTCAAAATACTATCTGTAGAACAGGTGACACCAAGGATGTGGGTTGGCAGGCAAACATAAAAGCATTTTCACTTTTCCACTTAATTGGTATTTAACAAACAAAGCAGTCATTAAAGCAGTTTTTGTGTGATAAAGTACATTCCTCTCTAAAATTTTCTCGGAGGCATCTTAAGAATGTAGTTGAAAAGTTATTGCACCAAGTTACTATGCATTCACACACTTGAGAGGTCAGTTTAACCTGACCCTGGGGAAACTGACGGGATCAATTGGCTGCCTGTTTTACACTGAAAAATAACAGAAAGTAAAATCAGGCAGGGTGTAAACCTGAGAGCCAGTTCAATTCCATCAGTTTTGCCATGAGTGTGTGTGTTTAAAATGTCCCGTTAGTCCTTGTGATTGTTATAAGGAGCAGAGTGGTTTCAGCCTCTTTGAGGGGTTTTATTTCTGGCTATAACTGCTTCATTGCCACTGTCTATACAGCTCTATTGTTAATTCTAATTCTTACACATGAAAAAATGACGATAAGCAAAAAATGACATTAATGTAACTTCACAGAGAAGCATTCCTGAAGCAAAATAATGCCTCTAAATAAAAATATCTCATTCACATTTTTCCAATATCTTCAGTTTTACAAATAAAAATTTTGATGACATTGCCAATTCAAAAGCACTATTCATCAGAGAGCTGTGAATATTCTAAGGCAGGCATTTGGCTCATTAAATTGCAAGGAATTGAACACCAAGAAACATGCAAACTTCTAAATGAATATAATTTTCAAAGCTGTAAACTCATCCAAAAAATATTGAAGATGGAGATATACTATATTGGTGATATATTGTATTATTCTAATAACGAGATTCCAACATGTATTAAGAGCAATGTAAGGTAGGTTTAGCGAAAAATATTGTAGTTTAAGACACTGTTTATTTCTTCCTCCTAAGAATCAATTATTCATACAAAGCTGCCTTCAAAGAATAAAGCATTTATCGACACATAATTTTCAATATTCCTTCATAAGTTACTTTGTTGTTGCAGAATTTGTCTTTGGTGTCTATGCCTGCAATTACACAGAAACAAAAAGTGGATCATTAATTTCATCATTTTGCAGGTTTTTTTAGTAATATGCTAGGAAGTTAGGCATATGAGGGTCATCATGCGATCTGGCACTCCCAGAAGAAATCAGTTTTGGAAGTTCACGTCAGGAAATTGTGCATATGTGGTCCATGACTTTCTATCCTGTAAAATTAATAGAACTGAAAGTGTCATTCCTCACTGTGAACACCAAACTGTGGAGTCATCCCTGTGTAATTTTATAATGGGTCTGCATCTGCGTACATCTGACTATAAATAAGCTAATAGAGAAAGAGTGCTGAAGTGTTTTACCTACACTAAGGTATGTATAATCTGAAAATTAAAGGTTGTAAAGCCTGGCATTGTCGCACTCAGAGCTTCAATGCTATGAGTACCATTTCACCTCAAAAGCACCCTGTGTTGTGCCCATTCAATTCTGGCACAGGTCTCAGTGGACACCAATTTGGATAGGTCAGTAGGGCTGACGCTGGGACCATGTGCCAGTAAGTATGCAGAGTAGGTAGATTGTGATGTCAGTCAGTATATAATGCTGATTTGACTCTATCAGTGTTATCTTCAACCTTAAAGTTCCAGCTGACACACACTCTTCATCGTACACAGGAGAAAGAACACCCTCCTCCCTACCACTGCTATTCAGAGGGATTATCAATCACTCTCAGCTTGTTGCTGATTGATTTCTGTTGGATGTTGCTGAGCTAGTTGAGCTGTTAGGTAGTTTGTACTGTTAGTTAAAGTTGATGAAGTCCAAAGGGAGTGGCGTGACACATGGTGAAAGCCTTGGTTCTGAGTAATCTGTTCAGACCATTTGATCCCAATCATGGGTGTTGCAGTTTCTGTCCCCCGTGGTTAGCAGCATGACAGGGAAAATAGGCAGAGGAGGACAAACTGCTCAAAGAGGGAAGAGGAAGGAAGGGAAAAGGATTCTCAGGAGGAGGCCATGTTCATCCAGGACCTTCAGGAATAATTCGCCTACCTCAATCTCAGCGAGGAACAGTGTATTAGATGCCTCCGTTTCTTTGAGGAGGTGCTCAACAAAACCTGCAATCTATTGCATGCAAAGCTACAGCCTCAGAGCAGGGCAAGGACAGCTTTGCCAGTGACTGCAAAGATGACCACAGCCATGCACTTCTTTGTGTCAAGTTTGAAGCAGGGAACCCCTTCAGTAATTCACAGTGCTGTCCAGCGGTGTATAAGAGGTGTCATTGGAACACTGTAAAAACAATGAAATATACTGTCTCCTCTCTTACCAGAGAGAAGTAGACAGAGTGTGCATATGGTTTTACCAGGATAGCAGGCTTCCCCATTGAGTGGAGTGTCATTAACAATGTCCACATTGCTTTGCGGGCAACTCATCTAAATTCAGAGATGTGCCACAACCGCATCTGATGTGTAACCATGTTCAGTGCATCATACAGGTCAATGCCCAAAATTTTGACAGCAATCATGCTCCAGTGCCAGTCCACTATTATTCAGAATTTTAGCCAGCACAAGAGACTAGGGGCTGGTTCCTGGGTGACAAGAGCCATCTACTGTTGACCTGGTTCATGACTCCCAGTGCTCAACACACAGGCATGCATTTAATGGGTTTTGGATTTTACCCGCCTTCCTGAGACAAGCTGGGAAGTGTGGGGGTCCATAAACTGGTGAGGGAAGGTAAGGAGAGAGGTGCATGTTGGAGTGCTCACTGCCTTCCTGCTGCCATGGCATTATACCAGCAGCTGAGAAGTTGAAGGACAGCCCTCCCACCCAGAGGCCAATTGAGCCACTTAAGTGACTGGTTAAGGGTCTCTTTCCACCACCGGTGACATTTTACCTGTGTCAGGTATGCATTCCGCCTGGTGAACACTGGCGGCCTCAAGTGGGCAGGGGATGGACCTTCCTAAATGAGCATTTTGTGGCCCAGAGAGGAGTTCTCCCCCATCCCCACCAAGCAGCCACCTCTTCACCCCTCCCCAGACCTGCCTGACTGACCCTGGTGACCCCCCGACCCCGCTTACTGATTGGAAGGATGGCCTGCTCCCAAGGTGTCCGCTCAGCTGGTGCAGTCACAGCAGTGGTCAGCGCTCCAGGTAGCACTCCTGAAGCTGCTGAGCTGCCAGTCAGCTGATTGGTCAGCACCTCTTGAGGATGGGAGTTCTGACAGCAATAATTAGTTGTTGGAGAAACAGAGAATGAGTCCAGGGGTCCTACAAGTGGACAAGAAATGGTTGTCCCTGGCTTTCCAGCTTGTCATTGGGCCACTACCATTCAGACAAAATACCAGCCAAAGAGAATCATGCTGCCACTTAGAATGCCATAGGGCAGACCATTGAGGTGCTTAACCAATACTCTTATTGCGTGGGCCACTCTGGAGGAGCACTGCAGTACACTTCAGAGTTCCTGTCACAATTCGTCATGTTCTACTGCATCTTGTACAACCTCACCATTATGAGGAACAGTCCTTGTCACAACACATGTGGTGAGCAGCTGAGGAGAAAGAAGAGGAAGAAGAGGAGGAGGAGATGGACTGGAGGAAACAATCAACTCATTCCCTTTCTGGTTGATTGTACATGATTGGTACATCCAATACTATCTGTGAACAAGATCCCAACTCCCCATTCAACAATAGTCTCACACCTTACATTCCTTCCATTGCTGACCATCATGGTGTTCACTTTGTCACAACGCTGAAACAAAAGCCACCATAAAACAAACATTCCAGACAAGCTTTATCAAATTATCCATCCAATTTTCCATATGAAAGTCTATTAATCACCCTTGTTCATTCCCTTAGTGCTTGTTCTCCACTTGCCTTTGTCTGTCCTGGTACTCCTGCACAGTGCAAAGCCACATACAAGGTTGGTTCCTAAATCCTCCATGATCCTTGACATTGACCACAGGATTTCTGGCAGGCTTGCTAATGCACCAAGCATTTCTGTGTGCATTCCCAACAGCCTTTTTCTATTCACTGCCCCAGAGGTCAAAATATTTTTTATTCCTAAGGGGGGGGTCTTGAGATTTTATCAAGGGCTAATTCTTGATTTCTGGGGGCTACTTCGTGGTTTTCAGAGGCTCCTTCTTTGTTCTCACTAACTCCTTTGTTCGGTGATGCAATCACGTAATAACATTACCTTCCCTATTTATGTTGTCATAAGGGCTTTTTGGACTTGCACAGAAGCAGAATTCGAAAAATTCTCCAATATCCTCCATAATCCATTAAACTTAAAACCACGACACACAAGGAAAGCATTAATTTCCTATACACCACAATATTCAAATTGGCACAAGAGAACAGGCATAAGTTAGCAACACTTTTTTTTCAAAATAACTGACACACACTTCTATATGCAAACAGCCAATACCCTAAACAGCCAACACCCTAAACAGCCCACAGGCTAATGAGGCCACAGCTAATGCATTTCCATTGTATATGCACAAAGATGGAAGATTTTAATCAGGCAGTTACTAACCATTTTACTACATCTCAGATCTCAATCTCAGTTTTAAATTTTACAGTTAATCTAGCATTGATATTGTTCTAGCATCAGTTGCAGTTTGCGGGAGAGTGTTTCAAACTTATGCCACCCTTTGTGTGTAGAAGGATTTCATAAATTCACTCCTGAAAGATTTGGCTCTGATGTTTAGATTATGGTCCCTGGTCCAAGACTCCCCTAAATTAATTGATTGTTGACCTCATTACATTTCCTTCATTATAATGCTGCCTACATGTCCAGAGTATTTTAATGGCCAGGATTTTATGGCCGCGCCACAAGTTTACTTTCCGTTGCCTTTCAGCGGGACAGGAAAATCCCGGCCATTTACTATAAAACATTTGGGATGCATAAGCACTATAAAAATTCAAGTCATTCATTACTGTTTGGGATCTTGGTATGTGCATGTTTGTTCCTAACACAGTCACTGCACCCTCAAATAATTCACAATATGTAAAATGTTTTGAGATATGTTAACACATAAATGCAAATCCTTCTTATGAAATAAAACTGTTCAATAATAAATTATCCAATTAACACAGTAATCATTACAATAGCATCCACTACATTTTCCCCATATAATAGCTCCTGAATGTATGCAGCCTTAAGCTAGAGACTTCACATTTATTTGCATGGAATTTATTACCTCAGTGACTTCAAGTTTTCCTGGCTCCCAGTTAGATGGGTATTCCTTTGTTAACAGGTTTAAAATAGTTCTCTCTCCCTTGAAGCCTGTCTCCCCCTTTGCAGCCTCTCCCCTTTGCTGCATCTCTCCTCCTTTGGAAACCGCTCCCCCCAGCCCGTCTTGCAGCCTCTTTCCCCTTCTGCCATCTCTCACTCTCCTTTGCAGCCTTGTCCCCGCAAACCACACCTCCCGCCACCCGGCTTTGGCAGACTCACTCCTCCTTCCCCCAGCCTCAGCAGATTCACTACACCCACTGCCTACCGCCCCCACCCCCCACTCCCCTCGGCCTTGGCAGGCTCACTTACCACCGCCACTCACCTTCCCACTGCCCACTGTTCATCCAATCACAGGCTGTTTTTCTCCCACGCTTGCTGCTGATGGACTCTCAGATTCTGTCACTTCCATGTATGGGAGACACTTTTCTCTGATTAGTCACCTCCATGAATGAAATTTCTGGCGTTTTATGGAGGCTTTTGGGGGGGAATTCGCCCGCCACCCCTGTGTATTTTGGACCCTGTTCCAACCTCATATTTGCGTCATCACCGAGACTGCTGATTTCTCCCTCTGTAACATTGCCTGACTTTGCCCCTTTCGTAGCTCAACTACTACTGAAACCCTCATTCATGCCTTTGTTACCTCTAGACTGGAGTATTCCAATGCACTCCTGGCTGGTGTCCACAATCTACCCTCTGTAGACTTGAGGTCATCCAAAACTCTGCTGCCTGTGTCTTAATTTGTACCAAGTTCCATTCATCTATAACCCCTCTGCTTGTTGACCTACACTGGATCCTGGTTAAGCAACATGTTGATTTTAAAATTCTCATCCTTGTTTTCAAAACCCTCCATTGCCTTGCCTCTCCCTTTCTCTGTAATCTCCATATCGAGCTCCACATCCCTCCAAGATATTTGTGCTCCTCTAATTATTGCCTCTTAAGTATCCCCGATTTTAATTTAACCACCATTGGTGGCTGTGCCTTCAGTTGCCTAGATCCTAGGCTTTGGAATATCCACCTTACACCTGTCTGTCTCTCTACACTGTTTTCCTCCTTTAAGAATTCCTTAAAACTACCTCTTTGACCAAGTTTTTGGTCATCTGACATATCTCCTTATGTGGCTTGGTGTCATACTTTGTTTTGTACTATTCCTGTGAAGCAGCTTAGGATGTTCCATGTTAAAGGTGCTATCTAAATATAAGTTGTTGTTGTCCCCCTCTGAAGAACATTAACAATCCCATTGGGTTTTATGACAGTTCAGCAGCTTTCATAATTACTTTTCTAGTGAAAGTGCATGGGTTTTCCAACTTTACATATTTAATTTCATAACTTGGCATGGTTGGATTTAAACATGTGATTTCCGGGATAATGGTCCAATACTATAAGCACTAGACTGCCATATCCTTTTGAAAGTGATGATAGGATTTCTGTAATAGATTGCAGTTTCCTTGGGTTACAGGAGAAAATAAAAAGCATTCCATCATTGCTCAAAAGTCAAGGCCTCTTAGAAAATTCATATGGGTTAATGTTTTGTTTTTAATTTGGCCTTGGAATGAGTGTTTTGCTGGCAAGGCCAACATTTATTGACCATTTCTAATTACCCTTCAGAAGGTGATGGTGAGCTACATTCTTGGACTGCTACAGTTTGATGGTGTAGATACTCACACATGGAGTTGGAAGAGAGGTCAAGGATTTTGATCCAGTGACGATGAATGAACGGCAATATATTTCAAAGTCAAAATGGTATGGGGCTTATAGAGGTTGATGGGATGATAATTGTCTGAATTTGATTTTTCTTTTTTTTGGTTCGAACTTAACCAAGCAATTTTCCCCTTTGTTGGGTAGATGCTAGTGTTGTAGTTGTACTTGAGTAGCTTGGCTAGGCATGCAGTTAGTTCTGGAGCACAAATATTCAGCAGTAAAGCTGGATGTTGTGAGGATCTATATAGCCTTGGCTGTGTCCAGTGCAAGCAACCCTTTTTTGAGATGCTTGAGTAGCATAATGTTAAATGTTACTGGAGTAGTATTCCAGAGGCTGGGCCTAATACTCCAGACACATGAGTTCAAATCCTATCATGGCAGCTGGGGTATTTAAATTCAATTAATTATTAAATCTGGAACAAAATGTTAGTTTAAATAATAATGCTTATGAAACTATCGGTTTGTCGTAAAAACCAATGGTGGAGACCTCAGGGGGCTGAGATGAATCATCTACTTGACCACTTCTGGCTGAAGATGGTTGCACTTTGCATTGACATGCTGGGTTCAACTATCATTGAGGAAGGGGACATTCATGGAGTTTCCTCTTTCCATTAGTTCACCACTTTTCACAACTAGATGTGCCAGGACTACAAATCGTTGATTGTGGGATTTCACTTTTTCCTCTATAGATCATGCTGCTTCTACTCTTTAGCATGCATGTAGCTTCACCAGGCTGGCCCTTCATTTTTAGCTATGCTTGCTACTGCTCCTGCATGCTGTTCTACATTTCTAAACTGGGGTGATCCCCTGGCCTGATGGTAATGTTAGAGTGAGTGAGATGCTGGTCCATGAGGTTACAGGTTGTGGTGGACTATAATTCTGCTGATGATGATGCCCCACAATGCCTCATGGATGCCCAGTTTAAAGTTGCTACATCTTTTTCAAGTCTATCCCACTTAGCACTTTAGTGGAAGGTTTCCTCAGTATGAAGGCAAGTCTTTGTCTCCTCAAAGATTATATACCTACATGCACTGTCTTGGACTGATGCATTTGCAACAGGTAGATTAGTGAGCACAAAGTCAAGTTATTCCCTCATGTTGGTTCTCTCATCACCTGCTGCAACATGAGAATTGGATCAAATTTGACTATGATGTACAACAAGGCCAATGGTCACTGCTGGCTAGGTCCAAAGCATCAGATGACTGCTTGTGCCAGCAAAAGCCTAAACTTTAAGGAGAGGAGAGAGAGAAACAAAGAATATTACAGTACATCGAGAAGTAATCCAGCCTGTCAAACCTGCATTGATATTCTTCTTCAGATAAGCTACCTAGTCAAGTCGCAATATCCTGTTTGCTTCCATTGTCCCACAATATTCTTATTTATAGAAGAAGAAAGGGAAAAGAGGCAAAGATAAACAAAACTAAAAAATTGAATGTCATGAATTGTTTAAAAATTCTTTGGAGAATGGACTTAATTTCACCTCCTCTATAATATTAATCAGAGAATGCCAGAGGAATCTATGAAGTTCTCACCCATAAATATCACAAACAGTATATTCTAGGCAATGCAGATGGTAAACAAGGTTTACAATTTGACAAAATACCAAGGTTCTAAGATTAAGCTTGCACAGCCATACTACCACATTTTTATATACGCAATTGAAAAATGACTATAAATCTGGAATCGCCTCTGAATTTGATTCTAAAATGTGTGTGAAAACCCAGGGGAAGGCTGTCTCAAGGGTTTTATGTTAATGCTTAGCAAAAATGGATTTTCCTGCCCAAGCAGCAAACACTGGTCAGTAATGGGAATCAGTACAAGCACAAATGTACAGATCTCTGTCCTGGTGCCAAGAAGTTGATTTGTAGTTGTGTACTATAAATCAGGTGCAACTTGTTGCCTGCAAATTTACATGGCAGCTATCGTTCTTGGATATGGCCACAGATTATCAAGAGAAGAGGGACAAAAATAAGTTGCTAAAATAAGAGAATTAGTTCTTTTTTCATTAAGAATTGAGAAGAGATGTAACAAGCAAGTTGGCACTTGAAGGAAAGCATGGTCTAAGCTAAAGTTAACAGGTGACTTCCTGATACCAATAATGATTTGAGCTATGCAATAGGCTCCCATTTAGCACTGCTAATTCTGTTCTAATTAAACATTTCAAAAAGGAAATGAACAGATTCATAAATCAACAAGAAGATCAAAGGAGATACCTGGAAGTAATAAATCCTGTGCATTCATTTGCCATCCAAAGGTGTCAGGAGTCAGGAGGAGAGTCATCATCTGAAGAAATCCAACTAGATTATGATGCAAAAAATTTTATATCAAGATTAAGATATATTTCTTGTCTGATTCAGCATTTTCCAGGGTATTTAGATCCAGGTTATTAATAGTAAAACATCGTTTAACACTATATAACCACACCTACAAATAGTCAGGCCTTGTAAACAATACATCAATTTGGAAAGAAATCCAAGAATGAATTGGCCATGCCAAGTAGAAATCCCAATAATTTAGAGGTCTGTATTTATGAGTACATGAATATGAATTCCTGGACTTCAGGGGAATATGACTACCCGCATTACACTTCCTGGTGAAGTATCACCAGCCATGTGTAAGGACAAGCTGCATAAATACATCTTTCTTGCAACCTCTGAAGAGTGCTTCCAAATTCAAGAGTATGAGTTTTTCCAATCAACTGAAACTTCCAATTATCCAAATAATGATAAATTCTAATTTGAGTTGATTTGTGCGATTGGAAAAATTATAGCACAGAAAAGAATATGTAACTCGGTTAGAGGTTTACCCCACAGGAACTATTATCATATATTTGCAGAGTGTCTCTCAAGTTTGAAAGCACAGGCATGGAAGTATTCTTGTTTAGCTCTCATCCCAATTCACTTCATCAATTTAATTGCTTCACTGGCTCAATAATATTCTCTTTTCAATCTAAACCATATATTCCTTAATTTAAAAAAAAACACAATTAGAAAGAATGGTCTAATTATGATTTAAATCATGCCAAGTGAATTAAAACATTCCAAACAAAAATTGCAAAACAGTCATTAGCAAAGGGACAAGGTAATTGTTGTTATATGCTGAGAAATGTAGCTGTGGTTCAGGAAAATATTGTTTTAATTGAGGTCTCAACCTGAACAATGGCATGACTGATTCTGTCATTATTTGTGTGTTGATCAAGTAAATATGAATAAGCACTCCAGGATAAAGCTGACTACTTCAAATAGCTCCAAAGATAAGAAGCAGAGTGGCAGTCAAAAGCTAAACTAGGTTTCACAGAGAATCGGTGAATTAAATCGCAAAGGTGAAACATGGAAATCTATTATCAGTTAAGTGAAAAATAGATTAAAAGTGTAACACTTGGCAGCTTCTACAATGATAACTAGGATCAGTCTTTTTCTCTCAAATTCACTGATTCTACATATATGAAATTCTTGGTGCCTTGCAAACAATTCATTCCTGAAAGATTAACTATTTGTTCTCCCTGTGACATTATCCAGTAAGTAGTTGAGCCAAATGGACCACTGTAATAAACTTGGGATGTAGGACTAGTTTCTTGTAAGAAACAGTAAACTTCATTTACAGTCTCCAGTTGAGGCTACGTGCTTGTTCCAAGATCAAGGCTAAAAAGCTCCGCCCCTAAGATTTCCCACATTTAGGGTTGATTGGTCTATACACTCATGATCCCCATAACAGTAAGAAATGGTTTAACTTCCAATTACTACATTCCTCCCCTTGAATTTTGTTTTACCCTCTTATTTACAAAAATATCTTAACCCATATTACATACAATTATGTACAGTTCATACCATTATAAATTTAGTCTTTGAGGAGGTTTTCAGATTCGGGTAGAGCGATGCAATCCTACAACTGGAGGTCCTGCCATTGGATCAACTTGAACGGGAACTGCAGCATCAGGAACTACTCTGGTTTCTTTTCACCTTTCCCACTAAATTAGGGAATGCTAGACTCAATTTTGTACAAAACTGGCACTTCATTAACAATTCTGAAGGTGTTAAACCAGTGATCACATGAGGAGTTGTGCAATAAATGAACAGAAATCCTGAAATTCATGTTTCCAATATTCTCTCTGCTAGTTTCTTCATGCCTGTTTTAAAGGTTTGTACTGATCTTTCTGCTAACCCATTAAATGAGGGATAATACAGTGCTGTGCTGATGTGTTTAATCCCATTTAGGTTCACAAATCTTTGGAATTCAGCGTTAGTTAAAGCCGTGCCATTGTCTGACACAATAACCTCAGGTAAACCATGAACACTGAAACTCTGGTGCAGTTTTTCAATGATTGCAGACAAAGTAGGTGATCTCACTTCAAACATGTACATTCATTTGGAATAATCACAAGAAACATGGTACCTAGAATTGGACCTACATAGTCTAGATGCAGTCTAACCCAGGGTCGACCAGGCCACTCCCACAGATGCAGTGGAGCTGAAATGGGCAACTTCTGCTGTTGCTGACACTGGAGACAGTGTTTCACCATTTTTTCCATTTCACTGTCTATACCTGGCCACCAGATATAACTTTGTGTGAGCATCTTCATTTTCGAAATACCAGGATGCGCACTATGGATTTCTTCCAATAACGGTTCTCTTCCTTGCACAGGGATAACAACTCTTGCTCCCCATAACAAGATACCATCTTGACAACTGAGTTCGGATCTACGTATCAAGAATGGTTTTAATTGTTCAGAGACTTGTGCATTTGACCACCCTTATAATAGCTATTCACAGAGTCTTGCTGAAATAGGAGCATGATTTGTCCAATTCTTTGGCTGGGATTTTCCATGCCCACCAGTGCCAGGCGTGATCAGTGGCATGAGTAGACAATATGGCGCGATCGGTATCGTGATGGGGTGAAACCAGCTCATGATTGTCCACTCAGCCCGTTGATGGTGGGCTGTGTTCTCTGCCATCAGACGTCGGGAACCTCATTATAACACATCAGTATTTCATTATTAGGCCTGCCTGCCGGAATCGTCCCCCCTTCTCCGCTGGATCGTCCGCCCACATCAGTGGGAAAACACGCCAACGTGTTTCACAACAGCAAATAAGCGACGTGCACCTGGCGAGCTGCACTTCACTCAGGACTTCAAGGTTTGTTTGCCTACCTTGCTTCAGGCAGCACTCGCAGTCATCAGTGCCAGGCTTCACAGACAGCACCACATCACTTTTACGGGGGCTCACGGCAGGTCTCTACCTACCAGATCAGCCATATGTGAGTTGCTTTTCAATAGCTGCAGGGCTAGGGTTGCTTGGTGAAGGGGGAGAAGTGGCCTCAGGCAAGGAAAGAGGCTGCAGGATGAGAGCTGAGGAAGGAGGGTATCCCAGGGTGTGTGAAGGAGGCACATGTTGATCTGTGCAAATGTCCTCAAGATGGTGAGGGCTGAGGAGGCAGTCTCCAGAGGAGATGAAGCCAGGTGGATAAGTGAGGGTATGTGTGTGAGAATGGGTGGTGATGTCCCTTGAGCTGGCAGAGTGAGATGCCAGTGAATGTGTGGTGGGCTTGAGTGTGTGAGTTTAGAGTGATGAGATGGTTGCCATACCCTGGCTGCATGGATGTGATCATTCATCCTCTTTCTGCATTGGATGGCCAACCTCTTCTGTACAGCATAGGCACTGATCGCCACTGCCATAGCCTTCCAAGCCTGGTTGGTTTTGCTGGTGCCCATCCTGTGCCCAGAGCAGGGGTGGAGGACATCATGACAGGCCTCCACGGTGTCCGAAAGGTGTTCCAATGATGCATCATTAAATCTGGGGGCTGCAATCTTTTTGCCTTTCATGGACACCTTCCCTGCAGTAATCGTTTGCTGGAAGCACAGAGATGTGTGCGTGCATCTCGACTTTAAATATGGCACTCGGCATGATGAAGTGGCGAGGTGATGGTGTGGTGGGCGAACGAGAGGCCGCCCACCATGGAATCGGTATATTTCCCGGGAATGCATAACTAATACGGCGGGTTTGGGACAATACGGCGTGAAAACCCGTCATTGCAGCCGATGGGTAAAAGGTCATTATACCCGCCTGTTACGGCATTTCGTGCAAATCTGGGACTGTCTCGCTTGGTGAGGAGTCCAGGAAATTCAACGCAAGTCTTACTTCTTAAGGTACTGGTATGTAATGCTATTTATCAAAGAGAGATGACTGAGGGTGTCTGCATTTGCTATATACGCACCTGGACGGTGCATAAAAGTGTACTCGTACGCTGACAAAATTAAATATTTGAATTCTAGCAGAGGCTATCGGTGAGATTGTCTTTAGTGAATCTGGTGGGATTCACTAAACAAATCTAACAGCGGTTTGGGATCTGACACTATGGTGAAGTGTCGACCGTGCAAATATTGATGGAGCTTTTTTACTCCAAATATGATAGATAAGACTTTGTTTTCAATTTGCATTTATCCTCACTCTGCCACAAGAAATATTCTGGTTACATATCCTATCAGTCTTTCAGCTCCATCCTCCATCTCATGTAACAATACCGCTCCCACTCCATAGGGGGATGCATCACAAGTGAGTATCAATTCATTAGACAGGTCATAGTGCACTAGCAGATACAATGAGTGTAAAACTTTCTTGACTTTTATGAAGGCTTCCTCTTGCTGTGCCTTCCAGGACCATCTGTGGTTCTTCTTCAATAATAAGTGTAAAGGGGCTAACACTGTAGATAAATTAGGCAAAAATCAACCATAACAATTTACCATGCCCAAAAAAGATTTGAGCTCTGTGACGTTAGTAGGAGAGGGCACTTCCTTGATTGCCCTGACTTTTTCCCCTAACGGATGCAATCCTTGGGCATCCACACGATGACCCAAATATGCAACTTCCTTTAAGATAAAAGCAAAATACTGTGGATGCTGGAAATCTAGAAGAAAAACAAAAATACCTGGAAAAACTCAGCAGTTCTGATGAAGGGTCATACGGACTCGAAACGTCAGCTGTATCCCTCTCCGCAGATGCTGTCAGACCTGCTGAGTTTTTCCAGGTATTTTTGTTTTTATGTAACTTCCTTTGTTTGGAAAGTGCACTTTTCTCTTTTTAAATGAATGCCAGCCTCTAAAAATCCCTTCAGAACCTCTTCCAGGTTTGCCTCATGCTCTGCTTCTGTGAATCCTGTGATTAGGATGTTGTCCAGGTACACCATAACTCGGGGAAGTCCTTGTAGTGAGCTTTCCATGGTTCTTTGGAAAATTGTACAGGCAGAAGACGCACTGAAGGGTAGGCACGTATATTGGTACAGTCCCTTGTGTGTGTTTATGGTGACATAGCTTCTTGATGTGTTGTCCAGCTTGAGCTGTTGATACACATCACTCATATCTACTTTAGTGTAGGATCTTCCTCCTGCAAGTTTAGCATACAAATCTTCAACCTTTGAGATTGGGTATTTGTCTAATTTTTCAGCCTTGTTTGCCATTAATTTATAATCTCCACAGATACGAATGGTTTGGTCCATTCTGAAAATTGGACTGGCTGGATGATTCCTAACTTCTCCAAATGACATAATTCCACATCTGCTTTGTCCTTTACAGCATAAGGCACAGGTCTTGACTTAAAAACCCAGGGTGTTGCTACAGGTTCCATGTATATTTTAGCTTGTAGACCTTTGATTTTCCCCAACTCATTTCAGAATACTCTTTCATACTTTTACAACAACTCTGGAATTCCTCTTGTCCTGACCTGAAAAATTTCTGATCAATTTAATTTGATTTCCTTCAATCAACAGCCCAGAAAGTTAAGTCCTTCTCTAGTAACAACAATTTTTGGCAGCTGAGCTGTCCATTGCCTGTAGGACATAGGTACAGAGGTACCTGCATTGCTTCTCCTGTATATGTTTTTAACTGAGCAGTCGTTTGTTCCAAACTCAAAGGCTGGATCCCTTATCTGACATATCTAAAGATGTATTCTCCCACCACTGAGGCCTAAGCTCCTGTGTCAATCCCCCATTTACGCTTCCCATTTACTTGAAGCGTAACAGTGATTGGTTCAATTTTCCTGGCCTTCAGACTGTGTAGGGAATGTACATCAGCCTCAGTAACCTCTGGCTCATCTATATTGTGCACTTATTTAACTTGACTTGCTGTCTGAATGGCTGTCTTGATTGAATCCTGCACTGTTTAACAACATGTCCTTTCTTGTGACAGTATTGGCATTCAGCCTCTTTCAATCTATAGACTTTGGATGCATGATTTCCTCCACAATGGTAACACTTTAACTGCTGGATTTCTGGTGAGCTTCTTCCAGTATTTCTTTTTGTTTTTCTAGTTCTGAGGACCGTGGCGGTAGCCTCCCTGATCTTTGTGCCATGCTCGGCGGCAGGTTCCTGCCCTAAGCTGCAAAATGGCACCATGTTGCACACTCTGCAAAGCCTGCGAGTCCCTTTCAGCACTCTCCATTGCTAGCGCTATCTCCATGGTGCGCTTCAGCTCTATCTCAATTTCTGCAAGTAAACAGCGCTGAATGGCATCGTCATTTATGCTGCAAACTACACAATCTCGCAACATGTCATTTAAAGTATCGCCAAAGTCACACCGTTCCATTAACTGTTTTAACTTCACGATGTACGTTGCGATCGACTCACCGGAGACTTTTACTCAAGAGTTAAGCTTGAATCTTTGCATCATTGCTGAGGGTTTAGGCTGAAAATGTCCTTTCATGAGGCCTGCTAGCTTGGTGAAGGATCTGGAATTTGACACGTTCGGATCTGTCAAGCTATGGATTAGGTTATAGGTTTTGCTAGAGCAGACACTTGGAGCATTGCCTTCTGTTTCTCCTCTGCCATTTTTTGTTAGCTACAAAGTAGAAACAGAATTGCTCAATGTATTGACTCCAGTCCTCAACAGATGAGTCGTACGAGTCAATTCTGCCAAAGAGAGGCATTGCTGATGAGTATACTTCTTTTCTTTCTTCCCTTAAAAGATTGAAATGCTCACAGTCACGAGGTGAGGTGCTATGATGGCGCTATTTATCCTCGTGGCCAATTGTAATAAACTTGGGATGCAGGACTAGTTCCTTGTAAGAAACAGTAAACTTTATTGACCAACTCCAGGTGAGGCTACATGCTTGTTCCAAGACTAAGGCTAAAAAGCTCCGCCCCTAAGATTCCCTGCATTTAGGGCTGATTCGCCTATACAGTCACATGATCCCCACAACACTAAGAAATGGTCTAACTTACAGTTACTACAACCAGAAAAGCCAATGGTTTTATCACTCGGTGTATGCTGATATAACTAACCACAGCTAACACACATGGTAGGAAGGAAGCACAGGATCCTACTATCATGAAATAGCCTTCAATCATTTGCTTCCAAGAATCTCCTGTGAATAATGACCACTTGGACATCGTATCAGTGTGCATCTGAACTCACATTCCAGCAAGGAATCAATGGACCGTAACCTCTGACTCGCCTTGGGAAGTGCAGAAATTAGAAGAAATAAATACCTACTTATCTGGTCTTGAAAATAATGTTGACAGTTCCGTTCACCAGAGCTGCTTGGGGCCTGCATCGAAAGAATCCTCACAGGCCCCAGCAAAGTGTTGATCCAGCGTATTCAAGAAGGCCACATCCCTTTTTATGGCATTAGCTGCCATAAAACAGGTACGTTTAAAGGGCCAGGGAAATTGACAGGCCAGGGGAAGGTAAGTGTCTAAGGTAGGTAGATAGGATTTGGGGGTGCCTGGGGTTTGGGGGGTGCGGTGATGTCTGGGGGTTGGGGAGGGTTGATGTCCGGGGGTGGTGTCCGAGGTATGGATGGGGGCTAGTGTCCGGGGTTTGGGGGTTGTGCTGTCCAGGGGTTCGAGGGGGGTGGTGTCCAATTTCCAAGGTCAGGTGGGGTGCGGTTGGGTGGATGGGAGGGTTCCAAGTTGAGGGTGGGGGTTTGGGTTGGGGGGGGTCCATGGTCAGGGCCCATTTAAGGGGGTATGAGGTCGGGGAGGTGGTTGTGGAGGTTGGAGGGGTCCAAGGTCTGAGGATGATTTGGGGGGGGTCCAAGGATGGGGTGTTGGGGGATAGGGGGGCAGGGGTTTGGGAGATTGGGGGAGGGTACCAAGGTTGGGGGAGGGGGTGGTGTGTCATCGGGGGGGGTGGTCCGAGGAGGTCAGTGGATGGGGCTGGGGTGGGAGCCTGAGATCGGGGGAACTGGGGGGCGTGGGGTGGTTTAAGAGTCTGAGGTTGGGGGGTGTGAGCGAATCCAGTGTGGGGGGTGATGGAAGGTCGGAGGTGTGGGGCATCCCATGTTGTGGGGTGGGGTCGGGGGTGTGGGGGAGCCCTGTGTGGGCTGGGTGGGGGGGTGGGGGGTGGTGGGGGAGGTGGAGTCCCGTCTTGCTGGTCTGGGTCTTTACAATAGTTACTCAGGAGTTAGAAGAGGTTTTAATTCTTCTAACTTTTCCTGGGTAACTATTGGTATAACCCCAGCGGAACCATCCGATGTTTGTGATTTAAATCACATTTTCAGATGGCTCCCAGTGCAGCACAATTGTCCAGAGGAAGTGTGCACTTCTAGGCAATTGCCATGCAAACCCTTACCTGGGAACTTGCCAGAGGGATTCCCCAGTGCATTTTTTGGGTACCTCTGAAATCCGATGCTGGGGTGCGCGGAGGTTACAGGCCAATGTTTTCAGAAGAGGAACTAAACAGAGAAATTTGAAAGAAAAATAGTTCTTATAGTTGTTACTGAAGTTTAATAAAATATGCAATTCATTTTTTTAACTGCAGTGGACCTCTTAATGTTAGCCTCATTTTCAAATAAAAAGCATATAATTACAAAGTGCTATAAATAGATCAAGTGAGTGGGTAAGCTCTAGCAAATGGACTTCAATGTAGAGAAATGTAAGGTTATTCATTTTGGACCTGAAAAGGAAAGAACAGACAGCTTTCTAAATGGTGGAAAACGAGAAACAGTGGAGGTCCAAAGATACTTGGAGGTCTATCTACATAAATCATTGGAATGCCATGGACAGGTACAGGAAAAAAAAGAAAAACTCGCATTTATATGAACCTTTTCATGAGCCTCAGACGCCTGAAAGCACTTTACAGCTATCAATGTGTAAAAATAATCAAAAAGGCTCACAGGATGCTGACCTTTATATCTAGAGGACTAGAATACAAGGTCGTAGTAGTTATGCCTAAGGTATACAAAGCCCTGGTTAGAAAACACCTGGCCCAGAATTTTCCAGCCTCTCACACCGGTGGGATCTTCCGGTCCTGCTGATGCTAACGGAGATTTCAATGGCTCGCTGGCCCTACCACGGGAAAACACCACCACGGTCGGGGGGGGCTGGAAAATTCCGGCCCTGGAATATTGTGAGCATTTGTGGGCATATACTGGCCTTGGAAGGAGGGCAGTGTAGAATTATCAGAATGATCCCTTTTCTCCAAGGGTTAAATTGTGAGGAGAGATTGCATACACTACAACAACAACTTAAAATTTCTATAATGCCTTTAATATAATAAAACATCTCGAGGCTCTCCACAGGTACATAATAAGGCAAAATTATACATCAAGCAACATAAGGTGATATTAGGACAAATGGCCGAAAACTTTGTCAAAGAGTTAGGTTTTAAGGTGCATCTTAAAGGAAGAAACAGAAGTAGAGAGGTGGAGGGTTTTAGGGATGCGATTCCAGAACTTAGGGCCTAACAGTAAGATTGTATTCCCCCGGACTTTAGAAGGCTAAAGGGTGAATTGATCAAAATAATCAAGATATTAACAGGAATTTATAGCATAGATGGAAATAAAACATGCCCACTGGTTGTAAAGTCTAGGATTAAAAGACAGAGTGCAAAAATTAGAGCCAGATATTACAAGAGTGAAGTCAGGAAACTTCAACATCACAAAAACAGATTAACTGGTAACTGGGAATTTGCTGTGTGCTAATTGGCTGCTGTGTTTCCTGCATTACAACAGTGGCTACACTTCTAAAGTACCTCATTGCTGTAAAGTGCTTTGAGATGTCCGGTGATTGTGAAAAGTGCAAGATAAATGCTCATAAGAACACAAGAAATAGGAGCAGGAGTCGATCATATGGCCCATCGAGCCTGCTTCATCATTCAATACGATCATGGCTGACCTTGGGCTTCAACTCCATTTTTCCACCTGCTCCCCATATCTCTTGATTCCCTAAGAGACCAAAATCCTGTTCATCCCAGCCTTAAATATATTCAGTGATGGAACAGACACAACCCTCTGGGGTTGAGAATTGCAAAGATTCAAAGCCCTTTGAGTGAAGTAATTTCTCCCCATCTCAGTCCTAAATAATTGGCCCTTTACCCTAAGATTCTGCCCTTGTGTTTTAGGCTCTATGACCAGCTGAAACAATTTCTCAGTATCTACTCCATCAAGCTTCCTCAGAATTTTGTAGGTTTCAATGAGATCACCTCTTATTCTTTTAAACTCCAGAGAATATAAACCCAATTTCCTTAGACTCTCATCATAGGACATAGGATGAAGACTCACCAAAACCCTATACAACTGTAGCAAGACTCCATTGTTCTTGTACTCCAATCCCCTTGCAATACAGGTCAACATACCATTTGCCTTCCTAATTGCTTGCTGCAACTGCATGATAACTTTCTGCATTCCTTGCAAGAGCATACCCATGTCTCTTTGAACATCAACATTTACAAGTTTCTCACCTTTTAAAAAAAATTCTGCTTTTCTATTCTTATGACCAATGTGATAACTTCATCCTTTCCTACATCATATTCCATCTGCCATTTTGTTGCCACTCACTTAACCTGTCTTTCTTTTGCAATTCTTTGGGTGGAATAGTCCCAGATGTGCACTAAGTGTGGTAGCAGACGGGAAAAAGAATGTTTTACCCGTGAGCTGCAATGGCAACTTTTCATGCCGTATTGTCCACCTCACTAATAATGCATTCCTGGAGCGCACACCGTTTCAATGGTGGGCGGGCTCTCATTTCCCTGCCATGTGGTGACTTCGCTGCTTCCTTACTCCAAGCACCATATTTAAAGTGCAGCCATGCGAATACCTCTCAGTGCTTCCAGCCCAGGACTGCTGCACAGAAGCCATGGCCCTGAAAGGCAAGATGACTGCAGACACCCAATTCAGTGATGCGTCCCTAGAATGCCTTTTGGACACCATGGAGGCCCACCGTGATGTCCTCTACTCCCGCTCTGGCTTCAGGACGTCCAGCAATCTCACCACTCCGGCTTGGTAGGCGATGGCAGTGTTGATCAGTGCCAATGCTGCACAGAAGAGGTTGGCCATCCAATGCAGAAAGAGGATGAATGATCTCATCCATGCTGCCAGGGTATGGCAACCACCTCATCACTCTAAACTCACACACTCAAGCCCATCATGCATTCACTGACATCTCACTCACTGCCAGCTCAAGGGACATGCTTAGATGATCCAGTGTGGGGGGATGATTCCAGTGAGCTAGGCTTATAATGATATGCAGATGTATTACAATGGAGTTCCCGGTTATTACAGTGGAGTTCCCGTTGTCCAATGGCGGGAAATGCAGCCTGCCATTGATGGGCAGATTGGATGTTTTGAAACTGATTTTTGGCCTTCTCAACATATTGTCTGCTCATGCTGCCATATACCCCCGCCACCAACTGGCACGGAAAATTCTGCCCTTTCTTTTCTCATCACTCTTTTCTCTACACATAAAGGGTGGTAGAAATGTGGAACTTTCTCCTACAAATGACAGTTGAGACTCAGTAAATTGTTTATTTTAAACCTGAAATTAATAGATTTTTGTTAACCAAAGATATTAAGTGATTCAGAGAAAAGGTAGGTATATATTGTTAGGTCACCGATCAGTCATTATCTAATTGAATGACAGAACAGGCTCAAGTGGCTAACTGGCCTACTTCAGTTCCTATATTCCTCCGCCCTACCTTCAATTATCCAAGCTTGGTCAAAAGAGCTGAATTCCAGAGTGAGGCGAGGAAGAAATTCTCTCTTTATGTCAAGGGAGAATTTGCATGATTGTAACATTAAGAAGCCTTAGCAAAATTTGAATGGAATCAAGAGAGACTCTTCATTAGCTGGAGACATATCGAGCACAAAAGATGACTGTGGTTGTTGTAGGCCCATCATCTCAGCCAGAGGACATCAATGCAAAAGTCCCTCAGAGTAGTGTTCTAGGCCCAACTACTTTCAGCTGCTTCATCAATGGTCAGAGTGGGGATATTCACTGATGATTGCAAAGCGTTTGGTTCCATTCACAATTCCTCAGATAATGAAGCAGTGTATGCTTGTATGCAGAAAGATCTGGACAATATTCAGGCTTTGGTTGATAAGTGACAGGTAACATTTGTGCCATATAAGAGGCAGACAGCACCCTCTTCAACTAGAGAAAGTCTGACCACCTCTCCTTGATAATGAATGGCATTACCAACATTGAATCCCCTGCCATCAACATCTAGGGGGTCACCATTGACCAGAAACTTAACTACAGCAGCCATATAAATATCTTCAGATGCTGTTAGACCTGCTGAGTTTTTCCAGCAATTTTTGTTTTTGTTTCAGATTTCCAGCATCCACAGTATTTTGCTCTTATCTTAGTATATAAATATCCTTGCCAAGTCAGGGGCTAGATAATCTGCAGTGGTAACTTACTTCCTGACTCCCCAAAGCCTGTTGGTCATCTACAAGGCACAAGTCAGGAGTAATGGAATACTCTCCACTTACCTTGAGTGCAGCTCCAAAAACACTCAAGATGTTCGACACCAGACATGACAAAGCAGCCTGCTTCATTGACCACCACAAACATCCACTCAATCCACCATGGGTACACCATATCTGAAGTGTGTACAATCTACAAGATACATTTCAACAGCTTACCAAAGCTTCTTTGACATCACCTCCCAAACCCACAACCTCTACCACCTAGAAGGACAAGTACAGAAGGTGCCTGGAAACACCACCACCTCCAAGTTCCTCTTCAAGTCACACATTATCCTGATGTGGAAACATAACATCATTCCTTGCTTAGTCAAAATCCTGGAAGGTCCTACTTAACAGTGCTGTTGATGTACCTTCACCACACATACTGCGGTGGTTCAAAATGCTCACCACCACCTTCTCAACGGCAATTAGGGATGGGCAATAAATGCTGGCCTTACCAGTGAAACCATATCCAATAAATGAATTTTTAAAAAATGTACTCTGGAAAGACTCAGTAAACCCTAGACTGGAGCAAGCTCTAATTTTAACAGAACATTAAGTACTTTTGTCTGCTCCTCTACCAAGTCAGAACAATTATGATAAGGAGCCTGTCATCAGAACAAGTTTGAGGTCTGAGCAATAGCCATTGAGCCAATTAGAAAAAGAGAAATCCCAATTTGAATCTCAAGTGTAGCCCATTAAAGTACTGCAGCCTAGTAAAGATGGAAATAATTCAAAGTCATCATTCTAGGACTGCAGATATCCAAAATATTAAGAAACTGCTGCATGTTGATGGCCATATTCCTATGCTCAAGCATATCATTTGTAGCGGGGAGGGAGGGGCAAAGGGGGAGTTGAGATCTCCCAATGCTTAATGGATCTGGCACGGTTAATATGTAAAGAGCTTCATCAAGTAGCATTTTGTTCCCTGAAAAATGCACCAAGGCTTTTATGTTGCATACTAATAAATGTCACAACAAGAGTGGAAATTAGCTTATATTTTACTGTTAGATTGGGTTGACATAAAAATGCCACAAGCTGATCAAGGTAGAAATAGGATGAGCTCACAGGGCATTTGTATGGACTTTAGAATATCCATCACAAAATTGTGATTAAAATGACAAACAGCTGATAACGTATGTGCAGTGATTTGGATTGTGAAGTTGATTCAAAACGAAGGAAGGAATTTTTCTTTGAGAAAAAATAATAAATAGTCTCACTATCAAATAATTTGCAGCATTTTTGTTCACCATAATATTCACATTCAAATATTTTAACAGCAAACTGCTCCGAGGAAGTGTATCCAAAATACGAAACCTGATCCTTTCATATGCCATTGGATGCTATTTTCTAGCATTTAAATTGAATCAGCTCAACAGTGCTCAGTAGTAATAATTCTAAAGCCATTTTAAAACAATTTGCTTTACTGGTTATAAGAACCGGACCAGCTTTAAATACCTCACTGATGCAAGAGATAATCTGTGCACCAATTAAATCTTCTCTTTTCCAGGGATTTGGGATTAGGAAGGAATACTGTCAATCAATTGTGCTATAATAGCACGTGCAGTAGTTATGGTTCAAGAGGTTTGTCCTGATTCGAGCTTTTCAAGTGTTGCAGTGAGCTGCTTGCTCCTGCGTGGTCCTCAGATCCAATTTTATTTAAATACTGTATATTGAGGTAAACAAAACATTGTGCTTGGGACACTGACTGATGCATTTTTTGGTCATGGATGCTTCATCGTGGAAGAATTTCAGAACCTGTAAGATGACAGCATTTTGAACTGGAAAAATGTCCCATTACCATTTCATTAAATGCTGTAAGTAGCAATGCTAACCTTTCTTGTTACTAAGTAATCATTGTGCTTCATATATCTGTCTTATATTTTAATTGTTGATGTCTAAGAAAACGGCTGATTTGATTGTTCAGTAACTGTTTTCTAGTAGCAGAAAGTGTTTACTAAAAAGAATGCATAACAGTTAAACAGCAAAATTATTCAAACATATTTGATCTTTAATGTCTTTGGCTTTTTTATTTCATTTTCAACACCATTTGTGGTTAGTGCAGCTTTCAATGCTCAGAATAGCTAGAAATGTGATGTTAGGATGCTGTTGTAATTGTAAGAAATCTTCAGCAATTTATTTCCAGGAAATTTGTTTCTGCAATAGAGCTTTTTTAAAAAAGTCTGATATTTCTCATTCAAAATTATAGATTAGAAATGGACCAAGAGGAGATTTTCTTGTAGACTTTAAAGTGAATTCCCTCAAATTAATGTTCAATGTCTTTGTTTCCTAGTTTAACCAAAAGATAGTGGCTCTGGATTCTGTTAACTGCAGTGAAATAAAGGCTTTCTAAGTTTCTGGTCCACTGCATTGCTGATCTTACCACATACTAACTTGAAATGGGAATGTTTGGTTTAGATTAATCCAGATTTAACTCTGTGACCTGTATTTTTTATGCTTTCATTATATTTTGATGGCTCATATTTTACATTTCAGGTGTGGGTGACTGGTGTCAGATGTGGGTAAATTAAAGCCAATTCACAAAATAGAAATATGCTGCACTCCCACGGACCCTTAAAACTAGCCACTTAACACTCCAAAGTTTGAAAAATAATTTATAAAAAGGATGGTTCTTTAAAAAAATACATAGAGGAACAGAATGTGCAACCAGCAATTATTTTTGAAAGGAAACTGTTTTCTTGAAGGGCCCTTTGATGTTAACACAATAACACAGAAGCTCATACTGTTGTACAGAAGGCAATGTTGCTAACTCGGCTGGAAATTGTAGCCTGTGAGGTCAGACCGAGAAATTGTGTGGTGCTCTGTGGATGAATAGAAATATAAAGGGGTGTAACCAGAGCAATGCAAACAGCAGCTTCTAATAAGTAGGTGTTTTCTTCAAAAACAGACTGGAGTAGGTGACAAGTACTGTTTATTAATCTAGTTACATGGAAGAGCTCTTAGGGGAGGAAAAGTATCTGTAAGTGGAATTTTATAGAAGGATGTTATGTGGAACATGTTCAGAATTTCTGTTGGGTACAGGCAGAGGAAGTTGCTTCCAGGAATACTAAAACAGTAGGAGGCTCGCTTAGTCTTTGAAGGTAAATGGTGGCACTGCAGGCTAAATCTCTGCTACCAGGAGTCAACAGGGATCAAAACAGTACAATAGGAAAAAAATTGTAAGCTCAGACATTTAAAAAAAAATCAATAACTGACTTTAACCACCTGAAGTTAGGTATCTATGGATCAGTTCTAACGCTGTATGAATGCTTTACAAATACAGATGGTCGGTTGCAGTTGGCATATATAAGGCTAGTTACTAAAAAAAAAGACTTAAACATGAGTAAATCATCTAGTGGTAGATGAACCATGATAAATCAAAGTAAAATATATTGTGAAACATTGTACAGCAGTAGCAAATTGAAGGGATTTATATCACAAACTAAACAGAGTAAACACGAATAAGTGTAAAATTCTTTGATACAACCTAGATTCTGCTTCACTTTTGAGATTCATTCGTACATCTGAAATATTTAGACACTAATTTACAAAATGGACTGACAGATGTTACACAGTGATGTTGCCAGTATGTAACAATGTAATTGTATCAAGTACCATTCACGTCACACTGGTTTGTTAATGAGAAATGTAGTTATAAAATTAACATTAAAAGCGCCGGGGAGAGGGATAGCACTGGAGAGCTATTTCTAAATGATCAAATTCATGTGGATCATTGTAGTTACCCCTGGCTGTTTCAGAAATATCCATATGGGCCCAAATCTTCCGATCAGGATCGGAACCTATATTTCCGAACTTGATCCAATAAAACAATACTCACTTGCCTTCCTCCCATTTTTCTGTGCAACCTTCTGATGGGGGATCCTTTCAAATTCCCTCAGCGCAGGAAAGCTCATAGGGAGCAGCGAAGGGAACCCGCATAGAAGACACGTGCCCTATTTACAGCGCTAGCTGCCATATTCTACTGAGTAAAGAGTTTAAATGTCCCAAAGCTTTTTTGAAAAGCTACGGAGAGAAGTTAAATGGGTAAGGCAGTAGAGTGGGTGAGGAAAGAGAGTAGGGTGGCTGGTGCTTGGGGTGGCAAGTGGGTGAAGGGGTAGAGTGGCTGGGTGGCAGGTGGGTAGGGTGGAAGGTGGGTGAGTGGGTAGAGTGGTTGGGTGGAAGGTGGGTGAGTGGGTAGAGTGGTTGGGTGGCAGGTGGGTGAGTGGGTAGAGTGGCTGTGTGGCAGGTAGGTAGGGTGGCAATGGGATGAGTGGGCAGATGGGTTGGGAGTAGTTGGATTGGACCAAGTCAGGAGGGGCTGTCAGGTTGGAAGCTAGTCAGTTTGTGTCAGAGGCGGGTTGGGGGGTCAGGGGTAGTAATGGTGTCAGGGGGATAGTCAGGAGGTTAGTGGGGGTCTCAGGTAGAAGGGTCTAGTCAGGTTAGGTTGAGGGGTAGTCAGGAGTTACGGTCTAGTAAGGTCAAGTCGGGGGGCGTAGTCAGGAGTCAGAGGTGTAGTTGGGCGCGGAGGGGAGGGGGGTCATCAGGGGGAGGTATCAGGGGAGAGTCAGAGGATTGGTTGCATAGTTGGCCAGGAGTTGACTAGGATTTTCTGTCTAAAATTTCCTGGGTAACTATTGAGGTAAGTAAGTCAGAACCGTCCAAAGTTTCTGACTCTAACTCAGAGTTAGTGACTTTTTCGGAGTGTTCTGTGAAACAGAGGAATTGTCCACTGGAAGTTCAAACTTCCTGGGCAATTCCCACTGAGTCAGTGCGTTGGTACTTCCGAGGGGTTCCATGGCATACATTGGGGTGTATATCTGGTCCCCGACCATCGGAAGATCAGAAGATCTGGACCCAAATCTTTTAAATTTTAGGGGCCAAAAGTTTGATAAGGCCCGTTAGCAGAATGGGGATTGGGATGTGCGTACCTAACTCATGTTGCCCTTTTCTCTCCACGACAGTGGCGTGAAGCCCAATGCTAAATACTTTGTTGAATGGCTGCACACTAATGGAGCCCAAGGTTTGTGCATGGCTAGAATAAATTAAAGATGGCCTGTATTTTTTATAGCTAATATGCACCTCTTAATTGTGAGGTCAATTTTAGTTGTTTTAGCATTGGAACTGTATCAGAAAACTGTATCAAATGTGCTTCTCACAGGGAAGAAAGAATGGAACAGTGGAATTGGAGCAGCTGGATGTGGCTGGAAATGAGTCTCTGAGTAAGAAGAAACCAGAGCAATGGAGCAGCTGGCCAGAGAGAGAGCATCTAGGTTCTCACATGCAGTGCTAGAGACCTTAGTGCAAAAGCAAAAAGAAGGATAGAGCTCATTTTTCCACAGGAGGCATGGATGTCCTCCAGAAAAGCACTTAAAAGGGAATTGAGCAGATAACCATGGAGGGTAATGCCAACAGTCGGGCCCCGAGGACCTATGAACAGTGCCAAAAAACATTCAATGACCTCACACCATCTGCTACCAGGTGCATCACCAACTTCACACACTGCTCAAAGCATTATTCACAAATCAGCAATCTCTGGCAATCAGGATTTCTGCCTTACATTCATATAATCCACCTCAGCCTCAAACACTTACCACTGCTGCAAGCCTCAGACCTACATCTCAGAGCTTTTACAAAGTTCAGCTTTGACAACTCCACAACCTTCTAAGATATCTGCATTCCTCTAATTTTGGTCTCTTACTACTTCACTATTGATGGCTGTGCCTTTAGCTGCCAAATGTTGTGTACAGGGATGAGAGATAACTGAAACTCCTGTTCCTTTCCCTTACTGTCCATAATCAGTATGTTTTTTTGAAAAGGAAGATGTGAATGTTTCTTAACCCCTATGGTCAATTTGAATAACCAGCTTTTTGTGGGTTTAAATAAAAAGGATCATTTATTCACACATTGACACTGAAAATCTAATGCTACATAACTCACTTGCCATATACATATGTATGCAAACACACACACACACTCTCTCTCTCTCTCTCTCTTTCTCTCTCAAGGAAAATACAGTTAGTCATAGAAGCATAGAGTTATACAGCACAGAAACAGGCCCTTCAGCCCATCCTATCCATGCTGGCCATCAAGCACCTATCTATTTTAATCCCATTTTGCAGCACTTGGCCTGTAGCCCTGTATGCTATGAAGTTTCAAGTCCTCATCTAAATACTTCTTAAATGTTATGAGGGTTCCTGCCTTTACCAGCCCCTCAGGCAGTGTGTTCCAGATTCCAAACACCCTCTGGGTAAAAAAGAATTCCTCAAATCCCCTCTAAACCTCCTGCCCCTTACCTTAAATCAATGGTTTTGGCGCCTCCGCTAAGGGGAAATGTTTCTTCCTATCTACCCTATATATGCCCCTCATAATTTTGTATACCTCTATCAAGTCCCCTTTCAGCCTTCTATGCTCTAAGGAAAACAATTTTAGCCTATCTAGTTTCTTTTCATAGCTGAAACGCTCCAGCCCAGGCAACATCCTGGTGAATCTCCTCTGCAACATCTCCAGTGCAACCACATCCTTTCTATAGCGTGGTGACCAGAACTGCATACAGTACTCCAGCTGTGGCCTAAGTAACATTTTATACAGCTCCAACATAACCTCCCTGCTCTTATATTCTATGCCTTAGCTAATAAAGGCAAGTATCCCATATGCCTTCTTACCACCTTATCTACATGTGCTGCTGCCTTCAGGGATCTATCGACATGTACACCAAGGTCCCTCTGATCCTTTGTACTTCCTAGGGTCCTACCATTCAGTGTGTATTCCCTTGCCGTGTTAGTCCTCCCAAAATGCATTGCCTCACACTTCTCAGGATTACATTCCATTTACCACTGCTCTACCCATCTTACCAGCCCATCTATATTGTCCTGTAACCTGAGACTTTCCTCCTCGTTATTTACGACACCACCAATTTTCATGTCATCTGCGAACTTACTGATCATACCTCCTATATTCATATCTAAATCATAAATGTACACTACAAACAGTATGGGTCCCAGCACTGATCCCTGCAGTACACCACTCATCTCAGGCTTCCAATTGCAAAAACAATCTTCGACCATCGCCCTCTGCCTCCCCTCACTAAGCCAATTTTTGGATCCAATTTGCCAAATTGCTCTGGATCCCATGGGCTCTTACCTTCTTGATCACTCTCCCATGAGGGACTTTGTCAAAAGCCTTACTGAAGTCCATGTAGACTACATCAACTGCACTGCCCTTGGCAGATGGAATATAATGTGGGAAAATGTGAGGCTATGCGCTTTGGCAGGAAGAATAGAGGAGCTGAATATTATTTAAATGGAGAAATACTGCAGAAGGATGCAGCACAGAGGGATTTGGAGCCCTTGTGCATGAATCCAAAAAAGCTAACATACAAGTTCAGCAGGTAATAGGGAAGGCAAATGCAATGTTGGCCTTCATTCAAAGAGAATGGAATATAAAAATAGGGAGGTCTTGCTTAAACTATACAAGGCACTAGTTAGATCACACCTAGAATACTGTGAACAATTTTGGTCCCCTTATCTAAAGAAAGGTATACTGGCATTGGAGGCAGTCCGGAGGAGGTTCACTAGGTTGATCCTGGGTATGGAGGGATTTTCTTATGAAGAGATGTTGAGTCAATTGGGCCCGTTTCATTGGAGTTTAGAAGAATGAGAGGCGACCTTATTGAAACATATAAGACTCCTAGGGGGCTTGACAGGGTAGATGCTGAGAGGTTGTTTCCCCTTGTGGGTGAGTCTAGGACCAGAGGGCACAATCTCAGAGTAAGGGGGCACCCATTTAAAACAGAGATCAGGAGGAATTTCTTCTCTCAGAGGGTAGTGAATCTGTGGAATTCTTTACCGCAGAGGGCTTTAGAGGCTGGGTCATTAAGTCTATTCAAAGCTGAGATAGACAAATTGTTAATCAGTAAGGGAAGCAAGGGTTATAGGGAAAAGGCAGGAAAATGGAATTGAGGATTATTAGATCAGCCATGATCTCACCTAATGACTGAGCAGACTCAATGGGCCAAATGGTCTCCTCCTACGCCTTATGGCCTTATGGTCTTATCCTCATCTAAACTAGTCACCTCCTCGAAAAATGCAATCAAATTTGTTAGACATGATCTCCCCCTGACAAAGCCATGCTGATTATCCCTGATTAATCCCTGCCTCTCCAAGTGGAGATTAATCCTGTCCCTCAGAATTTTTTCCAATAGTTTCCCAACCACTGATATTAGACTCACTGGCCTGTAATCACCTGGTTTATCCCTACTACCCTTCTTGAATAAAAGTACCACATTCACTGTCCTCCAGTCTTCTGGCACCTCTCCTGTGGCCAGAGAGGAGTTGAAAATTAGTGCCAGAGCCCCTGCAATCTCCTCTCTTGCCTCACATAGCAGCCTGGGATACATCTCATCCGGGCCTGGGAACTTATCCACATTTAAGCCCCCTAAAACTGTTACTACCTCCTCCCTTTCAATGCTAATTTGTTCAAGTATATCACAGTCCCCCTCGCTGATTTCTACACCTACATTGTCCTTCTCCATAGTGAACACAGATGAAAAGTAATTATTCAAAACCTCGCCTACATCCTCGGGCTCCATGCACAGATTGCCACTTTGGTCCCTAATTAGCCCTACTCTTTCCCTGGTTATCCTCTTGCCCTTAATGTATTTATAAAAGGCCTTGGGATTTTCTTTACCCGCCAGTGTTTATTCATGCCCCCTCTTTGCTCTCCTAATTACTTTTTTTAAGTACACCCCTACACTTTCTATACTCCCCTTGGGCTTCCGCTGTTTTCAGCCCTCTGTATCTGCCATAAGCCTCCTTTTTTTACCTTTTCCAATCCTCTATATCCCTTGACATCCAGGGTTCCCTGGACTTGTTGGTCCTATCCTTCACCTTTACAAGAACATTTTGTCCTGAACTGTCACTATTTTCTTTTTGAATGACTCCCACTGATCTGATGTACACTGTCCTACAAGTACTGCCCCCAGTCCACTTTGTCCAGATCCTGTCTTATCATATTGAAACCAGCCTTCCCCCAATTCGGGACCTCTATTTCCAGTCCATCTTTGTCTTTTTCCATAACTACCTTAAATCTTACAGAGTTATGGTCACTATCCCTGAAATGCTCCCCCACTTGACACTTCTACCACTTGCCCGGCTTCACCCCCTAAGATTAGGTCCAGTACGGCCCCTTCTCTTGTAGGACTTTCTATGTGCTGGCTCAAAAAGTTCTCCTTGGTGCACTTTAAGAATTCTGCCCCCGCTAAGCCTTTCACACTAAGGCTACCCCAGTTAATATCGGGGAAGTTAAAATCCCCTGCTAGCATTACCCTATTATTTTTACACTTCTCTGAGATTTGTCTACATATCTGCTCCTCTATTTCCCCCTGACTGTTTGGAGGCCTATAGTACACTCCCAGCAAAGTGATGGACCCCTTTTTGTTTTTAAGTTCTACCCATATGGCCTCATTTGAGGAACCTTCTAAGATACCATCCCTCCTCACTGCAGCAATTGACTCCTTGATCAATAGTGCAATGCCACCTCCTCTTTTACACCCCCACCCTGCCACCCCCACCCCGTCATGCCTGAAGATTCTATACTCTGGAATATTGCACTGCCAGTCCTACTTTTCCCTCAACCATGTCTCTGTGATAGCAACAATATCATATTCCCATGTGCTAATCAACATCCTCAATTCATCTGCTTTACTTGTAAGGCTCCTTGCATTAAAATAGATGCAATCCAGCCTTTCATTATTCCTTGTGCCTTAACGGGTCTATATTTTCTCTGCCTCCTTTTCATTATTTGGCTGTGCCTCACCGCCTACTTTACCTCCACTCTGTATCCCACCCCCCTGCCAAATTAGTTTAAATCCCCCCCAACAGCACTAGCAAACCTCCCCACAAGGATGTTAGACCATAAGACCATAAGACATAGGAGCAGAAATTAGGCCATTCGGCCCATCGAGTCTGCTCCGCCATTCAATCATGGCTGATAAGTTTCTCAACCCCATTCTCCCGCCTTCTCCCCGTAACCTTTGATCCCCTTACCAATCAAGAACCTATCTATCTCCATCTTAAATACACTCAATGACCTGGCCTCCACAGCCTTCTGTGGCAATGAATTCCATAGATTCACCACTCTCTGGCTAAAAAGGTTTGTTGGTCCCGTTCCAGTTCTGGTGCAACCCATCTGACTTGTACAGGCCCCACCTTCACCAGAAACAGGCCCGGTGATCCAGGAAACTAAAGCCCTCCCTCCTGCACCATCTCTTTAGCCATGCATTCATCCTCTCTATCCTCCTATTCCTATACTCATTGACACGTGGCACACGGAGAAATCCAGAGATTACAACCTTTGAGGTGCTGCTTTTTAATCTGCTACCTAGCTCCCTAAATTCTTGTTGCAGGACCTCATTCCTCTTTCTAACTATGTCATTGGTACCAATGTGAACCATGACCTCTGAGTGTTCGTCCTCCCGCCTCAGAATGCCCTGCAGTCGTTCTGTGACATCCTTGACCCTGGCACCAGGGAGGCAACACACCCTCCTGGAGCCACATGATAAAAATTGAAGGGAATATGGAAAGAGTGGCAAGGCGGTGGGGTGGTGGGGGGAAAGGAAAATTGGATCAGAGTAATTAGACCCAATATAGTACCAATAATAGCCTGAGTTACTATAATGAGACTCACAGTGCTGTCCTGTGTCTTAAACAGTATTAATGACCAGTTAACTCTCTTCAATGTTATTTATGAAGCTGAAACTATATTGGGGAATCATGTAAATTTGAGGCAATTCAGTGATCATAATTTTAACTGTTTGCGATCAATCATGTGAGAAAGCTAATCTAACCCTGTAACTCCAATGTGTCAGAAAATAAATGTTTTTAGAAAGAAGTATTAATGATGAAAACTGAGATTAAAAGAAGGATGAAGTGCCAGTATATTTTCATGTGAATAAATTACACGCTGGGCTATTCTGGGACATCAGGCATTTGCTTAAGATTCTAGGGCTTGTACCTTGGTTTGACAACTCTGGGGTGTTGGGGAGTTTGCTGGAAGAGGGGCTGATTTGTGTGCATGTGTGGAGGGAGAAGAGGTGTTGGTTACAGTGCGTGTGAGGGGAGAGGGGCTTCACTAAGGCCAGAATGTTGATCGCGTGGGAGCATGCCTGACCCGGCATCGCTCGATAAGATGCCGGGCATGTTTCCCGTCATCATCGCCCTCCCACATAACATTACAGTCAGTGGGTGTGTGCAGGAGCTGGAAGTGCGCCCACCAACAATTAAGCAGGCAATTAAGCCCATTAAGGAGGCAATTGTCAGTGATATTACACGGCCCGTCCACCTTTACGCTTGGCGGATGGCCAGACGGCCGGGAGGGTCATCACCTTTTCACTACAAACTCCATCCAAGGCGGAATGAAATGTCTAGGGTTAAATAAAATAAAAGGTGTTTTAGGGATGAGATTTTAGCGGTCTGTTTTTGTAGTATTTACACAATTTGCAGCATTTTTTTAAGCTCATTTTATTTATAAAGTACTGCAGCTCCCTGAGGCAGCTCCACAGCAGCTGTCAGCCTTCAGGGAGCTCATTGGAAGTGCCCACTGCACCCTCACTTGTCTTGCCGCCTGCCCTTTTCCCACACCCCACCCCCTGGCAGCGCTGAGGTTTTCTCAGCACACATTTCACGCTGGCTGCCAGTTAATTGGCCAGCCAATGTGAAATCGTGGCTGGAGTTTGATCGTGGCTGGAAGCACATATCACATCCACTTCTGGGCTCGCAGATCGCACATGCCCGAAGAGCGCAAGATTCAGGCCTAAGTCTTTTGTCACTTGGGAATATGGAGAGCTTGGCTGAAACCAAATGAATACATAAAATAATAACATTTGTACAAAGCACTTTAAAATACAGATTTTCATATTAAGTGATGTATTATTAAAAGATGATCTACAAAAAGCAAACTTTAATTATATACTGAATGTTACTATGCTGCTTTATTCCTGTTTTGCTTTTGCTGACATTTGGGGTCACATTAATTTCCCAGTCTTAAAATGGGGTCACATCAGAAAATAGTTTGGGAAGCACTAACTTTGAGGCTAGTGTAGAGTTAGACTCTGCATGCGGTGACTCACTGGGCATGTGTGAGTGGCAGCTAGGCCAAGAGGAAAGGATAGTTCATAAGTCAGGTCACTGGAGCATGAGGTTGCAGACTGTTCTTGCTATAGAGGACTCAGACGACAACTTTGATGGAGCTGCCAAGGGGAGATTGCGCATCAAGATGCCAGGAGCATTGACTGGCCTGCCAGACAGCCAACTCTCACTGTCATAGAGCATGGAGGAGTCGGCTCCTTCTTGGCAGGGTCCATCACACAGGACTTGCACCTCTGCCCCATTTCTCTGCAGCTGCAGCCCTCACCTCTGTTGCAATCTTTGTATGGACAGGTCACCAAATCTTTTGCCCTCCCTGCGAGGATGCAGCAACACTCCCATCCACATTGAGGGACTCCCCACAACACATCCAAAATACTCCACAGCACTACCAGAGACTTTGCAGTAGGGGATGTTATCCTAACTTAACATACCTGCATGTTGGGTGCCTGTCCCTTTGAATAATGCGCATGCTGGGTTGTATTTGCAGTTAAACTCATGTTCTTTGAGGAGTAAGAATCATAAATGCTGAATAGACCCATGTGGTCCAAGTTTTTAAATGGAGTGTCAAACGAGCCAGTATCATCAGCTGGGAGGCTTCCTGTGCACACTGGGAAGGGGGAGTGCCTGCCTCCGCGGCTGCCTCCAAACTACCTCCAGAAGTGGCAGGTCTGACTCAATCACGTCCCTGCTCCCCCAGAGTGAAAATTGGAGCAGGTGGGAGTCATTTCCATAGAATGGGTGTACTGAGTCGGGAAATTTCCTGACTCGAGCTCCCCACCTCCATGGCGAAAACTCTGCCCTTTTGTTCCAGTGGTGCATAAACACCAGCATGGACTGGTTGGGTCGAATGACTATTTTTGTGCTGTATATTCTATGTGAAAAATTAACATGTTCGCATGACATTGTTCTGTCCACCCCCACTAAAATAACAGAATGTCAATACAAGCATGTTAAAAGCTCATCCAATAATAGTTGCAAGAGTAACTCTCGGTTTCAGTGGCAAATCTATTGCAATGAATCTTGCTAGAATGATTATTTTTGATTAATAACATAGCTTAAATCATGTGTTATCACAAAAATCATAACTACTGTCATTTTAAATGGGTTACTGCCAGAGTTAAAATGACAACATTCTTAAATTCTCAGCCAGCAGCCAGATTTTGCTGCAGCAGGCCATCTTGAGCCATGCTCATTAACTAGGCTTCCTTGTGCATGTTTGGATTTAAAAATTTTTGTCCATAAAGTTGCTGGAAGTGCGGGCTCAGAAAAGCACAGCAAGAGAAACAGGGCATCTGGAACCTTCATGAACAATGGGACAAACAGTGTAGCCCCCTAAAGAATAGGAAATTAACAGAAGAAGGACTGAAAAGGAGGGTGAATTGGAGTGTAAATTCAAAGTTAAATCAGGTGCAGAAAGAGAAAGAAGCAGAAGGAAAGAAAGATTGGAGTAAGGGAAAGGAATAAAAGAGAAAAGAGACATAAGAAAAGAAGTGAAAAAAAATAAACCTTGGCATTTTAAAAATCTCCTAAAACAATTCACAGCCTGAAGGGATGAGACTCCATACACATAATTGTTTACTTTCTGGGCAAGAGATGTTGATTGGCATTCATTAACAATTATCTTACTGTTACAGAATACTGTAATTAACAGAGTTAACTCTCTCTAGAATCAGTGACAGGGTTGATAGACTATGAAAATTATGCTAAATAGAGCATTCTTCCTAAATTTATCTGGTACAATCTGAAGATTTAGGGAAATTTAAAATCACAGTATCTTTACAGCGCATGTGGCCCATCGAGTTTGCACTGGCTCTCTGAAAGAGCATTCCACCTAGTCCTACTCCCCTGCCTTATCACTGTAACCTTGCACGTTCTCTTTTTTTCGGGTAGCAGTCCAATTCCCTTTTGAATACCTCGATCAACCCTGCCTCCACCACCCTCTCAGGAAGGTTGTTCCAGACCCCAGCCACCCTCTAGGTGAAAGTTTTTTTTCCTCACATCACATTTACTCCTTTTGTCAATTATTTTGAATCAATGTCTTTCAAGAAAGCTAATGTATTGATGCACAAATAGATCATTGTGAAATAAAGATGATGTGAGGCAAATCTTTCCTGAACTGAAACCAGAATTGCACCACTTCCTGCAAAATGGTTAGTACCAAATAGTTTCTGGTTCAGAAGCAAGTTGTTTTCTCTTCTGAAAAGACAATCCAACACCAAAGGGATGGGAATATAATACTGTGAAGTACAAATGCTGTTTGTCTCTGAGGCTGCTGAACTGCTCAATGAAACATATACATAAATAACATTTCCCTTGAGCTAAGCTTCCAATGGTTGCTACTTGG
This sequence comes from Cetorhinus maximus, assembly GCF_964194155.1. Taxonomy (NCBI): domain Eukaryota; kingdom Metazoa; phylum Chordata; class Chondrichthyes; order Lamniformes; family Cetorhinidae; genus Cetorhinus; species Cetorhinus maximus. Next base: position 104,473,866 of record NC_135885.1, read on the forward strand.
CAGAAATCGAACGTGTGATTTAAGAGAACAAGACGTATTGCAATATTCTTTGTAGCTGATATCAAGGCTATCCTCATAGCTAGAAAGAGAAGTCTTGAGAAGTAAAAGAGGTTAAAATGGATCACCTGTGTTACAAATTGCATTTTTCAGGAAGTAAGGGATTTGTGGAAGAAATTTCAGTAAAAGTAAACCTGAAGGTATGTCAATCTGGAGTTTACATCCAGCTGGAAGATGCATCAGACTGGGTGGTGATATCAAACTGGATGTTGGAGCAGACTGGATTGCCTGTCAAACTGAAAGGTTATAACAAATTGGACAATGTAACAAACTGAGGAGTGCAGCAGACTGCAAAGAACATGAAACCGGGGTGTGTAAAACTAAGGGGTATATGAACAGGCTATTTACATTTGGGGGTTTATCAGGTTGAAGCAGAACTGAATCATTAAAGAAATTGTCTTTTTGACATGCTCAACAACATTCCCTATTACACTTGAAAGATATTCACGTGTCAAATTTGAGGTAAAAATTAGACAAAGGCAAAGGAAAAGGTACCATCTGCCAAGTACATCACAAAAGAAGCACTTATATTGAAAAACAAAATGTAAGCATTTGGCAGCTTCATTTTTCTACTGCACTGTTGAAGCAGTTTCAGTTGGGTAATTCCTTTCACACCATTCATAGGTGAGTAATGCACAGATATAATCTGAATTGAACTTTATTTAAATGGAAGCTCATTGGATTGTAAACTAATTAAGAAGAAAAAGGCAGATCTGTGTTCTGTGTTGTTTGAAGGATATAAGGATTTATTTATAGCTTTTTTTTTTCTATTATTCAGAATTTAAAAATTGCAGAATATATGATAAATGTTTAGCATTTGTGCTCCTAACATGGAACTATGATCTGAGATTTTGAATTTATGACCTAGCTGTAAAACTCTGCAGAATCTGCTGTGCTCTGCAGTTGAATTCCCACAAAGACACAAAACTGCACCAGGAACAAAATTAGTAAAATATACCCTTAATTGTCTAGGAATAAAATTAAATCTTGTCATAGGGAAAATTTTAGAAGCTGTTATTAAAGACATTACAGCAGGGCACTTAGATAAATTCAAGGTAATATGGCAGAGTCAACATGGCTTTGTGAGAGGGAAATCATGTTTAACCAATATATTGGAGTTCTTTGAAGAAATAACATATACTGTGATAAAGGGGAGCCGATGGATGTACTGTACTTAGATTTCCAGAAGGCATTTGTTAAGGTGCCACATCAAAGGTTATTGCGGAAAATAAAAGCTCAAGGTTAAGGGAATAACATATTGGCATGGATAGAAGATTGGCTAGCTAACAGGGAACAGAGAGTAGGCATAAATGTGTCATTTTATGGTTGGCAAGAAGTAACAAGTAGTGTGCCACAGGGATCAGTGCTGGGGCCTCAACTTTTTACAATTCATATAAATTACTTGGATGTAGGGACTGAAGGTGTGGTTGCCAAATTTGCTGATGACACAAAAATAAGTAGGAAAGTAAGCTGTGAAGAGGACAGAAGGAGGCTACAAAGGGATATAGATAGGTTAAATGAGTGGGTAAAGATCTGGTAAATGGAGCTTACTGTGGGAAAATGTCAAATTGAAGGATCTGGATGTCCTAGTGCATGATTCAAAAAAGGTTAGTATGTAGGTACAACAAGCAATTAGGAAAGTTAATAGAATGTTATCGTTTATTGCAAGGGGAATTGAATACAAAAGTAGGGAGGTTGCACTTCATTTGTACAGGGCATTGGTGAGACCACATCTTGAGAACTGTGTACAGTATTGACATCCTTATTTAAGGAAGGATGTAAATGCATTGGAAACAGTTCAAAGAAGGTTTACTAGACTAATACCTGGAATGGGTGGGTTGTCTTATGAGGAAAGGTTGGACAGGCTAGACTTGTATCGACTGGAGTTTTGTTTGGAGTTTAGAAGAGTAAGAGGCAACTTGATTGAAACATACAAGACCCTGAGGGGTCTTGACAGGGTGGATGTGGAAAGAACGTTTCCTCTTGTGAGAGAGCCTAGAACTGGTTTCACTGTTTAAAAATAAGAGGTCACCCACTTAAGACAGAGATAAGGAGATTTTTTTTCTCTCAGAGGGCCATGAGTCTTTGGAACTCTCTTCTTCAAAAGGCGGTGGAAGCAGAGTCTTTGAATATTTTTAAGACAGAGATCGATAGATTCTTGATAAGCAAGGGGGTGAAAGGTTACTGGAGATAGGCGGGAACGTGGAGTTGAGGTTACAATCAGATCAGCAGACCCGGCTCGAGGGGCCAAGTGGCCTACTCCTGCCCCTAATTCATATGTCTGTATGTTGTAGATTGCTGCAAAGAGCATTCAAAATTTTCAAATTCTTAGAGTGCCAATACAGATTGAAAATTCATGAACACTCTTGGAAAAAGCCATATGTACATGTCTGATACTTTGAAGAGTCCTCATCAAAAGCATAAAATGAAAATAGAAAGATTTTCAATTATATGCACTTTTCTTGCCCATACATCATCCTAAAGTGCAACACAGCCTATTAAGATAAGACATTTACTGGGTTAGAGAAAGGGTGGGAGAGTGGAACTAGGTAAATTGCACTTACAGAGAGATGTCTCAGAATCAATGGGCTGAATTGTCTCCTTCTGTGCTTTAACCATTCTACAATTCTACAATTCTACCTTTGAACTGTAGACGCTGTTGTAATGTAGGAAATATGGCTGCCAATTTACACACAAATAGCTCCACTAAACAACAATGCAGTAATGACCAGATAATGACCTTCCGGGAGCAGAGACAGCCAGACCTGTGTGGGACACCTCTACTCGGGCAATGGATAAATAGAGCGCGAGGCTCGGGGTCTTCACTCACCTTCCAGGAGTGGAAACAGCTGGACCACGAGGGACACCTCGGCAGCGGGCTGAGTTTGAGAAAAATATCCAGGAGTGACATCACAGGAAAATTGTAAGTTCATTGGTTGGTGAGAAGCTGCTGTTAGGGAGTGTGTTTAAATAGTTTAAAACTAGAAGAATGTATCATTTATAAAGGAGTAACTACTTGGATTTCAGTAAGGCGCACTAGCAATAGGGAAGTAAAGTTAAATCAAGTCAAAGTGAAATAAAGTAATAAAGTAAACCAAAGTAAGATAAAGTTAGCATAAGTGTAGTAAAGTTAAATTACTAGTAATTTATTCTACTCATTCCACATACTCTAAGTGTAATAAATAGTTTTTAGAGTTATGGGATGGCACATCAGCTTGGCCAAGTGGAGTGTACATCCTGCGGTATGTGTGAAGTCGAGGATGCATCTTGTGTCCCTGACAAACACATCTGTAGGAAGTGTCACCAGCTGCACAAGCTTGAGCTCCGGGTGTCGGAACTTGAGCGGTAACTGGAGTCACTGTTGCACATCCGCAAGGCAGAGGACTATGTGGATAGAATGTTTAGGGAGGTGGTCACACCGCAGGTATGAAACATACAGCCAGAGAGGGAATGGGTGACCGCCAAACAGTCTAAGGGAACCTGGCAGGCAGTGCAGGAGCTCTCTGAGTATATCCTTCTTGCTAATCGGTTTTCCATTTTGGATGCTGATGAGGGCGATGTTTCCTCAGGGGAGTGCAGCCAGAGCCAAGCCTGTGGCACCACGGGTTACTCAGCTGTACATGGGGGGAGGAAGAAGAATGGAAGGGCAATAGTTATAGGGGATTCCATAGTCAGGGGATCAGACAGGCGTTTCTGCGGCAGTAAATGTGACTCCAGGATGGTGTGTTGCCCCCCTGGTGCCAGGGTCAAGGATGTCACAAAGCGGCTGCAGGACATCCTTCAGGGGGAGGGAGATCAGCCAGAAGTCATGATCCACATTGATACCAATGACATAGGTAGGAAGAGGAATGAGGTCCTGAAAGCAGATTTTAGGGAATTAGGAAGGAAATTGAAAAGCAGGATATCAAGAGCAGCAATCTCAGGATTACTCCCAGTGCCATGTGCTAGTGAGCATAGGAATAGGAGGATTGATCAATTAAATAAATGGCTGGAGAACTGGTGTAGGAGGGAGGACATCAGGCTTCTGAGGCATTGGGACCGGCTGTGGGGCAGATGGGACCTGTACAAGTTGGACAGGTTACATCTTAACAGGACTGGGACCGATAAACTCGCGGAGAGATTTGTTAGTGGTGTTGGAGTGGGTTTAAACTAGCTTGTCAGGGGGATGGGAACCTGAGGGGTGGCCCAAATTGAAAGAAAGTAAAGTTGGTAGCAGGAAGTAGTACTGAAACTAGAAGGCAGGAGAAATAAAGCAGAGCATTGCGTATGCTTCGAATGTGAAATGATGTCAAAAAGACAAAATTAAGGGCAACCTACCTGAATGTGTGCAGCATTCGCAATAAGGTAGATGATCTAAAGGCCCAAATAGAGGTAAAAGGGTATGATATAATTGCCATTATGGAAACATGGCTGCATGGTGACCAAGACTGGGAACTAAATATTCAAGGATGTTCGATGTTTAGGAAGGGCAGACAATAGGGAAAGGAGTTGCACTGATAATAAGGGATGCGATCAGTGCATTAGTAAGGGAGGATCTCAGATTGGAAGAACAATGTATGGAATCTATTTCGGTGGAGCAAAGAAATAGCAAAGGGTAGCAGACATTGGTTGGGATTATTTACAGGCCACCAAACAGTAGCGGTAATGTGGGGCATGGTATTAATCAAGAGATGAGAGAAACATGTAGCATGGGCAATACAGTAATCATGGGTGACTTCAATCTGCATATAGACTGGGTAAACCAATTGAGCACTGATGCTGTGGAAGACGAGTTTCTGGAGTGTGTTACAGATGGTTTTCTAGAGCAGTATGTTGAGGAGCCGACTAGACGGCAGGCTATCTTAGATCTGGTATTATGTAATGAAAAAGGGCCACTTAATAATCTTGTTGTAAAATAACCTTTAGGGGCGAGTGACCACAATATGGTAGAATTTTACTTTATGTTTGAAAGTGAGGTAGTTCACTCTGAAGCAAGGGTATTAAACTTGAAGAAAGGAAGTTATGAAGGCATGAGGGGCAAATTGGCTGAGGTGGATTGGGAAAATACATTAAAAGGTATGGCTGTACATAGGCAATTCAAAGAACTATTACATAGCTTACAGCGCCTATACGTTCCTTCAAGGTTAAAAAAACCCCAAAAAGTCAGTCAACCGTGGCTAACAAAGGAAGTTAAGGATTTTATAAAGTTAAAAGAAAAGGCTTATAAAGTTGCCAGAAGTAGTAGTACACCTGAGGATTGGGAGGTTTTTAGAATACAGCAAAGGAAGACCAAGAAACTGGTAAAGAAAGGGAGAATAGCATATGAATGCAATCTAGCAAAAAACATAAAAAAGGACCGTGAAAGCTTCTAGAGGTATGTAAAAAGGAAGTGTTTGACTAAGCCAAATGTAGTTCCATTACAGGTAGGATCAGAAGAATTCATAATGGGGAAGGGAGAAATGGCAGAGAAGCTAAATGATTACTTTGTGTCTGTTTTCACTGAGGAAAATACGGGTAATTGCCCAGACTTAAGATCCAAGGAACTAGGAAGGATGAGGGGTTGAAGGAAATTAGTGTAAGTAAAAAGATTGTATTGATGAAATTAATGGCACTGAAAGTTGATAAGTCCTCAGGACCTGATATTCTGCATCTTGGAGTGCTGAAAGAGGTTGCTACATAGTGGGTGCATTGACGATCATTTTCCAAAACTCTATAGATTCTGGAATGGTTCCTGAAGATTGGAAGGTAGAAAATGTCACCCCACTATTTAAGAAGGGAGGGAGAGAGAAAACAGAGAACTACAGACCTGTTAGCCTTATAAGCAGTAGTAGGGAAAATGCTACAATCTATTATAAAGGATGTGATAAATAGATACTTGGATAATCATGATCTGATTGGGCATAGTCAGCACGGATTTACGAATGGGAAATCATGTTTGATAAGCATGTTGGAGTTTTTTGAGGATGTTATTAACAAAATTGATAAAGGAGAATCAATGGATGTGGTATGCCTGGATTTTCAGAAGGCTTTTGATAAAGTCCCCCATAGGAGGTTGATTAGCAAAACAAAAGCACATGGGATAAGAGGCAATATACTGACATGGATTAAGGATTGGCTAACAGGCAGAAAACAGAGAGTAGGAATAAATGGGTCATTCTCGCGTTGGCAGGCTGTGACTAGTGGGGTACTGCAAGGGTCAGCATTAGGCCCCAGCTGCTCACAAGATACATCAATGATTTGGATATGGGGGCCAACTGTAATATTTCTAAGTTCACAGATGATACAAAGCTAGGTGGGAATGTGTATTGTGAGGAAGATGTAAAGCAGCTACCGGAATATTTCGACAGGCTTAGTGAGTGGGCATGAACATGGCAGATAGAATATAATGTGGAAAAATGTGAGGTTATCCACTTTGGTAAAAGGAATAGATGTGCAGATGGTAAGAGATTAGAAAGTGTAGATGCCCAAAGGGATCTGGGTGTTCTTGTCCATAAGTCACTGAAAGCTAACATGCAGGTGCAGCAGGCAATTAGGAAGGCTAATGGAATGTTAGACTTTATCATAAGAGGATTTGAGTACAGGAGTAGCGAAATCTTGCTTCAATTGTATAGAAGCTTGGTTGGACCGCACCTAGCAAGCTGCATGCAGTTTTGATCTCCTTACCTCAGAAAGGATATTATTGCCATAGAGGGAGTGCAACAAAGGTTCACCAGACTTATTCCAGCGATGGCAGGACTGTCTTATGTAGAGAGATTGGGCAAATTTCACCTATATTCTCTAGAGTTTCGAAGAATGAGAGATAGATTTCATTGAAACCTACAAAACACTTAAAGGAATAGACAGGGTAGATGCAGGTAAGATGTTTCCCCTGGTTGGGGAGTCTAAAACCAGGGGACACAATTTCAAAATAAGGGGGAAGCCACTTAGGACTGAGATGAGGAGAAATTTCTTTACTCAGAGGGTTGTGAACCTTTGGAATTCTCTACCCCAGAGGGCTGTGAAAGCTCAGTTATTGAGTATGTTTAAGGCAGAGGTTGATAGATTTATGATTAACAATAATATAAAGGATTATGGGGAAAGTGTGGGTAAAAGGCATTGAAGTGTTCGATCAGCCATGATCGTATTAAATGACAGAGCAGGCTCATTGGGCTGAATGGCCTTTTCCTGGTCCTATGTTCCTAGATGATTTGTTTTTGTGATGTTGATTGAGGGATAGATATTGGTTAGGACACCGAGGATAACTCCCTACTCTTCGAAATAGTGCATGGGATCTTTTATGTCCACTTGAGAGGATAGATGGGGCCTTGGTTTAATATCTCATCCAAAAATATAGCACATACAACATAGCAACATTCCCTCAGTAATGCGTTGGTTCCCAATCTGGTGCTTCCGTGAGGAACAGCACTTGGAGGGGGAACTGGTCAGGAAACCACCAACCAGAGCCCTTGATTTCCTGTACAGTAATTTAAATGGGTAAAGCATTAAGGACTGGCTGTCCACAATTTACCAACAGGTGTCCACATAATGTTCAGTCATTGCCGAGAATGTCTGATTGGAGATTCATATAGTTGAAATTCCAAGATTTATCAACAAGTAATACACTGGAGTGCCATTCCAAACTGGGAACGCCTGTTTAGGGAAATCAGATGCTGTAGGACCCATTACCAACCTGCACCCTGTGTCAGCGCCATTCCTTACTGGGGAATCAGTCCCATTGTTACTGATGTTAAGCATGTAATATTGTTTAGTTTTGTTCTTTTGGCAATGAGTCTGTTTAAGATGAATGCCAAGAGTACATTGATGTGGACTTCTTCAACAATTTAAAATATTTTCAATCTTTTTTTGCATATTAAGTCTGTATCATGGGGAGGCAGTGGCACAGTGGTATTGTCACTGGACTGGTAATCCAGGAACTCAGGATAATACTCTGGGGACCCAGGTTCGAATCCCACCACAGCAGATGGTGGAATTTGAATTAAATAAAAAGCTGCAATTAAGTCTAATCATGACCATGAAACCATTGCTGATTGTTGTAAAAACCCGTCTGGTTCACTAATATCATTCAGGGAAGGAAATCTGCTGTCCTCACCTGGTCTGGCCTACATGTGACTCCAGACCCACAATAATGTGGTTGACTCTTAAATGCCCTCTGAACAAGGGCAATTAGGGATGGGCAATAAATGCTGGCCTAGCCAGTGACTTCCACATCCCGTGAACAAATAAAAAAAAAATATCATGGAACAGGTTTACAGCTCTCTTGTGGCATTGTTCACAGTGGATTGAAAATGATGCTGTTACAAGCAGGTGGAGGTGGGGAATAGATGCTGAAGATTGCTGGAAAATAAGTTCAAATATATTGCTGTTCCTTCACTGTCGCAGGATCAAAATCCTGGAACTCCCTCCCTAACCGCACTGTGTTTGTACCTACAACACATGGACCATAGCGATTCAAGAAGGCAGCTCACCACTGCCTTCTCAAAGGCAATTATGGATGGGCAATAAATGTTGGCCTGGCCAGTGATGCCCACATCCCATGAACGAATTAAAAAAAACACCTGGCATCGACCCAGGCATTGGAAACGTCAGCCCCTTTGGCCTGCAATATCCTTCTGATAACATAAAGGGATTTTCACTAAAATTTGAGACCAGTTCTACAGACTAATCAAACAACAACCTGACATAGTCATCCTCATGGAATCATACCTTGCAGACAATGTCCCAGACACTACCATCACCATCCCTGGATATGTCCTGTCCCACTGACAGGACAGACTTACCAGAGTCTGGCAGTATAGTGGTACACAGTCGGGAGGGTATTGCCCTGGAAGTCCTCAATATTGACTCCAGACTCCATGAATTCTCATAGTGTCAAGTCAAATATAGGCAAGGAAACCTCCTGCTGATTATCACCCGCCGCACACCAACCCACTCCCCCTTCCTCTCACCTCAGCCCTCTTCCATGTTCAACACTAAATGGAAGCAGCATTGAGGGTAGCAAGGGCACAAAATATATTCTGAGTGGGGAATTTCAATTGTCCATCAACAAGAGTGGCTCAGTAGCACCATTACTGACAAAGCTGGCCAAATCCTAAAGGACAAAGCTGCCAGGCTGGGCCTGCCGCAGGTGATAAGAGAACCAATAAGAGGAAAAAACCTACTTGAATTCATCCTCACCAATCTACATCTGGCAGATGCATCTGTCCATGACAGTATTGATAGGAGTGACCGCCACACAGCGCTTGTGGAGATGAAATCCATCTTCAACCACAATCTGTAACCTCATGGCCCAGCATATCCCCCACTCTACCATTACCATCAAGCTGGTGGATCAACCCTGGTTCACTGAAGAGTGCAAGCTGGCATGGCAGGAGCAGCAACAGGCATACCTAAAAATGGAGTGTCAACCTGGTTATGTTAAACACAGGACTACTTGCGTGCCAAACAGTGGAAGTGGCATGCTAAGACAGTGTTAAGCAATGCCATAACCAGTCGTGAAAGGTGGTGGACAATTAAACAACTCACTGGAGGAGGAGGCTCCACAAATAGCCCCATCCTCAATGGGGGAGCCCAGCACATCAGTGCAAAAGACAAGACTGAATCATTTGCAATTGGCTTCAGCCAGAAGTGCTGAGTCGATGATCTATCTCAGATTCCTTCTGAGGTCCCCAGCATCACAGATGCCAACCTTCGTAGAATTCAAATTACTCCACATGATATCAAGGAACAACTGAAGGCTCTGGATACTGCAAAGGCTATGGGCCCTAACAGCATTCTGGCAATAGTACTGAAGTCTTGTGCTCCAGAACTAGCTGCACCCTTGGCCAAGCTGTTCCAGTACAGCTACAACACTGGCATCTACCTGGCAATGTGGAAAATTGCATAGGTATATCCTGTCCACAAAGTGCAAGACAAATCTAACCCAGCCAATTATCGCCTCATCAGTCTGCTCTTGATCATCAGTAAAGTGATGGAAGGGGCCTTGGACAGTGCTATCAAGTAGCACTTATGCAGCAATAACCTGCTCACTGGTGTTCAGTTTGGGTTCCGCCAGGGCTACTCTGCTCCTGACCTCATTAGAGCCTTGATCCAAACAAGGATAGAAGAGTTGAGTTACAGGTGAGGTGAGAGTGACTGCCCTTGACATCAAGGCAGTATTTGACTGAGTGTGGCATCAAGGGGTCCTAGCAAAACAAGTCAATGGAAATCAGGGGGGAAACTCTTCAGATTTGAGTCATACCTAGCACAAAGGAAGATGGTTATGGTTGTTGAAAGTTAATCATCTCAGTTCCAGGACATTGATGCAGGAGTTCCTCAGGGTAATGTCCTAGGGCCCAACCATCTCCAGCTCCTTCATAAATGGCATTCCCTCCATCAAAAGGTCAGAAGTGATTGCTGATGATTGCACAATGTTCAGCAGCATTTGCAACTCCTCAGATGCTGAAGCAGTCCATGTGCAAATTCAGCAGGACCCTGGGCAACTATAAGGCTTGGGACGAAGAGTGGCAAGTAACATTTGCACCACAGAAATGCCAGGCAATGACCGTCTCCAACAAGGGAGAATCTAACCATCCTTGACATTCAATGGCATTACCATCAATGCATCCCCCACTATCTATACCCTAGAAATTATCATTGACCATAAAATGAACTGGGCTAGCCATATAAATACTGTGGCCACATGAACACATCAGAGGCTGGGAATTCTGCAGTGGATAATTCGTCTCCTCACTCCCCAAAACCTGTCCACCATCTACAAGGCACAAGTCAGGAGTGTGATGGAATACATTCCACTTGCCTGGATGAGTGCAGCTCAAACAACACTCAAGAAGCTTGTCACCATCCAGGACAAAGGACTGCTTGATTGGCAGTGGGGGGAGGCGGATGGGGTGGGTGGCAAGGCAACACCAACAAACTGAAGGAAATAGTCAAGCACATGCCGGTGTGGGGGTGGTGGAGGAGCGGGGCTGGGGGGGAGGAGCTGGTGAGGAAAGCAGTTGGAAAGGCTTGTCAAAAGTGACTATTCTTCCGCAGCTGAGACTGTGTGGCGGCCTAAGACTGCAGCAGAGTGATGCTACAATGAGGTTCATGTCGCGACCTGGCCTTTCGTGGAGAAAAAGATAGGCATTTTGAAAATAAGGTTCCGGTGCCTCGGCAGGTCCAGTGGAGCACTGCACAACAGTCCCCAGAGGGTGTAGCACATCATCATCACTTGCTCTGCGCTCCACAATGTGGCGCTGCAAAGTGTCGAGGACCTGGCTGAGGAGCAGATGGAAGGACGTCAAACAAGATGATGGTGATGAGGTCCTCGAAGGTGAGGATGATGGCAATGAGGCCAGTGCATTAGCAAGATGAGGCAGGTGCACTCAGGAGGCCCTCATAGGCGCAAGATCCGTGGAGGAGGATGACGACATGCAGTGAGGACAGTCCTGACAACCTCACCTTGCATCTGTGAACGTGGGTGGCTGATGGCAGTGCACGTACCCTCAGTGCTCAGGTTCATGTCATGGAGTCTCAGTGGAGGCCCTAATAGTCACTAGATTCCAGGAAGGTGATGATGACCTGCAGTGAGAACACTCCACAGATCTTCACATAGCCATGGAGAATGTCTGTCTCCTGTCTGGCTGAGGTCACCTCGCTTGCACTATGTGATCAAGGTCATATCATAGAAACGCAGCCATGCAACTTTAAATGCAACTGATTCTTTGTCAGCCTTCAGCACCTGACCCCTTCAAGAGCTGAAAAGATGGCAGGGGGGTGGCGGGGGGGGGTCAGTCCCACCTTAAAGGTGCTGAGAGCACACAGAGAGAATGATGGAACTATGTGACGTCTGCCCACGACATTCTAGCAGCAATGACAAGCGCCATCGAGGTGCAGGCATCACTAGTGTGTCCAGTGAGTGTGAGATCGGAGCATCACTTTGGTCTGAAGGCTGCACAAAGCACAGGGAAGAGGCCTTGGACTGAGACACCTGCCTTTATCTTGTGCAGGAACCAAGGTTTCACATCTGATTGACATGAACACTGCTCATCAGAACAAGGAGCCATAGGCAGGGAGACATTCTTGGGAGTTTATTTACAATAGTGAACATTAAGTACAAGTGATTAACACCCGTGCCCAGGCTGTGTAGCTACTCCTTAACTTTCCTAACTCTGCATTGGCACTCCCGGGACATCCACAGTGGAAGTGGAGGCAGCCTGCTGACTGCTGCGCCGTGTCTGTGATGACCTTGACAGGTGTCCTGTAGAGGGCCGAGACCTGGAGGGCACCAACCTCGTTTTGCGGCCCTGCTTTGTGGCAGTGGCACCCTCATCGACCTCTGGAGCTGAAGCTGCTAGGGTAACTGCAAGAGAGGATTCGGATGGACCAGACTGTCCCGAAGTCACCTGATTGAATTGCCCCAGGGTGTGCACATGCTGATCTTCCTCCCTTAGGGTGCCCGAGGCCTCCTAGCTGACTCCTGGAGGAGAAGGGGAAGCTGGAGTGAGATCAGGCTGGCCTGCACCCCTCTTGTGTTGACACTGTTGGAGGCCAACTATGGCATTAGAGATGGTGTTCTGCCTGCACAGCAGTGCAGGACCAACGCCATGAACCAAGGTCTCCATGGTGGCCGCCATCCCACCAGTGATGACCTCAGTGCATTGGCATGCCAACACTATCACCTCAGCCTGAATGCGGATGGACTCCTCCATTGTGCCTTGCAATTTGAGGAGTGCAGCGGACATCCCTTCCTGGTGTTCCCGAGCCTGCCTTTGCAGCTCCAGCAACTGTGACATGACTGAGTCCAGAGACTTGTCATCTGATTTCGACTCAGCCGATTTCTGGCCTCCAGCATTCCTCCAAGTGCCAGAAACCTGGGAAGTCCCTGCTGCTGCCTGCAGTGGATCAGACAGCATGATGTGCTCATTAGATTGTGACCCCGGGGTTAATGTAGAATCAGGTCCCACTGAGGTGTGTGTCTCTGCACTGGTGGAGAGTGTGAGTGAGCAGTGTGATGGGTCTTCAATTAGGGTGCGATCAGAATCTTTTTCCGAGGTGTCTTCGGATCTTGAGTCGAGGACTTGGGTTCTGGATCCCCTCATCTGCTTCCCAGATGTGCCTGTGAATGTAAGGACTGATAATTAGTGCATGGCAGGGGACTACGGAACAGGGGAACTGACTCACAGCATGGCCGTCTGATGAATGTTGCTGGATCCGCACTTGATTCTACACTGCCGACCTCACCGTCAACATGGGAACAGTCCGGATCATCACCAGACAGCTGGATGACTCTATTTTCAAAGTCTATGAATGTCTTGATGTTAGGCATTCCTCCACCAGTCTGTGACCTCTCCTTTTTGTTTTGTGTCAGCTTGTCCTACATGAATACAAATGGAGAGAGTGTAAGCAGGATGAGAAGGATGACTGGCATGTGTGGGTGTTGAGTGGTGCCATGGATGGGATGATCCGCAGGGCAGATGAAGGTGTGTGTGAGAGTTTGAATGGTGATGTCCCTTGAACTGGCAGTGTGCAAAATCCTGCTGATGTATGATGCATTTGTGTGTGTGTGAGTTGAGAATTCCCAGCAGAATGGAGATCATTCATCCTCTTTCAACACTGGGTGGTTGCCCTTTTTTGTAGGGTGTTGGCGCTGACCACTGCCACCACCGCCTCCCTTGCTGGATTGGTGACCTTGCTTGCTGGTCTTCACCCAAAGAGAAGGTAGAGGACTTCATGGCAGGCCTCCGCAGCGTCCAGTAGGTCCCCAAGGGAGGTGTCACTAAATTTGGGGGCGGCATTTTACCTCCCTTCGGCAGCCATGATTTGGCAGCAGCTTCCAGTGCTTTAGAGAGTGTTAGCTCTGTACAGGTGCACCTTTAAATATGGCGCCCAGATTACTGAAGGACTGAGGTGAATCGGATGCTGCCCCACCAGTGACCTGGCGTTTTTCCCGGGAATGCATTATTAATGAGGTGTGGCGCGCTGAGATGGGACAATGTGGTGCGAAAACCTGCCATTGCAGCCAACGGGTAAAATGTTCGTTTTCCCACCTGCTACTGCACTTGGTGCAAATCTGGGATGATTCCGCCCATAATTTTCTTTCCTTATCATATCCTGGAAAATCAACATCAGAATTAAACAACATCTTTGGTTCATCCATGTCCAACTGCATTAGCTATAACTAAAATAAAAATCACTTTCTGGTGCCTCAAAATGCAGGCCCCATTTAAAATCAAAGCTTTAACCAAGACTAGCCCTTTAACAGAAGTTCATAAACACATGATGGAATTCAGGGTTGTTGGGAACCTCTAAATTTATTGATGGACTGTAGGACATGAGCACATACCTAGGCTGCCACTTGAGTACAGAATTGAACAAGCACCGCATTATTGAAGGGGCACTCTTTAGGATAAGACTCCGAACCAAGGCCTCACCTGTCTGTCCAGATGGATGTTAAAGAAACTGTGGTGCCATTTAAAGAGTGTGGAGTTCTTCAAGTATCTTGGCCAACATTCAATTCCGAATAAACATCAAAAACAGAGGAACTGACTTTTTGCCTAATTTGTTCTTTGCAGGGGTGGGGAAGCAGGATTAGCTGCATTGCATTACAGAGAGTCAGCACAGGCACAATGGGCTGAATGGTCTCCTCTGTGTTGTGACCATTCTGTGATTCAATTCTAAGCTGTGGTGGACTTTCAAACATCCCAAAGAATTGATAAGTACGAGATAAATGTAAATGCAATATTCTGATATGCCACCTGAAACTTTGGACATATCAGCAGCAATTACACTTGAAAGAAAATAATTATGTAAGATTGTCAGTTATAGAATTTAGTATTGATTTTTAGTGAATTGACAAGATGTAACATGTATCTTACAACTCAAAGAGAATCTACATAATCATTAATCATCAGAAAGCTGGCTTACTGCTACGGGGAAGTTTTATTTACTTTGGGTTTGCAACCCCCAGCTACAAATCCCAGCAGTAAAACTGAAACTAGACTGTGACCATAAGTTGTGTCCATTTAGTTGTATCCCTTTTTGATTGCCAACTGCCGTTGTGTTTTCCATGTCCAGTTCACCGTAACTGAACTTGAAGAGATAAATGGAATGACATCCGCTACAAAGTAGGAATAGTTTTATTTATCAATAATATAAGCAAATATAGGCCTGGATTTTTGCTCCTGGGCCCGGAGTCCAGAGTGTGGACATTTCCCAGCTCCATAAAACTGACCTAGGAGAAAGTGCCCTGGAAGTTGGGGTTTTTGTTTCAGGGTGGTGGGGTTGCCTGGCAGTCAGGTCGAGTGACCCCAGAATGAGTGCAGAGACTGCTGAGTGCGGAAGTGAGCTGGGCGGAAGGCCATATGTGCAATGGCACTTCGTCAAAGATTTTTAAAAATTAAAATTAAAAATAGCCCTCCAGCCCTCATGCCTCGCCTCCCCTCACACCCACACACTCCCCATGCTCCACTTATGCCAACCTGTGTCTTTCTACCCACCCTCCATGGCCCCTCATACCCTCCAAGTCAATCTATGCGTCTCCACCCACCCCCATAACCCCTCATGCTCCCCATTTCAATCTATGCCTCTCCACTCAACCCTTTCTAATCTGCATGCCAACCTCTGCCCCTCCACCCACCTCCATGGTCCTTTATACTCTTCTGCCAACTTAGTGCCAACTCAAGTCAACCCTTGCCCCACCCACCACCCTTTGCCCTTACACCCGCCATGCCAGCTCACCCAGTATCCACCATGGGCAGACCTCAGGAGCCATGCTGAGATGAAATAAAATAATGTTCAAAGTATCAATTACAGACTCCTGTACATTAAAGAACTGTAAACGAAGCTGTGAACTTACAGCCCCGTCCCTGCTCCCCCTCTCCCCCCATTGTGACACTGTGATAATGACAGGCTGCGGAAACATTCAAGCAGTAATGATGCTATAATGGTAGTATTTAGGGTTATGTCAAGAAATATCTATTGAAACTGCAGCACATTTCTTTTCAACTCACAGGCACAGGCGGGCTTTTTTTTCAAAGTTTAAAGAGCAGGGGATTTAAATGACTTGTCAGCTGGACAGTTCCACAGGCTTTATATGCCCTTTGACAAGCATTTATATCAACTCTAAAAGTACATAACTCACATGCTGTGGTATAAGGCCCTTGCTCCAGAAAAAATGGGTCTGTCTGAACTCAGCAATGAATTAAACTGACCCTGCTGAGTTCAGGTTTCCCCCTTGTTTGAGTCACAGCTACCCTCCACAGTCCCCCGCCCCCACCCCCACCCCCACCCCACCCCCCGGTATCCTACCGGTGAAAATATAATCTGTTTGAAATGGGGGTGGGGCTTCCAGTTCTGGGTTCCTAGCACCATTGTGGATATGTCACGGGATCCCCATGACTGCAAAATCTAGGCATTATTTGGAAATATATATGTTGTGACTTTAATTGTTCAGTGAATGTTATTTTTGTGTGAAATATGTTCTGTTAATGGTTATCTCTATTTCAAACATCTGGTTTTATGTTGGTTAATTGTCAGCCTTGGCTCAGTGGTAGCGCTCTTGGCTTTGAGTTACAATGGATTCAAAGGACTTGAACACATACCTAGGCTGATCCTTCAGTGCAGCACTAAGCTAGTGCTGCTCTGTCAGAGGTGCCTCAGAAGTCTCTCTGGTGAGATGTAAACTGAGACTTAGCCTGCCCTCTCAAATGGATAGAGAAGATCCAATGCCATTTTTCAAAGAAGAGCAGGAGAGTTCTCCTTGTGTCCTTGCAATATTTATGCTTCAAGCAATATCACCTAAAAGAATATCTGGTCAGTTGTCTCATTGTTGTTTTGGGATCTTATTGTGTACTGGCACATTCAACTGCATTACAAGAATTAGAACATTTCAAAAGGACTTAATTTGGGATGAAACTTTTTGGGATGTCCAGACGTCAGAAAATGCACTATATAATGCAAGTTATTTATTTTGTATGTGCTTTATTCTTCATTCTCTTTCATTTTTGTTTGTTAGTTTTTATCCCCTGCCCTTCTGTAGCTTGTACTGCCATGGATAGACAGATATGAGTAAATGAAATGATATAATGTGGTGACTTCACATCTATCAGACCTGGGCTTGAAGTCAATCCAGACTAATGGGATAAAAGTTTTCTCTATCTACTGACTGTAGACTGTAAGTGCTTGGACCCCAGGTCTCTCTCAGTCAGAATCTCAAACCAGAATTTTCCTCATTTGTCACAAAATGAGATGGTTGGACTGAGAAGTAGTAAATCTCACATGCTGAAATAGAGAATAAGGTCTTCTGTAGTTTGAAAATTAAGGTACATTTTTAGGGTAGAGTGCAGGGAATTTCACTTTCATCCAAAGCCCATGTACTATCTGACCTCAGAGTGCTTGATACTAACACTGGAGGACTTAGTGGCAAAGTGTTATATGTTTAAACCTAACACCCATCACTTTGGAGAATGCATAATTCTAGAAGAAGAAAACACAACAAAAATGCACAAAGGTTGATGTGTCGGCAGACATATGATAAATCAGGAAAAACTCAGCAGGTCTGACAGCATCTGCGGAGAGGAACACAATTAACGTTTCGAATCCGAATGACTCTTCATTAGAACTAAGGAAAAATAGAAAAGAGGTGAAATATAAGCTGGTTTAAAGGGGTGGGTGGGGGGTGGGGGTGGGGGGGGGGGTGGTGGGACAGGTAGAGCTGGATAGAGGGCCAGTGATAGGTGGAGATTACCAAAAGATATCAGAGACAAAAGGACAAAGAGGTGTTGACGGTGGTGATATTAGCTAAGAAATGAGCTAATGGTGACATTAAGGGTAGAAAGCAGGACAACCAAGGTACAGATAGCCCTAGTGGGGGTGGGGTGGGGGGAAAGGAGTGAAATAGGCTAAAAGGTGGAGATAAAACAATGAATGGAAATACATTTAAAAATAATGGAAATAGGTGGGAAAAGAAAAATGTAGATAAATTATTGGAAAAAGGGGGATCGGAAAGGGGGTTTATAGCCTTAGTTTTGATGAAGAGTCATTCGGACTCGAAACATTAACTGTATCCCTCTCCGCAGATGCTGTCAGACCTGCTGAGTTTTTCCAGGTATTTTTGTTTTTGTTTTGGATTTCCAGCATCCGCAGTTTTTTGCTTTTATTTATATGATAAATCAGTTATGTTAGATGATGTAATGAGACTGATGAATTGTACATGATATGTTCTTGTTCAGTGTTGAATTTTCCATTAAATCTAGATGGACTGGAACTTCTTTTGAAGCAAAACATATTTGAGAGGCCCAACTTGTCAAAACGCAGTGTACATATTGTTTGCTTTATTTTGTCTTCCTCTTCTAAGTTTTAATTTAGTGTGTGTGTGAATTTGTGCTCAGAGGTGAGGGAAATTGTTGCTTTGAAATGAGACTTTCCCAATGTTTGTACCTGTGTCAACATTAAGCTCATCATCTAATTTGGGCAGATGAAGATAAAGTTCCTTTTCAATACTTACAGATTTCCTCTTTGTGCTGCAAATCTGTAGATAAATATTTTATAACACTTATGATTTGCTACATCTAATACACAAGGGGATCTATCCTCAATTTGACGTAACATTAATCTCAAAAGGGCACCTTTAGTTATAGAAACTTTGCTCAACATTCATACATATAAACACAGATATGAAGGAAAACTTGATACATGACTTTAATGCAGAAAAACAACCCTCGTAGGGAATAAAGTTTAGGAGATTTGAGGAAGGGTGAGCAAAGGTTTGGTCAAAAAGTTAGATTTTAAGGAAGGTCTTAAAAGTTAAGAAAGGATGTGGAAAGCGAGAATGTTTTAGGAA
Organism: Cetorhinus maximus; assembly: GCF_964194155.1. NCBI lineage: Eukaryota > Metazoa > Chordata > Chondrichthyes > Lamniformes > Cetorhinidae > Cetorhinus > Cetorhinus maximus. The sequence goes on from NC_135885.1 coordinate 104,492,722, forward strand.
GATAATTCCAAAACATGGGGCTTAGAGGGCTGAAGGCACAGTTGTCACTTGTGGTATGAGGAGATGTGGGGAAGTGGGAGGGGTGGGGGTAGGGCATGTGGACCAGAGGCTGGACAAGCAGGAAATGTGAAGCAGGTTCAAAGACACTGTTGTGAGGTTCGGTGTCTCTTCCACCAAGATAATAATCCTGATATTTATCTATGTAAAATGGTATAAGGAGGATTCTGCAATCTGGTGTTCTGAGGGGAGTAGCAATTTGTGAGTACATCCCAGGAAATCCCTGCAACAGAAGTGCATTATTTTATTTAAAATTAGTGGCCTAAAAACCATGGCCTGCCACAATTTTTTTTGAGACATACTGCTTGCTGTCACCAGATCACAGAGTTCACAGGGAATCACTGGAGGGGGTGCAGAGGAGATTCACCAGGATGTTGCCTGGGATGAAACATTTAAGTTATGAAGAGAGGTTGGATAGACTTGGGTTGTTTTCGTTGGAGCAGAGAAGACTGAGGGGCGACCTGATCGAGGTGTACAAGATTATGAGGGGCATGGACAGGGTGGATAGGGAGCAGCTGTTCCCCCTAGTTGAAGGGTCAGTCAAAAGGGGACATAATTTCAAGGTGAGGGGCAGGAGGTTTAGTGGGGATGTGAGGAAAAACCTTTTTACCCAGAGGGTGGTGACAGTCTGGAATGCGCTGCCTGGGAGGGTGGTGGAGGCGGGTTGCATCACATCCTTTAAAAAGTACCTGGATGGGCACTTGGTACTTCATAACATTCAAGGCTATGGGCCAAGTGCTGGTAAATGGGATTAGGTAGGTAGGTCAGGTGTTTCTCACGTGTCGGTGCAGACTCGATGAGCCGAAGGGCCTCTTCTGCACTGTGTGATTCTATGATTCTGTGAATCACAGTTGTTATAGTGCAGAAGGCGGTCATTCGGCCCACCGTGTCTGCACCAGGTCTCTGAATGAGCATCATGACTTGTGCCATTCTTGTGCCTTTTCCCTGTAACCCTGTCCTTTGTCCCTATTTAAATAATCATGTAATGCCCTCTTGAATGCCTTGATTCTAGGCAATGCATTCCAGACACAAATGACTCGCTGTGTGAAAAAGTTTTTTCTCACAATGCATTTGCTTCTTTTGCAAATCATTTCAAATCTGTGCCCTCTCATTCTCAATCCTTTTATGAGCAGGAACAGTTTCTCCCTACCTACTCTGTCCAGCCCCATCATGATTTTGAACACGCTTATCAAATCTCCTTTTAGACTGCTCATCCCAAGGAGAACAGTTCCAACTTCTCCAATCTATCTTCGTAACTGAAGTTTCTCATCCCTGGAACTATTTTTGTAAACCTCTTCTGCACTCTCTCCAATGTTTTTACATCTTTCATAAAGTGTGGCACGCAGAACTGTAAACCATACACGATATTCCAGCTGAACTTTGTCTAGTGTCCTATACAAGTTCAGCATAACCTCCTTGTTCTTGTACTCTATGCCTCTATTAATAAAGCCTAGGATACTGTATGCTTTATTAGCTGCTCTCTCCACCTGTCCTGCCACCTTTAATGACTTATGCACCAGATCCTTCTGCTTCTGCACCCCTGTAAGAATTTTACCCCTAATTTTATTATATCTCTCCATGTTCTTCCAACCAAAATGAATCTACTTTACAGCTACTTTTAGGTAAATCTGCGTCAGAGCATTCAAGAAGGAAATAGGGAGAGTACAGGGCCAACATATTCCAGTAAAGACAAAGGATGGGACCAATAAATCCGGGGAACCCTGTATGTGGAAGGATACACAGGATCGGATAAAGAGAAAAAGAGAAGCTTATTGCAGATACCGAGGGCTCAAAAAAGCAAAAGCCCCAGAGGAGTATAGAATGTGTAGTGGGGAACTTAAAAAGGAAATTAGGTGGGCAAAAAGGGGGCATGAGAAAACATTGGCAGGTAAAATAAAGGAAAATCCAAAGTTATTTTACAAGTACATTAAGAGTAAAAAGGTAACTAGGGAAAGAGTAGGGCCCATTAAGGACCATAGTGGTAATTTGTGTGTGGAGCCGAAAGGGATCTAAATGAATATTTTGTGTCAGTGTTCACAAGTGAGAGGGATGATGTGGAAATCAGGCAGAAGGACTGTGATATAATTAAAGAAATTAGCATAGAAAGGGAGGAGGTTCTAAGTGGTCTGGCAGGCTTAAAAGTCGATAAATCTCCACGCCCAGATGAAATGTATCCCAGGCTGTTGAGTGAGGCAGGGGAGGAGATAGCAGGGGCACTGGCAATAATTTTCAATACCTCTCTGGCCACAAGAGAGGTGCCAGAGGACTGGAGGACAGCCAATGTGGTACCGTTATTCAAGAAGGGAGGAAAGGATAAATCAGGGAACTACAGGCCAGTCAGTCTAACCTCAGTGGTGGGGAAACTATTGGAAGCAATTCTGAGGGACAGAATTAATCGACACTTGGAGGAGCAGGGATTAATCAAGGACAGTCAGCATGGTTTTGTTAAGGGGAGGTCACGTCTGACCAACTTGATTAAATTTTTCGAAGAGATGACCAGGTGTGCAGATGAGGGCAATGCATTTGACGTAGTCTACTTGGACTTCATCAAGGCTTTTGATAAGGTCCCACATGGGAGACTGATAACAAAGGTAAGAGCCCATGGGATCCAAGGCAATTTGGCAAATTGGATCCAGAATTGGCTGAGTGGCAGGAAACAGAAGGTGATGGTCGAGGGGTGTTTTTGTGACTGGATGCCTGTGTCCAGTGGGGTTCCACAGGGATTGGTGTTGGGTCCCTTGCTGCTTGTGGCATATATAAACGATTTAGACTTGAATGTAGGAGTAAGTTCGCAGATGACATGAAAATTAGTGGGGTGGAATAGTGAGTAGGATAGCCTTAGATTACAGGAGGATATCGACGGGCTGGTCAGATGGGCTGATCAGCGGCAAATGGAATTTAATCCGGATAAATGTGAGGTGATGCACTTGGGCAGGACAAGCAGGGCACGGGAATACACGATGAATGGTAGGACCCTGGGAAGTACCGAGGATCAGAGGGACCTCGGCGTACATGTCCACCGGTCCCTTAAGGTAGCAGGAAAGGTAGATAATGTGGTTAAAAAGGCATATGGGATCCTTGCCTTTATTAGCCGAGGCATAGAATATAAGAGCAGGGAGGTTATGCTGGAACTGTATAAAACGCTGGTTAGGCCACAGCTAGATTATTGCATGCCGTTCTGGAATCCACATTATAGGAAGGATGTGATTGCACTAGAGAGAGTGCAGAGGAGATTTACCAGGATGTTGCCTGGGCTGGAGAGTTTTAGTTATGAGGAGAGATTGGATAGACTGGGGTTATTTTCCCTGGAGCAGAGGAGATTGAGTGGGGACATGATTGAGTTGTATAAAATTATGAGGGGTACAGATAGGGTAGATAGGAAGGAACTTTTCCCCTTGGTGGAGGGATCAATATCCAGGGGGTATAGATTTAAGGTAAAGCATAGGAGGTTTAGAGGGGATGTGAGGAAGAATTTTTTCACCCAGAGGGTGGTGGGAATCTGGAACTCACTGCCTGAAAGGGTTGTAGAGGCAGAAATCCTCATAACATTTAAGAAGTATTTGGATGTGCACTTGCGATGCCATGGCATACAAGGCTATGGGCCTATTGCTGTAAAATGGGACTAGAATAGTTAGGTACTTGTTTGACCAGCGCAGATTCGATGGGCCAAATGGCCTTTTTCTGTCCTGAAGACCTCTATGACTTTATGACTATGAAGCACCTCACATTTCTCCACATTGAACTTCATCTGCCACCTGTCTGCTTACTCCACCACTTGTCTATGTTCTTTTGAAGTTCTACACTGCCCTCTTCACAGTTTACAATGCTTCCAAGTTCTGTATCATCCACAAAATTTGAAATTGTTCCCTGCACACCAAGATACAGATGATTAATATATATCTGGAAAAAGGGTGAAAAAAAACGACACCTGGGGAACTCCACTACAAACCTTCCTCCAGCCCAAAAAATATCCACTAACCATTACTCGCTGTTTCCTATTGCTCAACCAATTTTGTATCCGTGTGGCTACTCTCCCTCTTATTCCATGAGCTACTACTTTCCTCACAAGTCTGTTGTGTGGCACTGTATCGAATGCCTTTTGGAAGTCCATGTACACCACATCAAAAGCATTACCCTCATCAACCCCACTGTTACCTCTTCAAAGAACTCTAGCAGGTTAATTAAACATGATTTTCCATTAAGAAATCCATGCTGGCTCTTCTTAATCAACCCAGATTTTTCCATGTGACTATTTATTCTATCCAGAATAATTGTTTCTAGAAGCTTCCCTATCACCAAAGTTAAACTGAGTTAGTAATTGCTGGGCTTATCCTTGTTATGACCAGGATGGGAGCAGTGCGCATATGACCTAGCCCCACTACTCCACAGTTTAATTTTCTCACAAAAATAGCCAATCGTCTATTTCCCTCACTGGTGTCCAGAATAAAAGAGTCTTCAACCAGGCTTCTTTCAATAAACTCAGAATGATTGTTTATTATAAAACGAAACTTCTTTTTAACAAGTTGCAAGTGCTCGTTAACACACAATTGTAATCGGGAAGTATAACTATCTATCTTTCTTGAAGAATTCTCCCAGCACACACACAGCACACACACAGACAAACAAGGGACAAACAGATAGAATCTCTCTACAGAGATAAGCTTTAGAGGATGGACATTATAAAATAAAGGATAAATTTTGCAGCTTCTCAACACTGTCGACCTTGAGTTCTCTCATCCGAAGACAAGCCGCTGGTCCAGATGGACATCTAAAAACAGGTCCAAATGCAGATCAGTTACACTCAGATGAGGGTTCTCTGGCTATGGGTTGACAGCCACACACAATTCCAGGGAAGGTAGTGAGAGAGAGAGAGCCAGTTAGAATAGCCTTCCTTCCTCAACAAGACTACCTTCAAAACCAGCAGATTCACAACTTAAGTTTTATTTTTCTCTCTCCCATGTGATTTCCAGCAAGCTGCCAACCTTTGCCTTTACAGTTTTTTTTCTCCCATCTGTTAAAGCGATTGCTGTCCAAAACAAACAACCAGATCTTCCTCAAGTGCTATAAAGGTCAGGTGATTTCTTGGAAGAGGCCTTCTTGTTGACAGTTCCAAGGTGAACATACGACCTTTTTTAAAAAATCCCAAGTTAGCATCTAAATGAACAGATAATGCCATGCCCTTCCATTTTGTAAAAGAAAAAAATTCAGTTTTTAGAGGTATGATTCTAACAACCTTTTTTGAACAACAGTGTAATGTTTATAATTCTCCAGTCCTCTGGCACCTCTCCTGGGTCTAGGGAAGACTGAAATATTATTATGGCCAGTGCCCCTGCAATTTCCACTCTCACTTCCTTCAATGTCCTTGGTTGAATCTCATTCGGTCCCAGTGCCTTGTTAACTTTAAGTACTGACAGTTTATCCAATACTTCCTCCTTATCAATTTTGAATCCTTCTAGTGACAGAGTTTCCTCCTCTGTCACCGTGGCCTGGGTAGCATCTGCTTCCTTGGTAAAGATAAATGTAAAGTATTCATTTAACATCTCAGCCATGCCCCCTGCCTCCATGTGTAAATCCTCATTTTGGTGCCTAATCAGCCCTACTCCTTCTTTTACCATCCTCTTACTATTTATGTGCCTATAGAAGACTTGGGGATTCGCCTTTATGTCTTTTCTCATAATCCCTCTTCATCTCTCGTATTTGCTTCTTCAACTCTCCTCTTAACCTTCTGTATTCTGCTTGGTTCTCAATTGTATTTTCTACCTGACAGCTGTCATAAGCACACTTTTTCTTCTTTATCTTAATTTCTATCTCCTTTTTCATCCAGGGAGCTCTGGATTTGTTTGCCCTACCTTTCCCTTTTGAAGGAATATACCTTGATTGTGCCTGAACCATTTCTTCTTTGAAGGTAGCCCATTGTGCAGCCACAGTTTTTCCCACCATCCTTTGGCTCCAGTCTATCCGGCCTAGCTCTGTTCTTGCCCCATTGAAGTCGGCTCCAAGTTGATTATTCTTACCCTGGGCTTCCCATTGTCCTTTTCTACTGCCATCCTAATCCTTATGATTACTGTCTTCTAAATGTTCCCCCACTGACCCTTGATCTACTTTTCCTACCTCATTTCCAAGAACCAGGTCCAACAGTACCTCCTTTTTTGTTGGACTGGACATATACTGCTGTAGAAAATTCTCCTGAACACAGTCTAGGACCTCTTGCCCCTCTCTGCCCTTTATGTTACCGCTGTCCCAGTCTATATTTGGGTAATTAAAGTCACCCATTATAATTACACTATAACGTTTGCACCTCTATATAATTTCCTTGCAGATTTGTTCCTCTACATCCTCCCCACTGTTTGGTGACCTATAGAATACACCAAACAATTAATTGCACCCTTTTTGTTCTTTAGCTCTAGCCAAATTGATTCTGCCCTTGAACCCTCTAGCACCTGTTCTGCAAATCTCTCCTTAACCCATACAACCACCCCTCCTTCTTTTTACCTGCCCTATCTTTTGTGAACACCTTGTACCCAGGAATATTTAACACCCAGTCCTGCCCTTCCTTGAGCCAGGTCTCTGTTATCACCACAGTATCATAAATCCACATGGCAATCTGTGCCTTTAACTCACCAATCTTATTAACTATACTCCGTGCATTCACATACATGCAGTATAACCCTGATTTAGACTTCATTACTTTCTCCCTTACTACGACTCTGCCTATTAACTAACTATTCTCTATTCTAGGGCTATCTGTCTGTCCCAGTATTTTGTGCACCTTGGTTTGACTATATAATATTCTCTCCTGGTTCCCACACCCTTGCTGAGTTAGTTTAAAGCCCCCCAACAGCACTAGCAAAATGCCCTGCAAGGAACTCTGTCCCGACTCTGTTCAGGTGCAAGCCGTCCGGCTTCTTCAGGTGCCATCTCTCCCAGAGCCATTTCCAGTGTCCCAGGATTCTAAAGTCCTCCCTCTTGCACCATCTTTCCAGCCACGTATTAGTCTGCCTTATCCTCCTAGTTCTGTACTCAGTTGTACCGGAGATTACTACTTTTGAGGTCCTGCTTGCTAATTTTCTAACTAGCTACCTAAATTCTGTCTACAGGACCATATCCCCCTTCCTACTACCTAAGTCATTAGTACCAACGTGGACCACGACCTCTGGCTGTTCACTGTCCCCCAGAAGAATGTCCTGTAGCCACTTGGTGACATCCTTGACCCTGGCACCAGAGAGGCAACATATCATCCCAGAGTCAAGTCTATGGCCGCAGAAACACCTGTCTGATCCCCTGACTAATGAATCCCCCATTACTATTGCTCTTCCTTTCTTATTCTTCCCATCCTGTACAGCCGAGCCACTTGTGGTGCCACAAACTTGGCTCAGGCTGCACTCCTCTGAGGAACCAACATTCTCACCAATATCCAACATGGAAAACTGATTAGTCACCAGGACCCCAGGGGTCTCCAACACTACCTGCCTGGTTCTCTTGGACTGCCTGATGGTCACCCATTCACTTCCTGCCTCCATAATTCTAACCAGATGTAACCACATCTCCAAAACCCAGACCAAATGTTTCTGCAGCTGGTAGCATTTCCTGCAGTCACCTAGTTCACCAATAGTGTCCACCACTTCCCACAAATTACAGGTCATGCATTCCACACGACTGAGCTGCCCCACCATATCTTAACTTTACTTCCCTTATGTTAACTTTATTTTAGTTGGATTTGTTTATGTTACTTTACGTTACGAGGCCTGACTTCCCATTATTCCTAGTATTTCTTATTCAAATCCAAGTAGCTGCTTCTTTAAAAATAATATGTTTTTCTAACTTACAGCTATTTAAAGACACTCCCTATCAGCAGTTTCTTACCAACCAATGATCTTACGGTTTTCCTCTGATGTCACTGTTCAATTTTTTTTTTCAAGCTCAGCTCCAAAGGTGAGGTTTACACCCAAGTCCGTTCCTGCGCAGCTGCTCCTGTTCCCAACTTAGAATAATAACTCATTTCTTGCTATCTTGACTCCATTCTCTCTCCCCTTGTCCAGTCTCTTCCCACCTACATCCGCGATTCCTCTGACACCCTACATCATATCAACAATATCCAGTTCCCTGGCCCCAACCGCCTCCTCTTCACCATGGACGTCCAATCCCTCTACACCTCCATCCCCCACCGGGATGGCCTGAGGACTCTCTGCTTCTTCCTCGAACAGAGGCCCGAACAATCCCCATCCACCACTACTCTCCTCCATCTGGCTGAACTTGTTTTCTCACTGAACAATTTCTCCTTAAACTCCTCTCACTTCCTCCAAATAAAAGGTGTGGCTATGGGTACCCGCATGGGCCCCAGTTATGCCTGTCTCTTTATGGGGTATGTGGAACATTCCGTGTTCCAGTCCAACTCCGCCGCCCCCCCCCACCCCCCCTAACAATTCTTTCTCCAGTACATCGATAGCTGCTTTGGTGCTGCTTCATGCTCTCGCCTGGACCTGGAAACATTTATTAATTTTACTTCCAATTTCCACCCCTCAATCATTTTCACATGGTTCATCTCTGACACTTCCCTTCCCTTCCTTGACCTCTCTGTCTCAATTTCTGGTGATAGACTGTCCACCAATATTCATTACAAGCCTACCGACTCCCACAGCTACCTCGACTACAGCTCCTCACACCCCGCTTCCTGTAAGGACTCCATCCCATTCTCTCAGTTCCTTCGCCTCCATCGCATCTGTTCTGATGATGCTACCTTCAAAAACAGTTCCTCTGACATGTCTTCCTTCTTCCTTAACCGAGGTTTTCCACCCACGGTGGTTGACAGGGCCCTCAACCGTGTCCGGCCCATCTCCCGCGCATTTGCCCTCACACCTTCCTCTCCCTCCCGGAACCATGATAGGGGCCCCCTTTTCCTCACTTATCACCCCACCAGCTTCCGCATCCAAAGGATCATCCTCTGCCATTTCCGCCAACTCCAGCATGATGCCACCACCAAACACAACTTCCCTTCACCCACCCTGGCGGCATTCCACAAGGATCGTTCCCTCCGGGACACCCTAGTCCACTCCCCCATCACTGCCTACACCTCAACCCCCTCCCATGGCACCTTCCCATGCAACTGCAGAAGGTGCAACACCTGCCCCTTTACTTCCCCTCTTCTCACCGTCCAAGAGCCTAAACACTCCTTTCAAGTGAAGCAGCATTTCACTTGCACTTCCCTCAATTTAGTCTACTGCATTCGCTGCTCCCAATGCGGTTCCCTCTACATCGGAGAGGCCAAACGCAGACTGGGTGATCGCTTTGCGGAACACCTTCGGTCTGTCCGCAAGCATGACCCAGTCCTCCCTGTCACTTGCCATTTCAACACTCCACCCTGCTCTCATAACCACATGTCTGCCCTTGGCCTGCTGCAATGTTCCAGTGAAGCTCAATGCAAACTGAAGGATCAGCACCTCATCTTTCGATTAGGCACTTTACAGCCTTCCGGACTGAATATTGAGTTCAACAACTTGAGATCATGAACTCTCTCCTCCATCCTCACCCCCTTTCCGATCCCTCTTTTTCCAATAATTTATATATAATTTTCTTTTCCCACCTATTTCCATTATTTTTAAACGTATTTCCATCCATTGTTTTATCTCTACCTTTTAGCCTATTTCGATCCCTTCCCCCCACCCCACCCCACTAGGGCTATCTGTACCTTGGTTGTCCTGCTTTCTACCCTTAATGTCACCATTAGCACATTTCTTAGCTAATATCACCACCGTCAACACCTCTTTGTCCTTTTGTCTATGACATATTTTGGCAACCTCCACCTATCACTGGCCCTCTATCCAGCTCTACCTGACCCCCCAACAACACCCCACCACCCCCCCCACACCCCCCCTTAAACCAGCTTATATTTCACCTCTTTTCTATTTTTCCTTAGTTCTGATGAAGAGTCATTCAGACTCAAAACGTTAACTGTGTTCCTCTTCGCAGATACTGTCAGACCTGCTCAGTTTTTCCAGGTATTTTTGTTTTTGTTTTGGATTTCCAGCATCCACAATTTTTTGCTTTTATCTTAGAATAATAATTGCTAGGTACACCACACCTCATTCTCCTGTGCACCGAATTCCCATGTGAGCTGAATTCGCTACTCAGTCAGTCTCTGCCTCATTCCGGCGTAATCGCCTGTCTCCTCGCATGCCCCTTACTGACTGATCATGGATTTCTTTCTTCTGTACCTCATTTAACACTGCGTTCACCCACTCTAATTTACACTTACTTCTCAGTCCTCACACTATGACTCTTCAAGCAGATATAATGAAGGTTGTCCTGTTCCACTTGTCCTGTTGTTCCAGGTGACTTGTTTCCCTTGCTGCACCATTATCAGCTCCCACTTTCAGCAACTTAGTGGGAAAACATGTTTTCGAGCTGCAGGGGCAAATCTAATTAAGAGCAGACATCAGAAGATATCCTGCTGCAGCAAAATCAAAACTCATACTTCCAAAACAACCAACAAAATAAGGAACAATGCTCAAGAATTTGGCTGCAGAATTTAAGAGTAACTTATTTTGTTGCATAATAGGGGGAATTTGGGCAGTGCAGGGCAAATAGAAGATATGCACTCTTGGTTGGCAAAACTCCAAGCTGGGGAGTGAAATCAAAAAACATGCCCTATAATTTGAAGATTCACTAAAAATGAAATGCAGTATTTGGTGCTAACAATATCAGCAGAAAATTTTTCATTAACATTTCCTTCCTTATTTAAAAAAAATATTCCTGACATCTGACTGATTTATAACAAAACCAAAAGTACGATATGACATGTCTTCTTAATATTCATTTTTTGAAATTTGTATGCTAGATTTTCTTGTCACTGGATTATCTTTCCAGCTACACCAAGCTTCAGTGCACATTGTTATGCATGAATTCTCACCTGCAAATGTTGTAATTCTAATGATTTTTATCTTGTCACTGATCTTATTCAACGCTATTGTCACACCTGCGTGGCTGGTTAACCAAATTATCCAGAAGCAATTTCATTAGGCTGCCTGTAACAAAATTCCATACAGATGTTATCACAGCAGCAACCATAAAATGTTCTTCAGTTTAAAACACTGTGCAACAGCATCACAGTTTCTTTGCAGTGCAGAAGGAGACCATTCGGCCCATCGGGTCTGCACTGGCTCTCTGAAAGAGCATTCCACCTAATCCCACTCTGCTGCCTTATCCCCGTAACCTAGCACATTCTCTCTTTTCAGGTAGCAATCCAATTCCCTTTTGAATACTTTGATTGAACCTACCTCTACTACCCTTCCAGGAAGTTTGTTCCAGACTCCAACCGCCTTCTGGGTGAAAAAACTTTTCCTCACATTACATTTGCTCCTTTTGCCAATTTTGTTAGTAGTTCTTGATGCTCTCTTGAGTAGAAACAGTTTCTCACTATTTACCCTGTCCATACCCCTCAGGACCTTGAATACCTCTATCAAGTCCCATTCAGCCTTCTTTCCTCCAATGAAAAGAGTCCCAACCTCTCCAATCTATCCTCATAGCTACAATTCTTCATCCCAGGAATCATTCTTGTGAATCTCCTCTTTACTCTCTCCAATGCCTTCACATCCTTCCTCAAGTATGGCACCCAGAACTGGACGCAGTACTCCAGATTAGGCCTAACTCGTGTCCTATACAAGTTCAACATGATCTCCTTACTCTTGTACTCAGTGCCCCTATTAATAAAGCCTAAGATACTATATGCTTTAACTGCTCTCTCAACATCTGCCCTGCCATCTTCAATGACCAATGTATGTATACACCAAGGTCCCTCTGTTCCTGTACCTCATTTAGAGGCTCTCCCTTTATTTTATACTGTCTCACCATATTTTTTCTGCCAAAATGAATCACCTCACACTTTTGTGCATTGAACATCATCTGCCACATGTCTGCTCAATCCACCAACATGTCAATGTCCTTTCGAAGTTCAAGACTATCTCCATCACAGTTGACAACATTTCGAATCTTCGTATCATCTGCACATTTTGAAATCATGCCCTGCGCACTACAGTCTAGGTCAATAATATATATCAGGAAGAGCAAGGGTCCCAATACTGACTCCTGGTGAACTCTGCTACAAACCTTCCTCCAGTCTGAAAAACAACCATTTATCACTATTCTCTGTTTCCTGTCACCCAGCCAATTTCTTATCCAAGTGCCACTTTCCCTTTAATTCCATGACCTAGAATTTTGTTCACAAATCTGTTGTATGGCAGTGTATCAAATGCCTTTTGAAAATCCATATGCACCACATCAACAGTGTTTCCTTTATCAACCTTCTCTGTTACCTCCTCAAAAAAACTCCAGCAAGTTAGTTAAACATGGCTTTACCTTGATGAATCCATGCTGGCTTTCCCTTAATTATCCTGCACTTATCTAAGCGATTATTGATTTTATCCTGTTTGATAATTTCCAGAAGTTTCCCTCTGAGGTCGAACTGAGTGGCCCGTAGTTGCCAGCTTCATCCTTGCACCCCTTTTTGAACAAGGATGTAACATCCACAGTTCTCCAGTCCTCTGGCACCTCCCCTGTGTCTAAGGAAGACTGGAAGATTATCATTAGTGCCTCTGTAATTTCCACTCTCACTTCCCTCAGTACCCTCGGATGCATTTCATCCGGTCCTGGTACCATATCTATTTTAAGTAAAGATAGCCTTTCCAACACCTCCGTCCTCTCGATTGTAAGCTCTTCTAGTGTACCAGGTACCTCCTCTCTCACCTTGGCCTGGGTAGCAAGTTCTTCCTTTGCAAAGACAGATGTAAAGTACTCATTCAACACCTCTACTAATTCTCCAGCCTTCACATGCAAGTGCTCTCTTTTGTCCCTAATCGGCCCTACTCTTTCTTTTACCACCCTTTTATTATTTACATGCTGATAGAAGACCTTGGGGTTCCCTTTTATGTTTGCCTCCAGCCTCTTTTCATGCCTTCTCCTTGCTTTTCTTATTAGTTTCTTCATTTCCCCTCTGGTCCTATATTCAGCCGAATTCTCCATTGTATTTTCTACCTGACATCTGTCATGTGGCACACTTCTTCCTTTTCATCTTTACCTCTTTCTCTCTCATCATCCAGGGCACTCTGGATTTATTTGTCTTACCTTTCTCCTTCAAGGGAATATACCTTGACATTGCCTGCAATACCTTTTCTTTGAAGGTGACCCATTGTTCAGCTACTGTCTTTTCTGCCAACATTTGATTCCAACTCACTCAACTCAGATGCATTCTCATCCCATTGGAGTTGGCTTTCACCCAATTAATTATCCCTGCTCTGGATTGTTCCCTGTCTTTTTCCATGATTAACCTAAGCCTAATGATACAATGGTCACTGTCCCCTAGAGGCTGTCCCACTGACGTGTGATCAACATGGGCCAACTTATTCCCCAGAACCAGGCCCAAAAGTGTATGTTTCTCTCGTTGGACTGTAAACATACTGCTGCAGAAAATTATCTTGGACACATTCCAGAAACCCTTGTCCCTCTTGTTCCTTTGTACTATTCCTACCTCAGTCTATATTTGGACAATTGAAGCTCCCCATTATGATTACTCTATAACTCTTGCACCTCTCTTTAATTTCTTTGCAAGTTTGTTTCTCCACATCCTTTCCACTAGTTGGTGGTCTGTATACTAAACCAATCAATGTCATTGCACCTTTCCCATTCCTTACCTCTAGCCAGAGAGATCCTGTCCTTGACCCCTCTGGAACATACTCTCTCTCCAATACTTTAATGCCGTCTTTAACCAATATTGTCACTGCCCCCCCGACACTTTTCTTATTTCTCAACCTGTGCCTGAAATTCACCAATCTTAATAATCAGACTCTGTGCATTCCATACATGCAAATTAACGCTAGTTTAGATGGTTTTTTACTTTTCTGTTTATTCTGACCCAATCTAATGGTTTGCTGTTGCCTACTCTACTTCTATCAAACTCTCCAAGTATTCTATCGACCTTGAAAGTACTCTCTGATATATCCTCATTATCAGTTGACACTTCACTACTTCCCACTGCCAGTTTTTCTCCTCTTCTCTCTGAATTTCCCCCCAGGTTTCCATCCCCCTGCCAATCTAGTTTCATCCCTCCCCAAAAGCACTAGCAAACGTCCCACAAGGACACTAGTCCCAGTCCTGTTAAGATGTAACCCTTCCTTCTTGTACAGGTCGCACCCGCCCCAGAAGTAATCCCAGTGCCTCAGAAATCTAAAGCCCTCCCCCCTACTCCATGGCCTGAATTTCATGCTTGGCAAGTGCGCCAAGTGGCCGGGCCCAGAAGCAGATGCGAAATGCGCTTCCACCTACATTTGGCCCCCGAATGCAATTTCACGCTGGCTGGCCAATTAATGACCAGCCAAAGTGAAACACGTGCTGAGAAAGCCTCAGCGCTGCCGGGGGGGTTGGTGGGGGGGCGCGGTGCAAGAAGAGGGCAGGCGCTGACAAAAGTGAGGTAGTGGGTGGGCGCTCCTAGAGAGCTCCCTGAAGGCAGGCAGCAGCTGCATAGCTGCCTCTGAGAGCTGCAGACCTGGACAGATTAAATGACAAGAATAAAATGCACCAAACTGTGTCTATGCAACACATTCAAGCACCTGACAGCAGAACTCAAAAACATGAGTCCCCAGATATCAGTTTTTATTACGTTTCACCCCCAACATTTCATTCTGCCCATGGATGAGGTTTTATACAAAACCGGCTGCCCTTTTGCCTGTTCAACGAGCATGAAATCACATGGGCAACGTAAATTGTGGATAGTAGGGTGTTTAATGGCCTTAATTGGCTCTTTAATTGTTTGTGGACGGGGCTTAGAGTCCTGTGCGCACCCGCCAACCTCAATATTACTCGCATGCGTGATGATATCGGGACGCATGCCCAACGTCATTTTACACAATTTCACCTGTGTTCAGGTCGGGCAAGTGCCCGCCTGATCAATGTAAGACTCTGGCCCATTTCTCCAGTCACGTGTTGAACTACTCAATCTTCTTATTCTTATGTCCGCTAGCATGTGCCAGTGGGAATAATCCTGAGATTACTTCTCTTGAGATTGAGCTTTTTAATTCCCTTCCTAACTCCCTAAAATTTGCTTTCAGGACCTTATCCCTTTTCCTACCTATGTCATTTGTCCCAATGTGGACCACGACTTCAGGCTGCTCACCCTCCCCCAAAAGAAAGTCCTGCAGCTACTCTATGACATCCTTGACCCTGGAAACCAGGGAGGCAACGTACCATCCTGGAGTCATGTCTACGGCTGCAGAAACGTCTGGCTGCTCTCCAAACTATGGAATCCTGTACTACTACGCCACTTCCACTCTTCCTCCTCACCTCCTGTGCAGCTGAAGCACCTGTGGTGTCACGGACTTGGCTCTTGCTATAGTTCTCTGAGGAACCATCTCGCTCACCAGTATCCAAATTGAGAAAGCGGTTAGAGAGTGAGATAGCCTCAGGGGATTCCTGCACTTTCTCTGCCTGTGTCTCTTAGACACTCTGGTGGTCATCCATTCCCTCTCTGCCTGTGTACTTCTTGGCTGTGGTGTGACTACCTCTCTAAATATGCTATCCACATAATCCTCAGCCCTGTGGATATACCACAGTGACTCCAGCCGCCACTCAAGCTCCGCCATTCAGAGATCAAGTTTCAGCAGCCAGTGACATTTCCTGCAGATGTAGTCATTGAGGGCACTTTGTATATGCATGACTTCCCACATCCCGCAGGATGCACATTCCACACGTCCAAGCTGCACTGACACACCTTATAATTTATATAAAGCATTTACTAAAGTATTTACTAATTTATTTTAATTATTATATTAATTCGAATAAATCCTACAATTTACTGTGTTTATCTCAGTCTTGCCCCTTCTCGCTCTCTTTTAACTCTTGACCATGCTCTCAGTCTCGCCCCTTCTCGCTCTCTTTTAACTCTCCGACTCTGCTCTCAGTCTTGGCCCTTCTCGCATTCTTTTAACATTCTGGCTCAGCTCTCAAGTTACATTGGAGTAGAAATTGGCCTTCATTGCACCCATTTTCCAGCTGGAAAAAGAAGTGGAAAAGGTGGTTTTCTTGGAGTTATGGCCTGCACTAAAGGCGTCCAGGGGAGCTGACTTAAACAGGCACAGGGTCTCTTCCCTATGCTAATGAGGATCTAATGACTATTTTAAGACCTCTCGGAGAAATAAGGCTGGTCTGAAGAGACCAGGCACTGATGAAAGTTCTGATGACAGGTTATCGATCTGAAATGTTAACTCTGTTCTTTTTTATATTCTTTCATGGGATGAGGGTGTCGTTGTCTAGGCTAGCATTTATTGCCCATCCCTAATTGCCCTTGAGAAGGTGGTGGTGAGCTGTCTTCTTGAACTGCTGCAGTCCATGTGGTATAGGTATCCCCATAATTCTGTGATGAAGAGAGTTCCAGGATTTTGACCCAGTGACAGTGAAGGAACAGCGATATGTTTCCAAGTCAGGGGGGTGTGTGGCTTGGAGGGGAACTTGCAAGGTGCTAGTGTTCTCATGCACCTGACACCCTTGTCCTTGGTGGTTGAGGTTGCGAGTTTGGAAGGTGCTGTGGGAGGATCCTTGGTGAGTTGCTGCAGCGCACCTTGTAAATGGTACACACTGTTGCCACTTTGTGTCAGTGGTGGAAGGACTGAATGTTGAAGGTGGTGGATGGGGTGCCAGTCAAGCAGGCTGCTTTGTTCTGTACGGTGTCAAGCTTCTTGACTGTGGTCGGAGCTGCACTCGTCCAGGCAAGTGGAGAGTATTCCATCACACTCTTGACTTGTGCCTTGCGATGTTGGACCACTTTGGGGAGTTGGGAGATGAGTTACTCATAGTAGAATCCCTAGCCTCTGACCTGCTCTTGTAGCCACAGTATTTATATATCTGATTCAGTTCAGTTTCTGGACAATTGTATCCCCCTGGTGGATGTTGATAGTGGGAGATTCAGCGATGGTAATGTCATTGAATGTCAAGAGGAGATGGTTGCATTCTGTCTTGTTGGAGGTGGTCATTGCCTGGCAGTTGTGTGGCACAAATGTTACTTGCCACTTATGAGCCCAAGCCTGAATGTTGTCTAGGTCTTGCTGCATATACCCGTTTCTCTCTCCACACATGGTGCCTGACTTATTCAGTCTTTCCAGCAATTTTGTTTTTATTCCAGGTTTCCAACCTCCACACTATTTTGCTTTTGTAAGTCTTGGGGCTGCTCTGCTTAGTTTTTGCTGACATGGGTGCCCCCAAGCAGCAAGCAACTTCAGAGGTCAGCACAACCGGCCCCAGTGCCACATGCTTTGGGCAGTAGGCAGCTTCAGGCTCCACACGATTCATACACTAGGCAAGGCGAGGCAGCCTCAGTCCCCAACTCGAAAAGGCAACAGATATTGGCTGGTCCCATCCCCGGTTTGCTCTCCAGTCAACTCTCCAGAGTCTAGGCAGAGGCTTGGGCTGCGTGGATTATGGAATTCTCTAGTCCAGAGGGTTGTGGACGCTCCATCATTGACTATGTTTAAAACTGAGATTGACAGATTTTTGGTTACTCAGGGAATCAAGGGATCTGGGGAATGGGCAAGAATGTGCAGTTAAAGCAGAAGATCAACCATGATCATATTGAATGGCGAAGAAGCTTTGCGGGATGATATGGTCTACTCCTGTTCTTAATTTTCATGTTCATGATCAATATGCATGCACAGTCCCACAATGGTTTTCCAGACTCGTCTGATAGTCTTCAGTCTCTCTCATTTTGATATGCATGCACCAATGGAATGAAGATTCTGTAGGTAATCACTCCCTTTTGGCTGGATGCAGACTAACTTCTCAGCCAGGGTGAAAATATGGGTATGCCCTTCCTCATTGTGGATCAACCAATGAGAAGGAAGCAAAACACTTCCCCTACATCAGTTTCTAAAAGCTGTTAGGAGCCAGTTAAAATTTGAAATAATACAGGGAAGGCAAACTGCCGGTCTTTAGTCTGAAAAATAACTACAAAACTGGGGGCCTCTGAACGTGGAAAAGCAATTTGACAAGTTGCAAAAACTCAGAGAGAAAGTGCACAATTTAGGGATGGGAATGACCATTTTCAACAAGAGAGAATCTAACCATCGCCCTTGACATTCAGTGGCATTACCATCATTGAATCCCTCACTATCAACATCCTGGGGGTTACCATTAACCAGAAACTGAACTGGGCTAGCCATATAAATACTGTGGCTACAAGAGCAGGTCAGAGGCTAGGAATCCTGCATTGAATAACTCACCTCCTGACTCCACAAATCCTGTCCACTGTCCACAAGGCACCAGTCAGGAGTGCGATGGAAAACTCTCCACTTGCCCGGATGAGTGCAGCTCAAGAAGCTTGACACCATCCAGCACAAAGCAGCCCACTTGTTTGGGTACCCATTCCACAAGCATTCAATCCCTCCACCACCGATGAACAGTAGCAGCAGTGTGTACCATCTACAAGGTGCACTGCAGAAATTCACCAAGGCTCCTTATGCAGCACCTTCAAAACCAATGATCACTACCATCTAGAAGGACAAAGGCAACAGATACATTGGAACACCACCACATGGAAGTTCCCCTCCAAGCCACTCGCCATCATGACTTGGAAATATATCGCCATTGCTTCACTGTCGCTGGGTCAAAATCCTGGAACTCCCTCCCTAACAGCGCTGTGGATGTACCTACATCACATGCACTGCAGCGGCTCAAGAAGGCAGCTCACCTCCACCTTCCCAAGGGCAATTAGGGATGGTCAGTCAATTCTGGCCTAGCCATCGACACCCACATCCTGTAAATGAATAAAAAAAAGTGTTTGGAACACTGCAACTTATTGCTTTGTGTGCTGAAGTAAGATAATTTAATAAGCAATAGTTGTTTAAAATTTGTTGTCAAGTGACACCAGCTGGGCCACACTTATCATTGAGCCTTAGTTGCTTTGAGATCTGTAGTGTTCTGCTTTCTCTTTAAGCTCCTAGGATGAAATTGTCCTCTACGTTGGCATTGGTACCAGCACTACAGAAACCCCGAACTGAAAAAAAAATGTTAGCTGCAAAGCTTCTGGCTACTTTCACTGCAGCCTGTATGGTGGGCTCTGACTGTAAGAACACAAGTGCAAGCATGCTTGGTCTGTGCCAAAAGCTTGTGGAATGAGTGGACTCTGTTGTCAAACAGCCTCTAATGCTGATTTAGTGCACAATATTCCATTTGGCACTGCACAAGTCTGGTTGACACCCTCTCTTAATCAGTCCAGCTGAACATGCATTCAGCTGCACTAGGGACAAATAGAACTGATATTTAATGTATTAACTATCCAACTTCCAGCTCAGGTGCACTTTTGACTTCCTGTTGTTGGTACTGAGTTCGTTGAAGTACCGTGTTATGTTTATTGGACGAGTCTAGCTAACCTTTTGGATTCCAAAGGAGTTTGCTAGTTCTCTGGGGAAGGCCCTACCTACCAAGGTTCTTGAGGGAACACTTTTCCTAGGCCCACCTCAGTCATGTATAATTTATGCAGCACCTCTGTTTCATCAAGGAGGTGGCTACTGAACTGTGCCACCTCATGCAACTTGACCTGAGCTGCTCAATAGGGTGAGGACAACGCTGCCGGTGGCCATCAAAATTATTGTTGGCCTAAAGCTCTATGCCAGTGGATCATTGCAGGTGGGATCAGATGACATCAGCAACATCTCACAGGTCTCCATCCATCATTGCAACAGGGAGGTGACAGAGAAGATGTATAGAAGGGGAAAGGACTTCATTGCCTTCTCACTGACCAGAGAGCAGGAAAATGAAACAGTGCATGCTGACAGGATTCTCAATGGTGCAGGGTGCAATTGACTGCACACAAGTGGCTCTGCAGGCCCAATATGTTAATGGGGAGATGTTGCATAATGGCAACAGCCACCACTCTATCAATGTCCAGTTGGTGTGCAACTATAACTAGAAGACCTTCTCAGTGAATTCCCATTATCCTAGCAGCAGTCACAACATATTTATCCTGTGCCAGTCAGCTGTACCCATCATCTTTGGGCACCGTGAAGAATTAGAGGCTGACTGCTGGGTGACAAAGGATACCCGCTATACACCTAGCAAATGACTCCCCTCCATCACCTGACCACACAAGGAACAGCATTGCCTATAATGAGAGCCATGCAGCAACCAGGAAGGTGGTGAAGCAAACCATTGACTTCCTGAAACACCGGTTCTGCCGATTGGACCATGATGGGGCATCCTGCAGTTCTCACCAGAGCATGCATCCAGGTTTGTCGTGGTCTGGTTACATCTTCCACAACCTCATAATCATGAGGGTGCAATTGTTCTCATGGTCTTCAGAAGTAACCTTTGGAGGAGGGGGCAGGAAGGAGGCTTCCAGGACCCCTTCTTTAAATGTGTTTTCCATCTGTGGATACTGAGATTCCAGTTCACCTAGGATGTCATCCCCATCATCATCATTGCTTCACAATTCCCCACCTTTTAATCCATCTGTTATGTTCCATCACAGAGCCCTCTTGCCCAAGATTCTACAGTAAAAGCCACCAACAAGAAACCATTCCATAACAGCTTTAGTCAATAAGACGTACAAAACTGAATGAATCATTTTTGTGCATCCTGTCTTGTGATGTACCTTCACCTGTTCTCATGCTCCTGTGTAGTGCTACCCCAGTGATTGCAGCATGGTTAGTGGAAGGCTGCTGTCTTCCTCTGGGGAGACTGCTAATGCTCAGCAAGATGACCTCAAACAACTTTGGGCCTTGAGGGCCTGGCTTCAAACTGCACTAGCTTGACATGGATGGCGGCAGAATGGGCTGGCTGACAGGTAACAGCAAGGGCACTTGCAGAGTGACAGTGATGGGAGCACAAATGCTGTCATTCTAAGAGAGGACAGAAGGTTTAACATCACAAAGTCACTGTTACTTCCCTGATGGCATCTCAGCAATTCTAGTAACCTGTCGCAGGACAGATTGCTGAACTACAGTGTGAGCCTGCACACCCCTCTGAGCACCAGTATGCAGCCATGACGGCATCCTACAATGCACAAGGTTTGGCTTGCATGGCAACAAGCATGGATTTCATGATCTCAGCTTGAGCTTCCATTGCAGTACTCAGACAATGGATGTCTTCTGCCTGTGTTGTGATGGAAGCAGAAACATTATTTACAGAAGTTGTATCATGGTCAGGCATGCAAGTGCTGTCACGGAGCTGACCACCATGTTCAGGTTGCAAAGGATGACTTCAAGTTCTGCGTGAAAGTTGGAACCAGACTCTCTCAGGCTCTTTAACAGTGACAGAAGGCTACTTAGCAGGCCTGCCAATGCAACAAGCATCTCAATGTGCATGTCCTTCAGTGTTCTCCTGTAGCCACCTCTTCAAATTCTCATCTGAGCCCCTTTTAGCAATTGAAAGGGGTTTCCATATTGTGTAAGTAGGAATTCAACTATTCAAACTTCTCCATAAATGTTTGCGTTCATTTGTTTCAACAGTCCTTATTGTTTCTTTAATTTTAAATAGCAATTGAGCCGAATTTAATATTTTCTTCAGAAAAACTCTGGTTCAAATTCAAATCGTCCTTGGATCAGAAAATCAACATTTTTTTTTCAAAGAGGGTCCTGTATGAGCAGTGCATGCGAGGCAAGTAAAGGGGAAAAATCGTGCACTTATATAATGCCTTTCCCATCTTTTGCATACCCTAAAATGCTTTATTGAAAGCGGTTAGTTTGAAAGTGCAGTCACTGTTGTGATGTGGGCAAAAGTGGCAGCTAATTAGGGCACAGCAAGATCTCACAAATCACAATCAGATAAATGTCCAACAGTCTGTTTTAATGATGTTTATATAGGGATAAATGTTGGCAATGGAAAACTCCCCTGTTCTTCTTTGAATTATGCTACTGAAAAGATAGATAGGGTCTTAATTAATAACTCACCTGAAAGACTTATCTCCACCACTTCCTTAGTATCATAATGTGACATCACCCTGTATGACACACTCAGGTTTTTACAGGGAGGCAATTGTTTTGGCACAGAGGTAAGAGAGTTACCATTGAGCTGAGGCTGATACAAATATGAACCACTAGTCAATAACAGTGAAAGCTAGCTTTAAACAGTGCCAGATAGCTTTAAGTAGTACTTGGATTTTGCATCTCCTGCTGATGTATGCAACCAGTGAACAACATGGTTAGAGATGGCTGCACACAGAAGTCATGAAAATTGAATTTCAATCAATGGGTTTGGGTTCTTCAGCTAAGCGAGTGCACTGCAATGTTTAAATTGTGGGCTGTATTTTTTGTGGAATACTTATTATCCTTGTACTTTATGGTGTACAGTTTAACTATTTGGACTGAATCCCCAGGAACATTTAAAAAGGGTAATCAAATGATGGTTTTTAAAATATTATTTGCACATGTCAAGGTATATAATATCTCAACAAGTATTAATGGTTGTTTGTTGTGTTAAAGATGCTCCATTCTATCTTTGATCATGATTCCTAACACTTTAACATTCAAAGACTTGTTAGTCAGCAACATAATCTTTAACTTCACAGTTATTTCTTTAATTCAGTTTTGTAATATTTGGGGTAATGTTTGGTACTCGTGGTGCCAGCTGAATATAAATTTTCAATTGATTGAATACTAAAGGCTGGATTTTCCTGACTCCGTGGACCTTTAAAAATGCTTTTGATGGGTAAATAGGGTCTGTTAAGTATCATGTCTGATGTTTTTTAAATACTCTGCTCTTTAAACATGAAGTAAACTAGGATTAGGTTGTCAATGAGAGTTAAAATGCCCTTTGATAGACTGCTTTGATTAACAGGCTATCTGGTGTAGGTTAGAAAAAATACCATCTGTTCATGCAGTTTCAATAGAGGTCTTTGATGACATTTCCCAAGGGCTATTATCATGTCATTATGAATGATTGACTTTCAAAAGCGATAATCCTCTTAGCTGAGGTTTCTGCGTTCACAGTTTAATTGACAGTTTAAAAAGACTATTAAAGGGTTGGCTGGCTTTGATGTGTGGTCTGAATAGAAGTTTGTTTGCTTTTATAAGAGAGTAACCAATTGAGATTTAAAAGCTTTGAAAAAGTTTCATGAATGGAAGTTTTCTCACTATCAAATGTGTATAGTGAGAGCTGTGTTAGATTTTTGGAAGTTTATCTCATTTCCACATGGCTCCTTAGGTCTGCCCATGGTGGATACTGGTTGAGTGGCTATGGAAGTACAATGGGGATATGAAGGGGAAAAGGGGCTGTGGGGGGGCGAGAGTTGGCTGTGGAGGTGGCATGGGGGTATGAAAGGGCATGGGTGATGGGCATGAATTGGCATGGAGGCTCCTTTAGTTTCAATATTTAGATGTTATATTGTGAGTTAGATGTGCTTTTACTGCAGTTATTGGGATATAAAGGGCTCTGTCCTGCAAATGTAATTTGACTATGATTCCATCAGCAATATTTAAGTGTTGAAATGCATTGGGGTAGCTTTCCCATTTGGAAAAGTGATTTTATGCATTCAAAACTGAAGAAAACACTGCTTGGAAACTCTCGTGTCATGATCTCAAGAGACTTAAACGTCCACAGCTCTTTAAATTCTGAAGAAAAAAAACTGGCCTGCAACTTTCACTTAGAAAAAATAATAGACGCCTACTCGTGGGCTGCATTGATTGATAGGTCATCTGGCGTAGCCTAGAAAAAAAAACACATCCATCTGTTTTTGCAGTTTCAATAGCCTTCATTGCTTCCATTTGGACGGATTTGTTTTGACAGCTAGAGTAATTATGAATTCTTGGCTGAGTTTCAGAACTTATCTCAGCAGGGGTTGTATAATCAGTATGATTGTTAATTTTAAGAGTTTGCTGAAAAAAAGAGACATTTTTTATTGAAGCTTTTTGTCTTGCACTTATCAGGGCAACTTGCAAGAAAATGCCAATGTCAGGGGAAACAACATATTTATAGGCCAGAATATAATGCTCGTTGTGCGGGCACATGCCCGCCCCGACCGAGCGTAAAATGATGCAATATGACATCGCGCAAGTGTCCCAACATCATCGTGCACTTGTGTGATATTTTGATTGGTGGGCTCGCGCGGGACAATTAAAAGGCCGTTGAAGTTATAACTGAAATAAATTTTTTGCTGCCCATCCAACCTTATGGTTGGTGGGCAGGCAAAAAGGCCAAGCAGCCTATGAATTTTTTAGGAAACCACATCCACGGGTGGGATGAGGTTTCCAACAGTAAATAAAAATAAAATAAACATTTTAACATTTCATTAATAACATGACCCTGCTCATGTGACAGAGTCACATGAGGGGACATGTTTTATAGCATTTTAAAAATCTTTATTTTTAATGTTCAAAACTCTTCATCTCCTTGAGGCAGCTCTGTGCCTGAGGGAGCTTTTCAAGTGTGCACCTGCGTGCATGTGCGAACTTGTGCTCTCGCCCTCCCCATGCCTTCCCCCACCCCCCACCACATACAGGCAGTCCTAAGCGCTGCTGCATGCGTTTCACTGAATGCCTTAATTGGCTCATTAGCGTGAAATTGTGGTTCGGCCCTGACCACGGGCAGCAGTCGGCTTTGCGGAGCCTGCCCAACCAGGGCAAAATTTTGCCCATACTGTATGAGATGAGAATGCTGATTGGTTGGAAAGTGGACTCTGATGGTAGAGGCATTGTCATGGAGAACACATCACCTCAGCAAAAATCTAGCCCATAATCTTTCATTAACTTGAATAGAGTTTTGAGAAGTCGCAAATTGTGACTTGGATCCATGTATGATTGTATGAAAGTAGTATACTTTTACAACATAGCATTGCTTTCTCAGCAGAGATTTAGCTGAAAACTGTTTGCCACTTGAATTTTGATAGAGTAAGGCAATAGCTAATAAATGCCATTATATCAGATAGTTTTTATTTTGAACACAAGATTTGGAGCACACCAGCTTCCTCAGTTGAAATTGCTAATGCTATCCATACAGTTTTCATAAAGTTTTATCATTAATTTCTTATCATGTTTTGGTTGGGTTTTCTAAATTTATTATGCCCTTTTGTCTCTCAAAGAGCATTGCGTATAGACATATAAAAAAAAAACAAAAGGAAGCTATATGCCAGTGGATCATGCAGGAGAATGCACTGCATGTGGTCATCATCCTCCTGCAGTTGAGGTTTTAGGCTCATTGTGACTGTGCCACAGCTACTGTTTCAACTAGAACAATCTACTCGAATCATATTTCCTTGCCCTTTTACCATATATTTTTATATTTCTCCTCATCAGCTGCTAAAGAATAGAATGTTTCAGATATACAGCTGATGGAAACAATGACCACAGTTGGAGATTTTGCAGCAGCAGAAATGCATCATGAGTCTTTATGTTCTTCCTGTGGCTAAACGTCACCTTCTGCAGTCTCTGGGAAGCAATTTTGAAGTTAGCAAGATGACTGAAGGTTATCTCTATTTTTGTATCATACTGTAGATGATAAATAAATTACAGAGTCTATCATATTATTAGATTATTATCATAATGGAATATTACCCATGCATTATTAGTAAGGCAATTGATATGTTATTTTGATTTCAATACTAATACTTATTGCAGATTCTGGGGTAGAAAAGTATTCATTAATGATGCTGCCTTACGCTGTTTCAAATTTAATTTATAATTGTTATTTCTTATCAATATTTCAGTTGGTATATGAATAAAGTAAGATAACTGCAGATTAAGGTACAGGAAACCTGCCTTTATTATTTTTTTAAACAGAAAGGCAATGCTTCAAATTGATAAATGATTGAGAATGGCTCAGATCTTTTTACATTATGTAATTTTGGCCACTGAAGTGATATAATTGCTGCGGTTTCACTGTATAATTATCCTTTATAAATGATAAATAGTTACCCATTTGACCAATCAAACTTAGTACCTGTAATGCCTTGACATACTGGACAGGTTTCTACTTGAAACAGATAACTTTATTACAAGGAGCTCTTTCAGAAGCTACATGCTTGAACCAGGTCTACGACTAGGACACTCCACCCCACCCAGATTATCCGCACTTAGGGCTCATTCATCAAGAACATTCATGTGACCCCTAATAGGCAGTAGGAAAAGCTCTACCTTCAATCCCTACATTTCCTCCCCCTTTCTTTTTTTAACATTTTCTATTTATAAAGAACATTTTAATCCACAACATATACATATATATAGGTCAGGTGATTAAAGATTAAGGGCAAAATCGTCCCACATTTGCACTAAGTGTGGTAGTAGGCAGGTAAAACAATGTTTTACTAGTTGGCTGTGATGGTGGCTTTTCACGCCGTATCGTCCCAAACCTGCCGCATTACTCATACATTCCTAGGAAACATGCCGTTTCCATGGCAGGTGGGCTCTCATTTGCCTGCCATGCCATCAATTTGCTGCTTCATCATGCTGGGCGCCATATTTAAAGTCCAGCCGCACGCACACATCTCAGTGCTTCCAGACCTCGACTACTGCAGAGAAGATGTCCACAAAAGTCAAAAAGACTGCAGCCCCCAGGCTTAGTGACATGTCACTGGAATGCCTTTTGGGTGTCTTGGAGGCCCACCGCGATGTCCTCTACCCCCGCTTTGGCCACAGGATGGGCAGCGGCGTGACCAACTAGGCGTGGGAGGCGGTAGCAGCAGTGGTCAGTGCCAAAGCACTTCAAAAGAGGACAGCCACCCAATGCCACAAGAGGAAGAATGATCTCCTCCATTCCACCAGGGTAAATCACTCTTCTCACACTCTCAACTCACACACTCACAAACCCATCACACATTCACTGGGACCTCACTCACTGCCAGTTCAAGAGACATCATCATTCAGTATCTCATACACACTTTCATTGTCCTCATCCCATCCATGGGACCACTCACCTGCCCCACATGCCAGGCATAGTTATTATCTGGCCTGGCAGACATCCTGCTTACAGTCTCTCCATCTTTATTCATAAAGGACAAGCTGACACACAAAAAACGGAGAGGTCACAGACCGGTGGCGGAATGCCTGAAATCAAGATCCTCACGGACTTTGAAAACAGAGCCATCCAGCTGGCTGGCGATGATCTGGACCAGTCCAGTGCTGACGGTGAGGTCGGCGGTGCTCTACCAAGTGGGGGTCCTTTTGTTTTCATTCATTCATGGCACGTGGGCTCCACTGGCTGGGCCAGCATTTATTGCCCATCCATAGTTGCCCTTGAGAAGTGGTGGTGAGCTGCCTTCTTGAGCTGCTGCAGTCCATGTGGTGCAGGTACACCCACTGTGCTGTTAGGAAGGACGTTCCAATGTTTTGATTCAGTGACAGTGAAGGAACAGCAATATATTTCCAAGTCAGGATGGTGAGTGACTTGGAGGGGAACTTTCAGGTGGTGGTGTTCCCATCTATCTGTTGCCCTTGTCCTTCTAGATGGTAGTGGTCGTGGGTTTGGAAGGGGTGGCCTTGGTGAATTTCTGCAGTGTATTTTGCAGATGGTACACACTGCTGAGACAGCTCTCCCAATTTTGTCACTAGTCCCCAGATGTTAGTAAGGAGGACTTTGCAGGGTCTACAGGACTGAGATTGCCATTTCCGGTGCTTAGTGGATGCCGGGTGGTCCGTCCGGTTTCATTCCTTTTTTGTGACTTTGTAGCAGTTTGATACAACTGAGTGGCTTGCTAGGCCATTTCAGAGTGTGGTTAAGAGTCAACCACATTGTTGTGGGTCTGGAGTCACGTGTAGGCCAGACCAGGTAAGGACAACAGATTTCCTTCCCTAATGGGAATTACTGAACCAATGGGTTTTTACAACAATCAACAATTGTTTCATGGTCATCATTAGACTTTTAATTCC
This sequence comes from Cetorhinus maximus, assembly GCF_964194155.1. NCBI lineage: Eukaryota > Metazoa > Chordata > Chondrichthyes > Lamniformes > Cetorhinidae > Cetorhinus > Cetorhinus maximus. Next base: position 104,520,606 of record NC_135885.1, read on the forward strand.
AGATTTTTATTGAATTCAAATTCCACCGTCTGCAGAGGTGTGTTTCAAACCCAGGTCCCCAGAGCATTACCTGGCTTTCTGAATTACTCGTCTAGCAACAATACCACTACACCATCACCTTGCCAGAACAGCATCCATCAGACAACGATGCTGTGAGTGACGTGTCCTTTTTCACAGGCCACTGTCATGCACTAATTACCTCCCCTTGTTTCTGCAGGCACATCTGGGAAACAGCCGACAGAGTCCACAACCCAAGGCCTCCAATCAAGCCCCAAAGAAACCTCTGAAGAGGAATCTGAAGGCACCTTCCCTGAAGTCCTGTCACAGCGCTCACCCACACCCTCCACCAGTACAGGTGTTAATCCCTTGTACATACTGTTCACAATTGTCAATAAACACCCAAGAACGTCTCCCTGCCTATGGTTCCTTGTTCTGATGAGCTGTGTTCGTGTCACTCAGATGTGAAACCTTTCTGCACAAGATAAAGGCAGGTGTCTCAGTCTGGGGCCTCTTCCCTGTGCTTTGTGCAGCCTTCAGACCAAAGTGATGGTCCAGCCTCACACTGTCTGGACACATTACTGATCCCTGTACATCGACAATGCTTGTCATTGCTGCCTGAATGTTGTGGGCAGGCGTCACAGAGTTCCTTTATTTTCTCTGTGTGCTCTATGTACCTATAATCTGGGGCTGGCCCCCATCTGTTCAGCATCTGTGACCAGTGACACTGTGCTCTTGAACAAATGCACAAAGCTGTAAAGATGGCATCCATGATCTATGGATGCATTTGTGGTTGGAGGCTTGTGATATCTCATAGAGGTCACATGTGGAGCCCTGAAAGGAGTCACTAACATAGAAATTGAGGCCCGTGGTCACTTTTACGGCCGTTGGCAGCAGATGCTTTCCATGTCCACGTGGCGCCAAATCCTGCAGCGCGTGGCACATGTGACCAATCAGTTCTCTAGACATGCGCAGTCTTTGGTGACACTGGTTCTTGGTCCTCTGCAGGAATGAAAGGCAGCGTCTATAAACCCTGGGTGTCGCTAAGCGCTGAGCAGCGACGGCTCGCTGTGGCTCTTCGGCAGCGTGTGCAGAGGCCCCAGCCACTCCTTCTCCCAGAGGCTGTTGCTCCTGCCCCTGGGAAACCAGGAGCCTCAGTCTCTCTCTCTTCCGTTGTCTTCTTTTTATGCATGTCACAAGGCATACAGCTAGTTCACCTGACTCCATGATCCCGATGTACTCCTCCTACAGGATGAAAGAGAGAGACGCGTGTATTAGCTTGGGTGTACTAAGAACCTGTCCTGGTTAAGTGTGACGGGCCCTTAACGCATCCTGGAGAGTGTTGGCCACCACTTGGATGGCCAGAGATTAGTGAGCTGCATGGCTGCCCGAAACCCCACCCAACTCCACCTCACTCCATCTGACCGATTGGCGACATCTTTACCCACTGGACTGCGTGCTGTGCTCTCAGCTCAGGCCCAGGCATTCTCCTAACCCGCACTGCAAGGCTGCACTGTTAGCTTGAACCGCAGAGGAGACTGGTCCAAACTGGGATGATGACATTGCAAGGGGCAGTGAGCGCCCCCACCAGTGACTGCTCCACTTTAGCAAAGAGATTGTACAACGTGCCCAGTTGTCCAATTGTTCTGCTGTCCACTAAAATGTTCATTAGTTTGCAGTCTGTGCTCGAGGGGTGAAAAGCTCTGGAGCATTTGGTGGCACTTTGATGCCTCTGCGTTGCTTGAGTGAACAGATAAGCTAGAAGCTCGACCCCAATCATATCAATGTGGCTCTGCCTGAACTGTCTCAGCTGCAGAGGAATGGTCACTTCTTATAAGGTCTCTCTAATGTGTGGCTGCTTCCCTTGCCCATCCTACCTCATGCCCCAAATGCTCGTGCGCTACATTTAACTACAGGGCAGCCCTAGCAACCCCCACCAGTCAACTCAACCACACGGCTGTCCTTGCCCCCCTCCACTCCCCCATCATGCTTGAAGTCCACCAGGCGACCCTGGTGAGCCCTGCGCAACGTTACTGTGCACTTGCCTCTGAGTTCCCCTCAAAGCGCAGCCCGCCAAGTGCACGCCTTTTAAATGCTGCCGTGAAGCACATTGGTGTGCTTTCCCACCAACGTGGGAGGATAATACAGTGTGGGGGATAGGGAGGGGGACGATTCCAGCAGCCAGGCCTAATAATGATATGCAGATATATTACATTGAGGTTCTCGATGTCCGATGGCAGGAAATGAGGCCCACCATTGGCGGGTTGAGCAGATGATCGTAAATTTGTTTCACGCCATTGTGAAACCGATCATGCCATATTGTCTGCTCAAGCCACTGAACACGCTCGATGCCAGCGGGCACGGAAAACCCCGGCCTGTCTGAGGCAGTTTTCTTATTTGATTAGAGCAGCGTAGCTCTACCATTTGAGGTTCTCCCCCTGGATCGACATGATCAGGGGTTGCAGCATCGGGTACACCATTAGAAAGTTGCAGTTCAGGGTTAGGCAACTCTACAGAGACATCGCAAATCTCTATTCTAGGTCGATCTGTCACCTCAGGGATTAATGGTTCAACTTTAAGCACAGGTGGAATAACTGGTTGCAGGAATGTCTCTCTACTCCTAAGATGATCCACGTGCTTTTGAACAAATTCGGTCTTCCACTTCCACCTGGAAGGACAAGGGACCAGTTTCTGAGACAATTGTACAAGGAACCCAACAAAATTCTGGATGAAAACTGTATCTCCTTGAATCTTTGAGCTTTGCTATGAATTTCGTGATTCAATTTTTGATTACTCTGATTCTTCTCTATGTTCCGCTCTAAGTTTGGAAACACCAGACTCAACCTTGTACGTAGGCAGCGTTTCATCAATAATTCAGACGGTGTTGAACCTGTAGTTGAATGAGGTGTCGTATGATAATTGAGAACAAACAGAAAAGTCAAGTTTCTAGAGTACCTTTGGGCAATGTCTTCATTCCTGATTTGAAAGTTTGCACCGCTCTTTCAGCTAACCCATTTGATGAGGAATGATATGGTGCTGCTTTAATATGTTTGATTCCATTTAAACTCATGGGCAGAATTTTGCACTTGGCGTGCGGGCTCGGCAGGGGCGGGTGGGGGCAGTCGGGAAGCTGACCGCTGCCCGTGTTTGGGCCCGGAAGTCAATTTCATGCTGGCGGGCTAAATAAGGCCTGCCCAGCGTGAAATGCAAGCGGCAGCACTCAGCACTGCCTGTGCGGGTGGGGGGAGGAGGGTGTGCTGGGCGAGTGCGAGCTTCACGCATGCACTAGATAACCTCCCTGAGGCAGAGAGCTGCCTCAGGGGGATGAAGGAATATGGAAAAAAATAATTAAGAACATAAAAATGTAATGAAACACGTCCCCTCATGTGACTCTGTCACATGAGCAGGGACTTCTTATTAATGAAAAATTAAAGTTCTTATTTTATTTTTATTCGCTTTTGGAAACCTTATCTCGCCCATGGATGAACTTTCCAGAAAAGTGCAAAGGCCGCTTGGCATTTTCTCCTGCCCGCCAACCATAAGGTTGGATGGGCAGCGAAAAATTTATTTTAATTAACTTTTTAATGGCCTTAATAGGCCTTTTAATTGTCGGTGGGCACGCTCGCCCGACGACATCACGCGTCATTTTACGTTCGGTTGGATCAGGCGTGCACCTGCCCGCTAAGCGAAAAGTTTTACCAATGAATCTCTGAAATTCTTTACTGGTAAAGACTACTGTTATCTGAAACAATATATTCCGGTAAGTCATGTACACTCAACATCAGCGCAGCTTTTCGATAGCGTCACTCGATCAGTGATCTGACTTCATATACATCCATCCACTTAGAATGTGCATCTATGATCAATAAAAACATGATACCTAAGAATGGACGGACATAATCAATATGTAGTCTAATCAAGGGTTGACCAGGCCATTCCCACAGATGCAGTAGAGCTGAAACAGGCAACATCTGTTGTTTCTGACACTGGAGATAGTGCTTGACCATGCTTTCAATGTCACTGTCTAGGCCTGGCCACTAGACATAGCTGCGCGCAAGCATTTTCATCTTTGATATTCCTGGATGCGCACTGTGAAGCTCTGTCAAGAGTGGTTCGCTTCCTGGCAAAGGGACAACGACACTTAATCCCCACAAGAAGAACTTGAAAATTTTACTCTGTTTTTTGGGCATAGAATGGTCCCATCTCATCAGACATTGGTGAATTCGACCACCCTTGCAATACAAGGTCTCAGACTTTTGACAAAATTGGATCTCCGTTCATCCAATCCCTTCTTTGCTTTGCACACACAGGCGAAGAGTCCAAGAAATTCTATACAAGCACAACTTCTTGTGGCACTGGAGCATCTATCTGGTAATGGAAGACAACTGAATGCATCCGCATTTGCAATATGAAAGCCAGTACGGTGCTTAATGGTATACTCATGGCAGATAATATTAAAGCCCAATGTTGAATTCTTGCTGAGGCTATTGGCGGAACGGCTTTATCCTCATGAATAAACTGATTAATGGTTTATGGTCCGACACAAAGGTAAAATGTCGCCCATGCAGATACTGATGGAGTTTCTTCACTCCAAATATTACTGAAAAACCTTCCTTTTCTAGTTGGGAATAACCCTTCCCAGCTACAGAGAGGGTTCTGGAGACATAACCGATTGGCCTTTCGGATCTGATTTCTGTCTTTCCTGCCAACAGTTTCTTCAGTTTGCTCAGAGTGACACTAAATTCATTTTGCTTCTCTTCATGATTTTCCAGTGGAACCAGCTCTGACCTGAGGGATCCTTGCATCCTGTGAAGGTCCTTCGATTCTCCTACCTCATTCCAAAATACACTGCCATATTCCCTTAGCAACTCAGGAACTCCTCTTGTTTTCACTTTTTCACGTTTTCACTATTTCAGACTAGTTGAGCTCAATTTTTTGTAACCAGTCGTGGTCCAGAAGACACGGTTCTTCACCTGTCACTGTGATCACTGGAAGCTGGGCCTGTCTGTTGCCTTTAGGACAAGGGGATTGTGGGGGCGATGCTCTTTACCTGTATGGATTCTCCAATGTATATCTTCAATTGAGCCATGGTTTGCTCCAGATCCAGTGGCTGGGTACCTTCATTTAGTATCAAATGTGTGCTCTCTCACCACTGTGGCTGTGGCTCTCGTAACTACCTCCATGATTAATGGCTTCCCATTCACTTGAATTGTGATGGTTATTGGTTCAGTTTTTACTGCTTTGAAATTGTACAGGGAATAGATATCGGCATTGGCAGCTTCAGGTTCTGTTATATTATTCACCTCAATCATTTTGGTCTGCTGTCTGATGGGCTGTTTCGATTTCACCCTGCATTGCTTTATTACCTGCCCTTTCTTGTGACAGTAATGGCATTCTGCCTCCTTGAATCTGCAGGTGTCTGGAACGTGGTTACCCCCACATCTCTGACAGATTAACTTCAGAGTCACTGCTGAAATGCTTCCACTAGGCCTTTTCGTTTTTCGAGCAGCAGAGACTCTCTCTCTTCGCTGCTGTGTTTTTAGTTTTCGCACCATGCTCGGCGGTAGTTTCCCGCCCCACTTGAAGAACAGTGCAATGCTGCACATTCTGTAAAACCTGTGAGTCCCTCGCAGCAGCTTCCATTGCTAGCATTGTTTCCATGCTGTGCTTCAAATCGATGTTGACTTCTGCAAGTAAACAGCGCTGAATGACGTCTTCGTGAAGTCCACAAATTGGCCCTGCAATATATCATTGAGTGTATCTCCAAAGTCTCAGAGCTCAGTCAACTACTTCAACTTCACCATATAAGTTGTGATGGGCCCTTACTCTATAATTAAACTTAAACCTCTGCATTATTACCGATGGCTTCGGCTGAAAACGTGTCTTCACGAGATCTACCAATTTGTTAAAAGATTTAGAATTGGGTGCATTCGGGGCCATCAGACTGCAGATGAGATTGTATGCTTGCTGCCACAGAAACTTAAAAGCATTGCTTTCTGCTCCTCCTCCGCGGTTATTTCATTCGCCACAAAATAAAAACCTAGGCGCTCTACATACTGGCTCCAGTCTTTCATAGATGCGTCATAAGGGTCAGTTCTGCTGAAGAGTGGCATGACTGGTGAGTATACTTTTCTTTTTTCCTTAAGAACTGATGTACTCACATTGACAAGGTGCGGTGCAGCATCTGAACTATTATACCCTCGTCGCCAAATGTAATGTCTTGACGTACCGGACAGGTTCCGACTTGAAGCAGATAACTTTATTACAAGGAACTCTTTCAGTAGCTACATACTTGAACCCAATCCACCAGTACGCACACCCCACCACCCCAGATTACCCGTGCTTAGGGCTTATTCATCAAGAACAGTCATGTGACCCCAATAGACAGTAGGAAAAGCTCTACCTTCAATCACTACAGTTCTGGACACCACTAAGATGTTCTCAGTTATATTCTGTTATAAAGCTGAGATATGATAGAACATTACTCAGTGATTGATGGCACAAGACGCACAAGTTAGTTCTCTATGGCAAACAGGATGTTGCAGATTTTAAAGTAATACAGATTTGTCTGGTTAAGTCTGTTGGAGGAGTGACAGAAAACATATCATTTAAGTGTAACTTTGATTCCAGCACATGATAAATTGTCTGCTCCCAAAGTGGAAGCAAAATCATGGGCTTTAAGAGTTGTTTCTAATATGTGCTTCCATGATAGATAAGACCCCATGCCAGTAGCAAGCAAAGAAGAAATTTTATCCTATGGTCTGTGTGAAAAAGTGGTCATAGCACCCCCAAGCATAGATGGTAAACCCAAAGAGCAGCCACAGGTTGTCCTATAGAGTAAATTCCAACGCCCACTACCCACACCCCCACCCCAGGTAGTAGCTTGGCCGCTGAATCTATTTTTAAATTAAAGATGTCAAAAAAGTTGTAGAGATGCCTCCATATTGAAGTGCCTCCTGTCTTACTTACCTTCCCTTACTGCTGCTGCTCTTGTTATGCTGGAAGGCCTCTTGCTTCTCTGGCTTTGAGAGCCTGCCTCCACCCTTATTTGGATGGAGAACCTGTTTCCATGTCAATTAAAGGGGTGCCCCCTTGAAAATCCTAATGACCTACTGGTTTGCAGCCTGCCAATCTGATGGAAATGAGACAAGAGCCTCAAAATGGGTCAGACCACTTACTGTTCAGCTGGCCGGGTTCTGCTCTTGGGGGGAAGTCCACCCCATGGCTGGCACACACTAGAAATCAAACACTATTGCAGATGCAAAATAATCTTAAAATGCTGAATGTTTCTGAACTGCTGACTGCAACAAATGAGGTATACTTCAATCTTCAAAACTCTCTGGCCAAACAACAATTAAACTTTAATGGCTTTGAACCTGATCTGTGATACTTAGAAGTTGGCAGCGTTACAGGAATCAGTTTTACTTGGCAGAGTAGTGCATAGTGTATTACATGGGATAACACTCTACCCTTATAAAATGGCACATCATAGATCTTAACATATATGTGTTTAAAAAAATATTAGTTACAAGGACTGAAGCATTCCCTATTGGCTAGTACTTTTCATTTAGTTCATCCTAACACAGCTATAAATGAAAAATAAACCTTGTTGTGATGGTTTCCAATTGTGACAATACTTTTCTTTGTTAAGGTTGCTTCCAGCTCTGTAATGTTTTCCGAACACATGACATGGAAATCGACCAGTGTTTATTGGAGTCACTCCCTTTAGGACAGCGGCAACGATTGGTGAAACGCATGCGATGTGACCAAATAAAGGCCTACTACGAGCGTGAAAAGCTTCTTCAGAAACAGGAGGGATTCAAATACAAACAGAAACATAGCAAGAAAAACAAGGTCCACTTCATCTCCTCAGACATAATACAGGAAGCCATTATACGGCATGATGATAAAGAAGGTAAAAGAGTGTCTTAAAAGTTTTAATACAACCTGTATTGTGTTTATATAATTCCATGAAATATAAAACTAACAAGATCCATCCCCAGGTTCAGCACATAGGCATGTTTACTGTGCATATTTATACTTAAATATGGGAAAGAGAAGAGGTCCACTTCTTCCTCTCGAACATTTACAGAATGTATTTATACAATATGGGGAGACTGTGGTGTTGTGGTCATGTCACTGGCTGGTAATCCAGGGGCCTAGGCTAATGACCTGAGGACCTGAGGACATGGGTTCAAATCCCACCATGGAAACTGGTTAAATTCAATTAATAAATCTGGAATATAAAGCTAGTCTCAGTAATGGTGACCATCACAACTATCATTGATTGCTGTAAGAACCCCATGACAGCTACCATTGATTGCTGTAAAAACCCATCGTGTTCACTAATTCCCTTTAGGGAAGAAAATCTGTCATCCTCACCTCGTCTGGTCTACATGTGACTCCAGACCCACAGCAATGTGGTTGACTCTTAACTGTCCTCTGAAATGGCCTAGCAACCACTCAGTTCAAGGGCAAATATGGATGAGCAACATGTGCTGGCCTTGCTAGTAATGCCCGCATCCCATAAAATAATAAATCAAAAAGAATATGATGGCACCATTACTTAACATGGTCCAAGGCAGTCTCTGATCAGCATCAAGTGTTCCCGTGGTTCTTACTAAACTAAGTTTTTTTTTAAGAGGGTATTATTTTCAACTGCCCTACTCAATGCTCACCTGAAAAATGAGTGACTGGCAGTAAAAAATCAGGGTTTGGGACAGTGAGGTTGGAGAGTGCACTTTGACATTATTTAGGATACACAAGTTCCGGCAGATGCAACTTTCAGGCAGGTGGCTGCGTACATGTGGAAATCGGGGTCATACAACATTCCCTGCCCATTTGTACCAGGTGGTGAGCTGGCTAACCTATAATTCTCGAAGGGGCCCTTTGAAGGTCACTCCAAAAGCAGCTGGACCAGCTGTAGGAGTGCTCAGGAGTGAACAGGAGTGCTCCTCCCAGGTCCATAATAATACTGCAGCCCACTGTCAGCCACTTAGTAAATAAACTCTTTGAACAATCAACCTTACATGGGACTTTACTGCATTCTCATGTTCACTCTGTCTTTGTGTGTGTGTCTTTTTCTCTTACTCTCACCCTCATGGTTTCAAAAGAGCTATTGAATAATGGCAGTTCAGATGAGATATACCTTCTAACTTCTTTGAAGTACAACTTGGAACAAAAAAGTTAAATTTGTTTCTTTCCCAATTCCAATAAACTTCAGCAGGTTGTCATAGATACTTTCTTAGCTACCAACTGTCTCCTAGGTGACAACACAGGGAGCTGCCCAATTGACTGATAATTATGGGAGGCTCCTTTGAACTCGTACTTTATGAATGCATGGCTCTTTTTCTTCTTCCTTAACTATGGTGTAAGAAATCAGCACTGACACAAATAGATATCAAGAATATATTTGGGTAGAACTACATCATGAAAACATTTTTAACTCCATAAGTAACATAACAAGAAAAAACATCAATAGTATAATAAATTCTACTCTAACAGCCACTTGGACAAACAAGGACTAATAAAGGAGAGCCAGCACAGATTTGTTAAGGGAAAATCAGGCTTGACTAATTTAATTGAGTTTTTTAATGAGGTGACAGACAGAGTGCCAACGGGTATTGTAATTGATGTTGTATTTAAATTTTCAAAAGAAATTTGATAAAGTACCATATACTATGCTTGCTAATAAAATTGAAGCCAATGAGATAAAAGGGGAAGTCACTGCATGGATACACAATTGGCTAAGGGCAGAAAATAGAGTTGTGGTGAATGGTTGTCTTTCAGAGTACTGCATCCAATTCTGTCCACCACACTCTAAGGAAGACATTAAAACTATGTAGAAGGTTCAGAGGGATTTACCAGAATTGTTCCAGGGAAGAGGGATTACAGGTACTTTGGTAGACTGGATTAAGTTGGGGTTTTTCTCCTTAGAACAGACGAGATGATGAAGAATGAAAACAAACTGCTGTGGATGCTGGAAATCTGAAATAAAAACAAAAAATAATGGAAAACTCAGCAGGTCTGTGAAGAGAGAAACAGAGTTAACATTTCGAGTCCATATGATTCTTTTCTTCTCTTTAGCTCTGAAATAGAGTCATATGGAGGACTTGAAACGTTAACTCTGACAGATTCTGCCAGAAGATGAAGAAGAAATTTGATAGTGTTCAAAATCACGAAGGGTTTAGGCAAAGTAAATAAAGATGAAATGTTTCCAATGGCTGAATGGTTGATAACTAGAGGGCACAGATTTAAGATGATTGGCAAAAGAACCAGAAGCAACTTGAGGAAAAACTTCCTTGTGTAATCGAGTGGTTACGATTTGGAATATGTGCCTGATAGGATGGTGGATACAAATTCAGTAATACTCTTCGAAAGGGAATTAGATAAATACTTGAAGGAGAAGAAGTTACAGGGATATGGGGAAAGCAGTTAAGTGGGGCCAGTTGGACTGCTCTTCAAAAGCACTGGTACCGAGTCCTGCAGAAGTCATAGTACAGACCCTAATCTAGTCTGGAAGATGACTACTCTTTGCTTTCTGTCTCTGAACCAGTTTTGTATCCACACTGCAACTGCTTTTTTAATTCCATGCTTTAATTGTTGGCCCCTATTCATTCCATCCATCCTTTGACTACCCTTTTACTATTTGCAAGTTTATGAAAGATTTATAGGTTTGCTTTTATGCTACCCACTAATCCTTTCTCGTATACTCTCCTTGACTTCTTATTTCCTTCTTGAGTTCTCCTTTGTACTTTCAGTTTTCAGATTGGTTGTTTACCATTCTGTGAGATGACATTTATCTTAAGCCTGTTTCATTGTTACATTTAAAATTTAATGTATTGGGAGATGTAGAAACTGTGTAGTTTAGCACGCATGGGGGTAATAGGTAAAGGGACTATATATAGGACAGATTATTGTCAGTTGCATTTGAGGAAGTTGGAGTTCATTGGTGGAGAAAAGAAGCCATTGTTGGTAGAATTTCAGACACACAGATAAGAGTCTCAGTGGCAGAGGGACTGAAATGTAGACATAGGTCTGTGCTGTTGTGTAGATGGAAATAAGTGGTCTTGGTAAAGATAAGATGTGGAGCTTGAAGCTCAGATCAGTTGCTAAAAGATTGACAATGGAGTTTTGTATAGTCCTGTTCAGCTTGAAAGAATGACGAAGGAGGAGAGAAGCAATTGCAAAAGAGCAAACTTTTGGCAGGACTGAGAATGTCAAGAGACCTGTGGAACAAATTTCCAGAGAAGTCCAATCAATCAGAGAGTAGATCACAAGTCAAACTGAAAATGTTGCATTGTTAGAGAAGTTATATCTTATTAACATTCTGAATTTAGCTTCAAAAAAGAAAGGAGCAAAAAATATCAAGCTGAACATGTCCAAAAGAAAAAGGCAGGAATTTTCGCTTGGCAGGCAGGCTCGCTCGCGCCTGACCTGCTCAAGCATGAAATGATGCACGTTGACATTGGCTGAGCGTGCTGATATCAGTGTGCAGTCACACAATATTTTGGTTGGCAGGTGAGCGCCAGAGTCAGCAGCGCGCCCACTGACAATTAAAAGGCCTGTTAAGGCCATTGAGTGATCAACAAAATTAAACTTTTTGCTGCCTGTCCAACCTAACGGCTGGTGGGCAGGCAAAAAGGTCAAGCGGCCTTTGCATTTTTTTGGAAACCTCATCCACGGACGGGATGAGGTTTCCAAAAGCAAATAACAATAAAATAAAAGTTTAAAATTGAATTAATAACATGTCCCTGCTCATGTGAGAGAGTTGCATAAGGGGACATGTTTTATTACATTTTTATTTTCTTTATTAATTTTTCTTATATTTCCCTTCATCTCCCTGAGGCAACTCCGTGCCTTGGGGAGATTATTCACGCTCACTCGCGTGCATGTGTGAAGTTCGTGCTCGGCCAGCTCACACTCCCCCCACCCCCTCGCACAGGCTGCGCTCAGCGCTGCCACTCGCGTTTCACGCTGGGTGGGCCTTAATTGGCCCACCAGCGTGAAATCGCGGTGCAATGCCAATCATGGGTGGCGGTCCGCTTCCTGACTGCCCCTGCCCACCCCCGTCACGCACCCCCGCCAAGGACAAAATTCTGCCCCAAGATTTCAAAGTGTAACAATGTTATTTATGTGGCTGCCTATTCTTCTTCAGTGGGCTGTGCTGGAAGTGATCCACCAGTGATCAGAATCTCAACCATTCATACCCTCCAACCCATCACCCACACCTCTTACAGATCCACATTTAGCTAAGTTATCATACGTTAAAAATTAATCAAACCTTAAATCCCCTATGTTACATACTTCTGTAACCTCTGAATAATGAGAATCACCTTCCTGCAATGGATTGATTCTGACCCACCAAATTATATGACAATGGAAGAAGTCCATTTGATTTGTATTCTATCCATATGCCAATTGAACCCTTGTGGTGCGGTTAACCTCAGAGTTGATAGTTTATTAAATTTATCCACTGCAGCGCTACTCCTTTGGACATTTGCTTTTGTAGTAATGATTTTACATGTATCTGCATTGAACTGCATCTGCCATCTCATGACTTTAGTTACCTAGTAATTTAATTTCTGAATCAGCTTCATTGTTCTGCATCATTTGCTCTACCACCGCTTGGAAAGGTTGGGTGATAATAGTTTGGCCAATTAGAAAGTGACATTGACAAATAAATTTTTTTTAAGTTGACATTTCTGTGACAAGTTCAACATGTCCCTGATATTCTCTGTTGATGTCCTAAACCTTTAAAGAACTTTATATTTCCATTTTAACTAGTTACTGGCAGTAAGCCATTAATATTTTGATATAATGGTTTAAATTTCTCTCTAGCTAAAGAAGCCACTGTACTCAAGTTCTGTTGTTTCCAAACAAAACTTACTCAGCAGAAATAAAAACAGAAAATGCTGGACAAACTCAGCAGGTCTAACAGCACCTGTGGAGAAAAAAAAAAGTTAACCTTTTGAGTCTGTATGACTCTTTTTCAGAGCGGACTCGAAACGTTAACCATTTCTTTTCTCTCCACAGATGCTGTTAGACCTGCCGAGTTTTTCCAGCATTTTCTGTTTTTGTTTCAGGTTTCCAGCATCCGCAGTATTTTGCTTTTAACTTATTCAGCAGGCACCAGAATTAAATATAAGCCCAGATTTGCATTTGTAATGGTGGAACTGTCAGCATTTGCTGTCATTACAACTGTGAAACTGACAGCAACTTCCAGGGTCTGTATGTGTGCAGTTAAATGTGGAAATCCATAAGGTGCTTTCAATGACTCCTGCTCCTCCAAAGGGTGCACTGTTGAAGTTCCAGCAAATGGAAGTCTTTGGAAATCACTTGAATTGACATACACATTCACTTTTTACACTCTAATCTTGTTGTAAAAGGCTAAGCCTTGTTGAATGAAATGTAACTGGGTTTTTAACTGCGTACTAAATAATAATTTCTGCTGAACAATCTGTCTGATCCCGAATAGTTAGTTTTATATTTGTGGGATGTTAAATATCTCCATTATGATAAAAATTCCATATGTTTTAACATGATATTTTTAAAAAATTTATCTATGATATTTCAGTTTCTACCTTAATCCCATCAGCATAATCTTAATTTTTAATTTCAATCTTAGTAAGATTATTAAAAAGTATGAATGATCATTGCATTTTACCTCCTGGCTTGCTGTCTGTGAGAATTCGTTAACGTGATTGCAGCAAGGTAAGAGACTATCACCATTGGTGGATGCCGGAGATCCCCTTTAGTTGGTGCTAGAATCAAATTAGCATCAGGAAAGGTGAAATCCATGCTATAGAGAGGTCAGTGGTGGACACTGCTGGCAGTACATACTGTCCTCAAGAGAGGTCTTCTCTGGATCTGGATGGGGCGGCACTGGGGAGGTTTGTGGTAGGGTTAGGAGGCTCCGATGAGAGACGTGAAGGGGCAGAGGGCTGGGTGCTTAGGCCACGGGCTGAGGGGAAACATAGGGGTGGAGCTGGACTTTGGGGAGGACCTCTGATGGGCTCAGATGGCCATTAGGAGGAGCCCCTGCTTTCACGCTGTAGCTCGAGGCGTGGGACGTGGCGGGCTTTGAAGTTGGCTCTGGCCTACCCTGCCGTGTGTAAAATTGTGGTGGTGTGGAAGGCGTTTGGGCAGATGCTGGGAATGGCGTCCATGTCATTTGGCCCCATTTTATGGCCCCTGCGCACCTGCCAATCTGCCCATACATATAATTCTGCCCCATGTGTGAGTTGTCCACAGCTTCTCGATATGGGCAACTGGCAGGCAGGGTTTGTGCTGTTAGTCTGAAGTTCAGAAAATAAAATTTTGTTGTTCAGTTGTGTATTTATTACATGCCTATGTAACAAAACTTTGGATAACAAATAGTGGCCAAGGTTTATAATTTAGTGTCCCCATAGTAAAGCTCTGTACAACTGAAGCATGTAGTGGGAGTTTTGCTGTGCAAATCCTGCCCAATTCAAGGCTTACATGATTTCCATGGACAGAAAAGCCCAGGACTTGATCTCCATGCCTGAATTCATGATATACATGCGTTGTGCAAAGTTCTGCGCTAGAAATCATAAGTCATCAAATTGACTCAGACATTCAAAATATAATTCTTAAAAAAGGATAAGTATCTTTCGCAAATATTGGGCAAAATAAATGGTATCACATTAATGATGAAACCTTTAAGTAAGATTACAAGAAATTTAGAAAAAAGGTAATTGTCCCATGAATCCTACCATTTCAATAGCCTTATATAATTTATAGACTAAACCAAATTATTAAGGTTTGGATTTTCCATCTTGAGTCAGATAGCGGGAGTCGGAAAATTTGTCGGCATGCCTCACCCACCTCAGGAAAAAGTGACCCGATTAGCGAGATCTTCATTCTGGTTGTGGGTGGGGGAATGTCGTCAGGCCCACCGACCCTGGATTTAGTTTGGAGGTGGCTGGGGCTGCCGAGTGCCGAGGTGGACACTTTGAAAGGTCCATCTCAATTCGCTGAGGCTTTATCCATTACTTTTGTTAAGCATTAGGCCTCCTAGCCCTCACCCCTGACACAGGTTAGTTTATTCACAATCAAACCAGCGGGTGAGGGGCGTGTTCACAAGCACACACACATATACAGTAGGGGAAAAGAAGAGAGGAAGATTTACAACTATGGGTAACATCAATAAAAGAGCTAAAGAAATGAATATTAGTTCCCATGATTTCCAAAGTCCGAGAAGTCAAAGTCCAGAGGGTGTTTCCTTTGTGGCAGAGTTCAGTCAGATGAGTTCCTGGTTGGAAACAGAAACATGAAAATCCTTGAAACAAATTATGCTGCAGCACGATGGGCTTTCTGTGCTTAAACCACTTGGTAGGTGATGATCAGAGAATTTCAAAATCAAACAGATTTCGAGGAGCTGACAGATAGTGGCCGGCTGCTTGGTTCACTGGGAGATCTGCTGGAGTTCTTTCCGATTGGTGTTAAAGCAGCAGTCTGAGCTATGAGGTGAGAAATGTAATATTAAAATGATCCAAAAGGCTAGAAACATGTGACATGGTCCATTAATGAGTTAATTGCAGCCTTGCAAGCAGTTTCTCTGCTCCTGGCCAAAATCCATTGTTTCTCTTTGGGGTGAAATGGTGGCTTTTCACCTTTTTGGGTGTAACGAGTTTTGATATCTCTGTCTTTGCTATTGTCCTGGCTGGAGGAGTCAGTTTGCCTGTTAGTTGTCTAGTTTCGTGGTTATAACGTGGCCTTACAATGGGGCTTGGGATTCCACAAGCATGTGAAATACTGCTGTTCTTGTAGTCTCTGTTAGAGCCTTCCAGAACAGATGGTCTATCTTGAGTCGTGTGACCTGTAGCAGCCATTTCACTGTTCAGCAGAAGTCCATTTTAAAATAACAAAATGGGAAAAAGTTTTTGATGTGTACAGTTTTGGATTTCTTTTCATGTCTTATTGACATAACACCTGTCTTATTCAACAAGTACTAATTGTGACTGCCTGCATATTCTTTCTCTATTTCTTTGGATGTCACACTATAACTTTCAATTTTAATCCCCTGACTTGTTCCTGTAACACCAAAGCTTTGCTATCATCCCATAAGTAACCCACCCAAAAATGCAGTAACAGCTGTACAGTTGTTTCATAATTTTACAATTGTAAATACAATGGAATAGAAATTCCACAGTATGTTAGAGCATGTCAGGCAATTAGTTCAGGTGAAGTTCTTCCTATGATATTTTAATGGAGTATGGAGCAGCTTTATAGTGAGTGGACACATTGAATAGTGAGTGGAGTAAGTTAACAATAACCAGAACAATTTAATAGTGGTTAAAGGAGTTCAATAGTGAATGGAAGAATGTAACAGTAAATGGAGGAATTCAGCAGTGTACTGGAACATTCAGGAACATATGGAAAATTTGCTAATGACTAGAGAGATGAATAGCAATTGGAAGAGGTTAATAGGACAAGAGAAAAATGAATTGATTAAGATATGTGGGAGTTTGAACAGGCATGGAGACTGAAAATTAAAACAATATTAGCAATTTAGGGCATTATGACAATATAGATAATGGCATATAGCTTCTGTAAACCTGTTTAATTTTGAAAAAAATATGATGGAGTGGCACTTCTGGTGCTGCTTAAGCCTTGTGTGAATAGAATCGTTTGAATGATCAAAGCATGTGATCTTTATAGTCCCAGCATTGGCACCTACCATGCTCTGCTGCTGGCATTTGGCTGCTGTGGATGAGGGAACTTCATGCCCTTAATGGAACAAAGAACACTGCAAGGAATTTTCTGTTGGTTTCAGACATTTGCCAAGCCATTAGTAGGTCGCATTCTGGCTTTTTCTAAAAGTCCTCAACTGAACTAGTGTTCACTCTGAGCAAGGCTGGAATCTGCTGACACAAGAGGTATGCAACAGAGGGAATAACTTTGCTATCCCAAGATTGCTCTTATAATCAGCAGACGGATGATGTACCACACCCTTCTGAGTTTCTTTCTAATTTTCGACTGCCCCATAACAACTCCACCTGAATTTGATGCTTCAGGTAACTGGAACTTTAGGGTAATATCATTGTTATACTAAGATGTTTGTGGAGGTTGCGAGTTAATATAATTTCAGCATTACTGAATAAATCAATGGGCTGGATTAAATGCTCCTCCGCCAGGGAGTGTGAAGGTGGGGGCAGTTAATATCCAGTGGGCTGCCTGCTCATTGCCTGCTCACCCCTGCTCCCACTGCAGTTTTACCAGCGGCAGGGTGGCTTTGGGTGGTCTGGGTAGGACAGTTGAGGCCCTTAAGTGGGCATTGAATGGGAGTTAACTGGTGGCAGGAGAAGCCCATGACAATCAGCCAGCCTGACAGATTTCCCTGCGTAAGCTGGTGGCAGGTGGAGATGTCCTTCCTTAAAGGGTCCCCTGGGCCCAGTGGAGGACCCCCCAAGGTGTAGCTGCACCCCCCCCCGCCTCCACCCCCACCCCCCCCCCCCCCCCTCACCCCAGGTTCCACTCCATCTCATGGCCTCTTATACTCCAGCCATCCACCCCGGTCTCTGGGGCACGGAGAGACCCCAAAACACTTACCAAGTTACAATCCAGCGCTGAACACCTCCTCAAGCCCTGAGTGTAGTACCAGCAATGGCCACTGCTCCCAGTGGCACTGCCGGTATTGCAGAGCTACTGGCCTCTGATTGGTCAATAGTCTTCTGAGGTGTGGCTTCCTGTCCCTGAGGGGTGGAAGTGCTGCCTCCAGTCTGTTATTTGCCAATTGGCAATTAAATGGTTATGGAGCAGCTGTTCTCCTGGGTAGGCTCCCCCTGACTTTTTCGCCAGTAAAGTTGAGCCCAATGGCTCAGTTTCTGGTCGATGTTAGCTAACAGTTTGACTGATGCAACTGCTGAGATTCTAGGAAGCACTCTATTTTTTATTGTGGAACTATACTTTGAAAAAGAAAACATGACAGTTTTTTTAATACACATTTGATGATCATAACTGCTTTAGTGAAAGAAGTAATGAAATCCTTGTTCCTACACCAATAACAAAGTTTAATAGCTACACATGTAAACTGAAACAAAGAATAACAAAGAACCGTCGCAAAATGCTTCATACTCAACAAATTATTTTTTGAATTCCAAACTCCAAGTGCAATTGCAGTACTGTCAGAATATACAGCAAAGTCCTTCAAACAGCAAACTGCCAGACAGCCTGCTTTGCTGATGTTGGCCAAGAAAGGTCTCCCTGTGCTTCCTCAACTGGTGCCATAGATTGTCAGTTTAATATCTCATCCCAAAATGGCAGGACTCCCTCAAAACTGCAATAAGGAGCCAGTACATACTGTGCACTTATGTCCTAGAGTATGGCTTGAATCCAAAATCTATTATTTTGTATCACACCTATGTCTACGTCTAATGAGTTTCAGTAAAGGATTACAGCATCATTACTTCTAGTTCCTCTCCCACGGTTCATGTATTGTTTCAAACCTGTACATTCTTGAGTTATAAATACTTGTATATTTGAACCTTTGTTTCACAGGTTTGTCTGAGCTAATCAAAAATTGACCAAACAGTGGCATATTTGGTTTTTATTGGCTGGAAGAAGCTTGTTCTTGTAAATAGTTTTCAGCCAATGAAAAATATTTTACATAAAATAAGTTGCTCCCATTTGCATAATAGATGGGTGAATGGGTAGGCAGACAAAGAAATATAAATGGGGACTATAAACTTGGCTGAAATTTGATGAAGTATTGAAGAGATGGTACACTGTCACATATGCAGTCATGTGGATTAGGCTTTAACATGAGGCCCTGTCTGTTCAGCTACTTGGCAAAAAAGAGTACAGGCTGCAATCCTGAGAGAGCCTGGATCAAAGAATTGGGCATGGATATTGTTTTGTATACTGGCTGCGTGGTCGATCTTATCCGGAGTGACTGTAGCCCTGTAAGCTTTTAGGGTTTTGAGGTATAAAACCCTTCTAATTAAAATCTCTAAGTTCCATTTTCTTAATTTCTAATGCTAGGATCCTCAATTGTTCCTGACCTAACAGGGTACGAATAACTAGCATTTATGAATCAAGTAGGATTTATTAAGCAAGATTTTATATGTACTTAACAAAAAGCAGTGAAGATAACATGGAAGTTCCTCATCCCTTATGTTCCCAGGATTCCCTGAGCGTTGCTAGCACAGACAATGTCTTTTTCTTCTCTGTCTTTGAAGTGATGTTGAACTGTGCCCAGAAGAGCCATACCTCAGAAGCCATGGTAATATTGTGCCAACAACGACTCCATTTTTCCAACATTCACCCCCACTTCTCATTATTCTGGGATCCCTTGTTTGGAAACAGTCCAAATTCACCTATTCCATTGGTTTGGGATGTGAGTCATCTGATATTGCCCCACCTCAGCAACAAGAGGCATATAGACTAAAGACAAATGTCCATCCCTTTTCCACTGGGCCTCTAGAGTTTACATTCCATTGTGAACAAATAGCACATTTCCTTTAGATACAGAGCAGTCACAAAGTCACATCTTGTTCAACATATTTTAACTCAAGTCCCACAGATCTGAAAGCCATTAAGAAAACTGTTAATAACATTTCCTACCATAATATGAAAAGGGAAAGAAAAAATTCCCACTAATACAGATGTTCTACCTACAAATATGGTTAATCAGTTAAATCAATGCATGTTTTTTTTTAAAGATAGGGTGTCATCCTAAGTTGAAGCTACTTCAAAATAGAACTGCTAAATCCAGACTCTCAGGCAACTTAAAGTCAAAAAACGATCAAGTGTAGTTAGTTCCTCACAAATAACAGCTGCCATCCTGTAAAGTATCCCAACTGCCTTGACTACCCATTGTCTCACTAACAGAAATTCAAACTTAACTATTTCATTTTAAAAGTGGTTAAAGAATAAATCCATAGATGTTACAAACCAACAATAAACCCTAAAAATTAGTAGTATTATCAAAATCTTACGGTCTGACTCAGGTAGTTACTTTAAACTGGATTATTAACACCATATGTAAAATAGGTTACAGAGTAGGTATGTCTCTCAGGAATACACACTATTCCATCCTTTCCCCTGAGTGTCTAGCACATGACTGCTGATGTCACTGAGCACTTGGAAATATATCGCTGTTCCTTCACTGTCACTGGGTCAAAGTCCTGGACCTCCCTTTCTAACAGCGCTGTGGGTGTACCTAAGCCACGTGGACCACAGCAGTTCAAGAAGGCAGCTCAGCATTACCTTCTCAAGGGCAATTAGGGTTGGGCAATAAATGTTGGCTTAGCCAGCGATGCCCACATCCCATAAAATAAATTTTTTAAAACCTCAATATCTGCCTGGGGGCTAGTGGATGGAAAGTGAATCACTGCTCAATGAATAAACCTCAACAGCTGCTGTCAGATGAAAATCCATTGGTTCTATATATGACTTTGGAAATTCCTCCATGAAAGGTATCCAGTTGTCCAATTGCACGTCATCACCCTCTTTTTCCAGAATACCCAATAGTATACTGACATCTCCACTCATTAAGGATACGTGTTGATTGCGAACAACATTGAATGAGTCAACGGTCTCTTGTTCCTTGTTGCGGAGAGTGGTAATTAACTGATCTTTTATTGGAAGCTTTGTGCCACCTGGACCTTGCAATGTAATATCTAATGGATAGAGGGATATTGATTGGAGCCAGTGCATATGATCAGCTAGTATTGTAAAACCAGCTCCAGTGTCAATTTTAAAGTCAGTGTCAAAGCTTTTAACATGCACTTTAACTGACCAATAGTCTTGATCAAGATCATTTACTTCCCCTAGAAACTCTGTAATTTCGTCTCTGTCATTATTTCCAATTTCTTGGATGATGTGCACTTCATAAATATTCTCTTGTCTTCTTCCTCTATTAAAGTAGATAGGCTTCCAGAAGCGCTTGAAGTGTCCACTTTTCCCACCACTGGAAGCTGCGTCCCCTGCTGGGCGGTCTTGCCATCTGTACTGTTTCTTTGCACTGCAGCGTAAATACCTCAAGATCGCTGCTGTGGGGTTCCCATCCTTTCGCAGGTCCCACCGTTTTGGCAGGCTTTTGAATGGTTGAGGTCACCGGCCTTGGGTCTACCCAGCTAACAGTGTCATCTAGAGCCTCGGTGTTAAGACAAATTAGAGTTGGATTTATCTCTAGTTCAGCCTGCCTAGCATACTGAACCATTTCA
The DNA here is from genome assembly GCF_964194155.1 of Cetorhinus maximus. Taxonomy (NCBI): domain Eukaryota; kingdom Metazoa; phylum Chordata; class Chondrichthyes; order Lamniformes; family Cetorhinidae; genus Cetorhinus; species Cetorhinus maximus. Next base: position 104,541,794 of record NC_135885.1, read on the forward strand.
TCAAGGGTGAGGTCATCTTTGGTCTGTAAAAAATATGAGAGCTTTTCATCACGGACTCCGACAATGTGGTCACGAATAAATTCATCTTTCAATGCACCATGTCCGCAAGAACTAGCTAGGCGATGTAGGTTGGTAAGAAATATTTCGAGGGATTCCCCTGGTTTTTGAGACTTTAATTGAAATGCGCTCATTCAACTGTGAAGTTTTGTTTCAGGTTAAAACGCATATCGAGGGCTTTTAGGTCAGTCTCAAATTCTAAAGCGGTCTCTTCCACCCCTGTCTCAAGAAGACATTGTTGGCGACTGGTCCTATGGCGTAAAAGCATGAACTAACTTGTTGCTTCTGCTCAATAGCAAGGAGGTTTGATGTTACTTGATACCGGAGGAAGTGTTTCTTCCATAACTCCCACTTTTGGCCTCTCTGCAGGCACTCGAGTCTTTCAGACAGGTGAGGTAGGGGCAGGGACTACTGACACCATTACTACTTTCCAGTTTCTTAAGTAGGTTTGCAGATTCTTGCTTCGCTCAGGTTTTCTTCCAGTTTTGCGCTGTGGGTGTTCTGTTGATGGCACCAGCCCTTTGTTAGATTGGTGTCACCACCGTTGCTACCATGTTTCATATACTGGTTGCGTGACCTACCTTATCCGAAGTGACTGTAGCCTGACTCAGGTAGTTGTTTCCACCTGGTTTATTAACATCATGGCCTGAATTTTTCCCGTGTCGGGCGGGCTCAGCGGGAGCAGGTGGGGGCGGTTGGGGAGCCAACTGCCGCCCGCAATTGGCGCCGCTCCACGATTTCATGTGGGCAGGCCAACTAAGGCCCACTCTGCGTGGATCGCGAGTGGTAGCACAAAGCACTACCTGTGTGGGCGTGGGGAGGAGGGAGAGTCGGATCTAGCACGCAGTTCGTGCATGCACCCGAAAGAGCGCTTCAATCTCCCTGAGGCACGGAGCTGCGCGACTGAGTCACATGAGATGGGACATGTTTTTATTTTCAAAATAAAGATTTTATTTAATTAGTATTAGCTTTAGAGCAGTGTAAATTTCAAGTTAATTAGGTCCCTAATGGCCTTAATAGGTCTTTTAATTATCAGCAGATGTGCAGCCGACTCCGGCAGTGCCTGCTGAACGAAATATCGTGCAAGTGCGTGATGACATTGGGACACACGCCCGACGTCATCGCGTGTCATATTATATTCTGGCATGTCAGGCACGCATGCCGAAGGTAAAATTCAGGCCCATATGTAAGGTAGGTTACAGAGTAGGTATATGTCTCATGAGTACAGACTGTTCCATCCTCTTTTCCGAGTGTCTAGCACATGACTGCTGATGTCACTGTTACATCATGATCTACATTACCATTACCATGAGTATTCTATTAACCCATTACGCTACAGCTGTCCAGGGTTTGATTCATGGAACTCATGAATTTCTGCACATTAAATTTAATAGCCAGAAGCTTGGGAGTGCCAGCAATCTTTTGCACTACCTTTTGCTCCTGATCTTACAACTCATGCTAATACCGAGTGAGATTCCATGCTGAGAGCAGAGTGTTAAAAAAAATTATTTTATATCCAGGTTTTGATTTTACATTTTTATTTATTTAGTACTTCCCCCACTGTATTTCCCTGTTTATTCCCCCTAGTTTTTCCTGCAATATTTTATAACTAGCTGTCTTAAGATAAGGTGCGTCAAACACCAAACACACTCTTTAATTTTATTTTTCTGTTTCATTTGTTTTATACTTTCTATGGAGTTTTATATCTCCTACCATGGAATTGTTATGCTAATTCTCCTTTCTCTCTTCCTCTTTCTTTTAAGCGTAATAATTATATAGTCAAGTTAAATGATTTTCAAATGTGTATTTGCTGGCCTGGAATTTCTAGGATTTCTACCCACATAACATAACGTAACAAATTAAGCATTTGGACAGAATCAAATCAAACAGCTCAAAAGCTTGTGGAATTTTAAGTGCACTGAGTCCCGGCCATAACTACATTACACCCACGTATCTGTGATCTTTTACATTAAGATCCTTTGTTCGAAGCAGTCGCCATCCAATAAAATGGCCACGCCACCAGGTCAGAAAAGAGAATTTCCCTATTGTGCTCATGTTAGTGGTTCATTGAATTGCACCATATTTTTCAGACACATCGGCACCTGTGATCACATGAATTTAGTGATCATCACCTGACCAACAGTTGAAGCACCAGATTGGCTGCAGCGATCGTCAAGTACTTTAAAAAGAAAAGACAGACTTGGGCCTGAATCTTACATTCATCAGGCATGCACAATCGGCGGGTCCGGAATCGGATGCGAAATGCACTTCTGTCTGCAATCGGCCCCCAAATGTAATTTCATGCTGGCTGGCCATTAATGACCAGCCAGTGTGAAACATGCACTGAGAAAGGCTCAGCACTGCCGGGATTGGGGGCGGTGGTGTGGGAAGAGAGCAGACACCGAGAGAAGGGACGGTGTGTGGTTGCGCTCCCTGAAGACTGACGGCTGCTGTGGATCTGCCTCAGGGATCTGCAGTAATTTAGAAATGAAATAAGCTCAATAAACTGCGGCAAACTGTGACGATGCTATAAATGCAAGCACCTGGCAGCAGCCTACACAACAGATCATCCCTCAAACATCTTTTATTTTATTTAACCCCAGACATTTCATCCCGTCCTGGATGTAGTTTGTAGCGAAACTGTGAAGGCCGCCTGGTCAATTGGCCCATCTGCCATCCGTAAAAGTCAATGGGAGCTGTGTAAACAAGTGGCTCCTTATTGGACTTAATTGCCCGCTTAATTGTCGGCGGGTGCACTTCCAACTCCCGCGTGCACCTGCTGACTGTAATGTTACGCGCGAGTGTGGTAACGTTGGGACGCGCACCCGACACCTTCTCGTGCAATTTCACGTGATTCCGGGTTGGGCGCGCAGCCGCATGAACAGCGTAAAATTCTGGCCTTTCTTTTATGTAGTCCCTTTCATGACCACAGGACGTCCCAAAACACATTCTAGCCAATTAAGTACTTTTTGAAGTGTAGTCTCTGTTGTCATGGAGGAAATACAGCAGCCAATTTGGGCACAGCAAACTCCCACAAACAACAATGTGATAATGACCAGGTCGTCTGCATTTGTGATGTTGATTGAGGGATAAATATTGGCCAGGTTAGCGGGATAATGCCCCTGCTTTTCCTTGAAATAGTGATATGGGATATTTTATGTTCAATTGAAAGGGCAGATGCGGTCTCTGTTTAGTGTCTCATTGAAAAGGCGGCACCTCTGATAGAGTATCACTTCCTCAGTGCTGCACTAGAGCTTCAGCCTAGATTTTTGTGCTCAGGTCCAAGAGTGGAACTCGATTTCACAACCTTCTGACCCAGAGGTGAGAGTGCTATCAACTGTATCAAAACAAGTTGAAGGATGGATCATGTTCTCAAAATTCCACTCTTTTTGAAGCTAAGCACAGTCTGAATTGTGATTTTCACTAAAAGTAACAATGAAGACCAAACACTCTACAATTAATGAAATTCATATCATACATAAATGGAAAATAGAAGCTCTGCAGTTAGGGATTGATCAGTCATGATCATGCTACTTATGGCTGAAACCCCCTTGAGCCCACAAGTACACATGCATACCATAAACATGTCATCAGTTATGCACCCGAAAACAGACCATAATTAATTTATCTCTTAAAGCATTGTGAAAACTTAAACTGTGGTTTAAAAAATATTGATATAGTTATTGGCAGAATATCACATTCTGCATCATGTTGAAGCATATTGTCAAATGGAAGTGTGAAGGAAAATTCCTATGGCTTTCTAGGTCCCAGTTCCGATTGACAATGATGATCCAACCAGCTGTCTCACTTAAGCAGCCTATGGGTCTGGCTCCAACCATCCTCAGCCATCTGTTCACAGCATCAATTCCACCAGATTCTTCTCCTTACAATGAGGAGAGGAGAAGGATAAATATTGCATCAGTGACACTTGTGATTGCCAATAATTTCAATTATAAGTGTGGGTTAAATGTGTTTTAATGTTCTTTCGCAGTTTTTTTTAAGCTCGATCTTTAGAAACCTTTGTAGCCATCTAAATTTCAGTTAACAGCCTGATGGATTCTCCTCATAAATAAAATATCACAGTATACAAAAACTGATTAGTTTACATGTAGAGGACACAATTCTTCAGTACCATTAATGTGTTGATTTATATAAAGTGACATGATAAAATAATCTCGATTTCAGTAATGTAAACACCTATGCTGAGGACCATAGTTTCAAAGTACCTCATAACGGGTAGTGATTGGGTTTGAACTCTCTTCAGTGTTCTCCCTTTCCCTCCTAAAGATATGGATGGTGGCAGCCCTTTGGGTCCTGAACCCACGTGCAAGCTAGAAGATATTTCTTGGTCGGTTACTTTACTATATCTGAATCCATGTGCAGCCCAGTACTATACAAGGTGATATGAAGGGTTTTGATAAAATAAGGACATACTGAACTTGAGTATTGATGAAAAAAGACATTTTGTCGAAGCTTTTCGTCTTGCACCCATCAGGACAATTGCAAGAAAGTACCAATGTGGGGGAAGCAACAACTTTATACTGTACGAGAAGAGAGTGCTGATTGGTTGAGAAATGGACTCTGATTGGTAACGGTGTTGCCATGGAGAATGCACCAGTTAATGGTGACTGACAGTTAACTGCCAAGCATTGTTTGAAATTTTAAACCCTGGTAGTTTGACTCCGATTGGTTAAGGCATTGCCATGAGGAAAGAACCAGCTAATGGCTATCACTTATTTTGTTTAGAAACAGACACACTGTGTGTACATGTTCTTTCTGTCTGCAAAGAACAAGGCCTTGCATATTAATATATGTAACTTCCAGCACATGCTAATGCACCAAACTGCGAGCCCGACTGACAATCTTAAATTGGTTGTCAGCATAATTTAAATTTCAAACAATGATTGGCAGTTAACTCACAGTTACCATTAACTGGTGCATTCTCCATAGCCATGCCTCTTGCAGAGTCCACTTGCCAACCAATCAGCACTTTCATACTGTATAAAGTTGTTCCTTCCCCTGACATTGGTATTCTTGCAATTGTCCTGATGAGTGCAAGACGAAAAGCTTTGACAAAATGCCTTTTTTCAGCAATACTCAAAGCAAGGAAGGTTGGTAACAGAACACCAATTTAAGATAATTGGCAAAAGAACCACTGGTGTCATGAGAAATACTTCTGAACACAGTGAATTGTTATTTTCTTGAAAAGGTGGTCAAAGCAGATTCAATAGTAACTTTCAAAAGGGAATTTGAAAACGAAAAAAATTCAATTCTGCGGGGAGAACACATTGGTGTGAGTCCATTTGGATGTCTCTTTCATAATGCTGGCACAGGCACAATAAGAGAAACACCTCTTAGTATGCCGTAAGATTCTTTGAATCTATAATAAGTAACATTGGGGTCATGAGAGATGTTAATTTGAGATTAGTTATTCCCATCTTTGCCAATAAGCTGTTAGCAGGATCCACGCCAGTTTGTGAAATCAAAACTAAGACACAGAGCCTTTACTTGCTGAGAGTTTATTGACTTTGTTCAGTGTCAACACTCCTCACATCCACCCTGTGTTCTAGCTATAGTGACCGTAATATAATGTGCTTTAAGATAATGGCTTAGAGCTTCCAGTCTCCAGGTTGTCAGAGACTAGTCATACGACCTAAGATTTGCTTCACAATCCCCCCTAGACGCACTGAGCTCTGAGGAATTACCCAAGAAGTTTGAACTTCCAATGGACAATTCCCCTGCTCCCCGAGATCCTCCGAAATTCTCCGACTCTGAGTTAGAGTCGGACTCTTCAGGCAGTTCCGACATACTTACCTGTATAGTTACCCAGGAAATGTTAGATAAGGAAATAACTATGGAACAATCACCCCCCCATCCCCCTGACTACTCCCTCAGACCCTCCAACTACCCCCTGACCCAACCTAACCCAAGCACCCCTCCCGACCTGACCTGACTATCCCTCTCTGACCACCCTCCAACCAACCCCCCAACCTGCCCAAACTACCCCTTACTACCTGACCAGCACTGACCTGACGATCCATCCTGAACCAGCTACCCCTCCCAACCACGATATCCCCCAAATCCCCAAATACTCCTCACTACCTGACTACTCCTCGACCTAACATGATTAACCCCCAATCAGACTATTCTGACCAACCCGGACCGATTACCCCCTGACCCACCTACCCACTCACCCAGCTGCCATCCTACCCTCCTAACCACTTACCTCACCCATCCTACCAACTTACTCACTTACTTCACCCACCCTACTCACTTATCCACTTTCCTAATGTACCTACCCACCCTATCCATTCACTCATTCTTCCACTCACCCATGCACTAACAGTCATCCATTTACCTATTCACTAACATTCACACTGGACATTTAAACTTACCTTACAGCAGCTAATCCTGTAAAAAGGGGGTGTATCCAGTCTTCCCCCTGATGCTACAGTGCTGTGATGGAGTTCTCTGATGGACTGTATATTCCGTATTTCTGGGGAGATTCCGGCTACCCCTCCAGATTGGGCTCAGAAGACCCGGCCAGAAATGCAGAGCTGTGTCAAAGTGCCTAAAAGTACGGTTGAAGCGGCAATCTGATGGTGATTGCCACTTGGCTGAAGATTCAGGCCAATAATTGCGAATGATGTAATATAAACAATGATCAAGGTATTAGATTGGATAAAAACTGATGCGGGGTTGAGAATAGAATGTGGGAAAATAAAGTGAATGGGATTAGGGCCAAAAAGGATGGGCTTGATAAAATCCATAAGCAGTTATACCAAAAAGACAGAAGTATGAAATAATTAGTATCATATAATGGTTACAGCACAGAAGAAGGGCATTCAGCCCATTGAATCCCTGTTGGTTCTCTGCAAGAGTAATTTAGCTAGTCCCGCTCCCCACTCTTTACCCATAGCACTGCAATTTTTCTCTTCAGGTACTTCACAAAAGTATCATGAGAATTGAATTCTGAGCCAAAGGAGAAAATTAGGAGAGGGTGCTTAAAGAGGTGGGATTAAAGCAGCTGATAAAGATGGAAGGCAGAGGTTTTTGGGAGGGAATTCTAGAAAGTAGGACCTGGCCAGATGAAGGCACCCTCAATGCCAATCTTTAAGTGATGGAGTTGGTTATGTTAAGTACATCTGCGATTTTCTTCTATTATTAAAGCATTCAAATATTAAGTTTTAATACTGCTATTAAATTAACAGAATCATTCTGAAAGGGAATACAACTGATTCTGACTTCAACATCTGCAGCTATTGTACCATCTAAACGTGATCCTTGCAGATTCAGGAAAGTAGAATTCTCTTTCTGCCGCCAATACAAAATTACAAATGTAAGCACATTCTTGGCACTATTCTCAGGAAAAGGCAGAATAATGAAATTGTCTTTGTGTTTAATTTGGATTTGGGCCAATCATTTGCCTATTCATTGCTGAGGACCCATTTAGGCACAGAGATCTTGATGATCTGCAAATGGGAGTGCTTCTTGTCACAAGTGCTCACAGCTTCTGCTGCTAACCCTTTTCAAATTTGGAGGTCAAGAGGAAAGCCAGAGGGAGTAGATCTAGAGTGAGTTGGAGGAGACCTCTAGGGTGATTCCATGGGGCCAAAAATGTTAATTTAAATTTCTTGGTTGGAGTTGACTGCTAGAACCCTTTCCATATTCCCACTTTCCCAAGTTGTCATTCAGGGATTCAGACCCTGATCTCAGCTTGGATCCTTGCGTGGGCCCAAAAGTTATTGGTAAAATACACATGGTGAAAGAAGGTATAGGTCAGGCCATGACTGAAGATTGGGATGTTGGAGTTCTTAGCTTGGGGAGTCTTCAAACCTTTGCCTTGATAGCCATATAGGAGAAGATGATGGCTATGTCCTCAAAAGACTGTTTGGAAATTTCATTGTAAATCTGGAACTCAGCATGCCCAGATCTTGGCCAAAGCTGCAACTGCTCATACAGTTCATACTGGAGTTAAGAAGGAATCTGCTGGTATTGCTGCTGATTTTTGACCACATGACTAGATGTATTAAAGCTGCTATGTTGCTCCTTGGTCTCCCATGTCATTGCTTTTTGAGGATGGTAGATTTTATACTGTCCAACAGATAAAGGGGGTTGTAATTTGTATTTAGCAGGAGCAAGAATAAATCAGAAGCTTGTGTTATACCCAGTCTGATTTTCATTTAATTCAGGAAAATAATGGTGTAATATCAACTGTTATTCATTAGCATCAGAGACCAATTTCACCCCAATAGATAGATAACTGGATAAACAAATCATCAAAATTAATCAAAGATGCGCAGATATTTCAGAATCAATGCAATCTTAGGATTTAAAATGTGAAAATCAAAAAACTTGATGGTGAAACTGAGCTTGACAGCACATGTTCTTTGGGCGCTATGAAGCTACTTAAGGTTCCAAAATGGCATAGTTGACACACGTGCACACACCTCTGAAGGAGTGTGTTAGACTTAATATTGGGAAAGTGGTCAGTGTGCACCCACGTAATGGCCACCAGAGCAGCTAGATGATGGAGTGAATTGATGTGCTGTGCTGTTTTGGCACCAGCGCTGCCATTTCAGCGCTCCAAGCTAAAGCCAAACCTGCTGTTAACTTCCCATTCCTGGATATGCATTGAAAAGCATGAAAGACCTCCTAACAGTGCTATTTAAAGAAATCAGCAACTACTTACAGAGTTAGTTGCCGGTAATTTCTCCTGGCTGTTGCTGCAATTCCACATGTTTTGGGCACGTTTCCATACTTGTTAAAAGTTTCAATAGTCTACAAGCTGGCACTAAAATACTTTTCATGATTTAAAGGCATATGCCCAAGCCAGTTGTTTCCAGGTAGCCTAGCAGGACTTCCTCTTGGCATTGAACATGATTGGGAGCATGAGCGGAGACCACAAAGAGCAAGACATGCTGCTAGAAGAGGGAAGAGAAGGGGGAGTAGGGCTCTCAGCAGGAGACCATACCCACAAAGGGTTTTGAGGGAGCAGATCTGTAGGAGGACTGATTGCTGGCCTGTTGTGACACCCTGAAAGTCCCTTTGAAAACAGTAATCCACAGCAATGATGGCAGCAATCCAAGTTTGCATGATAGTACTAAGCTGCAGTGGGAGATGCAACCTTGACCAAAGGGCACTGCATAATGGTTGGATTCACTGGTTTGCTAACAGAGTTGCCCACTACTTCCCTGCTGGATAGGATAGGCTCAAAGCACTGCACAAATACATGTGCCAAGTTATTGCTGGAGTGCTCCTTCGTATTGAATTCAGGTTATCTGGCAATCTTTCCAGTGTACCAAGCATTTGGGTATGTATGCTCATCAGACCTGCATTTTTGCCCCTGAGGTGACTGCACAGACATAGGAAATTTCCAGGCTTGCCTCACCTCCCAGGGGCAGAGGAAAAAGTGCCCTAAATGGTGGGATCTTCCTTCTGGAGGCATGTTGCAGAATGAAGTTGGGCCCACCATCCCTGGATGTAGATTGGAGTCGGCCCCAGGGGTTGTCGAGTGCCAAGGCGGGCTGTTTAAAAAGCCTGCCTCAGTTTTTTGGGACTTTGTCCCAGTTGTTTTGTTAAACATTAGGTGCACTAGCCCTCACCCCTCACATCCCTGACCAACTCCCCTTGCCCATACATGCCAGCCACCTACCCCCTTAGTCCCTTATAGCCCCTATGCCAACTTAGAGCCTACTTATGACAACTCATACTGCCCACTCATCCACATGGCCTAAAAGCCTGTATGACAACACTCCCAGTATCCACCATGGCCAGACCTCAGGAGCCATGCTAAGATGAAATAAAATAAAGTTTTGAACATGTAATGCAGACTTCACTAAGTAAAAAAACACACTCATTCATGAAAGCCCATTCAAGACATTTAAAATCCCTCAAGTGCTGAATCCTTATAAAAATAAACATTTGTATCCATAACCCCATATCAAAGACAGCTAGGCCTTTAAGCAGTGAATTAAACTGAATTTACAGACCCCCCTGCCACCCCACACCAAAGGTAATAATGATAGGTTGTGGAAATCAATCAAGCAGTAATAATACTAGAATGAAAGTAGTTATGGCTATGTCAGCAAATAGCCATTGAAACTTCTAGAACATATTCTTTTCAACACTCAGATGCAGGCAGGCAACTTTTTCCTTTTTAAAATAGTTTTAAGTATTTAAATAGCTTGACAGTTCTACATATCTTATCTCCCCCCAAGGGCATTTATGTCTACTTTTAAAATTGGTAACTCCCACACTGTGGGTTAAGGACCCTGCTGCTGCGAAGATAGGTGTATTTGAACTCAGTGCTGAGTTTGGATTTCCCACATGTGGGAATCACTTCCCACCCCATTTTTTCCCTCCTTCCCCCTGCCCCACAAGCAAAAATGGTTTCTGCCGGATATGGGGACGCAACATTTGGAACTGTGGTCTGCCCGCCACTTTCAATACATCGTGGAGTCTCCGTGACACTGCGAAAATCCAAGCCATTGTCTCTGCAGTAAATTCCCATACAATCATCCGGTGAGCTAGCATCTGTACTATCCTTTTTCATCTCCCTTGGCTGTAGCATGCTTGTGCCTAGTGTCACAGTATGGGCAGATAGTGCCTCTGTCCAATCCTCTAAATCATGTGCAGGCTCAGCATCTGAGCTAATGGCTGCACTGTTCAATTGAGTGATAATGTGTCTTCATCATCACTGTCTTCTTGCTCTTCCTGCATTGCACAGGCAGGTTGCAGTTCTTGGATATCTGAAAGGATGAAGAGAAAAAGGTGGTGTTGTGGTGACAGGAGAGGAGAAATTACCAAGTACATTCTTAAACCGACAGCAGTCAGAAGAAACTGTGGGATGAGGGAGAAGTGGAATAAGACAAGGGACATTAGGTATAGCGATACCCTCATCTCCAATGGCTTCCTGTTGGTGGTCACAGCCCAGGCAATGGCCTTTCCCATATTGGCAGAACCATCTCCTCCATGGGATTAGGACATGTAGGCAAGCTTCTCCCCCTCCAGCCTTTGGTTGAGGACTGGTTGTTCACAGAAATCGTTATAATGAGCAGGCAGCACAAAGTTGGCATGTTGTCTGAACTTACTGGACAGGCATGGGCTTTTTGTGCATTGTGATCCACATACCTGTTATCCAAATATTAGTTCCTGGTCTCTAAATGTTTTTATCACACTATGACCTGAATTTGGTTGTGATGTGAAATCATATTTCTGTTGACTGATCTCCTACACTGATGTCCTACTTATTGAACATGATTGAGATTGTACGTGGTAGTCTGTACATTGTCATCTGGCTCTGATTAACATATATTCGTGAGGCTGCTGATTATTTCTAGTTGGAGCTCTGGCCACTGAAATTGAGGTCTGCCTGAATCAGAATGGTTGGACTTCAACCAATTGCAATATTTTGGTCCCACAGTGACCTCATCATTAGACAAAAACTGGGTGATAATGGTACAGAAGTTTCCACAAATATCTTCAAAAATGTTCAGAGTTCAAATACAAAACTATCAATTATTTTACACTTGATTATACTTAGTGTAGTGAAGCACGAAACATTTCTGTCAATATAAAAAACTACATATAATGATGTGAATCATCTTTAATTTCCTCTGAGCAGTATAAATGTGATACCAGTAAGGGTCTAACTCCTGCTCTTTCTTTCACACATCTTTCAAATGCAACAATAAACATATTGGTTCGGATTTTGCAGTCAGTGGTGAAGCAATGACTCTCGCTGCTGGTCTCAAGGATAACTGCCCACAAACTCACCAAGGCTCCTTAGACAGCACCTTCCAAACCCACAACCACTGCCATCTAGAAGAACAAGGGCAGAAGATACATGGGAATACCATCACCTAGAAGTTCCCCTCCAAGCCACTCACCACCCTAACCTGGAGATATATCGCCGTTCCTTCATGTCGCTGGGTCAGAATCCTGGAACTCCCTCCCTAACAGCACTGTGGGTGTACCTACACCACATGGACTGCAGCGGTCCAAGAAAGCAACTCACCACCACCTTCTCAAGGGCAACTAGGGATAGACAATAAATGCTGGCCTAGCCAGCGAAGCCCACATCTCCTAAAATTAATTAAGAAAAAAAGATCTAGTGGTTTCTGTGGCATAGACTCCCCCTTTCCTGTTGACATCTTAAACCTGTGCGAAACTCAGGGGATCCCGAGGCATCCAGTAGTGGTGATGTCAGCAAGCAGGGTAAGTAGCCAATCATATTGAAGTATTCTTACAGACGACAAACCAGGAAGTTAAAGGAATTTTTTACGATAATGAGAAAATTTGACAATACACAAATATAAAGTCAGCTTTTCAGTGAGGGCGTTTAGTGGTAATTATCAGATTAAAGACAAACACAGTCACACCTCATTCAGCAAGGTGTAACCTGTTCAAGGGTTTTTATAGTGAGGCTAACAGGGTAAAGTAGAATTTTTTGTCAATTCACTGATTTCTTAGGGATTGCACTCTTGGGGGTGGCCTTGACAATGCAGCCTCTGGAGAAGCATAGAATCACTGATGGAAACTTTTTGATTTCTGCATTTTCTGTGCATCTGTAGAGCCCAAAATCTAGCCAGAGTATTGGATTTCTTAGCCATGTCTGTGTATGCAAATTGCACTATTAGATAAAGGAAAGTGTGTATAGCAGAAGTTGGATAAGTGCAAAGCTCTTCTTACATTACACCAATATTGTGCTTATCTTCATAATGACAATCTTCACATGGCCCACCTTGTTCAACATATGCAGTTCAGCTATTACTTGCCTTGTTCCAATTAAAAGCGGAAGGTAAGTCATGAGCAAAGTGTGACTGCCTGTCAAAGACTATAATATTGATGATGAATCTAGTGCCTCCAAGCTCCACATCTATATGATGTTGGCTGCATGGGATGTGAGGAAGTGCACCATGCTGTTCCTCACTTCCCACACAGCTAGTGTTGACCAGCCTTAATACACATTGGAATAGGGATATCCCTGATTATGTCCACTGGAACTTCTGTAAAACCTAGGGGGATTGATTCACAGCAGAAGTTGAGGAGCAGATCACTAACCTCAATCCTATCTCTAATAGCTATTGTAAGTTCTGTCAGATAATGAAAAATGTTGCCAATAATACATTCCATATAGTTTTCATTAAATGCTACACACCTTGCTGGGTGCCTGAAACTGAGGAACTCCTCCAGGGGTACAAAGCCCCTAGGGATGTTGCCACTGAGCTCTTGGAATCTCTGGATAATTCCAGATGACAAAGGTGGCAGGAGACTATAGAGGAGCTCAATTTCACTCACACAAGTGGACAGACTGAGAATCTACTCAAAAACCTTGGAGCTGCTTCACTTGCTCAGGGTCAACCTTCCAACGTACCAGTATTTGCTGTTTTTTCTAGGCCACTTCTCAACTCTAAGGCCACCTCAACTAAGGAAAGTGTTTGTGAAGATCTTAAGGAATTCTCCAAGACAATTTCATTATCTCCTCCAACATCCCTACTTTCCTCTACCTATATCAAAGCTGACAGTGACACAGCCCTTTCCTCGACTAAAGCAAGGAAAGCCCCAGGAATGAATATCCTGAATTCCTAAGAACTTTGGATCTTATGGGTGTGGCTGTTTGGCTTCTTTATTAACTTCTACACAACTGGCTTTAATCCATCAATTGGAGAGAAACTAAAGTTATTGCCATTTTCAAGCTGGGGAGGCCTGCTACTTTTTCCTTGATTTTACTTGTCAGTATTGTATCAGGCCCTCCTTTTGTTTCCTTAATTTCTCTTTTAATTTCAGCCCTGCATTCTGTATACTTCTCCAGGCTTTCTAAAGTATTGAGTTTTTGGCATTTGACATGCACTCTCTTATTTGCCTTATCCTATTTTGTTTGCTCTTTGACATCTAAAGGGCCTAGTATTGGAGTCCCACCAATTTTCTTAGTTGAAACATAATTTATTCTGAACTCTCACTGTCTCCTCCTTGAATGCCCCCCACTGCTTTGACACTAATGAACCTTAAGGTATCTGCTTCAGTTCACTTCTGCCAAATTACATCTTAGCTTCATAAAATTGGCCTTTCCACAATTTAAAACTTTCACTCTTGTCCTATCTCAATCCTTTTCTATACCTACTCTAAATCTAAGTAAATTATAATCACTAACACTAAAATGCACTACCATTGATACACTTTCTACCAGATTCATTTCCTAAAACTAAGTACAGAGCAACCCCTTGTTGGGCTTGCAATGTACTTGTTAAAAAATATATTTTAAGAATTCTGTGCCCTCTGTATCTTTGACACAGATCCCAGTTAATATTAGGGTAGTTAAAATCCCCTACTATTCCTGCCCTTATGTTTCTGCACTTCTCAGGAACTTGTCTCCATATTTGCTCTTCTATTTCCTTCTGACTATTTGGGGATCTATAGTATACTTTCAGCAATGTGATTGCCCATTTTTTGTTCCTCATTTCAACCCACAAAGCCTCATTTAATTATTCCTTTGTGTGTTCTGACCCTCCTTTATAGCTGTGTGTATTGCGGCACCCCTCCTTTTTTACTGCCCTCTTTATCCTGTCTGACAACCCTTTAAACAGGACAGTTCCTCTTTAAGCCACATTTCAGTAATGGCTATGACAGCTTGTCTGTACCCTCAGCCCATCTATCTTATTCACTAGATTTCTTTCATTGATGTATATACCACTAGCTACTGAACAACTCCTTTGTTGTCCATGTTCTGTTTTTTTCCGTTTTCTCGGCCTCCTATACTTGCTTAATTACTTTCTGCCTTCCATTCCCAACTTTGTTTCTTTTCCTTCTGCATCTACACTCATGTTCCCATTCCCATACCAAGTTAGTTTAAATCCTCCCCAAAAGCACTAGCAAACCTCCCACTAAAATATAGATCCTAATCCTGTTGAAGTCCAGCTTGTACAGGTCTCACCTTCCCCAGAATCAGTCCCAATAAGCTCTTCGTCCTGCACCAACTCTGCAGCCGGGCATTCAGCTACAGTATCCACCTGTTCCCCTACTCACTAGCTCAGGGCACTATGAGTAATCCAGAGATTATAATCTATAAAATGCTACTTTTTAATTTCTTTCCTAACTCCTGGAAATCTGCCTGCAGGACCTCATTCTTCTTCCTTCCTACAAATATGAACCATGAGCTCTATTTGTTCATCTTTCCACCTCAAAATGTTCTGCAGCTGCTCTGTGACATCCTTGACCATTGCATCAGGGAGTCAACATACTATCCGCAGAAATGCCTGTCTGTTCCCTCTAATTATTGTACATCCTTTCCTGACCTTCCTCTTCCTGTGCATCTGAGCCGCCCATGGTGCTGTGGCTATGGCTCTGGTTGTATTCCCCAGAGGAACCATTATTCTCGCCAGCATTTAGAACAATCAGTTGGAAAGCAAGATGCACTCAGGCGATCCCTGCCTTTCGTGCCTGCCCTGCTTGACTGAGAGTCATCCATTCTCCCTCGGCCTGCACACCCTTAAACAGTGGCGCGACCACATGCCGGACTGTGCTTTTTTTTTAACCTTGATCTGGCCATCCTGCCGCTCCACCCATCCTAGTTCCTTCAGGCTTGCACTTATTCCACCAAACACTTCGATTGAAGCCTCCTCCCAGCATCAGCAGTATATTACTTTTATCTGTGTAAATTTCTGATGCTTGTTTTAAAACACAGCCACTCATTTTAATAGCTACAACAGGCAAACTTGTTATTGAGATAAAGCAAGCTATGGCATTTCCTACATTGAAATCATCATAATCGTTCACTCAACTGGGCTATTTGCTGAGTTCAGTTGCATTCAAGTTGTTCAGTTTAACTAATGCCAAGTGAGTGCTTGTTTTTTTATAAGAGCCAAGAAAATAAAATCAATGTGTGTGGCATAAGTGCAAAAATTAAAAGCTGCTAAATATATAAGTACTTCCATTCATGCTCAGTGTGTATTTTATAAGTGACTCTAAGTGTATCAGAAGGTAGTCTTGTTCTCGCTACTACAAAGAGGGCTGCTTCACAAAAGATGTGTAATTTAATGAATATTCATCAGTGATGGGAGAGCCAGAATTCTGCCCCTTTTTTAATAAATCCCAAGTGAAGAGAAAAGCTATGAGATGGAGGATGGAATAATTAAAAAGTATAGGAGAGACGATGTGACAAATCAGCCCGTGGTTTGGTGAGAGCAAACATAGTTTTTTAAAACCTTTTAGATAGTAGAAGGAAAGAATACTTGTGGAAGGGAAAGACTGCTGTTCTGAAAAGATACCTGCCCTACCCCTCCAGTGATTTAATGTGAAGATTTTAAGTTGGAGGTTGGCAAGCTTCTTTATGTCTGAAATTTGGTATAATGCCAAATGATTGGAAACCCAATAATTAATTGAAAGTTCATGAAAAACCTAAATATTTTTCAAGGAAGCATTTTGCGATTTTCAAAGGAATACCCAGCAGGAGGTCCAGTCCTATAAGTTCAACTGTGTTTAGGAGAATTGTTTTCTGTTTTAATGATAAATCTCCATGTTTCCCACACTCACATTTATTTTTGAAAAATGACAAAGTAATTCTACCACTTGCTTCACATTCCACCAATGATTGTCAGTGCGGATATTGTGTAGATAATGGGATTATGTGGCAGGAGATACCTGGCAGGAGAGAGACAATGTTCATGAAGGTTGTGCTCCCAGGGTGGGGTTATCCCATTGCACTCCTGGTGTGCTGATGCCTACGATATCCCCAAATGTGGGATACTTGCCTGTGAAATTTGTAGTTGTGGGGGACGGCATTCATGCTTTCCCCTGAAAAATACCCCAGAGAAAATGCATGAATCTGGATATTTTTGTGTGTGTCCTTAAATAAGTTTAGGATGGGGTATTTGAAATGTAAGGGTAAATTTTATGGATCTATGGTCCAAGCACTGACCCTCTGACTCTCCCCTACACAGAGGCAATTTATGTATGTGCTATCACAATTTCCATCTATTAATTTATAATGGATGGGAAATTATAGGGGGACTGGGGGTGATATCTCAATTAAGGTACCATGCAACATGGCACAAAGCACAACAATAGGATTTATATATCACCTTTAACATAGTAAAACATCCCAAGGAGCTCTCTCTCTCTGTTGAAATAAATTAGACCTAGCTAACATTTAAAAGGTGGGATATAAACAGAAAATGGGAATACTCAGCCCTCTGAGCCTGCTCCGCCATTCAATGAGATCATGGCTGATCTACTTCAACACCATTTTCCTGCACTAACTCCGTACCTCTTGATGTTTTCAATATGTTGAAATCTATTGATCTCAGTCTTGAATATACTCAATGACTGAGCCTGCACAGCCCTTTGGGGCAAGGAATTCCCAAGATTCACCACCCTCTGAGTGAAGAAATCCCTCCTCATTGTAGTCCTAAATGATGTACCCTTTATTCTGAGACTGTGTTCTCTGGTTCTCAACCCCCCCAAAGCCAAAAGAAATATCCTTCCTGCATCTACCCTGTTACACCCTGTAAGAATGTTGTACGTTTGAATAAGATTACCTTTCATTCTTCTAAACTTCAGAGGATAATGCCCCAGTCTATTTAATCTTTCTTCATAGGACAATCGCCCCAACCCAGATATTAGTCTGGTGAACCTTTGTTGCCCTCCTCTATGGCAAGTATATATTTCCTTAGGTAAGGAGACTAAAACTGAACAAAATGCTCCAGGTGAGGTCTTACCAAGGCTCCATATAATTGCACTATGACATCTTTACTCCTATACTCAAATCCTTTTGCAATAAAGGCCAACATACCATTTGCCAACATACCATTTGCCTTCTTAATTGTTTGTTGTACCTGCATATTAGCTTTCAGTGACTCATGAACAAGGGCACCCAAGTCCCTTTGAAGTTCAACACTTCCCCACCTCTCACCATTTAAGAAATACTCTGTATTTCTATTTTCCTACCAGTAGATAACCTCACATTTCCCCACATTGTATTCCAGCTGACAAATTTTTGCCCACTTGCTTAGCCTCTCCAACTTTGCTTGAAGTATCTTTGCATCCTCCTGACAATTTAAACTTCCACCTATTTTTGTGTCATCTGCAAACTTGGAAATATTACATATAATCCCCACATCCAAATCATTGATATAGGTTGTGAATAGCTGGGGCCCAAGCGCACTGATCCTTGCGTACCCTAGTCACAGCCTGCCAACCTGAAAATGAGCTATTTATTCCTACTCTGTTTTCTGTCCTTTAACCAGTTCTCAATCCATGCCAGTGCATTACCCTCAATCCCATGTGCTCTAATTTTGTTTACTAATCTCTTGTGGGGACCTTATCAAAAGCTTTCAGAAAATCTAAACATACTACATCCACCGGTTCCCCCTTATTTATTCTGCTAGTTACATCCTCAAAAAACTCCAACAGGTTTGTTAAGTATGATTCCCCTTGTGTTAATCCATGTTGACTCTGCCCAATCATACCATTATTTTTTAAGTGTCCTGTTATCACATTTTTAATTATAGATCCTAGCATTTTCCCTACTACCGATGTTAGGCTAATGAGTCTGTAGTTCCCTGTTTTCTCTCTCCCACCTTTCTTAAATGGCTGGGTTACATTTGCCACCTTCCAATCTCCAGGTACCATTCTAGCGTCTATATAATTTTGAAAGATGACCACCAATGTATCTATTACCTCTACAACCACCTCTTTCAACACAGTGGGATGTTGCTCATCAGATCCAGGGGATTTATCTATTTTAAGTCCCATTAATTTCTCTAGTACTTGTTTTTAACTAATATTAATAACTTATGGCTTCCTTGTTTAGACTAGTCCCTTGATTCTCTATTATTTCTGGGAGGTTTTTAGTATTTCTCTCTGTGAAGACAGAGACAAAGGGCGGAATTGTCCCAGATTTGCACTAAGTGCAGAAGCGGGCGGGTAAAATAACGTTTTATCCGTTGGCTGTGATGGCGGGTTTTCATGCCGTATTGTCCCAAACCCACTGCATTACTTATGCATTCCCAGGAAACACACTGTTTCCATGGCGGGCGGGCTCTCATTCGCCCACCGCACCATCACCTCGCCGCTTCAGCACGCCAGGCACCATATTTAACATCCAGCCACGCGCACACGTCTCAGTGCTTCCAGCTCACAAGTACTGCAGGGAAGATGTCCATGAAAGGCAAAAAGACTGCAGCCCCCAGGATTAGCGATGCGTCACTGGAACGTCATTTGGATGCTGTGGAGACCTGCTGTGATGTCCTCTACGCCCGCTCTGGCCACAGGGTGGGCAGCGGCATGACCAACCAGGCTTGGGAGGCGGTGGCAGCTATGGTCAGCACCAAAGCCTTTCAAAAGAGGACAGCCACCCAGTGTCGGAAAAGAATGAATGATCTCCTCGTTCCGTTAGGGTAAGTCACTCTTCTCACAATCTCAACTCATACACTCACAAACTCATCACATATCCACAAGTCTTCACTCACTGTCAGTTCAAGAGACACCACCATTCACTCTCTCACACACACATTCATTAACCTCAACTCATCCATGGGACCACTCACCACCCACACATGCCAGGCATACTTATCATCTGGCCTGGCAGACGTCCTGCTTACAATTTCTCCATCTCTATTCATGCAGGACAGGCTGGTACACAACAACAGGGAGCGGTCACAGACCAGTGGAGGAATGCCTGAAATCAAGGTCCTTACGGACTCTGAGAACTGAGCCATCCGCCTGGACTGCTCCTGTGCTGACGGTGAGGTCGGTGGTGCTCTACCAAGTGAAGGTTCAGCAGTGCAACATCCATCAAACAACCACGCTGTGAGTGATGTGTCCTCTTTTACAGGCCGCTGCCATGCACTAATTATCTCTCCTCGCTTCCCCAGGCACATCTGCCAAACAGCCCACAGAATCCACGACCCAGGGCCTCCAATCAAGCCCCAAAGAAACCTCTAAAGAGAAACCTGAAGGCACCTTCCTTGAAGCCCCATCACAGGGCTCAGCCACGCCCTCCACCAGCACAGAGACACACAACTTGGTGGGCCCTAGCTTTAGGATAGCCACAGGATCACAACCTGGTGAGCACATCGCACTGCCTGATTCACAACAGGCGACGGCAGGGACTTCCCCGATCCCCAGCACTCAGAGGACTGCTAGAGGCCAGAAATTTGCTGAGTTCGAGTCAGATGACGAGCCTCTAGACTCGGTCATGTGACAATTGCTGGAACTGCAAAGGCAAGCTTGGGAACATCAGGAAGGGATGTCCGCTGCACTTCTCAGATTACAAGGCACGATGGAGGAGTCAGTTGGCCTTCAGGCTAAGGTGATGCCGGCATGCCAACGTATCGAGGTCAACACTGGTAGAATACCAGCCGCCATGGAGACCTTACTCCACACTACTGAGTGGGCTGAACTCCATCACTGATCCCATAGTTGGCCTCCAACAGTGTGTATGTGAGAGGGGTGCAGGATAGCTCAATCTCAATCCAGCTACCCCTTCTCCTCAAAGAGTCAGCCAGGGAGCCTTGGGCACCCATGGGGAGGAGGATCAGCAGGTGTCCCCTGGGCCATCCATCCAGGTGACTCCGGGAGTGTCCAGCCCAACCGAATCCCCCCTTCCTGTGACCTCAGCAGCTCCAGCTCCACAGGCCACCTAGAGGAGAGTGCAAGAGGAGATCCCTGGGACAGGCATTCAGCAGCACTTAGAGGATCTAGTCTATCTAGAAAATCTAACATCTAGTCTATATTCAACCAGGAGTAAGGGTAAAATAAAAGCAAGGGTCCATATTCTATTTAGTTAAGATATGTCTGAGGAGCTCAGTCTTGTGATTTGCACATCCTCTGCTATGTAGGAAATTCTAGATGTTCCTGGCAGCCTGGATGACCATGTATGCAGGAGGTTCCTTCAACTGGAGCAACTCGAGCTCTGGGTTTTGGAGCTTGAGCATCGGCTGGGGACACTACATTGCAAGCATGAGGATGAGAGGTTCGTGGATAGCACATTTCAGGTTGTGGTCATCCCGCAGCTTAAGGAAGTACAAGGAGAGAGGGAATGGGTAACCACCAGACAAGGGGACCAGGCAGGGAATCCCCCAACTGCATCTAGCTCGCAAACCACTTTTAGGCCTTGGAAAATGGTAAGAGTGACTTGTAAAAGTTGCTCTGTGGAGGCCAACCAGAGCCAAGGCCATGGCACTGTGAGTGGTCCAACTGCTCAGGGAGGGAGGAAGAAGTGTGGAAGGGCAATAGTGCTATGCAACTCATTAGTGAGGGGAGTAGACAGGCGCTTTTGCGGTTGTAGATGTGACTCCAGGATGGTATGCTGCCTCCCAGGTGCCAGGGTCAAGGATGTCGCAGAACGGCTGCAGGGCATTCTGAAGGGGGCGGGTGAACAGCCAGAGGTCATGGTCCATGTTGGGACCAATGACACAGGAAGAAAGAGAAATGAGGTCCTGCAAGCAGACTTTAAGGAGTTAGGTAGGAAAATGAAAAGCAGGACTTCAAAGGTCATAATCTCCAGATTACTCCTGTTCCCACACAGTAGTGAGTATAGGAACAGAAGAGTAGCGCATATGAATGCGTGGCTGGAGAGATGGTGCAGGAGGGAGGGCTTTAGATTCCTGGGGCATTGGGACCATTTCTGGGGGAGGTGGGACCTGTATGAGTTGGACGGATTACATCTGAACAGGAATGGGACCAATACCCTGTAGGGATGTTTGCTAATGCTGTTGGGGTGGATTTAAACTAAATTGGCAGGGACGGAAGGGGATCCTGAAAAGTAGTTCAGGTGGGAGAGAAGCTGAGATGTAATTAGAAGTTAAAACGCTAGTAAATGAGTCTGGAAGGCAGAGGAAGCATAAGCTAGATAAGAAAGAAGTGAGTTTAGCAAGACTTAATGGAATATGTTTTAATGCAAGGAGCCTCAGGAATAAGACAGACGAGCTGAGGGCACAGATAGGCATGTGGGAATATGATATCACAGCTATGACTGAGACTTGGCTAAATGAAGGACAGGATTGGCAGCTCAGCATTCCTAGCTATAGGGTATTGAGACGAGATAGAGAGGGAGCTAGAAGAGGAGGGGGGGTCGTAATATTGATCGAGGAATCAATTATAGCAGTGAGGAGGGGTGATATCTTGGAAGGACCATCAAATGAGGCCATATGGGTAGAAGTAAAAAACACAAAAGGGGCAATCACACTGTTGCGTGTGTACTATAGGCCCCAAACAGTCAGGGAGAGATAGAGGATCAAATATGTAATCAAATTTCAGAGAAGTGTAAGAATAATAAGGCAGTAATAGCAGGACATTTTAACTACCCAAATGTTAACTGGGGTAGTTTGTGTGCAAGGTAGAGAGGTAGCAAAATTCTTAAGTTGCATCCAGGAGAACTTTTTTAGCCAGCATGTAGAAAGCCTAACAGGGAGGGGGCAGTTCTGGACCTAATATTCGGAAATGAGCCTGGGTAGGTGGAAGGCATATCAGTAGGGGAGCATATTTGAGATAGTGATAATAACTTAGTTAGATTTAGCATAGTTATGGAAAAGGATAAGGTTGGGGTGGGAATAAAAGTTCTAAACAAGGGAAAGGCTAATTTTACTAAGATGAGATATGATTTGGCCCAAGTGGACTGGGAGTAGCTACTTACAGATAAAACTGTCAGAACAGTGGGAGTCATTCAAGGAGGAAATAATGACAGTACAGGGCAAATATCTTCCCGTAAAGACAAAGGCAGGGATCAAATCCAGAGAGCCCTGGACGTCAAGGGACATAAAGGTTAGGATTAAGAAAAAAAAAAGGAAGCTTATGGCAGATACTGAGGGCTCAATACTGCAGAGTCCCTGGAGGAGTATAAAAAGTGCAGGGAGAACTTAAAAATGAAATTAGGAAAGCTAAGAGAATGCATGAGAAAGCATTGATGGGTAGAATAAAGGAAAGCCCAAAGGGATTTTAAAAAAATATATATAAAAACAAGAGCCATGGAATTCAGGGTAATGTGACAAACTGGATAAAAGGTTGGCTTTGTAACAGGAAACAAAGGGTAATGGTTGATGGATGGCCTTGCAAATGGAAAGTTGTCTCAAGTGGTGTTCCACAGGGCTCAGTGTTGGGACCCTTGCTGTTTGTGTTATATATTAACGATTTGGACGTGAATGTGGGGGGCACGATTGGGAAATTTGCAGATGACACAAAGATTGGCCGAGTAGTGGAGGGTGTAGAGGATAGCCATAATCTCCAAAACGATATCGATGGGCTGGTGGAGTGGGCGGTAAAGTGGCAGATGGATTTTAACATAGAGAAGTGTGAGGTCATACATTTAGGGAGGTCAAACAGTTACAGGGATTACACAATAAATGGGAATATACTAAGAGGGGTAGATGAAGTGAGAGATCTTGGTGTGCAAGTACACAGGTCCCTGAAGGCAGCAGTTCAAGTAGACAAGGTTGTAAAGAAGCCATATAGAATGTTCTCCTTCATTGGCAGAGGTATAGAATATGCAAGTAAGGATATAATGTTGGAATTATATAAAACACTGGTGAGGCCACAACGAGAGTATTGTGTGCAGTTCTGGTCACCACATTACAGGAAGGATGTAATAGCTCTGGAGGGAGTGCAGAGGAGGTTTACAAGAATGTTGCCAGGGTTAGAAAAGTGTAGCTACGAGGAGAGATTGGATAGGTTGGGGTTATTTTCCTTAGAACAAAGAAGGCTGAGAGGTGACTTGATTGAGGTGTACAAAATTATGAGGGGAATAGATAGAGTGGATAGGATAAAATTGTTTCCCTTGATGGAGAATTCTAGAACCAGGGAACATAGATTCAAGATAAGTGGCAGAAGGTGTAGGGGGGACATGAGGAAGAACTTTTTTACGCAGAGGGTAGTGGGTGTCTAGAGTTCGCTGCACAAGTTGGTGGTAGAGGCAGAAACTTTAAACTCTTTTAAAAAGTACCTGTATCTGCGCCTAAAGTGCTGTAAGCTGCAGGGCTATGGGCCGGGTGCAGGAAGGTGGGATTAGAAAGGGCACCCGGGTGTCCTCGGGCTGGCATGGACAAGATGGGCTAAATGGCTTCCTTCTGTGCTGTAACGTTTCTATGGTTTTATGGTTCTAAGTTACTGCCCACAGTATAAATCAGAAAATTCGAGGTGCATGTAATAAGGGTAATATAGTAATTATGGGGGATTTCAATCTACATATAAACTGGGTAAACCTCATTAGTACTAATGCTGCGGAGGATAAATTCTTGGAATGTATGCAAGATAGTCTTCTAGAGCAGTATGTTGAGAAGCAAGCTAGGGAATGGGCTATTTTAGATTAGTGTTGTGCCATGATAAAGGGCTAATTAATAATTTTGTTGTAAAGGAGTCTTTGAGAAAGAGTGACCATAATATTATAGAATTTTACCTTAAGTTTGAAAGTGATGTAGTTTAATCAGAAACTGGGTTTTAACTCTAAACAAAGGAAACTATGTCTGTATGGGAGAAAACTGGCCATGGTTGATTGAGAAACTACATTAAAATGTGTGACGGTATATAGGCAATGACTAACATTTAAAGAACTAATACATAGTTTACAACAAAAATACATTCTTTGAATGCATAAAAACCCAGCAAGGAAAGTGTTCCAACTGTGACTTATGAAAAAAATCAAGGATTGTATTAGATCAAAGGAAGAGGCCTATAAAGTTGACAGAAAAATGGCAAGCCTGAGAATTGAGAGCATTTTAGAATGCTACAAGGGAGAACCAAGAAAAAGATTAAGACAGGGAAAATAGAATATGAGAGCAGACTAGCAAGAAACACAAGAATGGACTTAAACGCTTCGATAGGTATGCAAAAAGGAAAAGATTAACCAAAAGAAATGTGGGTTCATTACACGTGGAGTCAGAAGAATTTATAATAGGGAAGAAGGAACTGGCAGAGAAAGTAAACAAATATATTGGCTGGGATTTTCTGTGCCGTCAGTGTTGGGTGTGTTCAGTGGCGTGAGCAGAAAATATTACACTATCAGTTTCACAATTGGATGTCAGGAACCTCATTGCAATAGATTTGCATATCATTATTAGGCCTGCCCGCCGGATTCGTATTCCCCCCACCCCCCCACCACTGGATCATTCGCCCACATCGGTGGGAAAGCATGCTGATGTGCTTCACAACAGCATATAAAAGGCGAGCACTTGGCAGGCTGCACTTTCAGGGGAACCCGGAGGTGACTATGCAGCAGCGATGTGCAGCGCTCGCTAGGGTCGCCAGTTGGACTTCAAGCTTGAGGTGTGTTGGGTGGGGGTGGGGGTAGGGGTGGGGCAGAAGGGCAGCCCTGCAGTTGAGGGGACTTAGGGGGGTGCGGTGACGCTAGGGCTGCCCCGTGGTTAGTTGACTTGGGTGGTGGGGAGCAATGTCTGCCTGCAGTTAAATGTAGTGCACAAGCATTCAGGGTAGGGCAGTAGGGTGGACGAGGGAAGTGGCCACACATTAGAGACACCTTATAAGAAGTGACCATTCCTCTGCAACTGAGACAGTTCAGGCACAGCCACATTGATATGATTGGAGTTGAGCTTCTAACTTATCTGCCCACTCAAGCAATGCGGAGGCATCAAAGTGCTGCAAAGTACTCCAGAGCTTTTCATCCCTCGAGCACAGACTGCAAAGTAATGAGCATTTTAGTGGATTGCAGAACAGTTGGATGACTGGGCACGTTGTACAATCTCCTTGCTAAGGCTGGCCATGGAGCAGTCATTGGTGGAGGTGCTCACAGCTCCTTGCAATGTCAGCATCCCGGTTTGGACCAGTCTCCCCGATGGTTCAAGCTAACAAAACAGCCATGCAGTGTGGGTTAGGAGAATGCCTGTGCCTGAGCTGAAAGCACAGCAAAAAGTCCAGTGAGCAAAGCTGCTGCCAATCGGTCGGAAGTGGATGGAGTTTCAGGCAACCATGCAGCACACTAATCTCTGGTCATCCAAGTGGTGACCAGCACTCTCTGCGATGGGTTAAGGGGCCTTCACACTTAACCAGGACAGGTTCTTAGTACACACATGCTAACCCACATGTCTCTCTCTTTCATCCTGCAAGGGTACATCGGGATTATGAAGCCTGATGAACTAGCTGTATGCCTCATGGCGTACAGAGAGTGAAAATGACAGACCACAGAGTGACTGAGGCACCTGGCTGCACAGAAGGAGGAGCAGCACCATCAGGAATAAGAAGCAGCTGGGGCTCCCGCACACGCCACCGAAGAGTCATAGCAAGTGGTCGCTGGTTGTCACTTAGCGACACCCAAGTCTATAGATGCTGCCTTTCATTCCTGCAGAAGACCGAGAACCAGTGTCGCCGAAGATTGTGCTTGTCTAGGGAACTTTTCATCACATCTACCACCTACTGCAGGATTTGGGGCCACAGGGACATGGAGGGCATCCATTGCCTATGGCTGTGAAAGTGACTGTGGCGCTTAATTTCTATGCCAGTGACTCCTTTCAGATCTTCACAGGTGACCCTTGTGGAGTATCACAAGCCACCACCCACACATGCATCCATGAAGTCACGGATGCCATCTTCACGAGGGCACACAACTTTGTGCATTTCACCCAGGGCTAAGAGAGCCAGGATGCCAAAGTGATTGGATTTGCCCAGATCTCAGGTTTCCAACAGGTGCAGGGAGCCATCAAATGAACTCAGGTCTCTATCACAGCATGCGGTCAACTACATCTGCAAGGGATTCCATTCCCTGAATATGCAGCTGGTGTGCGACCCCCAGAAACTCATCCAGCAGGTCTACGCACTCTTTCCAGCGAGCGTCCATGACTCTGACATTCTCAGTCGGCCACAGATCCCTGACGTATTCCAGGGTCTACAGAAGCTGCAGGGATGGCTCCTCGGGGCCAAGGGCTACCTACAGAGGACGTGGCTGATGACACCTGTGCAGCAGCCTCAGACTGCAGCAGAGTGAAGGTGTAATGAGGCTCATGCTGCAACTCGCACCTTGGTGGAGCAAACCATCGGGATGCTGAAAATGAGGTTCCGGTGCCTGGACCAGTCTGGTGGAGCCCTACAATACAATCCACAAAGAGTGTTATGCATCATCATTGCCTGCTGTGCCCTTTACAAACTGGCGCTACAACGGGGAGATGAGCCGGCTGAGGAGGAGATAGAGGAGCTGGAGGTCTCCTCGGATGAAGAGGACGCCAACGGCGATGAGGGTGAAGAGGCCCTTGAAGACGGCGATGACAGGGATGAGCCCCTCGCACTGGCCAGACGAGGCATATGCGTTTGGGAGGCCCTCAGAGTTGCTATATTTGGGGAGGATGATGACAGCATGCAGTGAGGAGACCCCATAGGTCCTCACATTGCAACTGTGAATGTTTGACTCCAGTCTGGCTTATGGCAGTGTGCATACCATCTGTGAGAATGCTCCTGTCATGGAGATGCAGTGGAGGCCCTAAAAGTCACTTGATTCCAAGAGGATGATGACAACATGCAGTGAGGACACTCCAAAGATCTTCACATAGCCTCTGAGAATATCTGACTCCTGTCTGGCCAAGGGCAGCTCACTTGCGCTCTGTGATCAGGGTCAAATCATAGAGACACAGCCATCAAACTTTAGAAGCACCTGATCCTTTGTCCACCTTCAGCACCTGACCCCTTCAGGAGCACAGCATCACTGGTCACAGATGCTGAAGAGATGGGGACCAGCCCCACCTTAAAGGTGCTGAGAGGAAACAGAGAGAATGACGGAACTCTGTGACGCCTGCCCACTACATTCTGGCAACAATGACAAGCACTGTTGAGATGCAGGCATCAGAAATGTGTCGAAGGGGTGTGAGGCTGGACCATCACTTTGGTCTGAAGCCTGCACAAAGCACAGGGGCCCTGGACTGAGACACCTGCCTTTATCCTGTGCCGAAAGCTTCACATCTAAGTAACACGAGCACTGCTCATCAGAACAAGGAGCCATAGGCAAGGAGTTTAGTGACAATAGTAAACAGTATGTACAAGTGATTAACACCCATGCCCAGGCTGTGCAGCTGTGGCTCAGTTCATAGTACCCTTGCCTTTGAATCAGAGGGTTGTGGGTTCATGTCCCACTCCTGGAAACCAAGAACTGTGAATGTACTCGAAAAGAGTTACATCTTCTTAACAATGAGGTGTCAGCTGTGGCTCAGTTCATAGCACCCTCGCCTTTGAATCAGAAGGTTGTGGGTTCATGTCCCACTCCCGGAAAGCAAGAACTGTGAATGTACTCGAAAGAGTTACAATCTGTGACTGTTGATAACTCGAAAGAGTTACATCTTCTTAACAACGAGGTGTCAGCTGTGGCTCAGTTCATAGCACCCTCGCCTTTGAATCAGAGGGTTGTGGGTTCATGTCCCACTCCCGGAAACCAAGAACTGTGAATGTACTCGAAAGAGTTACATGCGATCTGTTGATAACTCAAAAGAGTTACATCTTCTTAACTTTCCTAACCCTGCTGCTACACCTTGGTGCTCCCAGGACATCCACAGCGGAGGCAGAGGTAGCCTGCTGACTGCTATGCCCTGTCTCTGATGACCTTGGTGTGCGTCCTCTGCAGGGCCGAGGCATGGAGGGCCCTGGCCTGCTTTTGGGGTTCTGTTGTGTGACAATGGCACCCTCCTTGGCCTCATAGATGTTTACAGCACAGAAGGAGGCTATTCAGCCCATCATGTCCACACTGGTCAACAGAGATCTGACTACATTAATCTTATTTTCCAGCGCTTGATCCATAGCCCTGGAGGCTATGGAATGCAAGTGAATATCTAAATACTTCTTAAATGTGACAGGAGTTTCCGACTCAACCACCCTTTCAGGTAGTGAGTTCCAGACTCCCACCACCCTCTGGATGAAGAAATTTCTCCTCAACTTCCCTCCTAGCCTTCTACCTTTTACCTTAAATCTATGCCCCCTAGGTTATTGACCCCTCTACTAATGGAAAAAGTGCCTTCCTATCTACCCTATCTATGCCCCTCATAATCTTATACAACTCTATCAGGTCCCCTCTCAACCTTCGCTACTCCAAGGAAAACAACCCCAGCCTATCCAATCTTTCCTCATAGCTCAGACCCTCCTGCCCAGGCAGCATCTTGGTAAATCTCCTCTGCACCCTCTTCAATGCAGTCACATCCTTCCTATAACGTGGTGACCAGAACTGCACCCAGTACTCCAGTTGTGGCCTAACCAGTGTTTTATACAGTTCCAGCATAACCTCCCTGCTCTTGTATTCTATGCCTCGGCTGATAAAGGTAAGTATCCCATATGCCTTCTTAACCACCTTATCTACCTACCCTGCTACCTTCAGGGATCTGTGGATATGCACACTAAGGTCCCTCTAATCTTCAGTACTTTCCAAGGTCCTACTATTCATAGTGTAATCCTTTGCCTTGTTTTACCCCCCCAATTGCATTACCTCACACTTTTCTGAGTTGAATTCCATTTGCCACTGCTCTGCCCACCTGACCAGTCCATTAATATCCTCCTGCAGTTTATGGCTATCTTCCTCACTATTTACCGCCCTACAAATTTTTGTGCCATCTGCGAACTTCTTGATCATACCCCTTACATTTAAGTCCAAATAATTTATGTACACCACAAACAGCAAGGGCCCCAGCACCGAGTCCAGTGGAACCCCACTGGAAACACACTTCCAGTCGCAGAAACATCCCTCTACCATCACACTCTGCTTCCTGCCTCTCGGCCAATTTTAGATCTAACGTGTCATTTTGCCTTGGGTCCCGTGGGCTCTTTTTTGACCAGTCTGGCATGAGGGACCTTATCAAAAGCCTTGCTGAAGTCCATGTAGACCACATCAAATGCATCACCCTCATCAACACTCCTGGTTACCCCCTCAAAAATTCGATCAAATTTGTCAAACATGACCTTCCCTTAACAAATCCATACTGACTATCCTTGATTAATCTGTGTCTCTCCAAGTACAGATATATTCTGTCCCTCAAAATTCTTTCTCGTATCTTCCTACCACCGAAGTTAGACTGGCTGGCCTGTAATTTCCTGGTCTTTCCCTTCTTCCCTTTTTTAATAATGGGACAACATTAGCAGTCCTGCAGTACTCTGGCATCTCAACTGTGACCAGAGAGGATTTGAAAATTACTGCCAGGGCCCCTTGCCTCCCTCAACAGCCTGGGATACATCTCATCTGGGCCTGTGGATTTATCCACTTTTAAGGCCACTAAACGTGCTAGTACCTCCTCTCTCTCTCTATGTTAATTTCCTCTAATATTTCACAGTCCTCCACCCCAATGTCTATACCTTTGTTGTCCTTTTCTATTGTGAAGACTGACGCAAAGTATTCATTGAGGACTGTACCCATGTCTTCCAGTTCCACACATAGATTATCACTATGGTCCCTAATTGGTCCTACTCTTTCCATAGTTAGAACCTTAGAACCATAGAAAAGTTACAGCACAGAAGAAGGCCATTCAGCCCGTCTTGTCCATGCCAGCCTGAGGACACCCAGGTGCCCTTTCTAATCCCACCTTCTTGCACCTGGCCCATAGCCCTGCAGCTTACAGCACTTTAGGTGCAGATCCATGTACTTTTTAAAAGAGTTTAAAGTTTCTGCCTCTACCACCAACTTGTGCAGCGAACTCCAGACACCCACTACCCTCTGCGTAAAAAAGTTCTTCCTCATGTCCCCCCTACACCTTCTGCCACTTATCTTGAATCTATGTGCCCTGGTTTTAGAATTCTCCATCAAGGGAAACAATTTTATCCTGTCCACTCTATCTATTCCCCTCATAATTTTGTACACCTCAATCAAGTCACCTCTCAGCCTTCTTGGTTCCAAGGAAAATAACCTCAACCTATCCAATCTCTCCTCGTTACACTTTTCGAACCCTGGCAACATTCTTGTAAACCTCCTCTGCACTCCCTCCAGAGCTATTACGTCCTTCCTGTAATGTGATGATCAGAACTGCACACAATACTCTAGTTGTGGCCTCACCAGTGTTTTATACAATTCCAACATTATATCCTTACTTGCATATTCTATACCTCTGCCTATAAAGGAGAGCATTCCATATGCCTTCTTTACAACCTTGTCTACTTGAACTGCTGCCTTCAGGGACCTGTGTACTTGTACACCAAGATCTCTCACTTCATCTACCCCTCTTAGTATATTCCCATTTATTGTGTAATCCCTGTAACTGTTTGACCTCCCTAAATGTATGACCTCACACTTCTCTATGTTAAAATCCACCTGCCACTTTACCGCTCACTCCACCATCCCATCGATATCGTTTTGGAGATTATGGCTATCCTCTACACTATCCACTACTTGGCCAATCTTTGTGTCATCTGCAAATTTCCCAATCGTGCCCCCTACGTTCACATCCAAATTGTTAACATATAACACAAGTAAGGTTTGCACAGCAATTGCCCGGATATGCAAACTTCCCCTGCCATTTGAAAATGTGATTTCAATTGCAAACTTTGGATAGTTCCAACTGAATTACATTGATAGTTACCCAGAAAAAGTTAGAAGATAAAACCTCTTTGAACATCTGGGTAACTATTGCACAGATCCCGACTGACCCCAGATGGGACACCCTCAAGGGACATACCCTGTTGCCTGACCCCCCAAGGGTCTCCCCTTAGCACCCCGACTACCCACCCACACAGAACTCCCCCCACCCCCAAGGGGCTACACCCCTAATGAGAATTCTCCATCCCATGTATTTTCTCCAGCCCCACAGGGACTCTTCCTTTTATTTCCCCCCTCCCCTAGTTCCAGCCCGACCTGACCTGACCCCACCCCCCCATCCCCAAAGCCCAACCCGATACTGTCCCCCACCCCCACCTCCCGCCCAAGGCCAACCCAGCTTA
The DNA here is from genome assembly GCF_964194155.1 of Cetorhinus maximus. NCBI lineage: Eukaryota > Metazoa > Chordata > Chondrichthyes > Lamniformes > Cetorhinidae > Cetorhinus > Cetorhinus maximus. Next base: position 104,573,687 of record NC_135885.1, read on the forward strand.
ACCCGTCCCTCCTCCCCCTGACGCCTGATCCTTCACCCCATCCCCAACCACCCCCCCGGGGCCTGACCCCAAGACCCGACCCAACATCCCTTACTCCGAGGCCCAACACGACACCCCTGACCTGGGGCTTGAACCAACCCAACTCCCCCAACCCGATCCTCTCCCCGAGGCCTGACCCCGACATCCCCCCCCCACCCCACCCTGACAGGAGCAATCAGGAGCTCCCACATGCTGCAGTCATGACAAATCACCTGTCCTGCCATCTTTATCGCGTTAATTAAATTTATCTTAGTTAATTTATAGTTCGCCTGTCATCTAACTCAAAAAACTCCCAGATTGACATCCTGTGCATTCAAGCAGCAGTTAGTGCTTAGGCATTCAGAAAACCCTATATTTACACTTCCTGAAAAACGAGTGAGTCAAGGTCTGTCAAGACTCAGAAACTAGTTTAAGCTAGCTGCCTGATTAACTAGCTACAACTGCTCTCAGAGAGCTTGTATAAGACTGGAATAAACTTAACTTGCCTCTTAACTTAAGCAGAAATTTTTAGTTAATTGCTAAATTAAAGAAAAACTAGACTTTAACGAGAAATCAAACCTTAAAACTCCATCACTCACCAAACTCCTGGTTTCACACGTTTAATTTTTTAGATTCATGGTGACCCTTCAGATGAAATGTTTTTATTTCAAGTTTTCAGCATCTGCGTTTTTTGGTTTGGATTAAATAGGTAGGGGCTGTCTTAGACTCTATAAAGCACATGAAAGCATCTTTTTAACACCTTGGCCAAAATTTTTAGTTTGTTGGGCGGCCTTTGCACTTTTTAGGAAATCTCATCCACGGGTGGAATGAGGTTTCCCAAAGCAAATAAAAATAAAATAAAACATTTAAAATTTAATTAAAAGCATGTCCCTTATCATGTGACAGAGATTTTCAAGCACTCACTCGCGCGCCTGCGTGATGTTTGCACTTGCCCCACTTGCACTCCTGGCACCCCACCCCCTGCCTGAACGGGCAGCGCTGAGCGCTACTGCTTGAGTTTTACACTGGGCTGGCTTTAATTGGCCTCTTTAATTGACCCCTGAAGGGGTCAGGTGCTGAAGGACAAAGGATCATATGCTTTTAAAGTTTCATGGCTGTGTCTTCATGAAATGACCCAGATCACAGAGCGTAAACAAGCTGCCCTCAGCCAGGCAGGAGTCAGACATTCTCAGAGGCTATGTGAAGATCTATAGAGTATCCTCACTGCATATCGTCATCATCCTCCTGCAATCGAGTGACTATTAGGGCCTCCATTCCATCTCAATGGCAGGAGCATTATCACAGAGGATGTGTGCGCTGCCATAAGCCAGATTGGAGTCAAGCATTCATAGATGCAATGTGAGGATCCATGGTGTCTCCTCACTGCATGTTGTCATCATCCTCCACAAATCTAACAGCAATGAGGGTCTCCCGAGCGCACCTGCCTCATCTGGCCAGTGCGAGGGCCCCATCACTGTCATTGTTGCCTTCGAGGAACTCCTCACCCTCATCACCATCAATGTCCTCCTCATCGGAGGAGACCTCCAACTCCTGCAGCTCCTCCTCAGCCAGCCCCTCTCCCCGTTGCAGCACCAGTTTGTAAAGGGCGCAGCAGGCAATGACAATGCATGACACTCTCTGTGGACTCTATTGCAGGGCTCCACCAGACTGGTCCAGGCACCAGAACTGCATTTTCAGCATCCTGATGGTTTGCTCCACCAGGTTGCAAGTTGCAGCATGAGCCTCGTTATACCTTCGCTCTGCTGTAGTCTGAGGCCGCTGCACGGGTGTGATCAGCTACGTCCTCTGCGGGTAGATCTTGTTCCCTGAGGAGACATCCCTGCAGCCTTTATGGACCCTGGAAGAAATCAGGGTTCTGTGACTGACTGAGAATGTAGGAGTCATGGACGCTCCCTGGAAACCATGCGCAGGCTTGCGGGATGTGTTTGTGGTGGTCGCACACCCGCTGCATATTCAGTGAACGGAAGGACTTGCAGTTGACACAGTTGTTGCGATGGAGATCTGAGCACCACGTGAGTGAAGGCGATCGCACCCTGCTGTGGGAAACCCGAGACTGGGTCAAATCCAATCGCTCTTGCATCGTGGTTCTCCTTGTCCGGAGCAAAATGCACAAAGTTGTGTGCCCTGACGAAGATGGAATCCGTGATTTCATGGATTCAATTGTGGGTGGAGGCTTTTGATATCCCACAGCGGTCACCTGTGGAGCCCTGAGTGGAGCCACTGGCATAAGAATTGATTGCCACAGTCACTTTCATGGCCACTGGCATTGGATTTCCACCATGTACATGTGGCGCCAAATCCTATTGCAGCTGGTAGATGTAACTGACCAGTCCCCTTGATATGCGCAGTCTTCGGCGACATTGCCAGTTGGTTATCTGCAGGAATGAAAGGCAGTGTCTATAGACCCTGGGTCCAGCTAGGCGCCGACCAACAATGACTCGCTGTGGCTCTTCAGCGGTGTGTGCAGGAGCCCCAGCCACCTCTTCTTCCTGAAAGTGCTACTGCTCCTCCCTCTGCCCAGCCAAGCACCTCCGTCGCTCTCTTCTCCTTTGTCTCCACTCTCTATATGCCACGAGGCATACAGCTAGTTAACCAGGTTCCATAATCCTGATTTACTCCTCCTGCAGGGTGAAAGAGAGAGACCTGTGGGTTAGCTTGGGTGTACTAAAAACCTCTCTTGGTTAAATCTGAAGGCCCCTTAACGCATCCCAGAGAGTGCTGGCCACCACTTGGATGGCCAGAGTTTAGTGTGCTGCACGGCTGCCTGAAACCCCGCCCACCTCCACGCCAGTGCAGCTGACTGATTGGTAGCAGCATTGCCCATTGAACTGCACACTGTGCTCTCAGCTCAGGTGCAGGCATTCTCCTAGCCCATGCTGCAAGGCTGTGATGTTAGCTTGAACCACATGGGAGACTGGTCCAAACCTGAATGATGATATTGCAAGAGGCTGTGAGTGCCCCAACCCATGACTGCTGCATGGCCAGCTTTAGCGAGGATATTGTACAATGTGCCCAACTGTTCTGCAGTCCACTAAAATGCTCATTTCTTTGCAGTCTGTGCATGAGTGTTGGAAAGCTCTGGAGCACTTGATGGCACTTTCATTCTGCTGCATTGCTTTAGTGGGCAAATAAGCTAGAAACCCGACTCCACACATCAATGTAGCTGTATCTCAACTGTCTCAGCTGCAGAGGAATGGTCACTTTATACAACATTTACCTAATGCTTGGCCGCTTCCATCCTCCCCACCCCACTTGTGCTTGTGCACTTCCTTCAACCGCAGGGTAACCCTTGCCCCCAACCCCAAGCCGCATCAACCCCAGGGCAGCCCCTGCCACCCCTGCCCTCCAACGCAACTCAGTCTTGAAGTCCAACAGGTGACCAGGGCGAGCGCTGCACAACTTTACTGTGCACTCACCTCCGAGTGAGCAATCACAGAAACAGGAAGTGGAGTTTGGTCAGCCTGGGAGCAACTTTGAGACAGGCAGAGAGAGAATCTGCCAAAAGCTGTAAAGCAGTTGGAACCAGTATTAGAGGACTATCAGACACCAAGGGTGTTTTTTTTGATTTGGAGTCACTAAGCAAGAGAGCAGTGAGGCCCACGCTTGAGCTGGGAGCTAACAAACATGAGGTATTGAAAGAGAGTTAGTGGGTTTGTCTAGCTGGATGCTAGTGGATGGACTCCACAAAGTATTTTACTTTGGAGAATAGCAGGAGCACTGAGGAGAATCCAAGTGAATTCCTGAGAGCTGTGGCACACCTTGGATTAGTTCCAGGATAAGTGAAGGAACTCTCAGGATTCTGTAAAGGGAATAACTCTTGGGTGGAAATAAAAGTAGAGCTGGAAGTGGTCTGTTGAGATTTCAGATTTAAAGTATGTGTTCACAAATATAGTGTTAAGTTAGTGATGTCTGTTTAACTCTTGCACATTAAAGGTTTTTTGTTTAAAATGCGAAACCTTGTGGCATAATTCTTTCTGGGTGTTTAAATTTGTTTTTTAAAAGTTACTGTTCCCTACCGAGATCATTACATCTGATCCATACTCCTGTCAATCAAGAGCCAGGAAATTGTTTTTGATCATTTTTCCCACTGTGATAGAATAATTGCAAAGAAAAGGCTAAATAGTGATTGCTTTGTTTTCAATCATTTTTTTTAGTAGTTTACTACTGATGGTCTAGTTTTCAGAGTCTGCGGGCGTACTGCATGCAGTTTCCATTTCAGTTGGTCAGCAGAAAGATGAAAACAACCCACAATGTCAAACAACAAGATGCACAATTAGAGCTGATACAGCTTCAGCTTTTTGATAGCCCAGTAACCTTAATATTATTAACTTAGCTCATTAAAATGTGAAATTAAAAAAAGCTAATGTCAGGAATACACAGAATATTGTCAGCATCTGTAACAAGACAGTCCCAATGAAGGGTCCACATTTTTTAACATTAATTATCTTTTTTCAATCCTGGCTGGTCTGTTGTGTATTTCTTGCATTTTTTCCCCCAGTTTCTCACATATGCAGTTTCTTTCTCTTTGTATACATTCTGCAGTGACAAGGACCATTGATGATGTCAGCATGCCCCCTTCCCCTTCACCTCCCCCTCCCAGGACCCCCTGAGGGCAGCTGTCATAATGCATCAGTCCAAATCCAATTCCAGTTTGTCAGAGAACTGCTGGGGATTCCCAACATGCATCCACAGATAACCAATCTCATTTATATGAGGACCAAGACCTAAAATTAGGTATGTCTTCAGGCTAACCATTCTAACAAACCAATTTCCAGGTTAGGGTAGTTTGGATGAATGCTGGGGGGTATGGTACCCTAGTGATTATAGTTATAGACTAGAAATCCAGAGATCATGGGCTGAATTCTCATCTTCATTTCGGGAAGTGTAAATTGAGCCATTTCCCGACTTTGGAAAGTCAGTCCAATTTCCTTCCTTGCTACTCTCAGTATCCTCTGATACTCCATACACATCAGTCCTTCATGGTACCTCGTACAGCACAGTTGATGTTTGCAATTCATTTTGTGCAATGTCATTAAATTGAACAACAAATTGCAACACCAACTGAGATTGAGATGCACAGTTTAGAAACTCATAAAGATTGAACCAAGACTCCACCACCCATCATTTAATGTGCTGATAAAACATTATACTGATCAAATAAATGCACATTAAATCTCATTTGCATGTATTAATTAAACCACAGTTTACATCTAAAGTGGTGAGAAATATTTTTGTTTCCTGTGCTAACATCTTGCTATTCATGTTGTTAATACAGTCTTGAAGCTACTGAAGGATGGTGCTGACCCCAACACATTGATTTCCTCAGGAGGCTCGCTCCTCCATCTGGTAAGAACAGCCATGGTGTGCCATTATTCATTAGGTACTATGAGTTGTGAACATATGAGGGCAATTACATGGATACAGCTTACTTACAGCAGAGTTTGAAGAGGTGGGATACAAAACTGGCTCACCTCCTTAACATATAAATGTTAAATAAGTGGAAACAATTTACAGTAATTGTTGGAGTTCGGGGTTAAAATTATTTTTCTTTTGCTATTAGCATAGGTTTTTGATGATACTTTACATTAGTTTAGATTTTAGTGCTGCACCTGGATTTGGATTTGGTCCCCACACTCTTTCAATTGTCATAGTTATTGTTCTTTGTACAAAAGGTAACATAGATAATTTTAATACATTTTTGGGACAGGAGCTTTCCAAAGTGTAAATGTTACTCCTGTCAGGCCATATTCATTAGGAACCATCTGGACCAAAATCCACTGATTTACTCGCTTTAAAAATATTTCATAACTATACCTTCATTTTCAGGTTTTATATAATCACAGATGTATATATAATACCTTTAATATAGAAAAATACCCCAAGGTGCTTCTTAAGAGCATAGTAAGAAAAATGAACGACAAATAAAAAAGGTGATATTAGGAATGGTAACCAAAAGCTTGGTAAAAAAAAATTCAGGAAAGTTTAAGAGGAGGACAGTAGGTGGAAAAGTGTAGGGATTAGAAAAGAGTTCCAGAGTGTGTCATCTATGCGGCTGAAGGCACAATCACCAATAATAGGATGATGGGAAGCAAAGATGAGTTTGCACAAAAGACAGAGTCAGGGGAACAGACCGTTCTGGGGGAAAGGAGCCCAAGGGTTGGTGGAGTAAGGCCATGCATGGTATTTAAGTATGCAGATGAATATGTTACGTTGGCTCTCAGTTCCCTAAAATCTCCAATGAATCTCCAATAAATCAGTGAGCACAGAGTGATCAGTGAGCAAAACTTGGTGTGGGATAGGATAAAGACAGAAGAGTTTGGAATATTCTGAAGTTAATAGGGGTTACAGAATGGGAGGTTAGCCAGGAAACCAGAAGTGAATTGAGATAAATGAGTAAGGAGGTAAACTTTCAAGGAAAATATTTCTTAACGAAGCAATTGACATAACTAATAATAAACTTTCATAGAGATAGTTAATTGCTTTCAAAATTGATGAACTGGATTAATGTAAAATACAAATAGTCATCTATGCAGGAAACATGGTCATTGTATATTTTATATCTCACATCTCTGCAGAGATGACACAGCAGCCTAAATGTGTATAGGAACTTTATTTATAGTGCTTTAAAATGTCTACTCCATGCTCCTAGCTCTAGCTTCTAGCACTTTCTACAGCTTTGTTTACTTTTCTCTGAGTCTACACCCAGGCTTAACCAATCAAGCACAGTGAGCATCATTAGTAAACAGGCTCACTTAATCAAACAAAGAACAATTGAACACATACAATGGCCTTCCCATCTAAGTTCAATTTTCTGGAGGGTTGACTCCATGCTGTTGAGCCCAGCATGATGAAGAACCTCATTTTTTGTGATTTTGTCCTGCCATCGAATTCTCATGATTGGACCTCAGGTGTTTTTGGTGGAAGCATCCCTGAACTTTGATGTTGCATCTATAAGCAGCCCTATAACAAATAGTAATAATATTATCAGTTAAACTGACTGTTGTCATGTTAGCAGGCAAATGTACTAACATAACTTTCCTTTGCCAAAGAGACCCATTTAATTTACATAGTGACAATAATAACTTTGAGGTTTGAAACTTCAATAACATTTCGTTGCACAGAAGGGCTTGTACAGATTATTATTTATGAAGTGAGAGACACAATAAATAAATAAATGCAGAAAACATTATCAATATCTAACCTAAAACCTACAACTGTTAATAACTACATTCAAGAGGAGCCTCTGAGCCTTATCTCATTATTGTTTTAATTTGTTTCTTGGAATGGATGACACTGATAAGATAATATTTATTGCCAATCTCTACTTGCCCTGCCCTGAGGGCATTACAAGTTAATGTTCATGTAGACCAGACCAGGTGGTGTTGGCAGATTCCCTCCTCTAAAGGAATGACATTAGTGAATGAGTAGGGTTTTATGACAATACTTTCATAATCACTTTATCCCCACAACCGCAACCCACCCCACCGGCCCCCACCGCCGATCATAGCCCAAAAGTGATTAGGTTGGCTGAATTCAATTTCATAACTTGCCATGTTCAGATTTTAACTCTAAGGCAATAACATAAAAGCGCAGTACAGCAGATGCTGGAAATCTGAAATAAAAAACAGGAAGTGCTGGAAAAACTCAATAGGCCTGGCAGCATCTGTGGAGAGAAAACATTTCAAGTCCAATATGAGTCTTCTTTGGAACTAAAGGGAGGTTTATGCTGTTGAGAAAGCGGGGAGGGTCAGATGGAATTAAAGGGAAGATCAAGGATAGTTTAGAGCGTGGGAGAGATTAAATTACAAAGATATCATGGAACAAAAGACAAAGGGAGTGCTAATGGTTATAGTCAAGAAACAAAACATTGCTCCAGAGTAAATGTTAATGGCAGAATAAGGATGTCATGCCTGAAATTCATTGAGGTGGGGGCATAAAGGAATAAAACTAAGTCCTTCACAAAGCACAGATTGTTCAGCGTCAGAGAGGGGAAGGTCAGAGGGTATAGTGAATACACGACAAAGGGTGGGATTAGAAGAAGGGGTGGGGAGGAAGGATCTGGAGGGGCATCCGTACTCATAAATTATTGGAGCTTGTTTTTTTTAACATCTGAAAGGAAGAGAAAAGGTTTTTTGTTAAGGTGTTGGATGAGACGAAGAATGAAATGAAACTGGGGACCGGGATAGATTTGAGATGGGGTGAGTCGGTGCTGCTGGAGACAGTGGTCAAGTGTCTACTTGTGGCATTGCATGGCACTGAGTGTGGGTCTCAGGATGTGGCCAGAACAGCAGTCCAAGGAACATTGTGTGTCTTGGAGATACCTGTAATCCTGAGTGGATTCAAAACACGAAGGATGGAACTTCAGTTGGAATCCATGTGGCATGAGTCAGAGCTGGAGACTCACTGAGGAAGGAGATATGGCTGTGATAGTGAGTTTTGGTAATCATCTTATCAAACGCCAGAAGGGAAATGTAAAGCAATGAAGGGAAACAAGGTGAAATAGGAAAATGTTGGAGAGAAGAACAAAACTTCTTCAGGAGAACTGGCAGTGTATAAACCCTAAAACAAAAGCAAAATACTGCAGATGCTGGAAATTTAAAGTAAAAGCGGGAAGCAGCCTTTCTGTTTGGTCTCCCCAGTGTAGAGAAGACTGCATTATGAACAGCGAATACAGCATACTGGATTGAAAGAAGTACAAGTAAAGCACTCCAAGACCTCTCGTTAGTTATAACAGACACCTTGGGCAGAATCTTTGGTCCCACCAGCAGTGGGTAGCTTGGCAGGCGGGGAGGTTAATTTGGTGGGAGACCAAAAATCAATTCCCCGACGTTGGGGTGAACTATAGGGGCTGAATTTTATGTACCACGGGCGGGTGACCACCTGACCCAATCGGGTGTAAAATCACGTAAGACGACGTTGGGCAAGCGTCCTGACATCATCGTTTACTCACACGATTTTTCGCTCGGCGGGCATGCGCAAAAGTTGGAAGGGCAATTAAGCCCATTAACGGTGCAATCATCTCCAATTTTTCATGGCCTGCCCAACCTTAATTGGCGGATGGGCAAATCAGCCAGGCTGCCTTTACATTTTTCATCAAACCTTATCCAAAGGTGGGATGAAATTTCCGTTATGAAATAAAATAAAAATAAATATCTGTGGATTGCATTTTTATCAGCTATATTGTCAGGTGCCTGATTCTGATGCATGGACATTTTTTTTGCAGCTTTTTAAACCTTTATTTGATGATTTTCAGGTCTGCAGCTCCCTCAGCAGCTGTCTGCATTCAGGGATCTTTCTCGCAGCGCTCACCCGTGCCCACGGAAACGTCATCGCCCACCCTCTTCCCGCCCCCACCCCAGCAGCGCTGAGCTTTTCAGCGCGCGTTTCACACTGGCTGGCCACTAGTTAGCCAGCCAGCGTGAAATTGCAGTCAGAGGCCGATTGCACTTGGGGACCCATTTCCTGACTGCTCCCGGGCCCGCCGATCGTGCACGCCTGCCAAAGGTTAAATTCAGGCCTAGCAATTAAGTTCCTGAGACTTTAAAGGTGGGTCAAGCTTTCCGACGAACAATGTTGGGAAACCCTTTTGCATGTATTAGCATGTCATGAATGCTCATTAAAAGGCCACCTCACTGGAATTAAGCTCCTCCTCCAAATTAAGTTCCTCACCAGCGAGAAATTATAATATTCACATTCACGACTGCACATAAGTGGCATACACCTGGTGAGGTAGACTTCTTCTATGATTAACAGCGAGTTGCTGCTGCATTTCCTCCTTGGGGAGCATCTGTAAATGCCAGCCTGTGCTTGAGACCGGGTGGTGACAGTGCAAGTTGTGTGGAGGATGATCAAGGAAGGGTGGAGCAGGCCAGGCAAAAGTGGAAGGGATAGTGCAGGCTCTCTGGGTGCCCTTTAAATATGGTGTCCGAATCTTCAACCCCATGAGTTAACGGCAGAGATGGCAACTTCCTGCCTGCCCCGCCTCAAGAATCGATAAACTTCTTGCGGATGCATATGCAATGAGCTGAACACCACAAGATCCTGCCCCACAGCAGAAATCACTCTCACTTCCACCACCAAACTTATACTCCAGAACAGACGATTCTGGCCATAATAACTAAGCAACCATCACCTTCAGTAGAGCAATTAAGATAAACTTTACAGCTTCATATTCCTGACATGGATTCTGGCCCACCAAGGTCAACAAACCCCACATGATTTTCTACATAAATGGAACTAATAAATTTTCTGCTTGCACTCCCTGTGGTTGAAGCTCTGCACTGGCAAAATCCATTTGGCCAATAGTGTCTGTCAAGTTTAAAAGAATAATCTATCTTCTTCACTGTATCTGAGGGCAGCAGGCCCAACTCCACACTGCACCCTGCCCCTGGAGCGAATATTCCGCTATTTGGGGGCGGACATGTGAGCTAGGAGATTTCCCAACTCCTGCTACTTGACTCTGGAGCAAAAGTCCAGGCCCATTTGTTCAAGTGAGAAAGAAATGGGGGAGACATCCCAAGGAAATATAATTAGGCAAAACGTAAGAAGTGTTTTCTTATTGAGTGATTCAAATTTAGATAATCTTCAAAGCAAACTTAAGGATAAAACATTTCATCCATTCCTATTGTTTAGCTCAATGAGGTGGAATATTTATTGTGCCAATCCTACATCACACTTCTACCACACAAGTGGAGATTATGTGGATGGTTTATCTTCTGAAGCTTTTTTTGGTAACATTAACGTGAAACATTTTCTTGCCATCAGTAACAGCTGTCAGGTTCACATTCGAGACAGATGGAGCATAAGACACTCCCTGGGTTCCCAAATCCCACTAATTTAAAATGACACTACAATTATAAAAGAAACTAAGGCAAGAAATATATTTTCAATCACAAATCACCCGATCCTGGTCTTTTTTATTTTTAGACCCTTCTTCACCCTTCTTTCATCTCTTCTAGACTTGTGTCATGACTTTCCCTGTCTGGCTGTATTTTTTTCAATGCACTTATTCCAGCCTGATTCTTGCAATCCTAACATTGCAATCTCTAGTGTTTCATTATCCTTGACCTATTTCTCCACTCTTTAGAACAGGCTTATTCCTATTATTATTGTTACCCTTGCTTCAAACCAGTGACCCTACTCCTGGCATTTCATGCCAATTTGTGATACATCTCTTTCCTAACTTGCACCTTCTTTTCTTAATACTGATACATACTCTGCCACAATGATGATAAATGCTGACATTCTGGATCAATCTCAAGTTTCTCTGTCTATCATTTTCTGATTTGGGTGAGTTGGTGACAGCTTTCATTTCCGAGCGTTGGGAAAGATATATTGACCTCAGAGAAAATGCAGTGCAGAATCATCAGAATCATATTGGAACCAAAACTTTTAATTATGAGGAGTGATTGCATAAACGTGCAAGCCTATTGTGTTTTATGCCTCAGAGGTATGCATAAATAACACCAGGTTCTATGTGTGAACAGGACTTTATAAATAAAGCTTTTAAAGTATCTACAGGCTGAAGCTTCCAGCTTGGTTTCAATTTCTCTTTCTCTTTAACCACACCTAGTCATGACTAACAGCACAGAGGACAGTCAATGGACACACTTAATCAAACACCAAACAACTGAACACGACAAAGTCCAGTCATGGCTGCCATTTGCCTTTAAAATGATCCCTCCAGGCCTAACTCCCACGTCCTACCCATGCCAGACATCCCAAATTGGGCACTAAAGTCACCTCCAGGCCAAATATTGGCTGCAGCTTTGAAAATTGTGTTGTGTCATTGCTGCTGATGTGGTGCAAGTCGGGACCTGGAAATGTCCTGGGATTGAGATCCCAACCTGGAATGAAAATTCAGCCCAGAGAAGCTATTTCTGTGGTGGGGAAATCCAGAACAAAAGGGTATACTCTAAAAATTAGAGCTAGCCATTCTGGAGAGAAATAAGAAAAAATCTTTTCCCATAGAGGTTATAGAAATCTGGAATTGTCTCTCACAGAGAGCAATTGAAATTTTCAAGGCAGAGATTGATATTTTTGTTAGATGTGGTTATCTGGAGAAATGGGACAAAGATATGTGAAGGGAGATGAGGTGTAGCTGAGGTCTGTTTGAATGGCAGAATAAGCTTGAAGAGATGTTTAAACTACTTCAGTTCCTCTACAATGGTGCATTTACACAACAGCTATAGATATGCTGTAGCAGTTCAGATTTCAGCCTTGTAGGGCCTCATTTACATTATTTGGTTCCTGACTGGCTGGAACTTTGATCATCCTGCCCTAACAAGTAATTAACCTTGCATGCTTTGAGACATACATCTCCCAAAAGCTAGATATTTAGGCCTGGTATTTCCTGAAATAGCAGAGCAGCAAGTTAATCTAAAGTTTACCCTAAATGTAAAGAAAAGTGTAAAACAATTGGAAATTAACGTAACGATTGCTGCCTGAGGAATGCGCGGAACATATGCCATATACTTTATGCCCTGAAAATGAGAGTTTGAAGCCATCATATCATCATTTGTGAACTTTGGACATAAATTTTTAGAAAATGTATGGTACAAGCTGTTCAATTATTAATACAGATGATTCTGGTTCAATAAAGATGCATTCAAAGATACAGAAAGTATATTGTAGGTTTCAGTGCATTCACCATTAACTCCAGAATTGTGATTTTGGGTCCTGTTGCACCTAAGCGGTTTTGAACAGTGGGCAAGAGAGATTGACAAAACTCAGGCATACCATATAAAACTGACATAAGTGACTTAAGCTCAAATCTCCTTGAACATTTGTGCCAAAAATTGCCATTATGTTGTAGTTTTGGCACAATGTTTTTTCCAGGATTTCTGAGCCTTATTGTATTTAGCCTATCTTGTGAACATTAACAAATTTAACTCAAAGTCAAAGATTTCTAGGGTCAAGTTTCTGTTTGTTTCCATTAATTATATCAGAGCAATCAGCCGAATCGGCGAAAAAGGTTGTGGAAGTGAGTTACACCCAAATCACTTATGCTTAAGTTTTCTGTAATCTTTAATATTGTCATAAAAAGCAGATTTTGTTAATAACGTGTAAATTTTGATAAAAATGCATTCTTCACCTCATTTCTTTTCCTAACACCACTGTGGGTGCATCTACAACAGATGGGCAATTAGGAATGGGCAACAAATGCTGGCCTTACCAGCGACGCTCACATCCCATGAAAGAATATTTTAAAAATCATGAGCAACGTCATGGGTAGATCTGATAGTTTTCCTTAAATTTAACAAACTGGTGACGTATAAAAAGTGTGGAAGAGGAAAGTTATAAACATTGCTAACATATTACATTCTCCTTTAAACAGTGTGCTCGCTATGACAACGTCTTTGCTGCAGAGATTCTAATTGAAAGGGGCGTAAACGTTAATCGACAAGATGAGGATTTGTGGACTGCAATGCACGTGGCATGTGCTTGTGATAATCCCGATATTGTTCTGCTTCTCATGTTGGTGAGTACATAACGTTGATGTCACCAAACTACATTAATTTCTCAGAGCAATGCATTCAGTGAAATGGTTCTAGAGAATGTCAAAGCATTACTCCAAGGCTGTCCTCCAACAGCCTCATTCCTTCATCTTTGATGAGGTAATTGGGTTTCAAGCAACAATCTCCCTTTCTGAAATAACATTATAAAGATTGGGGCTCCAAGGATGTGAATAAATAACTGAATGTCTAAAGATGCAGCAGAATCACACGTTGGTGCTGCAGTTCGCATGATGTCCTTGTTTCTGTAGCTTTTCTGCATCCAACTGAAAATAAATACTTAATTCTTGGCAATTTATGCAGGAATACAGTGAGTTGAAGAAAAAAAGACTCTATGTTGAATAATTTCCTAGCAACTGTAAATTCTCATCTTTAACACATCTGTCCAGACACTTATTCACTAAAACTCTGGGCTGATTTTTACTTAGGCAGCATGGGTCCCACCACTAGAACCAAAAGCATGGGGCGACCAGGCTTCAGCTAGCAACAGGTTCCAGGGCCACATTTTGCCTGCAGCAGCCAATTATGTGACTGCTGTCAGGGTTGCCATCCTATTAAGGGCAGCAACCTATCCCCAAGAGCTGCTGACCCAATTAGAGGGCTGGCACCTCAACAGTGCCACCATTAACACTGACCACTGCTGGGACTGCACTTGGAGGATGGGAACACATAATCAGGTAAGTCATAAAACTGCGTTGGGGCCAGTAAGGCAGAACCCGGTGAGGGGTCAGCAGGTGTTCCATGATGGCAGGTGATGCTGTTGCTGTGGAGGTGGCCATTGCTGCCAGGGGCCCTTCTGCGGGCCAAACAGTGCCTAATTAAGAGGCTCCTCTCCATTGGACCCTGCTGGGAGATTGCCAGGGTTTACCTGGCAGTCTCCCCAGGTGGCAGAAGGTGCCCCAGCAGTTGGTAAAATGCCAGTGAAGGTGAGAAAAGGCCCTTAACTGGTGACTTAAGTGGTTCAGTTGGGTTTTGGGTGGGCAAGCTGCCTGTCACCTTACCTGCCAATGGCAAAGGGAAGACAAAGGCTCCATCACCCTCATGTGCCATTTTGCCACCTTCAAGCCTCCCAGTGCGTTCCTAAAGGGCTGGTAAAATTCAGTACCCTGTATCAGGAATACCTACTCTAAGACTCTGGCTGCAAAATTGGGCTGCATAGCACCTCAGGTTCCAAAATGGCATCCACACCACGCACACTTCTAGCTTGATCTTGTCCAGTGTCACCTTGGTGAGGCCATTCCACCTTGGTGAGGAATGTGCAGCAGGAATATGGAGAGCTGGTAGATCATGTTGTCAGTCAGCGTATAATGCTGATTGGACATCAGTGATGGCATTTCTGACCTCTCCACTCTAGCTAATGTATGTTCAACTGAATATCCATTCAACAGAAGACAAGATCCTCCAGTGCTATTTAAAGGGGTCATGTTAGGCCAGTCAGTTTAACCTCAGTGGTGGGAAAGCTTTTAGAAATGATAAACCAGGCCAAAATTAACAGTCACTTGGACAAGGGTAGATTAGTTAGAGAAAGCTAACATCCATTTGTTAAAAGCAAATCGTGTTTAACTGACTTGATTTGAAATTTTTGAAGAGGTAATAGGAAGGGTTGCTGAGAGAATGCGGTTCACGTGGTATACAAGAAGCTTGATGAAGTGCCACCTAACAAGTTGGCAGAAAAGGTGAAGCCCATGGAATAAAAGGGATAGTGGCAGCATGGATACAAAATTGGGTGAGTATCAGGGAGCAGAGTTGTGGTGAATGGTTGTTATTTGGACGGAGGAAGGCATTCAGTGGAATTCCCCACAGGTCACTACTAGGATCACTAATTATCTTGGTCTATATTAATGATGAACCAAGACTTTGGTGAGTAGTACATGATTTTCAAATTTGCAGATGACTCAAAACTTGGAGTTGTGAACTGTGAGGATGACGGTGATAGACTTCAAGAGGATGTAGACAGGCTAGTGGAATGGGTGGACACTTGGCAAATAAAATTTAATGTAGAGAAGTGTTAAGTGATATATGTTGGTAGGAAAAATGAGGAGAGGCAATATAAAATAAAGAGGATAATTCTAAAAGGGCAGTACAAACAAAGAGACCTGGGGGTATATATGCATAAATCATTGAAGATGGCAGTGCGTGTTGAGAAAATGGTTCAAAAGGCAGATGGGATCCTGGACTTTACAAAGAGAGGCAAGAAGTTTATGAAGAACCTTCATAAAGCACTGGTTCAACCTCAACTGGAGTATTGTGTTCAATTCTGGACATCACACTTTAGGAAGGATATGAAGGCATTAGAGAAGGTGCAGAAAAAATTTACAAGAATGGTTTTAAAGTTGAGGAATGTCAGTTATATGACTAGATTGAAGAAGCTGAGACTTCTCCTTAGAGAATAGAAGGCTGAGAGACTTAATAGAGCTGTTGAAAATCATGAGGGGTCTGGATAGACTAGATAGAGAGAAATAGTTCCCATTTGAAGAAGAGTCGAGAATCAGAGAACACTGATTTAAAGTGAATGGCAAAAAAAAAACAAAGGCAACAGAAGGAAAAACATTTTTTACCTAGTGGGTGTTTAGGGTCGGGAATGCAATTTCTGAGAGTGCGCAGGAGACAGATTCAACCCGGGATCTTGAAAGTGACTTGGACAAGCACCTAAAGAGAAAAAAAAAAATCAGGACTATGGGAAAAGGGTGGGGGAGTGGGACTAGCTGAGTTGTCTTGCGGAAAGCTGGCACAGACATGATGGACCAAAAGGCCCCTTTCTATGCTGTAACCATTTGATGATTCTAGTTACTCTATACACTCCAATGGCTCTGTTTGAGTTTTTAGAGGTACTTCATGGTTGGTAGAGTTGTTTTAAGTTGGTGAAGTTGACAGGTGCTGCATTTGGAGAGACCTTGTTTCTGACATCAAAAATTCTGGCCAGACCATTTGCTCCAATCATGGGTGCTAATGTTATAGTCACCCTTGAGCTGCAACATGAGAAGAGGTTGGACAAAGGCAGTAAAGAACAGGACAAGCTGTTCACAAAAGGAAGAGGAGGAGGGTCACCTGGGAATACTTCTCTTATACGTACATACACCAGGAGCAGTTTGCGTGTCATCCAAGCTTTAACATGGAGGTCCTCATAAAGCTCTGCCAATTCTTGGAACCAGACCTCTAGCCTCAGAGCAGGGTAAGGATGGTATTACCAGTGTTTGTGAAGATAATCATTGCCCTGAATTTCTTCATATTGGACTCTTTCCAAGGTGAAGCAGATTACGCCTGTAGCATCTCCCAGTTCGCTGTCCACAGCTGCATCAGAGATGTGAGAGATGGCCTTTTTTCAGGAGAGGGGAGTTCATTCTTTGAGCAGGGAGAAACAAGCAGAGTATGGACATGGCTTTGCCAGGATCATGGGCTTCTCCATGGTGCAGACTGCTGTTAATTATGCACATGTCACTTTGCAGGCATGCATCTAAATGCTGAGATGCAACCACAAAAGTTTCTACTTGCTGCTAAATATGAAGTTGGCTTGTAACCATGCTTAGCAGATCATACCAGTGTATGTCCGCTGTCCTGGTACCAATCACGCTACTTTCGCTCTACACTAGTCTGCAGTTCCCTCGGCATTCCAATATTTAATCCAAAAGTTGTTCATTCACTTAGTGCCTGTCTTATGGGTGTCTTAGCCCTAGTGCTCCTATGGATTGCTCATGCAGTGGCTGCAGCATGGCTGGTAGAAGGCAGCTGGCATTCACTAGTGGAAACTGCAGCTGACCTCACAAGATGCCCTCAAGCAGCGCTAGGCCTAGGAAGTCCAGCTTCAGACTGCACTACCTTGGCATTTGTGGCAGTAGACAGGGCTGGCTGGTTGAAAGATAACAGCATTGGCTCTGGCAGAGTGGCAGTTGTGGATGCATGAATGCTGTCATCCTGAGAGAGGACAGCTGGTTCATGCTCCAAGGAGCCACTGTTGCTCCTCCAGAATGACACTTATGTATTCTGCACTTTGCTGTTTATCTTATATATCTCAGAGCAATGCAGAGATGACCCTTGTTCTAAATACAAATAGTTTATTTACAGAATTCTGAAACATCTCAGAGCTTACAGGAGTTTCACCACACACACGTTCACAACTCAGAGCCCAGACCCATTCCGGAACATTCCCTATGTGGTGTCAGTACGTAACATACTAGCTCCACCCACAGGCTTAAGAAATCAGGCAAGTGTACAAGGATCAGTTACCTGACTAGCATAATCAAACACAGATTAAACAGACCATTGAAAACTACACCATTTTCCCCTTTTAACTAAAGACATTGTTTTGAATTAAATCATCCTAAACAGCAAACATATATACATCAAGTCATTTCTTAGGCCAAGATTTTCCCATCGGTGGGCCATTAATTGGCCTGCCCACTCACTGACGCGTAAAATGACGCGCGGTGACGTCGGGCGGAGCTCCTGCCATCACCGCGCCCCATTTAAATTTTCAGGCAGGTGGGGGCTCAGCAAAATCAGTTGTGCACCTGCCGACCTGTCAATGGTCAATTGAGGCCATTGACAGAGTCATTTAAGTAATTAATGGACCTGCCCGTCTAACCTTAAGGTTGGCGGGCAGGCCAGGAGCCCTGGCGGGCATTAGAAAAAGCATGAAACCTCATCCACGGGCGGGATGAGGTTTCATGTAGGTTTTTAAAAATTTAATGAAAGTGTTTTTAAAAGTTATGGACATGTCACATGAGGGGACATGCCAGGGAATTTTTTAAAATCTATTTTTAATATTTTTTATTGTAGAGCCGATCTCCCTGATGCAGCACTTTGCCTCAGGGAGATGAGTGCGCTCTTTCATGCGCATGCGCAAAAGAGCGCACTCCCTGCTGAGGGACTCCTCCCCACCCGCCCGCACAAGGAGCGCATAGCGCTTCTGTGCATACGCCACGCTGGGCGAGCCTTAATTGGCCCGCCCACGTAAAATGGCAGCACGCCCCCAATTGGGGGCACCGATTGGTGGCATGCCTCCCCGTGGCTGCTCTTCAACTTCCCCCGCCCGACGGGGTAAAATTCTGCCCTTAGAGTTTAACTTATTTGTTTTCTCTAAGTACAGAAATAGTCTTTGAGATACAAAGGTCTCTTTGATCTGCAATTAGTTCTATGAATTTGATGTTGCGGTTGTGTGAGATCAACTAGATGAGGCAGATAATCAATATCACTCAGAGGAAAAGGAAACCTGACCTCACAATCACTGTCCTCAAGATATCTGGTCTACTAGTTTACAAGTGTTACGTGTTCCACTTGGTTTTGTCATCTAACAGATAAGCATTGGTACTGAGCAACTGCTTGATCTGCTTTGGACTTGAGATGCTGCAAGTTTGTGGTCACGGTTTGGCCATTTGATTCAAACAAAATCTCCAACCTCAAATTATGATTCCCTTGCGTCTGTATTTCTGTCAAAGTATGCTTTTGCTCTATCTTGTTGCTTTGCGATTTCATCTGCTTTTGCTCTGAAATTCTTGTTGACTGGTGTTGACAGCTTAAGAATGGTCAGTGACATACAGAAGTTACAACCTATCATAGATTTGGCAATGTCTTCATATGTTCATCTAGACCCCTCTTCTGACTAAAGCTTGTTACATTCTGAGCACTGGTAAGGTGCGTGTACTAATTAATATGCATCTTTAATCCGTCAATCCGTCATTCTTGCTGAAAGCTTTGTTATAGTAGGACACTAGTAGGGATGTTCACCAAATGTGCACATGTGATGTTCCACTGCTAGCAAATTTCTGGCCACAATATGGACAAATCTTCTCATTCTCTCCAGTATGTGTCTTTTTAAGGACTGAAGGAGTCACAAAGACTTTATCAGAAAAATCACATTTGAAAGTTTGTTCACTGTTGTGTATCAGTACATTTCTCTGCAGGAGAAAGGAGTCCAAACAAAGCCTTCCATTCCTCACACTGGAATGGTCTCTCTCCTGAGTCTGCCTTCTTGCAGTTCTTTGCACATTTCTGTGAGGAAATACTTTTCCTCAAGGGTTGTCCTCACTATGGATAATTCTATGTGCACTCAATTGATATAGCTGTTTGAAAGATGAGTTTCGTTCTGTCATCATATATACATGCTGTACCTCACTCTCAGGAAAAGAACTGATGAAGTCTTCTTCAATGACCTACACAACTTTGCAAAATGGTTTCACTTAAAGCATAAGTTGCACTTTTTCCCTCAAGCTGGACATGGCGTTGTGACTCAATGATGTTATGATCCTGGACCAGAACCCCAAATGTTTGGTATGAATCGGTTAGGGAGCAGTCACTTTTTTTGTTTAAAGTAGACAAACTTTAAGAGCTAAGAGAATCAAGTCACAAACTTCCACAGGTTTTGAACCAGCAAAAATAAACTTTACTATATAAGGTCAGAAAGATAAAACAATTTACAATATATATTTTACACTCTAACATTCAGTGTTAATATGAGGCAC
Source organism: Cetorhinus maximus (assembly GCF_964194155.1). NCBI lineage: Eukaryota > Metazoa > Chordata > Chondrichthyes > Lamniformes > Cetorhinidae > Cetorhinus > Cetorhinus maximus. The sequence continues at coordinate 104,593,698 of NC_135885.1, forward strand.
ATGTGAATTAACAGGCAAACTATGGTCAAACACACAACACTGCACAATAAATGCAGAGGTGACCAAGACAGATTCCACAGATTTCTCAACAGCACAACCAGACATCAGTAAACACCGTGAGTCAACCAATCTCAATGAAACTATGTCTCTCTCAAAAATGATTCCAGTCTTCACCTGCAAAGATCTTGTCTTGGAATTCTCTCCAAAGGTTGCTCTAATTTGAACAGCCTTAACCACGGCCCACTATGCAGGGTTTCAATCTTGTCTCCTGAGAATCCATACCCCTGGATTTCCGAGTCTACACTCCAGCATCAACTCAAGCACAACTTCAGCTCTTTGGCCGCGCCAAGCAGAATACCACTGCTCCAAAAGGAGTACTTTCATCCCAATGGCTTACACCATGGATTCACCTTCTCCTGCCTTCTTAGGTCTTAAAGGGCTTCTTCTGAGCCCCATTACTTAAAGTCTTCCAACAGTAGCCCTTTTCTGCTTGGAGTCTCTTTATGCTCCTCTCCCTTAATGTTTAACTGGGACCCCTCCCTGATCATATCTGGGACTCCCTTTGGGACCTCTCCTGTCCAATGTCCCTGTCACCTGCCTGGGATTCTTCTCTGATTATGGTGCCCTGCTTCCAAGTCACATGATCCAGTTTTCACACTGTTTTCTTCTTGTGCAGGCGCACTGGGCCTGTCCTTGGTTGATTGCGCACGTGCCGCCTGCTCCTGGCCTGTGCATACACGAAACTCCTGAGGCATGTTGGGACTTAGAGTTCTGACCGTTGCTTGTCGATAAGATAAGTCTGGTCTTGTAACAATAAGCCTCTCACAATTTGGACACTGCTTTGAAGATACCTGACCGTGATGAGGCACGTGTTGATGAGATTGCTGAGATCTCTTTGTCCATAACCCTTCACTTGAGCTGGTTTGACAAGTTGTGTCTGTAACTTGAGTCTAAGGGTGCATTGCTGTGTAGCCTCTTTGAAGCTAACATGGCAGATTGGATTTGGACTGCCAAGGTCGTGGCTTTTTCCAAGGTTAAAGCATCATCCTCCATAGGGAGATGTTCCTTAATTCATGGAATTGAAGTCTTTTCAATTAAGTGATCACAATTTAGTTCATTGGTTAGTGCACCAAATTTACATGTAGAAGCCAATTGTCACAATGCTATCACATATTGTTTGAGAGCTCACCATTTGCCTGGCATCTCTGATGGAATGTATATCGTTTGATCATCACACTTTTTTGTCCACAGTATTTCTCAAGCGCAATTAAATGCACTATCAAATGTAGACATATTTTTTATGAGCTGTTCAAATATTCGCTGGCCTTATCCACAACAACGTATGAGTATTGCCTTCTTGAGGATCGCTGCTACATCTGGACTGTCCATCCCTGTAGCAAGCAAGTATTCTTGAACCCCAAAATCCATTGATCCCACAACATGAGAGGGTCTCCTGGTGATGAATGGAATACTGCTGGAGCTGGTCAAGTTAAATTTTTCTCAGCTATCCTCATGGATAGAAGAGATTCTGTGATGAATGGGACAATGGCCCGGAGTTTTGCTTCCAAATTGGGTATCGCAAGTTGAGAAATCTCCTGGCTCAGCATACCCCTTCGGAGAAAAAGTTCCTCGAACTGCGTAATTTTTGCTCCGTGGGAAGGGGGCCAGGTTCGAGATGTAGTTGGGCCCAGCAACCCCATACGCAGATTGGAGGCGGCCACAGCGCTGAGCACTCCCTGTGCAGGCGAGGGGAATAGGCTGAGTCGGGGCCTGCGCTCTTTCGCGCATGCACATGAAAGAGCGCAGAAATCTCCCTGAGGCACAGAGCTGCCACAGGGAGATTAGTTTGATTTTTTAAAATTTAAATAAGGAAAAAAAAAATTTAAGACATGTCCCCTCATGTGACAGTGTCACATGAGCTGGGACATGTCAATGAATTTTATTAAGAATTTTTCTTAAAGTTTAAAACCTTTCATGAAACCTCATCCCACCCATGGATGAGGTTTCATGATAAATGTGAAGGCCGACTGGGCTCTTCGCCTGCCCGCCAACCTTAAGGTTGGACGGGCAGCTCTGTTAATTATTTTAATTGATACTTAAATGGCCTTAATATGCCTTTGACAGTTCGACGGGCATGCACCCGACTCTGGTGCGCACCCACCGAACTGAAGGTCTGAATGACGCGCGGTGACATCGGGACGTAGGCCTGATATTACCCCGCACCATTTTACGGGTGGGCGAATGGGCCCCACCCCCCTGACCCGTGATTCTGGCCAATGTTTCAAGCCTGTATACGGACTCACTGACACTGCCAGGCTGTTATTTTTTTTAATTTTTAAAGGGGTTAAAAAACTTGACAGCTTGACAGTTCTACAGACCTCCTCCGGCCTTCAAGAGTATTTACAACTGCTCTAAAAAAATCTTCACTCCCACACTCTGTGCTAAGGCCCTTGCTATAGTGATAATGGGGTCAGTTTGAACTCAGCACTGTGGAAAATGAGGGTGGACCTTCCAGATCCAAGTCCTGCCTGACATTTTTAAATGTCTTTGGATCGGCATGACTGAAAGTCCAGGCAATAATAAAATATCTTAACAACTGCTATTTTCCCCCTTAATTATCCATGCACAGCTTTATGATAGAAACAGCAAGCCCTCTGAAATGTTTTACCAAGATATGTACACACTAATGAGGTCCATTAAATTTCTTTCAGTTATTTTCTAAAAAGGTTTTCACAAAACAGAGTAATTTATAATATCCCTGTCAGCAGCTTTTGTTGTTTGATTAATTTCTTCAGTCATCTCACTCCACTATCTCGATCTATCAACTCTTGCATTAATAAAACACTGAACATGAATGTGGCTGACAGTACGGTTAGCGTTCTGATATTGGCACTTCTGGTATGGAGTAGACTATTGCATACGGCCTTTTCCACTTAAGCTTCGACTTTTGCTACTTTTTACATATGTGTGTGTGACCATCCTGAACATGGAATATGATCCTTATGGAAACTCCCAAACTCCCATGCAAAAAGTGGATCTCTGAAATGAGTTAAAAACATTTTTTTTGTGACTACTGTCATACATTTTACAACACGTAAGAAGGTGGAAGTTGCAGCTTATATACATGAAGTAACACTGTGAAGGCAAGGACATTGATTATAAAGTTTTACTTTTATTAAAGATGGCAAATTACAAAACTGCAAGCACAATGAACTGACACATTTTGCATTGCTTTAATGCTGAGTGTTCAGCATCCTTCAATGGCATGAAATCATTTGTACGCATTTTGCAATGAAAAGCAGAATCTGTTTAGCTCTGCAATTTAATTAAAAAGGTGTCACAGGCTGCAAATGTAGTGCTGAGAATACTGCAGCAGATATCTTGTTTAAGATTTTCTCTCATGCCTTACAAATAAAAGGGGGAATTTTCCAAATTCACATTTCCAGTGTTCCAGTTAAAGCATTGTTTCATGTGATTAAAATGAAAGGCCTCAACAGTGATCCATCCCTGGAAGCGTTCATGCACATTTATAGATGATATGCTTGAGCTGCTGATGAATATTGTGAAGAAACATAGAGCTGAATTGTACAAGATACCAGAATCCCCACCCCCACTGCCCGCCTAAACGGGGAGAAGGTGAACAGCCAGAGGCCATGATCCATTATCAGTAACAACAATATAGACAGAAAGATGGGTGAGGTTTCACTGGCAGATTTTAGGGATTTCAGAAGGAGCCAAACAACTAGATCCTCAAAGGTGTAAATCTCTGGATTCCTCCTGCTGCTTCTTGCTAGTGATTACAGAAAGAGAAGGATAGAGCAGATGAGTGCCTAGAGAGATGGTGCAGGAGGGAGAACTTTAGATTCCTGGGACATTGGGATTGGTTCTGGGGGAAGTCAGACCTACACAAGCTGGACAGGCTGCACCTCTACAGAGCCAGGATCAATGTCTTGTGCCGCTGCTGTTGGGGTATAAACTAACTTGGCTGGGAGGTGGGAACCAGGATGTAGCATTAGAAAGGAGAAAGCAGGTGCACAAAGGATTCCACTGAGGGGAACACCGGCTGCCTAGCTGCTACTTAACAGCCAATTGGAGGCAAGAATTACATCCTTCAGGGATATAAATTCCCGCTTTAGAGAACTGCTGGCCAATCAGCGGCTGGCAGCTGTCTAGCATTTTGGAACGGAAGTGTGTGCTGTTAGATTGGCATTAGGATAGGCATTTTGGGGTCTCGCTGGGTGCCAAGAAAGCAGAGCCAGCAAGGGGGTGAAGGGGATGGAGGCTTTAGTTTGAGAGGTCAAAGGGAAAGGGCAACATAGGGGTGTAAAACCTCCGATGAGCCAAGGGGCCCTTAAAGATGGACACCCCACCCCCCCTGCCCAACACCATCCTGCGCAGGGCTGGCCACTTGGTGTGGGCCTTTCCTGCAGTCTGTTAAGTCCTAGCAGCGGCGGGATAAGGCCCTTTTATGGGCAATAACTACCCACTTAAGGATCTCAATTGGCTCACGGGCTGGCAGGCCACCTGACACCACCCCTGTTGGTACAATTGCGGTGGGAGCAGGGGTGGGCGGGTAGATGGCAGGCCTTTTATTGGCTGGCAGCTCTTAGGTGGGTGGGACTTCTACCCCCAGTGCCCTTGATCCTGAGGAAGGCACACTGCAAGCCACTTAAGTGCCTAATTGACACTTAATATGGCAGGTGTCCCGAAAGGAGCAATATGGAGCGCCCTCCAGCTCTTCGTCGGCAGGCGACACTCTCATTCCCTGAATTAAATACCGCCCCTCATTTCCTAGAACCATATCCAGCAATGCCCCCTCCTTCATTGGGCTGGAAATATACTGATCTAGAAAATTCTCCTGAACACAGTTCAGAATCTTCACTTCCTCTCTACCTTTTAACGCTCTACTATCCCAGTCTATATTTGAAAAATTAAAGTCTTCCACTATCACTACTCAATGTTTTTTGTATCTCTGTGTAATATCCCTGTAAATTTGCTCCTTTATATCATTCCCATTAGTAGATGGCCAATAGGCTACCCCCAATAGTATAATGGTAGCTCTATTGTTTCTTGGCTCTAACCAAATAGATTCTGTCCTTGACCCCTCTAGGACATCGTCTTTCGCCAGCACTGTAATTTCCTTAATCCCATCCCTCCTCCTTTCTTTTCTTCACTATCTTTCTTGAACATATTGTATCCATGAAGATTTAGTACCCAGACCTGTGCTTTTTTGAGCCTTTTCTCCTTTATTGCCATTACATCATATTCCTGTGTGGCTATCTGCACCTGCAGCTCACCAACTGTAGTTACTACACTTGGTGCATTTATATGTGCTCTTATATACATGCACTATAAACCTAATTTAGATCTTATTGCATTACCTCTTAGTCTGACCCCACCTAATGCCTTACTTTTTCTTACTCTGGTGCTATCTGTCCATCCCAATACTTTGTGCTCCTGCTTTCTCCTTTCTAATGCAACACCCTGGTTCCCAAGTCCCAGCCAAGTTAGTTTATACCCCAACAGCAGCGGCAAACTACAAGACATTGGACCTGGCTTTGTTGAGGTGCAGCCTGTCCAGCTTGTGTAGGTCTGACTTCCCCCAGAACCAGTCCCAATGTCCCAGGAATCTAAAGTTCTCCTTCCTGCACCATGTCTCCAGGCACTCATCTGCTCTATCCTTCTCTTTCTGTAATCATAGAAAGAGGCAGTAGGAGTAATCCAGTGATTTATACCTTTGAGGACCTAGTTGTTTGTCTCCTCCTGAGACCCCTAAAATCTGCCAGTGAAACCTCACCCATCTTTCTGTCTATATTGTTGTTACTGATAATGGATCATGATCTCTGGCTCTTCACCTTCTCCGCTGAGAATGTTTTGTAGCCGCTCAGTGATCCTGATATCAGGAAGGCAACACACCTTCCTGGAATCACTTCTGCGCCTGTGGAAATTCCTGTCTGATCCCGTAAATATAGAATCCCCATATCACAATTGCTTTCCCAATCTTCCTCCTGCTCCACCTAACAGTTGAGTCACTCTGGCTGCATTCCTCAGAGGAACCATCACCCTCATCAGTGTTCAGAACTGAATACAGGTTGGAGAGTGAGATACAGCAAGGTCTTCTGCACCAACTGCCTGTCCTGCCTGACTGTCTGGCAGGCACCCTTTTCCTCCCTGCCTACAGGGTGACTACCTCTAGAAATGTGCTGTCCAGAAAACTCTCAAACTTCCTCGACACTATAGTGATTCCAGCTGACGCCCAAGCTACACAACCTAGAGCCCTAGTTTCCACGTGAATGGTAGCAATGATTGCCTGTGCTTTTTAAAATATAGCAGTGTGGTGACACTGAGAAGCAAAGTTATGCTCCTTGCTAATTGGTTAGAAAACAATTTCTCCTGTTTGATAATACGTCAGTCACAAGTTGAAAGGTATGCCTCCCAGAACCTGAAGATAATAGTGACATAATGCCCATCTGATTCCCTAATATACCTTCTCTGATATTCATCCTCAGTTATGAAATATTGTGCCAGGATACTTCTAAAGTAGTTCACATATGTTGCACTATGGTAAGGACAAAGGATTAAATTTGAAATCATAAAGATCACAAGGTGTTTGAATCATCTCTCTTTGATATATCTCATGGTTAATTTCTGGGCCTTTTTTCTTGTGTCCAATTTATGGATTTCATAAGTTGATTTTTGAAAACAACATTATGATGGTGCTATTATATATGAACATTCAAAATAGGAACAGAAATGGGCTATTCGGCCCCTCAAGCCTGCTCCACTGTTCAATAAGATCATGACTGATCACATTTCCATTTACCCCCGATAGCCTTTGATTCGCTTGCCTAACAAGAATCTATCTACCTCTGTCTTAAAAATATTCAATGACCCCACTTCCATTGCTTTCGGAGGCAGAGAGTTCCAAAGTCACACAACCTTCTGAGAGAAAAAAAGTCTCCTCATCTCTGTCCTGAAAGAGCGACCCCTAATTTTAAAACACTGCTCCCTAGTTCTGGACTCACCCTTCAAGAGGAAACATCCTTTCCACGTCCACCTTGTCAATATTGTTCAGGAGCTTCATATATTTCAATCAAGTCACCCCCCCAACTCTTCTAAACTCCAGCAGAAACCAATCTGTCTAATCTTATGAGGAAAGACAACCTGCCCATTCCAGGTATCAATCTAGTAAACCTCCTCTGAACCGCCTCCAGCCCATTTACATCCTTCTTTAAGGAGACCAAAACTGCACACAATATTCGAGATGGGGTCTCACCAATGCCTTGTATAACTGAAGTTTAACATCCTTACATTTATGTTCAATCCCTCTTACAATAAAGGATAGCATTCCATTAGCTAATTACTTGTTGTACCCGCATACTAACTTTTTATGACTCATGCACTAGAACACCTAGATCCTTCCATACCTCATAATTCTGCAGCCGTTCTCTGTTTAAGTAATACTCTGCTTTTTTATTTTTTCTTGTCAAAGTGAACAACTTCACATTTTCCTACATTATACTCCATCTGCCAGATTTTTGCCCACTCATTCATCATCTGTCTGCAACCTCCTTAGATCCTCTTTACAACATACTTTCCCACATATCTTTGTGTCATCTGCAAATTTACTACCATGTCTTCACTCCCCTCATCTAAGTCATTGATATAAACTGTAAAAAGTTGAGGCCCCAGCACAGGCCCCTGCAGGACTCCACTCATCACATCCTGCCAATAAGATAAAAAAACATTTATGCATACTCTTTGTTTTCTGCCAGACAGCCAATCTTCTATCCATACTAATATGTTATCCCCTGCACCATAAGTTTTTATTTTTCGCAATAATCTTTGATGTGGCAAGCATCAAATGCCTTCTTGAAATCCAAGTGTGACACATTTACAGGCTCCCCTTTATCCAAAACGCATATTACTCCTTCAAAGAACTCCAACAAATTTGTTAAACATGATTCCTCTTTCACAAAACCATGCTGACTCTTCCTGGCTGCCTTGAGTTTTTGTAAGTGCCCAGCTATAACCTCCTTAACGATCGATTCTCACACCTTCCCCACAACAAACGTTGAGCCAATTGGCGTATAGTTCCCTGTTTTCTGCCCCCCTCCCTTCTTCAAAAGAAGGGTTATACTTGTTACTTCCCAGTCTAATGGAACCTTTCCAGAATCTAGAAAATTTTGGAAAATTAACACCAATGCATCTACTACCTCATTAGCCACCTCTATTCCCCCTAAGATGAAGTCCATCTGGACCCGGAGACTTGTCAGCCCACAGCTCCATCAGTTTGCTCAGTATCGCTTCCATAGTGATTATAATTTCACCAGCTTCCCTTTTCCCTTCCACCTCCTGATTTACAGCTATTACCAGAATGTTTTTTGTATCCTCTGAGGTGAAGACAGGAGCAAAAATATTTGTTCACTTCATCTGTCATTTCCTTATTACCTACTATTAACTCCCCATTCTCACTCTAGAGGACCAACACTAAGTTTACCTAGGGGAGGAGCTTCCGGTCAGCGAGCGGGGGTGGGGCCCGCTCACCGACGCGTAAAATGAAGCGGGATGACGTCGAGTGGAACTCCCGACGTTACCCCGCGTCATTTTCATTTTCAGGTCGGCGGGGGCGCAGCCGAATCAGCATTGTGCCCGCCGCCAACCTGCCAACGGCCTATTGAGGCCATTTAAAAAGTACTTGTCATTAATGGACCTGCTCGTCCAACCCTAGGGCTGGCAGGCAGGCCAGGAGCCCTGGCGGGCTTAAGAAAAAGCATGAAACCTCATCCATGGGTGGGATGAGGTTTCATGAGGGTTTTTAAATATTTAATAAAGGTTTCAGTGAAAGTGATGGACATGTCCCAACTCATGTGACAGTGTCACATAAAGTGACATGTCAGGGAAATTTTGACATCGTTTCTTTAACATTTTAAAATTTGGAACCAATCCCCCTGAGGCAGCACTTAGCCTCGGAGATCAGTGTGCTCTTTCACGCGCATGTGCGAAAGAGCGCACACCCGGTTGAGGGAAACCCCCGTCTGCACAGGGAGCGCATAGTGCTTCCTGGTGGACGTCACACTGGGCAGGCGTTAATTGGCCTGCCCACATAAAATGGTGGCACGCCCCCAATTGGGGGCGCCGATCGGAGGCGCGCCTGCCCCTACCCGCTCCTGCACTTCCCCCCTGTATTGGGGGGGCTAGAATTTTTCCCCTATGCTTTTCCTTTCTAAATACCTGTAAAAACTCTTGCTGTCTGATTTTACATTTCTTCCTAGCTTCCTCTCACACACTAATTTCTTTCTCTTGATTAACCTTTTAGTCATTCTCTGCTGTTCTTTATATTCTGACCAATCAATCATCTTGCCACTCATCTTTGCACAGTTATACGCTTTTTCCTTAAGTTTGATGCTTTCCTCAACTTCTTTAGTTACCCATGGATAGTGGGTCCTCCATTTAGAATTTTTCTTTATGGTAGGAACATACTTATTCTGAGCATTCTGAAATATCCCCTTAAATGTCTGCCACTGTTTTTGTTTACTTCAGAGAAAGTTTTATTCCAGGCAAATTTGGCCTGGTAGTTCTGTCTTTGGGATTGGATCACAAAGGGAATAATGAAATTCTTATGCTATTGAATGAACTTTCAGTGAAAAAGGCACAAATGAAACTTGACATGGAGCATGAAATTACTTTTGGAAAGTCAGTGGTTCAGCAGCTTACCCAGTCTAGATACTTATTGTATCCCCTTAACAAAATCTGATGTTTCTCATCTGTGTTAGGAAAATATTAATGCCATCAGGAGAAAAGAATCAGAGAGGAAAAAAAAAAGAAAAATGTCTTAAAGTTATGTAGACAATTTACTCACCTTACTTGTCAAAAGTTAAAAATCCTGCTAAATAGAAGGTGTACTTGATGTTAGTTGTTTGCTGAGCTTGTCTCCTGTCTAATTAGAGGTATTTGAATTTAAAAATAGTAGCATGTGAGCAGATGAGGAGCCCAGTCAGGATCCATAATTCACACAGGGTTTCTCATCCCGCTTTGAAAAACCAGCCCATCGTCTTTGGTTCTTGTGACAAACTCGATTCCCTCACCACCATTTCCATCCCTCTCCCTGGCAACTGTCTGAGGTTGAACCAAACTGTGCATAACTAAAACAACTGTGATTGGGTGTGTCAGTAAGAGTGGTGAAGGGGTCGGAAGGGATCAGGTCAGGTAAATTATTTGCCTTTGTGGCAGCTGATCCTTTAGCTTGTTTCCCACAGATAGCACTGGCTGTCTCAAGGGAATTAATTCCCACTTTAGCATTATTGATACGTTTGAAAATGAAAACTGGCACAACCTTGGATTTAATAAACCCAAGATATCAATTCTTGAATTGGGGAAATCAACCAACTATTAGACTCCTTATTTCCTCCACCATTGAAGGGCGTGGGCTGAGGTAATGTTTTCACCCCTGTTAGTCTGTTTGTCTGTAAACAGCATATCTCAAAACTAATGGCCATATTTCAACAATACTTGGCACCCAGAAAGGGTATGGCCCAAGGGAAAACTGATTAGTTTTTGGCGAAGATACGGATCCGGACCCAGATCCTGGAATCTTTTAAAGGAGCCATTAACATGGGTGAATTGACCTTTTTTTTAAAGAATATTGTGGGCCGTTTCATTTAGAATGTTGTTGATTGTTTTAGAATGTTGTGGATTGTCTCAGCTGCTGTGGTGGAATTTGTCACAGCCGTCTAAATGTGAGCAGAGTTTTCAGAGTAGGTTGTTGCATATAGTCGGCCTGAAGCCTCCTCAGTGAGATGGAAGCTCTTCACAGAATCACAGAATTGTTTCAGTAAAGGAGGCCATTTGGCCCATATTGTCTGCACTGCTCTCCAAATGAACAATTCACTTTGTGCCGTTCTCCCGCCTTCTTCCTATAACCTTGCGCATTCCTTCTTTTCAAAATAACCGTCTAATTCTCTTTTGAATGCATCAATTTAGCCTGTCTTCACCACTCTCAGGCAGTATATACCAGATCTTAACCACTTGCTGTGTGAAAACTTTTCTTTCTGATATAGCTTTTGCTTCTTTTGCCAATTACTTCAAATCTGTGCTCTCTTTTTCTTGATCCTTTCATGGGTGGGAACAGTTTCTTCCTATCTACTCTGTCCAGACCCCTCATGATTTTGAATGCCACTGTAAAATCTCCTCTCATCCTTCTTTTCTCCAAGATAAACAATCCTGACTTTTCCAATCAACATTCATAACTGAAGTTCCTCATCCCCGGAATAAAAACAGAAAATGTTGGATAAACTCAGCAGGCCTGACAGCATCTGTGGAGAGAGAAACAGAGTTAACATTTCGAGTCCGTATGACTCTTCTTCAGAGCTAAAGAGGAGTAGAAATGCTCTTGCATTCTATTCCCCTATTAGTAAAGCCCAGGATTGTATGCTTCATTAATTGCTCTCTCAACCTGTCCTGTCACCTTCAATAACTTATGAACATATATACCCAGGGCCCTCAGCTCCAGTGCTCCTTTAGAATTGCACCCTTTATTTTATATTATCTCTCCATGTTCTTCCTGCCAATATGAATCACTTCACATTTATTTGTACTGAACTTCATCTGCCATCTCTCTGTCCATTCTACCAATTTGTCTATTCTTTTGAAATTTTACACAATCCTCCACAAAGGTCACAATGCTTCCAAGTTTCATATCATCCACATCTTTTGAAATTGTGCCCTGTAAATCATGGTCTAGATCATTAATATATATCAGGAAAATCAAGGATCCTGACACTGACCCCTGGGGATCTCCATTACATGCCTTCCTCCAGCCTGAAAAACATCCATTAACCACTAATCCCTGTATCCTGTCACTCAGCCAGTTTCATGTCCATGTTGCTACTGTCCCTTTTATTCCATGAGCTATAATTTCGCTCACCAGTCTGTTGTGTGACACTGAATCAAATGCCTTTCGAAAGTCCATGTACACCACATCAATAGCATTGCCCTCATCAACCCTCTCTGTTACCTCTTCAAAAAACTCCAGCAAGTTCCCTTATGAAATCCATGCTGATTTCCTTAATTAACGCTCATTTGTCCATGTGACTATTAATTTTGTCCCGAGTTATTGTTTCTTGACATTTCCTCCCCTACCACAGAACTGATTGGCATGTATTTGCTGGGTTTTTGAACAAGGATGTAACATTTGCAATTCTCCAGTCCTCTGTGACTGCCCCTGTGTCTAAGGAAAACTTAAAAATTATGGCTAGTGCCTCTGCAATTTCCACTCTCACTTCCCTCAGTTTACTTGGATGCATCACATCCAGTCCTAGTGTCTTAACTACTTTAAGTACAGCCAGCCTAATGCCACCTCCTTATCAATTTTAAACCTTTCTAGTGTCAGAATTACCTCCTCTTTCACCATGGCCAGTGTCACATATTTTCCCTTGGTAATGACAGCTGCAAAGTGTTTGTTTAATATCTCAGCTATGCCCCCTGTCTCCATGTAGAAATCCCCTTTTTGGTCCCTAAGGAAGTCTTCCTTTTACTACCTTTTTACTATTTATATGCCTTTTGAGGACTTTAGGATTCCCTTTTTTGTTGGCACTCAGTCTCCCTTCATAGTCCCTCCTTGCTTCTCTTATTTGCTTTTTTATCTCCTCTCTGAATCTTCTATATTCAGCCGGCTCTCAATTGTATTTTTCATTTGATATCTGTCATAATCACACTTCTCCTTCTTTATCTTAATTTCTCTCTCTTTTGTCATCCGGTGGTTCTGGATTTGTTTGCCGAACCTTTCCCTTTCAAGGAAATACACCTTAAAATGCCTGAGCTCCTCTTCTTTGAGGGTAACTCACTGTTAAGCCAACATTTTTCCTGTCTATCTTTGACTCCAATTTATTTGGCCCATATCCATTCTTACGCCATTGAAATTGGCTTTTCCCCAGTTAATTATTTTTACTCTGGATTGTTCTTTGTCTTTTTCCATAGTCAGCCTAAACCTTAAGATACAATAATCACTGTCCTCTAAATGTTCTCCCACTGACACTTGATGCACTTGGCCCTCCTCATTCCAAAGAACCAGGACTAGCAGTGCCTCCTTTCTCACTGGACTGGAAACATTCTGCTGTAGAGAATTTTCCTAAAAACACTCTGGGAACTCTTGCCACTCTCTGCCCTTTACACTACCACTATCCCAGTCTATGTTCAGGTAATGAAAGTCCCCTATTATAACTTCTCTGGACATTTTGCATCTCTCTAACTTCCTTGCAAATTTATTCCTCTACATCTTTCCAATTAGTTGGTTACCTATAGGCTACACTGAATGAGGGAGTTGCACCTTTTTTGTTCCTTAACTCTAGCCAAATAGATTCTGTCCTTGGCCCCTCTGGGACATCCTCTTTCTCCAGCACTGCAAAGGTCTCCTTAATCAACACCCCACCCCTTGTCTTCACTTCCTAACTTTCCTGAACACCTAGTCCAGCACTTCTTTGAGCCAAGTCTCTGCTTTAGCCACATGGCACCCTGAAACTCACCAATCTTATTTACCACGCTCTGTGCCTTCACATATATGCACAATAACCCTGATTTAAACCCTATTGCTTCCTTCTTTACTCAGACCCCATCTATCAAATTACTAATAAAATATTTTATTAATCAAAAATATTTCTTTTTTTCAGCTTTGTAGTTACAGAGCATCAACCAGGCAGGGAAAAGCTTCAGGGATAACCTGCATAATTGTATTATGTTAAGTTAACACAGCATGACAGAAGTATATGCTCCACTGAGTGCTCTCTTCACTTGTTTACATATGCCACAGGTCTAACACCTGTTTACGGCGTAGATACCGGATGTCTCGTTGTCCTTACCCAAGGTGGCAGGTGGTGCACTTTCAGATAAAAATGTGCTTGTGCAATCTACCTGCAACTTTATGAAAAGCCAAGACACAAATATAACCTGAGCTGCTGTGCACCAGAGTAATTTCTAGGTCCTAAGTTGTCAGTTGTAACTTGAGGTACTAGGGCCCATTTTTGTCAGATTGCTATGGTATGCTGGTGAGTGGAGGAATGCACTGCAGACACTACCATACTTTGTCCATATAGGAAATCTCTGAATTCTGCACAGTGTAATGGGGGCAGAGGCCTGTAATGGCCTCTTCCTTTTTACTGTGCCTTGGATCCCAAGTGTACATGAGACATAAATGAAAAAGTAACTCCATCCCTTCATCTGATGAAGCACTGTATTGTTGGTGTTGTTTCTCAAAATGAGATGTAAACCCAAGGCTCCTGTCTGCTTATTTCACCAGTCTGTCTATGTCCTCCTCATATCTACCACATTTCTGAATATTATTTCAATTACTGAGAAGAAAGCATGTGTCAGTTTTATGGAATGTCTGTACATGAAATGTAAAGTTAGAAATTTCCAGTGATGTGCAGTTTATTCTAAATCCTCAAAGCTGGGTTTATCATACATTTTGGATTACAGCATTATCGCCTTCTTGCAGCACGCATAAATGTTGGCATATTATTTGACTCATATGTGAGCTAGCTATTTCTTTTAAAAGAAAACAAAATTGGTAAGTAAATGTTGAGCTATTGGTCTAGCCACGAATAAGAAAACAACAAGTATTACACTTCTCCTTATTCTGTAATTTGTTTATACCATATCACCAAGGTCATTTTTTACCTGCACTTCGACATTACTTCGAATGCCTTCGACATTAATACTGGGGGAGTGGATCATATGCAACATTGTTGAACACGACTTTCATCCCACTGTTTTCAATGGAACAAAACACAGACATGTTCTAGAGCGGGTGGGCAGTCAGCTTCACCAGATCATCATTCAGGAGCTGAAAGTCAGAGACGTCAGATAAGTAATTCAATAGATAAAGTTTGAATCATGATTAATAATTATGAGTTTGTGAATTAAAAGATCACAATGTTTAAAACTGGTTAACAAAATATCAGGGGTGCCAAATACAACTGAATATTAAAGGACTGATTTAGCTCCCCAGAGCCCCACAGCACTGGAGAGGAGAGGTATGCGCTCCATACATTGCAGCAGTGTCTATGTGGCAAAAAAATTACATTGGTAAAATGCTTTGTGGCATCCTGAGTTTGTGAAAGGCACATTAAAAATGCAAGTGTTTATTCTTTTTCTTTCTTAAATGCAACTCGCATTAATGTGTGGGTTGTGGAATACTTCACGGCTGTAACTGAATTGAAAATTATTTAAAAGGAGCTGAGAACAAGACATGTGTTGTAAGTTGAGGTTTTTTAAATCACAGATTAATTGTCATTGCCAATTTGAAGGCTGGTTCTCGTGAACTGTATTTGCAAATGAATTGATTATAAAAATGATCATCTGTTTTTGGCTGTAATTGCAAGTAAAAATACAATTAACACTGAGAAACTCTGTGTAAGCTAAGATTAAAGAATAACCAAAATGGTTCCAGTTGTTCTATGTGCTGTGCAAAATGCCAACTGCTGTAAAGCCTTTATTTACATACAATGACATCAGAGTTCACATTAGTATAGCAAGCCAGTGTACAAAAGGTAATTATATAAACGTCCTTTTTCCATTAAAAGGAAAAAAAATGCATTTAATTGCATTTAAACTATTAAAACGTAGTGACAGGCTAGGTGTTACAGTTCTTTTCCCAGGGAGTTGAGTTTCTGGAATGCATTGCTGGCTGGTGTGGTTGATGCTGGCTCTCTTCAAGAGGATGTTAGACCGGTTCGTGGCTGGGGCAGAGGCTATATCAAGAAGAACATACATAAATTAATATAAAGTACATATGTTCAATGGGATCTTCTGGATTAGTTTTGATCACCTGAGGGGGATGGAAAGGAATTATCTAGTGGTATTTTTCCCTTATTTGCCCTGTTTTTTTTGCCTTTCCCAGTGGATGATATAGCTTTGGGGATGACAGGGGGTAGCTAGGTAAGAAGTCTCTAATTATGTTGCTCCAGGGAACGTGTGTATGAGGCAGGCTCAGTGGAACAACTGATCTTTTCCTGCCTGTCACTTTTGCACGCTCGTGAGTCAATGGTTGGAAGGTGGTAATAGAAGACAACTTAGCCTTACTGATCAACCCTAGCAACGTCAGTGCTATAGAAAGCCTTTCCCTGCCCTGCCTTTGCCCACTTAACAAACTAAAGAGAAAACCCATCTCTTGCTGCTGCTGAACTCAGTTACACATCCGGGAAATTGAAGAGGATGGAGGGTTAGATTTTCAGGTGCGGCAATCGCAGTGTCAAGCTCCACATGTCAGGAACACAAACTGA
Source organism: Cetorhinus maximus (assembly GCF_964194155.1). Taxonomy (NCBI): domain Eukaryota; kingdom Metazoa; phylum Chordata; class Chondrichthyes; order Lamniformes; family Cetorhinidae; genus Cetorhinus; species Cetorhinus maximus. The sequence continues at coordinate 104,609,975 of NC_135885.1, forward strand.
AAACTTGAGTAAGTCCCCTTTAACCATCCTAATAATTTTCCAGACAATTAGAAAGCCTCTCCAAGAGTGTTCAAGATGAAAAAAATCCTGCAGTCTAAGATGATCACTACTCCACCACACCTACAAGCTGGTACTAAGAACACAGAGCTGCTGTGGTTGTCTGCCAGAATTCTGTATCTGATCAAAAGAATTCCGGGCCAGTTTGTGTTTCTCTTGGAACTCATTGCGAGCCCACTGTGAACACAATTTTAAATGCAGAATCAACGATCTGAATCAGAATTACTGGGGCTATAGGAAATGTGTGATTTATTCATTGGTAGACCTGTATAATGTTTGCAAGATTTTCAGTACCATCAATAAACAAAATATTTGCTCTTGTTATTTACTTTTGCCTGCACCCTGTACACTTTCAGTCATGTTTAAAGGTCCTAACAAGGAAAGTTAACAAAGAAAATTCTAACAAAGGAAGCAGCAAAAGTATTACTTCTTTCTAATATTTGCACAGCCTAAATAAAGAGAACAAACAGGGAAATGTCAGAGAGCAGGAATGATGTAAAGCTGGCAGGTCCATATGATGAGCATGCCAGGAACTGAGATAAAAGGTGAGTGGTAAAGGTCAAATGTCAGGAATTGAAATGAAGAGGGATATTGCAGACCCAAACAAAGGGAAAGGACCTTGAAAGTAACAAAGCAACAAAGGTCTAGTTCCTGAGAAACTATATGGAAAGAGAAATGGCAAAGGCCAAAAGGTGATAGACTATGAAAGAGCAATGGGAGTGATTTTACAAAATGCATCTAGAGACTGAGCTTCTCCCATTGGAAATGAGTATCGGGAGTAATGCACAGGAAACAGTGGGAAGCAGATGTTGGAATTCCCAATATGCACTCCTGTTGAGTGCAATATTGTTACAGTGCTCAGTTTTGGAAAATTACCCAATTGTCTTATGGGGGTCAAGGTTCCAATATAGAAATGTGGAGGGAGAGAAGAAAAATGCAGCATTTTAGGGTGGAATTTTAACCATGACACACCATTCCCGACAGCCACTTCCACTGTCTTACTTCTTGCTGGTTCCCACGTGATGACAAATAAAATTTCAAGTATGGTTGGTGTGCATGGGAGACATGTGATCACAGAGAGACACACTTTTCAGTGGTGAAACCCACTGCCAGCTACAGGCAGGCTACAAAAGAGCCTCCTGGCCATACCACGGTATGAATCCCAGCACAGCAGATGGTGAAATTTGAATTCAATAAAAATCTGGAATTAAAAATCTAATGATGACCATGAAACCATTGTTGATTGTCCTAAAAACCCATCTGGTTCACTAATGTTCTTTAGGGAAGGAAATCTGCCGTCCTTACCTGGTCTCAGCCACATGTGATTCCAGACTCACAGCAATGTGGTTGACTTTTAAATGCCCTCTGAAATGGCCCAGCAAGCCGCTCAGTTGTATCAAACAGCTACAAAGTCTGAAAGAATTGAAACCAGATGGACCACCCGGCATCGACCTTGGCACCGGAAACGACAATGCAAACCCAGCCCTGTCGACCTTGCAGGGTCCTTCTTACTAACATCTGGGGGCTTGTGCCAAAATTGGCAGAGCTATCTCACAGATAAGTCAAGCAACAGCCTGACATAGTCATCCTCACGGAATCATATCTTACAGATAATGTCCCCAGACACCAGCATCACCATCCCTGGTAATGTCCTGTCCCACTGGGAGGACAGACCCAGCCGAGGTGGAGGCAAGTGGTATACTGTCAGGAGGGAGTTCCCCTGGGAATCCTCAGCGTTGATTCCACATTCCATGAAGTCTCATGGCATCAGGTCAAATATAGGCAAGGAAACCTCCTGATTACCACACACTGCGGCCCCCACTGCACCCCACCGCCCCCCCACCCGCACCCCCCCACCCCCCCCCCCCCACCCCACCATCCCACCCCCCCCCACAGCTGATGAATCAGTGCTCCTCTATGTTGAACACCACTTGGAGGAAACAACTGTGGGTGGCAAGAGCACAGAATGTACTCTGAACAGCGGACTTCGATGTCCATCACCAAAAGTGGTGCGGTAGCACCACTACAAACTGAGCTGGCCGAATCCTAGATGGCATAGCTGCTAGACTGGGTCTGCAGCAGGTGGTGAAGGAACCAAGAGGAAAAAACAGACTTGACCTCATTGTCCCTAACCTGCTTGCCACAGATGCATCTGTCTGTGACCGTATCGGGAGGATTGACCACTGCACAGTCCTTGTGGAGGCGAAGTCCCGACTTCAAATTGAGGATACCCTCCATGACAGATTTTGAACACATCTAGCAACTCAAGATCGGGCAACCATGAGGTGTTCTGGGCCAGCAGCAGAATTGTACTCAGCGGCAATTACCATCAAGCCAGGGGATCATCCCTGGTTCAATGAAGAATGCAGGAGGGCATGCCAGGTGCAGCCATACCTAAAAATGAGGTTTCAACCTGGTGAAGCTACAACACAGCACTATTTGCGTGCTAAACAGCCTAAGCAGCAAGTGATAGATGGAGCTAAGCAATTCCACAACCAACAGATCAGATCCAAGCTCTGCATTCCTGCCACATCCAGTTGTAAATGGTGGTGGACAATTAAACAAATCACGGGAGAGGAGGCTCCACAAATATCCCCATCCTCAATGATGGGGGAGCCCAGCGCATCAGTGCAAAAGGATGAAGCATTTTCAACAATCTTCAGCATGGTGTGCCGACTGGATGATCCATCTCAGCCTCCTCCGGAGGTCCCAGCATCACAGCTGCCAGTCTTAAGCCAATTCAATTCGCTCAACATGATGCCAAGAAATGGCTGAAGGCACTGGATACTGCAGAGGCAATGGGCCTTGACGTTATTCCGGCAATAGTACTGAAGACTTAGTGCTCCAGAACTTGCTGTGCCCCTAGCCAAGCTGCTCCAGTACAGCTTCAACACTGGCATCTACCCGGCAATGTGGAAAATTGCCCGGGTATGTTCTGTACAGAAAACGCAGGACAAATCCAACCCGGCCAATTACCACCTCATCAGTCTACTCTCGATCATCAGTAAAGTGATGGAAGGGGTCATCAACAGTACTATCAAGTAGCACTTGCTTAGCAATAACCTACTCACTAATGCTCAATTTGAGTTCTGCCAGGGCCATTTAGCTCTTGACCTCATTGCAGCCTTGGTTCAAGCATGGACAAAAGAACTGAACTCTAGAGGTGATGCAAAAGTGACCGCCCTTGACATCAAGGCAGCATTTGACCGAGTGTAGCATCAAAGAGCCCTAGCAAAACTTGAGTCAATGGGAAGTGGGGGAAAACTCTCTACTGGTTGGAGTCATACCTAGCACAAAGGAAGATAGTTGTGGTTGTTGGAGGTCAATCATCTCAGTCCCAGGACATCACTGCAGGAGCTCCTCAGGGTAGTGTCCTAGACCCAACCATCTTCAGCTGTTTCATCAATGACCTTCCTTCCATTATAAGCTCAGAAGTGAGGATGTTTGCTGGTGATTGCACAATGTTCAGTGCCATTCGCGACTCCCCACATATGAAGCAGTCCATGTCCATGCAGCAAGACCTGGACAATATCCAGGTTTGGGCTGACAATTGGCAAGTAACATTCACGCCGTACAAGTGCCAAGCAGTAACCATCTCCGACAAGAGAGAATCTAACCGGCGCCCCTTGACATTCAATGACATTACCATCGCTGAACCCCCTATCAACATCATGGTGGTTACCATTGACCAGAAACTGAACTGGACTAGCCATATAAGTACTGTGGCTGCAAGAGCAGGTCAGAGTCTAGGAATCCTGACTCACATCCTGACTCCCCAAAGCCTGTGCGCAACAATCATCTACAAGGCACAGGTCAGGAGTGTGATGGAATACTCTCCACTTACCTAGATGAGTGCAGCTCCAACAACACTCAAGAAGTTTGACACCATCCAGGGCAAGACTGCCCACTTGATTGGCACTACATGCACAAACATTCACTCCCTCCACCACTGACTCACAGTAGCAGCAGTGTGTACCATCTACAAGATGCACTGCAGGAACTCACCAAGGATACTTAAACAGCACCTTCCAAACCCACGACCCTACCATCTAGAAGGACAAAGGCAGCAGACACAGGGGAACGCCACCACCTAGAAGCTCCCCTCCAAGCCATTCACCTACCTGACTTGGAAACATAACACCGTTCGTTCACTGTTGCTGGGTCAAAATTCTGAAACTCCTTCCCTAACAGCACTGTGGGTGTACCTACACCATATGGGCTGCAGTGGTTCAAGAAAGCAGCTCACCACCACCTTCCCAAAGGCAATTAGGGATGGGCAATAAATGCTAGCCTAGTCAGCGATGCCCACATCGCAAGAATGAATAGAAAAACACTTGTCCCCACTCCACACCTACCTCCCCTGAACCACTGACTCACCCTTGCTGTTTCCTTGCAAGCTGCCATTCTACTGCTTCCTGTTCCCTTCCCTTCTGCCAGCATTGAAAGGAAAATCACTGACTTCAGAATCAATTGCACAAATCCAACTGTTGCACATCAGCTTTAAACAAAGTGAACTGGTTGCCACAAGATCCTCTTGTGCCATTGACTTTATCTTGAAGGTAGGACATCATTAAAAAAAAGTTTTATATTAATAAGCGTTCATTGCATGCAAATGGATTACAACTGGGAATCTGCCACAGGACAGCATTGGTCTGACATGCCTGGAGCACACTGCTGACTTAACCTGTGCATCTAAACCTGCAGTCAAGGAATTGAAAGTTTGGCTCCTGCCTAATTCAGTCACCCTGCATGCCATGTTTCCTGTTCTTTCAGGTTCGTTAAATCCCTCCCCCCCCACTTTGAATCTGAAAAACACTAATGTGAGCAAAGATAGAATAAGTTTTTTTTTAATGTAAGCAGATTGATGAGAAGGGAGAAAACAATCTTAACTTCAGAATACAGAATCATCCCCAAAATAATATCTGGGCTGATTACTCACAGCAAAATAAATGGGTTAAAATAGCTGTTACCAAGCCTTTAGGATAAACCTGAAGTTCCCAGGAATTAAAGGTCAACACACTTGAACACTGATGAGCAACCCAGGAGAAAACTCAGGGGAGAGTTTTCTCCCCGTTGGGTGGGCCGATCGGGAATGGGCACGGAGCCGATCACCCCTCCATGATCGGCTGCGCGCCGCCATTTTACCGTTTTACATGGGCGGGCCAATTATGTCCCACCCAACGTGATGTGCATCCAGAAGCGCTCAGCGCTGCCTGTGCGAGGAGGGAGAGTTGGGGCCTGCACTCTTTTGTGCATGCACCTCAGGGAGATTGGGAAAACTTTCCTCCCCTTCAGGGGGGTCGTGTGAGGGTGGGTGCAAACCTGATCGGTGCCCCTGATCGGGGCCGTGCTGCCATTTTACGTGGGTGGGCCAATTAAGGCCCGCCCAGCATGACACTCGCCCAGAAGCACTGAGCACTCCATGTGCAGGTGGGGGGTTCCCTGTGTTGGGGCCTGCGCTCTTTCATGCATGCGCACAAAAAAACGCAGAAATCCCACTGAGACAGAGGTGCCTCAGGGAGATCAGTTTCATATTTAAAAACTGAAATAAAGTAATTAAAAACTTTTAAAACATGTCCCCCCATGCGACCCAGTCACATGAACTGTGAAATGTCAAAAAATTATTTTAAAAATTTCTATTGGATTTTAAAACACTTCATGAAACCTCATCCCGCAGGTGAATAGGGGTTTCTTGAAAAATGAGAAGGCCGTCTGAGCTCTTCGCCTGCCCACCAATGTTAAGGTTGGACGGGCAGCTCATTTAATTGCATAAATTAGTTTAACAGGCCTTCGACAGTTCGGCCAAACTGGAAATCTAAATGGCACGCAGTGACGTCGGAACGCCCGCCCAATGTCACCGTGCGCCATTTTACGCATCAGCAAGGGGGCCCCGCCCCCACTCACCGACCAGAGAATTCAGCCCATTAAGTTCGGTGTCAAAGATGGTAAAAATAAAATTATTCAGACATGTCCCCTCATGTGACAGTGTCACATGAGCTGGGACATGTTTATGAATTTTCATTAAAATTTTTATTCAATTAATAAACCCTTCATGAAACCTCATCCCGACCGTTGACAGGGTTTCATGAGAAATGCGAAGTCCGCCTGGGCTCATCGCCTGTCCGCCAACCTTAAGGTTGGACGGGCAGCCCTGACAATTGCTTTAATTAGTTCACTAGTTCACTAATGGCTTTAACAGGCCTTTGACAGTTCGGTGGATGCACAGCCGACTCCGGTGCGCGCCCACCAAACAGAAGATCAGAATGACGCGCGGTGATGTAGGGACGCATGCCCAACGTCACTGTGAATCATTTTACGCATCAGCGTGCGGGGCCCACCCCCTCATGCCGAACAGAAGATTCTTAAAGCGGCATTTAAAATTGGTTCCTTTTTATATTTTTCTACCACTTTTGTTAAAACTTTGAAGATGGTATTACGACCGGGTTGGGAGGAGTGCGCGTATTATCTAACCCCACTACTCCGCAGGCTGTACCATTAATTTAAAAGTTTAATTTTCTCACCAAAATAGCCGATCGTCTATTTCCCCGACTGGTGCCCAGAGTAAAAGAGTCTTCAACCAGGCCTCTTTGAATGAACTCAGAATGATTGTTTATTGTAAAACAAAACTTCTTTTTAACAAGTTGCAAGACTGGAAGGAATAACTTGCACCGCGGATAAAGGGGAGCCTGTAGATGTATTGTATTTGGATTTCCAGAAGGCATTTGATAAGAGCATAAGAAATAGGAGCAGGAGAAAGCCATTCAGCTCCTCAAGCCTGCCCCGCCATTCAATAAGATCATAGTTGATCTGCCCCAGGCCTCAACCCCTCTTTTGTGCCAGCTTCTCATAGCCCTCAACTCCCCGATATTTTAAAAATATACCTACCTCTTCTTTAAATACTTTGTGGTCTAGCCTCCACAATTCTCTGGGGTAGTAAATTCCAGGCATTCACTACCCTCCGAGAAAAAAATTCTCTCGCATCCCAGTTTTAAATGAGTGCCCCCTTATTCTGTAACTATGTCCCCTAGTTCGAAATTCCCCCACTAGTGGAAACATATTCTCAACATCTACCCTGTCAAGCCCCCTCAGAATCGTGTATGTTTCAATAAGATCACCCCTCATTCTTCTAAACGCTAATGAATAAAGGCCTAACCTGTTTAGTTGTTCTTGATAAGTCAACACCTTCATCCCAGGAATCAGCCTAGTGAATCTCTTTTGAACTGCCTCCAATGTCAGTATATCCTTTCTTAAATACGGGGACCAAAACTGTTCACGGTACTCCAGGTGCGGCCTCACCAACACCCTGTACAGTTGTAACAAGACTTCCCTATTTTTAAACTCCAACCCCCTAGCAATACAGGCCAAAATTATCTTTGCCTTCTTAATTACTTGCTGCACCTGCATGCTAACTTTTGTATTTCATGCACAAGAACACCCAGATCCCTCTGTGGTGCACTTTTTTGGAGTCTCTCTCCTTTTAAATAATAGCCTGCCTTTCGATTCTTCCTATCAAAATGCATGACCTCACACTTTCCTACATTAAACTTCATCTGCCAAGTTTTTGTCCACTCATTCAACCTGTCTATATCCCCTTTCAGATTCCTTATGACTTCATCACAACATGCCATCCCACTTATATTTGGTGCCACATCAAAGGTTATTGTGGAAAATAAAAGCTCAAGGTGTAAGGGGTAAAATATTAACATGTATAGAAGATTAGCTGGCTGGGAGAAAACGGAAAGTGTGCATAAATGGGTAATTTTCTGATTGGCAGGATGTAACGAGCAGAGACCCACAGGGTTCTGTTCTGTGCCTCAACTTTTTACAATTTATATCAATGACTTACATAAGGGCAGTGAAGGAATGGTAGATAAATTTGCAGATGACACAAAGATAGGTGTAAAGAGAACATAAGGAGGTTGCAGACAGATATGGATATGTTGAATGAGTGGGCAAAAATCTGGCAGATGGAGAACAATGTGGGAAAATGTGAAGTTGTTCACTTTGGCAGGAAGAATAAAAATAGAGTATTTCTTAAATGGAGAATGACTGCAGAATTCCGAGCTGCAGAGGGATGTAGGTGTTTTCGTGCATGAGTCACAAAAAATTAGTATGCAGGTACAACAAGTAATTAAGGCAGTGAATGGAATGCTATCCTTCATTACGAGAAGAATTGAATATAAAAGTAAGGATGTTATGCTTCAGTTATACAGGGCTTTGGTGAGACCACATCTTGAATACGGTGTGCAGTTTTGATCTCCTTAATTAAGGAAGGATGTAAAAGCGCTGGAGGCGGTTCAGAGGAGGTTTACTAGATTGATACCTAGAATGAGTGGGTTGTCTTATGGGGAAAGGTTGGACAGACTGGGCTTGTTTCCACTGGAGTTTAGAAGAGTGAGGGGTGATTTGATTGAAATATCTAAAATCCTGAACAGTCTGGACAAGGTGGACGCGGGAGTGATGTTTCCTCTTGTGGGTGAGTCCAGAACTATGGGGCACTGTTTTAAAATTAGGGGTCTCCCTTTTAGGACAGAGATGAGGAGAATTTTTTTCTCTTAGAGGGCTGTGCGACTTTGGAACTCTCTGCCTCAGAAGACGGTGGAGGCGGGATCATTGAATATCTTTAAGATGGGGTTAGATAGATTCTTGTTAGGGAAGGGAATCAAAGGTTCTCGGGGTGGACGGGAATGTGAAATTAATGATACAAACAGGTCAGCCATGATCTTATTGAATGGTGGAGCAGGCTCAACGGGCTGATTGGTCTACTTCTGCTCCTAATTCATCTGTTCGTATGGTTAACACAGTTGTAATCAGGAGGTATAACTATCTATCTCTTCCTAAAAAATTTCCCCAGCACACACACACACACACACACACACACACACACATGCAGATAAACAAAGGACAAACAGATAGAGTCTGCAAAGAAGGGCTTTAGAGGATGGGTATTATAAAATAAAGGATAAAGTTCTCAGGCTGTCACCCACCTGCACCGCTCCTGCCCAACCTCCCCGACGGGGAGAAAATTCTCCCCTTGGAGTCGGCGGAGATGTGTTCTCCACTGACTCTTTGGATGGCAGGAAGCGGGACCCCATCGTCCGAAAAATTCAGGCCAACATTTGTTCAGGAGGAGTGGCGTAGGAAGGTGGTGTGGCATGAGGATGTGTTAGGTGGTCAGTGATGGCAGCATGGCAAAGGATGATTGAAGGTTTGAGGTCTTGTGATGAAACATCTGGGAAGATACATTGCCAGAGTTGGCAGCCCTCGTGGACAGAGAAAGATCATGTGACCTGTTTTGTATTTTTTTCTGTTAGATTGATTTAACAGAATTGTGTGTTGTTTTCACAATCAATCTAACCTGCAAAGACATTTTCTCAGGCCCACAATTTTCTGTGCATTTAAAATGAGTGCATGGAAGATTATGCAGACTGGGTTCAGCAACCAAATTTTTTGCACACCTTCATGTCGATTGAAGCACTGCATTTGGGAGAGCTAATTGCAACATTTACCCATCAGCACATAATCGGTGCAAGCACTGGCTCCATCACTGATTTCACTCCAGAGAATTGTATCGGGAATGTGACAGTAGCTGTCACTTAAGAGACTGAGTAAAGACAGCTGGTGCTAAGCCTGCTGGCGAGAGTAGAACAAATAGATGGCAGTTTGAAACTTTTATCTGCTGTGGATGACAGTCTACATAACGTTAGATGCAGGGGTCGATTTTCTGAGCTTTTGCTGCCAATGTGCATGGTGAGCCGCTGAAATCTACATCAGGAAGGACGAGATTCCCACTGGCTGTATACAAATTAAAATTATTGAAAAGATATAGAACAAAATCAGGAACTTAGCATCAGCACTTAGCAAGGCATTATTCCTCCCTCAGCCAACACTACCAAAAACAGATAAATTAATTGGTTAGTCATTGCTATCCTTGCGATTTTACTGTTCACAAAATGGCTGTCACTCGTCTTCATGATAACAGTGTCTGAACGTCAAAACAAATTCAATCCATATCAAGTGCTTAGGGATGTCCTGGGAGCTATGATAACATGCTGTGCAATAGCCAGAACTAAGTTATGAATAGTAATGAGGCTGAAACAAATACAGACATCTGAACATTTGTATCAAAAGATGCAATCAAGTTCTATTACAAATCCTATTGCTATATTTCTGATTTCCTTCCAAGGCTAAAGTTCCCTTTGAAACATCCTGCAATGGAGTTACGCACAACACTGAATCTAATCCACACAAAGGCCATTGTGTATCACTTCCTTGTCCGTTTTTCAGCTGAAGTCTGATTGACTCAAAATATTCAATACTTCATCCAAACGAACATTCATTCTGTCTAGAAAGCAATCGGCAGCAGACAATTCAACTATGTGGCTATCACAACAAAACTCGGTCCAAAAACAGGCATTTGTAAACTTGATAGAAATCAAGAGAGGTTCGGATTGATTTATTTCTTCCTTGCTCACCCAAGGGGCACTTTGGATCATTGCAAGCCTCTTGTCATCAACCAGGTTGAGATCAACTAATTAAACACAGATTAGGTACTGAACTTGAAATGTTGCTGGATTTTTAATTTTTTTTTAATATTCGTTCATGGGCTAGGCCAGCATTTATTGCTCATCTCTAATTGCCCTTGAGGAGGTGATGGTGAGCTGCCTTCTTGAACCGCTGCAGTCCATGTGGTGTGGTGCACCCACAGTGCTGTTAGGGAGGGAGTCCCAGGATTTTGACCCAGCGACAGTGAAGGATGGTGAGTGGCTTGGAAGGGAACTTCCAGGTGGTGATGTTCCCCTGTGTCTGCTGCCCTTGTCCTTCTAGATGGTAGCGGTTATGGATTTGTAAGGTGCTGTCTAAGGCGCCTTGGTGAGTTCCTTCAGTACATCTTGTAGATGGTACACACTACTGCCACTGTGCATCGGTGGTGGAGGGAGTGAATGTTTGTGGAAGTGGTGCCAATCAAGTGGGCTACTTGTCCTGGATGGTGTCAAGCTTCATTAAGTGTTGTTGGAGCTGCACTAATCTAGGCAAATGGAGAGTATTCCATCACACACCTGACTTGTGCCTTTTAGATGGTTGTTACAGACAGGAAAGGGGCTTTTAATTTAAACAGCCCCAATTTCTCCTCTCACAACCCACAGAAAGGTGTTTTTGAATTTTGATTTCCCCCTTTTTAAGCAGTGATGTATTTTCCCCGATCTTTCAGTTTTGCAGTGATCTAAGTAGCCCCACAGTAAACTTGAGATCGGGTAAAAATCAGAGAGCTAATTTATTTCTCTCACTCAAAATGTGGGAAGGGGGTTCGCAATGTTTGCCCCTTTTTGCTTTCAAACAATAAAAGAGGGATAAGGGAAAGAAAGGGGTACAGGGCAAAGACCACAAACAAAATAAGAATTATGGTTTCATGTGAGTCCAGAGTCCAGAATCAAAATGTCCAATGGTGTACTTGTTCAGAGCTTAGCATGTTGGCTTGGCTGGAATATTTGTACAATGCAAGGAGTGTTACCTTCCAGAAGTATGACGAGTTAGCCTTTGTCCATTTTTAAACTGCTCAGAAACTTCCAGAACTACCATCATGTGGTCAGCTGAGGCTATTTTAACAATTCATCCATTTGTATATTTTTTAAAAAAGTAATAAGTTTATTAAGTAGCCAGGAGGATATAGGTATATATCTATATATTCCTTCCTGTCTTCTGATCACAACTTACCTCTACCATTGGAGAAAAAAAATTATTTTTCATTTTTTTTATGTACCTAGATGGTCTTAAGAAGGAAGAATGTGCATTGTCTCATTCCCACTTGCACATCAGGCACACAGTTAGCAGGGGAAATGGCAATTCCCTACTGCGTTTTCTTTTTTTAAGGTTTAGACTTGAGCAGGGCTAATGACATTGTCTGGTCCTGGGATTTGAGAAGTTTTAGGTGACTTGGGGGGATTTGAAATTCATTTGTATGGGGAAGGCTATTTGGTGCTAGAGTTCTGACTTCCCTCTGTTAGAGGTCAGGCCTTCCAACCTCCTGATTAAGTACCTTCGAAAGGGTCTGGGGGTTTTACAGGGTGGTACAGGGTGGTTAGTACTCGGGACGACTGATGGCCAAGTTGTTTTGGGCAATCCTGAGGGGAATGCAGGACACCTCACTCCGTGGATGCCATGCCCTGGGATCATAGGGCTGAGCTGCTCTTGTCCAGCTTAGATCCAGCCTGTTCATTTGGTAGACCAGGGGTTCAGCTGTTCAGGCTCAGGGACTATGGGTCATAGAAACATAGAAACATAGAAACTAGGAGCAGGAGTAGGCCATTCGGCCCTTCGAGCCTGCTCCACCATTCATTATGATCATGGCTGATCATCCAACTCAATAGCCTGCTCCCGCTTTCTCCCCATATCCTTTGATCCCTTTCGCCCCAAGAGCTATACCTAACTCCTTCTTGAAAACATACAATGTTTTAGTCTCAACTACTTCCTGTGGTAGCGAATTCCACAGGCTCACCACTGAGTGAAGAAATTTCTCCTCATCTCAGTCCTAAATGGTCTACTCCATATCCTGTGACCCCTGGTTCTGGACTCCCCCATCATCGGGAACATCCTCCCTGCATCTACCCTGTCTAGTCCTGTTAGAATTTTATAGGTTTCTATGGGATCCCCCCTCATTCTTCTGAACTCCAGAGAATATAATCCTAATCGACTCAATCTCTCTTCATATGTCAGTCCCGCCATCCCAGGAATCAGTCTGGTAAACCTTCGCTGCACTCTCTCTATAGCAAATACATCCTTCCTCAGATAAGGAGACCAAAGCTGCACACAATATTCCAGGTGTGGTCTCACCAAGGCCCTGTACAATTGCAGCAAGACATCCCTGTTACTGTACTCGAATCCTCTGGCTGTGAAGGCCAACGTACCATTTGCCTTCTTTACCACCTGCTGCACCTGCATGCTTACCCTCAGCGACTGGTGTACAAGGACACCCAGGTCTCGTTGCACATTCCCCTCTCTCAATTTATACATTCAGATAATAATCTGCCTTCCTGTTTTTGCTACCAAAATAGATAACCTCACATTTATCCACACTATACTGCATCAGCATGCATTTGCCCACTCACTCAGCTTGTCCAAATCATACTGAAGCATCTCTGCATCCTCCTCACAGCTCAACCCCCACCCAGCTTTGTGTCATCTGCAAATTTGGAGATATTACATTTAGTTCCCTCATCAAAATCATTAATATATATTGTGAATAGCTGGGGTCCCAGCACCGATCCCTGTGGTACCCCACTAGTCACTGCCTGCCATTTGGGAAAAGACCCGTTTATTCCTACTTTGTTTCCTGTCTGCCAACCAGTTTTCTATCCATCTCAATACACTACCCCCAACCCCATGCGCTTTAATTTTATACGCCAATCTCTTATGTGGGTCTTTGTCGAAAGCCTTCTGAAAGTCCAAATAAACCACGTCCACTGGTTCCCCCTCATCAACTCTATTAGTTACATCCTCAAAAAATTCCAGTAGATTTGTCAAGCATGATTTCCCTTTCATAAATCCATGCTGACTCTGTCCGATTCTGCCACTGTTTTCCACGTGCTCAGCTATTAAATCTTTTATAATGGACTCTAGGAATTTCCCCACTACCGACGTCAGGCTGACTGGTCTATAATTCCCTGTTTTCTCTCTGCCTCCCTTTTTAAATAGTGGGGTTACATTAGCTACCCTCCAATCTGTCGGAACTGTTCCAGAGTCTATAGAATCTCGGATGATGACCACCAATGCATCCATTATTTCTAGGGCCACTTCCTTAAGTACTCTGGGATGTAGATTATCAGGCCCCGGGGATTTATTGGCCTTCAATCCCATCAATTTCCCGATTAATACTGATTTCTTTCAGTTCCCCCCTCTCACTAAACCCTGTGTTCCCCAACATTTCTGGTATGTTATTAGTGTCCTCTTTTGTGAAGACAGAACCAAAGTATGTATTTAGTTTGTCAGCCATTTCTTTGTTCCCCATTATGAATTCCCCTGTTTCTGACTGTAAGGGACTTTCATTTGTCTTCACCAATCTTTTTCTCTTCACATACCTATAAAAACTTTTAGTCAGTTTTTATGTTCCCTGCAAGCTTACTCTCGTACTCTATTTTCCCCTTCTTAATCAATCCCTTTGTCCTCCTTTGCTGAATTCTAAACTGCTTTCAATCCTCAGGTCTGTTGTTTTTTCTGGCCAATTTGTATGCCTCTTCCTTGCATCTAATACTATCTCTAATTTCCCTTGTAAGCCATGGTTTGGCCACCTTTCCTGATTTACTTTTGCGCCAGACAGGAATAAACAAATGTTGCAGTTCACCCATGCGCTCTTTGAATGTTTCCCATTGCCTATCCACCGTCATCCCTTTAAGTAACGTTTCCCAATCCATCATAGCCAACTCGCACCTCATACCATCATAGTTTCCTTTATTAAGATTCAGGACACAAGTCTCAGAATCAATTACGTCACACTCCATCTTGATGAAGAATTCTATCATATTATGGTCGCTCATCCCCAAGGGGCCTCGCACAACTAGATTGCCAATTATTCCTTTCTCATTACAATACCCAGTCGAGGATGGCCTGTTTTCTCGTTGGTTCCTCAATGTATTAGTCCAGAAAACCATCCCGTATACATTCCAGGAATTCCTCCTCTTTGGTGTTGTTACTAATTTGATTTGCCCAATTTATATGCATATTAAAGTCACCCATAATTACAGATGTTCCTTTATTACATGTGTCTCTAATTTCCTGTTCAATGCCATTCCCAACATCACCATTACAGTTTGGGGGTCTATATACAACCCCCACTAACGTTTTTTGCCTCTTGGTATTTCTCAGCTCTACCCATACAGGTTCCAAATTGTCGGAACTAATATCTTTCCTCACTATTGCGTTAATTTCCTCTTTAACCAGCAATGCAACTCCATGCCCTTTTCCTTTTTGTCTGTCCTTTCTAAATACTGAATACTGGATGTTCAGTTCCCATCCCTGGTCACCCTGCAGCCATGTCTCCGTAATCCCGAATATATCATACCTGTTTACATCTATTTTTGTGCGCTTAATTCATCCACTTTATTGCGAATGCTCCTCGCATTAAGGCACAAAGCCTTAAGGCTTGTCTTTTTAACATTACTTGTCCCGTTCCCACTATTTTTCACTGAGGCCCTGTTTGATACTTGTCCTTGATTTCTCTGACTATCACTTTTCTTATTTCCCTTTCTGTCTTTTGTTCTTGTCCTTAATTCCCCTTCCTCTGACTCCTTGCATAGGTTCCCATCCCCCTGCCATTTTCGTTTAAACCCTCCCCAACCACTCTCGCAAATGTTCCCCCTGGGACATCAGTCCTGGTCCTGCCCAGGTGTAACCCGTCCAGTTTGTACTGGTCCCACCTCCCCCAGAACCGGTCCCAATGCCACAGGAATCTGAAACCCTCCCCTTCATTCAATCTCTTCGGCCACATATTCATCCAATATATCCTGCTGTTTCTACTCTGACTGGCATGTGGCACTGGTAGTAATCCTGAGATCACTACCTTTGAGGTCTTACTTTTCAACTTACTTCCTAACTCCCTATATTCTGCTTTTAGGACCTCATCCCTTTTTCTAACCTATGTCGCTTGTACCAATGTGTACCACGACCACTGGCTGTTCACCCTCCCCCTTCAGAATGTCCTCTAGCCGCTCTGAGACATCTTTGACCCTGGGTCGGCTGTGGGTCAGGAGAGTAGTGTGTTTTAGGGGGGCTTGGGCATCTGTAGGGGATTCCAGTTTGGGCACTAGCATAACTGGAGAGTTCCAGCTTCTGTTGCTAGGTGCTAAGTTGGCAAAGCAACAGGTGGGCAGTTGACTCCTGAACTTCTGGGCCAGGATGATAGGAAGATGGCCTTTTGGCAGCGGCCTCTTCCACATCCATACTGGAGAGGGCTACAGTACTTTAGCCTGATTGGGGTTTATGGATCATTTTAAATATGGTGCTTAACTCTGTCCGGTAACCTTGCGATTCTCCATTATGGTGGGTGGGTATGGGGCCCAATCTGGTTGGGGTTCATCTGTTCCCCTCTGGTGGATGGCCAACTCTTGCTGCACTTCCCGGTGGCTTTTAAGCTAAGTTAAACATCACCCTCACTCTTTCTGGGCCAATCTGGGAAATATCCTGGTCCACATTTAAATTTGCAATAAAGCTACCTGCCAAACCAATCAATAGCTTTCTAGCTGCAGCCTTTGGCTTGGCAGTGGACAGTCTCCTAACTTGTTCCATATCCCTTGGAATACTTCTGCCATCAAGCGGAGGTGCAGCTCCAGCTACAGTCCTTTGTGGCTTTTCAACTGGGGGACACATTGCACTCCCTATCTGCTCATTGGCTTGGGAACTCCTTTTGTCCATATTTAACATCAGAAAGAAGGTTTCTGCTAGCAATACTTCAGGCAAGTCCTTATCCTTTACCTTTTGGCGCTGAATAACTGGCCTCCCTTCAGGCTCTTTGATCATGTGGGGCATTTCCCTCACTATTTCCCTCCCTGCTCTAGGACTCCCCCGGAAAGATTTACTTCTGGGATATGTGGGGAGCCTATTTCAGAATCTAGGGGCCTTTTCTGAACATCTTTTAATTTTACTAGCCTGACTTCGGCCTTGCTCCCTTCAAGCAGCTCTCGCTCGAGCTCTATGGGTGCTATTCCACCCTTTTGGGCCCCGGAACGTTCTCTAGCTCTGAGGTTCTGCAGTTCTCTGCTGCTTGGTCTCGGCCTCTTTTCTTTCGCTGGCTAGCACCTGGCTGCCAGCCAGATCATTCCCAAGGAGAAAATTGATTCCTGCTACTGGTAGTTTAGGGGCAGTTCCTATTGTAACAGGGCCTGAAACAAGGTTGCACTCTAGGCAGACCTTATGGAGGGGTGCAAATACAGATCCTCCTCTCATTCCACTGATCAGTGCTTTGACCTTCAGGGAGGACTCAGGGGGTAGGTATAACTTTCCCTCCAACATTAAGGACTGAATGCCCCCTATGTCCCAGAAAAGTACCATGGACTTGCTCACATTTTGGGATGAGGAGGAGGACATTGTTCCTGAAAGGACAAAACTCCGGAAACTCTCTGGGAGTTTGTCCGGCTCAGACACACACAGTGCTGTGCCCTCCGAAGGGTAAGTTTCTGTAGCGAGAGGCTCTGCCTGCTCTGCTGCACTCCCCATTGGGCCGTTCTTCAGGGGGTACTCATGTGAAGCCCTACTAGGCCAACTGGCTTGCCTCGCAGTCTCCAACATTTGGGTCTGGAATGGCCTATTTTGTTGCAATGAGAACACACCAGCCTCCAGAAATTTTCCTTTCAGGCTGTAGTGGGGGCTTCTCATTTGTGTTTCCTTTTCTGGGTGGGGGCCCTGCTTTTCTGTCCAATATTCACGTGTTTGGTTTGGAAACGGTCTGTCTGAGTTTACAGGCCTATGGATGAGGTCATAGCTGTCTGCTCTGACTGCTGCACCCCTGGCTGTGAGGATTCTCTGCTCCTCTAGGCAGGTTGGAGGGTAGGCAATTTTAAAATTCCTCCAACGGTACTAGCTCACACAACCTCATAAGTGCGTGGGATTTTTAGGGATCTTATCCATCGGTTGAACGCAATTTGTTTCAGCCATTCAAACTTCATGTAGGTTTGGGTTGGCTTCTTACGGGCATTCTGCAGCTGTTGGTGATATGTCTCTGGGACTAACTTGTAGGCACTTATGATGGCAGCCTTAGTCTGCTCATAATTTAGGGACAACTCAGAAGGCGGCAAGGAGTAGACCTCTTGGGCTCTCTCTGACAGCTGCTCTTGAATTAAAAATATCCAGATCTATGAGGTCCATTTTAGCTGCCCTGCTATTTTCTCAAGTGGTAAAAAATGATTCCACATCGCTCTCTTAAAAATTGGGAAGGAACCTTGCATACTTGAGGGCCTCAGAATGGTTCCAGGTTATGGGGATAAGGGGTACTACTGGGTAGAGAGATATTTTCCTTTTCCGTTTCCACTTATTTGCTCTCTCTCCCTCTGAGCTGCTAGCTCCATTTCCAATTCTCGGAGCTGGAATTCCCTTTCCCTTTTTTGTTTCTTTGCTCTCTCTCACTTTCCTTTTCTCTCTCTTTCCATCTCCTGAAATTCTAGCTGCAATTTAAACTTTTTCATCTCAAAATTGGCTAGGGTGGGGGGGGGGGGATTCAACATCATGATTGAGCTCTCCATCTAACTGCTCTGCTAGCAATGTGAGATCTAGATGTTCTACCAACGCTGGGATTAGTTCACTTCTTTAGATTTTGCTGGGCAATTTGAACTGCATCTCCACAGCCAAAGCTTTCAATTGAACTATGCTAAGTGTCTCCAGACTTACCCCATTTAAATTCACCATGCCACCTCCATGCCCCCATGTCCGTCTATGCCCCAAATGTATCCTCCATAGCCACTCACCTGGCATCCACGATGGGCAGACCTCAGAAACCATGTCTTTGAAATATACATGAAAATAAAATAAACTTCTAACAATCTAATAGAGCTCTCATTCAAACATACCTTCATATAAAAAAACCCCTCATTCATTAAACCTGTTCAAAAAATTTAAAGCCCCTCAAGTAGTCAATCTGCTGTAAAAACACACAAACGTCTATTTTATTAACCACATCAAAGACAGATAATCATTTAATAATCTCTTAACACTGTTAATCAAAATAGAAACACAGCCCTCTGCTGGGATAAATGGTTCTTGAACCTTTGGGCAGAATTTTTAGCTCAGCGCGAGGGCAGGCATCCAACCTGCTCGAGCGTAAAATAGCGCGATATTTCAGTTGGCTGGCATGTGCAAAAGTCGGAAGCGCGCCCGCCAACAATGAAGAGGGCAATTAAGCCCATTAAAGTTCCAATTGTCCCCAATTTTTTGTGGTGCATCCAACCTTATGGGTGGCTGATGGGCGAATCTGCCAGGCAGACTTTGAATTTTGATGAAACCTCATCCAAGGGCAGGATGAGGCTTTCATTATTAAATAAAAAATAAAAATGTATGGACAGAATTTTCATCATGACTGATTCTGAAGCATGGATTTTTTTTTACTGGATTTTGAAGTCTTTATTTATTGCTTCTCAATTCTTCAGCTCCCTGAGGTGGCTCTCTGCCTTCAGGGAGCTTCCATTCTGCATTCCCTACGCCTGTGCTTATGTCAGTGCCTGTATTTCTCCTGCCCCCTCCCCGGCAGCGCTGAGCATTTCAACGTGTGTTTCACGCCAGCCAGCGTGAAATCATGATCAGGTGTCGATTGCAAGCGGCGGTACGTTCCCCGGCCTCTCCCGGGCCCGCCGGCACACCGACCTAAAATTCCTGCCATTTGAATCTCAGCCAAGCATTCATCATGGGCTCCACTGTAATAACAAACTCTGGGGAATCTGAACAATGGAGTCTAATAAACTGAAAACCTGTCAATCAATACAGTCCAGTATCGGGTGTCTGTTTTTTTCTCTAAGTGAAAGTGCTGAAAGTTTTTTTTTCAAAATTTAAATGCCTCTGGGCATTTAAATTACTTCAGGTTATTGCACTAGAGATCCCAAGCAGCATTCTCTTCAGTTTTGAATACATAATAGCAATTTTCCCTTTTAGAAAAGTACTCTAATGTACCTCAACATTTATACAATGCTGATCAAGGTCATGGTCAACTTCACTTTGCAGATCAAGCCCTAATATCAATAATTGCAGTCAAAATGCATCTAACTTACAATACAGCATCTTTACTATTGAAATCGAAAGAACATTTTTTCGTATTTCAAAATCTGACAATGAAATAATTCCAGGAGCAGGTGTTTTTTTTTGTTTCCCCACTTGGGATTGGGGCTTTCCAGCAGTTCACATCTCTGCTTAGAGTCCGTGAATCACTTCTACTTATAGAAGGGTGCAACTCAACAAAAATTGTGGGAGAGGGGACTTAAATTGCCCTGGCATTGGAACTGCCAAGGGCGGGCATTCTGCATGTGGGCTAACTAACTGCCTGTACTCTTATACTGCACTGGGGAAAATTGCCAGAGGGGAATGGGGATGGGAATCCTGGAATTGGGTCCTGCCTTCCATTTTCAATGCATTCCCGACTCAGCAAAAATCTGGGCCTATAGCTCCATCTTGGAAATTTGATAACTTGAACTCAGTTTTTTTTAAAACTCCATACAGGTAAATCAATAAAAAAGGACAGTGAAGCTGCCAGACTGTTTTAAAAACCTAACTGTCTTTTAGAATAGAAAACTTGCCGCCTTTATAAGGTCTGGCCACGCATGGCTCCAGTCCCACACCAACATAGTTCATTCTTAACTGTCCCTCAAACTGGCCTAGCAAACCACTCCGTTGTATAAATTATTAGCATTTCAAGAAGAAGGATCATCATCACTTTCCTAGGCCAACAAGGAATGGACAATATATACCAACATTACCAGTAATACCCATATCATAAGAATGAATTAAAAATAGCATGGTGAGCCTTATGGGAACTACTAACCTACTTTTCCCTGTTCCTGGTGTGCTGTCCTATTATACATCTAACTGGTTTAACTGAACCTAGGATGTTCTGGCATTAATTATCTTGAGCAGTAACCTGATTTGTTCAATCAGGAATATTTATCTGCAATTTAGATTTGATATTATGTTAAAAAAGCTACTGCATATTGGGAGAACTTGATTACTATACAATTGACTATTTCAGCCTTAAATATGAAGTAAATTTTATAAATGGGTGCACATAATGCTGAGTAAACCAGGAATTCAGGTTCAGAGGTGAGTGAATTCCTGACATGCACTCCCCTTGGGAAAAACTCTGCACCAGTAACCATGCCCAAAAATATACAAAAGCAGTTGGACCATGGAGACAAGCATTTCCCTGAATCAGCTGGACATCTAACAGTTAAAGGAAGAGTCAAATCCCTTAAAATGCCTTTTGACATGTATCTAGTATAATTCCCCTTATGTATAATCATTTTTCTATACAGATACTTGTTAGGAAAATTTATGTACTGCATTTTTTAGATTAGAGCTGTGCTTTAGGCCCGGTTTGCTATCATAGACTTGAGCTATAAATGTCAAAAATTGTCATAGCCAGATTTTATTTTCCCTCACTGGAATGGATCAAGTCTATTTGTTCCTGATTCTTATTTGGATACTGTCCAGCCTTACAGGTCAAATTTACTTAACATTCATACAACTGAACTCAGTAATATATGATGTGATACCAATTATTGAGCAACACATCTTATCAATGCTGCTCCTGCTTTGACAGGTCTGTCCCATTTTTATTGACTAGTTTCTAATCTGGCTCCTTCAAGAATTCAGGATTTGAATAATAATTTGCCTATTGCACAGCCACAATAGCTTACCAGAAACATAGACCTTTTATTAAGTTAAACCGCTGCTTTGTCTTTACTGCCAATTCTGAAGATGTAAAAAGAGGCGCTCATTTTTTCCTATTGAACTTCAATAAGAGCTTACTGATTCTCCAAGATACAGGAGAATACATGCAAATTGCAATCTTACACAACGTCATGAATGCATTTGTTTTACTAGCATACCTGTTTTCCTAGTTATACTATAAGTACTATTATTACAACACTATTGCCTTCTATATGATATTTTGTTGTTGAATTCATTTTTGTTTGCAAGGCTGCTCACCGCTGTGTCAAATGAGTTCCCTGTTGACATACTACTTATTGTCTGCATACTTGTCTACTACTTAAAACTACACTTTCAAAATCCCAACAGTGTCACCTCCAGCACAATGTTTGGCACATTTCTACAGCTACTGGTTTGCTCAGCTGTGCCCTCCCCTCCACCTTTGATGCTCTAGTCACCAATAAAACCATTATTCTCTCACCCTAAGCATTTCCCAGTACAGACTTCATCATTGCTCCTTTAAGTTTAATGCGCGCAGGCTTAAAAGGGTATGGTGGACAGTGAGTTTAGCTATTCACTATCAGATCTGGCTAGACCATATCCAATGCAATCAGGTCCTGATTTCTTCTGATAAAACTTCATTTTTACAGGATCTTCCAGGAATGCAAAGATAATGCCTGGCTTCTCGAACTTTAAATAGCCTTCTTAAAGCCTTCTCCCCCAATGATAAGTGCGAGGGGTTCATGGACTTCGTTATCACTGGTCCACCTGCTAATCTTCCCCTACCCTAGCCCTGAGCACACATATTATTCTAGTTTCTCTTCTATCTCTCCTCATGCCCTTGCTGAGCTCCTGCTCCCTCGACTGTATTGCCACTAAAGTGTTGACCACCCAACTTTCTCTTCTGCTCCCCATGGTAGTCAATGTTGTATAATTCCCTCTCCTCAGTTGTTGTCCCTCCCTCCTTTAAATCTGCAAACATCACTCCTCTTCAAAAAACCAACCTTTAACCCCACCTACTGTCCCATCTCCTACCTCCCTTTCCTCTTCAAAGTGTTAGAATGCATTGTTGCCTCCCAAATCCATTCCCATCTTTCTCGGAACTCAATGTTTGGGTCCATGCAATCGGGTTTCTGCCCCCGCCACAGTACCAAAACAGCTCTTATCAAAGTCAAACAAATAACACCTATATGACTGTGACAAAGGTAAAATTTCCTTTCCTGACCTTCTCAACTGGCCTGTAGCCTTTGACACAGTTGACGACACTGTCCTCCTCCAATGCTTTGCTACTGTCGTCCAGCTGCGTAGGACCAGTCTTACGTGATTCCATTCTTGCTTAACTAATCACAGCCAGAGCTGCAATGGCTTATCTTCCTGCTCCTGCATCATTTTCTCTTGTAACTACCTATCCTTGGCCCTTTATTTTTCACCTGCATACTGCCCCTCGCTCACATCATCGGAAGACACAGCCAAAGTTTTCACATGTACGCTGATAATAACCAGTTCTACTTCACCACCACCTTTCTTGACCCCTCCACTGTTGTTAAATTATCAGATTACTCATCCAACATCCAGGACTGGATGAGCATAAATTTCCTCCAATTAAATATTGGAAAACTGAAGCCATTGTTTAAAGGCCCTGCTCCAAACTCCATTCCTGAGCTACTGATTGCATTCCTCTCCCTACCAACAGTCTGAGATTAAACCATCCTGTTTACAATCTCTGTTGCCCAACATGAGTTTCTGACCGCTTATTCATGCCATCATCAAGATTGCTTATTTCATAACATAAGAACAGGAGCAGGAATAGGCCATTTACACCTCGAGTCTGCTCCATCAATTAATGAGGTCATGGCTGATTGATTGTGACCTTAATTCCACTCTTATGCCTGCCCCTGTAACCCTTGATTCTCTTGTGGATAAAAACCTGTTTAACTCAGCCTTGAATATAATCAATGTCTCAGCCTCCACTGCTCTCGTGGAAGAGAATTTCAAGGATTAATGACCCTCTGAGAGAAGAAATTCCTCCTTATCTCTGTTTTAAATAGGAGACCCCTTATTTTTACACTGTGTCCCCTAGTTCTAGATTCCCCCACAATGTGAAATATTCTCTCAGCATCCACCCTGTCAGCCCCCTCAGAATCTTAAATGGTTCAATAAGATCTCCTCTCATTCTTTTAAACTCCAGTGAGTATTGGCCCAACTTGGTCAATTTTTCCCCATAAAACAACCCCTTCATCCCAGGAATCAACCTAGTGAACCTTCTCTGAACTGCCTCCAATGCAAGTCTATCTCTCAGATCAAAAATCTGAGATCAAAAATGTGTGCAATACTCTAGGTGCGGTTTCACTAGTGACCTGTACAGCTGTAACAGGACTTCTCTACTTTTATACTTCTCCTTTCAATACTGGCTAACATTCTATTTGTCTTCTTAGTTATTTGTTGTACCTGCATGCTAACTTTTTGTGATTCATGTATAAGGACACCCGGATCCCTCATTGCCACAGCATTCTGCAGTCTATCTCAATTTAATTCATGTTTTGCTTTTCTATTCTTCCCACCAAAGTAATAACCTCACATTTTCCCACATTATACTCCATCTGCCAAATCTTTGACCACTCACTTAATAACGGCGCAATTATCTGCGATTTTCCATAGCCCGTCTAACCTTATGATTGGTGGACGGGCGAATCGGCCAGGCGGCCTTTACATTTTTCATCAAACCTCATCTGAGTTTTTCAGCTCGCGTTTCATGCTGGCTGGCTGTTAATTGGCAAACTAGTGAGAAATCATAGTCAGGGTCCATTTCCCAGCCGCTCCTGGGCCCATCGATCGCGTGCACCCAACAACCAAAAAATTCAGGCCAATGCATCCATATCCCTTTGCATACTCTGTGTCCTTCTCAAACTTGTTTTCCTATCTAGCTTTGTATCATCAGCAAATTTGGCTGTAATACAGTTGGTCCCCTCATCCAAGTCATTGGTATGGATTGTAAATGGCTGAGGGCTCAGCACTGATCCCTGTGGCACCCCATTAGTTACGGTTTGCCAAACTGCAAATAACCCATTTATCCCAACCCTCTTTCCTGTTAATGATGCAATCCTCTACCCATGCTAATATATTAGCCCCAACAACATGCGCTATTTTATATCGTGAAATAAAAACAGAAAATGCTGGAAATACTCAGCAGGTCTGGCAGCACCCATGGAGAGAGCAACAGGGTTAATGTTTCATGTCAAGCACCATTTTCAGAAAGGAAGGGAGATAGAAACATAGGCCAGGATTTTCTGGTGGTCAGGCTGGCTCGGCAGGCGGGCGGGCCCAGAAGCGGCCGGGCTCCGCGATGTCACCCTGGCTGGCCAATCAGGTTGGATGGACAGTGAAAATTTTAGTTTATTTAGAACTTTAATGGCCTTAATAGGCCTGTCAATTGTTGGCAGGTGCACTGCTGACTCCTACACGTGCCCGCCAAGCAAAATATCACGCGAGTGCGTGATGACGTCAGGACTCTTGCCCGTCATTGCACACTCGTTCGGGTCGGGCATGCACATCTAACTAAAATTTATTGGATTCTCTCTCAGTTGTCCATCTGAGTTGACCTGCATCTCCATCCACCCACTGATCACACTCCCATGCAGCACCTGATCTCGCCCACCACAACTTTCGTTTCATTTTTGATTTAGCCAGCATGGTAGTGCTACAGCTTGCCTTTCACAGTGCCATCCTTTCCCCTCCCCCAGTCACCCATTTCCTTTGCCGTATCAGTGTGAACCCCCTTGGCATCACCTTCTGCCCCTCCTCCATGACCTACCAGCCTCAACCCTTTTCTTTCAGGGATGTCCAGGTCAGCCTGTATGTTCCCTTAGCTCCTGAAAATCCCACCCCCCATCCACATTAACCTCCCAGACCTCTTCCTTCCCACCTCCAGGGCTTGTGTCTGTCTCCGAGTCCCCACCAACCAACCTTGCCACCCCTTCTATTGATACTGTCGAACACTCCCCCTCCCACCCTACCGCCTCACTCTGCCCTCGGTCATTCTCACCATTCCCTCAGTTCACTCCCCAGGAGGCAGTCATGGACTCATCAGAGTCCTCCCTTGCATGTTCAGCTGGACTTTGCCCCCTCTGGACTCCTTCCCCTTTTGGAACTCCTTCACTCCCCTGGACTGCCCCAACCTTAGTCCTTCCACACCACCCACCCCGGGCTCCCCCCCAAAGCTCAGTCCTTCCTATTCCTGATTTGTTCAGACACCCTTACATCTTCAGCCAGCCTCACTCCTTCCCCTCTCTGGACTCCTTCTTCCACACTTACTTCTTCCTCTAGCCTTCCTTCTTCCTCCAGCCATACTCCTTATCCCTTCCTGACTCCTTCCTCCACCATTACCTCTTCCTCCACCCTTACTCCTTCCCCTCTCCGCATTCCTTCCTCCCCCTGGACTCCTTCCCTTACCATCTCCTCCCCCCATAGTCCCTCTCCCCAACCTCCTCCTGACACCTTCATTCCCATCCCCCAACCTCACCCTGATACCTTTGTTCTCCCCTTCCCTACCTCACTGCATACCAACACCACACTTCATCCTCTCCCAGTCGATCCTAGACCTTCCTTTCCCAACCCCGGTACCTCTTTCTTTCCCAAACACAGGTGGACCTTCCTCTTCACCCCCTCGACCATCATCTGTTCTGAGCAGACCCTCAACGGTGACTTTCCACTTTCCGTAAGCCGTTTCACAGCAGAGCTGTGTCCACGAGAACCCACCCAGCATGTCGTGGATGTTCCTCTAGGGTCCCGTTGCAGTAGGGCTCCAACATCTTCTGCTCCTTGATGTCCACCATGTGAGCAAGGCCCTGGTGGTAATTCCAGATTTCTGTATGTCACACTTGCTCGAATAAATCGTAAAATAACTTTTATTGCAAAGGGATTGGAGTACAAAAACAAGGAAGTTTCGCTGGGCTTTAGTGAGACCACAGGCAAAATGTTGTATCCACTTTTGATCTCCTTATCTAATAAAGGATATAATTGTCTTAGCGAGATTGATTCTACAAATGAAAGAACTGTCCCAAGAGAAGAAATTGAGTAAAACAGCATATATTCTCTGAATTTCAGGAGAATGAGAGGAGTTCTCATTAAAATGTATAAAACTCTCATAGGCTTGACAGAGTAGATGTTGAAAGGCTGTTTCTCTGACTGGAGGGTGTAGAACAAGGGAGTACAAGGGCTGAATTTTCACCGAATTGGGATGACTCAGGAGCTGTTTTAAAAATGGCGGGTGGGTCTCAATTCCAGGAGTCCCAGTCCCATTCCTGGGTTGTCTAATTTTCAGGAATGCCTTTAAGGGGGGAGGGTTGGTTCTTGTCAAAAGTCTTCATCTAGCATGCCTCACCTGGCTGGCTCCATTGTGGAGATAGCCATGTCCTACTCCTCTGCAATTGTCATGGAGTTGGGCCAGGCTTTTAAAGGATCGTGCTTCACGGCCACTCAGTAGAGTCGTGTACCTCGGTCTGCATTAGGGGACTTTTAAAAAGGTAAGTTCAAAAGGTCCTGCTCATTCCCGCCATACCCAATATGCCCCACCCACCCCCTGTGGCTCCTCATGCCCCCTAAGCCAAACTATGCCCCCACACCCACACCTTATTTTCTTTTATTCATATATGGGGATATGGGCATCATCAGCTAGGTCAGCATCTATTACCATTTCCTAATTGCTCTTGAGAATGTGGTGGTGAGCTGCCGTTTTGAACCGCTGCAGTCCATGTGGTGCAGGTACTTCCACAGTGCTGTTGGGGAGGGAGTTTCAGGACTTTGACCCAGCAACAGTGAAGGAATGGTGATATATTTCCAAGTCATGATGGTGAGTGGCTTGGAGGGGAACTTGCAGGTGGTGGTGTTCCCATCTATCTGCTGCCCTTATCCTTCTAGATGGTAGTGATTGTGGGTTTGGAAAGTGCTGTCTAAGGAGCCTTGGTGAGTTCATGCAATGTATTTTGTAGATGGTACACACTACTGCCACAAGCATCGGTGGTGGAGGGAGTGTATGTTTGTGGATGGGGTGCCAATCAAGCGGGCTGTTTTGTCCTGAATGGTATAAAGCTTCTACAGTGTTTTAGGAGCTGCATTTATCCAGGAAAGTGGAGCATATTCTATCACATTCCTGACTTGTGCCTTGTAGATGGTGAACAGGATTTGGGGAGTCAGGAGGTGAATTATTCACAGCAGGATTCCGAGCCTTTGACATGTTCTTGTATCCACAGTATTTATATGGCTAGTCCAGTTCAGTTTCTTGTCAATGGTAACCCCCAGGACATAGATAATAAGGGATTCAGTGATGGTATTGCCATTGAATGTCAAGGGGTGATGGTTAGATTCTCTTTTATTGGAGATAGTCATTGCCTGGCACTTGTGAGGGCGCGAATGTTACTTGCCACTTGTCAGCCCATGCCTGGATATTGCCCAGGTCTTGCTGCATTTGGATATGGACTGTTTCAGTATCTGAGGAGTTGTGAATGGTGCTAAACATTGTGCAATCATCAGTGAATACCCCACTTCTGACCTTATGATAGAAGAAAGATCATTGATGAAGCAGCTGAAGGTGGTTGGGCCTAGGACACCAACCTGAGGAACTCCTGCAGTGATGTCCTGGAACTGAGTTGATTGACTTCCAACAATCCCAACTGTCTTCCTTTGTGCTAGATATGACTCCAACTTGTGGAGTTTTCCCCCTGATTCCTGTTTTGCTAGGGCTCCTTGATGCCACACTTGGTCAAATGCTGTCTTGATGTCAAGGCCAGTCATTCTCATCTCATCATTGGAGTTCAGCTCTTTAGTCCATGTTTGAACCAAGGCTATAATGAGGTCAGGAGCTGGTGGCCCTGGGGGAACCCAAAGTTACCATTAGTGAATAGGTCATTTCTAAGCAACTGTCATTTGATAGCATTGTTGATTACCTCTTCCATCACTTTACTGATGATCAAGAGTAGACTGATGGGATGGTAATTGGCTTGATTGGATTTGTCCTGCTTTTTGTGTAGACAACATACCTGGGCAATTTTCCACATAGCTGGGTAGATGCCAGTGTTGTAGCTGTATTGGAACAGCTTGGCTTGTGGCACAGAAATTTCTGGTGCACATGTCTTCAGTACTATTGCTGGAATATTATCAGGGCCCATAGCATTGGTAGTATCCAGTGCCTTCAGCCACTTCTTGATATCACGTGGGGTGAAGTGAATTGGCTGAAGACTGGCATCTGTGAGTTATTTAATTATCCACCACCATTCCCGACTGGATGTGGCAGAAGTGCAGAGCTTAGATCTGATCTGTTGGTTGTGGGATTGCCTAGCTCTGTCTATCACTTGCTGCTTATGCTGTTTGGCATGCAAGTTGTCCTGTGTGGTAGCTTCACCAGGTTGTCACCTCATTTTTAGGTATGCCTGATGCTGCTCCTGGCATGCCCTCCTGCACTCTTCATTGAATCAGGGCTGATCCCTTGACTTGGTAGTAATGGTAGAGTGGGGGATATGCTGGGCCATGAGGTTACAGGTTGTGGCTGAATACAATTCTGCAGCTGTTGATGGCCCACAGTGCCTCATGGTTGCCTAGTCTTGAGTTCCTAGATCTGTTTGAAATCTAACCCATTTAGCACGGTGATAGTACCACACAACACAATGGAGAGTATCCTCAATGTGAAGACGAGTCTTTGTCTCCAAAATGACTGTGCAGTGGTTTCATGGCCATCATCAGACTTTCAATTCCGGATTTTTCTGGAATTCAAATTTCACCACCTGCCGTGGTGAGACCCAGACCTGGGCCCCAAGGCATTACCCTGGGTCTCTGAATTACTAGTCCAATGACAATACCATGACAGCACTGCCTCCCCCTTCATGCCTTGTATACCATGCTTTGCCCCTCCCAAACCCCATGGCCTCTCATTTCCCTATGTCAATCTATGCACCTCTATTCACCCCCATGACTCCTCATACCCCCAATGCCAAACTATGCTCCTGCACCCACCCCCTACAGCCTCTCATGCTCCCCATGCCAAGCTATGATCCTCCACCCAACCCCCATGGCACCTCATACTCCCAATGCCAAGCTATGCCCCTCCATTCACCCCACTGGTCCTTCATACCCTTCCAATGTCAAGCTATGGCAATTCCATGCCCATTGACCTCCAACCAGTAAGGAGAACCAATGAACCTTATAGTGACAGTCGGATATGTGTGAAAACAAAGCTTTAAAAAGTAATTCATTTACAACTTTCTACTATGTTCGAGAAGGTGTCATTTCACTACAAGGCAATAAAGGTGTCAATCATTCAGATCCTTTAAAGTATCAATAACAAAAACCATAAGCCCTTGAACCCATGTAACCTTGTTTAAATAAACATTGTGAAATTGACCGAGAGATCAGAAAGCCTGAATTGTCAAGCAGTGTTTTCCCTGGGATGGCGGTCCATCAGCAAGAGTACTGGATGTCTGAGCTCTCAGCTAAGCCTCATTATGCATTCCTACCGTTGGCGCTTTGAGGGGCCATGGGGGGTGGTAGGTGGAGGGGCATAACTTGGAATATGGAGTATGAGGGGCCATAGGGGTAGATGCAGGGGCATACTTTGGCATTGTGGGCATGGAGGCCATGGAGGATGGGTGGGGTGCATGAGATGGCATGGATAGGCCTGGGGAATGTGTGGGAAGTGAGGGGTGTGGGTTGGATGTCCTTTGGGTTTTTATTTTAACTGGGACAAAGTTCTACAGCACTGAGGCGGGACTTTTGAACAGCTCGCTTCAGCGCCTGGCAGCCCCTGTGGCTGCCTCCAACCTCTTTCCTGGGTCAGCTGACCCAACTCCAGCCAGCATCCCGCTATCGACAATGAAAGTCCTGCCTATGTGGGCACTCCCACCCAAGGTGGGCAGGCCAAGCTGGGAAGTTGCAACCCGCCTCGAGGATGAAAATCCAGACCATAGTCTCAGGATGAGGCCAGCCATTTACGACTGACATACTCACTGGAGGAAGAGGATTCACAAATGTCCTCATCCTCAATGATGGAGGAGCCCAGCGCGTCAGTGCAAAAGATAAGGCTGAAGCATTTGCAACAACCTTCAGCCAGAAGTGCGAGTTGATGGTCCATCTCAGCCTCCTCTGGAGGTGCCCAGCATCAAAGATGCCAGGCTTCTGTTAATTTTATTCACTTCTCGTGATATCAAGAAACAGCTGAAGGCACTGGATACTGCAAAGGCTATGGGCCCTGACAATATTCTGGCAATAGTACTGAAGACATGTGCTCCAGATCAAGTCGCGCACTTAGCCAAGCTGTTCCAGTACAGCAACAATATTGGCATCTACCTGGCAATGTGGAAAATTGCCCAGGTATGTCCTGTACATAAAACACAGGACAAATCCAACCCAGCTAATTACCATCCTATCAGTCTACTCTCGATCATCAGTAAAGTGATAGAAGGTGTCATCAACAGTGTTATCAAGAGGCACTTGCAATAATCTACTCACTGACGCTCAGTTTGTGTTCTGCCAGAATCACTCAGCTCCTGACCTCAGCCTTAGTTCAAACATGGACAAAAGAGCTGAACTCGAGAGTTGAGGTGAGATTGATTGCCCTTATCTTCAAGGCAGCATTTGACCAAATGTGGTATCAAGGAGTCCCAGCAAAACAGGAGTAAATGGAAATCAGTAGGAAAGCTCTCCGCTGGTTGGAGGTCAATCATCTCAGTTCCAGGACATCACTGCAGGTGTTCCTCAGGGTAGTGTCCGAGGCCCAAAGTTCTTCAGCTGCTTCATCAATGATTTTCCTTCCATCATAAGGTTAGAAGTGGGGATGTTTGCTGATGATTGCACAATGTTCAGCACCATTTGCAACTCTTCAGATACTTAAGCAGTCCATGTCCAAATGCACCTGGGCATTATCTGACAAGTGGCAAGTAACATTCGCATCACACAAGTGCCAGGCAATGATCATATCCAGCAAGAGAGAATCTAAACATTGCCCCTTGACATTTAATGGCAATACCGCCGCTGAATCCCCCACTATCAACATCCTGGGTTACCATTGCCCAGGAACTGAACTGGACTGGCCATATAAATAAAAACAGATTTTGGATTTCCAGCATCCGCAGTAGTTTTTTGTTTTTATAGCCATATAAATATTGTGGCTACAAGAGCAGGTCAGAGGTTTGGAAACCTGCAGTCAGTAAATCACCTCCTGACTCCCCAAAGTAAGTCTATCATCTACAAGGCACAAGTCAGGAGTGTGATGGAATACTCTCCACTTGCCTGGATGAGTGCAGCTCCATCAATACTCAAGAAGCTGGACAAAGCAGCCCACTTGATTGGCACTCCATCCACAAACATTCACTCTCCCCAGCACCGATGCACAGTGGTAGCAGTGTGTGTACCATGTACAAGATGCACTGCAGCAACTCACCAAAAACCCCATATGCAGCACCTTCCAAACCCATGACCACTACCATACACAAGGACCAGGGCTGCGGACACATGTGAACACCATCATCTGAAAGTTGCCCTCCAAGCCATTCACCATCCTGACTTGGAAATATATCACAGTTTCTTCATTGCTGCTGGGTCAAAACCTTGAAACTCCCTCCCTAACAACATTGCTGGTGTACCTACACCACATGGACTGCAGTAGTTCATGACGGCAGCTCACCACCACCTCCTCAAGGGCAAATAGGAATGGGCAACAAACGCTGGCCGTACCGGCAATGCCCAAATCCCATTAGTGAATAGAAATAATTGAGGTGAGCAGAAACTTCTTTGTTCAAAGGGTTGTGAATCTTTGGAATTGTCAACCCCAAAGAACTATGGATGTTAAGTTGATAAATATATTCAGGACTGAGACAAATAGATTTTTGGGCGCTAAGTGAATCAAAGGATGTGGGGATAGGGTGGAAAACTGGAGCTGATTGGTGAGACCGCACCTGGAGTACTGTGTACCGTTTTGGTCCCCTTACTTGAGGAAGGATGTAGCTGCATTGGAGGCGGTTCAGAGGAAGTTCACTATATTGATTCCAGAGATGCGGGGCTTGTCTTATGAGGAGAGATTGAGTAGCTTAGGCCTATACTCGCGAGAGTTTAGAAGGGTGAGAGGAGATCTAATTGAGGTATATTTAATGTTAGAGGGGATAGACAAAGTAGACGTGGAGCAGATGTTTCTACTTGTGGGGCATCCTAGAACAAGAGGCCATAGTTTCAGGCCAAGGGGTGGTAGATTTAAATTAGAGATGAGGAAGAATTACTTTTCTCAAAGGGTTGTGAATCCGTGGAATTCACTACCTCAGAGTGCAGTGGATGCCGGGACGCTGAATAAATTTAAGGAGGAGATAGACAGATTTTTAATTAGTAACGGGTTGACAGGTTATGGGGAGAGGGCGGGATATTGGAGTTGAGGCCGAAATGAGATCAGCCATGATCGTATTGAATGGCGGGGCAGGCTCAAGGAGCTGAATTGCCTACTCCTGCTCCTAGTTCTTATGTACTTATGATGTAATAATTCAGCCATGACCTTCTTGAGCAGGCTGCATGGCTGTATGGCCTATTCTACTCCTATTTCTTACTTTCATATCCTGCATTCTTGGCATGGAGCTATACCTAAAATGGTGCTACCTACCATTTTGCAGCTCTGTGTCTGAACTGAGCCCTGTCAAGATTGATTCCGGACTGTGTTTTAAATATCCCAACCTTGCAAATTGCATATTTGTATGCAACATTGTGGGAACGGCCTCACCTCAAAGTCACATAGTAATCTGATTGGGACAGATGTTGTTTCTCCTTTACTGTCATGGAGCTATCATCGTGGAATTTCTTACAGGATGCCATGGCGGGAACGGCATTGCTGCAGGGTCTTCAGCAAGAAGTAAGCCCATGACCACAACATTAGGACAAGTAAGGTTATTGTTATTCACATCCCAAGAACAGACTTAGGAAGGAACTGGCAGATGAGTCACAACCAACCACAGCTTGCATTTATATCACATCTTTAACATAGAAAAGCATCCCCAAGCATTTCACAGAGTCATAACAAAAAAAATGTCGATCGAAAGGAGATACAAGAAGGGATGGTCAAAGTTATTGGTTTTAAGAAGGATCTTAAGGGAGGAGAAGGTGGTGGAGTGGTTTTGGAAAGGAATTCCAGTGCATAGGACTTAGGTGGTTCAAGGCATGGCTGCCAATGTTGGATGAAAAAATGGGAGGTACAAAAGGAAAAGAACATTGAATTCTGAAATAAATTATAAAAAATGTTTACAAAATGGAGCATATCATTAAATTAACTGATATAAAGAAAACATATTTAGCTGTAAAAGTTGTTCAAATATTAAAAGTATTGCCATGCAGAGATATGTGCTAATAAAGTTTGATATGTATCTTTCATGTTGTTTTCTCAGGCTGGAGCCAATGTGTTGTTGCAAGATATCAATGGAAATATTGCACTGGATTACACAATGGAAGGCACAGAATCACGTTCCATCCTTCTCAGACATCTAGAAGATAATGGTACATAATTGATACATCGCTTTACTGACAGTACTTAGCTGCAGTTATCTCCTCAGATTCATTTTCTGTTTGGAATTGTTTTTGCCATTTGTGTGGTGTAAATGTTTTCAATTTATTTTGCTCAGCAAAGTTTAAAATCTAGATATAATAAACCAGTCAGAATGATACACAATTATAATGAGTAAGAAACCCCTGACTTCCAGGCTAATCATGAAATTTCCCCAGTTCTTGACACAGATTGTCCTGGCCCTTAAATAAAAGGACAGCAGAACACAAGAGGATGTTTAAATCTTGTGCTCACGTGTTCACATTATGTGTTCATATTCTGTTGTATATTTCTCTGTTATCACACAAAGTAAGGAAATGTTGCTGATGATTGGATGTGCAAAAGGAAAGGTGGGCATAAGTATATAAAGGCTGATGGAACTCGAGTTTCCATCCCATGTGTATGAAAAACAATTACTAAGTATCAATGATTTGTAGAATCGCATCAGTTTAACTAATAACAGGGCAAATTCAAACATCAGAGTTGTTAATTCTTATCTAGTAGTTTGGCTACAATCGTTGGAATACAAGTTAATATTTATATTGTTAGCATGAAAATTCCCTTTTGCATTGTTTTCATGTCCATCAAGGTGAGTGAAGTTGGCATTGAGGAACGGAACTCTACTGATTTTTCATTTCAGGCATGCAGTGTCATTATCAAGTACTGTCAGGCTAGGTATAACACAGCCAGATGCAGAATCAGTGCAACAACGTTCCTCAGCCTGAGCCTCAGGAAAGCCCTGACTGTGCTATTTCTTACACCAGCTATCATGTGGCCTCTCTGACTGGAATGGAGATGGCCAATTAGTGCTCCGTTAACGAGAGTTTTTATTATTAGTCTCATGTTAACCAGGAATTGAAGGGCCGGAATTTGCAGTCAGTGGTGAAGCAAGGGTACTTGCCGCTGACGACAAAGTAAGACTCATTGAGAGATCTGTCAAGAATTCCAGCTCTCTCACTATCCAGAGTTACTGTAACTGATTGCAGCATTCTTTCCTTGACATTCCCAGGCTAGAGCAGCAGTGATGTTCTGAAGCTGTCCAAGCAGCCAGTTGCATTAAAGGATTTTAATAGACCCCACCGCCCCCATGCCCCACCAAACCGGAAACTAAAAGCACTAAAATAAAATCACTTCTAAAATTTTTTTACATAGAGCAAATTAAAGTTTCGGACTTACAGATCTGGTGCAGGTAAAAGCTTAAATATTCTGATTTTTTTAAAAAATTCGAATAATTTAGCTTAAAAAATCTACCAATTAATCATTATGAAATTATTTTTTCAGGATCAGTTCTGAGATTCATCAAATGTTATTAATCACATCATTAAAAATCCAGTTACACCTGATTGAACGTTGTATAATTTTTAAAAATAATGTGGGATTGGGAAAGTTGAAAATTGCACTGATTTCAAAGATTGCTGGTCAGGGAGGAACCATAGTGCAGCCTGTGTCAGAGCACTGAGTGACAGATCGCAACTTCGGGATTTCCGCCTTAACCTGTGCATGCCCAACATCCTGAAGTTGTGGTTGATTTCAGAGGGGGAATAACAGAAAATACCAACGGTTTTCTATCAAGTTTCTACCTCTTGCAAAATCCATCCCATAGAAAGTGTAGCATGGTTTCAAGCTGCTCAGCCCAGCCACTATATCTGTCCTTTAGCAGGACTGCTAACCCCACATTGTATCTTGTTCTCAAACCTATTTATTCCCCTTTCCTTTTACTATCTATCTAATCCAGCCTTAAATGTTGACATGGCAGGGTTGGGAGGTGGTGGGGTGGTGGGGAAACTACATCCATTGACCTGGTGTGGACAGCTATCTGCATGGCCTATGCAGCATTCATCAGTGATATCAATGAGAAAGCCTGCATCACTGGCTGTCCCCAGGAAATCAATGTAAGTCTGCATAGCTACACAAATGAATTTTTACCTCATAGTCTCAGCTTCAATTCTTAGTTTTAGTAGCATTTTCCACAACTTCACAACCTTTTGTATAAAAATGTTTCTCCTGCTGTATATCCTAATTCTCTTGCATGTGTATGTGTCCCTTGTCCCAGATCCTCAATCACTGAAACAGTCTGTTTTTAATCTAATTTGTCTGTCCCTTCATAATTATAAACATCCCTATCAAATCGCTGTGTAATCTTCTTTGTTCTAACAAAACATCACCAATTTTTAAACTTATGGTGCCCAAAGTCATTTCACATAAAGGCTTTACAGCCAGCATGCCAAGGAGGCTTTTAATGCATTAGAAGGAATTTGGGCTAGATTTGAACCTAAGCCTTGTCAGCACCAAGAAGCAAAACCTTTTGGGAAACGAGGCATATTCTAACCTTCAAAACACATTGCCCAAACTGTAAAACATATTTAGAACTGGAACAAGCAGATCAAGGAAAGGAAGAAAAAACTTGCATCTATATAGTGTCATCCATGACTTCAAGATAACCCAAAGTGTTTTTCAGCAAATGAAGCACCTTTTTTTTGAAGTAAAGTCACTGTTGGAATGTAAAGAAATGTGGCAGCTACTCTGCGAGAAGCAAGCTCCCACAAATAGCAGTATCACAAACACAAAACTCTTACAGTATTTGTACAAGGCTGCTTTCAGAATGTCTAACCGCGGCTGGAATCTTGTGCTGTCACTGGTGTTGAGTTTGGAGGTGGGCTGGTGGTGTACCAGAACCCCACCGCCTTCCTGCCTCTGCCAGGATAGGTTCTGGGTGGGAATGCCCATGGTCAACTTTCCCACCCCGCTGGAACTGAGGCCCTTAAATGGCCAATTAATGACCACTTAAAGGCCTTATCCCGCCTCTGCTGGTATTGGTGCTAATGAGGCTTAGTTCAAATCTAGCTCAAACTATTTCCAGTGCAATAAAAGTCTTCTTCGCATGCTGGCTGTAAAGCTTACGTGCTTTATGCCACCAGCAGGCAGCTCTATTGCCATGCTGCGTGCACAATAGATAAAACTGTGTGGCCAGCCTGTCGCCCCTGGTGAGAGGAGTCCCTCAATCACAGGCACTCCATGCCTGATCGAGGGACTGGAAACCGGGAAGTGGGGGACTTCTGAGACTCACACCCCCTGCCCTTGCTGTTAACCCTCCCTGCAACTCTCCCCCTGTGATGTGCACCCCATGAACTCCTCTCCACCAGTCCCCAGCGTTACTTTCCTGTGGCCTGGGTCACTCCAGCAGCAACGACAGTCTCCCCAGTGGCACTCCTGAGCACAAGAGATGCTTGCCTCTGATTCTAGGACAAAACCTGCCACTGGCCTTGCCACTGCCTGATTGGCATGTGGGGTTCGACAGGCCTTCTGGAAAAGAGGCAACGGGGGTCTCTTGCTGACTTTCCAGCTGGCAACGAGACCCCCAGCGCCTCAACAAGATTCCGTCCCAGAACTCTGCACCATGGATTTAATTTTACTGTGTTGTATAAATTGCCCTTAATTCCTAAACATTGATATTCCTTAATGGCTTTTATGTAATAGGAGCTGTGTATTCTAATTGAATCTCACACTAATTGTTAGTAGAGATTCCTAATCTCTCCTAATTATATTGGTCATTAGCAATTGAATGCAATCACAATGAGAAAATCTAGTAAACATGAATGAACTTCACTGTTCATTCACTGGAGACAAATGCAATAGGGCTGCTTTCACCTTGTCAGTATAAATAAAAGTTTTGCAGAATATACAGAAGAGCTCAGAACTGAAGTGAAAATTTGTAGTGATTCTAACAGGACCATTTTAAATTTACTCAAAATTGATATATTTTCTATTCATTCATAGGATGTGGGCTTCGCTGGCTAGGCCAGTATTTATTGCCCACCCCTAATTGCCCTTGAGAAGGTGGTGGTGAGTTGCAGTCCATATGGTGTAGGTACACCCATATTGCTGTTAAGGAGGGAGTTCCAGGATTTTGACCCAGAGACGGTGAAGGAATGGCAATATATTTCCAAGCCAGGATGGTGAGAGGCTTGGAGGGAACTTACAAGGGAACATAAGGAATACTGGAATTTGGTGAAATAGCAAAAAACATTGAGACTTATTCACCCTTTGCCCTGGTTTTTAAATACCGGCAAGTTTTCTGTTTTTCCACCTAGTATCCATACTTTTGAATAATCTTTTGAATTTAACAACACTAACCACCTGCGCTGTCTCTCTGGATGGCAAATCTATTTGCAGCCTCTTTGTAAAGTAATTCCATTCAAACTCTGTGTTCATCTTGCCTCATTTGAGCTTGAGTTCATGTTCTTTATAAATTTTGGCTCAGGCTTATGCCAAGTTGGGCTGACTCAGGAGGCATTTAAAATGACAGGGGGACCTGATTCTATGGTTCCCGCCCCCATTCCTGTTTCCGTTAGTGTGGGATAAGTGTGCAGGTTGCCTGTTCTTCCTGGCTCCAGTTTAGGAGTGAACAGCTCAACCTTTCCCCCACAATTTTGATGGAGTCAGGCCATGGTTCACAGTCTTTCCGAGGAGTTGTAAACCACAGGGGATCCTCCAGTCCCAAATTATCAACAAAAGAAAAGCCTTTCAACATTTCCATTGGAATACATTTCCCCTCTTACCTTCTCATAAAGCTGTCATTCAATCAAAGCCTTTCAAATTATCAATTTCAAAAGCTTTTATCCACTTCAGACCTCTTAATCGTGTTTAAATAAAAACGCAGGCAGTGAAAAAACTCTTCAAAGAAACAGCAGATTTTTACAAGGTAATCGAGATGTCAATCAAATGAAGCTTTCCCTTCCCTCTGCAGGTATGTAAATATTGCTGAGATTTAAATGGATGTTATTCATTCTTGGAGCTCAGCAAGGCATTCAAAACAACTGCAGTATTCTTAGCCTCTGGCCTGCCTTTGTCACGTTTTTATGGCGGATCCAGTTAAGATGCTGATCAATGGTAACTCCCAGGATGTTGATGGTGGGGTAATTCAGCAATGGTAATGTCAATGAATGTCAATGAGAGATAGTTAGATTATCTTTTGTTGGAGATGGTCATTATCTGGCACTTGTGTTGCAGTAATATTACTTGGTACTTATCAGTCCGAGCCTGAATATTGTCCAAGTTTTGTTGCATGCAGGAATGGGCTGCTTCATAAGACCATAACACCATAAAACGTAGGGGCAAAAGTAGGCCATTCGGTCCATCGAGCCTGCTCCGCCATTCAATGAGATCATGGCTGATCAATTCCACTTTCCTGCCTTTTCCCTATAACCTGTAATTCCCTTACTGAATAAAAATATGTCTATCTCAAACTTGAATATACTTAATGACCCAGACTCTACAGCCCTCTGCGGTAAAGAATTCCACAGATTCACTACTGTCTGAGAGGAGAAATCCCTCTTCATCTCTTTCTTAAATTGGTGACCTCCTACTCTGAGATTATGCCCTCTGGTCCTAGACTCTCCCACAAGGGGAATCAGCCTCTCAGCATCTATCCTGTCAAGCCCCCTAAGAATCTCATTCTTCTAAACTCCAATGAGTCCAACCTACTCAACTTCTCCTTATAAGAAAATCTCTCCATACCCGGGATCAGCCTAGTGAACCTTTTCTGGACTGCCTCCAATGCCAGTATATCTTTCCTTAGGGAAGGAGACCAAAACTGTTCACAGCATTCTAGGTGTGGTCTAACTAGCGCCTTGTATAGTTTTAGCAAGACTCTGCTTTTGTTATACTCCATTCCCTTTGAAATAAAGGCCAACATTCCATTTTCCTTCCCTATTACCTGCTGAACTTGTATGCTAGCTTTTTGTGATTCATGCATGAGGGCACCCACATTCCTTGGTGCTGCAGCTTTCTGCAGTCTTTCTCCATTTAAATAATATTCAGCTCCTCTATTCTTCCTGCCAAAGTGTATAACCTCACATTTCCCCAAATTATATTCAATTTGCCAAACTTTTGCCCACTCACTTAACCTGCCTATATCCCTCTGTAGACTTTTTGTGTCATCCTCACCACTTGCCTTCCCACCTATTTTTGTGTCATCCGCAAACTTCAATACCTGTGGCATTGCAATAGTACTGAACACTGTGTAGTCATCAGCAGACAATTCCCATTTCTGACCTAATGTTGGACAGAAGGTTACAAAAGATCATGCATCCACTCACTGTGTTGTGTCCTGTCATGTGTTGACTTTCATCATGAAGCAATCAGTGAGCACACAGGATACGGTAATGGGTAAGATGGGGGAGTGGTGTTAATCAATCAGTAATCCTTTGGAAGATGAGACAACACGTTGGGTGCTGGCTGGGTTGGGTTGTAGGGTGTTGAGCAATGGATGGGAAGTGGGAACACTTTGAGGGGAGTTTTCACTTTCATGACCCCCCCCCACCCTCTCACCATCATCTTCTCCAGCCAAATCGCTCCTACGATTCTGCTGGAGAGAAACTTGACAGATCAATGGTGCATTGGAAGGCCACATTACAAAAAAAGTGACTTAAGAACATGATATTTTGTCAAACATTACAATTTCTTTCTCTTGCACTCTCAACCAGCTTCTCCGTGTTGCATCTGACACAGATTCAACAGAAGTAGAGGCATGCTGCTCAGAATCCTGATCTGCCTGCTGACTGGTTTACATCTTTTGGGTTTTGGAGCCCCTGAGAGCCTGGCCAAAATTTGTTATAACTGCACACTTTCAGGAGAAACTCAATCATTGGAGGATGAGTTGTCATATTGATTGTTGCTTGAGTTTGGACAACAGTTGGAGAAGTGGGAGTGATTTTAATGGAGCTCCCACTTCCACCCCTCTCACCATCATCCCTCTCCAGTGCAGAATTATTCCTTCCACTTCGTATGGATGCAAGGCCGCAGATATGGTATCTGTCATCTTGTTTAAGGAAGCAGGCTTCTCCTAAATGGCCAAGATCATGGCCTGCATTGACTCATTTGAGAAACATTCTTGGGGCTCCGTAAAGGTTCTCCTTGGACAGACCTTCTCCTAATCACCTGCAACATCAATCTCCTCCTGTTGGAGCTAGGCTTCTCCATCCTCTCTGCTATTACAGAGGATCTTGGTGGCTGCTGCACTTCTCGATGATGGGACCCTTAGTTTCAGCATTTGTATCCCACTGAGGGGATTGTGCCCAAATAACTGTTTAGCTGAACCCACTGAAGTGGGAGTATTTGTGCTGGTCCATTGTTGTATCTCCTATGATGGTGCACCCTTAGAAGGAATAGTGTCTTCAGAGGAATCGCTGTCAGGCGTGTTCACAGACTGTTGCCCTATGGGTGGAGGTGCTGGAAGATAATGGGAATGGATATGAATTAGTCCTAGCAAAGTAACAATATTGACAATTGCCACATTCAGGCTTCTCTTAGTTCATGCATCGATGAAATTAAGTCAGCGTGTGTTTGAGGGAGATTTTTCATCCTATCATCGGTGTTATTTTTAAAATTCATTTGAGGGATGTGGGCTTTGATGACTAGGCCAGTATTTATTGCCCATCCTTAATTGCCCTTGAGAAGGTGGTGGTGAGCTGCCTTCTTGAACCGTTGCAGTCCATGTGGTGTAGGTACACCCACAGTGCTATTAGGGAGGGAGTGTCAGGATTTTGCCCCAGCGACAGTGAAGGAACGATGATATATTTCCAAGCCAGAATGGTGGGTGGGTTGGAGGGGAACTTCCAGGTGGTGGTGTTCCCATGTATATGCTGCCCATGTCCTTCTAGATGGTAGTGGTCATGGGTTTGGAAGTGCTGTCTAAGGAAGCTTGGTGAGTTTCTGCAGTTCATCTTGTAGATGGTAAACGCTGCTGCTGTTGTTTGTTGTTGGTGGAGGGAGTGAATGTTTGTGGAAGGGGTGCCAATCAAGCGGGCTTCTTTGCCCTAGATGGTGTCAAGCTTCTTGAGTGTTGTTGGAGCTGCACCCACCCAGGCAAGTGGAGAGTATTCCATCACACTCCTGACCAATGCCTTGTAGATTATGGACAGGGGAGTCAGGAGATGAGTTACCCGCTGCAGGATTCCTAGCCTCTGACCTGCTCTTGTAGCCACAGTATTTATAAGGCTAGTCCAGTTCAGTTTATGGTCAATGATAACCCCCAGGATGTTGATAATGGGGGACTCAGTGATGGCAATGCCATTCTCTCTTGTAAGAGATGGTCATTGCCTGGAAGTTATGTGGTGCGAATGTTACTTGCCACTTGTCATCTCAAGCCTGGATATTGTCCAGGTCTTGCCGCATTTGGACATGGGCTGCTTCAGTATCTGAGGTGTCACGAATGGTGCTAAATATTGTGCAATCATCAGCGAACATCCCCACTTGTGGCCTTTTGATGGAGGGAGGATCATTGATGAAGCAGCTAAAGATGGTTGGGTCAAGGATACTACCCAGAGGAACTCCTGCAGTGATGTCCTGGAGCTGAGATGATTGACCTCCAACAATTGTCTTCCTTTGTGCGAGGTATGACTCCAACCAGCAGAGAGTTTTCCCCCTGATACCCATTGACTCCAGCTTTGCTAGGGCTCTTTGATGCCACACTCGGTCAAATGTGGCCTTGGTGTCAAGGGCGGTCACTCTCATCTCATCTCTGGAGTTCAGCTCTTTTTTCCATGCTTGAATCAAGGCTGGAATGCGGTCAGGAGCTGAGTGGCCCTGGCGGAACCCAAACTGAGCATCATTGATCAGGTTATTGCCAAGCAAAGTGCCATTTGATAGCACTGCTGGTGACCTCTTCCATCAATTTACTGATGATCGAGAGTAGACTGATAGGGTGATAATTGTCGGGTTGGATTTGTTCTGATTTTCATGTACAGGACATACCTGGGCAATTTTCCATATTGCTGGGTAGATGCCAATGTTGTAGCTGTCGTGCAACAGCTTGGCTAGGGGCGCAGCAAGTTCAGGAGTGCGTGTCTTCAGCACTATTGCCGGAATATTGTCAGGGCCCATAGCATTTGCAGCAGCCAGTGCCTTCTGCCATTTCTTGATATCATGGGGAGTGAATCAAACTGGTTGAAGACTGGCATCTGGGATGCTGGGGACCTCTGGAGGAGGCCAAGATGGATCATCCACTTGGCATTTCTGTTTGAAGCAAGTGCTTCAGCCTTTTGCACTGATGTGCTGGGCTCCCCCATCATTGAGGATGAGGATATTTATGGAGCCTCCTCCTCCAGTGAGTTATTTAATTATCCACCGCCATTCATGGCTGAATATGGCAGGACTGCAGAGCTTAGATCTGATCATTTGGTTGTGGAGTTGCTTAGCCGTCTATCACTTGTTGCTTATGCTGTTTGGCATGCAAGCAGTCATATGTTGTAGCTTCATCAGGTTGACACCTTATTGTTAGATATGCCTGGTGCTGCTCCTGGCATGCCCTCATGCACTCTTCATTGAACCAGAATTGATCCCCTGGCTTGGTGGTAATGGTAGAGTGGGAGATATGCCGGGCCATGAGGTTACAGATTGTGTTCGAGTGCAATTCTGCTGCTGCTGGTGACCCACAGCGTCTCATGGATGCCCAGTCTTGAGTTGCTAGATCTGTTCGAAATCTATCCCATTTAGCACAGGGGTCATGCCACCCAGCATGATGGAGGGTATCCTCAATGTGAAGACGGGACTTCATCTCCACAAGGCCTGTGTGGTGGTCATTCCTACCAATACTGTCATGGACAGATGCACATGCAGCAGGCAGGTTGTTGAGGATAAGGTCAAGTATGTTTTGCCCTCTTGTTAGTTCCCTCACAACCTGCCATAGACCCAGTTTGCAGCTATGTCTTTCAAGACTCAACCAGCTCGGTTAGTCGTGGTGCTACCGAGCCACTCTTGGCGATGGATATTGAAATCTCCCACATTTTGCACCCTTGGCATCCTCAGTGCTTCCTCCAAATGGTGTTCAACATCAGCTGAGGGGGCAGGGGTGTGGTGGGGGCTGGGGGTATGTGGTAATCAGCAGGAAGTTTCCTTGTCTGTGCTTGACCTGATGCCATGTGATTTCATGGACGTCTGTAGTCAATATTGAGGATTCCTAGGGCAACTCCCTCCTGATTGTATACAACTGTGCTGCCACCTCTGCAAGGATTGTGATGGTGGTGTCTAAGATATTATCTGTAAGGTATGATTCCGTGACTATGACACGCTGTTGCTTGACTAGTCTGTGAGACAGCTGTCCCAATTTTGGCACAGGTTTTAGTAAGCAGGATTTTGCCATTGCCATTGTCATTTCTAGTGCACAGGTTAATGCCGGGTGGCCCATCCGGTTTCATTCCTTTGAGGCATTTTATTTTATACAAATTAAGACATTTAAGAATCAATCACATTGCTATGTCATATGTAAGCCAGACCAGGTAAGGACAGTGGTTTCCTTTCCATTAGCAAAACAGATTGGTTCTTACAACAATAGACTTTTAGATTTTAACTAATTTC
The DNA here is from genome assembly GCF_964194155.1 of Cetorhinus maximus. Classification (NCBI taxonomy): domain Eukaryota; kingdom Metazoa; phylum Chordata; class Chondrichthyes; order Lamniformes; family Cetorhinidae; genus Cetorhinus; species Cetorhinus maximus. The sequence continues at coordinate 104,654,340 of NC_135885.1, forward strand.
AAATTTCACCATCTACTATGGTGGGATTCAAACCCAGGTTCCCAGAGCATTACGCTGGGTCTCTGGATTACTAGTCCAGTGACTATACCACTGCACCGCCACCTCCCCTAATTCCTGTGGTGATTCATAAACCTAAATAACCAAATTTATTGAACACCCCTCCCCACCCAAATTAGCAAATTACAGGACAAGATTTTACTTTTTGTATTTTTTACTTTAATGTGAGTCAGAGTAACGTAAATTAAATATAAATTAATACTATTTGTACAAACTATAAATTACATATGGAACAACAAATACAACTGAGACTATCTCAGAGTTAGTAGGCAGCGGTAGTAGGTTTTTCGCCTCATCAAGGCTGCTCCACCATTTAGTAGGATCATGGCTGATGTGATTGTGGCCTTAACTCCATTTTCATGCATGTCACCATAACCTTTGACTCCATTGTCAGTCAAAAAGCTGTCTAATCCAGCCTTGAATATATTCAATGATCCAGCCTCCACTGCTTTCTGTGGAAGAGGATTTGAAAGACTAATGACCCTTAGAGAAAATAAATTCCTCCTCCTCTCCATCTTAAAAGGGAGACCCCTTTCCTTTAAACTATGCCACTTAGTGCTATATTCGTCCATGAGATGAAACATCCCCTCAGGATTGACCCTGTCAAGCACCCTCAGAATCTTATATTCAACCCTCATTCTTCTAAACTCCAATGAGTGTAGGCGCAATCTGCTCAACCTTTCCTTATAAGACAATGCCTTCATTCCATGGATCAGCTAGTGAGCCTTCTCTGAAATGCTTCCAACGCAAGTATATCCCTCCTTAATTATGGAGACTAAAACTATACATAGTATTCAAGGTACAGTCTCACCAATGCCCTGTATAGTTGTGTTAAGAATTCCCTGCTTTTGTACTCCATTCCCCTTACAATAAAGGCCAACATTTCATTTGTCTTCCTAATTACTTGCTGTACCTGCATACTAAATTTTTATAATTTAAATAAGGGCAACCAGATCCCAGCATCTGCAGTCTCTCTCTATTTAAATAATATTTTGCTTTTCTATTCTTTCTGGAAAAGTGGACAGTCTTCCCTCTATGGCACATTTCTTTCCAGACCTTTCTCAGCTCCCAGGTCCTGTTGGTCCACCTATACCTTTACACAGTATGGCCAATTCTAGGCATGCAGTCACTCAGAAGTGAAAGAAACAGCAGCAGCAATCCTAAACATGCTTTCTGACTGCTCAGGAGTCCAGCTCTCCGACTTGACTTGCTGACCGCCTTCTCTCTCTCCAGGTCTCCCCTTTCTAATTTGTCCCCACCTGCCAGAAGGCCTCTGTATCTTTAATTTTCTTCCTGTTGGTGCTGCTTCCAGGTCAAGTGTCTCCATCATGTGGACCAGTATTTCTTATTGTCCAAAAATTATACTTGATCCCTTTACAAGTGATATAAACTCTTAAAAGTCTTTTTCAAACATTTTTTTTCAAACCATTTACTGATTCCCCAAACATTTTAAAATAACTACAAATCTTTCCTTACAGTTACTGCACCTGGGTCAGTGGTTGTTACACCAGACATCAGCAAGTTTTGAGTTTCTCCATTTCCAATTGACTGTAATATAGATGTGGCATCTGCATGGCAACCCTCATTTCCTGATAGTGTGGTGGCGGAAGATTCAATTGTAATTTTCAGAAGGCTACAGGGAAAAGGCAGGGGAGCAAGACTAACTGAGTTGCTCATACAGAAAGCCAGCATAGACAAAATGGGGCAAATACCTTTCTTTGCTGTAACCATTCTATGACCTTTCTTCATGGCCTCCACCTCTACATCTGTGGACTGCACGATTTATGGTGAGCCACCTACAGTTCTCTCCCTTGCAATTTTACACTTTCTCCTCCCACAAGAGGCAAAAGAATAGTCCTATAAATGACTGAAAATCACCATGGCAACAATGCATTCTGTGAGGATTGGAGTGAGTGGATTGATTAATGGGGAAGTGAGAAAGCATGTAGAAAATGATAGATAGATGCTGATTCTCTATCAGTCCATGCTGGTCGCTTGTCCAAGTGGCTATTAATTTTCTCCCAGATTATTGCCCAGGGTTTTAGTGACCCCTGTGAAGCAGGTTGGGAGGCAGGAAGCTGGAGCCACACCAGGTCAGTTCCCTGTTCTTGTTCCACCACCAGGGCATTTTACCAGTGGTGGAACTGGATGCAGAGATGCTGCCAGCTCCAAGGAAGTGGGCATCCGATTAGCATAATTATATATCCAATTAGGGGCCAATAATCCAGCTAAATGGAGGCACCCTCTTGCGGCAGCCAGGGTGTGGAGGATTGGGGACTGGAAGGCCATTGGAGCCAGACACTACATGGCTCAGAAAGGAGGCCTTGGGGAGGGAATACAGTCCCCATAACCCCAATGGTCTCTGTGGAAGGGTTTCCTCTCCAACCCTTGGCCCCTGAGTTTTAAAAATTTGTTTTCAAACTTGCATGGCCGAGCTCCCGAGGTCTCCTGTGTGACTCAGCAACAGTTACCTTTCCCAATCATGCTGCTGAGGCTTCAAAGTTGCCAGTTCTCGGGTGTAGGGAGCCTTCCTGCCAATCTTAGTTAGGCTCTCTGTGGTAACATTTCTGCACCGTTCCTGATGTCAACAATTGTGGGATCAGAACGCACTTTTCACCCAAATCTCTGAATTCTGAGGCCGGCAGTAAAATTCAGGCCATTGCTTTTTAAAAGCTTCCCCACCAATGACATTAAACTAATTTTAATCAGATTTATCTTTCTCCCCTTTTTGAACAAGGTTACAATGTTACATTGTAACATTTGCAATCCTTTGATACCAGCCCTCTCTGTGTGGAGGATTGAAAGATTGTGGTCAGAACCTCCACAATTTCTACCTTTATTTCCCTCAACAGCCTAGGATGCATCTCCTCCAGTGCTGGCCACTTATCTGCTGTAAGTACCGCCAGCCTTCATACAACCTCCTCTATTTTTGTTTTATCCAGTATCCTGGTAACCTCTTCGATCACCTTGGCTTTGGTAAAGCCCTCTTCCTTGAAAAGTGCCAATACAAAATACTCATTCCAAACTTCAGCCATGCCTTCTCTCTCCACCAATAATCTCTATTTTGGTCCAAATGCTCCTCTGATAACCTTTTCACAGTTAATCTGCTTATGGAAGATCTTTGAGTTCCCTTTCATGTTAAACTTTATTATTATTACTGTGATGAGGATTTTTTTCTTTCAAAGTACTTATTCCCTCCAGACAGTTCCTCAGCCTTAAAGTTGTTCTTACTATTTTAACTGACCCCTCCCCTTTTATATGTAGATGCAGAATTCTTTCAAGAAAATGAAATGTTGATTTGGTGCTGTTCTAAACATCACATTCATTTTGTTGATTCAATTTTGCTTCACATTTTATAAATAGAAAGTATAAATCATTGCTGGGGGCATGAATATTTATTACAGTATGCTTGTTTGAAGAATTATGTTACTGATTTTTATACTGAGCACATTACTAGATAGCATACTATGAATTTTGTACCTTTGTAAAGTTGTGCTCTTATTGCAGTTGTGTTTCCTTTTCTAACTCCTGAGCAGAAAAGCACCAACCACTCACATGGGATTGGTAAACTCAAAATGGTTTCTTTATTCTGGAGATTAAGTAGCACAGACACACTCTTGGAGAGTGCTTGGTAATGTTTCTTACTTGAATGACTGCACACTACAGACACACTGGAGACTAACTCAAGGCCAACTGTGATGTGGATATTACATCAATTCCTATCTGGTGATCTATATAGATCATAACCATGAGTGGAATTTTCCAGTCACCCCTGCGGCGGGTTTAATAAAGGGCAGGTTTAATTCGACGGGAGCCAAAAAGTCAGTTTCCTGCTAGTGTAAAGTGATGGCAAGAACATGTGCTCCCACCCATCATGGCAGGTTGCCATTCCCACCAGCAGCTGGCGTGAAACCATTTTACATTCTATTAATGGGATGCAGATGAAGGCCTGACCAGAATCGCCCCCCCGCCCCCGCACTACCCCCATCTCCCCCCCACCACAACCCCTCTGCCCCGTGCAATCATCTGCACCTCCAGCGGGCTTTCATAGCGGTCCAGAACACGTCTGAACCAATCTAGCATGCAAATGTCGGCACTTACCTGAAGAATGCCTGGGGCAGCTGCTGAGACTTTGGACCCTGGAACACCGTGTGCAGCAGTGGGCGGGTGGAGTATCAACTACGTGGATCTTATTGCAGCAGCTTCCAGGAGGTGGATCTTTAAGCAGAAGATGGACAGCTGCAGGAAATACTGTTGGGTGGCGATGGCCTGTGCTGGGAGGGAGATTAGACAGGAAGGAGAGGAATGAAGAGGTGGAATGGGAAGGTTGGGGGGGGTAAGGGAAAAAGAAAGATGCTGCGGGGGTTGTTGAATGGTGAGCTGGTATGGAATGGGAGGGTGGGAAGGGCTATGCTGCAGTCCGGGTGGGTTTGTGTAGATGCGAAGGGGCATAGAAGGGGGAAGATGAGAAATGGGTTCAGAGGGAGGGGTCTGTAGTATCAAATGAGGAGTCCAGGGGCATACTCAGGAGATTAGTGATAGGAAGGGCTTGTGAGGATTAAAGGGGGCAGTGGAGCTGGTCGGGTGGGAGGGTGAGGGTTCAGTAATGTCGGGTGAAGGGGCGCTGAGGGTGTTGAAGGGGTATGGAGAGGTGGTTTCTGGGGGTCGGCAGGCTGAGGGGAGTGGTGGGGGGGGGGCATGTCTATTGTAAAGGGGTGGGCTCCTTAGGAAGGTAGAGGGCTTCGACATTCACCAGCATGGGACGGAGGGTGATGGGGGAGGGTTGAAGGTGGAGAGTTCCAATGTTGCACCTAGGGGGTCAATGGCTTTCGGCAGGGGGTGGGGGAGGAGCATGTGGGTGACGGAGGGAGGGGTAAAGGTATTTGACTGGATGCTGAATTTCACAATAACCACGACTGTTCCAAACTATGCAGAGCCCCGTGGTGGAGACCTTGAGATGCTGCATGGGAGTTAGGTCATCGGGAGTGGATGGAGATGCAGATCATCTCAACTGGACAACTGAAGGAGAATCCCAGCATGTAGCACTTACAATACTAGAGCCTCGGGACAGATGTGTGTGTGAAGGGAAAAGGCCCAGCATGCACAGGAGACTTCGTGCACATCGAGTGCGAGGCCCCTGGCAAAGACTTTTGCCTCCCTGCATTTGCCTGATTCCGGGAGACATAGACCCAGCCTGGGGTGTCCCTCTGAAGATGGTGGGGGTAGGGTGGGGGTGTGCGCAGAAAAGCATAAGGACCACATAGCAAATAAACCACATCAGACCTCATTAAAGTGCTAGTGGACTATATTTACAGAAGTATCATAAGATTAACAATCATAGTGCACCTGTGCAACCGCATGTGAAATCAAAACTTCTTAATCTTTCGATCCCTACCACTTCTTTTAGCTACTACCCTAACATCCGCAGCAGGGGTGGAGGCTGCCTTCTGACGACTCTGCCCTGTTGTCTTGGATGACCTTGGCAGCTGTCCTCTCCAGACCTGAGGCCTGAAGGGAGGGCCCCAACTTAATTAGGCTCTCTTGCTGTTGGGCAGCTGCTCCTTCTGCGGTCACAGAGGATGAAGCTAAAGGAGCTAAAGGGGTCACAGGCAAGGGGGATTCCAAAGGGCTGGACACCCTCAGAGAGTCCTGAGTGGAGGCCCCATGGGTGTCTTCCTCCTCCCTTTGGGTGCCTGAGGGCCCCTGCCTGACTCTTTGAGGGGAAGGGGCAACTGGAGGGAGGTCAAGGTGCCCCTTCCCCTTCTTGCATAACCCACTGCAAAAGCTCACCCATGGCTACAGCAATGGTCTGTGCGTATCTCTAGTGGAATCTGCTAGCATAGGTTCTCCATGACGTCACCCTCCCCCATGGAGGCTTCAATGCATGCATAGGTAGAGCCACTTCATCAGAGAGCAGGCAGATGGACTCCTCCACTGCACATGCCTCTGTTGAGGGCCTCCACCATCTCTGCCTGATATTCCCCTGCCTCTTGCTGCCTCTCCAGCATTTTGTGCAGAGCCGATCCCAGAGGATTGTCATTGGATTCGAACATCACAGATGCCTCTTCCCCAGCAGTCCTCTGAGTATCAGTGAGCTTGGCTGACCATGCCTCCTCCTGCTGTGGACATGTGTCCATGCGGTGCCCACCACAATGTGAGACTTTCTGAACTTCATCTGGTACCCACCAAGGTGCATTTCTCTGTACTGGTGGAAGGTTCATGTAATTGCTGTGACATCTCTTCCTCCTCCCCAATGTCCTCGGTCCTCTGTGGGCTGGTGTGATTGCTGGACAGAGCTTCATCCTCTTGCCTTCCCCTCTTCCTCCTGACCCTTGTAAGTGAGAGAGGAGAGCGCGAGTGACTGCATGAACTGCCTCCAACATGAAGGAATGTGACATGCATGGATCCTTACTGGTGGAGGCTGCAAGCCGGCCTCTCCATCCCTGTAGGCTTGGCCAGATCCCTCCCCTGCCAACTGAACGGCCCACTCCTTGAAATCCGTCACGTCCTTGAAGTCAGGCCACCCCCTTCCTGTCTTCTCCTTCTCTATGGGGCTAGGAGCTTTTGGGTTTCATGTACCTTTCCTCATGCTTCCAGTCTTACAAATAACCCACTGGATTGTGTGCCTTGTGATTGATGCACTGCAGGTTTTCTAGAAGCAGTGAAAAATGCAGATATAAGGATAAGGCTCGCAGAGGTATGTCATTATCGGTGCTTGCTGGTGCCCTCAATGCCTGAGCCCCTTCCCTCCACCAACCAACCAATCCTCTCCAAGACAGCATGTGAACTCTCTGTGTGGAAGGGTCAGAGACCTACAGTGGCCTCTCCATCTGCAGACTAGATGGACTGCAATGGGGCTATGAGGCATCACATTATCACATTGCCACTGAGGCCCATGTTCCCAGTACCATTCAGTGAGGTGAGTGTGAGCAGTTGAGGGTCCACTTCCCCTGGCAGAGTGGTGAGGCTATTCATGTACTTCCTACACTGCAGGGCAGTCCTCTGGTAAAGACACTGGGCACTGACCACCCTTGAGTCTTCCTCCCATGCCAATTTGTCTGTCAGCTTGGCCGCCTTCTTCCATCCTCTGGGTAGATGACACCCGTCCTGTCATCCATTTCATTCAACAGAACTTCCAGGGAGGCGTCTCTGAATCTGGGGCCAGAGCTCCCCGTGATCGGCGGCCCATCTCTTCCTTGAACGATGGGTAGAATCACAGAATCTTTACAGTGCAGAGGGAGGCTATTTGGCCCATCGAGTCTGCAATGGCTCTCTGAAAGAGCATTCTACCTAGTCCCGCTCCCCTGCCTGATCCCCTTTCAGGTAGCAATCCAATTCCCTTTTGAATACGTCGATCAAACCCGCCTCCACCACCCTCTCAGGAAGTTCGTTCCATTCTCCAACCACACTCTGGGTGAAAAAAATGTTTCCTCACATCACTTCTACTCCCTTCGCCAATTATTTTGAATCTGTGCCCTCTAGTTCTTGATGCTGTCTTGAGTGAGAACAGTTTCTCACTTTTACCTCATCCATGCCCCTCAGGATCTCAAATACCTCAATCAAGTCTTCTCTCAGCCTTCTTTTCTCGAAGGAAAACAGTCCCAACCTCTCCAATCTATCCTTGTAGCTACAGTTCTTTATTCTGGGAATCATTCTTGTGAATCTCCTCTGTATTCTCTCCACTGCCTTCATATCCTTCCTCAGGTATGGAACCCAGAACTGGACGCAGTACTCCAGATAAGGCCTAACTAGCATCTTATACAAGTTCAACATGACCCTACTCTTGTACTCAATGCCCCTATTAATAAAGCTCAAGATACTATAAGGAGAATTTTCTCCCCGTTGGCCGGGCTGGGAGGGAGTGGGCGCGCAGCTAATTGCCGCCTGCAATTGGCTGCCGCCCCAATTTACGTGGGCGGGCCAATTAAGGCGCTACCTGTGCGGGCGGGAGGAGGCGGGAAAGTCAGGGCCTGCACTCTTTCACACGTATGTGCGAAAGGGCACAGAAATCTCCCTGAGGCACAGAGCTACCTCAGGGAGATTAATTTAAGAATAAAGCATTGTGATAAAAAATACTCAGACATGTCCCTCATGTGACCGTGAGCTGGGACATGTTTATGTATTTCAATAAAAAAATTTATTTAATTTATAAAGCTCGTGGATGAGGTTTCATGAGAAATGCGAAGGCCACCTGGGCTCTTCACCTGCCCGCCAGCCTTAAGGTTGGACGGGCAGCCCAGACAATCAGCTCAATTAGTTGATAAATGACCTTAATAGGCCTTCGACAGTTCAGTGGGGAGCGCAGCTGACTCCAGTGTGTGACCGCCAAACTGAAGATTGGAAAGACGCGAGGTGATGTCGGGACGCACGCCCGACATCATCGCGCATCATTGTATGCATTGTACGTGTGTGGGGCGCGCCCCCACACACCAACCACAAGATTCAGGCCTATATGTTTGATTAACTGCTCTCAACATGCCCTGCCATCTTCAATGACTTATGTGCATATAAACAGAGGTCCCACAGCCCCATGCTCATGATCTTTGGTCACCCGGTGCAGAGGAGGGTGGGGAGGGAGGAGGACCTCTTCGTAAGCCTGCTCCTGGGCCCGGTCAAGCTGGCCATCAACAGGTCCAGGCAGCTGGCGGTCAAGGGGTCATCCGGTCTGACCATCTACGCCTCCACCGTGGCTATGCTAGTGGCTGGGTGGCCTTGGAGAGGGAGCACGCGGTGTCTGCCAATACACTAAAGGCCTTCTGCAATCGGTGAGCACCATGGGGGCTGGGGTGCATCATCACCCTCAGTAATGACATTTTGATTTAATTTTGCAAGTTTCCTTTCACGTTTTTGTTTTACTTACAGTGCTCCACTAGCACCTGTCACCCGATCCTGATTTATCGATTTTTAGTTTAATTTATTGATTTTATTTATTATTAAAAGCGTAGATCAAGGCCCCTTTGTTCCAGCACCTCCTTTAGAGTTTCTCCCTTTGTTTTATACTGTCTCATATTATTCCTGCCAATATGTATCACCTCACGCTTCTCTGCATTGAACTTCATCTACCACTTGTCTGCCCAATCCACTACCATGTCTATTCACTTTTGAAGTTCAAGACTATTCTCATTACAGTTGACAATGTTTCCAATCTTCATATCATCTGCAGATTTTGAAATCATGCTCTGAATACCACAGTCCAAGTCATTAATATATACCAGGAAGAGCAAGGGTCCGAAAACTGACCCCTGAGGAACTCCACTACAAACCTTCCTCCAATCTGAAAAACAACCATTTATCATTACTCTCTGTTTCCTGTCACCCAGCCAATTTCTTATCCAAGTGCCTACTTTCCCTTTTATTCCATGAGCTAGAATCTTACTCAGAGGCCTGTTGTGTGGCAGTGTATCAAATGCTTTTTGAAAATCCATATACATTAAATCAACAGTGTTACCCTTATCAACCTTTTCTGTTACCTCCTCAAAAATTCCAGCAAGGTAGTAAAACGTGATTTTCCCTTAATGAATCCATGCTGACTTTTCTTAATTATCCTGCACTTGTCCAAGTGATTATTGACTTTGTCCTGAACTGTCATTTCCAGAAGCTTCCCCACCGCCGAAGTCAAACTGACTGGTCTGTGGTTGCCAGCTTTATCCTTGCACCCCTTTTTGAACAAGGATGTAACATTCACAATTCTCCAGTCCTCTGGCACCTCCCCTGTGCCTAAGGAAGACTGGAAGATTATCGCTAGTGCCTCTGAAATTTCCACTCTCACTTCCCTCAGTACCCTCGGATGCATCTCATCCAGACCTGGTACCTTATCTATTTTAAGTAAAGATAGCTTTTCTAACACCTCATCCTTCTCAATTGTAAATTCTATGAGTGCACCAGTTATCTCCTCTCTCACCTCGGCCTGGGTAGCATCCTCTTCCTTTTAAAGACAGATGCAAAGTATTTCTCCTGCCTCAAAGTGAAAGTCCCCTTTTTTATCCCTAATTGACCCTGCTCTTTCTTTTACCACCCTTTTATTATTTATATGCTTATAGAAGACCTTGGGATCCCTTTTTATGTTTGCTGCCAGCCTCTTTCGTGCTCCTTCCTTGCTTTTCTTTTAGTTTTTCCACTTCCCTTCTCGTCCTCTTATATTCAGCCTGATTCTCCATTGTATTTTCTACCTGACATCTGTCATATGCACACTTCTTCATTTTCATCTTCGCCACTATCTCTTCCATCATCCAAGGCACTCTGGATTTATTTGTCCTACCTTTCCCCTTCAAGGGAATATACCTTGACATTGCTTGCAATACTTTTTCTTTGGAGGTGGGCCATTGTTCAGCCACCGTCTTTTCTGCCAACATTTGATTCTAACTCACTTCGACTCTGGTGCATTCTCATCCCATCGAAGTTGACTTTCTCCCAATTAATTATCCCCGCTCTGAATTGTTCCTTGTCCTTTTCGTTGGACAGCTTGAACCTTATGGTACAATGGTCACTGTCCCCTCAATGCTCTCCCATTTGGGTCAACTCATTCCCCTGAATCAGGATCAACAGGATCTGCCCTCTCATTGGCCCGGAAACATATTGCTGCAGAATGTTATCTTGAATGCATTCCAGGAATTCTCGCCCCCCTCTTGTCCCTTGGCACTATTTCTACCCCAGTCTATATTTGGATAATTGAAGTCCCCCGTTATAATTACGCTATAATTCTTACACCTCTCTGTAATTTCTTTGCAAATTTGTTTTTCTACATCCCTTCCATTAGTTGGTGGTCTACACCAATCAATGTCATCACACCTTTTTCATTTCTTACTCCTAGCCAGAGAGATTCTGTCCTTGACCCCTCTTGAACATCCTCTCTCTGCAGTACTGTAATGCCATCCCCTTTCCTGTCTCCCTAAACACCTTGTACCCAGGAATATTTAATATCCAGTCCTGCCCTTCTTTGAGCCAGGCCTCTGTTATAGCAATAATATCATAATTTCATTTGTCAACCTGTGCTTGTAGTTCACCTATCTTATTAGCCACACTTGGTGCATTCACATACATGCACATTAACCCTGATTTAGGCTTTTTTACTTGTCCCCTTACTCTGACCTCATCTAATGACTTACAACCGCCTACTGTAATTCGATCAAGCTCTCCAAGTATTCTATTCTATTCACCTTGATGCTACTCTGATATATCTTCCTCATCAGTTTGTACTTCTCGACTTCCCACTGTCAGCTTTTCCCCACTGCAACCTGAATTTCCCCTCAAGTTCTCACCCCCTGCCAACCTGTTTAAACCCTCTCTAAGAGAACTAACAAACTTCCCCGCGAGGACATTAGTCCCAGTCGTGTTAAGGTGTAACCCGTCCTTCTTGTACAGGTCCCATCTGCCCCAGAACCAGTCCCAATGCCTCAGAAATCTAAAACCCTCCTTCCTACTCCATTTCTCCAGCCATATGTTGAACTGCCCAATCTTCCTATTCTTTATGCTCACTAGCATGTGGCACTGGGAGTAATCCTGCTCTGCTCTTGAGGTCCTGCTTTCTAATTTCCTTCCTAACTTCCTAATATCTGCTTTCAGGGCCTAATCCCTTTTCCTACCTATGTCATTGGTCCCAGTGGACCATGACCTCAGGCTGCTCACCCTCCCCCAAAAGAATGTCCTGCAGCCACTCTGTGACATCCTTGACCCTGGCACCAGGGAGGCAACATACCATCCTGGAGTCATATCTATAGCTGCAGAAATGCCTGTCTGCTCCTCTAACTATGGAATCCTCTACTACTATAGCACTTCCACTGCTCCTCCTCCCCTGCTGAGCAGCTCAGCCATCCTTGGTGCCATAAACTTGGCTTTTGCTACTGTCCTCTGAGGAGCCATCTTGCTCACCAGTATCCAAAATGGAAAAGCGGTTAAAGAGTGAGATAGCCTCGGGGGATTCTTGCAGTAGGTGCCTGTTTCTCTTAGATACTCTGGCAGTCACCCATTACCTCTCTGCCTGCATACTTCTTAACTACAGTGTGACCACCTCTCTAAACATGCTATCCACGTAATCCTCAGCCTTGCGGATGCACCAGAGTGACTCCAGCCTCTCGAGTTCCACAGCCCAGAGCTCAACTTTCCGCACCTGGAGACACTTCCTGCAGATGTAATCATCAATGGCATTTTCTGCCTGCACGACTTCCTACATCCTGCACATTTCACATGGCCAAGCTGTGCTGACATACCTTAACATTTACATAATATGTTTACTACAATATGGTATATAGTAATAGCTCACCTGTCACTCCAATCGTCTCCTCTGTGCTGAGTCTGGAAAGGCCTACACTTACCAACCAATCACCTTCAGGGGCTCCTGTTACGTCACTTTTAGATTTTATCTGTAAACCCCAGTCTCCCTCTCCCAGTCCGCTGCTTTATAGTGCTCTCCATTTCTGAACTCCCACTTTCCTGTGGCAAAGTAAGAGCCACCTACTGGAGGCTGAGGAAGGATCACCTCCTTTCCTCTTCACTAAACTACCTCACTCACTCACCAAACTTCAACTTAAGCATTCTAATGCACACAAAACAGCACTCACAGTGCAGACAAAGCAGCACTGAAGAAGGCCTGTTTTTATGCTCCCTGATTCAAGCTTCTGAAAACCAATTTAAGCCTAATTAACTAGCTGCAGCTCCAGGCAGAGCTCAACTTCGCCCAACCCAAAGAGCAACTTTTCATTAATTGCTCAATTATAGACTAGACTTTAGATAGAAATTAACTCTTAAATTAAAACTCCTACGTTCACCAAATGCCAAACTGCACTCTAATGCACACAAAACAGGACTCCAGGGGAGACCAAAATTCCAAATTTGACCACTATCTGCTGTGATGGGATTCAAACCCAGGCCCTCAAAGCATTACCCTGGGTCACTAGTCCAATGACAATACCATTGTGCTACCGCCTCTCTCTAAGTTGATAGATTGATGTCTGGGTGCTTTTTAAATATGGCATCCAGATATGTCAGTGGGGCTCATGCCTTCCAGCTCGCTCTGCTGCGCAAAATGTCTCGAAACCCCGACTTCATAATTATATATCGCGCCAGCATTGCGCAATACGGCACAAATTCCCACCAGCGTTCGTGGCGGGAAAGACTCCCCATTCCTGTTCCCTCCACAGGACTTAGTCCCTGAATGGAAAATTTCACCCCACCCACTTGAAGGTGTACAACAACAATTGCACTCAATGAAGCTTGTATAGCTGTTTGCATGAACCATTCATAATGAGCTATTTAATTTCATCTGAGTCGGTCTTTCATTGAATTTTGCTGTTTAACTCTATCCATAATGGCATGGTCACCACAGATGATATTGGGAAGTATAACAGTTGATCCATAAAACAGGTGAAGAAGGTGATGGTTTGAATTGATACTGCAGTATTGGCTGTGGTATGTTGTAAATATACAGGACTGATTTGACAAGTATTAACTTGCCATTGCCATTGAATTTATATGCTATTGAATTTCAGCCTTTGAGGAATGATTAGTTCTCAAATCCGTGCTATATATATCTTTCAGTAGATGAGCTGCATGATTTAAATTGGTACGAGTCTCCATGAGAAAAATAATAGAATTATTTAAGACATTGCTCTCTAGTTTTTAATGGGAACAAAAGAACCGCAGATGGATATAGCAGAATCTGAAATATTGGCCTGGATTTTCACCAAGCCGGGTTGATTCGGGAGCCCTTCAAAAATGGCTGCAAGTCCCAATCCTGGGATTCCCAACCCCCTTCCCAGGCTGTACAATTTTTGGGAGTGCATTTAAAGGATGGGGCTGCTTCCTGCCAGCAGCCTGCACCCAGCATTCCTGACCTGGCTGCTCCACTGTGGAGATAGATATCCCCTATACCTCTGCAATTTTCATGGAGTCGAGCCAGGATTTTAAATAGTCATGGTTCACAGACCCTTAGAGGAGTTGTGAACCCTAGTGTGAATGGGGGACCTTTTAAAAGGTAAGTTCAAAAAGTAATCCTCATGCCCCTTAAGCCAATTTATGCCCCCTCAAGAACCTCCTCAGGCCTCTCAGGCCTCCATGCCTGGTGCTGCCCTTTCACCAACCTACTATGCCCCCACATGCCCCATGCCAAGCTCTGTCCTTCCACCCACCCCCTCAGGCCCCTCATGCCCATTATGAACCAAGCTCTGGCACCTCAATGACACACTGGACACTTTCTAGAATAAATGAACACTACAGTGTAAAATGGGGTATGTAAAAAAAAAACTTTGAATAAATGTAATCCATTATTCACTTTCCCCTGTGCTTGAAAAAAAGCCTGGACAAGCTAATAAAAGTGCCAATTGCCCAGGCCCTTTGATGCTTCAAAAGCACAATCCACCAACACTTGAAAACACTAGACTTATGTAAACGGACATTGTGAAATTGTAGAGATTACAGAGCCTGGGTGAAAGGTCAGAACCTGGCTTGGAGGCTTGAAGTGCCTGAAGAGGTGGATGGGGCATGGGGAGTGCTTTGAGGGAGAAGTGGGTGTGAGGAGTGATAGATGGAGGGCCTTTTTTTTCACACTGGGATAAAGTCTCTTGGCACTGAGGCGCGTCTTTTAAACAGCCCACCTCCGCATCCGGCAGCTCTCGTTGCTGCCTCTGCACTTCCTTCCGGATCGGCTGGCCCAACTCCAGCCTGTACCATCCCCAACAATCACCAACCTTTGAGGGAAAATTAGAGGCAGACCTTTCGGGAGTGAGATTGGAAAACAAGTTTTCATGCAAAGGTTAGATGTTTTGAGCCCACTTCCATAAATTGTAACTGATACAAGGTCAAGAATTCATTTTAAAACAAAGATTGATAGATGTTTGTTATCTAAAGTTATTAAGTTAGATGGAATTATGTCACAGGTCAGTCCTCATCTCAGTGGGTAGTGGCAGAACAGACTGGAAGGGCAAAATGGCCTACTCCTGTCCCTATAGTTTCATGTTCTTATAAGCCTGGAAGTTATGCTGATGTTGCCTGTAGAAGAACATTTATTGCATTTGGCTGGCTCAGTTATTTCAGCAAGGACATTTATCAATTTATATTAAATTATTTAATTTCCTTGGCTCACAAACTACACACCCAACTCACATGCTTTATATATATATATATATATATATATATAGACTGAGAGCTTTGTGCACTATGGAGGGAGTGCTACATTGTCAGTGATGGTGTCTTTCAAACCTGTTAAACCGAGGTTCCATTAGATTGTTTAAGGGGACATAGAAAACTGCATGTGACTATTTGGAGAAAAGCGCTGGCATTATGGTGTGCTGTCAACATTTATCCCAAAACCAGCACCACCAAAGACAGATTAATTTATCTTATTCATGTTTCTAAGAGCTTGTCACGTGTAAACAGGATGCCACCTTAGCCTACAAAACATGGTCACCCTTCAAAACAATTGAATGACTGTAAAACATTTTGGAATGTCTTGAGGGCATGAAATTGACAATATAAACACAAGCTAATTCTTTCTTCTTAAACTTGTCATGTGCTCACGGAAATGAAAATCCAACTTGCATTTATGTAGCACCTTGAACATAGTAAAACTTCCCAGGGTGCTTCACAGGAGCATTACAAAACAAAACATGACACTGAACCACATGGGAAGGTATTCAGTCAGATGATCAAACACTTGGTCAAAGAGCTAAGTTTTAAGGAGCGTCTTAAAGGGGGAAAGTGAGGCAGAGAGGTGTAGGTAGGGGATTCCAGAGCGTAGGGCCAAGACACACCACCAATGGCAGGGAGATTAAAATCGGGGATGCTCAAGAGACTGGAATTAAAGCAGGACAAATATCTCAGGCGTATGCAGTGCTGGAGGAGATTACAGAACTAGGGAGTGGCCAAGCCATTGAAGGATTTGAAAGAAAAATGGGAATTTTAAAATTGAGGGCAGAATTTTGCCGTTGGCATGTGGGGGCAGGCCTGACATGTCAACGCGTTAAATGACGCATGATGACGATCGTGGATGGCGATCGTCTCTGCGCCCGCACCTGCCCGCTCCTGCCCAGCCCACCCATCATAGGAAAAATTCTCCCCTGAGTGTTGGTTAACACCACTGGCCAATGTAGATCAGCGAGCACACAGATGATGGGTCAAAGGGATTTGGTGTGTGTTGTGACGCAGGCAGCAGTCATTGCGTGGGATTTTCCGGCCCACCTGCTGGGATCGTCCGTTCCGCCAAACTTTTGGCTGGGCCTCCAAATTTCCCACGGCGGGTCCCAGCAGGACGGGACTGGGAAATTCCGGCCGTTGATAACCTCAGGTTTGTGATGGGTAGATTGTTGGAGCATGGCCAGGAGAGCATTAGAATAGGCAAGACTGGAGGTAACAAAGGCACGAATGAGGATTTCAGCAGCAGAAGAGCTGAGGCAAGGAGAGTTGGAAGATGTTACAGAGATAGAAATAGGAGCTCTTAGTGATGGTGCAGATATGTATTGAAAGCCCATCTCAGATATGACACCGAGGTTGTGAACAGCCTGGTTCAGCCTCAGACAGTTGCCAAGGACAGGGAAGAAGCCGGTGGTGAGGGAGCAGATTTTGCGGTGGGCACCGAAGACAGTGGCCCAGATCTTCCAACTGAAGTATCAGCCAACTTTGAGATGTTCGCTGCTGTTGAGCTCAAGACCCAGAGGAAGTCCAGGTGCGTGCACATGTTTGATGCTTACCTGGGAATTTCAAACTTCCGATGGGCAGAGATATACTGCCCAGACGCCTCCATGGATGCCTCTGACACTGACCCCAGCATTGTAGACATGGGCTATATGCCCTGAACGTGCCCAGAAATTTACTCCAGGATGTTCACGCTGTTAGTCACAGGTCTAGGACCTGGGTTGAAAGTGATTACAACAGCAGGAGTTGTATCAGGAAGTTCTCAAAATGTATTTAAAAGTAAGCTTTCTGAACAATTAATAGCCCTTGCTCACCCAAACTCCCTCACCTGCCACCCACCCACCACTCACCATTCCACCCCACCTGCATCTCACACTCACCTCCGAACCTACTCCCAAATACCCCCCCATATTCCTACTGCACTCCCACACCCCAAACCCATTCAACCCAAACCACCACCCCACTAGTACACTTATAATCCCTTCTGTAATAAAAAAAATCAATGCACACAGAGCCTTAATTCATTTGTGATCATTTATAATCCATTGGCTAAACAAATAATGGAAAAAAAATCAATGCATTCAAACAACCAATGCACTTCAGCATTTATTTCAATTGAAGTACTTTTTCAATTCTTGTCAAGACTTTTCAATGTTAACTTATATTAAATTAAAGGTTATACAATCTGAGAAAAGCAATTGCAATGCTTTGAAAGGTTAAAAATAGTTTAAAATATACTTAACACCATAACACTGCTGGCCTGCTGGACATTTTTGGGTGTTCTTGTGTTGTTGACATCAAAAGTGGTATGGCTTCTGCACCTCGCCACCACCCCTCATGGCTCCCTCTGTCAATGGCTGTGTCCTCCAACCGGAACAGGAAGCTCTAAAGCTCCAGTACAAAAAGCTAAAGACGCAGTTTCAATCATGGTCAACGATGAACTCCCTGGTATCTCTGCTGACCAGAATATCTTGGCCAATGACTCCAGTTTTCCCAATTTTTAATCTCTGAAAATTCCTGCTCATCCAGTACTGGATGTGGGTAATCAGTCTGGCAATTCAGAGACAGTGGAGGAGTTGAGAGGGGTGGCGATGTGGCAAAGCTGGGTGCCATCAGCATGCATGTCGAAACTGGTGTTGTGCTTTCAGGTGATGTCACCAAGGGACAGCATGTAGATGAGAAGTGAGGACCAAGGATAGATCCTTGGGGGAAATCAGAGGTAATGGTGCAGGAATGGGGAGAGAAGCCATTGATGGCAATTCTCTGGTCATGGTTAGATAGCTAAGAATGAAACCAGGTGAGTACAGTCTGCAACTGAATGATGGTGGAGAGCTGGTGGAAGTGGCTTGTGGGAACCTTCATCAAGGCTCCTTAGACAACACCTTCCAAACCCACGACCACTACCACCAAGAAGGACAAGTGCAGCAGATAGATGGGAACACCACCTGGAAGTTCCCCTCCAAGTCACTCACCATCCTGACTTGGAAATATATCACCGTTCCTTCACTGTCGCTGGGTCAAAATCCTGGAACTCCCTTCCTAACAGCACTGTGGGTGTACCTACACCACATGGACTGCAGCAGTTCAAGAAGGCAGCTCACCACCACCTTCTCAAGGGCAACTAGGAATGGGCAATAAATGCTGGCCCAGCCAGCGAAGCCCGCATCCTGTGAATGGATAAAAAAATAAAAAACAAATGTGTCAAAGGTTGCAGGCAGGTTGGGAAGAATGCATATGGAGAGTCTGCCTTTGTTACAGTCACATAGGATGTTATTGGTGACTTTGATAAGATCATCATGGTTTGCAGCTTGGAGGTTGATTGTGCACTACTGCATATTCACCAGTAACACCTAAAAGATGTTCAACATCTTATGTTGTTTGAGATTATCAAAAAACGACATGAATAGTTGATCATTGGTCAACACCCAAAGCCAGGAGCAGCAGGGTATCAATTCCTTTTAGCATAACTTTGTGCTGTAACCCTGGACTACTTGTTTGTCAAGAACTGATTTGAATTGCTTATCCTCTTATGTGATTGGTATTTCATCCTGTACTTCCTCTACAAAATTGTTATCTATTTCGTTGGATCTGCAGTATTTGCCATTGGTGGACATTATGTGAAGTTGTAGGAATTGTTTATAAATTTCACGCCTTCCACTTCCAAAAGAGTGGGTTTGTGGAGAGAAACACACAAATACACAAGCTCTCACAGACATAACCACTAACACACATTTCATAAAAGCAAAAGCAAAATACTGCAGATGCTGGAAATCTGAAATAAAAACTGAAAATGTTGGAAACACTCAGCAGGTCTGGCAGCATCTACGGAGAGAGAAAAACAGAGTTAACATATCAGGTTGATGATCTTTCATTAGTACAGAACAGTTTTGACGAAAGGTCACAGATCTGAAATACACATTACCATAAGACCATAAGACAGAGGAGCAGAAATTAGGCCATTTGGCCCATCGAGTCTGCTCCGCCATTCAATCATGGCTGATAAGTTTCTCAGCCCCATTCTCCCGCCTTCTCCCCGTAACCTTTGATCCCCTTACCAATCAAGAACCTATCTATCTCGGTCTTAAATACACTCAATGACCTGGCTTCCACAGCCTTCTGTGGCAATGAATTCCATAGATTCACCACTCTCTGGCTAAAGAAGTTTCTCCTCATCTCTGTTCTAAAAGGTTTTCCTTTTACTCTGAGGCTGTGCCCTCAGGTCATAGTCTCTCCTACTAATGGAAACATCTTCCCCATGTCCACTCTATCCAGGCCTTTCAGTATTCTGTAAGTTTCAATCAGATCCCCCCCTCATCCTTCTAAACTCCATCGAGTATAGACCCAGAGTCCTCAAACGTTCCTCATATGTTAAGCCTTTCATTCCTAGGATCATTCTCGTGAACCTCCTCTGGACCCTCTCCAGGGCCAGCACATCCTTCCTGAGATACAGGGCCCAAAATTGCTCATAATATTCTAAATGTGGTCTGACCAGAGCCTTATAAAGCCTCAGCAGCACATCCCTGCTTTTACATTCTAGTCCTCTCGAAATAAATGCCAACATTGCATTTGCCTTCCTAACTACCGACTCAACCTACAAGTTAACCTTAAGAGAATCCTGGACGAGGACTCCCAAGTCCCTTTGCACTCCAGATTTCTGAATTCTCTCCCCATTTAGAAAATAGTCTATGCCTCTATTCTTCCTGCCAAAGTGCATGACCTCACACTCCCTCACGTTGTATTCCATCTGCCACTTCTTTGCCCATTCTCCTAACCTGTCCAAATCCTTCTGCAGACTCCCCGCCTCCTCAATACTAACTGTCCCTCCACCTATCTTTGTATCATCTGCAAACTTAGTCAGGATGCCCTCAGTTCCTTCATCTAGATCATTAATGTATAAAGTGAAAAGTTGTGGTCCCAACACTAATCCCTGCGGAACTCCACTAGTCACCGGCCGCCATCCTGAGAAGGAACCCCTTATCCCCACTCTCTGCCTCCTGCCAGACAGCCAATCTTCTATCCATGCTAGTCCCTTGCCTCTAACACCATGGGCTCTTATCTTACTGAGCAGCCTCCTGTGCGGCACCTTGTCAAAGGCCTTCTGGAAGTCCAAGTAGATAACATCCATTGGCTCTTCTTTGTCTAACCTACTCATTACCTCCTCAAAGAATTCTAACAGATTTGTCAGGCATGACCTCCCCTTCAGGAAACTATGCTGACTTTGCCCGATTTTACCATGCACTTCCAAGTATTCTGAAATCTCATCCTTAATAATGGACTCTAAAATCTTACCAACGACTGACATCAGGCTAATCAGCCTGTAATTTCCCATCTTTTGCCTCACTCCCTTCTTAAACAGGGGGGTTACATTAGCGATTGTCCAGTCCTCTGGGACCCTCCCTGACTGCAGTGATTCCTGAAAGATCACCACTAACGCCTCCACTATCTCTTCAGCTATCTCCTTCAGAACTCTGGGGTGTAATCCATCTGGTCCAGGTGATTTATCCACCTTCAGACCTTTCAGTTTTCCTAGCGCCTTCTCCTTGGTAATGGCCACCATACTCACCTCAGCCCCCGACTCTTGAACTTTGGGGATGTCACTCGTGTCTTCCACTGTGAAGACTGACGCAAAGTACCTATTCAGTTCCTCCGCCATTTCTTTGTTCCCCACTAGTACTTCTCCAGTGTCATTTTCCAGCGGTCCAATGTCCACTTTTGCCTTTCTCTTATCCTTTATATATCTAAAAAAAACTCTTACAATCTTCTTTTATATTACTGGCTAGTTTACCCTCATTCTTAATCTTCTCCCTCCTTATTTCTTTTTTAGTTGTCCTCTGTTGGTCTTTGTAGGCTTCCCAATCCCCTGGTTTCCCACTGCTCTTCGCCGCATTGTATGCTTTCTCTTTAGCTTTTATGCTGTCCCTGACTTACCTTGTCAGCCATGGTTGCCTCATCCTCCCGTTAGTATGCTTCTTCTTCCTAGGGATGAATTTTTGCTGTGTCTCCCAAATTACTCCCAAAAACTCCTGCCATTGCTGTTCCACTGTCTTTCCTGCTAGGCTCATCTCCCAGTCAATTCTGGCCAGCTCCTCCCTCATGCCTCTGTAGTTGCCTTTATTCAACTGTAATACTGTTACATCTGATTCCAGCTTTTTCCTCTCAAATTGCAGGGTAAATTCTATCATATTATGGTCACTTCCTCCTAAGGGTTCCTTCATCTTAAGCTCCCTTAACAAATCTGCCTCATTACACATCACTAAATCTAGAATTGCCTGTTCCCTAGTGGGCTCCACCACAAGCTGGTCCAAAAAGCCATCTCGTAGACATTCCACAAATTCCTTTTCTTGGGATCCACTACCAACCTGATTTTCCCAGTCTACCTGCATATTGAAATCCCCCATGATCACTGTAACCTTGCCTTTCTTACACACCTTTTCTATCTCCTGGTGTATCTTGTGCCCCACATCCTGACTACTGTTCGCAGGCCTGTACATAACTCCCATTATGGTTTTTTTACCTTTGCGTTTCCTCAACTCTACCCACACAGATTCTACATCATCTGACCCTACATCATTTCTTGCTATCGATTTAATTTCATTTCTTACTAAAAAACAACCCCACCCCCTCTGCCAACCTGCCTATCTTTTCGATAGGATGTATATCCTTGGATATTTAGCTCCCAGTCCTGATCCCCTTGCAGCCATGTCTCCGTAATGCCCCCATCATACCTGCCAATTTCAATCTGCGCCACAAGCTCATTTACCTTATTTCGTATACTGGGTGCATTCAGATACAACACCTTCTGTCCTGTATTTCCCATCCCCTTTCTCATTGTTGACCCTTTATCTGATGCGCTTGAAGTTAGATTCCTAGCCCTTTCCAAATACTCTGTCCTATTTTGCGTTCTGGAGGCTTTAATAGCCTCTCCTGAGCTCTCATTTCTTTTCAGTTTTTTCATAATTTTCCATGAAGTTGAATCCACCCCCCCACACCCTAACCTGCTGCTTTGTTTCCCATTAGTCATACTTCTTGGAGTTTTACCCCTTCCCTCCCTCCCACTTTCTAGTTTAAAGTCCTGTTGACCACCCTATTTACCCTTTTCGCTAGAACATTGGTCCCAGATCGGTTCAGATCCCTCCTGTTCCAATACTGATGCCAGTGCCCCACGAAATGGAACCCCTCTTTCCCGCACCACTCCTTTAGCCACGTGTTTACTTCCCTTATTCTCGCGCCCCTATGCCAATTTGCACGTGGCTCGGGTAGTAATCCGAAGATTATAACCCTTGAGAACCTGTTCTTTAATTTAGTTCCTAGTTCCTGATAATCCCCAAACAGGTCCTCTTTCCTAGTCTTATCTATGTTATTTGTCCCGACGTGAACCACAACAACTGGATCCTCCCCCTCCCTCTCCAATATCCTTTCAAGCCGGTCAGAGATGTCCCTCACCCTGGCACCGGGCAGGCAACATACCATGTGGGACTCTCGATCCTGATTACAAAGGAAGCTATCAATTCCCCTAATTATAGAATCCCCTACAACTACCACTTGTCTTTTTGCTCCCCCCTCTTGAATGGCCTCCTGTGCCACGGTGCCGTGGTCAGCTGGCTCATCCTCCCTACAGCCCTCTTCCTCATCCACACAGGGAGCAAGTACCTCGTACCTGTTGGACAAGGTCAAGAGCTGAGGCTCCTCTGTTCCTGAACACAGGATCCCTCTACCTGCCTGACTTGCAGTCACACCCTGCTGACCCTGACTACTGACCGGACTTGAGGTACTTAATCTACCGGGCGTGACCGCCTCCTGATACAAAGCGTCCAGGTAACCCTCCCCCTCCCGGATGTGTCGCAGCGTGCGGAGCTCGGACTCCAGCTCATCAATTCTGAGCCGGAGTTCCTCCAGCAACCAACACTTGCTGCAGATGTGGTCACTGCGGCTCACAATGGGATCTGCCAGCTCCCACATAAGAAACACAGCTGGCCCTGTCCCGGAGTCTTCAAAGTCCCAGTGGCCAAATCACTGATCACTTGAGGTCTTCTCTCTGTTTAGAACAGGACACACCTGTCCTAGCCAACAGTAGTAAAAATGCTAGATATTGCATTCACTCTTATATTCTTTGTGTGCACATTTTCTTTGTGATTCTCACATGCACGTCTCAGTGGTTGATTCCTTCAGGCATGCCAATATCCTTCATTGTTCATGATTGGTTCAGTTTACTTCTGTAACTATTGGGTTACTTCATCACACATGTCACTTGTTGTAGTTTATTGGCATCTTATCTCAAGACTATACCACTATGTTCTGCTGATCTCCTAGCAACCCAAGGCTTGTCCTTAGTTAATAAATAAAATGTTTGTTAAATGTTTCTCTATATTCTGGTTCCTCAGCTTGCAATTTAATGTTGTTCAACCATCATTAACATTCGACTTTGTAATAAAGTTTTTCTTGTTGTTCATGAGATTTAAAACAGGTTTTTCATTTAACACCGCCTGGCAGATTCCACTGATGTCATTTGTCTTGGAAGGCCCTATAAAAAGAGTGCAATATATGATTAAATAGTTTCAGGTTGTAATGCCTTCTAGCAGACATATCATGTTACTACTATCTTACAACAATTTCCTGCATGGTACCAAGTGACAAAGTGAATAAGCATAACAAGAGAATATGAAAGGATGTGTATTCACAGATATGCCTTCAAACTGCCTTTACATGTTCCAAAACTGGCACGCACCATCTTCCCAAGTCTAACATGGCTGTTTAGATTGACAGCTCCCCTGGCAATGAATGAAGATTGTAAGCTGCCTTCTCCTGGCAGTACACACAAGGAATAGAAACAGACATTACCCTCTACATAAGCACAATCCAATGCAGCATGCAGGTTAGTTCCGGAGGCAGTGTTACACCTGAGCATACTTTTCAACATTTATGTGTTACAGTGCTAGCCTCACAAAAAAGTGAGGTATTGTCCATCAAAATATCTATAAAGACACAGGCCTGAATTTTCACAAGGTTGGAAGAGCATCGCACCTTAGCCAAAATGGCACTGGAGCCCTGATTCTGGAAGTCCTGCCATCCCCTGCCTCCATAGTGGGCGCTCAGGAACTTTGAAGAGGACCTATATTGGACTTGAAATGTTAACTCTGTTTCTCTCTACACATATGTTGCCAGACCTGCTGTGTTTTTCCAGCACTTTCTATCCCATGGCTGCCTAAAAGCATTTTTCTCATTGCTACCCACCGCCACCACTCCCCGCACCGACCCCCACAGGTCTTTATCCAATTATCTTAAATTTTTGTTCTCTAGTTACTGGTCCTCTTGCTGGTGGAAACAGATTCCCCCTGTCTAATCTATCTTTCATAATTCTGAGCACTTCTATTAAATTTCCCCCTAATCATTTCTGCTCCAAGAGAACAATTCCAATTTTATACGCCATGCACGTAACTAATGTTCGTCATTCCTGCTACAATTTTATTAAATGACCTTCACAGCCTCTCCAAGGTCATGACACCTTTAATTTGGCAATTAATTCATTAATTTGGTGATTTCCAGTTGCAATGGAAATTACGGTAGCCTACTCATGTTTATCTAAAGTAAATTCGGAATCTAACATGCCATTTGGTCTATGGAGTATTTTTATTCATATTTGTCTCGTAAGGGATTTACAGCCTATTTCCAGTAAGAGTTGCATTAAGAAGATTTATATTCTGGTGCAAACACAAAGCTAATGATTTAAACATAAGCAATTAAAACCAAAGTAGGAATTCATTTGAAGAAAGCTGTCAGTCCAATTAATGTAGCAATTTAAACATCAAACTATTTCAGTTCCCAACAAAATATATCAATGTTTATCTGCTTCAGTTGTTCTTGAAAAGTAAAATCAGTCTGGAAAATATAATGTAGCTTTAAAATCCTGCAACATTATTCATGAATTTTTTGACACTCTGCCAATTAAACTTCAGTAGAAGGGAAATGATGTTCAAGGTGTTGTGAGCTGATGGTGAACGATATTCTGATGTTACTTTTATAAATTAGGGCAACAAAACAGAGAGACTCTGCATACAGATTGAGTTTTCAACTCTGCTTGGATGTATTTTGGAAGATTTTGTCACATGATCGTCTGCCCCAATCCAACAATTGGTCACCCACACCGCCATCCTGTGGTGTGCAGCATTCCCACATGGATTGGAAAGCAGTTTATTTGTTATCCAATTGGATGATTCTTGATTGCCAGTCAAACTGCCTTTTTGTTAAAATACCCCTTGATTTTACATAAAATTCCATAAAGTCTACAGCACAAAAACAAGCAACCCAGCCCAACAGGTCCATTCTGGCATGCTCTACATGATCCTCCTAACATCCCTCTTCATCTAACCCTATCAGCATTTCCTTCTATTACTTTCTCATTTATGCGCTTATCTAGCTTCCTCTTAAATATTATCTATTTTGGCTACTTTTTGTGGTAATGAGTTTTACATTCTTACCATTCCTATCATTGGATAAAGATGTTTCCCCTGAATTCACTATTGGATTTATTAGTGACTATCTTATAATTATGACATTCAGTATTAGATTCCCCCACAAGTAGAAATATTGGGTGAGATTTCACTCAAAACTTATTCTTCCCAACTTGTTCAGCATTTCTGAATAAGCACTCGCTCTCAGTTCTGGTATCATCTGTCTAAAGCTTTTTTGCACCCTGTCTAGCACCTCCTGTGATCATATTGAGAGCAGAACTGTGAAGAATATTCCAAGAATGGTCCAACCAAGATTCCACAGATTGACTTCCCAGATTTCTAATTCTATTCCTTGAGAAATTAAACCTAGTTTGCTTTTAAATGGCCACATTAATCTTTGTTGCTATTTTTAGTGATTTGTGTACTCTGAGATCCTTTTGCTGCTCTATCTCATTTATACTCTTAATAGCGAAGCAGTATATAGCTGCTTGACATTTCCTACCAAAGTGCAGTAACTCATAGTTATCCACTGTAGATTGTGGCATATAAGCCGACCTTGCGCATAAGACAATCTCAAAAATCGTCTTTTTGCATATGCTTGGCATGTAAGTCGACCCGCTGTTTTCAGCCATGACATGCTACACTCACATATTAGTAGCCAACCTTAATTTTTCACCCTACAATGCATGTTTTACTTACCTTATAATTGGGTGCAAGAGATCAAGCAGGTGATACAGGCTGTATTGTGAAGATGCACAGGAGTTTAAGATACGCTTACACAGTTTGGCGAACGATGAAGTGAAATGAGTCTTCCAACAAAACAAATAATGTACAAAGCTGGTTTCAAGCTAAAAGTCATAATATTTGCTAGCTTGTCAAATAACTGCTGCAGTGAAGAAGTCGGTGTTAGTGAAAAACTGGTGTGAGAATGGAAGAAGAAGCAATCCACCCTGAGGAAGATGTTCAAGACTAAGTGGACCATGAGAACAGAGACCAGCGACTGGCTTGATCTTGAGAAGCATGTATCAGAATGGAAATCGAAAATTGTCACAATAGTTTCATCGTTACCAGAAATGTAATGTGTATATACGTACGTAAGTGGGTCGAATCAAACTGAGCCCAGCAAAAAATTTCAGAGCAATAGCTAGTTGGTGTAGCTGCTTTATGGAGAGAAAATGTCTAGTGATGCAGCAGGAGTCCAAGATCACTCACAGGCTACCATAATACTTTGATGCCAAAATTACTAGTTTCCAGCGATTCATTATCAGACAGCAGCAAAAACACGAGTACCTACTATGCCACATCGGCAATATGGATGAAATGCCCATGAATTTCAATATGCCAAACTACTGAACTGTAGAGTGGAAAGGTTCAAAAATAATTCTAGTAAAAACCACAGGACATGAGAAGACAAGATTCACGGTGCTACTAGCCTGTGATGGCCGACAGAACAAAATTAAAGCCTATGGTAATTTTCAAACATGAAGTCATGCCAAAGATCAGGTTCCCTGTAGGACCTTTTGTGCATGTCCATGATAGAATTTGGATGGATGAAGATGGAGTGAAGTTATGGAACGATATTATGTGGAAAGGCATCCCAGTGGCCTGTGTAGAGTGCAGCTCATTAGTGTGGCAGATATTCAAATCCCATAAAACCAATGAGAAAATAAATAAAATAAAAAAGATCAAAAAAAAACATTGCAGTTTTACCAGGGGGTCTAACATTCGTAGTTCAACCCTTGGATGTGTACCTCAACAAGCCATTCAAGGATCATGTTCATACCGAATGAAATAGGCAGATGTTGTTGGAGAAAAAACCTTCACAAAGAGTGGAAATATGCACATTGTCCTGTTTGATGTTTTGTGTGGTTTTGTCATCAAATCGTGGGATGCTATGAGTGCATAAAGTGTCATCAGATGTTTAAAAAAAGCTGATTTTTGAGGATTTTATGCGGATAAAAATAATAGTCAATTCAATGGCTAAAGAGGAAGGTGATCTGTTGTGGAGGGATGATTCTGAAACCAAAATTGCCACATATGACCCAGAGGGGAATTCTTCCGATGATGTCATAGCCAATGACATCAGAATGAATTAGATGAACTCTTTGTGTTAGATGCTGAAGACAATGAATTTGACGGTTTGAAAATGCTTTGATTGTGGTTAAAGTTATCTTTATACAATTAATTCATATTCATTCAATAAACCATGCCACATTAATTTAATATGAATTGGCAGTGTTTTTTTTTGCATTTCAAAATGGCAACTGCCATACCTACACTGGCTGTTCACATTTTATATTTGGCGTATAATTCAACACCCATTATTGGAATGATTTTTGGAGGCTTCAAAGGTCAACTTATAGGCTGACATCAACAGCTTTTGAAATTCTTTTGTTAACTATCCACTCAGTATGCAAGTTCATTATATTGTCCTGTATTTTGCTGCTGTCTTACTCAGTATCAACTATACCCACCCTACCCTTCCACCCAATTTGGTGTCAAACACAAGTTTTGAATTATTACGTCTGATGTCTAGGTCCAAATTATTTATGGGCAGAATTTTCCAGGTAACGTGTGGGGGTCGGGCCCCACAAGTCAGTGCATAAAATGACACATGGTGACGTTGGGTGAGCGTCCCGATGTCACCGCGCGCCATCACGATATTTTGTTGGGTGGGCGCGCAATGAAGTTCGCCATTAATTAACGGGCTAGTTAAGGCCCTTAAATTGGCAATCGACGCCAATTTTCAGGCGCCTGTGTGATCTTCGGCTCGGCGCACGGGCACAACGGGCAGGCGGGTAAGCGACTTTTTAATAAAACTCATCCACGGGCGCAATAAGAGGGCTCAATGAGGTTGTCAATCTGGTCAGTGAGTAGTTATTGCAGAAAGTTTTTTTAAACATGTCTGTGTTATCTGTAGGAGTTCAGAACGAGTTCCAGCAGCTTTCCCTGTACTTTGAACCTTCAGCTCAGCACTCTGCAATCAGGAATCTTTATCGGGCCTGCAGCTTTCTGGAGGCCTCCCTTTAGCCTGGTTATGGGTTCTGACATGTCCACTGGAGGCAGCTCCTCTGAGGAGGAAGGGAGGGCTAGAATAAGGAGGAGTGCACGATCAGCCTCCAGGGAAGCCACCTTTGGAAGTACAGGCGCAGGCATAAGGGGAGCAGGGCCAAGGGGTTGTCCAAGGTGGAAGGGGCCGCAGAAGACGCCACTATCCTGCTGCCAGGGTATACAGGCGGAGAAGCAGCTACCTCAATATGACTGAGGTGCAGTGCCGAAGGAGGCTCCGACTGTCAAAGGGGACAGTCAACTATATCTGTCAGATGATTGGCCCTGAGATCTCTCCTAACTGTGAGGGCGGACACTCCATGCCAGTGGCTCTGAAGGTCACAGTTGCCCTCAACTTCTATGTATCTGGCTCCTTCCAGGGCTTGGCTGGTGATCTTTGCGGTGTCTCCTAATCAGCTGTCCACATTTGTGTCAAGCAGGTTACAGACGCTCTGTTCAGGCATGCATTGACCTTCATCCACTTCCAGACAAGTCAGGCACAGCGAGCCAGAGGCTTTGCGGCCATTGCTGGCTTCCCCCGCGTCCAGGGTGCAATAGACTATACACATGTGGCTATCAAGGCGCTAGCAGGTGAGCCCGGTGCCTTCATCAACAGAAATGGCTTCCACTCCATGAACGTGCAGATAGTGTGTGATCACAGGATGCTGATTCTACAAGTCTGTGCAAGGTACACAGGCAACTCCCAAGACGCCTACATCCTCAGACACTCGCAGGTGCCGGGGCTCTTCAGTGCTCCAGCCCAGCTTGATGGATGGCTGCTGGGTGACAAAGGCTATCCCCTCAGAATGTGGCTTATGATGCTTCTCCGCCATCCAAGAACAGAAGCTGAGCAGCGCTACAATAGGAGCCACGCCTCCACAAGGGCTGTGGTGGAGAGAGCCATTGGTCTTCTCAAGATGCACTTCCGATGCCTGGACCACTCAGGGGGCACACTCCAGTACCCCCCAGATTGTCTGTCGGTGATAGCGGTAGTCTGCTGCGCTCTGCACAACGTTGCGCTGGAAAGGGGGGAACGCAGTGGACGATGAAGACCTTGATGCAGTGGATGCAGCTGCACACGATGACTCCAGCACTGATTCTGATGATGAGGAAGCACAGGGGAATGATGAGGGGCTAAACGCTGACCCGGGACTACACTAAGGAGGCAGGGACACCTGGGAGACTTTAATCCAATGAAACTTCAGCTAGCTCCACCCAAATGGATCAGGAGGTCCAGCCTTGCCTGGCACTTCCATACGTGGCACTTAAGTGCTACATCTGCCACTTCATCAGCTGCAACTAAGGGCTTTGGACATAAACCTCAATGTCCACTCAAACACTCATGACATGTATGTAAAACATACAAATGCAGCACAAAGGAGCCACCATCAGCCATGGTAACACATCTGGATTTAAATTTATCCATCATATGGTCCAACAAAATGAAAGCAAAGCATTTTCACAACAGCAAGAAATAATAATTTCCTAATCTAGGGCCAACACAAAAGCAGCAGTGAGAAACCCATGGTGTGCCTAAGGTGCCTTATGCTTACATTTACGGGTGCTACGTCTTGGTGCTGCCCCATCGCTCAGAGTGGCATCTGAGACAGCCTGCTGACCCTGCTGTCCTGTTAGCCTCGATGACCTTGGCGACTGTTCTCTGGCCTGTGGAGCCTGTGCTGGGCCCGCCTGGGAGGGAGCTGCCAGGTCCACAGCTGGCATCTCCCCAGTCGTCGCAGCCTCACCCGATGAAGTGGTCACTGGGAGAGGGGCGGAGCAGCTGTTGCCCTCATCCAGAGAGCCCTGAGAGGAGCCCGCAGATATGACAGGCAGCTGCTCCGCCGACGTGAGGTCGCCCTGGACCTCCCTGCTCATCGTCGATGGATGGGCAACGAGCTGGGAAGATGGAAGCCCACAACATCTCCCACATTGGCAATGACCAGCTGCGACCACTGGCACTGTGAGGGCTTGTAGGTCTGAGCATAACCCCAGGAGAATCTGCTTTTTCTCCTGGAGGCCACTCTCCATGAGAGTCGCCACTCTCTCCATGGAGGAAGCATGATGCTCTGCCATGAGGCTCATTGCATCAGTGATGCTCCGCGTGGACCCCTCCACCACGGACACCAAGCGAAGCATAGCCTCATGTATCACTCCCAGATGCTCCCACACAACCGGCCGCATTTCTTGCAGCTGCTGCGTCGTGGTCAACTCCAGAGGCACATCATCAAGCCCTGACTCAGCATGTACCTGGTCCCCTGCAGTTCTCCGGCAGCTGGCGCCATCGGCACTCTCTGTCTCTGCCAGCTCCCCCAGCAATTGTGAAGTGCCCTCTCCACTGTGCCCCAGGACACTAGCTGATGTTGCAATGCCCACAGCTGTGCTCGTATCTGCGCTGGTGCCTGCCTCACAGAAATGGTGAGACGCAGGTGACACTTGAGGGCCCATGTGTGAGAGGGGGCATCTGCAATTGCTCCTGGTGGGCAGGCTCTGATGATGCTGAAAATAACAACAAGGACAGTGGATCAGTTAGCGTCCACACAGTGACACACTTCATCCCTTTCCCCCTGGCTCGTTATGCACTCAACCTTCCAGAACCTAAGGAGACAAATATTGGTAGGGTGGCAAATAGTCAGGAGGAGGGCCAAAAATTACAGAGGGATACAAAAGGGCTGGTCAGATGGCCTAATGAATGCCAAATGGAATGTTATGTGGATACGTGTGATGTAATGCACTTGGGCAGGATAAACAAGGTACAGGAATACACGAGGAATGGTAGGACCGTGGAAAGTAAGGAGGATTAGAGGGACCTTGCTGGAAATGTTGACAGGCCCGTTAAGGTAGCGGGACAGGTACATAAGGCGTTTAAGAAGGTTAATGCCATACTTGCCTTCATTAACCAAGGAATAGAATGTAGGAACAGGGAGATCATGTTGCAAGTGCAGAAAAAACGCTGCCGAGGCCACAGCTATAGTTCTGCATGCAGTTGTGAAATATGCTTCATGGGAGGGATGTGATTGGAGTGGAGAGAGTGCAGAGGTCACTGACCAGGATGCATGCTGGGCGGGAGAGTTGGAGTTATGAGGACACAAAGCATAGACTGGGGTTATTTCCCCTGGAGCAGAGGAGATTAAGGGGTGACATTATTGAGCTTTATCACATTATGAGGGGCATAGATAGGGTCGATAGAAAATAACTTTTCCCCTTGGCGGAGGGATGAGTAACCTGGTGGCATTGATTTAAGGTAAGGGGCATGAGGTTGACGGGTGAGGTGATGAGGAACTTTTGCACACAATAATGTGGGATGCACTGGCTGAAAGGGTGGTGGATGCAGAAACCCTCCTAACATGTAATAAGTATTTGGATGTGCAGTTGCGACGTCATGGCATACAAGGCCATGGGGATAGTGTTCGGAAATGGGATAAGGTGACTTTGGAAGG
Organism: Cetorhinus maximus; assembly: GCF_964194155.1. Classification (NCBI taxonomy): domain Eukaryota; kingdom Metazoa; phylum Chordata; class Chondrichthyes; order Lamniformes; family Cetorhinidae; genus Cetorhinus; species Cetorhinus maximus. The sequence continues at coordinate 104,686,453 of NC_135885.1, forward strand.
TATTAGATATGCGCATCTTCAAAGGGCCGAGGGACCTTTGTCCAAGATCCACACGTCTGACTCTATCAGTCTGTGAATGAGCAATGTTGCTACAGTAACGATTCAAACATTCATCAGTGCTATGGATGGTGGGAAGACAGATCAGATCTCACTGTGGACCTCAAATACCTGGCTGCTCCACCCCAGCCTCACCAACACCTGTGGACCTGGGCACATGGCGTGTTTCAAGCTCCAGGGCCTCCTGCTCGAAACAGCTCAAAATCAGCAATGGGACCTGGCCGCCTCCAGTGCACAAATGCTTAGAGGCATTGTGAGCATTTTCCTCTTGAAAAACAGGGAAGACCATTTGTTGCGGCTAAACACACATGGACTCTGCACACGCATGCTGCATGCCACACCCCAACCACAGTGGCCCATCTCAGGCCTCTAGTGCCTCCTCTCCACAATATTGCTGATCAGTCACAAAAATATAGTATGACTGCTCCCAACCTCCCCCCAATGGCCACCTTGGACACATTCTGCATCCATCACATTAAGAAACACATGGTCTTAGCTTCCATGGCAAGGAGGTGCAACTAGATGCAGCATCAAGGGCAGCAGATGGCTCTTGGCCACAAGGCCTTGAGGCTCCCCTTCCACAATCTCATCACCGTGAATAGGACATGTGTTGGAGTTCTGAGTATGCACCTAGCTGCATCTCCTGCAGCTTGCCCCAAGACTAGTCATGTGCGACTAAGAGCAACACATGGTGCGGGGGAGAACACATCTCCTCATGAACCACTGAGGCTGATGTAGGAAATGGTCACTAGCTGCTTGCCCAAGCAGCGTATGAGAAATGCCCAACATGATTCAATGCAGTCACGACAGTAAGACTTGGGCGGGGGGGGACCTCAAAGGCTAAAGCTACCTGCTGGGTTAAATGCCCAATGCCAACATGGTACTCATCCTTCCAGAGTGCAACAAATCGTTGAAGCGCTTACGGCACTGGATCCAGGTGCGCTGCACCACATCTCAGGAGCTCACCACCTCCGGCACCTCCTCCCAGGCATGCTTCATCATGTGGGGGGGGCCTTCACCTCCCATCCTGGGGAACCAGCACCTCCCGCCGTGCTGCCACCTCATCGAGAAGGGCAGCAAGGCAGTCATCAGAAAAGCATGGGGCACATTGGCCCCCCCGCTGGCCTACCCTGCAGCCTGCCCTGCTCCTCTGCCCTTCCCTTCCCTCCACATTGACCTGCTGAGCAGACCCCCTGCAGTACAACCTGCATCTGGCCATAGCGAACAGCCTACAAGAGGCTGCCAGGCCTTCTTTTAAACAGGCTGCCAGGTCTGTTAGACATGGTGGTCTGTGCACGCCCGCCGCAAACCTCACACTCCTGCTCTCCACAGGAGTTGGAAATGTGCTGGGCGGGCCTTAATTGGCCCAGCTGTGCAAAATGGCGGCGTGGCCCGATTGCGGGCACCGATCGGGTCCGTGCCCGCCCACGACAGCACCTGCTTTGCCAAACGGAAAATTTTGGCCTATGTAAATTGAAAACAGCAGTAATTTTTCTTCCAAGTTGTTTTCAGCAATTTGTGGAAGATCAGTTTCTAATCCCTGGAACTCCAGAGCAGTTTTTTGATGGGAGCACAAGTTGGAGAATTGCGCAAGGGGCCACAGAGCAACACCTGAACAACATTCAGGCTTGGATTGAAAAGTGGCAAATAGCATTCACTTCACACAAGTGCCAGGAAATGACCATCTCCGACAAGGAAGAATCTCACCACTTGCTCTTGCCATTTAATGACATTACCATCACAAAATGTACCACCAACATTCTGGTGTGTCACCATTGACCAGAAGCCTAATTAGATAATCCATATCAATACTGTAACTATTATAGGAAATCAGAAGAATTCTGTGGTGAGTAACTCACCTCCTGACTCCTCAAAGCCTTTCCATCATCTACAAAGCGCATGTCAGGAGTGTGATGGAATACTCCCTGGAATACTCTCCATTTGCCTGGATATATGCAGCTCCAGCAATCCTCAAGAAGCTTGACTCCATTTAAGATAAAGCAGGCTGCTTGATTGACAGTCCATCCACCACCTTAAATATTCACTCCCTCCATAACTGGTGCACAATGGCAGCAGTGCATACTATTTACAAGGTGCATGGCAGCAACTTGCCAAGGCTTTTTAGACAGTATCTTCCAACCTGCGATCTCTACCAACTAGAAGGACAATGGCAGCAAGCACATGGGATCACTACTGCCTGCAAGTTCTCCTCCAAGTCTCACACCATTCTGATTGCTAAATCTATCACGATTCCTTCATTGTGGTTGGGTCAAAATCCTTGAACTCCCTACAAAACAACACCGTAAAGTAGCTTCATCACATAACTGCAACAGATCAAGCGGCTCAGGTCAAAGAACTTTGGAAGAGGGGAGTGAGCCCCTCAATATAGAAAACAACATCAAAAGATGGCTGAGCTAATCCTTGAACTGATCCACAACCTACAAGTCGTGATACAACTGCCATATAGAATAAGTCAATGGAAGAGTGACTGGAGAGTCCGAATGAATTTCGAATTACGAACTCTGAGGTTAGTTGACCACTGATGATGATGATGGTGTGAACTGCTAGCTTCACCATGGACAGGATTTTCCATTGTGGAGACTAAATTTGGTAATGGGTGGGATAATTGGTATGATTCCTGCTGCGTGGCAGGGCAGTTGAACATGCGTGATCTTCCACTTTTGAGCTCATTAATTAGGCATCCAGGAGGAGCTTGGCAAATTTCGTCATGGGGCATACAAAAAGTGCCTGCTCCGCCATTAACACATGGGGTCAAAGAACCTGGCACCATATTTAAATGGCATCCAGATAGACATTCACTCACTGCAGGCCAGGAGCTCCACACTACTCCTCCAGAGTCCTTCAGCCACAGATCGTACTGGAGAATCTGGCAGATGTGAGCAACCACATCCCAGGACACACGAGGGCACCTCCGGCAATGCCTTTCACTCATCTCTAGATAAGAGCATCACCGTCGATATAGCCATGGTCGGGCCAATGCTCGCTGTTGCAGTGGTTCATGTTCATCAGCCTCTTGACCTTCTAGAGGCCCAGCTGCATCTTGTTATTCAGGCCTTTGCTTCTCCTGGCCTGTGCCAACTGTCGACAGGCCTTCCTTCTCATCTGGATGAGAGTCATTACCAAGGCAGGGTTGCCTGTGGCCAGCATCATTGGCCCCTCCATGGATATGTGTACAAATTGAAGTGATACATTACGCGAGCATATCTTTTACAGGTTTCCCGCCACCTTAAAACCAGCAGACGAGTACTAAGCTCTTTGCCTGACCTCTGTCTAGACATGGCATCCCCACCCCACCCCTCCCAGGTGAAGGACATCCTGGAAGACCAGGGATAGGTGTACCTCCCATTTATACATGAATACATATGGAGACATTTGACAAAGGTGATAAGAGCCATGGTGCAAGAAGCCTCACTTAGACACTTTTCTGCTTGTCTCCACTACCCTTTATAGTATAAAGATCTGGCACATAAAAGGTTAATGCGAGATTGAGTACAGTATCGACCACACAGCGATGTAAGAGAACACAGTACCCGCACCTAGCAGTCAGTGTAGTGTTGGACAAAGACATGTGTGGAGGAAAGCATGGAGACAACTCCTAGCTTGGGCCTTTACTAGAAGGACAATGGCAGCAAGCACATGGGAATCACCACTGTCTGCAAGTTCTCCTCCAAGTCACTCACCATTCTGATTGCTAAACCTATCACGATTCCTTCATTGTGGTTAGGTCAAAATCCTTGAACTCCCTACAAAACAACACCGTAAAGTAGCTTCATCACATAACTGCAACAGATCAAGCGGCTCAGGTCAAAGAGCTTATGTATATGGTTTCTAGTAGTTAATGAATACTTACTGTTGAACTACCTAAGACTACAAATACCTTAATAAGACCTGCTGAACTATGCCTAACACCTTACAACACCCTCGAGACACTATAGAGAGACCATTACCTTGGCAGCATAGAAAGACTAACTGCATGAGCCCTTGTCAGCCATGACCATTCACCCGGGAGGGTGGAGATTTGGAGTCATGAGTTGGCTGTCCTCCACTAGCCGTGCCCCTTGGAGGCATTCCATCTCCCTCCCTCACTTCATCCATGCCTCTGACTACAGCCAATGGCAAATGGCACAGAATGAACAGCAGCTTCACACCTTGCTGAGATCTTGATGTTATGAGGCCCATGAGTTGGGAATAAACCTTATGCAATGCAGGCTTCACTATAGAGAGGAGAACACAACTGAGCATCTTTGACATTCAGTTGCCTCATAATTGTTAGGGTGTCAATTTAGTCAGCCATTTGTGCTGACCTTGAACTCCACCCACCCAAATAGAGCATCATCCCAGGGATGTCAGTGACTACGCCAACTGCATGGTCATGGTCAGATTGGAAAAGTGGTGCATGTCACCTTTCAAACTCACTCCAACACCTTCTACCCTCCCCCGTTACCCACTAACTTCCTCCCCATCACCATAGACCCACCCAATATCACTCTTCCTCTCCCCTCACCCTTAAACATTCCCCTGTTACCCTGGACCCTTTCCTCCCCTCAGAGCCGACAACTGTTACCGTCCCCATGCCCACCCTGACCCTGCCGCCTCCCGTTATCCCCCTGTCTTGTCCTCCTGCCTGACCTCCCCACCGATGAAACCTTCACCTATCAGACTCTCACACTAGACCTGCTACCCTACCGCATCCCACTACACCACCTGCCTCTGACCCCCCAAATGTGACTGTTCCCTCTTATCACCAGTATCCTGATTTCTCCCCCCAGGACCCCACCGCTAACACTACCAACTCTGTGCTCTAAGACACTCGCGCCAACCCCCCTCCTTCTTCCCAGGACATTTTCCCCATCCTTCCTCAGTAAGCCTGCCCCCCACCATCCAGCCTTCGCTCCACCCTTCCTCCCTACCACCATCCACCCTTCCAGCCTTTACCTGCCTCCCTGGTCCAGCCTTGGTACAGTGTTTTCTGACGGCACTTGAGGTCTCCAAGAAGGAAAAAGAAACATCTATTGACCTCAAAGTCGTGGAAGAGATGAAGCTTGCCAGCTGCACACCACTTATATACAGTCATAAACAGAACGTTCTAAATTTTCACTGGTAGGGAACTTAATTTGGAGGAAGAACTTAATTCTGGTGAGATGGCTTTTTAGTGAACATGCATGAGATGTTAATTGATGCAAAAGGGCTTCCCGAGACTGTTCTTTGGGAAGCTTGACCCGCCTTTAACCTGCCTTGAAAGTTGTTACGACCAAAACCGATGTTATTCGCTGAGCAAGCCAAAGCCCAGAGTGAAACTTGTCTTACTGATCCTAACCTGTTTTTTTTAATTTTGAAAACAAAGGAAAGAACTACTGATCCCAGAAGCATAGATTCCCATTAACACTTTTAGGATTTTAAAATTAAAATATTAACAGGAAGGAAAAAAAACATAAGCACACACGATTAGAGTTACACAGTTAAAACAGTCTTATAAAATATTCCCTCAAAAAAGACAACTTGGTCAGAACACACAAGTAAATTACTTGGCAACAGCTTCTTTATAGATTTTAACTATAAAAATGCAATAATATTACCCCAGGGCAAACTGCTGTTACGTTAGCAAATGTATACCACATGATTTCTCACGCTCTTCCCTTCTGCTGTGGAAATCCAAAATAAAGGTTCAGAAACAGACTGCTTTCTGAAAACTCAATGGCTGCTTCAAATTCGCAACTTTCACACCTTCTCCCGGCACAGATCTGTTCTCAAGACACCTTTCCCACGCTGCCACACAACTCAACTCAACATTTTTCCTTAAATATCCTTTTTCCTTTCACCTTTGATTCCATTGTCCTCGGCACCTCTTTGAACTCAACTTTTTGAAAATATAAAAATCTTTCATGTTTTCCTAATGCCTCCACTTTCAGGTCAGATAAAATGATTTAACCTTCCCTTGTTTACTTATGAAACCTTTGTAAGTTGTAAAAGTCCCTTATCACTTCTAAACTCCCATTTGAAATTCAACAGCTGAAAAGTCAAGTCCCTACTTATCTCAAAATGCAAATTTTACCCAACCTATTTACTTGTAAATCGAACCTCACCAACCTCTCATTACAAATGCATGAACCTAACTCCTTTACCTTTCATCTCTCAGTTCCCACAGGCAAGCTGTCTTCACTAACCACGCCCCCCCCCCCCCCCCCCCCCCCCACCGACCCTGTTTAATTAATCATGGACAAACACATACACAGCCTTCTTTACAGAATACCACCATATTCCAAATATTTTTTAAAAATCCTTCTTCACAAAGTCGAGAGATCAAAACTCACACAGGTTATCCCATCAGGCCATCAGGAAACAGATTTTTTTGCCTCCTGCCAAATTAAGTGCATCCGCCCACCACAGCTCCCACAATTCCACTCCAAAACCCAACTTACTGTTACTTCACCCCTGGCCAACAAGAGAGGCACTGCGCCAAGTTAAACTGTTAGAAATCAATGTATATTTCTTATGATTGAGAAGATCAAGATCAAAGCCTCCCAATGTCTATGGCAGATTAATCTGGAATCTGTATGACAGTTTTGCAGGAGACATAGAACCATAGAAAAGTTATGGTGTAGAAAGATACCATTCAGCTCATTGTGTCTGTGCCAGCTATAAAAAGAGAAAAAAGAGGTTAGCTGCTCATTTTTAATCCCACTTTTCAGCATCTGGTCCATAGTGTTCCAGGTTACAGCACTTCAGGTGCATATCCAGGTACCTTTGAAGTGAGTTGAACATTTCAGCCTCTACCACCAACTTAGGCAGTGAATTCCAGACACCCACCCTGTGGATGAAAAAGTTTTTCCTCATATCCCCTTTAATCTTTCAATCGATAACCTTAAAACTATGCCCCCAGTAATTAACCCCTCAGGTCTTTCCTGTCTATCATATCTAGGCTCCTCATAATGTTGTACACCTCAATTAGGTTACCCCACAGCCTCCTCTGTTCTGAGGAAAACGACCCCAGCCTATCCATTCTTTTTTCATAGCTGCAGCTTTCAAGCCCTGGCAACATTCTTATAAATCTCCTCTGTACTCTCTCCAGAGAAATTATGTCCTTCCTGTAATGTGGTGACTAGAACTGTACACAAAATTCCAGCTGTGGCCCAACCAGAGTTTTATACAGTTCTAGCATTACATCCCTGCTTTTGTGTTCAATACCTCGTCCAATAAAGGAAAACATTCCATATGTTTTCTTTACCACCTTATCCACCTGTCCTACCACCTTCAGGGACATGTGGACATGCACTCCAAGGTCTTTCACTTCCTCAACCCCTCTCAATATCCTCCCATTCACTGAGTATTCCCTTACTTTGTTTGCCCTCCCCAAATGCATTACCTCACACTTCTCTGGCTTGAATTCCATTTGCCACTTTTCCGCTCACTCAACCAAATGATTGATATCATTCTGGAGACAACAGCTATCTTCTTCACTGTCAACTACCTGGCCAATTTTTGTGTCATCTGCAAATTTCCCTATTGTGCCTTCCACATTTAAGCCCAAATCTTTAATATATATGACAAACAGCAAGGGCCCCAAAACTGAGCTCTATGGAACATCAATGGAAACCGCTTTCCACTCAGAAAAACATCCACCGGCCATTATCCTTTGTTTCCTGTCATTGAGTTAATTTTGGATCTAACTCGCCACCTTCCCCTGTATCCCATGGGATCTCACTTTTCTGACCAGTCTGCCATGTGGAACCTTGTCAACTGCCTTACTAAAATCCATGTAGACAACATCCACTGCACTACCCTCATCAATCCTCCTTGTTACTTACTCAAAAATTTTGATTAAGTTAGTAAGACATGATCCTCCCCTAACAAAACCATGCTGACTATCCCTGATCAATCCGTGCCTTTCTAAGTGACAATTTATCCTGTGTCTCAGAATTGATTCCGATAACTTGCTCACCACCAAAGTCAGACTGTCCAGCCTATAATTTCATGGCCTATCCCTCGCACCCTTTTTAAATAATGGTACAATGTTATTGGACCTCCAATCCTCTGGGATCCTCTAGCCTGTGCCTAGTGAGGATTGGAAAATGCTCCTCAGAGCATCTGCTATTTTCTTCCTGGCTTCCTTTAACAGCCTGGGATTCAATCCATCCGGCTCTGGTAATTTATGCACCTTCAAAGATGCCAGCCCCTCCAGCACTTCCTCTCTTATTATGCCTATTGTATCTAACATTTCATATTCTTCCTCTTTAATTAGAATGCCTGCATCATCCCTCTCCTTAGTGAAGACTGAGACAAATTACTCATTGAGAATCCTGACCATATCTTCAGCATCAACCCTTAAGTTACCATATACATCTCTGATAGGCCCTACCCTTTCTTTAGCTATTTTTTTGCATTTAATGAACTGGTAAAACATCTTTGGGTTTTCTTTGATTTTAACTGCCAACATTTTTTGTCTCCTCTCTTTGTTTTCATAATTTCCTTTTTTACTTCACCTCCAAATTTTCTATACTCCTCTTGGCTTTCTGCAGTATTAAGCTTTTTTGCTTTATCTTACCCTATATGCTTCTGGAAAACCGGGGGCTCTAGATTTGACAGTATCACCTTTTTCTTTGTGGAAAGTCTACACTATGCCCATAAAATCTCACTTTCGAATACCTCCCACTGATTTGGCACTGTTTCCCCTTCTAGTAGCTGTATCCAGTCCACTTTTGCCAGTTTATCTCTCGGCTTTGTAGAATTTGTCTTCCCCAATTTAGAACGTTTACTCTCGTTCTGTCTTTTCCTTGTTCATAATGATGCTAAATCTAACTGTATTATGGTCACTACCTCCAAAATGGTCTCCCACTGCTTTTTCATCCGCTTGCCCAGCTTCATTTCCTAAGAGTAAATCTAGAATTGTGCCCCTTCTCATTGGGCTTGTTACATGCTGGTTTAAAAAGTTTTCTTGAATGTAGTTCAAGAATTTTGTGCCCTCTGTGCCCTTCACACTGTTCGTACCTCAATTAATATTAGGGTAGTTGAAGCCTCCAACTATTACTGCCCAATTGTTTTTGCACTCAGGAATTTGCCTGCATATTTGCTCTTCGAACTCCCATGTACATCCCAAAATAAAATGGCTGAGACAAAATTATTATAGATAAGTTCAGTGGACAAAATATTATTGTCTATTATGGAGGCCAGGAAATGACACAACTTCAAATCATTCTTTGAAGCCCTTGGCTGGAATTTTCCCTGAAATGCACTAAGTGTATGAAAAGTGACATTTTTCCTGCCAGCTGCAAGGGTGGGTTTCTGCACCATATCGTCCGCTTCACACCTCATTAATTATGCAGCCACAGGAAATACGGTGTATTGCTGGCAGGCGGCCTCTGAATCGCCCGCCATACATTTCCACACTGTTTCTGCACTCCGGGTGCCATGTCTAAACTGCAGTCATGCACACAGTTCTCAATGCTTGTAGCCCAAGACTGCTCCAGTGAAGACATGGCCCTGAGAACCAAGAAAAGTTCAGTGGCCCGTTACTGGAATGCCTTTTTGAGGCCCGCCATGATGCCCTCTATCCCCACTCTGGCTGCAGGAGGTCCAGCAATCTCACCACTCCGACTTGGGAGACGGTGTCAGTGTGGTCAAGTGCCAATGCTGCACAGGAGAGGTTGGCCATCCAGTGCAGAAAGAGGATGAGTGATCTCATCCATGCCGCCATGGTAAGTTAGCCAACTCATCACTCTAAGCTCACACACTCACAAGCCCATCACACATTCACTGGCATCTCACTCACTGCCAGCTCAAGGGACATCACCACCCATTCTCACACACACACCCTCACATCTCCATCTGGCCTCAACTCCTCTGGAACCTGCCTCCTCAGCCCTCACCATCTTGAGGCTACTTGCACAGATCAACATGTGCCCCCACACACCCCTTGGATACACACTTCCCCATACAGCCCTCACCCTGCAGACTCTCCCCTTGCCTGAGGCCACTTCTCCCCCTTCCCCAAGCAAGCCCTAGCCCTGCAGCCATTGAAAAGCCACCACTGCCTTACCACTTGCCCATGAACTCCTCTAAAAGCAATGTGGTGCTGCTTATGAAGTCTGGCACTGATGATCGCAAGTGCTGCCTGAAGCAAGGTAGGCAAGCGAACCTCGAAGCCCGGAGTTAAGTGCAGGGCGCCAGGTGCACGTCGCTTATGTACCATTGTGAAACATATCAGGGTGAGCTCATGATCTAGCTTGGGGAGGATGATTCCAGTGAGCAGGGCTTATAATGAGATTCTAATGTATTGAACTTAGCTTCCCTACGTGCAGTGGTTGGAAATGCAGCCCGCCATTGATGGGTGGAGTGGACGATAGCAAACTGATTTTATGACGCCGTGAAACCGATTTTTGTGATCTCTGGATATTTTCCATTCCCACCCACTAAGACACCCACCCCAATGGGAGCGGAAAATCCTGGCTATTGTTTACAGTCCCTGGCACAAACTGTTCAAGTTACCAATTCTGCTCCACTCCCTGGCTATTGTCTGAAGCTGAAACATACCATTTGAAACCTTGGTGCTGTACTTGGCCGTGAGATGAGCTTCTGACCACATATTTGTCCCATCAGCAGATTGTCTATTTCCACCTCTAAAATCACTGAACTCTACCCCTGCCTCATCTCATCTGCTAATAAAACTCACATCCTAACTCACATCAAGTACTGTTCACCTATCATCACTGTGCTCACTAACCTGCATTGGTTCCCAGTCCAACAATGGTTCAATTTTAACATTTTCATCCTTATTTTTAAAACCATCCATACCCTAACCCTCTCCCTATCTCTGTAGCCTTCTCCAGCCCTATAAACCTCCATGATTTCTGCATTCCTCCAATTCTGGCCCTCTGCACAACCCCAATTTTCTTCTATAATAAAAGCAAAAAACTGCGAATGCTGGAAATCCAAAACAAAAACAAAAATACCTGGAAAAACCCAGCAGGTCTGGCAGCATCTGCAGAGAGGAACACAGTTAACGTTTCAAGTCCGAATGACCCTTCAACAGAACTAAGTAAAAATAGAAGAGAGGTGAAATATAAGCTGGTTTAAAGGAGGGTGGTGGGAGGGGGGGGGGGGGGGTGGGTGGGTGGGACAAGTAGAGCTGGATAGAGGGCCAGTGATAGGTGGAGATAACCAAAAGATGTCACAGACAAAAGGACAAAGAGGTGTTGGAGGTGGTGATATTATCTAAGGAATGTGCTAATTAAGGGTAGAAAGCAGAACAAGCAAGGTACAGATAGCCCTAGTGGGGGTGGGATGGGGTGAAGGAATCAAAAAAGGCTAAAAGGTAAAGATAAAACAATGGATGGAAATACATTTAAAAATAATGGAAATAGGTGGGAAAAGAAAAATCTATATAAATTATTGGAAAAAAAGTAGTGGGGGGTGGGAATCGGAAAGGGGGTGGGGATGGAGGAGAGAGTTCATGATCTAAAATTGTTGAACTCAATATTCAGTCCAGAAGGCTGTAAAGTGCCTAGTCGGTAGATGAGGTGCTGTTCCTCCAGTTTGCGTTGAGCTTCACTGGAACATTGCAGCAAGCCAAGGACGGACATGTCAGCATGAGAGCAGGGTGGAGTGTTGAAATGGCAAGCAACAGGGATGTCACCAATTTTCTTCTTTCTACAATCAGTGGCTGAGCCTTCAGCTGCTGAGGCTCTAAATACCCTCCCCAAGCCTCTTTGCCTCTCTACCTTTCACTCCTACTGTATGTTACTACTTAAAAGTTATCTCTTTCATCAAGCTTTTGCTCATCTGTCCTATTATCCTCTAACGTGACTCAGTGTTAAATTTTGCTTCGTAAAGCTCCTATAAAGTACCTTGGTCATATTTGATTATGATGAAGGAGCTATATAAATGCAAATTAATATTGTTTAGTAATCCACTTGAAACCTATCTGTGTCTTAGTGTAAGATCACAGGGAGCTTTTTTTTTCTCAATTCATGTCATTGTGTTGTAGAATATGCCACTTATTCATGTTTCATTCAAATGTTACTGCAGGTGTTGATGCAAATTCCTTACGGCAGATGAAGTTGCAACGTCCTTCAAAAATGCTGGCAGATGTTAGGAATCTCTTGACAGCTGGTGGAAATGTCAATCAAATGAATGAGGAAGGAGTCACACTGGTGAGATCTTATCTTCAAGTTGCTTTGACCCAGTTCAGTCCACCAGACTTGGCTGATCTTTTTACATTTTCATTTGTTGTTCTATTATTGACTACACTTTAATACATGTATTGTTTAAATATAAACCTTTGGTGTACTATCTGGTGGATACCTAGTTGTCCAAATAAGCCTATTCATGTCACAGTTCATCACTGGTGTCTGCATTATCCTTGGGACTAACTGGGAAAGTTCTAGGTATCAAAAACTATGTACAGTTCATTAAGTCTAACCATTTTTTGGGATTATGCTACATGCCATTAGATCATACTGCATAGTGCATTGTTCAAAAGAAATCTCTTTCCCTGCTATTTTAAAGCTAACATTTTTTGTGTGTGGCATGAGGAAGAAGGGTTTGAAATTTTATCCGTTTCTTCAATAATCTCCCTTGAATCAATTTGTGGATTTTGTTAACTTTGGAGCTCCACTTCAGATTGATTTGTTGGAGTGTCCACTGTTGTTTGCAATTCATATTATTGATTTAGACTTTGGAATGTAATACGCAATTCCTAATTTTGTGAATGACATCAAATTTGGGAGGCAGAGGGATTTATGTTAGAGGGATAGTCAATGCTTAAGAAGCCTGCAACAAATTACGAAACATTTTGAGTCCAGAATGAGAGAAGCACAAATATATCTTGGGATTGCAAAACTGGAGGAGATTACAAAGAAAGGGAGGGGCGAGAGACGGAGGGATTTGAAAAATAGGATGTGAATTTTAAAATCAAGGCATTGCTTAGCCAGGAGTAAGTCAGTGAGCACAGGGGTGATGGAAGAACAGGAGTGGTGTGAATTAGTACAGGCAGTAGAGTTTTGGATTACCTCAAATTTATCATGTGTAGAAAGTAGAGGTCTGCAGAGTTTGCGCTGAAATAATTAAGTCTAGAGCTAACAAAGGTATGAATGAAGGTTCCAGCAACAAAGCTGAGGTAGGAGCAGCATTGGGCGATAGTGATCTTGGTGATGACGCGGCTACCTCAGGACAGTTTAAGCGGTTTATAGCACCAAAGATTTTTTTTTCATTTTCAATTCAAATTGTTTAAGGTTATTGTTATATTTTATAATTAAGGCAGTAATACAACTTGAAATTCAAAGTATTGGTCACCAGCTACCTGACTTTAACAATCTGCTCTGAGATGATTTAACTGAAAGGAAATGATTTATCATTCATTCCATTGGAAGGAGATGCCTAAAATCCTTCACATTTAGGCATTGCTGACCTTGCAGATTATATGGGCAATAGCTTTGAAAATATCTATGTGACTAAAAGATGCCCATAGCAATGCTTCCATTTGTGCTGTAGTTTCCCATCATATACGAGCACACAAATGCACGTGATAATGTAAACTTTAAGCAATTGTAAGTAAAATATCATTTTCTCCAAGGAACATCTGATTTTAGTCAATTTATTTCCTTTGTAGTCCAGTCCTTGGCATTCTCCTCACAATAATTATGTGCCCAAATGTTGCATTTATATAAGACTTCATAGTTGCCTATTTGGTTTTCGTATTTTGCTCGTTAATGTATTCATTTGTTACTGTTGCAGCTACACATGGCATGTGCTAGTGGCTATAAAGATGTCTCCACCCTACTCCTGGAGAACAGAGCTGACACTGATGTTCCTGATAACTGTTATTGGACACCACTTCACCTGGCTGCAAAATATGGGCAGGTGAATAAAAGCCTTAACTTTGTCTTATTTCACCCTTTCACAAGAAATATCAAATACTTTCTAATGGGAATTTGTGACTGCTTTTACCTGCATCAATTGAGAAAAAGTTGTAAGTGTTATAATTCTTACAGAAAGCAAGTAAATGTTCACAGTCTCATGATCATGAGTAAAATATCTCACCTTTTTGTTTCTGCAGAACAAGAATTTTAGGGAAATGGTTATATGCTGGCTACATAGCTACAATGTTTTAAGTTCATCCATTTTAAATACATTTAGTCTAACTCCCCTGCGGATTCCTTGTAGCCTCATAGTTGTTTCCCTTTCAAGTATATAACCATGTCCCTTTTGAACGTATATTGCTAATTCTACAACTAATGCCTTTGATGCAGTAAAATGTTCCGCCATTAAAAAGAATGCAGTCAGATTTAAGAATTGACACTGAGCCAAGCACAGGCTAACCAAACGCTCAGTCAAAGAGCTAGGTTTTTAGCAGCATCTTAAATGAGGAGAGGGAGGTGGAAAGACAAGAAGGTTTCGGAGGGAATTCCAGGTGCCTGAAGAATCAATTGTGATATGAAGGACATCACTCTTCCTCATCATTAAGGTGTTTAGACTCAAAGTATGATGCAGCTTGATGAACAAATCCTTGCCCTTTTGAACGACTGGTAGCAAGCTCCTTCCAGTCATTAATGTCAATGCTGCTGCGCTTCAAGAAGAGCTTCAGAGTATATTTGTGGTGTTTTCTTCGTCCTCCCCTGGAACGCTGGCTATTTGAGAGTTGGGAAAACAGAACGTGGCAGGGGAGACACTGTTCAGCCATCCGGACAGTGTCCAGTCCATCATAGTTGATTTTCTAGGATTTTTGCCTGAATGCTTGTGGGGTTGTCTTTAAGAAGGACACTAGCCTCCTCCTGTCAAATCCAGAGGATGCGGCAGAGGCATTGCTGTTGGAATTTCTTTAGCACTCTTATGTGTCGGTTATACACAATCCAGATCTCACTGCAGTACAGGTATGTGGTGACAACAGCTGCTCTGTGCACTAAGACTTCTGTTGACTTCCGGAGGTCTTTGTTGTCAAACACTCACTACCATTGTTTGTAGAAGGCTGATTTGATTCAGTTTACAGTCTTCCAAACTCATCATTGAGTCAACAATTTCAGACTATAATCTGTTGCCCATTGTGTTTTCTTTTCTTTTCTTGTTTTGTTTTATTGTCATTTAGCAGTACACCTGCTCTAGACACAGCTTTTATTTCTATGTTTCTTTCCTTACCCTATCATCATTCCCTTTGGCCCTGGGGGAATCACTTTTCTATCATTCAGTCTCTCCTGTCGTCCACCCTATCATAGACATTGCACTTGTCTTTGTTCTAGCTCAGAACCTATTACCTGTCTAACTTTTCCCAGTTCTGATGAAAGGTCACAGACCTGAAATGTTAACTGTTTCCCTCTCTATACAGATGCTGCCTAATCTGTTAAGTTTTTTCCTCCAGCATTTTCTGTTTATTAAAGGAAAATCTGTTCCTGTTGTATCTACAGAGGAGGAGCAATAATTTGATGGTCCAAGGGCCAAATTACACCAGTCATTGACAGCAGAGCCCTGCAAATTGTCTTTCTTGGGCCTACATTTAAAAGAAAATTGCTGTCTGAGCACCAATTTTTCCAGATGTTAATCGCATGTGTGCCAAGTATCCTAAAACATCTGATATTATGGAGGTTACAGTCATGCATGACTCTTAGTTGAACATAGGAACGTAGGAACAGGCAAAGGCCATTCAGCCAATCGAGCCTGCTCTGTCATTCAATATGCTCATGACTGATCAAACACTTCAATGCCCTTTACCCACACTATCCCCATAACCCTTTACGTTATTGTTAATCAGAAATTTATCATACTCTACCTTAAACATACTCAATAACTGAACTTCCATGGCCCTCTGGAGTAGAGAATTCCAAAGATTCACAACCCTCTGAGTAAAGAAATTTCTCCTCATCTCGGTCCTAAGTGGCTTCCCCCGTATTTTGAAATTGGGTCCCCTGGTTCTAGGCTCCCCAACAAGGGGAAACATTTTACCTGCATCTACCTTGTCTATTCCTTTAAGTATTTTGGTAGGTTTCAATGAAATCACCTCTCATTCTTCGAAACTCTAGAGAATACAGGCCCAGTTTCCCCAATGCCTGTTCAGAAGATAGTCCCACCATCCCCGGAACAAGTCTGGTGAACCTTCATTGCATCCCTCTATGGCAACAATATCCTTTCTGAGATAAGGAGACCAAAACTGCACATAGTACTCCAGATGCCGACTAACCAAGCTTTGATACAATTGAAGCAAGGCTTCACTACTCCTGTACTCAAGTCCTCTTGCGATAAAGGCTAGCATCCCATTAGCCTTCCTAATTGCTTGCTGCACCTGCATGTTAGCCTTCAGTAACTTATGGTCAAGGTCCCTTTGTACATCTATACTTTCTAATCTCTTACCGTTTAGAAAATGCTCTTCACATCAGTTCCTTATACCAAAGTGGATAATGTCACATTTTTCCACGTTATATTACATCTGCCATGTTCTTGTCCATTCACTAAGTCTGTCTAAATCTTCCTATAGCCGCTTTACATCTTTCTGAAAACATACATTCCCACCTAGCTTCGTATCATTTGTGAACTTGGAAATATTACATTTGGTCCCCACATCCAAATCGTTGATATATATTGTGAACTGTATGGTTCTGCTTCTTAGAGCTGGTGCCCATTCTTGCTCGGGAAAGAATGAATAACATTAGGGTATTGCAAGATGCTGGTTTCCTGAGCACAAATGGGACTAGTAAACTTCACCAAAGAAAGCTAAGAGGAGAGAGAATGTGGACAGCTTCCTCCCAATCTCCTGGTGTAGCCAACGATGAAGGTTGGTGGAAATTCTGGAGAAATGTCTTCAATAGATTCTTCTCCCAAAGCTACAGTGAGAAATTGGGTGAACTCCATAGAAATTTCAGGGGGAACCTCTCAATTCCATTCACATATTGCTGTTCTATTATCTGGCTTTAAAGATTGTGTTTATGTTTAAAGAATGAAAGCTAGTTACTCTTAATGTTATAATTCAGGTAGCTACATAACAGCAAAAATTCCTTCCAAAAGCATCCTAGTTTGATTTCATAACAATACTTGACTCTAATTTTATATTATATTCTGTGAAATTCAATGATCTGTTGGCATTCTTCTCCAAAAGAGAGAATTACGAGAGAACAAATTAAAATTTGTAGATTGCTGTGCACGCTGTTTGTGCGAGTGAAGATATGGTTGGGGCTATAATCCATCACAGCGGTAAGTGTAATCAGAGATTTGTCAAAAGCTTCTAGCATTACAGAGAAAATAAAATTTTCTTGTGTGTGAAAAATAAAATTAATGATTTGTGTAGACTTAAATGACATATTAGTTATTTCAAAGTTCTATTTTGGTGCACTTCAAAGCAAAATCTATATGATGGTAAGATGGTAAGCCATTTGAATGAATATAAAGGCAATTTACATTTACATAGTCAACTTAGCATTAAAAACAATCTCAAGGCACTTCACAGGTAGGTAGATATAAAACACATTCTGTGGCAGAAATGTTTTAAAATTCCTTCACGGGATGTGGCTGCTGCTTTCTAGGCCAGCATTTATTGTGCATCCCAAATTGCTCTTAAGAAGGGTGGTGAGCCGCCCTCTTGAACTTTTGCAGTCCATGTGGTGTATGTATACTCAAAGTGCTGTTAGGGAGTTAGTTCCAGGATTTTGACCCAGCAACAGTGAAGGAACAGCGATAAGTGATGATCAGGTGATGGTCACCAAGTCAGGATGGTGTGTGATTTGGAGGTGAACTTGCAGGTGGTGGTGCTTCCATGCATCTGCTGCCTTTGGCCTTCTATGTGGTAGAGTTTGTAGGTTGGGTTTGGAAGGTGCTGCCACAGGAGCCTAGGTGAGTTGCTATCTTGCAAATAATACATACTGCTGCCACTGTGCAACAGTGGTGGATGGAGTGAATGATGAAGGTGGTGGATGAGGTACCAATCAAGCGAGCTGCTTTGTCCTGGATGGTGTTGAGCTTCTTGAGTGTTGTTGGAGCTGCACTCATCCAGGCAAGTGGAGTGTATTCCATCACACTCCTGACTTGTATCTATGGCCAGGGTTTGGGGAGTAAGAAGGTGAGTTATTCGTTGCAGAATTCCCAGCCTCTGATCTGCTCTTGCAGTTACAGTAATTATGTACCTAGTTCAGTTCAGCTTCTGGTCAATGGTAACCCCCAGGATGTTGATAATAGGAGTCTCAGCAATGGTAATGCCATTGAATGTCAAGAGGAAACTGTTGGATCCTCTCTTGTTGGAGATGGTCATTGCCTGGCACTTGTGTGGCATAAGTCTTACTTGCCACTTATCAGCCCAAGTCTGTAGTTGTCCAGGCCTTGCTGTTTATGGGCACAGACTGCTTCAGTATCTGAGGAGCCGCGAATGGTGCTGAACATTGTGCAATCATCAATGAACATCCCCACTTCTGACCTTATGATGGAGGGAAGGTCATTGATGAAGATGGTTGGGCCTAGGACACTACCATAAGGAACTCCTGTAGTGATGTCTTGGGAAATGATTGAATTCCAACAGACACAACCACAAATGAAATATTATGAATGATGACTAAGGGTGGAATTTTCCGTGCCCACTGGCCTTGGGTGTGTTTCGCGGCATCAGCGGACAATATGATGAGAAGGCCAAAAATCATTTCATGAAGTCGTGAAACCAGTTTGCAATCATCCGCTCTGGTCATCAATGACGGGCTGCGCTTCCCACTACCGCATGTCAGGAACATCATTGTAATACATCTGCATATCATTAAAAGCCCAGCCTGCCAGAATCATCCGCCAATGCTGGATCATCCGAGCATGTCAGCATGATTGCACAATGATGTGCTCGCAATAGCATATATAAGGCATGCACTTTGAGGGGAACTGGGAGGTGAGTGCACAGTAATGTTGCGTAGAGCTCCCAGGGTCGCCTGTTGGACTTGGAGGTTGAGGTGCCTTGGGGGGATGGCGGGCAAGGGCTGCACTGCGTTCGAGGCAAGTTTTGTGGGGGGTGCAAGGGCTGCACTGCAGTTGAAGCCAGTTGCAGGGGTAAGGGCTGCACTGCGTTTGATGGTCGTGCACAAAGATGTGCGGTGGTGGGGGGGAGGGAAGCGAACACGCATTAGTGAAATCTTGTATAAAGTGACCATTCCTCTGCAGCTGAGACAATTCAGGTACAGTCGCATTGACATGCATGGAGTCGGGTGTCTAGCTTTTCTGCCCACACAAGCAACGCAGAGGCACGAAATTGCCACGAAATGCTCCTGAACTTTTCATCCCTCGGGCACTGACTGCAAACTAATGAGTGTTTTAGTGGACTACAGAGCAGTTGGATGACTGGGCACATTGTGCAATCTCCTTCCTAATGCTCGCCATTGATCAGTCACTGGTGGAGGTTCTCACAGCCCCTTACAATGTCATCATTCAGGTTTGGACCAGTCTCCCCCATGGTTCAAGCTGACAGTGCAGCCTTGCAGTGTGGGTTAGGAGAATGCCTGCACCTGAGCTGAGAGCACAGCATGCAGTCCAATGGGCAAAGTTGTCACCAATTGGACAGGTGGAGTGGAGCGGAGTTGGGTTGGGTCTCGGGCAGCCGTACTGTGCACTAAACTCTGGCCATCCAAGTGGTGGCCAGCTCTCTCCAGGGTGTGTTAAGGAGCCTTCTGACTTAACCAAGAAAGGTTCTTAGAATACCCAAGCTAATCCATGCATCTCTATCTTTCATCCTGCAGGAGGAGTACATCAGGATCATGGAGCCTGGTGACCTAGCTGTAGGCCTCATGACGTACAAAAAGCAGAGACGAGGGAGAAGAGAGCGACGGAGGCACCTGGCTGGGCAAAGGGAGGAGCAGTATGCTGAGGAAGTAGGGGCGGCTGGGGTTCCTGCTCACACTGCTGAAGAGCCAGTGAACCATCGCACTCAGTGCCTAGCCAGACCCAAGGTCTATAGACGCCACCTTTCATTCCTGCAGATGACTGAGAACCAGTGTTGCTGAAGACTGCCCATGTCTAGGAAACTGGTCAGTCACATCTGCCAGCTGTTGCAGGGTTCGGCGCCACAGGGACATGAAGGGCACCCACTCCAAGTGGCCGTGAAAGTGACCGCGGCGCTCAATTTCTACACCAGTGGCTTCTTTCAGGGCTCCACAGGTGACCTCTGTGGGATATCAGAAACCTCCACCCACAAATGTATCCATGAGGTCAGGGATGCCAACTTCACGAAGGCACACAACTTTGTGCATTTCGTCTGGGACCAGGAAAGCCAGGATTGAAGAGCGCTGGAATTCGTCCGGATCTTGGGTTTCCCACAGGTGCAGGGTGCCATCGACTGCACTCACATGGTGCTCAGATCTCCATCGCAACAACGGGTCATCTGTGTCAACCACAAGGGCTTTCACTTGCTGAATGTTCAGCTGGTGTGCGACCACCACAAATGCATCCTGCAGATCTGCGTGTGGTTCCCAGGGAGTGTCCACAACTCCTACATCCTTAGCAGGTCTCAGATCCCTGACGCCTTCCAGGGTCCACAGAAGCTGCAGAGTTGGCTCCTTGGGGACAAAGGCTACCCGCAGAGTCCGTGGCTGATGACACCCGTGTGGCAGCCTCAGACTGCAGCCAAGTGAACGTATAATGAGGCTCTTGCTGCAACTCACAACTTGATGAAGCAGACCATCGGGATGCTGAAAATGAGGTTCCGATGCCTGGACTGGTCTGGTGGAGCCCGGCAATACAGTCAACAGAGGGTGTCAAGCATCATCGTTGCCTGCGACGCCCTTTACAACCTTGTGCCTCAACGGGTAGAGGAGCTGGTTGAGGAGGAGATGGAGGAGCTGGACTTCGACAGGGATGAGGATGAGGAAGTCCTCGAAGGCGACAATGATGGCGATGAGGCCATCGCACTGGCCAGATGAGGCAGGAGCACTCAGGAGGCCCTCATAGCTACTGGATTCATAGAGAACGATGACACACAGTGTGGAGACACCATAGATCCTCACATTGCATCTATGAATGTTTGACTCCAGTCTGGCTTATGGCAGCGCACATACCCTCTGTGATAATGCTCCTGTCATGGAGATGCAGCAGAGGCCCTAATAGTCACTCGATTGCAGGAGGATGATGACAACATGCTGTGAGGACACTCCATAGATCTTCATATAGCCTCTGAAAATGTCTGACTCCTGTCTGGCTGAGGGCAGCTCGCTTGCACTTGAAACTTTAAAAGCATCTGATCCTTTGTCTGCCTTCAGCACCTGGCCTCTTCAGGAGCACAGTGTCACTGGTCACTGATGCTGACGAGATGGGGGCCAGCCCCACCTTAAAGGTGCTGAGAGCACACAGAGAGAATGACAGAACTCTGTGACAACTGCCCACTACATTCTGGCAGCAATGACCAGCACCATCGAGGTGCAGGCATCAGTAATGTGTCCAGGGATTGTGAGGCCGGACCGTCACTTTGGGTTGAGCAAAGCACAGGGAAGAGGCCCTGCACTCAGACACCTGCCTTTATCTTGTGCAGAAACCAAGTTTTCACAACTGAGTGACACAAACACTGCTCATCAGAACAAGGAGTCATAGGCAAGGAGGCATTCTTGGGAGATAATTTACAATAGTGAACATTATGTACAAGTGATTAATAGGCTGTGCAACTACATCATCTTAACCTTCCTAATCCTGCCGCCACATCTTGGTGCTCCTCGGACATCCACAGTGGAGGTGGAGGCAGCCTGCTGACTGCTACCCCCTGTCTGTGATGATCTTGGCGGATGTCCTCTGGAGGGCCGAGACCAGGAGGGCCCCGGCCTGCTTTCAGGGTTCTGCTGTGTGACAATGGCACCCTACTCGGCCTGTGGAGCTGGAGCTGCTGGGATCAAGGGAACGGGGATTCAGATTGGCCTGACACTCCTGGAGTCACCTGGCTGAATAGCCCCAGGGGGGTACACCTGCTGATTCTCCTCCCTAAGGATGCCCGACGGCCCCTAGATGACTTCTTGAGGAGAAGGAGTAGCTGGAGCGATGTCGAGCTGCCCTGCACCCTTCTCGCATACACACTGTTGGAGGCCCACTATGGTGTCAGCGATGGAGCTCAGCATGTGCAGTAGCACAGGACTAATATCCTGGATCAAGGTATCTATAGTAGCCACCATCCTACCAGCATTGACCTCGGTGCGTTGCAATGCCGATGCTGTCACCTGAAGGCGTATGGACTCCTTCATCATGCCTTGTAATCTGAGGAGTGCAGCGGACATGCCTTCCTGATGTTCCCAGGCTTGCCTTTGCAACTCCAGCAGCTGAGGTATGACCGAGTCCAGAGGTTCATCGTCTGACTTGGACTCAGCAGATGTCTGGTATCCAGCTGTTTTCCAAGTGCTGGAGACCTGGAGAGTCCCTGCCACCACCTGCTATGGATCAGACTGTGCAATGTGCTCACCATGTTGTGATTCCGAGGCTATTCTAAAGCCAGGTCCCATCGTGGTGCGTGTCTTTGCGCTGGTGGGGGGTGTGGCTGAGCGCAGTGACGGGTCTTCAGTGAAGGTGCCTTCAAATTCCTCTTCAGAGGTTTCTTCGGGGCTTGACTGGGGGCCCTGGGTCATGGACTCGGTTGGTTGTTTGGCAGATGTGGCTATGAAAGCAAGGGGAGATAAATAGTGCGTGCCAGGTGACTGCAAAACAGTGGAATTGACTCACAGCACTGATGGATGTTGCACTGCTTGGTAGAGCATCACCGACCTCACCATCAGCACAGGAATGGTCTAGATCATTGCCGGCCAGCTGGATGTCATCATCCTCCTGCAATCTATTTTCAAAGTTTGTGAGGACCTTGATTTCAGGCATTCCTCCACCAGCCTGGGACCTCTCCCTCTTGTGTGCCAGCTTGTCCTGCGTGAATACAGATGGGGAAAGCGTATGCGGGATGCCTGCCAGGCCAGATGATGAGTATGCCTGGCATGTATGGGTGGTGAGTGGTCCCATGGATGGGATGAGGACAGTGAAGGTATGTGTGAGAGAGTGAATTGTGATGTCCCTTGGACTGGCAGTGAGTGAGGGCCCTGTGGATGTATGATGGGTTTGTGAGTGTGTGAGTTGAGAGTGATGAGAAGAGCGACTTCCCCTGACGAAACAGAGGAGATCATTAATTCTGTTGTGGCACTGGGAGGCTGCCCTCTTTTACAGGGCATTGGTACTGACCACCACTGCCACCGCCTTCCAAGCTGGATTAGTGATGTTGCTGGCCCTCCTGCGGCTAGAGTGGGAGTCAAAGACATCATGGCGGGCCTCCGCTGCATCCAAAAGCGCTCGAGGAGTGCATCGCTGAATTGTGGGTCTGCAATCTCCTTGCCTTTCGGGGCCAGACCTCCTTTGCTGCAGTTCTGGGCTGGAAGCACAGAGACCAGAGAGGTGCGCGCGCAGCTGCTGCACTTTAAATATGGCGCCCGGCACGAGGAAGCGGCGAGGCGACAGAGTTGTGAGGGAATGCCTGATTAATGAGGCAGGTTCGGGACAAACAGTGTGAAAACCTGCCATTGCAGCCAGCAGTTTTTCCTGCCCGCTACTGCACTTAGTGCATACCTGGGACAATTCCAATCTAAGTTTTATCAGTTTTGAAAAAAGGGAAACAGAGAGACTTATTGGAGAACAAAAAGTAATCAACATTTTGAAATGATTCTAATGATAATTGAAGGGAGTGAGAAAATATCTTGAAGTCTGAAGACATGGTTTTGATTGTTTAACAGATGTCAATTACTCCTGAGGTAGAACTGCACCGTTGAACTCTCTTCCATGTATCCATATTTTCAACATGTGTGCTGTACCAATTAATGGAGTGGTCTTATCCCATTCTCAGTCCGCTTATTTTACCTGTAGTTTGTGTCAAGCTCTGCATTATTAAAAGAAAGAAGAACACATTTCATGAATCCGTAATCAGCATTCCATGGGCTGAATTATTCGGTTTGCTGGATTCCCCGGCCGCACGAGCCCCAGCTAAGATACCTTAGTTAGCCCACCAGCTGCCCTGGCCAATTAGCCGTTAATAGACTGCAGGTGGGACCTCCGCTCTTCTGAATCAGGATGTCCCACGACAGTGAGCTGCTGGTCAGTCAGAGGTTGACATTTCTCCAGCACTTCGGGACGGAGGCATGCGTTGTTGGATCAGGATTTGGTTCTGTGTTTCGTGGTCTCGCCAGGTGCCAAGCTAGCAGGCCCCAGCAAGGGGGTGGGAGGCTTGGATTTGAGAGACAATGGGATGGGGGTAAGCTGGGAGGGGTTAACATCTTTGGAGGGGCCCTCTAATGGGTCCAGGGAGCCTGTTAAGGAGAGACCACCCATGTCACCAGCCTACGCAGTGAAACCTGTTTTGACTGGCTGCTTGTTGTGGAACTCTCCCACAGCTGGTTAAATCCTGATAGCAGAATGATGGGGCTGTTATTTGATATTAATTGTCCACTTAAGGCCTCAATTGGCCCACTGGCAGGTGGGCTGCCCGATGCCACCTCCACCCCAGTATAATTACAGTGGAGGAGGGGCAGGCAGGTGGGTGGTGGGCAGACTGCTTGCTGGATTTAACGAACCTCCACCCACCTTCAAACCTGTCAACTGGGGAGTGTACCTTCCAGCCTCATGCAGCATTTGACAATATTTCTATACATCATTAGCTAAATGCTTCTTGCCTGATAAGTTCTTCAGTGAAGAACTAATGTTTTGTTAATGTAAATTGATTGAGTGATGATCCTCATTTAACTATTGAGAAGTACATTTTAGATTTAAACATCTAATTGTACTATCTAAAAACATTGCTTATTAATATTGACACAGAGCATAAATGATTATCCCACAATATAGTGAATCATGGTCACTATGAAGTGATTTTCTTTGTCTTGTTAGTACTGATAGAATATTGTATTAATGGATGCGCTGCTTTTTGGATGAAATGTTAAACCATCCTTGCTCATTCCGGCTGAGGTACACATTATGATATTGTGGAACTATTCAAAGAAGACCAGGAGACATCTTTTGGTGTCCTGGCCAACATTCATCCCTCAACCAACATCACCAAAATCACACAAACCATATATCTTGTTCTTATTTGTTTTTTAAATTAAAATTCAGAGGTGTTTTTTAATCTTTAGTGCTTCTGGAGGATGATGTTTCGTGCCAGGAATACAAATTGGAACTTGCTGATAAGACTACAGTTGACTTCAGATTCTCGTAAAACACAATGGCCTGGAGTTTACAATAAAAATAATGATGAGGCTATTGGCACTCACTGTTAGTGAACAGCAAATCAGACAGTAACTTCCAGCAACAACATATGCGCATTTAAACATAAAAAATCAAGAAGCTAAATATAAAGTTCAGGAACTGCTGTCAAGTTGCCCTGCTCCTCGAGAAGCTGCACTATACCTTGATGAGAAACTCGTCATTGAAACCTCTGGACGAATGTGATATCTGCATGATAGGTAGTGAGTAAACATGCCAGAATAAGTTAGGGCTCGTCTACTTCAGGTTAAGTGCATTTTTAACACTGTTATCAATTTTGATTTCTGTTGAAGAACCTCTCTGGCACTGGAAATTAACTTGTGCGAAAGTGAAATCTCATTGCCGCTTTTTGATTGGTTGGAGATTTTAAAAAATAAGAGTTAGTTTTAAAAAACTTCTGTTCTTTTTCTTATCAGTCTCTCTCTTTCTTTCATAGCTTTCATTCTGTGATAAGCTGATGTGTAATATACCTTTAAGAAGAATGTTATAATGGAATATCACATGATCTTAGTATCCACTAGCAGTAGCGCGGGCTACCTCTGTAGTTAGTAGTCTGTAGTCAGTAGTTAGTAGCAGCAATAGTGTAGAGATAGAGTTTGAAGTGGAAGTGCATGTTTAGTTGCTGCTGAGTACCTTTGCAAATAAACATAGAGTTTCTACCTATGAAGTGTCTGCTACTCAACCCTATCATTAGTACCAAATTGGCCACCACTTGCAACAAGTGTGCAAACAGGATCCAACAAACTGGCGATGAGGATTAAACAAGTTAAATAGAAGCAAGCAAGAGAAACAAAATCAGCGCTGTACCTTGCACAGCAATTGTAAGTAGAAGTTCCGTTCAAATTGTCGAAGCAACTCCCCCCCAGCATGCCACAATTTGGAAAAATTGATCCTTTCGACCCAGGATGGATGATTGGTCCCACTATATTGAGCACCTCTCATTCTTTTTCCAAGCAAATAAGATTTCGGGGGAAGAGAAGAGGCGAGCGATCCCCTCAAGTATATGGAGGAATAAGACTTATGGCTATATTCAAAGTTTGAAGGCACCCAGTGCCCCAGACTTGAGAAATTTTGATGAATTAGTGGACCTGGTGAAGGGCCATTACCAACCACAGCCCTCAGTAACGACGCAAAGGTTCAAGTTTTATTCAAGAATTAGAGCCCCGGGGGAGACAGTTGCAAGCTAGGTAGCAAGCTTTAAGCAATTAATGGAATATTGTGATTTTGGTACATCCTTAAGCAATATGCTTAGAGATCATTTAGTGTGCAGTGTGAATGAGGACAAGATTCAGAAGCGATTGTTATCTGAAACAAGTTTGGATTTTAAGATGGTGCTAGAGATTGCACTGGCAATGGAAAATGCAGTTAGAGCTTCAAAAGCCATACAGGGAGGGCAAAATGATGTTGTCCTCCAGGTGGGAAGCCCCAGCCAAAAAGGGCGCGAAAATGCAAGACTCCAATAGCAGGAAACTGAGAAAAAATGACTCAGCGGCAAAAACAAGGAGCAATATCAATAGAGGTAGAAATAAACAATTATTTAACATTTGGCACTTTAAAAAAATACAATGTTTTTATTGTCATAAAACGGTCACGTAATGACAATGTAAGGAAAGAGTCAAGCAGACTTTTAAACAAAATAAATAAAACAGTGAGATCTACAATGTAGCCTGAAGCAACAGATCCAGATATTTATTTGTTGTATACTTTAAGGTTGGAAGAACAGAACCAATCTATGTAACAGTGAAAGTGAATGGTAGACCTGTTCAAATGGGAGTGGATACAGGAACTTCCACTACAGTAATTGGGGAACATACCTTCAAATATCTGAGTAATGGAGAACTTCAATTAAATTTGGAAGAAACAACTGCCCAATTAAAAACATACATGGGTGAAGACACTCAAGTCAAAGGCATAAATAGTGTAACTGTTAATTATGGGAGCCAACCGGTAAAGCTACCAGTGTTGGTTTTGAGAGGCAGAAGACCAAGCCTCCTAGGGTGAAACTGGCTAAGGGAAATTTGAGGGACCTTGAGGGACCACTGAGATTCCAAAAGGAAGCAGGAGACATTTCTGCTTTGGAGGTGAAGTGTGTAAATGCTCAGCAACCTGAAGAACTGCAGGCTGTCTTGAGCCAAAATGTGGAAGAAGAACAGAAGAAGCTCGAAGAGACCATGCTTAAGAGTAGAGTTTGAGACGAGGTGAGCAACCTCCGAAAGGAAAATGAAAGCTTGCTGAAAGATGTTCACAACACTACAAGATTCCCTCAGGTCAAAGTTGGGGCCACTGGAAAAGTAGGAAGTGAACCAGGAAGAATTCAGCACCCCTCTGACCATACTGAAGGATGAGTTGGCAGAGAAGACACAACAATGCTTAATTTTCCAGGAGGCAGCAAACAAATACAAAAAAGAGATGGAAGAACTGAAGAATCAGCTACGTGAAGCCAAAAAGGCTTTGGAAGCAAAAGTCGCAGAATTCTCTAAGAAACAGACAGATGATGAAATTCTGGTAGACTCAATCAATGAGTTCACTCAAGTCAAGCTTACACCTGAGATTAAAGTCAGTGCTAAAAAGAAGGCACGCAGAAAGAAGCTTTCAAGGAGGTCAAACAATTGTTACACTCGTCCAACCTATTAGTGCATTATGACCTAAAGAAAGACTTAGTGTTGGCTTGTGACGCATCCCCCTGCGGAGTGGGAGCAGTGCTCTCCATCGGATGGATGATGGCACAGAATGGCTTATTGGTTATGTATCGAGAATACTCACCAAAGTGGAAAAGGGTTACTCACAGATAGAAAAAGAAGGCCTGTCAATCACCTTTGAGAAATTTCACCAGTACATACACGGCAACCATTTTACTATCATTTCAGACCACAAGCCAGTGCTAGGATTGTTCAACAAAGACAGGGCTATACCACCCATAGCTTTGGCAAGAATACAATGATGGACTTTAATCCTGGAAGCATATGAGTATATTCTCGTACATATGCCTGGTAGTCAAATTGCAAACGTTGACGCACTTAGTCGCTTGTGTTTACAAGAAAAGGATGTGAAAGTCCCAGTTCCACAAGAACTTGTTTTGTTGTTACATTTCATAGATTCATCACCAACATGTTCTCAACAGATCAGAGACTGGACAAGTAGGGACCCAGTGCTATCACAACTACGAGAACAAGTACTTCATGGTTGGTCACAAGAGCCTGTACCTGACAAACTGAAACCGTACTTTAACAGAAGGCATGAAATAACCAGCCAGGATGGTGTCCTATTGTGGGAAGGATGAGCGATAGTACCTCCAAAGGGTAGAGAGCCATTGCTAATTGAACTACTCAATATCCAAGAATATCCAGAATGAAGACCATAGCACGCAGCTACCTATGGTGGCCTGGGATGGATGGTGAAATAGAGAGTTTAGTGAAGAATTGTGTGCAATGTCAGCAAGTGCAAAAGTTACCTTCAACAGCTCCAATATACTCTTGGGAATGGTGAGGAAGACCATGGGTGAGGTTACACATTGACTATGTGGGACCTTTCATGGGAACAATGTTTCTGCTCATTGTTGATGCCCATTCAAAATGGATGGACATATATGAGGTGAAATCACCAACGTTTTCTGCAACAATTGAAAAGTTATGTCAAAGTTTTGCCATTAATGGAGTACCAGATGTAGTCATTTCTGATAATGGCACAGAATTTACAAGTGCTGAGTTTCAGCGGTTTATCAGCCTCAACGCTATCACTCGTGAAAGCTTCACCATACCACCTTTCCTCAAATGGCATGGCCAAAAGGGCGATGCAAACATTCAAGGCTAGCATGAAGAAATTAACTGGAGATTCCTTAACAACCAAGTTAGCACATTTTCTTTTCCATGAGAGGACCACCTCTCACATAACCACAGGTGTCACACAACAACAATTGATGAAACACCTGTCTCAGGACATTATTGAACTTAGCAATGCCAAATTTAGGGGGGAAGGTTGAAAGGAGTCAGGGAAGTCAGAAAACTAGACACAATTGGCATAGTCGCGAGAGGAAATTTACCGTGGGAGAAACAGTATGTGTGAAGAACTTTGAAGAAAGACCAAAGTGGTTACTGGGTGAAGTAAGTGAAGTGACTGGACCTCTATCTTACCACGTGGAGATGGAAGGCCGAATCATACGGAGACATGTGGATCATCTAAGCAAGAGAGAAACTATGCACCAAGAAATTATTCCACCAGAGTTCACAACCGGGTCAACGTTTCCTGTTGATAGAACGCAACCTAGTACAGATGTGCCCAAAGTACGTGCTGTTCTTTCAAGAATGGAGGATACAAATCTGCAGGAGCCCAGCAAAGCACCTGATGTTCAGGCAACTCCGGAAAAGGAGGTTCCTGACAAGGCATCTGAAGTTGTAGAACTGAGACACTATACACATAAGGAAACCCCCAGAAAGACTGAATTTGTAAATTATTTATCAATGTAAATATTTTGCTATTTTGAGAAAATTGTAATTATAAATATAAAATGTATTTCTGAGTAAAGGGGGAGGGATGTGGCAATCCGATGTGTAATATACCTTTAAGAAGAATGTTATAATGGAAGATCACATGATCTTAGTATCCAATAGCAGTGTCGCGGGCTACCTCTGTAGTTAGTAGTCTGTAGTCAGCAGTTAGTAGCAGCAGTAATATAGAGATAGTTTGAAGTGTAAGCGCATGTTTAGTTGCTGCTGAGTACCTTTGTAAATAAACATATTTTCTACTTATGACGTGCCTGATGCTCAACTCTATCATTAGTACCAAATTGGCCACCCCTTACAAGTGTGAGAACAGGATCCAACAAACTGGTGATGTGGATTTAACACATTCCCTCTCTTTTCTTTCTTGATACTGAAATAAGCATTCTAATTTACACCTCCTTCAGACTTTTAAGCCTCATTAGGAATTCTTCGGTATGATTTGTCAAGAAGATACACAGTTGCTTGCCCTGTTCAAGCAGGTCCCAGATCCCCTGAGGGAGATGCCACACTGAAATGAATTTCTAATCACTGCAAGTTCATGTGCAAAGGCCCACAGACCATATGTAAGCGTAATAATGGGCTGGTTAACTGCTGGCCACAAGATCCAGGTCAATATTAGTAAAATATGTTAGCTGTAGTGTATTCTAGTAAGAAAAAAAAAATAGAAACTCTGCCCATCATCTGAAAATGAAGCATAGATGAACACTTGCATGAGACTATTTATTAATGATCCAAGGGTCAGGTTGAAGAAGCCTGAATGGAGAAGAGGGAGGAAATCAATGTACAGATACCAAGAAGTCAAGCATGTTATGTACATTCAGAGAGAGACAGCAAGAATCATTTACATTTTTATTGCAGGGCAATCAATGGGAGATAGCGGACTGAAGTCAGTGGAAAAGTAAATACGACAGGGTGCAAAAGAATTTACCGATTCATTATCGCTAGTGATTTAAATAGTCATAAAAATGGAATTCTTTGTCGATGGAAATTTTTGAGGAGAAACCCCACAAAAAAAATGAGAATGTGAACACTTTTGGGTAGATTCTATTAGTCCTTGCTCAAAGTAAGGTAACTTGTGAGCTGAGATTTTATATGTGTATGTGTAGCATGTAAGACTCTTTAAAAAATATCTAGCTAGACATTTCCTTGAGTTCAGCATCACCAATATGTGGACGCTGGAGGGGGAACTGTGCAGATTCAGAAGAATGATACCAGAGGTTTAAGGATTAAAGTGTAAGGGCAGGTTGCAGAAAGTTTGCTTGTTTTCCCTTGGATTTAGAATGTTGAGGGGTGAAGTGGCCAAAGTATTTAAAATGATTAAAAGATCTAACAGGATAGATGCAGAGAAATTATTTCCTCTTGTGGAAGAATCCAGTGCGAGGGGACATAAAATTAGATCAAGACCATTCAGGAGTGAAATGAGGAAACATGATTTTACAGAAAGTGCCATGGAATCTGGACCTCGTTCCCCAAAAAAGCTGTGCATGATAGGCCACTTGTAGTTCTCAGGATTGAAATTGCAGGATTTTTGTTAGCTTAGAATATCAAGGGTTACAGAACAAATGTGAGTGAATTGAGTCAACATACGGATTGGCAGTGATCTAATTGAACAGAATTGAGGGGCTGAATGGCCTATTCATGTTCCTTTACTGAAAAAATATGATCAATACATGTTTAGTTCATATCCTAACAGCAGATAGATGTGTTGAATAATATAAATATGTAAAGATGAACAGTAAAATGTGGAAATGTTTTTACTTCCCCTGCAGGTTGCCATTGTGAAGTTGCTTTTGAAGCATCATGCAAATCCTAATCTTCTTAATTGTAATGAGGAGAAGCCCTCAGGTTCGTAAATCTGAATCTTTGAATTTGCTAACTGAACAACGACCATTATTGTACCTTCTAATAAAATGTAACTTGTTATACAAATGAGATACACAAATGAGACACAAAATCGCACACACACAGACACACTCACACACATACACACACAAAGACACAGATGATACACATACATACTGACACACACACACAAACACACATGCACACACACGCCAAATTATATTTATATGGTGGCTTTATGTAATAAAACATCCCAAGGCACTTCACAGGAGCATTATAAAGCCAAATGGCCCAGAACCCAGATGGGGTGCCAATCACCGGCAGATTGCCGCTCTGCTCCTTTTTATTTACCCAAGTCTGGAGCTGCACCTTTCTTGCCCAGACATCTGGCCTGGTCCTGGTGAGAAATATGCAGTGTGGCAGCTCCTGGATTCCTTTCTGTGAAGTGCAAGATTGTCAGTGTAAGTGAAGCTATGCCCTGTTTTT
Source organism: Cetorhinus maximus (assembly GCF_964194155.1). Lineage (NCBI taxonomy): Eukaryota > Metazoa > Chordata > Chondrichthyes > Lamniformes > Cetorhinidae > Cetorhinus > Cetorhinus maximus. The sequence continues at coordinate 104,718,555 of NC_135885.1, forward strand.
ATGGCACTAGCTATAGTAAACCTGTAAGTTTAAAGGTCCAAGCCACTTTGACAGGAGAGGAGGTAAGTGTATAATTTAAGTGTCGAGGATGGGATGGGTGTGGTGGGGTGGTGGAGAAGGGGGGGAAGGTTTGGTGGTGGGGGAGTGGTTGGTTGGTAAGGGAGGTGGGGGGGGTAGATGGGAGGTGTGGAGGTGGTTGGGGGTTGGCTGCGGATAGGGGCTTGGTCAGGGGGTCATGGGGGATTGAGAGAGTGGCCAGGTAGTCGGGGGGTGCGGGGGTGTCGTTGGGGGGAGCAGTTGAAGGGTTAGTCGGAAGGTCCATTGGGGGCTTGGGTGGGGAGTGGTCAGTACCTTAGTTACCCAGGAGTTAGAGATGGTTTTCATCCTTCTAACTTTTCCTAGGTAACTCTCCTGCTAAGAGAGTCAGAACCATCTGAAGTCTTCGATTTAAATTTCAGTTTTGGATGATTCTAGGCACAGGGTAATTGCCCATCAGAAGTTTAAACTTCCGGGGTAGTCCTTGCATGGGGACTTCTTGGGGGCCCAACAGCAGGTCCGGAGTACCTTCAGGGTATGACCCCCTGGGGAATGGAAGTTCTGGGCCAATATGACATTGAGCCACATAAGAAAATATCAGGTAAGATGACAAAAATTTGGACAAAGAAATAGGTTTTTAAGGAGAAAGAAAGTGGCGGAGAGTTGTAGGGATGGAATTCCAGAGCTTAGGGCCTGGGCAACTGAAGACACAGCTACCAATGGTGGAGCAATTATAGTCAGAGATGCTCAAAACTCCAGAATTAGGTGAATGCAAGTACCTCAAAGAGTTGTGTGGTTAGAGGAGATTACATAGATAAAGAGGGGTCAGTGCATGGAGGGATTTGAAAACACGTTTGAGAATTTAAAAATCAAGATGTTGCTTCAGCCATTGTAAGTCATTGAGCACAGAAGTAATAAGTAAATGAGACTTGGTGTGAATTAGGACAGGTTCAGCAGTGTTTTGGATGACCCTAAGTTTATGGACAGTGGAATGTGGAAGACCAGCCACGAATGTATTTAAATATTCAGGTTCAGAGGTAACAAAGGCACTAATGAGGAATTCAGTGGCAGATGAGCTGAGGCCGGGACAAAGTCATGATATTATGGAGGTGGAAATAGGCAGTCATTCTGATGGCTCGAGGATAAGGTCAGAGGCTAATCTCAGGGACAGAGGTCACACTAAGGTTGCGAACACCCCACACCCCATATAAACACACACAGCCCAGGCACATATTCCACACATTCACATGCACCTCATGTACATAAACAGCCACACACACAAGCACACCCCCAACATACACAAACACACACCCACACGCCACACCACCCACCCCACGCACATGCACACGACCACCGCACACACATGCACAAAGCCCCATCCTCACAATCAGACACACATAAACCCATGCACAAATCCACCTCACACAGACACATGCCTACCCTACACATAACTCACAAACATACCCCTAGCTCAACCACAAGCACAGACCACTGCACATGTATACACACCCATCTCACAGATATACACACACTCACATCCACCCATGCACACAATCACCTTAGACACATGGACACAACTACACACAATCACACCCCCACCCACACACACCCACGCAGACCCATCCTCACACATAGACACGCATGCAAACACGTACCCATACAAATACCCCCCAACACATACAGACACACCATTCCACACACATACCACTCCACACACACAGACACACAAATACACACATGCACAGACGCACCACTCCTCACATCCAGACATTCATATATGTACAAAATTAATCTATGTATATGTGCATATAAAATAGAGATATATTAGGTATATATATATAATATGCAGAACTCTCCAAAACACACACAAATACTTAAATATGCACTAAAAACACACAGACCCCACACACACCCACACCCGCTCAAACCCGCTATAACCTACACAGACTCACATTCCACAATGTCTCCTAACATACCCAACTCAACACAAAACACAACAACCCAATTCCCGGTTCCACAAACCCGAACCACAAGAAAGTAGGGAGAGGGGTGAGTGAAAATGGGAGTTGTAGTGGGTGACTCTGGAAACAGTACGGATGCTGCCAGGTGCAGAGGCGGTCTGGGCAAAAGACCTGCCTCAGCTCACAAGTACTTTGTCTAAGATTTAAGAAAAAGCAATAGTACAAAAAACAGCCTTCAACCCTCACACCCCCTCATCCCTCAACCCTCACACTCCCTCATGACACTCCCCATGCCAACCCATACCATGACATGCCCTCTTCACCTCCATGTCCGCTCATACCCTCCATTCAAACCTATGCCCCTCTAACTGCTCCCATGGTCCTTTACATCTATGCCAACTTAATGCCAACTCATGCCAATCCATGCCCCCAATCTGCCACCCTTTGCTTTTATACCATCCATGCCAACTCACCCAGTGTCCACCATGGGCAGCCCTCAGGACCCATGCTGAGATTAAATAAAATAAAGTTCTAAGTGTCTATTACAGGCTTCATTAAACAAAAACATTCTCATTCATGAAAAACATTCACTACATTTATATCCCTTCAGCTACATAATCCCTTATAGAAACAGACATATCACTCAAGTGCTTAATCCCTGATAAAAACAAACATTTGGAATTCATAGCCCCAAATCAAAGAACAGGATTTTTACCTCATTGGGGAATGGGGGTAGGGTGGTGTTGGGGGTGGGTGGGGGGGTGGGGGGCAGGGTGTGGGAGGGATGCGGGAGGCAGCAGACTGGCTCATGAGTGGCCGCAAGTCTGACTGTCACTGATAGTTGGGCTCCAACCGCGATTTCACACTGGCTGGCCAATTAACGGCCAGCCAGCTTGAATTGCGTGCTGAAACACTCAGCGCTGCCTGGGTGGGGTGGAGGGGAGGAAGGTGAATGCGGAAGTCAGCACATACATGCAGGTAGACTCAGTGAAAAGCTCCCCGAAGGCACAGAGCTGCCGCAGGGAGCTAAAGATTCTAACATTAAAAAATAAAGATTTTAAAATTAAGATAAACATGTCCCCTCATGTGACTCTGTCACATGAGCAGAGACATGTTAAAAATGAGATTTAAAAATTTTAATTTTATTTTTAATTAAAATCGGAAACCCCGTCCTGCCCATGGATGAGGTTTCCTCAAAAATCCAAAGGCCACTTGGCCTTTTCCCCTGTCCACCAACTGTAAGGTTGGATGGGCAGAGAAAAATTCATTTCATTTAATTCATTAATGGGTTTAACAGCCTTCTTAATTGTCGGCAGGCACACTGCTGACTCCCATATGTGCTTGCCGACTGAAATATCGATCAAGTGCATGATGACGTCAGGACACTTGCTTGACATCATCGCACGGTATTTCACACTTGTGCATGCTGGGTACCCGCCTGCATGCTGAGCTGAAAATCCAGCCCAAAGAGTCCTTAAAACTTGTAGCTGTCAGTCAAGCTATGAAATGGCAGGCACCCTACTGTGATATTGGAAGGTTGTGAAATCAGTCATGCAGCAATAATTCAATAATGATAGCCATCAGGCATATGTCAGCAGACAGAGTGAAATAGCAAGCAATGATTATTTTAACACTGCATAGAGTTTTTTTCAAAGATTCAATGTGCAGGGGTTTTAAATGTCATGACTGCTTGACAGTTGCTTTTGACAGTTGCTTTTGACTGTTCATTTTGAGACTTTTGATCGTTGCTTTTGACAGCTCTCTTGACAGTTCCAATGAAAATATGCATTTTTTACACAATTCATGTCTTATTTTAACAATCCCAAAGGTCACCTTAGCTCTTCCAAAGGGCAGCTTACCCCTCCAAAAGGTGTCTGAACTCCTGCAAAGGTGTCTTGGAACTGCATACAAAGGGATATCCTACCTCTCCAAAAGGGTACCCAACCTCTCCAAAGGACTGCGCAAAGCTTAGACATGCTCCTACCAGGCCTAATTTGCACACATCTTGTTTCCCACTCCTGACTAATGAAAATCAGACATGACTGAAGGCAGCTTCTGTTTTACATGTGTATATCCCTGCCCAGCCCCATTCATACCCCTGCAAAAATGGTAAGTGCTGTGTTTGGGGGCAGGCTTCTAGATTTCAACCTGCTCTGCAATTTTCGCAATGATGGAGAAGCTCACCATAGTTGCGAAAATCCAGACACCACACTCCATACATAGCCCTCACATAACCACCAAACACAGATATACTTCACTAACCCTTCCAACACACAGCTCACCCCACACCCACACAACCACACCCCCCCCCACCACCCACCCAACACATACACACACCCACGCAATGTGTTGTAATTTTCTTGACACAGAAAATAATAAACTCCAATTAAACTGAATTTTGCTTTTATGGTTGTATCATAAAATGTTTTGTTTTGTACAAGAAGGTTTAAACCAGTCTTAAGGCTTTGTTGCACTCAATTGATTGGAAAGTGTGTAAATATTCTCATTGCATCCAAAGTTACTGAGATAAGAAGCTTCAAAAAGATGCAAACTGCATTTCAGCAATATCTGATCGATCAGTAATCACATTGTGAAGCTGGACAGTGCATTCCAGATCCCAGCCAATTGCTGCATTTTTTTTCCCCACAGTCATCTTTAGCTTTTTAGCCAATCACTTTGTCTTCTGGTTCTTGACCCTTCTGCCAACAGAAACAGTTCCTTCCTATTTAATCTTTCTAGACCTCTCATGAATTCCTCTCACCCTTCTCTTCAATAAAGAAAACAACCCAACTTCTACAATCTATCCATGTAACTGAAGTCTCTAATTCCCGGAACCATTGTGCAATTTCTTTCTGCGCCCTTTCTAAAGCCCTCACACCCTTTCTAAAGTGCGCTGTCCAGTGTTGGACACAATGGTCTGGATTTTAGGGTTTCCAGTGCGGTGGTGGAGGCAGAATGGAAAGTGAGTAGTCCGCTTGCTCCTGGCCCCAGTGTCTTGGCTTGGTGAATCAAGCATCGGGTGACCAATTAGCGGCTGCCTAGCAGGAATGTGCCCAATTAGAGGGGCAGACAGGAGAAGGGTTATGCTGTGAACAGGAAGTCGGTCACGGCTATCAATTTACTGCCCTTTCAGTCTCTCCTTATTTCTTACAGCAGGCTCAAAACAGTGAATAAATGAAGGAAAAAAACATACAAACACTGCTACTTGATCCCTTTGGCAGGCCTTTTCTTCAGCCCCTGAGCCACTTCCTAATACTTGGCATAAAGGACTCCCAAATATTTTCCTGTCTGATGCCCATCATTGAAGTGGGCAACAAAAGAATTGCATACAATTGGGTGTTTAACAAGCTCAGTAGCTTATCAATTGGTTATTTCAAAATGGTGGATCAGTTTCTGATTTTGGCACCTACTTGCTCTCTGTAATATCAGAAACTGACATGATGTTGGAATGCTGGCCTGGCACCATCACACTGTACTTTACATGCACGTCAGGAGACAGCCACCTGATTCGCAGCCATAAAATCCAGCCCAATACTGCAGTTGAGGCCAAAATAGTGTTTTATAAAGATTCATTATAACTTTCTTGCTTTTATTCTTGATGCCTCTACTTATAAACCTCAGGATCCTGCATGCCTTATTAACTGCTTTCCCAATCAACCCTGCCACTTTCAACAATTTTTGCACGTGCACCACAGTCGTCTCTGTACCTGCACCATTAGATTTAGTTTAGCTTATATAGCCTCTCTTGTTCTTCTTACCAAAATATATCACTTTGCATTTCCCTGCATTAAATTGCATCGACCACGTGTCTACCGATTCCACCAGCCTGTCTATGTCTTCTTGAAGTCTAATACTATCCTACTCAGAGTTTACAATGCCTCCAAGTTTTGTGTCGTCTGCAAATTTGAAATTTTGCCCTGTACACCCAAGTCTCGGTCATTAATATAGATCAAGAAAAACTGTAGTCCAAGTATTAATCCTTGGGAAACACCACTGTATACCTTCCACTGTTTCCTGTCAGTCAGTGAATTTCATATACATGCTGCCACTGTCCCTTTTATTCCATGAGCTTCAACTTTGCTGCAAGCCTGTTATGTTGGCACTTTATCAGACGCCTTTTTGAAGTCCATATACACCATGTCAACCGCAGTGCAGATTCAGAAGAAATGATATAGTGCAATGAGGCCATTCGGCCCATAGTGTCTGCACTGGTTCTTTGATTGAGGAATTCATTTATTGCCATTCTCCCACCTTCTCTCCATAACCCTGTACGTTCTTCCTCTTCAAATAATAGCCTAATTCCCTTTTGAATGCCTCAATTGAACCTGCCTCCACCCTCTCAGGCAGTGCATTTCAGACCTTAACCACTCACTGTGTGAAAAAGATTTTCTCATATTGCTTTTGCTCCTTTTGCAAATTAGTTTAAATCTGTGCCCTCTCATTCGCAATCCTTTCGTGAGTGGGAACAGTTTCTCCCTATCTACTCTGTATCTTCACTGCCACTGTCTGCCCATTCCACCAATTTGTCTATGTCCTTTTGAAGTTCTACACTAACCTCCTCACAATTCACAATGCTTCTAAGTTTTATATCATCTGCAAATTTTGAAATTGTGCCCTGTACACCAAGGTCTAGGTCATTAATGTAAGGGTCGCAACACTGACCCCTGGGAAACTCCACTACAAACCTTTCTCCAGCCCAAAAAAACACTCATTACCCACTACTCTGTTTCCTGTCACTCAGCCACTTTCACATATATGTTGCTATTTTCCCCTTTATTCCATGAGCTCAGGAGTCTGTTGTGCGGCACTGTATCAAAGGCCTTTTGGAAGTCCATGTACACCACATCAACAGTATTGCCCTCATAAACCCTCTCCATTACCTCTTCATAAAACTCCGGCAAGTTAGTTAAAGATAATTTTCCCTTAAGAAATCCATGCTGACTTTCCTTAACCCACATTTGCCCATGTGACTATTAATTTTGTCCCTAATTATTGTTTCTAGAAGTTTCCTCACTACCAAAATTAAACTGACTAGTCTGTAGTTGCTGGGCTTATCTTTATACCTGTTCTTGAAATAGGGTGTAACATTTGCAATTGTCCAGTCCTCTGGCATCACCCCTATGTCTAAGGAAGATAGAAAAGTTATGGCCTGTGCCTCTGCAATTTCCTTCAGTATGCTTGGGTGAATTTCATCCGGTCCTGGTGCCCTATCCACTTTTAAGTACATATAGCCTATCCAAATACCTCCTCCCTCTGAATTTTAAACCCTTATAGACCTAAATTATGTCCTCTTTCATCATGGTCTGGGTAGCACCTTCATCCTTGGTGAAGATAGATGGTAAGTATTCATTTAATACCTTAGCTGCCCTCTGCCTCCATGCGTAAGTCCCTTTTTTAGTCCCTAATCAGCCCTAGTCCTCCATTTACCTCCCTTTTACTATTTATGCCCATAGAAGATTTTGGGATTCCCTTTTATGTTAGCTGCAAGTCTCTACATGCAGCACAGAATCTGGTGGATGAGAATGATGCAAGAAGTAGCAAAGGGTGACAATGCACATACCAAGAGCTACGAAAAAAAGCATACAAAAGAGATATCAAAGTCAATGTTCTGACCACAGCCGGTGTTGATTACTATGCAAGCCAAATCCCAGAGGGAAACTTGGCTTACGGGCTACGCCCTTTCTTTTGTATTCTGAAAACGAGAGGAAGTTTTCTTTATTCGTTCATGGGATGTGGGCTTCGCTGGCTAGGCCAGCATTTATTGCCCATCCCTAATTGCCCTTGTTCAGAGGGCATTTAAGTGTCAACTACATTGCTGTGGAGCTGGAGTCGCATGTAGGCCAGACCAGGTAAGGACAGCAGGTTTCCTCCCCTAAAGGACATTAGTGAACCAAATGGGTTTTTACAGCAATCAGCAATGGTTTCATGGTCATCATCAGACTTCTATTGAGTTCAAGTTTCACCATCTGCCATGGTAGGATTTGAATCCAGGTCCCCAGAGCATTACCCTGGGTCCCTGGAACACCAGTGAGCAACAATACCACTATGCCACTGCCTCTGCTTATGTGCTGATGTACCTCAGCAGTAAGAGGTCTAGTAACAGTTTTGGGATTTTTAAAATTTAAAAGTAAAAGTTTTATTAACAAGAATAAAAGAAAACTTAAGCACACAAGATGGCAGTTGCACAATTACAGTTAGCCTTACAAACATTCCCCCCAAAAAGATCCTTCACTTGGTCAGGCCCACAAGTAAACACCTTTCAGCAACCCTCCCTTATAGATGTTTAACTGTAAGAAATCCAGTAATATTACACAATGCAAACTGCTATAACTTCAATAAAGGCATATACATAACCAATAACTCACTTCTATTCTGCCATGGAAAACTAAGCTTCAGGTTTATGTAGCCTAAGTCTTTTCTGGCTTGACTGGATGGTTGATTCAAACCGGATCCTCTCCCAGCCCAGATCTAACAGCTCCCAACTCAACAGCTCAAACAGCTCCAGCTACTCCGACTCAAACAGCTATAGCCATAGCTACTCTAAGTTCCCCACGGCAAATTTAAAATACCTATTTTCCCCTTTCACCTCAGGTTGCATTGTTCTCACACCTCTTTGAACTCCAATCCTTCCAAATGTAAAACCTTTTGTGTGTCTATCTTGTCTTTGCTTTTAGGCCAATCAAATATAACATCCTCCCTTCAATTTACCTATGGAACTCCTGCAAGATGCAAACATGTTTCTTGTTACCTCTGACTCCCATTTGATATTCAAACAAACTCTCAACTTATCTAAAAATGTAAATGCAAGATCTAACCTCTTTACCTGCACCTCAAACCTAACACTTATCCTTTTCATGTTTCAACCTTCGCAGGCAAAATGCCTCCTATTAATCTCTGCCCGGATTGATTAAATCATACATAAACACAGAAACGTTTCCACAGAATAACACAATATTCCCCAAAAATATTTTTTTTAAATATCCATCATTAAAAAAGTACCACAGTCAACACAAAGCATTTTTACAATTATTTTATAATAGGGTGAAAGTTCAGAAGCAATAGTGCCCCTTTAAACTGATAACAGTAATGTTATCAATGAAATAAGGACAAGGCAGGCATGCTGAATATTTACTTGGCATCAGTGTTTAAAGTAGAAGAAGAGGTCAATGTGCCAGGTATACCAAGGAAACTATTATTGAATCGTGTACAGGAACTCAATAAAATTAGTGTAAGCATGATAACAGAAATGAGGAGATTAAGACACTAAAGAGTGGCAAACCCCCAGGACCAGGGTTTCTATCACAGGGTTTAAAACAACCTAGGTCAGATACCCTAACTTTAATCTTCTAAAGTTCTCACAATTTGGGAAATGTTCCTCTGGATTGATACATTTGTTTTGTCATTCTGCTATTTAAAAAGTTGAGAACGGGAAAGCAGGGAATTATAGATCAGTTAACCTAACACCTGTTGTTGGGAAATTGCTAGAGTCTATAATTAAGGAATGGGATGACTGAACAACTTGAAAATTTTCAGCTGAACAGAGAGAGCCAGTGGGGATTTGTAAAGTGTAGGTCATGCCTGATGAATCTGATTGTATTTTTGAAGAGGTGACCTAAGTAGTCGACTGGGAAATGTCTATAGATGTTACTTATATGGACTTCCAGTAGACATTTGTTAATGTCCATCATAAGAGACTTTTAAACTGAAGTTGAAGCTCATGGAATTGAACTGAAATTATTGACCAGGTTTGGAAATTAGCTGAGCTGAAGGAAATACAGAGTAGGGATCATGGGCAGGTACTCTAACTGGCAGGATTTGACTAGCGATGCCCCACAAGGGTTGTGTTGGGTCTCAACTACTCATTGAATTTGTTGACAGTTTAGATGATGGTACTGAAAACCACATATCCAAGTTTGCCAATGACAAAGAAAAGTGGCATTGCAAACAGTGTAAATGGAAGTGTAAAATTACGCAGGGATATTGGTCCAGATCTTCTGGCCTCTGGATAGTCAGAGACCAGACATACCCACAAGATGCACTCCAGAACCCATCAGTAGACCCAATGCAATGACTCCATGGGAATTTCCTAGGAAGTATGAACCTCAGATGGGCAATTCCCCTGCTCCCCAGAATCCTCCGAAAATGTCTCCAACTCTGAGTTACAGTTGGAGACTTTGGACGGTTGCGACTTACTTACCTGGATATTTACCCAGGAAAAGTTAAACAGAAAAGTTCTGGCCTAACTCCTGGCTAACTAATAGCTGACCCCTCAATCACTCATGCTGACCCTCCCCCCAATTGCCCCCCAACCCTCTGACTTCCCTCCAAATCACCGATTCCTCCTTGACCCAACCTGACTAGCCCTCACCATCTGACTCTGACCCGAACACACCCTGAACCACCCCCCGCCCCCCCGATTATCCCCCAGCCACCCCCAACCTGACTTCACCACCCTACCCACCTACCTCAATACCCACCCTACCCCCTTATCCACTTACCTCACCACCTTGCCCCCTTAACCCCTTACACACCCTACCTCCTTACACATCCTACCCCCTTACCACCTTACCTTATCCACCCTACCTGCTTGCCCACTTATCTCATCCACCCTACCACTTGCCCATGCACCATCGACCCTACCCCCTTAACCATCCTACCCCCTTACCCACCCTACACTGTTACCCCCTGACCGCACCTACCACATCCCCTTACCCACTTACCTTGCCTACCCTACCCATTACACACTTACCATACATCCCCTACCCCATTACCCACCCTACCCCCTTACCCACACACCTTATCCACCCTACCCCCTCTCCCACCCTAACCCCTTAGTCCCTTATGTCACCCACCCTATCTCGTTACACACTTATCTTTTCTCTGTAGCTTTTCAAAGAAGCTTTGAGACATTTAAACTCTCTAGTTACCAGAATACGGCAGCTAGTGCCTTAAAAAGGGCGCGTGGCTTCTACATGGATTCTCTCTGTTGCTCCTTCCAAAATTTGCTACACTTAGTCAGTTTGGAAGGATCCTCCTTTGGGAGACTGGCCAGAAAAATCGGAGAAAGGTAAGTGTGTATTTTTATGTCTGATCAAGGTTGGAAATCGGGGTTCCAACCCTGAAAGGAGGATTTGTCCAGTGATAGATTAAGTGAAAGGGCAAAACTGGTAAATAGATTTCAATGTAGACAGATTTGAGGTTATTCACATTGGACCTAAAAAGGATGGAGGAGAATACTTTCTAAATTTTGAAAAACTAGAAACAGTGGCAATCTAAAGAGATTTGGGGATCCAGGTACATAAACCATTAAATGTTATGAACAAGTGTAAAAAAAAAATCTAAAAGGGAAATGAAATGTTCATCTTTATACCTAGAGAAGAATGGATAGATTACCTTGGAGGCATTGTGGCATTGATTTTCTAGAATGATACCTGAACTCCAACGATCAGGTTATGAGAAGAGATTTAACAAACTAGGGTTCTAATTTAACAATCTAGGTCCCTTGGCTGATTTGATCAATATTTTCAAGATAATAAGAGGAATAGATAGGACAGATTGGGAGAAACTATTTCCACTGACTGGGGAGTCTAGGACTAAATAACATAGTCAAAAACTCAGGGGCAGACCTTTCAGGAGTAAAATTAGGAAATACTTCTTCACACAAAGGATGCCGGAGGTTTGGAACTCTCTTCCCCAAAAAGCAATTGATGCCAGATTAATTGTTCATTTTAGAACTGAGATTGATAAATATTTGTTATCCAAAGTTAGCAAAGGATATAGGGCAAAGACGGACGGGAGGATCTTCCGGTCCCACCCGCCGGTGGGATTTACCGGTGCCACCGAAGTCAACTAACGTTTGGCGGGCCCACCACAACCACCGTGGCCGGACCAGAAAATCCCGAGCAGAGTTAGGATGTAGATCAGCCATAATTCCATGGAATGGTGGAAGGATTGGAGGAGTGAAATGGCCTGCCCCGGCTCCTCTGTTCTGTTGGCTAATAGACGCTTGATTTGCTCTCTGCTGCCACTGCTAAGCACCATGTCAGCGGCAGCATAGTAAAACATTTGAGACGGTGTTTCGTCTAAAGCTTGAAAAATCAAGTGAAGGACTGAGGCCCAATTCACAGGACACCACCTTAGTTTGAAAGAGAGAGAAAGAGAATGTGATGAATCAAATATTATCCTGGTTATCCCAAGTTTCAGTTTTAAATATTTAATCCTGATTTCTGCTGTTACCTCCTTTTTCTGTGCTATAATGCTCACCTATCATTTTAGTTTGTCATTGACACTCTCTCCTGGCTCTCTGTCCTCCAGCACATTTATTTCAAAACATATATCCTCATTTGCTTATCCTTCCATGGCTCTGCCCAACCCTACTTTTGCAACCTCTTCTACCTTAACTCACAGATCACAACCTGTGCTCTTCTAGCTCTAACCTGCTGTGTGTCCTCCAGTCCCTTTGCTGCATCACACCATCAGAGACAAAAGGCCAGATTTTTGCACAGTTAGACCAACTTCTATGATTCTATTCTATAGTTCCGTGAATTTGATGTATTGTATGAATAGTGCTAATTGGAATATAATCTCCATGGAGCCGATGTGATGGATGATGAATGTAATTATCTGGGATGATTGATGTCTTTCTCATTGTTAGATGTTGCAGCATCTGAATGTCTTGAAGATATCTTGTTGAAAGCAGAGGAAGACTGGAAGGAGACATGGAGACAATCTACAACTTTTTGTCCTGATCCAGAAATGCAAGAGGAAACATACGAAGAAATCATTCTTGCTGATGATGCTCCTGTGCCAGTGAAAAAACTGTAAGATTTCCCATTACAAATGAGCATTCTACAAACATCTTTTTATTTGTGAGTTAAGATTTTAAAGCTTGAGGGCAAGGATTTTTTCTTGGATATTGCTGAAAATAGAGACATGCTGTCAAAGCTTTTAATCTTGCACTCATCAGGGCAGATTCACAAGAATACCAAATCTCAAATCTACCAATCAGAGTCCACTTTCCAACCCTTTTTTCATTGCAGCTTAAATTGTTGTTCCCTTGCATGTCTCTTAATTCAGCAATACTCAAGTTCTTTACTATCAAGCAAATTTTTTCCCCCTATTGTCAGCTTTCATAGGCTGTCATTGAAAAGTATAAACAAAGTTAAGGCTATAGAGTATACAGCAGGAAAAGTCCAAAAAATATGTGTTTTACTTTTTTTTTGGTTAACTTGTGTGGTCTGAAGTGTCAGCAGAGCTCCCCTGCCCCAGGTTTCCCTCCCTCTTCCCTGGCCTCAATGAGGCCCTCAATAAACCCCTTCCCACCATTTTTCTAAGTGCCAAATACCAGTCCTTTGGATCCTGCTGTCTTAAACTCTCCTGCATATCTGACTGGTTCGGTCAAGAGGCTGATGTGGGTGTTATGAGACAGCCTTTCGGTAAAGCTGAGTTATTTTTAAAAATCCCAGAGGAAAACTTTAAATAACTGTCATAACCTATAAGTTTTAGTGTTAAGTTTGAGGTGCAACTCTGAATTTAGGAATCAGACCACCAGTTCTTGAGAGGTTTTATATTAAGCTAAATGAAACATTTTATTAATTTACACAAGTTAAATATATACACATGGCTACAAATTACTACAATCATAACTTTTAACAGATTCCCAAACTAATCGCCATTAAGGCAACAGCAACCCATAGACTTAACCAGACACCAGGCAAAGCATTTTCATCTTACGAATTCAAAATTAGGTTCTTTTCGCTTTAGTTCCTGTAGAGACTGTTGGAGACTTACAGCTGCCTTTGATCTCACATTGCCTCTGCTCTACACACACAAAATGGTTGTCTTGTTGTAACTAGCACAGCCCATTGAATGTAAATTCTTATTGTATCACCAGTCACTTTGAACTCCACCTCTCTAACAATGAAATCCCTTTCATAGTACCAACTTTATTAGTAATATAAACATATTGCATGGTCTATGCTAGTGAGATGCCAGAATTCACCCCCCTTCTTGAATGCTCTATTCAAAAAAATGCAAATGCACTCTATCTCTCTTACATATCAAAACTAGTACACATCAAAGCACTCAGACCAGCTGTCTTTAATCCAATTAAGACACACCCACAGGCTAAACCTCTATTTGAAAAGAAAAATATTTTCCAATAATGTTATATACATTACTAGCTTCATGACAGTAGGCTTATTGCTGATGATGCCTTAGAATTAAAATCTGTCAAGGCTCATGCTGTGGAGATCCATATGATTTGCCATCTTCCTCAGCAACTAACCAGATAACTCCCATTCTAGTTAAAAGCAGCCATTTGGCATCTTCTTTCTGGAGAGATTATGACTTTCAGAGAGCATTGAAAAGTTAAATGTCATTGCAGTCAGTTGAATGTAACAGATACCATCAATGTATCTACATTTTTTTTGATATGGGTCAATCCTCTTGGGAAGGGGAAACTTAGACAAATGAAAGATTGCAGCAAGGTCTTACATAGCTTTAATGGGTTAAAAGCATGGATCTAAGTTTTTTTAGGATACCTTTATGCACATCTCTGGATTTTTATAGGCACAAGAAGAAAATAATTTTTGCACCCAGTTATTACATTGGGATTTTGATTGAGAGCAATAACAGAACCACATACATCTTCATATGGGTATTAGTTGTTACCGACTCTTAAGTTCATAGATGGCATAGTTCACTTTTACAAGATATCTTTTACCTTTTAATAACAAAGATTAATTGACGCAGACCAAATCCAATTGTATGAGTATTTTCAGGGGCAAAATGTTATGGTCCCCCACCAATGGATTTGCAGGCAGAGGGACCTGTAAAAAATTCCCGGGTGGCCTTCCCACTATCAACCGAGCTATATGCAATTTTACAAAATACTGCAGAGTATTCCCAACATTCTCTTTTTTTATTTCAGATTTCCAGCATCTGCAAGTTCGAGTGACCTTGATCATTTTGTCATTTTTAAAATTCTAATTAATTTCCCCCAGGAACACATTAAAGAGAATTTGAATTTTGTTTTAATAAAAAATCAGAGGAGATTTGCAAGGCATGTATAAATGTAATTGATTTTATGTGCTGCTGGTATTTCAATTATTTCTACCTTTCTCCATGGGGATGGAGGAAGCCTCCTTCCTCTGATTAAAGGAGGTGAAAGGCAAATTTGTTGGCGGTTGCAGTGATGCAATTCTCCTAGAGCCTTTTTTTTAAATGCCCTTGCCTTTAATTTAAGTAATTTTTTCCTGATTTTAGCAATCAGCTGCTTCACCAGGACAACCATTCTCCACATAGGTGAATTAAATATACTGCACACTCATCTATAAGTTGAGCCTGTTTTTGAGGTGCACATGATACTCTGTTGCTCATTATCAAGACTGCCACTGTAACTGACTTGCACGCAACAGGTGGATAAATCTATGGGCAGGGGCATTTTTGTTGTATATATTTATTCTTGCTTAATGTTTAAAAACAACAAAATCAGAGGAGGGTACTTGGATGAAATTCAACCTCAGGGCAACGGGAGGTCAAATTTTGGCAGATTTGTGGCAAGAGAGCCTGTGGGTCAGTCTTGCTGTATAGCCTCGTGCACTCAACCTTTTTATTTAAGTGATCCCTTTCCTGGAATTTGGGATGGATTCCTACTGGTGCTAAGTGATCAGCAGAATGTCCTGTGCCACAGTGCCACCACCAGAATTTCTACACTATCATTAGAAAAGTATGAAAGGCTCAATATTTTAATGTTAATATTTACTATATTCACAATACTTTGAACATAAATATTACAATTCAGACTATTCTTTACATTCTTTACTAATCATCACTGCAGAAGTCTTCGCATAACCCCTTCTAGCCTTTAATTTGTACAGAGGCACAACTCAATAGGAAAAAACTGATTTTAATGGGAAACCACTTGTCTCTAATTCCTTTGATGCACAAGTTGGCACAAAAGGAGGTAAAAAGATGTCTACACAATTAATAAAGGTTGTCCCACATTATTCTTGTGACAGACCAGAGGTAAAAGGAACTTGCATATTTTAAAATTTCAAAAGAAAATTACAAGATTTTTCTCATTTGGTTCAGATGCTAGACATTTGATTGCATTCAATATCTTTGCATTTGTCACAGGAATCCAACAGATCCACATTCCCACCAATCTCTCTGTAAAGAAATTATTTCTAAATCCCTTATGATCAGTTTATGCGCCCTTGTTCCGCACTCACCCACAAATAAAAACAGGTTCTCCACATCCACCCTATCAAATTTAAATGTTACTATTTAAATGGGGTTTTTGTTTTGATCATGACAGAGCTCTCAATTATTAATCTCAGAGAACCTCGCTCTGCGTTTATATAAGTGCCCCTCACACATGAGAAAATATCTCGGAGTGTGGTACAAAAAGGGCAAAGAGGACAGAGTGGACACAGGGGATGGAGACTTAAAGCCACAATCTACAAGGAGGTTTTGAAAGTAAGGAAGAAGGTGGCAAAGCAGAGAAAATGGATAGTTTTCCAGAAGGCTGAATGAGAGCCGCCGCTAGTGAAGTGGAAGGGGTGAGAAGAAACCTTGGATTAGAGGGGCATATGGTGCATGCAGAAATGTGAGTTAGGAGGAGATCATTCCATGTGAGATGAGGCCGTAGGAGGGATTTAATTGAAATAAGGGAATGAGAATTACATATCAATAGAAATCGAATGGCACTTGGAGAGGATTTGGGCAAGGGGATGTGGAATTTCTTTGCTGTGAAAGGATAGGATCGAAGATTTCCAATGTGGTTTTCTTCTCTGTTGCAGAGAAGATTTCTCCTTTACTTTTCATATTTACAGCTTTTGCTATACCGTGTAAACTACTCTATATTTAATGTGTCATTAGAGATTCAGTTCATACTTACCAGTTTCTTCATAGCAAAAAAGAATAATGCTGCTGTAAATTATAATCCATGATTTCACTGAAATGATAGATGGGTTCTAACTCACAACTCAGTGTTTATGAGTAAATGATTGTAAGGTTGAGTTGAAAATTACATAGCTATGGTATGATAATGTTGTGAGAAGACTAGCTCAAGATAGGCTATTAGCAAAAGTTGAGTATCTCAATAAATAGCTGCCACCCACATCATCCCCCAGCATTTGTGCACTTTGAACTGTTTTGTAGAGCCTCGTGGTGAATTCCATTGAATAGCCCTGTTTATTTTCTAACTGGTGTTATTCATAGTCATAATTAGTCTTAGAATATCATGTAATTCCTCTATTTTAAGTTGTGAAAAATATGATCAACGTAAGAATTTGTGTATGCACTTTCACATCTTCCTAGATGTTTAGCAATTATCACTTTCCATTGGTGCTCTAAGTATAAACTAATTGGTAGCGTTCAAAGAGAACACTGCTCTCAAAGGCCAATAATGACACAGTTCCCATGAAAGAGTGTATTTTTTAGCTGTCAGGAAAGAAGGAAATGTTAATTAGACCTAACAAGGTCTTTCTGACATCCAATTTCCATCATATTGCTCAATCCTTTTTCTCTCTACATTTGCCTCCAATTTAAATTATTTTGCAGAATGTTGTAAGTTTGGAAATATTAATGCTTCAGGACAAATTGGTCATTATATAATTGTTCACTATAGAAATAATAGCCTCTGTCAATATAATAGAAAATTGAGTTAATTGAAGTATAAATCATAGCGGGCTGAATTAGATAGCTCCTGAAATTGGGTGCGGGGATCATGCTGTGCTCAAAAGTGCATACCCTCTGATCGACGTGATGCAGGTAGCATGGAAACTGCCTGTTGACTGCTCATTTCCCTCATTGTGTCATGCACAATGTACTGCTGAGCAGCTGCACGCCCATAAAGGAGCCCGTTTATAGGTGCATTCTTGCTGCAGGGACGGAAACTGCTTGGACCACACTTGAAGATTTTCAGGAATGCCCCAAATTGACAAAACAAGGAGAAGAGTGTGCCCCCATATTTCCAGATGCCAAGCTGGTGTCGCAGGCACAGAAAGTGGACCAGATGGAAGAGGTTCTCTTCCCTCAGGGGCAAGAAAGCCTTCCAGAGACGAATGCTCAGAAGGCAGGAGGAGCGAGTGACCGCAGCAGTCAATGCCAACAGTCTGGTGCTGCAAATCTGAGTGGTTACTGATCTCACACAAATGGTCAAGGTCAGTGAATGCCCCCTTATATACCAATTCAAACCAACTAAACTACTCGTTTCACACGCTGTGCCATTCACCACAGCCCCTTCACTTACCTATCAACAATCTATGTCAACCGTGATCCAAACCACACCTTCATTTGCTACACCTCATCCTCACACACTTAGCACAGCTGCAAACCACAAACTCATATCTCACACATTGTGCTTGCTGTCAGCTATTCCACTATGGCAGGCATATCACCCAAAAACATTGCAACATAGTCATTGTTCCTTCCTTTTTGGAGGAGAAATTGGCCCATAATAGATGGCAACAGCAACTAACCGGCATGGCTGCAAGTGCTGGCCCATATTGAAGGAGACTGTGCTGGGAATAACTGGAGTACCTATCATTGAGGCAGTGGTTAGTGGCTTTGCTGGAACCACTGTGGATGACGGTATGTTCCTGTGTTCCTGCTTATTGCACCTTGTCAAATCCCACTTCACCCTCATCTTGCAATCTGTTATGATATACAAGCAGCTGATGGCGTAACCATGTATTTTTTTCTTTCCCTTACCCCAAACCTCTAGTTATGCATTTGTGCTTTTAGATATCCAAGAGCTTCTGCCTGACCGGCCAGTGATGCTAGGGGCTGAAGACCTAGAGAGAGAGCAGACTGAGAAGGAAGACACACCAGTATTCTTGTAGTTGCGCCGAGCGCCTTGACGGCAGGAATATTGTGTGGTGCTTCCGCTCGGAGTGCTGGATGGCTGGCCACGCGCAATCATGCGGTGGACAGCCTATTAGATATGCATAGTCAAGGGGCCCGGCCAATCGTGCTACGGGATTGGGCAGGAGCTTGACAAGACGCAGTTACCTCATGGGGTGGAAGATTTGGCTGTCATATTTAAAAGGCACCCAGACAGGCATGCGCTCCCTGTAATCAAGCAGCAACAGTCTGGCTGGTGAGTGGATGATCCAAAATTTCCAATTGGAGTCGGACCACTGTACCTAATGCTGATCAGACGGAAAACCATTCACTTAACTGGATACATTGAAAAAGCTCCGACTTGCAATCCACGATGCAGAAGAACTCCCTTGGCACAGGAATCCTCGCAGGCAGCAGCGAAGAGAACCTGTGCAGAAGCCACAACCCCCGTTTTATGGCACTTTCTGTTGCAAGGCAAGTTTAAATGTCCAGTGCGAATGTTAGTGAATGGATAAGTGGATGAATGAGTGAATGGGTACGGTGGGTAGAGGTGGCTGAGATAGGTGGGTGAGGTAAGTGGGTAAGACAGTAGGGTGCCAAGTGGGTAGGGAGGCAGATGGGTGAGGTGGTACAATTTCAGGTGGGTGGGGTGGCAGGTGGGTGAGGTGGTGGGATGTCAGGTGGGTGAGGTGGTGGGATGTCAGGTGGGTGAGGTGGTGGGATGTCAGGTGGATAGGGTGGGTGTGGTGGTTTGGAGGGTAATCAGGTTGGGTCGGGAGGGGTTGTCAGTTGGAGGCTAATCAAGTTGGGTTGGTGGGGGAGTCGGGTGGTCAGGGGGAGTTGGGGGTTTCGAGGGGTAGTCGGGTGGTAGGGGCTAATCACGCTGGGACAGGGGAGTTGGGGGTCATGGGGTGGGGGTGCAGGTGGTTGGAGCTAGTCAGGTTGGGTTGGGGAGTCGACGGGGGAGCTGGGAGGGTCATGTATACACTTACCCAGGAATTAGACCAGGATTTTTCTGTCTGACATTTCCTGGGTAACTATTCAGATAAATAAGTTGCAACTGTCCGAAGTCTCCAACTCTAACTCAGAGAAGGAGACTATTTTGGAGGGTCTTGGGGAGCGGGGAATTGCCCATTTGAAGTGCAAACTTCCCAAGCAGTTCACGTGGAGTCAGTGCATTGGGACTTCTGTGGGGTCCCGAAATGCATCTGAGGGATACAACTGGTCTCCGATGATCCAGAGACTGGAAGATCTGGACCAATGTTTGAAAGTACAACTGCTCCTGTAGACTGCTGATCTGACCCTCCTGGAATTTTGCAACTGCTGAATACTCTTTGAATAAAGACATTTCTTCAGAATCCCTATTGGGTTTCTTGGTGCGTAACTTATATGATGGCAAGGAGAAAAAAAATAGGAAAAACCCAGAAGTGGTGTTCAGCAGAAGGGTGGCTCTTTGTGCATTTTCCCATTTTGTACCTAAAATCAGGCACAGAAAAATTGCCTTTAAGAATAGAGGAGAAAGATAAGGAGATATAAAAAACAATTAGAATGGAGAAGAGGCAGAGAAACAGTTGAATAAAGTTATGCATTTACATAGCATGCTATCACTTGGATATGTTGAAAAGCATTTCATACACCATCAGTTCTTTTGAAATCCAGTAGTAGCTGTGATGTTGGCAAGAATGTCAGGCAATCGTCAATAGCCCACATAAAGTAATGAGATAATTAATATGGTAATTAATTTTGGTGGTGTTTTTCATTCAGAAAACCATGTTTATTAGAATATTTCTTCAAATAATATCAGAGAATCTTTAAACTCCACTTGAACTACCAGAACAATACGTTATTCTATCATCCCATCCACAAAACTTCCTTGGTACTGATCCTATGGTACTCAGGAGGAGAGGTTGTTTTCTGTCTATGAACAATAAAACTTGAGATCCACTCACAACTTCAATGGTATTTAGCTGGGTGAGCCATTTTTGAAAAGTGTAAAATGAAGTAAAAATAAATGGGAAAAAAAAATCAAATTGTTAGCTTTTGTATCACATTAAAGATTAAGAGGATAACATATTTCAATAATGCATTCATTTTAATGTTAAATTGATAAATTATGTTACTGCCCAAATGTTTTTATGACTTCTATAAGCTACCTTTCCAGCTGTCAGTCTGAGTTTTGAGGTTTAGCCTTCAGCTATTGGTTAAGTATGGACTTGATTCTTTGTTGTCCAAATGTACTCCAACTTCTGGAAATGCCCAAGAAATAATGTAGCTGTCGCTTAGAAATGAATTAAATTTGGCCCCATTATTCAGATGCAATATGGACCTTGACCAAGGAGAAACTGCTATATTGATATCCCACTCTTTCCAACAGGATGTGGTGGTTGATAAATTCATTATACCTGAATTAAGATTCTTAGTACAGTTGGGGTTCATTCTATAACCATCTGTTATTAGATCAATATCCCTGCTGACCAGAGTAAAGGAATCAGCCATTAACATCCATAGTTCACACACAATTATGTGCAACACATTATTAAATATTCATTTTTTTTTCTAACCTGCTCCCCCCACATCCACAAAATGTGTTGGCTAAATTAGGTTTCTTAACAATATCATCATCTTTGTTCCATACAGTCTGCTGAACCAGAAACACTTCAATATTCTCTCTATATTATTTTGATTTTGATCTGGATATGGCATGCATAAAACAGAATACAACATCAAAGTGACCTTAAAATCTTGTGACCCATTGTCCTGTTGAGATACAAAGTGCTGTTGATAGTGCCTGAATCATAAGAGATGCCTTGGTTTGAATTTGAATTTTCCCTGACTGCTAACCTTTGGAGGAGAAAGTGGTCTAACTTGTACATATATATTTATATATCTTAATTCCTCAGGAACCCTCTCGTCCTTCCCATTGCCAAACAGGATAGCATGTTGGAAAAGGATACAATGTTTAAAGACACCTCTGGGAACTTGTGCAAACAAAATTCACAAGACAGCCACTGTGACAACCTAGCAGTGAATGGCACATCCAAACTTGAGCAGGTACCTAAATGTTTATCTTTGTATAGAATAACTGCTTTAATTAGTATTTATTAAACCTAGAGATTATAATAAAACTATAATAGATTCATTGTATAAGACATTATTTCATTGCACATAATAGAAGATTGTAGGATGGCAACTGAGCCTTTGTTCTTATTTGCTACCAAAAACTTCATTTTTTTGACTTGTTGACTTGTTTCGCAATTATTAACTTGACCTTTGGCTTAACTTTGTAAAATAGCTCTGCATATAGTGTTGCACAGCTATGCAAATTACTAGCATTTTTTTTTATTGATAGGTACTCGAGACATTTTAAGACACTTCTTTCCACAGGCTGTCAAGATGTAATTCCTTAAATCTTTAAGTCAGTTGTAACTAACGCAGTGCTTCAGAAATCTTTGACCAGCGGTTATTATTTATCGTATCCTAGAATAAAAACTATTAACGCTTCTCACAAAGTAATATTTGATAACCTGAACTGAACATACCTTGAGAAAAACACCCTTCATTTTGCTATTTAATCCAATGCTATCCAATGGCCTGCTATCCAATGAAATCATGTTTAACTAGTTTATTGGAGTTCTTTGAAGGAGTCACATGTGTTGTGGATAAAGGGGAACTGGTGGATGTACTATACTTAGATTTCCAGAAGGTATTTGATAAAGTGCCACATCAAAGGTTATTGCAGAAAATAAAAGCTCATGGTGTAGGGGATAACATAGAATATTGGTTAGCTAACAGGAAGCAGAGAGTTGGCATAAATGGGTCTTTTTCTGGTTGGCAGGATGTGACAAGTGGTGTGCCACAGGGATCAGTGCTGGAGCTTCAATTTTTTTTACAATTTATATAAATGACTTGGATGAAGGGACCGAAGGAATGGTGGCTAAATTTGCTGATGACACAAAGATAGGTAGGAAAGTAAATTGTGAAGAGAATGTAAGAAGGCTACGAAGTGACATAGATAGGATAAGTGAATGGGAAAATGTCTGGCAAATGGAGTATAATGTGGACAAATGTGAAATTGTTCATTTTGGCAGGAAGAATAAAAAGGAAGTTTATTATCTAAATGGTGAGAGATTGCAGAGCCCTGAGATTCAAAGAGACCTGGGTGTCCTGGTGCATGAATCACAAAAGGTTAGTATGCAGGTGCGGCAGGTGATTAGGAAAGCTAACAGAATGTTATCATTTATTGTGAGGGGAATTGATTACAAAAGTAGGGAGGTTATGCTTCAGTTATACAGGGCATTGATGAGACCACATCTGGAGTATTGTGTACAGTATTGGTCTCCTTATTTAAAGAAATATGTAAATGTATTATAAGCAGTCCAGAGAAGGTTTACTAGACTAATACCAGGAAAGGGTAGGTTGTCTTATGAGGAAAGGCTGGACAGGTTAGGCTTGTAACCACTGGAATTTAGAAGAGTAAAAAGTGATTTAAATGAAACCTTTAAAGCCCTGAGGGGTCTTGACAGGGTGGATGTGGAGAGGATGTTTCCTCTTGTGGGAGAATCTAGAACTCGGGGTCACTGTTTAAAAATAAGGGGTCACTCATTTGAGACAGAGATGAGGAGAAATGTTTTCTGTCAGAGTCTTTGGAACTCTCTTCCTCAAAAGGCAGTGGAAGCAGAGTCTTTGAATATTTTTAAGGTAGAGCTAGATAGGTTCTTGATTAACAAGGAGGTGAAAGGTTATTGGGGGTAGGCAGGAATGTGGGATTGAGGTTACATTCGGATCAGCCATGATCTTATTGATTGGCAGAGAAGGCTCGAGGGGCCAAGTGGCCTACTCCTGCTCCTAATTCATATGTCCCTATGTATCTTAATATGTCAGCAAAGTGAGTGGAAATTTATGACTTGACATGGCAAGGATGACACTATCAAAGAATTAATTGAAATAAATATTTGCATGCATGCATTTGGTTGAAATGTCTCCAAGTGCTTCACAATTAGAATTATACAATCATTACTGTAATGTATTCATATGTTCTGAGCATACACATTTAATGACATCATTATCATCTTGGTATTTGTCTTTCTTTGTAAATGCCTCCCAATATGTAATAGATTTTGATGATGAGATGCAATCAAAGTACAAAAATATTGGCAGTAAATGGCAGTAGAGACTGTAGTGAACAAGATCAGTTGGTCCCAATGACCCATCTGCTCAGATGGTGGAAATTCCCACTGGATTCTGTTGAGACTCACTATCCTTGACATTGCAGGGATCCACCCAGTGAAATGAGCTGCTGCAGAGTCCTAGTGACTATCTGATTCAACTACCAGCTGATTTGATTTTGTGAGTTTATTCTACCTATAACGACTTTGACTCTGTGGATGGAATTTTACAGCTCTGTTGTGGTGAGGGCGGGGCCATAAAACACGCCGAGCCATTCAAATTCCATCACCTTCGGTGGGACTGGAAATTCCTGCCAGCGGAAGTGACCATAATATGATAGAATTTACCCTGCAATTTGAGAGGAAAAAGCTGGAACCAGATGTAACAGTATTACTGTTGAATCAAGGCAACTACAGAGGCATGAGGGAGGAGCTGGCCAGAATTGACCGGGAGATGAGCCTAGCAGGAAAGACAGTGGAACAGCAATGGCAGGAGTTTCTGGGAGTAATTTGGGAGACACAGCAAAAATTCATCCCTAGGAAGAAGAAGCATACTAACGGGAGGACGAGGCAACCATGGCTGACAAGGGAAGCCAGGGACAGCATAAAAGCTAAAGAGAAAGCATACAATGCAATGAAGAGCAGTGGGAAACCAGGGGATTGGGAAGCCTACAAAGACCAACTGAGGACAACTAAAAAAGAAACAAGGAGGGAGAAGATTAAAAATGAGGGTAAACTAGCCAGTAATATAAAAGAAGATTGCAAGAGTTTTTTTTAGATATATAAAGGATAAGAGAAAGGCAAAAGTGGACATTGGGCTGCTGGAAAATGACGCTGGAGAAGTAGTAATGGGGAACAAAGAAATGGCGGAGGAACTGAATAGGTACTTGGCATCAGTCTTCACGGTGGAAGACACGAGTGACATCCCCAAAGTTCAAGAGAGTTGGGGGGCACAAGTGAGTATGGTGGCCATTACCAAGGAGAAGGTGCTAGGAAAACTGAAAGGTCTGAAGGTGGATAAATCACCTGGACCAGATGGATTACATCCCAGAGTTCTGAAGGAGATAGCTGAAGAGATAGTGGAGGCATTAGTGGTGATCTTTCAAGAATCAGTTGAGTCAGGGAGGGACCCAGAGGACTGGAAAATCACTAATGTAACCCCCCTGTTTAAGAAGGGAGTGAGGCAAATGACAGGAAATTACAGGCCGATTAGCCTGACCTCGGTCGTTGGTAAGATTTTAGAGTCTATTACTAAGGATGAGATTTCAGAATACTTGGAAGTGCATGGTAAAATAGGGCAAAGTCAGCATGATTTCATCAAGGGGAGGTCATGCCTGACAAATCTGTTAGAATTCTTTGAGTAGGTAACGGGTAGGTTTGACAAAGGAGAGTCAATGGATGTTATCTACTTGGACTTCCAGAAGGCCTTTGACAAGGTGCCGCACAGGAGGCTGCTCAGTAGGATAAGAGCCCATGGTGTTAGAGGCAAGGTACTAGCATGGATAGAAGATTGGCTGTCTGGCAGGAGGCAGAGAGTGGGGATAAGGGGATCCTTCTCAGGATGGCGGCCGGTGACTAGTGGAGTTCCGCAGGGGTCAGTGTTGGGACCACAACTTTTCACTTTATACATTAATGATCTAGATGAAGGAACTGAGGGCATCCTGGCTAAGTTTGCAGATGATACAAAGATAGGTGGAGGGACAGTTAGTATTGAGGAGGCGGGGAGGCTGCAGAAGGATTTGGACAGGTTAGGAGAATCGGCAAAGAAGTGGCAGATGGAATACAATGTGGGGAAGTGTGAGGTCATGCACTTTGGTAGGAAGAATAGAGGCATAGACTATTTTCTAAATGGGGAGAGAATTCAGAATTCTGGAGTGCAAAGGGACTTGGGAGTCCTGATCCAGGATTCTCTTAAGGTTAACTTGCAGGTTGAGTCGGTAGTTAGGAAGGCAAATGCAATGTTGGCATTTATTTCGAGAGGACTAGAATATAAAAGCAGGGATGTGCTGCTGAGGCTTTATAAGGCTCTGGTCAGACCACATTTAGAATATTGTGAGCAATTTTTGGCTCCGTATCTCAGGAAGGATGTGCTGGCCCTGGAGAGGGTCCAGAGGAGGTTCACGAGAACGATCCCAGGAATGAAAGGCTTAACATTTGAGGAACGTTTGAGGACTCTGGGTCTATACTCGATGGAGTTTAGAAGGATGAGGGAAGATGTTTCCATTAGTAGGAGAGACTAGGACCTGAGGGCACAGCCTCAGAGTAAAGGGAAGACCTTTTAGAACAGAGATGAGGAGAAACTTCTTTAGCCAGAGAGTGGTGAATCTATGGAATTCAATGCCACAGAAGGCAGTGGAGGCCAGGTCATTGAGTATTTAAGACCGAGATAGATAGGTTCTTGATTGGTAAGGGGATCAAAGGTTACGAGGAGAAGGCGGGAGAATGGGGTTGAGAAACCTATCAGCCATGATTGAATGGCGGAGCAGACTCGATGGGCCGAATGGCCTAATTTCTGCTCCTACGTCTTATGGGAGGGGCTGTAAAATTCTGCCTTGTATCTCTGTTATGGAGACCCACAGCGAAGGTTTACTGTGTCACTGTTACATTTGAAATGGAACAATATGGCTGCATCCACTGGATACGTTGGAAGGCTAGGAACATGTGAGAGTGCTCAGCTTTATAAATTGAAAGAATGGACACAATTTACAGAATTAATAATATTTCAGAACTCAGGGGCGAAAGTGAAGAAGCCCAGACTCAGAATAAGGCAATTCTTGAACACAAGGAAGCAATTTTGGTAATAGAGATTTACGCAGAAGTGTATGGCAGACTAACAAACCTTCCTGCTCCCATTGTGCCATTTAAAACAATCATCACCAAGCTGGAGGAACATTTCAATCTTAAGCCACTGGAGAAGGCAGAAAGCTACAAACTTGGAATAAGAAACCAGACAAGTAGTGAAACAGTTGGTGAGTACATTGTGGCAGGGAAGAATTTATCAAAACAATGCAACTTTGGCATATTCTTAGACTGTGCATTATGAGACGCATTTGCGTGTGGATTGGTTGATGAAAGAATCCAATCAAAGTTACTGAACACACAAAATCTTCTATTTGAGCTAGCGAGCAAGATTGCTTTTACCATGGAGATGGCATCAATAAGTGCTTGGGAATTCTGTCCTATGCAAGTGACTAGTACAGCAGCTGTCCACTGTTAAAAGGCTTCAGCCAAGCCTAAAGTGTGGAGGATCTGATCAGAAGAGTAAAGCTGATTGCGGTTTAGTGACTTGTTATCACTATAATGGCGATCACACGGCATCAGTATGTCAGTACAGAAATGCAAACGTTTTAATTGTCAAAAGATAGGTCATATTGCTTGATGAGTGAAAGGCACAGCAGGAAACCGAACTCATTCCAGTGGAAATGGAAAACAGCAATGTCACAAGGGTGGAGTTCACAACATTGAAGTTAATTGAGAGTGCTTAAATGAAAAGGACCTGGTGCTGTACAATATTTATGTCACCAGGAATCGCTCAAATGACATGGACTTTTGTACAAGTCAGGTCTAATAGCATCTGTGGAGAGACAGAAATAATGTTTCGAGCCTGTATGGCTGTTCTTCAGAGATCTGAAGAAGAGTCATACGGACTCGAAACATTATCTCTGTCTCTCTCTCTACAGATGCTGTCAGACCTGCTGAGTTTTTCCAGCATTTTTTGTTTTTGTTTCAGATTTCCAGCATCCGCAGTATTTTGCCTTTACTTTTGTACAAGGTGTTGGTACGTCAACATGTGCATCACAATAAATACACAAGAGGTTATGCTCCTACACAAAGTTGTTCAATGGCATGAAGTCTTCTCCAAAAAGTTTTCAAGGTACAATGGTTAAGATTATGCAAGTAATGCTACGCTGCTTGTGCAATCAGGATGATGTGTTGATTAAACTCCAAAAGAGCAAGATTATCTTCAAGTATTGGATGAAGGGCTAAGGAAGTTAAATGATCACACTGAAGTTGCAAAGAAGCAAGTGTGCTTTCATGCAATCTGAGTTACTTACTTTGCCTAAAAATCAATGAAAAGGACTACACTCAGTGAAAGAGAAGCTAGAGGCTATAATCATTGCCCAAAGCCAAAGGATGTGTTTTAACTTAGATTTTTTCTACGTGTGGTCCAATATTACTCATGATTTATGAATGAGCTTGCAACAGTTTTAGCTCCACTATGAGTTGTTTAAGAACGATGTGAAAATAGGAATGGTCTAAAGCACAAAATCTTTATAATGAATAAAAAGGAAGCTTGACCATACACTACTTATTCGTTACAACACAAGTCATGACTGAAGCTAGCATATGATGCTTCAGACTATGGAATTGGAGCAGTAATCAGCCATGTCATGGATTATGGCCAAGAGAAGCACATGGTACTCTTAACAAGAATGAATGCAACTACACACAGATATAAAAGGAAGCACTTGGAATCATTTTTGAAATCAAAAAGTTTCACCAGTTTTAGTTGGGTAGAAACTTCATGCTATTAACAGATCATAAACCTCTAATAACTATTCTGTGACCAATATCTGTAATACCAACAATGGCAGCATCAAGGATGCAGTGATGGACTGTACTCCTCTCACAGTACGACTACAATATTGAACATTGCCGTTCAAAAGAGAATGCCATCGTTGATGCACTGTCACGTTTGCCGCAGGAGGTCTCAGATATAGGCTGTGCAGGCACAATTTTTGCAATAGGAGTAGTAGATAACTTTCCAATAATATCAACTGAAATTTTAGCTGGAACTCCAAAATATTCAGTGTTGAAAAGAGCCTACGGACATGCATTGAATTGTTGACCAGTGCACATACAAGGCACTGAACTGAACTAATTTCATTAGTATTTTAACTCTTGTTGAGCACTATGCTGGTTGCACATAGCAAAGCCACACAGGCACATTTAGCATTCATTCAACTAATTCAATAAATTAATTTGAATCATGCTTTTTGCCTTGCATGAAATGTTAAATATTTAATTAACTGGGTATAGAGGCAGTAGTCGGCTCAAGGTCATGGAAATTATTGCAAGTGTGACAATAGAAACAGAAAAGCCATCATATTACAAAACAGCTTGATTTATCCTGCAGTTGGTATGTATGATTCATTGTTTTTATGGGTGATGGCATTACGTTTAGCCTTGGGACGAGGTTCTTCCAAATGAAATAGTCTAGAATATTGGTCTTGCAATTTTCATTGCTGATGTGTCTCCATTAACGATAGTTTTTCTAGCATGGAAAAATATGATATTCAAAGATGCTTTTCAGGAATCAGGTGATTTTGGCTGGAGATTCTCAGTGCAATGCCCACAATAAAAGGTCTCCGTGATTTTGGCTGATTCGCATGGTCTATAATTTCCGATGGAGTGGCAATTGAGTTGGATTGCCACTTCGCTTGAAAAGTCTTGCCTGAAAATCCAACCGATCCTATCTCACCTGACCTTCTGACTCGGGTCAGGCTAGATCTGGGCAGTGCAGCGTGTCCCCGGGCCTACCGTTGAGGGCTGTAGAGTCAAATATAAGTAAGCCATGCCCCTTTTTATGGCACTAGCGGCCTAAACCTGTAAGTTTAACGTTCCAGCCAGGTTTAAAGGTCTGTCTAAGCTAAGTGGGTAGGATTTTGGGGGTGGTGGTTGTGGGGTCGGGCTGGACCAGACCTTGATGGGGTGGGGGTGTGCAGTTAGGTCAGGCCTTGGGGGATGAGGGGTGTAAAGGGAGGGTCGGGTCGGGCTTTGTGGGGTGGAGGGGGTGGTCTGGTCAGGCCAGGCTGGGCCTTGTGGAGTTGGGTGGGGGTCGGGTTGGGCCATGTGGGGCCTCGGGGGTGGGATGGGGTGTGTCGGGTCAGGCCTTGGGAAGTGAGAGGGTTTGGGTCAGGCTGGGTGGGGCCTTTTGAGGGGGGGGGTGGTCCGGTTGCATTGGGCTGGGCCTTGAGGGGGTGAGCCTGGTCGGGTTGGGTCGAGCCTGGTGGGTTGGAAAGTCCTGTGGGGGTGGGGATGTGGGGCAGGTGGGGGAGTCCCATGTGGGGGGTAGACCTGTTGAGCTGGAGTGGGCCAGTCCTGTGAGGGAAGAGTCCCTTGGTGGGAGGGGTTGAATCCGTGGTGGGGGAATCCCATGGTGGGGGGTCGTGCTGGTAGGGGGGTTGGGGGCGGTCTGAGGGAGTCCTTGGGGGGGCTGGGTGTAGTTGGGCAGTGAGGTGTGGGGGTTGGGTCAGTACAATAGTTCGGGTAGGAATGGGTGTGGGGTAGGAATGGGTGTGGGGGTTGGGTCAGTACAATAGTTACCCGGAAGCTAGAAGTGGTTTTAATTCTTCTAACATTTTCTTGGCAGCTATTGATATATCACAGTGGGAACCACCTGAAGTTTGCAATTTAAATCACAATTTTTGGATGGTTCCCTGTGTAAGGCAATTGCCCATGGGAAGTTTCCACTTCCTAGACAATTTCTGTGCATCCTTACCTGGGAACCTCCGGCGGGTTGGGGTGGGGTGTTTCCCAGCACATCTTTGGGGTACCCCCTCCCCACCAGGTACGATGCCCTGGAGCTCAGAGGTTACTGCCCCATGTAAAGCAAATATGAACGATCAAGGCATGAAAGTCAAAGCTTAGAGCCCCAGTGCATTTGTTTTATTGTAGTGCAATATTTTTTGATTCTGGCTAGGCTATATTACCTAGACTCTGTGTGTATTACAATGGGTCGTGTACCAACATTTTATCCTGTAGACCAAATTCCATAACAGTCAGCCTTGTATCTCGTGATCGTGCTTAAAGTCTGAACAGAAGGAAGATAGAGAAAAGGTGATAGAGTCATATGTTGACCCTTGGAGCTCAACATTCTTACGCAAGGCATTACCTTATGCAGTCTAGATGCCTGCATACAAGGTAAATAGAAATGCTTGATATCGTATCATTTTGCCTGCTGTCAAGCTTATCTCCATATAATTCTAATGATATCTCCAAAAGTTCAAGGGAAGATGACAATAAATATTGGCACTGTCTTTCAACTATTTATAAGTCTTGGTGAAAATGCCAGCCATTGCAGCTGACGTATTATAAACTCCTTGATTATAAATGGTGTTTTACCTAATACCTAAAACATTGTCTTCAGGTAAAGAGAATCACAGAAACATGCAAGTGAGCTGAAACTTTCAAATTTTTAATCAAATCATTTTAAGTTATTGAAGATGGCTTTAGGTAATTTCCAACCATTTTGCAAAGTTCTGTAATTCCTTCCCTGAAGACTCTCAAACTTTTTATGTTCGACTTAATTATTAGGTCTAAGTAAGGCTAGGAAATCCAATTTAGAATCAATGCGAGATTTATAAACAACCTACTTACGTCAATGATTTAAATTACTTCCACATTCAAAAGAGAGTTTGTTGGAATATCTGAGAAGCCAGACAAGTTTAGATTACACTAAGAGACAAGGTCAATAGTAATCACAAGGAAAGAGGATCTCTCAAAAGTCAATTCCTTGAGCCAGATCTGTAGTGAAGAAGTAGAACGAACATTGCAATATCAGTGAAAGAAAAAGTAACAACTGCACTAAACCTAAATGCTCCTGTGTCATTCCAGGCACAAACAGGAAATATCAATATCATTACCCAGAAGGAAAAAACAGATTGGATCAATAGCCTTATTTCCCAGTTTTTACTGGTGTTCCATTTTAAGGTATAAAAGACCAGTGTTCTTATTTCCCAGTTTTTACTGTTTTTTCCTTCTGGGTAGCCAGCATACAGTTCATCACTATTTCTCAGATAACATAATGCCTTGTGCCATATGCCTATGTACACTAAGTTTACCACTAAAATACAGAATCAGTTAGTGAAGGAGACCTAGTTTTATAGGCTGTGAGACATTTCAGTGAGTACAAGGTGCCAAGAGCATGCAAAGACAGAGGGACCTGGGATTTTATGTTTCTGAATCTTTGAAGTTGGTAAGACACATTGATAGAGTAGTTGGCAAAACATTCCAGATCTTGGGCTTCATAGAGGTATTGAATATAAAAGCAGGGAAGCTACGCTGAACCTTTATAAAGCTCTAATTCAGCCACAACTGGAGTTTTTTTTTCATTCATGGGATGTGAGCGTCGCTAGCTAGGCCAACATTTATTGCCCATCCCTAATTGCCCTTGAGAAAGTGGTGAGCTGCCTTCTTCAACCGTTGCAGTCCATGTGGTGCAGGTACACCCACAGTGCTGTTAGGGAGGGAGTTCCAGGATTTTGACCCATCGACAGTGAAGGAACGACGATATATTTCCAAGTCAGGATGGTGAGTGGCTTAGAGGGGAACTTCCAGGTGGTGGTGTTCCCATGTGTCTGCTGCCCTTGTCCTATTAGGTGGTAGCAATTGCGGGTTTGGAAGGTGCTGTCTAAGAAGCCTTGGTGAGTTCCTGTGGTGCATGTTGTAGATGGTACACACCGCTGCTACTGTGCATTGGTGGTGGAGGGAGAGAATGTTTATGGATATGGTGCCAATCAAGTGGGCTGATTTGTCCTGGATGGTGTCAAGTTTCTTGAGTGTTGTTGGAGCTGCACTCATCTATGCAAGTGAGGAGCATTCCATCACACTCCTGACCTGTGAGTATTGCGTCTAGTTTTGGTCACCACACTTTAGGAAGAATGTGCGGGTCCTTGAGAAGTTGCAGAGGAGATATACCCATATGGTTCCAGGGATGAGGGAATTTAGCTACAAGGATTGACTGAGGGAAACTGGGGTTGTTTTCTTTGGAGCAAAGGAGATTGAGGGGAGTTCTGGCAGAGGTGCACAAGATTTTGATGGATTTAGACAAGGCAGACAAAAAAAAACTGCTCACCTTGGCTGATGGTACAAGGACTAGGGGACACATATTTAAGGATTTAGGCAGGAGATCTGGGGAGGGGGTGGTGGTGGTGGGGAGGGGGAGTGGGGGATGGTGGGTATATGAAGCAGAACATTTTTATTCAGTGAGAGGTAATGACCTACAACTTGCTACTTATGAGGGTGGTGAAAGCAGAGACAGTCAATGATTTCATAAGAAAATTGGATAGATATTTCAGGGAAATAAACTTGCAGGGCTCTTGGAATACAGCAGGGGAATCGAACTGACTGGATTATCCTACAGAGAGCCAGCATGGGCTTAATGGGCCAAGTGGACAATATGGCAACATGGCCAAGGCAAGGGGGACAGCTTTACACTATCATGAAACCACTATGTAATCATCCCCTCCACCCATCAATGGCAGGCCGCGCTTCCCGCTGCAGCATGTTGGGAACCTAATTTCAATACTTTAGCATCTTATTATAAGCCCTGCTCGCCGGAATCACACCCTCAAGTCAAATTTATCACCTAGGTCTGTGTGACTTCATGCTTCAAGACTGACTTTAAAAAGCATGCACCTGGCTGAACTTCAAAGGGAACTTGGAGAAGATTGCACACAACCTTGCGTAGAGCTCACGAGCATTGCCCGTAGGAGATCAAGGTAGGGGTGCTGAGCATTTGGTGGGGGAAAAAGCAAATCACTTTTTCCTGGCTGGTATTCAGTGCAGTGCTGGGGCAAGGGCAGTGTGGGTCAGACCAGGGGTGGGGGGATCAAAGCTACACAGACTGAAGGAAGGACACACGCGCATGCCGGGGGGGCAGTGGAAGGGGTGTGGAGGGGGGGGAGGTGGCAGAGGAAGTGGCCATGCATTTGGGAAAACTTGTCAAAAGTGAGTATTCTTCCACAGCTGAGAGCATTCAGCAGCAGCTCTATTGATATGCTTGGAATCGGGCCCCTGAAGTTTTCTGCCCACTCACGCAATGCAAAAGCACGAAAGTGCCACCAAATGCTCCAGAACTTCACACTCCTCGGGCGCAGACAGGAAATTAATGTGCATTTTATGGGGCAGCAGAACATTTGGCCGACTGGGCAAGTTGTAGAATCCCCTTGCGAAAGGTGGCCATGGTGGGTGTGGTTTCAGACAGCCATGAAGTGCATTGCACACTGGCCATCCAAGTGGTGGCCAGCACTCTCCGGCATGAGTGAAGGGCACTTCAGACTTAACCAAGAGATGTTCTTAAGAAATATATTGTTATGTTTTGCTATGGGGTCACTTTGTTCATGAACCAGTTGTATGTTTATCTGTCGACAAGCGAGTCGATCACAATATACTGCAGACACAGAGACCAATATGAATTGAAGCACATGCCATTTATTTACACAAACAACAGAGCACTAACATGATGTGTGCTTCTCCAACCAGACCCTACTCTGGACTAACTTTAACATGGTAGCCCGCGCTATATAGCTACTGGGTCTTACAGTCACGTAGTCAATCTGCTCACAGTCTCTTAAAGGTGTTTTACACCTCAGATTACCACACATTTGCTAACCCATGTGTCTCTTTCTTTGATCCTGCATGAGGAGAACATCAGGATCATGGAGCCTGGTGATATAACGGTGTGCCTCGTGGCTTACCGGGAGCAGAGAAGAAGAAGACGAGTGCCATGGAGGTGCCTGGCTCGGCAAAGGGAGGAGCACCTCCCTCAAGATGAAGGGGTGGCAGGGCCTGCTGCACATACAGCTGAAGATCCACAGAGAACCATCGCTCGTAGGTGCTTCACTAGACCCAGGGTCTATACACAGCGCTTGCCATTCCTTAGGATGATTGAGAACCAGTGTTGTCGAAGCCTGTCTAAGGAACACATATGTCACCTGCTGCAGGATTGGGCTCCATGGGGACATGGAGGGCATCCACTGTGAGTGGCCATGAAAGTGACCACAGCACTCAATATTTGCACCAGTGGCTCCTTCCAGGGCTTCACAGGTGACCTGTATGGGAGCTTGCAAGCCTCCACGCACAAGTGTATCCAGGAGGCCACGGATGCCATCTTTGCGAAGGCACAAAACTTTGTGCATTTTGACCGGGATCAGGAAAGCCAGGAAGCAAGAGCGCTGGGATTTGCACAGATTGCAGGATTTTACAGGCACAGGATGCCATCGACTGCATTCGCATGGTGCTTAGATCTCCATGGTAACAAGCAGTCAACTATGTCAACCACAAAGGCTTCCACTTGCTGAATGCTTGGCTGATCTGTGACCACCACAAATGCATCCTATAGATCTGTGCATGATTCCCAGGGAGTGTCCACGACTCCTACATCCTTAGCATGTCTCAGATCTCTGACATGTTCCAGGGTCCAGAGAGGCTGCAGGTTTGGCTCATCTGGGACAAGGGCTACCCATGGAGGACGTGGCTGATGACGTTCTTGCGGCAGCCTCAGACTGCAGCAGAGAGATGTCATAATGAGGCTCATGCCGTGACCTGCACTTTGGTGGAGCAAATGATCGGCATCTTGAAAATGAGGTTCCGGTGCCTCGGAGCATTGTAATACCGTCCCCAGAGGGTGTCGCACACCATCGTAGCTTGCTGCATGCTACACAACCTGGTGCTGCAATAGGGGGCACACCTTGCTGAGGAGGAAATGGAAGAGCTGCACATCTCTTCCGATGAGGAGGACGTCTAAGGGGATGATGGTAATGTGGTCCTCGAAGATAAGGAGATGAGGCCATCGCACTAGCCAAATGAAGCAGGTGCACTCTAGAGGCCCTCATAGCCGCAAGATTCGTGGAGAATGATGACGAGATCCAGTGAGGACAATGCTGACATCCTCACCTTGCATCTGTGAACGTTTGGCTCCTGTGTGGCTGATGGCAGCACACATACTCTCAGTGCTCAGGCTTATGTCATGAAGACGCAGTGGAGGCCCTAATAGTCACTAGATTCCAGGATTTTGATGATGACATGCAGTGAGGACACTCCATAGACCTTCACATTGCCTCTGTGAATATCTGACTGCTGTCTGGCTGAGGGCAGCTTGCTTGTGTTCTGTGATCAGGGTCATATTATGGAGATGCAACTGTGAAATTTAAATACATCTGATTCTTTGTCAGCCTTCAGCACCTGACTCCTTCAGGAGCATGCTGTCACCGATCACAGATGCTGAAGAGATGGGGGGCAAGCCCCACCTTAAAGGTGCTGAGAGCACACAGAGAGAATAACGGAACTCTGTGATGCCTGCCCACTACATTCTGGCAGCAATGACAAGCACCATCAAGGGGCAGGCATCACTAATGTGTCCAGTGAATGTGAGGCCGGATCATCATTTTCGTCTGAAGGCTGCAGACTGTACAGGGAAGAGGCCCATGACTGAGACACCTGCCTTTATCTTGTGCAGGGACCAAGGTTTCCCATCTGAGTGACACAAACACTGCTCATCAGAACAAGGAGCCATAGGCAAGGAGACATTCTTGGAAGTTTATTTACAATAGTAAACATTATGTACAAATGATTAACATCCACGTCCAAGCTGTGCAATCACATCCTCTTAAGCTTTCTAACCCTGCCGTTACACCTTGGTGCCCCCCAACACCCACAGTGGAGGTGGGGACAGCTTGCTGACTGCAGTACCCTGTGTGTGATGATTTCAGTGTGCGTCCTCTGGAGGGCTGAGACCTGGAGGGCCCCGACCTGCTTTGGGTGTCCTGCTGTGGGCCAGCTACACCCTCCTCGGCCTGTGGAGCTGGAGCTGCGGTGGTCACAGGAAGAAGAGACTTGGATTGGCCGGATGTTCTCGGAGTCACTTGGATAGATGGCCCTGGGGTGTTGTGCCTGAGGGCCCCTGGCTGACTCCCTGAGGAGAAGGGATAGCTGGAGTGAGATCGAGCTGCCCTGCACCCCTCTCGCGTTGACACTGTTGGAGGCCAACTATGGCGTAGGTGATGGAGTTCAGCCACGCAGCAGTGCAGGACCAATGTCCTGGACCAAGATCTCCATGGCAGCCACCATCCTGCCGGTGTTGACCTTGGTACATTGGCATGCCAACGCCAACACCTCAGACTGAAGGCAAACAGATTTCTCCATTGCCCCTTGCAATCTGAGGAGCGCAGCTGTCATCCCTTCCAGATGTTCCCATGATTATCTTTGCAGTTCCATCAATTGATTGAGGACCGAGCCCAGAGGCTCACCATCTGACTCGGTCTCAGCAGATACCCTGCCTCCGTGTGCTGGCGACCAATGATGTCCTTGCCTCTGCCTGCTGTGGAACAGATTGTGTGGTGTGCTCATCAGTTTGTGATCCCGAAGCTACTCTATGTCTAGGTCCCACTGAGGTGTGTGTCGCTGCACTGGTGGAGGGCCGTGACGGGTCTTCAATGGTGCTGCCCTCAGGGTCCTCATTGGAGGTGCTCTCGGCGTGGACAGAAAGTGGAGATTATTAGCGCAGGGGGGTGTGGGGAGTGGCTGCACACTTCTTGGCTTTCAGGTACATGTCTTCACTGGAACAGTTCTGGACTGCAAGTGTTGAGGATTGTGAGTGTGGCTGCATTTTAACTATGGTGCCTGGTGTGAGGAATTGGCGAGGTAACGGTGTGGCAGACCAATTGGAGGCCGGACGTCAGCAATCCGGCATGTTTCCCATGACTGCATAATTTATGAGGCGGGAAGGGGATGATACGGTGTGAAATCGTGCCAACGCGGCCAGCAGGTAAAACATGTTTTCCACACCCAGTACCACACTTAATGCAAATCTGGAACGATTTTACCCTCTGACTCTGATTACAGTTACCTCAGCATTTATGAAACTGAAGGTATTGCCACTTTGTTAAACAACAAACATTTTATTATTCCCTTAATGTGCAAACAATTTGCAACCACAAGCCATTCAATATAATTAGGAGCAAGCTAAATGTTCATGCACAAAATGATTGCATGGTCGATTCCTGGGAGATATATGTTACCGATTCTAAATATGGCTTGATCGCTGCCCTTGCCAGCCCTCCAAGACAAGCAATGCTATAAATTATATACAGCAGTAATAAGGAGATATAGCAGTACATTATTTCTTAACCTAACATTTGCGATATTAGGGCTGCTTTGGTAGGGCCTTGCAATATGACACAGAGTGGTATATGACAGAAATACTGTAGCATCTTGCATAACATAGTCATTGGAAAAATAAATGTATGAAGAGGAGCTGCAATGAGGTAGGGTCCAGGGAAAGGATAAGTAGAAATATGAAGCCAACACAGCACATCGGATCCTGCAGTTGTATGTGCATGCTCTTCACATGTCTCAGGTTGAAACAGATTGTTTGCATCCTCACCTACACATTTTGCCCTGAGCTGTGCTTTTCATCCCATGTCTTCTCTAATACAAAGCCCACTGACTTCCACTGTGACTATTCCAATGTTCTCCCACTGGATCTCATCTTCTAACCTCCCTAACTTCAGCTCATCCAGGACTTTGCCGCCAGTATCCTGTCCTGCTCACCCATCATGCCTGTCCTTGTGGATTTACATTAGCCCCTGGCTCCCCATTGCCTCCACTTATCCTTATGTTTAAAACCTTTCATGGCCTCACCCCTCCCTACCTCGGTAATTTCCTCCAATCCTACCATTTGCCTCACACCCAAACCCTCCATTCCTTTAAGGCCTCTTGTGCATTCTCTTCCCTTACCTTCACAGCTGTAATTTCAACTGACTAGGTCCTGCAATTTATAATTCCTTCCCTAAATCCTTCAACTTCACCACCACCTCTCCTTTTTTATAACTCTCCTTAAAACTCATCTTTTTTACAAGCTTTTTGGTCAGAAACATTTTCCTTTATCTCATTCCCCAATTTTGTTTGATTATGACTGTGCAGTAACTTGAAATGTTTTTGACATTAAAGATGCTATATAAGTGCACATTGTTCTTGAGAGGGTTTTTGAGAATTCCTTGTTCCCTTCATCATTGAATTCAGCACAGAATTCAGCACATGGATATTTGCTGATGATTGCACAATGTTTAGCACCATTTGGAACTCCTCAGATACTGAAGCAGTCCATGTCCAAATGCAGCAAGACCTGGACAATATTCAGGCTTGGGCTGACAAGTGGCAAGTAACATTTGTGCCTCACAAGTGTCAAGCAATGACCATCCCCAACAAGAGAGAATCTAACCATCGCCCCTTGACATTCAATAGCATTACCATCACTGAATCCCCACTATCAACATCCTGGGGGTTACCATTGACGAGAAACTGAACTGGACTAGCCATATAAATACTATGGCTACAAGAGCAGGTCAGAGGCTAGGAATCCTGCAGCGAATAACTCCCCTCCTGACTCCCCAAAGCCTGTCCACCGTCTTCAAGGCACAAGTCAGGAGTGTGGTAGAATATTCTCCACTTGCCTGGATGAGCGCAACTCCAACAATACTAAAGAAGCTTGACACCATCCAGGACAAAGCAGATTACTTAACTGGCACCATATCCACAAACATTCATTTCCTCTACTGCCAACGCACAATAGCAGAAGTATGTACCATCTACAAGTTGTACTGTAGGAACAAGGCTCCTTAGACAACACATTCCAAATCCATGACTGCTACCATCTAGAAGGACAAGGGCAGCAGGTACATGGGAACACCACCTCCTGGAAACTCCTCTCTAAGCCACTCACCATCCTGACTTGGAAATATATCGCTGTTCCTTCACTGTTGTTAGGTCAAAATCCTGGACAATCCCCAACAGCACTTTGGGTGTACCTACACCACATGGACTGCAGTGGCTCAAGATGGCAGCTCATCACCACCTTCTCAAAGGCAATTAGGGATGGACCTAGTCAGCGATGCCCGCATCCCAGAAATGAATTATAAACAATCTGTGCATTTCTTTGCTACCTGGGCATCATGCACTGTTTCTAATATTATTTACCTATTAAGATGGTTAATATTGTGTTATAGTTATATTCTGATTGACTGCCCATTACCCTATAATCTTCTGACTCAGAAATGTTTTGGTAGTGCTCTCATCTCTGGGTCAGAGATTCCAGGATTTGAATGCATAACCAAGGCTGGCATTTCAGTACAGTATTGAAGGAGTACTGCATTGTCAAAGATGTTTTATTTTGGGTGAGTGGTTAAACCAAAGCCCCATCTACATGTTGAGGTGACTGACTTTGTTTTCAAAAAAACTGTGCCTAGACTTCAAAGTAATTAATTTGTTTTGAAGTGTTTTGGACAGCCTTCGAATATAAAGCTGACCCATAAATGTAAGTCCTTCCTCTAGTTGTAACACATCAAAGTTCTAAAAAGTAAAATTGTCTTATTGCTTGTATACTAAAGGATAGAAAAAAATAGCTCTTTGTTTAATACATGTTCATTGTGCTAAGAGTCCCGTGACTTAATGCTTTCAGCCTGATGTACAAATGTTGTTCACGTCTTCAAGGCATTTATATGGCAATCATTTTAGTCATTAATAACCTGAATAAAGGATAAGATATTATAGGTCCCTTAGGGCTAGTAATAAATCTAACAAACAGACAAAATACAATATGCATCAATCATGGGAACACCTCTGATGGGAACATTAGCTCTCATACTCATCTATTCCTTATATATTCTGTAATTGCAATGTATAAGGAAGCAAATCAATTTAATGACTTCTTTGTCACCTGAATAAATGCACAGTCACTAGATATTGTGTATGTGTAAAGGTAGACAAAATCATTTTGTTTTAGCCTCAAGTGCCACTGCGTACAAAATAAAACACAGCGAG
The DNA here is from genome assembly GCF_964194155.1 of Cetorhinus maximus. NCBI lineage: Eukaryota > Metazoa > Chordata > Chondrichthyes > Lamniformes > Cetorhinidae > Cetorhinus > Cetorhinus maximus. The sequence goes on from NC_135885.1 coordinate 104,759,170, forward strand.
TAAGGTTCAAAATATATTGAGGTAGCAATTTGCCTTGAACGGCAACTCAGAATGAACCAAATATGGAGTGGGAAATATAACAGGCAGCAGATATGATGTCAATCCATTTTGCGCTACTGCCTGAGAAGAATTCCTTTCTAAATGTCACCAGAAGGGACCATTTAGCAGAAATTAAAACTTCAAGATTAATATAATGTGAGTTACTGTTGTCTGTTGTGGGAAGTAGTGTTGTTATGACCAAGTGAGGAGGAATGAATTAGCTCCCCTTTTGTCCAACCCTATGGGTTGATCACCACAAGGATTTGTTTAAAATTCTTTTCCCTGTGGATGCCTTTTCCAGTCTGCATGTATTTACTTTTTAACAAGGAGCCAATCAAACCATATTTTCTTGAGTCAAAGAAAGGGTAAGTTTATTTGTCACTAAAACTGGAGAAAAAAATCATAACACACAGCAACACACATTCACACAGATCAGGGAAAAAAAAGTTGAGTCCAAATAACAGTTAAAAAGAATATACAAATAAGTCCTTGGTTTGCCCGTGATGCATGGATGATGGTACGATGTGGTTGTTAGACAGGTGATTTCAGTAGAACTCTGGAGCTGACTTTGGCAGTTTCACAGTCTGTTGGAGACACTTGTTGGCTTGTCCGAAGAGGGAACAATGACCTGCTTGTCTCTGCAGCAGTGACTGGGGAGGCTGTTCCTTTGCTTCCTGCTTGCTGCCTGTTTCTGCTAAAACAAACTTGCCCCGAGCAAGAGCAAGATCCTGCTTTTCTCCAGCAGTAATCTTAGAAGACTGGTATTTCTTCTTGCTTCTCTCTGTTTGTCCCAAAGACATTTCGGGCAGAATTTTACTCTTGGCGTGCGGGATCAGCAGGGGAAGGTGGGGGTGAGCAGGAATCCGACCACTGCCCGCGATCGGCAGCGCACCGCAATTATACGCAGGTGGGCTAATTAAGGCCACCGTGATTGGAATGTGCGCAAAGCGGCGGGGGCATGATGTCCACCGGGTCCAATGGCAACCCGGCGGCCGATTCAAATGCGACCTTGGCAGCCCCTGGAAGGCTGCCACTGAGGCACATGGAAGTATGGTCAATGGAGACTGTAGCAGGTGGACACGGCAGGCAGGAGGGCAGACCGGCGGGGCAGTTGGCCCCGCATTTTTCGGATGAGTGCCTGGCAGCCCTCCTGGAGGAGGTAGCAGTGAGGAGAGAAACCCTTGTCCCCAGGGACGGGAGGAGGAGCCCCCGCCCCAACTCACCTCACCAAAAAGGCCTGGGAGAAGGTGGCATCCAGAGCCAGCAGCCATGACATGGTGAAGCGCACATGGGTCCAGTGCCGGAAGCATTTCAACAAACTCCTGCGATCGGGAAGGGTAAGTACCGTGTTGGTGGGGGTCACTTTGCAGAACAGGTAAGAGCTGCCCATCCCCCCCATGGACCTCAGAGGCGTTACAGTGTGAGTGGCAAATGTCAATGAGGCAGGAGCTGGCCAAGGGGGTGAGCCGTGGCTACTTGGACTGAGTGCCTTGTGGCTCCAGGATCACGAATCGGCTGAGCCCTGCGAGGTGTTCCTCAGGTGGGGTTGGCCAGGCTGCAATGGCGCTGCAGGTAGAGAGTGGACCAGTCAATGCTCCTCTGTCCTTTCAGGAGAAAACATCCCATAACAATGCTGAGAGGTTGCGGACTGACGGGGGACCCCCTCATCTCCTCATTCTCTCGCGATACGAGCAGGAAAGGTGCCGTGCACCTCGGTCAAGTGGCCGCAGTGAGGTTGGGATGCCAAGAGTGCAGTGCACTGAGGTGAGAATGTCAATTATTGCTACAATTCCAGTGTAGTCTCAATACCGATGTGATCCTGGAACCTGGAATCCCCATTGATGATTGAAAGGCAAGGGCACCATGCTACAAGTCTCTGTCTCACCAGGGTGCCAGGCATGCACAGTGACAGTTTCATTACTTAAACTAATGACATGTCCCTCTTCTCCTTTTTCGGGTCATCAGCAGTTCGTTATGAGGAGCCTGAAGGCCCACCCCTGCCCCTGAGGACCATCATGCTCACCATCCACCTGCATCACACCCTCTCTGTCAAGCAGGCACCAGAGCAGATACCAGCACCTCAGTGGGCGTAATATTGCTGTCTAGTCTATCGGTGAACATTGGCGAGGGCACTTCACACTCACTTGAGGTGCAGGCGGAGGCAGGAGCGACCAGGGCATCGGCATTCGGAGGACTGCTGGGGACCAGGGCAATGCTCAGTCGGTGGCTGATGATGGGCCTCTGGAGTCGTTCCTGAGGCAGCAGATGCTGAATGTCCAGCAGGGTGTACGTGAGGATCTGGCGGAAATACATGAGGGAATGCGTGCCATGGTGTATGTTGTGGAGGAGTCCATGTGGAGCATAGGCACTGCTTTGGTCCTCATGGCTGAGCGCAATGCCTCCTCCATTGAGAGAGTGGTGACTCTGATGGAGAGGCCCCTCCAGGGACTCAATCAGGGGTTCCTGGGGATGTGTTCAGTCCTGCAAGCCCACACACTGACAATGAGCTCAATATGTCTGTAGTCAGTAGTAGGTTGTGGGTCGGTATGATATTAAAAAAATCTGCATCCAGCCGGAACTTCAGCAAGTCCATCACATGCTTCTTCCAGAAAAAGTGTTGTTAAATAATGACCTAACATAGTCATGAAACTGAACTGGACTAGCCATATAAATACTGTGCCTGCAAGAACAGGTCAGAGGCTAGGAATCCTGCTGTGAGTAACTCACTCCTGACTCCCCAAAGCCTGCCCACCATCTACAAGGTTCAAGTCAGGAGTGTGGAATAAAGTCCACTTGAGTGCAGCACCCACAACACTGAAGAAACTTTACCCCATCCAGGACAAAGCAGCCCACTTGATTGGTACCCCGTCCACAAACATTCACTCCCCCCACCACCAACACACAGTGGCAGCGGTGTGTACCATCTACAAGATGCACTGCAGAAACTCACCAAGGCCCTTTAGACAGCACCTTTCACATCTACAACCGCTACCATCTAAAAGGACAAGGGTAGCAGACACATGGGAACATTACTGCCTGGAAGTTCCCCTCCAAGCCACTCACCATCCTGACTTGAAAATATATCACCGTTCCTTCACTGTCGCTGGGTCAAAATCCTGGAACTCCCTCCCTAACAGTACTGTGGGTGTACCTACACCACATTGGACTGCAGTTGTTTAAGAAGGCAGCTCACCACCACCTTCTCAAGGGAAATTGTGGATGGGCAATAAATGCTGGCCTAGCCAGCTATGTATTTCATTACATTTCTTATAGCGTTCAATCAATTTGTATGTGAAACTCTTGCATGATTTCTTTTGAGGTTGAATGATTCTTCGTACTTAATGACTTTGAATTGTTAGTTGTTGCAGCGCTCAGTCATGCCTTTACATGTGAGGAAGAGCAGGGGATGGAGGAAGAGGCAGTTGTGGCAGACTCCATTGAAGGACAGAGGACAGCTCCTATGTTTAGCCGGCTGGAGATGCTGAGCTTCAGGATTGGGTGCTTGTGGAACAGCAGCAGGAGATATGTGGACATCTGGCAGCGTTTCCTGAATCAGTGCAGTCCCTTACACAAAGAAGGCAAAAGAGTGCTTAAGCTCTCCATTGGAATAGTGGCCAGCCTCATTGAGTGTCTTTTGCGACAATTCACTGAGTGAATACAGAAGCAGTGGACTAGGTGAACAGATTGAAATCTGCATTCTGCAGCAATGATCTGTCTGTTGCAGTGATTTTACATGGATGTGTGAATGCAACCAGGTGTTCTCATTCACCTGGTAAGTGTGGATGTGCAACTGGACCATGAAAGGCCTGAGTCAGGAAAGGATGATGTAGATGGTGCCACTACGCAAGAGATTCCACCTTCTGAGCCCCCCTTCCCGCATCTGTCAGCCCCCATGACTAACCAAGTCTGTCCTTGCAAAAATGCTACTGGTGGAGCCTGTGGAGGTGCCATAACACACACTGCAACACCATGGGAAGGCACCATAGGCATCTGAGCCGCTGGGACACCCTCATAGGCAGCCTGCCTCCATATTTGGTTCATGTGAGAGATCTCACAGAAGAGCAGAGAAGCAGCAGTAGCATCACATTGGGTTTCACTTGGATGCAGATTATAAATCTTTTGTTCGATGCATACACTTTAATGTGAGTAAAATGGCTGCAGCTGGAAACGAACATTTCTCATAGAGTCATAAGAGCACAGAAGGAGGTCACTTGACCCACTGAGTCCATTCCTACCCTCTGTTGAGATATTCAGTCATTTCCCTTCTCTACTCCCATTCCCCAGCATGTTTATTTCTCTCATTTGCCCATCCAATTTCCACTGTCTTTGATTCCAACACCCTTGTAGACAGTGAGTTCCACTCACTGCATAAAACTTTCTTCTTCACATCCTCCATATAAACCTTGCCCACAACCTTCCATCTGTGTCCCCTATAATCATAGAATAATTATATCACGTAGGAAGCCATTTGGTCCATCATGTCCCTGCTGGCTCCCTGCATTAGCAACTCACCAATCTCACTCCACTGCCTTTTCTCCATACCCCTGCAAACATTTTCTCTACATGCCAATGTCCAATTCTCTTTTGAAAGCCACAATTGAATCTGTCTCCACACACTCCCAGGCAATGCATTCCATATCCTAACCACCACTGCAGAAAAATGCTTTTCCTCATGTCGCCAGTCCATTTTACTGCCAATCATCTTAACTTGGTGTCCTCTTGTCCTCAAAACTTTCATCAATGGGAAGAGTTTTTCCTTAATTACTCTGTTCAGATGCCTCATGATTCTGCGCACCTCTATCAAATCTCTTCTTAATTTTCTCTTCCCCAAGGAGGACACCCCCAGCTTCAAACTTTGATTTCAATTTACTTGGGCCAGATTTGTCCTCACCCCATTGAAGCTGGCCTTCCCCCTTGAACTATGTTTACTCTGGATTGCTCCTTGTCCTTTTCCAGAGATAACCTAAAATTTATGATGCTCTGGTCACTGTCTCCTAAGCATTCCCCTACTGACACTTGAACCACTTGACCCATATCATTCTTCAGAACCAGATCCAACATGGTCTCCTTCCTTGTTGGACTGGAAACATACTGATATAGAAAATTCTCCTGAATGCACTCTAGAAACGTTTGCCCCTGTCTGCCCTTTACACGATTACTATCCCAGTTTGTATTAGGATAATTGAAGTCCCCTATTATCACTACTCTATAATTCTTGCACCTCTTTGTAATGTCCTTGCAAATTTATTCCTCTACATCTTTTCCAATTGTTGCACAGTTATCCTAATTTAGATCTTATTACATTGCCTCTTTCTCTGACCTCACCTAATGCTTTACTATTTCCTGCTCTAGTGCTATCTTTCCCAATTCCCTGTGCACAATGGTTTTCCAAGCTAATATTATCTCCTGGTTCCCAAACCATGTTCTTGCCCTGCTCTTCCACAACTCCTGGTCTCAATGTGTTCCCGCTACGAGTCCTTGTACAATCAGTTCATGGGAATAGCTTTTCTTTGTCTGCCTTTTTTAAACATGTCATAATCTTGTACAGCTCTATCAAATATCCCCCAACATCCTTTGCTCCAAGAGAATAACTCCAGTTTTTACAAGCTAACCTTGTGGCTAAAATCCCTTATCTCTGGAAACATTCTGGTAAATCTCTTCTGCACCCTCTCAAGGACCCGCACATATTTCCTGAAGTGTGATAACCAGAACTGGACACAATAATCTAGTTGTGGCCTAAGCAGAAATTTTTAAACATTCAGCATAACTTCCCTGCTTTAGTACCTCCACATACGATTATCCCATGATCCTGTATGCTTTGATAACTACTCCCTCAGTATGACCTACACATTCAAAGATCTATGCATATGAACTTCCAGGTCCCTCTGTTCCTGCATGTTCTTTAGAATTGTGCCTTTAAATCTATATTGCTACTCCCTATCCTTCTGCCAAAATGCAGCACCTTACAGTTCTCTGTATTAAACTCCATCTGCCACTGTCTGCACATTTTACTAGTCTATCCAAATCCTATTACAGTCAATTGGTATATTCCTCACTGTTTGCCACACCTCCAAGTTTGGTATCATTGGCGAATTTTGACATTTTATTCCATATTCCAGTATCCAAATAATTTAAATATATCAACAGTGTCATGATCCTAGCCCTGACCTTGGGAACACCACTGCTTACTGCCCTTCAATCTGAAAAACAACTTGCTGTTTTCTGATCTTAAGCCAATTTTTTATGTAAGCTGAAATTGATCTTCCCATTCTCTGGGTCTCAGTTTTGTTAACCAACCTTTTATGTGGTACTTTGTCAAATGCTTTCTTAAAATCCATATAGATAACATCTACTGCATTACCCTCATCAACCTTCATCAAAGTATTTGCAACAAAACTTTGCTGCAAATTAAGATGCAGTTATCAGAGCTTTGGATGACCTCAAATGTACAGAGTGTACAACGTGGGACACCAACCAGGAGTCCACTGGTATGGTTAAGTCAAGCAATAGTAGAGGCAAGAATGAGGGTTTCAGCAGATGAGTTAAGACAGGGGCGAAGTTGAGCAAGGTTACGAAGGTGAAAATAGGTGGTTTTGTGATGGCACAAATATGACATCAGAAGCTTATCTCGGTATCAAATATGACACCCAAGTTGTGAACAGACTGGCTTAATCTCAGGCTGTTGCCAGGGAGAGTGATGGAGTCAGTAGCTCGGTAACAGAGATTGGAGTGGGGACTGAAAACAAAGACTTTAATTTTCCCAATATTTCATTGTACAGCATTTCTGTTCATTCAGTACTGGATATGGGATAAGTACTTTATAATTTAGAGTGGTGGAGGAGTAAGGAGGAGGGGGTGGGATAAGCAGGGCTGGGTGTCACCTGCATACATGTGAAAATGCCGTAACTTCAGATGATGTCACCAAGGAGCATCATGTTGATAAGAAATAAAATGAAGTCAAGGGTAGAGGTAACTGTGCAGGAGCAGAAAGAGAAGCTTTGCAAGTGATTCTCTGGTTTGATTAGAGCTGTCCCACCTGCCTGGACAACAGTGGAGAGGCATTCAAAAGAGACAAGTGCAGGGACATTCAAGGAGAGGAAATTTGGAGATTGGATCTTAGTTTGCATGAATGTTGGGGTCAAGGGCTGGTTTTTTGAGGAGAGGGGTGATGAAGGCAGATGGCGGCACATCAGTTACACATCTAATGAGCGGAATGCCTTGTTGATAAATGAGACGATGGGGCTTTGATGGATCATGGATGCAGCTGTTAATGCCTTGCACCTGAGGGATCCCTGTTATTGAGGCAGACTCCATGGCGCATCTGTGTTGAAGATGATGTCCTCAAAAAAGTGCATCTGTCGCCTGAGAAATGCTGGTGTGGGCTGCCAATTGTGAGGTTTCACAGAAGCTCACTGCCGACCCCTGAAACAAGCCAGATATTAGAAAGTTAAAGGTCATCGTCAGCTACTGTCATATGGTTCCCTCTGAGCCTTGAGGTATTAGGTCGTCCTCCAGGAGTGTTTACAACTCAGCCACCACATGTCTCGATGGTGCAGTCATCACCAGAACTGCTACTCCGACATGTTTAGGAAGCTGATACTCTTGCGGTACACTTGATTCAGCAGATATTGCCTTCTGGCCCTTCCTGCCCTTTGATCAGCATCTCTGTATCCATGTGCACCAGGTAACTACTTTTCTTGCTGAGGCTGCTGCACATTCCCATTCCTCCAGCCCACCTCTAAGTAGGCGACTCCCATAATCGTATCCAGTCTTGGGCACTAGGACCTCAGCCTGCAAATTTTCCCTTATACCTCTCCAAACCGCACCCCCTCCCCTCCATCCCTCTCATTCATGTCTCCCAATCCTACAGGTCTGCTTAAAAATGGCAAGTCAGCTGTCAATGTGCTCCTGGTTGCTGATTCCCTCCTTTATATTGAGTTTTTAATGGCTGCTTCTTCAGTCAAGGCCTTCCTGCTGTGTAGCCACCTCATGTACTTGGACAAAGTTCTAACATGGTGTGAGCCCATGTTCCTCTGATGTTATAGCTATCCTCCTGAAATTACCACTAATTGCCTGATTAATGAGTGTAATTGCCTGCCCACTGCTACTGGGAGGGTGGCCATCCACCTGATGAACCACCTCCGGAAAAATCGCACAGAGACAGCAACACGTCAGGCCTGAACACCCCTGTGCGGTGCAAAATTACTGGCTTGTCTCCTCTCTAACTTGCCTTTGCCTCCATGGAAAAATCAGCATAACATCTCAAAGTATACATCAAAATGCATCTAATTACATGAATTTACACCCACATAGAAACAGGGTATTTCTTTCTTCAAACTGGTCTAAGGTGATGTTTATGTTAGAATTATTATACTAGTGTACTACAAAAAAAAATTGTATTTATATAACATCTTTAAAATAATAAAACATCCCAAGGTGTTTCACAGGAACCTGAAAAAGTGAAATTTGACACCCAACCACTGAGGTATTAGGGTGAATGACCAAAAACTTGGTCAAAGGGGCACACTTTCAAAGTATCATGTAGAAAAATGGAATGTTTAAATTACAAAGATATAGCGAGGCAAAAAATGGGGAATCAAATTCAAACTTGTAATTTATAAGAACTTTAAGACAATGGATTTTGGTATAAAAATGCTGTCATATTGATGCCCCCACTCTGGACTGTACTGACTATATTTCGTAGGCTTGGGAATTTAGATCTATGGTGTCATTTCTGAACTATGTCAAGTGGAAAATGGATTCCTTCAGAAATAAAAGCAATCAAAAGATCTTATTATTAGTAAGTTGAGTATTTGGTCCTTAAGCCACACAATTTTTTGATTAAATGTGGGGTTGGTTGTTTTCCAAAAGAAGCAGAAGTTATTTTCGATGACGGCTGCTAGTTTAGGGTAGTGCTCAGCATGAGCACAAATTTGAAAATAGGGCATATATGCCCGATTTGTGAGGCTCCCAAATTTCTGATCTCCCATCGAGTGAGACGCTGAACCAGGATCAGAGGCTCAGAATATTTACCTCCATCATTCTTGGAATTTCCTCTCTCATTAATAATAAACATTGTAATAATTCTTATTCTTAAGGCCTTCGGCTTTCTTTTGCATAGAAAAGCAGTTAGAAAATAAAGCCTTTAATGAAAGAATGAATTGGGAGATAGCAATGTGAATATTGTATTTATGTCACTAGCTGTTGTGAGAATAAACAATTAAAGTTTATGACTTAGTCATAGAATAAACTCAGCAGTTGCTGGAACTTTCTGAACAATAACATGTCACCATAACATATTGTACAGTGACTACCTTTAATTAGAGGTGACTCAGTCTAGTTGCAGTTGATTTTTATCCCTAACAAATATAAAGTATGTGATTAAATTGTTGGCACTTTACTGTAACTGCAGGCGCGTTGGTGTGTTTATAAAGGAAGCTGATAATTTGGCAGATACTGATGGCATGTTGTTTACAATAATGTATATTTAAGCAAAAAAAACACCCATAAAGCAGTAAGTAACCTAACAAAGAGGGCTTGGTTTTATAGAGGATTCAATTCTGGTTACAAGGATTTATAATCAAATAAATGCAGGAATACTTATTGCTGGATATATTTATAATGGTCTATCTCCAATGGAAAATGTTAGCATCAAAACAGTCATTTTTGTTAAAATTTTGTTACATGATTAAAAAGGACTATTCAGGGCCACAAGGAAATCTGTAATGTAAGTTTATAGTGGACCCAATCATCATGCAGCATTCTTCAAACTAAACTAAAGCTACTAAACTAAATAAGCAGCACACTGAGCTTATCACTCAAAGGGTGGAGCATTTGCTGAATCCTACAATGGGAGCAATTGATAGTGATATTGGGTGGAATTTTCTGTGCCCGCAAGTAGCGGGCATGATAGGTGGAATGCGTGGACAATATTGTGCGATCAGTTTCACGACGGCGGGAAGGCAGGTCGCGATCGTCTGCTCAGCCCTCCGACGGCAGGCCACGTTTCCCTCCAACGGTCGTTGGGGAGCTCAATGTAATACATCAGCATCTCATTAAAAGACCGTTCTGCCAGGCTCTTGGAGCCCCGCCGGATCGTCCGTCCACGTCGGTGGGAAAGCACATTGATATGTTTCACAACAGCACACAGACAATGTGCGCTAGGCGGCCTTCACTTTGGGGGAACCTGAGGTGAGTGAACAGCAACGTTCTGCAGAGCTTGTCGGGCCGCCTGTTGCTTGGCAGGCTTCAGGGGCACTGGGGGGCTGGGGTGAAGTGCCGCGCTGCCTTGGAGGTGACTGCTTTGGATCCTGTGCATAGCAATCGAGGGGGGGGCAGGGTAGGGAAATGGCCACCTGTATAAACTGACCATTCCTCTGCAACTGAGACAGGTCAGGCACAGCCACAGTGATATGATTGGGTCAGGCTCCTAGCCTGCCCGCCCACGCAAGCAACACAGAGGCACCAAAGTGCCACCAAGCGCTCCAGACCTTACCCCCCCAACTGGCACAGACTGCGAGCCCTCGACCACTTTACTGGACTGTGGAGCAGTTGGGCTGCACACATTGTACAATCTCCTTGCCAATGTTGGCCATGAAGCAGTTACTACTGGAGGCGCACACAACCTGTTTGCGATCTCAGCATCCTGGTTAGGAGCAGTGTCCCCCATGTCACAGGTTGACAGTGTAGCCATGCAGCGCACTCATCTGTGGCCATCCGAGGGGTGGTCAGCACTCTCCAGGAAGTGTCAAGGGGCGGTCACACAGGGCCAGGAAAGGTGCTAAGTACAGCCATGATAATCATGTCTCTCTCTCTCTCTCTTTCATGCTGCAGGAGGACCACATCAGGAGCATGGAGCCTGGTGACCTAGCTGTATGCCTGATGGCCTACAGAGAGCGAGGAAGATGGAGGAGAGACTGACTGAGGAACCTGGCCACACAAAGGCAGGAGCAGCAACCTCAGGAAGAAGGGGCAGCAGTGGCTCCTGCACACACTGCCCAGGATCGACAGCGAGCCATGCCTGGTCAGCACCTAGTGATACCCAGGGTCTATAGACGCCACCTTTCATTTCTGAAGATGGCTGAGAACCAGTGTCACCGACGACTGCGCATGCCTAGGGACCTGATCGCTCACATCTGCCACTTACTGCAGGACTTGGCGCCAAGGGGCCATTGAGGGCATCCACTGCCAGTGGCTGTGAAAGTGACTGCGGCACTCAATTTCTATGCCAGTGGCTCCTTTCAGGGCTCCACAGGTGACCTCTGTGGGATTTCACAATCCGCCACCCACAAATGCACCCATGAGGTCACAGATGACATCTTCTCGAGGGCACACAACCTTGTGCATTTCGCCTGGGACCACGACAGCCAGAATGCAAGGACCATTGGACTCACCCTGATCTCGGGATTCCCACAGGTGCAGGGTGTGATTGACTGCGCTCATGTGGCACTCAGGTCTCCATTGCTACACTCAGTGAACTACATCAACCACATCAATCACTGAATGTGCAGCTGGGGAACGACCACCAGAAACACATCCTGCAGGTGTTTGCACAGTTCCAGGATGTGTACGATGCCTACATCCTCAGTCGGTCACAGATCCCTGGAATTTTTCAGGGTCCACAGTAGCTGCAAGGATGGCTTCTTGGGGACAGGGGCTACCGCAGAGGCTATGGCTGATGACATTCGTGTGGTGGCCTCAGACTGCAGCAGAGCGAAGCTATAATGAGGCTCATGCAGTAACTCGCAACTTGGTGGAGCAGACCATCGGGAAGCTGAAGGTGAGGTTCCAGTGCCTGGAGTGGTCTGGTGGAGCCCTGCAATATAGTCCACAGAGGATGTCACACATTGTCGTTGTCTGCTACACCCCTTACAACCTGACGCTCCAACGGGGAGACAAGGTGGCTGAGGAGGAGTTGGAGGAGCTGGAGGTCTCCACCGATGAGGAGGACGCCGACGGGGATGAGGGTGAAGGGGTCCTCGGAGGTGACAATTATGGGGATGAGGCCCTCGCACTGGCTAGAAGTGGCAGGCGTGCTGGGGAGGCCCTCATAGCTGCTAGATTTGTGGAAGATGATAATGACATGCAGTGAGGTGACCCCATAGATCCTCACATCGCATTTCTGAACGTTTGACTCCAGTCTGGCTTATAGCAGAGTGAATACCCTCTGTGAGAATGCTCCTGTCATGGAGATGCAGTAGAGGCCCTAACAGTTGCTCGATTGCAGGAGGATGATGACAATATGCAGTGAGGACACTCCATAAATCTTCACATAGCCTCTGAGAATGTCTGACTCCTGTCTGGCCGAGGGCAGCTTGCTTGTGCTCTGTCATCAAGGTCATATCATAGAGACGCAGCCATGAAACTTTAGAAACATCTGATGCTTTGTCTGCCTTCAGCACCTGAACACTTCAGGAGCTGGAGCACAGCACCAGTGGTCACAGACGCTGAAGAAATGGAGGCCAGCCCCTCCTTAAAGGTGATGAGAGCACACCAAAAGAATGAGAGAACTCTGTGGTGCCTGCCAGCTACATTCTGGCAACAATGACCAGCACCGCCGAGGTGCAGGCATCAGTAATGTGTCCAGGGAGTGTGAGGCTGGACCATCACTTTGGTCTGAAGGCTGCACAGAGCACAAGGAAGAGGCCCTAGACTGAGACACCTGCCTTTATCTTGTGCAGAAAGGTTTCACATCTGAGTGACAAGAACACTGCTCATCAGAACAAGGAGCCATAGGCAGGGATACATTCTTGAGAGTTTATTGACAATAGTGAACAGTATGTACAAGTGACTAACTCCCTGTGCCCAGGCTGGTACAACTAATTCTCCTTAACTTTCCTAACCCTGCCGCTATGTCTGGTTGCTCTCGGACATCCACAGTGGAGGTGGACACAGCTGCTGAATGTGACACCTTGTCTGTGATGTCTTTGGTGGGCATCCTTTGGAGGGCGGAGACCTGGAGGGCTCTGGCCTGCTTTTGGGGTCCTGCTGTGTGGAAGTGGCACCCTCCTCGGCATATGGAGCTGGAGCTGCTGAGTTCACAGGAAGTGGGGAGTCAGATTGGCCGGTCACTCCCAGAGTCACCTGGGTGGGTGGGCCTGGAGTGTGCACCTGCTGATCCTTCTCCCGATGGGTGCTGGGGGACCCCGGGCTGACTCCTTGAGGAGAAGGGGTAGCTGGAGTGAGATTGAGCTGCCCGGCACCCCTCTCGCGTACACACTGTTGGAGGCCAACTGTGGCGCCAGCGATGGAGTTAAGTGCAGGAGCGAAGTCCTGGCCCATGGTCTCCATGGCGGCCACCATTCTACCTGTGTTTACCTTGGTGCGTTGGCATGCCAAAGCTTTCACCTCAGGCTGAAAGCGGATGGACTCCTCCATCATGCCTTGCAATCTGAGGAGTGCAGCAGACATCCTTGATGTTCCCGAGCTTGTCTTTGCAGCTCCAAGCAACTGTGATATGACCGAGTCCAGAGGCTCGTCATCTGACTCGGACTCAGCAATGCTCTGGCCTCCAGTAGTCTTCCGAGTGCCAGACACCTGGGAAGTCCCTGCCGCCGCCTGCAGTGGATCAGACAGTGCGTTGTGCTCACCAGGTTGTGATCCTGAGACTATTCTAAAGCTAGGTCCCACCGAGGTGTGTGTCTTTGCACTGGTGGAGGTTGTGGGTGAGCGCTGTGACAGGACTTCAGGGAGGGTACTTCCAGATTCCTCTTCAGAGGTTTCTTCAGGGCTTGATTGGAGGCCCTGGGTCATGGACTCCATCGGCTGTTTGGCTGATGTGTCTGTGAAAGCAAGGGTAGATAATTAGTGCCTGGCAATGGCCTGTGAAACAGGTCACCTCACTCACAGCATGGTTGTCTGATGGATGTAGCACTGCTGGATCCTCACTTGGTAGAGCAGCGCCGACCTCACTGTCAGCACAGGACCGATCCAGATTGTGGCTGACCAGCTGGATGGCTCTGTTTTCAAAGTCCGTGAGGACCTTGATTTTGGGCATTCCGCCATTGGTAGGCGACCTCTCTCTCTTGTTGTGTGCCAGCTTGTCCTGCATGGATAGAGATGGAGAAAGTGTAAGCAGGACGCCTGCCAGGCCAGATGGTAAGTATGCCTGGCCTGTGTTGGTGGTGAGTGGTCCCATGGATGGAATGAGGACAATGACGGTGAGTGTGAAAGAGTGAATGGTGATGTCCCTTGAATTGGCTTTGAGTGTGGGCCCTGTGGATGTGTGATGGGTTTGTGAGTGTGTGAGTTGAGAGTGATGAGAAGAGTGACTTATCCTGGTGGAACAGAGATTATTTGTCCTCTTGCGGCACTTGGTGGCTGTCCTCTTCCGAAGGGCGTTTGCGGTGACCACCACTGCCACCACCTCCCAAGCTGGATTGGTCACATTGCTGCCCATCCTGTGGCTATGGCAACCAGCAGTCGCTCGTGGGACCCATCATTGAAGCGAGGGGCTGTGGTCTTTTTCCCTTTGCTGGCCATGTCTGCCGGGCAGTGGTGGTGAGCTGGTGACAATGAGCTCTGTGCTAGCAGCTGCCTTTTAAACATGGTGTCTGATGTGGTGCAACAGCGGGATGATGGCGGATGGTCAAATGAGAGCCCGCTTGCCATGGAAACGACGTGTTTCCCGGGAATGCAAAAGTAATGTGGCAGGATCGGGACAATATGGTGTGCAAACCTGTCGTCACTGTTAGTGGGTAAAACTTTGTTTTGCCCGCCAGCTACTGCTCTTAGTGCAAATTTGGGAAAATTCCGCCCAATTTCAGCCAGAGTCAATTCGGCATGGAAGTATCATTTGCATTTATGCCAAATTCAACTTTCTGCTATTTCCCCACTTTATTAACAAAGGCATTCTTACTTATTTTAAGCATGTGATGCCACTGTTGGGGGAAAGAGAGAGAAATCTATGAGTGTGCTCAGTAACATCTCTGTGATTAATGTCTACTTGCATGCTGTTACAATCAGGTGAGTTGAAGTAGAATGGCTCTCCTCTTTTCCTACTCCTCATTTGACTGCAACAGGTTTTTAAAAAGGAATGCGCTTGCCAATTCAGTGAGTATTTAACTGTTTATGTGCTGTGACTGTAAAAGGCACATATAGACAGGTTTCCTTAAGTTTTTAAAAAGAAAAGATGATAGTATTTATTTTACTTAAACCAGGTCTAAGTAAAAATAAAAATGATGAAAACGCTCCACCTTTCACACACACATGCACTCGAGTCCAAGCACACATACACTCATGTTCATATGCACACATATGCACGCGCATACGCACACACACACGTACACACACACACACACATACCAGTAAGTTACAGAGTGGGAGGATAGATTATGTGGCATTTTTAAAGTCCATTATAAATTGAAGGTATGTGAAACTCGTAGATTAATGACTTGGATGGGTTCAGGCTGAGCTTGATGGCCCCTCAGGATACAGTGTTGAGGCTGATTAAAGACGTTGATAGTCAATTTATCTTTTCTTGCGGTGATAGTAGCATTGGATTTATTTTTAAAACTCTGCCTGCAGTGGATGGATGATCAAACAGAATACAGGGCTTGAGCTTGCAAGATGGGTGGAGAGAGAAGGAGAGAGAATGTTCACTGGGAGCCTTATGGTCTCTGGTTCTTCTGCTCTGACCTGTGCTTGTGGCCTGAGTTAGCTGGCTTATCACATGATCCTCTCTCTCCAACTGACCAGTTACCCAAATATGGTTATGACTAGTGAATTCCAGGTGCATAGTTTCAACCTGATTAGATTATGACTGGCTGAATGCCTTTCTCAGCTAGAATCCTTTAAGTAATGGCTTGTTCCCACCCTGCTGCTGTCTGGACGCTCTGTGAATAGGCCAAGAAATGTAGCTCATTCATATTCCTCTCAGGTGATTGTCTTTGATGGGTTCCTGAAAACAGATTGAATCTATTTTAATGGCTTTGGAATTTGTAAGGTTTAGTGGTGCAAATGTTCAGCCATCTTAGATGGCTCAGAAGCTGCTATTTCAAGTCACTGGAACGTTGTTATAAACTCAATCAGTGGTTTTCAGCCAGTAAATACATATAGTCATTTTTGATAGAAAGCATGGCCTTACAACAATGCTTTTTATCTCTACTATGCAAACCATCATACTATCAGAACAAAGATATTGGAACATAGATGTAAAACTAGAAGGACAATATGTTGGTCCATGTATTTGGACTACAGGCCTGCTCTAGAGACTGTCCAACATTTTACTGTAGTGAGATGCAGTAATAATGGAAGTCAAAGCTTTCTAATAAGATTATTTTATTATATGTATGTTGGTTTAAATGCACCATCAGTAAATACAGTAGGGTATCTCAATAGCAATAATAGCAGCTTTCATTTAGATAGCACCTTTAAAGAAGTAAAACATCCCAAGGCCCTTAACTGGAAATGGTCCCATCCTATCAAAGTTTAGGGATATGTTTAGGTGAAGTACAAGAAAAGGATTCTTCACCAATGTTCACAGTTCCCTGGTTCTACACAGGATGCATTCCTTCTCCTTTGTCAGTTGAATTTGAACAAATTAAACCATCAAATTCATTTGTTGCAAAAATAGGTTATACCATGGATAAAAGTGACTTGTTCAAGATCTTCACAGTAGGATCACTTATATATCCAGAGGCACAAACCCACATACCCTATCACAGAACACAGACTCTCTTACCAGAATTATTTATGGAAGGGTAAGGCATAAAGAAAAACTTTCATTTATAGAGTGCATTTCAAAACTTTAGGACATTCCAAAGATCTTTGTAACAATTAAGTACATACTGTAATATTGTCGCTAACTTGTATACAGCTAGGTTCCAAAGCCAGTAATGAAATAAATGACCACATCATCTGTTTTAGATGTTGGTTAAGGGGATCAGTGTTGGCTAGGACACCAAGAGAACTCTTCTTTGAGAAGAACCATGGGCTTTTTAATGTCCATCTGAGAGGGTAGACATGGCCTTGGTTTAACAAAAATATTGTATACTGCATGCTCCAAAATTTGTTAATTGTCAAAATATTTAAACAGTATCTTGTATTTATATAACACCTTTAGCTTGAAATGTCCCAAGGCACTTCACTGGAGTACAATCAAATAAAATTTAAGGCCAAACTATATAAGGAGTTTAGATCAGGCAAACAAAACATGGCCTAAGAGTTTTAAGAAGTGTATTAAAGGAGAAGAGAGAGGTAGGGAGGCAAAGGGATTTAGTGAGGAAATTCCAGAGCTAACGACATCGGCAACTGAAGGCATAGTAGCCAATTGTGGAGTAATTAAAATTGTGGATGAACAAGAGGCTAAAATTGGAGGAGGGCAGAGATCTCAGTGAGTTGTAAGGCTGGAGGAGGTTACAGAGATATGGAGGGGTGAGCCATGTAGGGATTTGAAAACTAGGATGATATTTTAAGACAAGGCATTACTTAAATGCCAATGTACGTCAGTGAGCACAGGGATAGGGGAATGGACCTTGGTGTAAGTTAGAATATGAACAGCAGAATTTTGGCTGAGCTTTATGTAGAGTGGAAGATGGGAGGGTGACCAGGAGAGCATTGGAATAATCAAGTCTCGTGGTAACAAAAGCACAGTTTGAGGGTTTAGCAGCAGAGAAGCTGAGGCAAGGGTAGAGTTAAACAATATTATGGGTGTGGAAGTAAGTGGTCTTGGTGAGGGAGTGCATTTGTGGTCAGAGGTTTAATCTCAGGATCAAATACAACACCAAGGTTGTGAACAGCCTGGTTTGGGTTCAGACAGTCGGCAGGGGGAATTTCAAATCATCACAAATAGACAACTTATCTGAATAATATCATGGATAAAGAAAGGCAATTTCTTGAAGATGCAGAGGATGACTTTTAAGTGACACTGGAATTTAGGAACAATTTAATCAAGAAGTCACTTTGTATGAAGATCCCCCATGTATGTATTAAAAATATCACTGAACATGAGCTAGATCTCTTACATAATGGACCATAATGTAAACTTTGCCCCGTTTGAAAATGTCACACATGAAAATGTAAAATTTTAAGATGAGAAACGTCTTTTCATGATCAACTGTTTTCACTTGTTAAGACTATCCCATCTTGACCACAGTCCTTACTAGATATATGGAGAGCAAAATGTTGAGTCAAGGTTTCCACTGTAGCCACAGTGAGGGTTCACTTCCTTCGCAGGCGCATTTAGTGCAGTGATCCATTACTGCAGCAGCTTACCATGTCCTAGATGAAGAGTTTCTTATGCATGTGTTCTCACTTGGTGTCAATTAAGATGTGGTAGTCAGAGTATTATATCTATAACAACTTCTATTTATATATCGCCTTTAACAGAGTACAACATTCCAAGGTGTTTCACAGGAGCGATTATCAAAGAGAATGTGGCACCAAGCCGCATAAAGAGATAATAGGATAGGTGACCAAAAGCTTGATCAAGCAGGTAGGTTTTTAGGAGCATCTTAAAGGAGGAGAGAGAGGTAGAGAGGCAGACATGTTTATGGAGGGAATTCCAGATGCTAGACGTAGGAAGCTGAAGGCAGAGCCACCAGTGGTGAAGTAATTAAAAATGGTGATACTCAATTAGATGAGCGCAAATATCCTGGGACTTTGAAGGCCTGGTGGAGATTACAGAGGTAGGAAGGAGTGAGGTCGTAGGGGGATTTGAAAACAGGATTGATCATTTTATACCAAAATGTTGCTGTACAGAGATAATTGTAGGTCTCAAGCACAGGGGGTGATAGGTGAATAAGGCTTGGTGAGAGATAAGACAAGGGCGACAGAACTTTGGGTTACCTCGGGTTTAGGGAGGGAAGAATACAACTCCCTGCAACTCCCTACCTAACAGCACTGTGGGAGTGCACTGGTTTTAATTTTACAAAGTTCCCTAGATTCAGGAAAGGTCCCATCAGATTGGAAAATGGTGAAAATGACTCCTCCACTCCAGAAAGGAAGGAGACAAAAGAAGGCCAGTTAGCTTAAAATTTGTTGTAGGGAAATTGCTGGAATCTATTATTAAGGAAGTTATAGCAGGGCACTTATAAAATTTCAAGCAATTTCCCTGGCTGGGAAATCAGCCAGTAGTGGGTTGAAATAGTCTATTCTAGAGGTAACAAATGCACAACCAAGGTTTTTAGCAACACATGAAGTGAAATGGGGGGAAAGTCAGACAATGTTATAGAGGTGGAATGAGCGATAGTGTGAATTGGGCCAAATATGGCACCAAGGTTGCAAACAGGCTAGTTCATTCTCATACTGTTGCTGGGGATAGCGATGGAGTCTGTAACAAGATAGTGGGGTTTGGAGGAAACAGCAAAAACAATGGCTTCAGTCTTCCCAATATCTCATTGGAGGAAATTTGTGCTCATCCATTACTGGCTGTTGGATAAGCAGCCTAATAATTAGCAACAGTGGATGAGTTGAGAGATCTGGTTGTGAGATAAAGCTGGGTGTTATCAGTGTACATGTGAAATCCATCAGCATAAAATATTACCATCGACTTGAAATGTTGAGTGGAATTTTCCGCTCCCACCAGTGGTGGCTTTCATGGCGGACAGGAATAGAAAATTTGGAGAGAGGCCAAAAATCAGATTCCCGCCAGCGGGAATTCAGTTCAGAATTTCCCCCTCACCACTTTCATAGCGGGCTGGTGGCAGGTCGGGTTTTCCTCTAATCCACTTTGGGAATGCCGTTTACGTGCATAACCATGTCATGAATGCTCAATAAAAATTACTCACCGGAATCCCAATCTTGCGCCATGTCAGCTGGAAATTAGACTAGTCTAAATCACGTTTGGAAGTATAGCTGGAAGCCCTCACTTTACTCATGACTTTGAGGTGAGTGCAACACTCAAAGCCTACCTGCAACAGCTCTGCTCTGGGTTCACACTAATAACAGTGAGACATTACTCTGGTGGGGGTGTAGGGTTGGTCTGCTCAATGGCTTCCTCTGTACTTCAGATGGGTCTGCAAGACTCAGGTAGGGCTGCACAATGAGATAGAGACCAGCATTGCGACTGGGGGTGCGGGTGGTGGGGGAAATAGTGCTGGGGCTGATGGACAATGAGGGACAATGGGCAATGGTGGGGTTTGAGGGGGTGAAGGAATAAGGAGAGTGGGGGCCAATGGGAAATGGTGGTGTTGAGGGGGGAAGGAGGAAGGTGACATGGCAAATAATGGACAATGGTGATGTTGGAGAGGGGGGCAAAGGAGGAAGGGGACACGGGGGGCCAATTGGCAATGGTGGGGTTAGAGTGGGGGGAAGGAGAAAAGAAACACGGGGGCCAATGGGCAATGGTGGGTTTGGAGGTCGGTGGAGATGATGGCAGGTAGCCGGGAGACCGAGGTTGGGGGAGCTGGCGGCCAACATGGAAGACTAAAATGCAGACATAGAAGGGGGTGGGTGGGAATTGAACTGTATGAATGGGAGTGGATGCGCACAGACTCCGGAAAATACGAGGGGGGTGCTGTGTTAGGCAATAATTTTACGTCCTGTGGGCGGGCGCATGCCCAACCCGTTCGGCCATGAAATAGCGCGAGATGCTGTCGGGTGAGGGTCCAGACGTCATTGCACACTCGCGCGATATCTCGCTTGGCGGGCATGCACAGCAGTCGGAGGCACGCCCGCCGACAATTAAGTGGGTAATTAAGCCCATTAAGGAGACATTTGAAAATGACTTTTCGTGGCCCGTCCACTTTTACGGTTGGTGGACGGGCCAATTGGCCAGGCGGCCTTTACATTTTTGCTCATCCAGGGTGGGATGAAATCTCCGTGCGGAAATAAAATAAAAAGAGAGATCTAGGGACTTTTTTTAAAAATGAGATTTACTTTCAGGTGCTTGATTGTGCTGCATGGACATATTTGTAGCTTTTTTGTTGTTTTGTTTTTTCTGTGGATGTCTGCAGCTCCCTGGGGCAGCTGTTTGCCTTCAGCGAGCTCACCAGCACCAGCGGTGACGTTGGTGCCCACCCTCTTCCCGCTCCCACCGGCAGTGCTGAGTCATTCTCAGCGCTCGTGCCTTGTCAAGAGTGAAATTGCGGTCAATGCCCGATTGCAGTCAGGATCCCATTTCCTGTCTGTTCTTGGGCCCGTTGGGCACAAGGGAAAAATTCAAGCCTTAGTGCGCAAATGAACATAAGTGTATATGAACATATGAGTTAGGAACTGGAGAAGGCCACTCGGCCCTTCGAGCCTGCTGCACCATTCAATAAGATCATGGCTGATCTGAATGTAACATCCTGCCTAACCTCGGTAATCCTTCACCCCCTTGTTTATCAAGAATCTATCTACCTCTGCCTTGTGGCACACGAGAGATGGGATGCATAGAAACTCATGGAGGTAGGAGTGGAGAAAAGGCTTGCACATGAGGGACAGGATGCACAAAGACTCATGGAGGAGGGGGGTGGTGGCAGGGAGACTTGTCAGCAGTAAAGAAGGAATGGGAGAGCTCATTGAAAGGCAGTCATCATCCTTGGCCTGGGACCAAGTAGTCGGGTGAGAGATTAAAGGAGGTCCTGGGGCTTAGTGGACCTCATAGTCAGGGTGAGAGATTAAAGGTAGTCCAGAGGATTTGTGGGCCACATAGGGCTATGCATGGCATGCACGTCGTAGTCCTGCTCCAGGGAGGGGAAAGGCCTGTGTGCTCATTTGGAATAAGGCACAGCTTGGTATGCAGGGCACGGTCATGGTTTTACAGTCGGTAGCCATGGGGTCGCCTGGCTTGGTATTGGGCTGCAGATGGGACAGTCCTGGTTACGGGAGGTATTGCAGCCTGTAAGTGGGGAATACGTAATAAGGAGAGGGTATTTGACACTCTCCTGCGGTGGGGGCTGAAGGTGGTCTCTTATGTATATGACAGTGCACACAACCTTGAGATGAGGAGGAATAAGGTCCACATTGGGCATAGGGACATCAACTGTGATGGGTTCAGGGGGGGAGAGTTGGAATTTTACAATTACAATGGGATCCACGATCACTGGGGGAGGCTGGAGAAAAACCCGAGGGAGCTCTACCTGCACTGTGGGGTTTCAGGAAGATTGGAGGGACTTGCACACTGACAGGGGGAGGATTGAAGCTGTCCTCAAAATAGAAATGAAACACCACCATCTTGAAATCCTGAAGCTGTCGTGGAGTTTGAAATCAAAACTGGAAAAGAATCTGAGTCAGTGTGGGAGGAGCCCAGGGCTGGATCAAGGGACATTTTCAGGGGGCACCTGCAAACTGTTTGCAGTCTCAACATTGAAACAGAGTCAGAGATGAGAGAAAAGAGGGAGATTTCCTTGAGAAGGTGCAATTGGAGGCATTGCCTTTTGTTGAGATTTAATGAGGTACAGCGGGAGTCATTTTCTTCACAATACAGTTGCTCCATTTGAGCCTTGACAGAGAGGTATGTGAGAATGGAAAATGCAGGCAACTATTAAGGAAGCACAGCTGCTGCATACCCGCCAGAACATCAATGAAAGCCTCTAATGTGCTTTCTTCAATTGGTATGGATAATGAACCAAAGGGCATCCAGTCATTGCTGAAATGCAAGTTGAGCTTGACCACCATACCAAATCAGAGATTACAGGAGTGCCTCTGGTAAGGTCACACATTTCATGAATGCATCTAAACCTCTTCCAACTTCTGTGGGATTGAGATGTCAAGTATCAGGGTTGGCATTGTGGTCACCTTGGTCTGTGGGTGTGCGGCTTAGCCACAAGGCTGTATCAGTGAAAAGCTATTAGCGCAGATGCAGCCCTAGGGCTTGACTCTGCAAGTGGGAGACCTACTATATTTGCCCAGCGTTCATCAATCTGTTGTGCCTGTCAGCCCTCCGGGAGAAGGAGAATTGTATAATGAGCCTGCCCTCAATGTCACCTTCTTGATGACAGTGATCTGACTGAGGAGGAGAAGGACCCGGTGCCACCTTGCTCAGCCTTGAGAGGAGGCCCAGCCTAAGGTCCATGATCCAGGGGAGCCCAAGCAATAGCCAGAGGATGAGGAGTTTAGACCCATCTGACAGAGGCGACTCACACAAGCAAGGGTCTACCGAAGAAAACTTTCCTATCTGGAAATGAGTGAAGGACAATGATGTGCATGTCTGCGTTTGTCAGGAGATGTGGTGGGTCATATATACCACATTCTGTGAGAGGAGCTAATGCCCTGTGATGGGAGGACACCCCTTTCCCGTGGCCCTGAAGGTCACCGCCACGTTCAATTTTTTTGCCTGCAGATTGTCCAGGGATCCACAGGGGACCTGTGCCGCATCACACAGCGCTCAGCACATAAATGTTTCAAGGAGGTGACAGCTGCCCTCTGCAATAAGGTCACCATTATGTGAAGTTCATCTCCTCGATGAAGCTAGCCAGACTGCTAGATCTCCGGGGTTTGCACCTATCTCAGGCTTCCCCAGAGTACAGGGGGCAATCGACTGCACACATGTCATTTTGACAGCTCCATGGCAGCAGCCCCTGATCATTGACAGGAGAACATTCCACTCCCTGAACGTTCAGATGGTGTGCGATCATCAGAAGCACATCATGCACGTTTGTGCCAGGTACTCTGGGAGTTCGCATGACTCATACATCCTGAGTCACTCCCAGATGCCTTACATATTCGAAGGCCCTCAGTGAATACAGGGATGGCTGCTTGGGGATAAGGGGTACCCACTCAAACGATGGCTAATGACATCCATGCATCGTCCTGTGAGTCACTTGGAGAAGCGGCACATAAAGTGACATACTCCATCGTCGAGCAGACCATTGGCATCCTGAAGATGCGCTTCCAATGTTTGGACCGCTCAGTTGGGGCTCTGCAGTAATCTCCAGAGAGGGTGTCCTGCATAATTGTGATCTGTTGCGCCCTTCAAAACCTAGACCTTCAAAAGGGGGATCCCTTGCCAGAGGGAGACATGGAGAAGGCTGAGAGTTCCTCAGATGATGAAGGGTAGGAAGGGCAGGGACCTGAATTGGGAGATGGGGGTTAGCTTTCACGTGAGGATGCCCTTGAAGAAGAGCGACTTGGAAGACATGCCCTTGCCACACTAATAGCCTCAAGATTCCAGGGGGAGTAAGCTACAGACAAAGGGACCCGGCTACATTCCTTCTGTCCCTTAGCGCCATGCCAATACACTGAAAGACCTTTACAACCAGTGACATCAAGAGCAAGTTCAGCATTTGGGTATGCACTTTCAATCCTCATGATTCGTTAGGCCCTAGTCTTTGGAAAGGTAAGCAATGAACTCTGCATCCCTGGGCACTGGGAAGTGATAGTTGGCACAACAGCACAGACCTGTGTCAAATGACTTGAAGCAGTCGTTGCCACCTTTATGAGAAACTTTCAGCGGACACTGAGATGCATTCATGGTTGGAGAGAACATCATGGTCTTGTGCTTTGGCACTTCCAATGAAGGCAATCTTCTGATTTGGAGAGACAACTACAGCCACCCCTCCAAGGCTAGTGAGCACGCCTAACTCCATGCTGCCTTGTAAGGCATATAATTGTTAATGCATTTTGCAGACACTTCCAGTAAAGGGTTTGACACATCTCCCTGACATAACACAAGGGTAGGGTAACTATCACGACTCAGCTACACATCACATAATGTAAGGCTCACAAAGGGATGCAAACACTAAATGGGAGCTTGGCTCACCCTCATAATAAGAGGACGCATAGATGCATATGCACGGTGCTTTCAAATTATGAGAGCATTTTCATGAACAACAAATGTATTTACAAAGGTGCATGATATAAACAGTGATTGAACACCCCCGACCCAAACATAATTTCAAAGTTTCTTAATTTTTCTAACTCTACCGCTATGCCTAGATGCATCCCCTACATCTGCTGCAGAGGTGGAGACAACACACTGACAGATATGTCCTGTTGCTTTTGATGACTTTGGCAGAGGTCCTCTAGAGGGCCGAGAGCTGGAGGCCCCCAGCCTGCTTTGGGTCTCCTGCTGTGGGGCAGGTGCACCCTCCTTGGCCTGTAAAGCTGGAGGTGATGGGGTCACAGGCAGAGGGAGTTGGGATCGGCTGGACACCCTCGTAATCACCTGGGTGGATGGCCCTGGGTCCTCCAGCTGCTCATCCATCTCCCTGTGGGTGTCCAAGGATCCCTGCCTGACTCCCTGAGGAGAAGGGGCACTTGGAAGGAGGTCAAGGTGCCCCGTCACCCTCTCGCCTAGCCACTGCTGGATCCCAGCAATGCTTATAGTGATGGGGTGCAGGTCTGAGCACAAATGCAGCAGGATCTGCTGGACCAAGGTCTTCAAGGTGGACACCATCCTTCCCTCAAGACCTGCAGACCTCAAGATGCTCACATGTTGGAGCCATGACATCAGACAGAATGTGGACAGACTCCTCCATCCTTTACTCTAACCTGTTGGCTGACCTCTCGCAATTCTACCTGATTTTCTGCTGCTGTCATTGCATCTCCAGCATGTGTGACATGGCCGTTTCCAGAGGCTCATTATCAGACTCTGACTCAGTTGGTGCTTGACCTCCAGCAGTCCTCCGAGTACCAGAGACCTGGGCTGTCACTGCCTCCGATTGCTATGGAGCTGTTCCTGTGAGGTGCTCCCCATACTGTCACCCCAAGCATACTCTATACCTGTCCCACTACGTTGTGTCTGTGCGCTGGTGGAGGGTGCAGGTGAATGCAGTGACAGGTCATCTTCCAATGGCTCCTCCTCTTCCTCCTCTGAGGTGGCCTAGGGACTAAGCTTGTGTTGATTCTGGAGGTGTGTCTGGACCTGCTGCCTGTAAGAGAGAGCAGATAGATTCAGTTGATGAACAGGCTGAATACAGCATTGCATGTCAGTCACTGAGAATGTCAGGATGTGATCAGTTCATGGAGGGCTCATCTATACTGGCTTTCTGGGAGAGGCTGATCTTGCCTTCCCCACAGGAATGATCTCTGCGCACCCCTGCCAACTTGGCGACATCCCTCTCGAATTTGGGGGGCCCCTGTATGCTGGCCATCCCTTCTCCAGTCTGGGATCTCTCCCTCTTGTTGTGGGCAAGCTTGGCCTGCTTGAAGACAAATGGATGGAATGTGATGAGAAGAAATGGAGGAGAGGTTGGGAAGCATGCATGCCTGCTATATGTGCTGAGCCCTGCCAAGTAAGGATTGAGGATGGGGTTTGTGCAGCATGATAGATGAGATGCTGGTGATGTTAAAGTGCCCATGAGACAATCAATGCTGATGTGTTCCCCACTAATATTGTGTGAGCTCCCTGAGCAGTATAGCCCTTTGAGTACATGATATCATTATGAGAATGTGAAATTGGAGTGAGCTGAAGGCTGACTTACCCTAGTGGAGCAGATGGGATCATTCATCCTCTTCCTGCACTGGATTGCGTTTCTCGGGCGAGTGCCTGACGAGCTGACCTCCCTTGCAACCACCTCCTAGGCCGGTGAGGTGAGGCTGGCATGCGCCCTGGAGCCATCATTTGGATAGGGGACATCCCAGTGCTGGCAGACTCCAGGGAGTCATTGCTGAACCTTGGTGCAGCTGTGTTTCTTGGAAGCAGCCATAGCAAGACGTCGCCTCCACAGAGTTGGGCTGGAGAGAGCGAATGTGTGTGTATTCAGGTGACATTTGAAAATGGCGCCTGTACCTTTGATTCCATTAGGTAACGGCGGGGCAGACAATTCAGTGCTCGCCCCGCCATATGATTCAGAGAGCTACTTGCTGATGTATAATTAATTAGATTCTAAGCGTGAAATTGGGCATGAATTCCCCCCACGCCATCCATAAGGAAATGTGCTGCGAAACCCACTCGCCACTGCACTTAGTCTCAAAAATTGAAAACCCCACCTTCATAGCCTAGAATATCAAAGGTATGGATAAGGTTTTCAGCAGTAGATGAGCTGAAGCATGGATAGAGATAGGTAATATCATGAAGTTGGAAATGGGCAATGAAGAGGATGTGGTCAGAAGCTCACCTCAGAATCTAATAAGATGTCAAGGGAAGATACTTGCCAGAGACACTAATGCACATTCACATCCCCAAGTCAAACACTCCTGCTTCAGACTGTATGACAATTTTGTGAATGAATTTTTAGATAGGACGATTCATTGTAAATTTAAAATAGACTTTGAATACATAAAAGTTTTTAAAAAGTATCTTGTCTTTGTGCCAGGGGACCAGCCAAAAACACAAAACTGTTCAGAGAAATTGTCTAGTGAGTTCTTTAATTTATGGATGAGCCAGAGTGCAGTAGTCTTGGGTGCTAATTTAATTATATTCAGTCCAAGCATTGCTAGATATACAAAACTTGGATGAAATATGAACTAAGACTTATTAAATGATTTTGTTAGCGTAAGATATCATTGTGACTTTGAACTCAATTGATTAATAGTTCTCTGTTCAGAGTCATTTTGGCATAGGTATTTGATGATAAAAGAAGAGTGAGACTAAGTGTCCGCTCTTATTAAAGTGTAAACTGGAAAGCAATTCTTAGTGATTGCAAATGAGCAGGAAATCAGTAAGCTGCTGCCTGAGTTGATCTGCTCCTGCAGAAACTTTGATTTATTGGTATCCCGATGTGAGACTTAGCATTGAAACCCATGACAAACAACTTGTGGCACTGAAATGAACCTTTAAAAGTGTGGAATCTCATCTCTTCAGATATGAATTATTCTTGGAGATTGAACAAAATAATTTTAAAAGTATTTTTAGCTTTTTCCACTTTTTTTTAACCTCTCCTTTAATTCCATCTTTCTTCCTATCTTATTGTTTCACTTTCTGTGCATGACTTGGCATTGATTTAAATATTTTAACTTATACTTCCTGGTTCAGACCCTGTGGGATAGATTTTGACTCATTCGAAACCCTTGTACTTGCACAGAGTTAATATCATGCTCGGTAAGAATTCTTCAACTTGATTAGTTAAGGAGATATACAGTTCCTTGTCCTGGTTGCACAGGTCCTAGATCCTTTATAGATGCTGCCACCCTGAAATGGCTTTCTAATCTCTTCCTGTTCCTGTGTACATTCTCTGAGCAAGTGTAAATTTAATGAATGGCTGACATGATTCGTTTGCAGCAGACCACAAAATCCAGGCCTTGCTTTCGTCAGGATCTGTATTCAAAGTGGTGTTCAGTTCAGTTTGGCTCAGTTCCAGAAATAACATTTTGACTGTGTGTGCTGGGCAGAACTTACTGATGGAATCATATTTTCTGTAGTTCAGAAAAGAAGACATTCAAGCCTGTTCTGCCATTCAATATGATGAAGGCTTACCCGGGTTTTAACTCCATTCCCATGCTTTGGCTCCATATCCATTTATGCCCTTCGCTTGCAATAACCTATCAACCTCTAATCTGGCATGATACACTGGAGCTAGCATCTACTGCTTTTTGTGGGAAAGTTCCATACTTCTACCATCCTTAGCATGAAGAAGTGTTTTCTAAGTTCTCTCCTGAAAGACCAGCTTCTGATTTTAAAGTTTAGTCCCCTTGTTCTAGACTGCTCCACAGTGAATAAAGATTCCCTCTATCTACACTAACAATTCCTTTCAAATTCTAAATCTTCAGTCAAATCACCACTTAATCTGTTATGCTCTAGCAATACAAGTTGGGTTAATGTTTTTCACGTGTTGGTGCAGACTCAATGGGCCGAAGGGCCTCTTTTGCACTGTGATTCTGTGTGATCCTGTGATAATGTATTCTCTCCTCATAGCCTAATCCATGTAGCTTTCTGGTAAATGTTTTGTATAACTTCAGAAAAACTTCTTATTGATTTTCTAGCTTGATATTTAGGCTGTCATTCTATCAGCCTTGTACCTGACCTCTAGTTTCTTTGGGGCTTCACAGTTCCTGGTGCCTGGTGGGTAGTTGTGAATATTTCAGTGTGCAATATCTCTGCAAAGGCTAATTATTAACATTGTGATATGCGTTCCCACCATACAAGTGGCATTATAATTGCTGAATCCTCCACCATCAACATCCTATTGGCAGCTATTGACCAGAAATTCAGCTATATCAGCCAAACAAATGCCATGGCTACTAGAGCATGTTAGATACTGGGTATGCTCCAAAGACTGGTTCACTTCTTGACGCCCTAAGACCCGCTTCACCAACTAGAAGACATAAGTCAGGAGTGTAATGGATTACGTTCCAATTGCCTAGTTGTGTGAAGCTGCAATAGCTCTGAAGAGATTTGACAACAGCTGCAAGGACAAGTGCAACAGGTGCATTGGGTTATCGTCATCTCCAAATTCCACTCCAAGTCATACTTAGAGCATGACTGAGACATACTTTGTCATTTCTTCATCATCACTGGGTCAGAATCCTGCAACTCCCTACCTAATAGCACTATGCGAGTGCATTGGTTTTAATTTGCAAAATTCCCTAGATTCAGGAAAGGACCCATTAGATTGGAAAGTAGAGAATATGACTCCTCTACTCAAGAAAGGAAGGAGAAGGAAAGCAGCAAACTACAGGCCAGTTAGCTTAACATCTATTGTAGGGAAATTGCTGGAATCTATTAAGGAGGTTAAAGCAGGGCATTTAGAAAATCTCAATGCAATCAGACAGAATCAGCATGGTTTTGGGAAAGGAATATCATGTTTGACTAATTTATTGGGGTTCTTTGAGGAAGTGACAAGCAAGCTGGATAAAGGGGAACCTGTGGGTGTGCTGTATTTAGAATTTCAGAAGGCATTTGACAAGGTGCCACATCAAAGATTACTACGCAAGATAAGAGCTCATGGTGTAGGGGGGCAACATATTAGCGTGGATAGAGGTTTGTTTAACTAACAAGAAGCAGAGA
Source organism: Cetorhinus maximus (assembly GCF_964194155.1). Lineage (NCBI taxonomy): Eukaryota > Metazoa > Chordata > Chondrichthyes > Lamniformes > Cetorhinidae > Cetorhinus > Cetorhinus maximus. The sequence continues at coordinate 104,788,958 of NC_135885.1, forward strand.
GTAGAGATAAATGGGTGTTTTTCGAGTTGGCAAGATGTGACGAGTGAAGTGCCACAGGGATCAGTGCTGGGGCCTCAACTATTTACAATCTATGTCAATGACTTGGATGAAGGGACCAAATGTATGGTTGCTAAATTTGCTGATGACACAAAAACAGCTAACATTGAAGAAAACCCCAAAGTATTCTTTAAGCATATCAATAGTTAATGGGTGGTAAAAAGGAGCAGGGCTGACTAGGGACTAAAAAGGGGGTTTACACATAGAGGCAAGAGGCATGCTGAGGTGTTAAATGAATACTTTGCATCTGTCTTTACCTATGAGACAGATGCTGCCCAGGTAATGGTGACAGAGGAGGAAACTCAGTCACTAGAAGGATTTAAAATTGATAAGGAGGACGTATTGAATAAGCTGTCGGCACTTAAAGTTGATAAGGAACCAGGCCTAGATGAGATGCATCCAAGAATATTGAAGCAAGTGAGAATGGAAATTGCAGAGACACTGGCAATAATCTTTCAATATTCCCTGGATCTGAGGGACGTGCCAGAGGACTGGAGAATTGCAAACGTTATGCCCTTGTTCAGAAAAGGTTATAGAGATCTGCCCTGCAACTACAGATCAGTCAGTTTAACTTCGGTGGTGGGGAAACTTCTAGAAGCAATTAATTGAGATAGAATTAATAGTCACATGGAAAATGTGATTGATTCAGAAGAGGCAGCATGGATTTGTTAAAGGAAAATCGTGACTGATTAACTTGCTGGAGTTTTTTGAAGAGGTAACAGATGGTTGATGAGGGCAGGGCCATTGATGTGGTGTATATGGACTTCCAAAAGGTGTTCGATACCGTGCTACACAACAGACGTGTGAGGAAAGTTCTAGGTCATGGAATAAAAGGGACAGTAGCAATGTGGATACAAAATTGGCTGAGGGATAGGAAACAGAGAGTAATGGTTAATGGGTATTTTTCAGGCTGGAAGAAGGTTTACAGTGGAGTTCCCCAGGGGTCGCTACTGGGACCCTTGCTCTTCCTGATATATATGAATGATCTAGATCTTGGTGTGCAGGGGACAATTTCAAAATTTGCAGACAGCACAAAACTTGGGAGAATTGTAAACTGTGAAGAGGACAGTGTAGGACTTCAAAAGACATTGACACATTGATGGAGTGGGCAGATAGGTGGCAGATGAAGTTCAATGCGGAGAAGTGTGAGGTGATGCACTTTGGTGCAAAGAACATGGAGAGACAGTATAAAATAAAGACATGGAGAGACAGTTTAAAATAAAGAATACTATTCTAAAGGGTGTGCAGGAGCAGAGAGACCTCGGTATATATGTACATAAGTCATTAAAGGTGGCAGGACAGGTAGAGAGAGCTGTTTCTAAAGCATACAGTATTCTAGGCTGCATTAATAGAGGCTTGGAGTACAACAGCAGGGAGGTTATGATGAACTTATATAAGACACTGGTTTAGACCTCAGCTGGAGTATTGTGTACGGTTCTGAGCGCCACACTATAGGAAGGATATGAACACATTGGAGAGAGTGCAGAAGAGGTTTACGAGAATGGTTCCAGGGATGAGGCACTTCAGCTATGAGGGAAGATTGGAGGAGTAGGAACTGTTTTCCTTAGAGATGAGAAGGCTAAGAGGAGGCTTTGTATAAGTTTTCAAAATCATGAGGGGTCTGGACAGGGTAGATAGGGAGCAACTGTTCCCGCTCGTAAACAGGTTGAGAACCAGAGGGTACAGTTTTAAAGTGTTTTGCAAAAGAAGCAAATGTGAGGTGAGAAAAAACGTTTTTACGCAACAAGTAGTTAGGGGTTGGAATGCACTGCCTGGAAGTGTGCTGGAGGCAGGTTCAACTGAAGCATTCAAAAGGGCATTGAATGATTATTTAAATAGAAACAGTGTGCAGGGTTATGGGGAAAAGGCACTAAGTTAAAATGCCCAGAGAGCTGCTGTAAATGCGATAGGCTGAATGGCTTCCTCCTGCACCGTGACAATTCTGTGATTCTGTGAAGATAGGTAGGAAAGTAAGTTGTGAAGAGGACATAAGGAGTCTGCAAAAGGGCATAGATAGGTTAAGTGAGTGGGCAAAAATTTGGCTGATGTAGTGTAATGTAGGTAAATGTGAACTTGTCCACTTTAGCAGCAAGAGTAGAAAGGCAATTTAAATGGAAAGAGGCTGCAGAACTCTGAGGTACAGAGGGATCTGGGTGTTCTGGTACATGAATCAGGAAAAGTTAGTATGCAGGTAGAGCAAGTGATTAGGAAGGCAAATGGAATGTTCTTGTACATTGCAAGGAGAATGGAATATAAAAGCAGGGATGTTTTGCTACAGTTGTTGGTGAGACCATATCTAGAGCACTGTGTACAGTTTTGGTCTCCTTATTTAAGAAAGGATATAAATTCATTAGAAGCAGTTCAGAAAAGGTTCACTTGACTGATACCTAGGTTATCTTATGAAGAAAGGTTGCACAGGCTGGAGGAGGAGGTGTAGGGGACGGAGGAGAAGAAACGTCAGAATGAGACCATATTTGTCCAGGGTCTTCTGGGAGCAACTGTTTTATCTCATCTTCAGAAAGGAACAGTATGTTACTTGTGCCTACTTCACTGAGGAGGGATTCACTGAAATCTACCACTTGTTGCTGCCCAAGCTGCAGACTCAGAGTAGGGTGAGGACAGCATTGTCATTGGCTGTGAAGGTGACCCGTGGCTATGAAATTGTATACCTTGGACTCTTTCCAGGTTGGAGCAGGTGATATTTGCAATATCTCCCAGTTTGATGTCCACTGGTAAATGAGGGAGGTCACTGAGCTCCATGTTCCAGAACTGCTGAATAGATTTAATTCTCATTTGCCAGAGAGAAGCAGGCAGAGCATGAAGTTGGCTTTGCCAAGATAGCAGTCAGGGTACAGGGTGCCATTGATTGCACACATGCGGTTTTGTGGGCATCACATGTAAACCTTGAGATGTACCTCAAATGGAAGGGATTCCATACCCTCAGCATTCAATTGGTATGTGACCAAATTCAGTGCCTTGCCCAGGTCAGTGCTCAGTATCCCGGCAGTAGTAATGTTACCTTCATTTTGCGGAAGTTCATTATACAACCTGCATTTGAGCCATCATGCGAGACCTTAGGGTGGTTACTGGCTATTCACTGACCATCCGGTTCATGGTTTCAATGTGCAATTCATACGCACATGGACAACATGGATGTAAAAAAGCCATGCTGTCACACAAAACATCATCAAACAGACTATTGTGGTGCTTAAACTATGCTTCTGCTGCATGGACAGCTCTGAAGGAGCTGCACAGTTTTTGCCAGAGGGTGTGACACAATTTGTCATGGGTTGCTGCTTCCTGTAAAATCTTGCCATTATGGAGGTATAGTCATTCCACCAGCTTTGCAGGAGCCAGCTAAGGAGGGGAAGAAGGAGGAAGGGGAGGATGATCAAGAAGAAGAGGAATAAGGGAGGTAACCAACATAGCCTTTTTTGGCCAGTGTTATGATAACTATACTTATCTCATTGTGGGTGGAGGGGTGGGTGGGGAGGACGGAACTTCAACTCCTGATGGGCGTCGGAGTTTTTGTGCATGCGCAGACTGGGAGTGGGCTGCACATGCGCAGCTTGGCAACTTTTATATTCTTTGCCCCTGCATGTCTGTGCAGGAGGAAAAATGACAAGAAAGCCCACATCGGGTGATCGGGAGTGGAGCGCCATGGAAGGTTAATGTCCCAGGCAGGGGACAGGGAGAGGCGACAGCGAGAGGCCTTGAGGGGAGAGGGGACAGGGTGAGGTGCCAAAAGAAGAGTCCTAAAGAGGAGACAGGGACATGAAAATGTCCCAGTTCAGTTAAAACAAAAGGAGCAGAGAAGCAGGCTCCAAACAGGAAAAGGGCTGTCAGGAGCAGATTTTAAGAAGGCAGCTGAAGGTTGGTGATTCCATGCTGTGGGCTGTTGGGGCAAGGGTACGCCTTTGGAGCATTGGGGTTCTGCTCGACATGGCCGAAGTCTGAAGTTGTGCTTCTGAGTTGATGCTTGGGTGCATACTTGGAAATCCAAGGGAACAGAGTCCTGGGAGACGAGATTGAAACACTTTAAGGTAGACTGTCCAAATTTGGTAATTGAAGTCAGCTCAGGAGAAGCCCCGAAGATCCAAGTAGGTATCCAAAAGTTAGTGACTCTGTGCTGTGAGCCATTGAGACAAAGATACTCCTTTGGAGAAGTAGTGTCCTGCTTAGCAAGGCTGAAGAGCTGAAGTTGTGCTTGTGTGTTGTTGCTTGAGTGAATATTCGGGAATCCAGCGCAACGGAATCTCGGGAGATGAGATTGCAACCCTATGAGGTGGGCTGTCATTGATGCCATCCGAGCTGGAGTGACTTTTGGAGAAAATTTCCAGGTTAGCCCTTCGAAAGTGAAGACTGGAATCTCTCATGAGAAAGACAGAGTTTCAGTGAGATTGGTTGACCCTACATGTTACTGACATGTGGGTGGGTTGTTGAGAAACCAATGGGCTCTGTTTGGGCCGTATTTGGCATTTATTATGATTAGTGGTGTTTTCAACCACAGTTTGCCTGTTAATTCACATATATCTCATATTAACCCTGACTGGTAGAGTATAAGATAGATATTGTAAATTGTTTCATATTTCTGACCTTGTATAGTAAAGTTTATTTTTATTTGTCCAAAATCCCTGGAATCTTGTGGCTTTATTCACTGAGAAAGTGTCTTGAATCACAAACTTTGTCTACTTTAAAGAAAATGTTATTGATTCCTAATCGGACCTTACCAAAAACCTAAGGGTCTAGTCTAGGGTCATAACGTTGGGCAGTTCATGATTGGCTCAACCTACTGTGGTATCAGTGAACGTAGCAACAAATCACCATTTACCAACTGTCTGACACATTATCTTCCCTCTGTTACTGGCCTCAATGCTGACATAAATAAAAACCACCACAAAACAAACACTTCAAACCAACTTTACAAATCAAACTATCAAATACTACATGTGGAAGTCAACTAATAACTTATCAACTATTTATGTGTGTCTTTGTCTATCCTAGTTCTCCTATGCACTGCTACCCTTGTGTTTGCATCATGTTTGGTGGAAGATTCCTAACTTTAAATGGGGAAAGTGCAGATAACCTTGCAGGACTATCTTGAACAGCTCTAGCCCAAATGGCTCAGCTTCAGACTGCACTATCTCAGCATGGGCAGCAGCAGTCTGGGCTGACTGAAATGCAGGCAGTGATGAAAGAACAAATACTGTCTTTCTGAACCAATGTACTGCCCCACAAGACAGCACCTCAACAAGCCTTGTAATGTGAGAGAGGATAGATTGCTGGACTGCTGTGATATCCTGCAAGATCATTTACACACTGGTACCCACAGCTATGATGGCAGCAGTCCAAGCTTGTGTGATAGCTTCCACAGTAGTACTTCGATGTTTTGTGATGTCTGCAATGGAAGTTCAGTTATCGACAATAAGTCACTGCATTATGGTTGTGTGTTTAATTGTTATATGGAGTTGGTCACCACTTCCATGCCCTGAACGATGGTCTCCAAGTTCTGCACAAAGCTCTGTGTCAAAATGGTGCCAGCCTCCTCCATGTTGCTTTACAGTGACAGATGGCTTTCTGGCAGGCCTACTAACGCTTCAAGCATTTCATTGTGCTCACCAATCAGACTTTTTTCTGGGGACTACCCCAGTGAAGTGCTCATCTGAGTCCTTTGCAGCAAATAACATCCAACCTCACCCTTCTGCATGTTTACACTTGCTTTTCAATCTTTTGCCCTTCAACTTCTGTTCATGTTGCAGTTCATGGGTAACTGAAAGGAGAAAGGCACAAGGGTAAGTTGTGGTGAGGAGGGTTGGGGTGTGGGGAGGAAATCAGAAGAAATTGTGCAATGAGGGGGATGGGGGGATTGGGAACTGAGGCAAAGGGTTAGGTATAAGAATGCCGTGATCTTCAATGGTTTCAGTGCTACTGCTGGCCACAGCATTCTTCATGGCCACTTCAGTGATGGTGAACACTGAATTCTCCATGTGCCAAGCACTTTCAGGAGTGCTTAACTCCGGTGGTAAGCTCCTTTAGCTCCTGCTGCCTCTGGCTATGTGCACCTTGCCCCAGAAGTGTGTCAGTGAGTGTGACGCAATGTGTTTGGATGATGTGCCTGTTGTATTTGTACACCTGGCAGTGTGTACAAGCTTTGAAATGTAGGTGAGAGGCCTGCGGCAGTGTGGGTGAGGGTGAGATGAGGCATATGAATGTTAGGTTTGAGTTGTGATTGATCGAGATTGATGGTAGATGAGTGATGGGAGTGGGGTGCATTGAGCGCTGTGGGGGATTATTGGGGCGGTTAGTGCAATATGACATTTGAAGATGCATATATTGACCTTGGCCACTCACGTTAGGTTATTAAACTTCCTGCTGCCCTGCATTCAGCTCTGTTAGGCTAGACTCCTGGCAGTGACCTCCACAGCTGTCTGCTCCCAATGCATTTTGAGAGTTTTATCTGGAGGGTCTCTTGGAGGTAGATGACATCTCTTCTCATCATGATCTCCTTGGCAAGGTCTCCAGTTCAGTGTTGGAAAAACATGGAGCCCACTCTCTGCCATGATATTCCATCAGTCAGTGTTTTTCTTGTTCACACTCTCTTCTGCATCCAGTTTCAGTTTGTGTTTCAGCCAGAATACACCAAGAGGTGCAAGTTAGTTTTAAGTAATGCATGTTAGTTTTAAGTGGTGCCAACCCTATATCCTGGAATATTGAGCTGCCAATCCTGCCCATCTCTCAATCATGCCTCTGTGACAGCAATTACATCATACTTCCATGTGTTAATTTGTGCCCTCAACTCATCTGCCTTATTCGTCAGACTCCTTGCATTAAAATAAATACCATCCAACCTTGCCAAGCTCTCTTGTGCCTTAACTGGCCTATAATTTCTATGCCTTCCAGACTCACTTGCTCTCTCTTCTAATTTTGACTGTGCATCTACCCCTGCTGAACCTCCTCTCAGGATCCCATCCCCCTGCCAAGTTAGTTTAAACCCTCCCCAGTAGCACTGACAAGTCTCCCCGCAAGGATTTTGGTCCCATTCTGGTTCAGGTGCAACCCGTCTGCCTTATACAGGTGCCACCACCCCCAGAAACGATCCCAATGTCCCAGAAATCTAAAGCCCTCCCTCCTGCACCATCTCCCCAGCCACGCATTCATCTGGACTAACCACCTATTTCTATACTCACTAGCGCATGGCACCGGAAGTAATCCAGAGATTACTACCTTTGAGGTCCTGTTTTTTAATCTGTTTCCTAGCTCCCTGAATTCCACTTGCAGGGCCTCATCCCTCTTTCTACCCATGTCGTTGGTACCAATATGTACCACGATCTCTGTCTGTTTGCCCTCCCCCTTTAGAATGCCCTGCAGCCGTTCAGTGACATCCTTGACCCTGGCACCAGGGAGGCAACATACCATCCTGGAGTCACATCTATGTCCGCAGAAATGCCTGTCTGTTCCCCTTACTATGGAGTCTCATACCACTATTGCCCTTCCCCTCTTTTTCCTCACCCCCGTGCAGCTGACCCACTCAAAGTGCCATGAGCGTGGCTGCACTCCCCAGAGGAACTGTCACTCCCACCATTTTCCAGCACAGAAAAATGGTTCTCGAGTGAGATGCACCTTGGGGATTTCCTGACTACCTGCCTGACACCTTTCTTCTGACTGATGGCCACCCATTCCCACTATGTCTGTACTTCTGTAAGCTGTGGGGTGACCACGTCTAAAAACGTGCTATCCACGAAACTCTCAGCCTCGCAGTTGCACCTCAATGCCTCCAGCTGCCGCTCAAGCTCCAAAACTCGGAGCTCAAGTCGCTGCAGCTGGGGGCACGTCCTGCACACGCAGCCAGTCAGAGCGCAAGGAGCGTCTAGGACTTCCCACATGTTGCAAGTGGTACATAACACGGGACTGAGCTGCCCTGCCATGCCTCTAGTTGAAAAAAAACCCTTACTTTAAGTTAAATACAGTAAAAAAATTAAATTATTTATGTACTTTAAATAAAAACTAGAACCCTTACCTTTCCTCAGCTTAATCTATTTTAAACTGGAGAAAAAAACTGGTGAAAAACACTTACCCACTACTCACCAATCCACTCTAACCTTTATGCTGACATCACTTTTTGATGCTTCCCCGTACTCGCGCTGGTTCTGATCTCTCCACCGCTCTCTCACGCTGTCTTGTGATGTCACTCTTGTTATTTTCAACAAGAACTGGCTGCAGGACACTCTTCCCAGACTGCTTCACCGTGATGCTGACTGCAGGACACTCTTCCCAGTTCTTCGCACTCATCTGCTGAATAGTAATTCTGCAGTAGTTCTGTAGTAAGTTGAAGTTTGTAAATTTAGAATCGGCCTACGTATTCATTTCAGACCGCCCCGTGTAGCCTGTTGGCTGATGACCTGTGTTGCAGAGTTAGGTGTAAACACTGGGTTTCTAAGGGTGCTCCCTGTGATCTGTGGTGTTTGTCATTGTCTTGCCAATACTGTGAATGGTGACCAAGAACAAGTCCCTGAATGCTGGTAGGCCTGCAATCACTTGACTTGTAGTGTCTACTATATAAAATGTCTGGGGAGAATCGTTGTAGAGGCACAAGTGTAATGGATCCCAAGGATGGAATCTCTGAGCCATTACACGGTAGATTGGCAGTGGTTGGTTGAGCCATCACTTGCCACTTCTGTGGGTACATACATTTCAGTGTGCAAAGTGGAAGGATGTTTACACCTACACCGGTATAAAGTTTTGCATGCAATTTCTGCTATCCCTGAATCCGTGGGCACATAATCTGGATGGTGACAAAGGCTTCTGATGATACCACTCTGCTAATACATTCTTTGATGCCAATACATTCTTTGGAATGGAATGGAGTTATACATCACATCGTGTCTCATGGTGGGTAGTGATGCACAGCAGTTTAAGACACCACCCTTAAAGGTACATGTACGTCACAACAGAATGGACTAGAGTTCGACTGATTGATAGGATGATGTCTACATATAAAACTTGAAATAATTATAGGAAATGGATTTTTGCTTGTATTTGCATTGAATATAAATTGACTTGATAATCTCTTTATATGCCATTAGTCAAATTAAATACAGCTTCTTTGAAATAGAAACACTTCTATGGATCTGCAAATAATCACACCGTTTGCTAGAAAATATTTAATAAATGGTTTACAATTCCCTGAAAGTTTTAGTGTAAATCCAGCACAAGAATACACTGTTTCATTCAAGGTAGTTTGTGTACAATTTATTAATGCTGAAGGACCATTACATTAAAATTTCCTTGATTATTTGTGTTGCTCCTGATTAGTTGCGTTACCATTGCTGGAACCCTACTTGGTGCATTAACGAAGCTCCACCTCATACAAAATACAAGAGAGCATGAGTCTCCTGTTTTTATACTAGTTATGAATATGTGTAAATGTACATCTAAAAGTTGGTTCTAGTGCTTTGCAAGCCCAGAATTGGAAAATGGGCACAGTGTCAGAAGCATGCAGAGTTGGTAGATTGTGACAACAAGTAATATCTAATGCTGGTTGGCACTCGACCTTCCACTTTGGACCTCATAGGAGTTGTTAACACACTGTCTTAAACATTTCCAGCTGACACATGGGTTCAGCTACTCGAGGGAAACCACCCTCCACCCAGCCACCACCACCATTAGGACTATTTAAGGGCACCATTAGAGGGTTTCAGGTGAGGTACTGTTGACTTTCTTCTGTTGCTGCAGAGTGAGTGGAGTTACTGTGTTTAGCGTTGTTGGAGAAGTTTGGAAAAGTAGTAGGAGTCAGCAGGGAGTGATGCTGGCCTTTTCCAACAAGGTAGAACACTTTGAAGGTCTGTCAGCAGAAAGCCTGCATTCACTAATGGGTCATTTGCTGCAATCCTTCAGAAGTGAAGGATAACTGTGCACAGAGGAGGAGGAGGAGAGCTTTCAATAGAAGTCAGCACCCAACAAGGATCATCAGGGAGCTTAACTCCTTCCTCCACCTCTGCCAACAGCAGTGTTGGAGGAGGCAAAGTTTCAGCAAGGAGATGGTCACTGAACTGTGCCACTTTCTCCAGCTGAAACTACAGCAACATAGTAGGGCAATGACAGTGTTGCCAGTGGCCAAGAACATCACCATTGCGCTCAATTTCTACAGCAGCAGATCTTTTCAGGTGGGAGCTGGTCCCATTGCCAAGATATTACAGTTTGCCATGTATCACTGATCAGGAAGGTGACACAAGCTCTATAAACCAAGGGAAGAGACTTCAGAGTCTTTGTTCTAAGTAAAGAGCAGGAGGAGCAGGCATGCAGCTTTGCAAGGCTAGTAGGGTTCCCAATGATGGAGGGAGTTAGTGGCAAGCACATGACTCTGCGTAAGCCATGAATTAACAGGGAGATGTACCACAACCTCCAGGGCTACTACTCCCTGAACATGTGGGTGGCGTGTAAGCATACCCAAAACATCTTAGCCAGGGTTTTCTGGCCCTGGCACAATGGGTCAATCAAACTTCCATTCACTTCAATGGGACTGGAAGATCCTGCCAGCGGGAGCGGCTGGAAAATCCCGGCCCATATTGGTGAATGCCCACTATCCTGGCAGCAGTCTCAATGCCTTCATTTTACCCAAGTCAACTCTTCTCATGACGTTTTAGCCACCACTGCAAACTAGACTGCTTGGTGACAAAGACTACCCACTCTATACTTGGCTCATGACTCCCCTCCGCCACCCAACACACAAACATTGAGAGCCATGCTGCTATGAGAAATATCTTGAAGCAAACTATTAACATCCTGAAACAGTGACTCCGCTGCCTGGGCTGCTTATGGAGAGCCCTGCAGGACTTGCCAAATTCTTGATGATCCTATGTGTTCTCCATGACCTCACACCAATAAGTGTGCAGCCCTTGCTATCAGGTCTCCGGCAGGCTCCTTTGGACGGGGAAGGTAGGCCTGAAGAGAAGGAGGAAGAGGCGGGAAAAGGAAGGAGGCATTTGGGACCCTGTTTGTTCCAGACGGGCTGCCGGATTGCCTATGCAGGCTGGGGCACTCCTAAAAATCTCATCCATAAAAGTAGGGAGGTTATGTTTTTCTGTTGTACAGGGCACTGGTGAGACCACGTGTAGAGTACTGTGTATAGTATTGGTTTCCTTATCTAAGGAAAGATGTAAATGTATTAGAAGCAGTTCAGAGGTTTACTAGGCTAATACCAGGAATGGGCGGGTTGTCTTATGAGGAAAGGTTGGACAGGCTAGGCTTTTATCCACTGGAGTTTAGAAAAGTAAGAGGTGACTTGATTGAAACCTTTAAGATCCTGAGAGGTCTTGACAGGGCAGATGTGGAGAGGATGTTTCATCTTGTAGGAGAACCTAGAACTAGAGGACTAGGGGTCACAGTTTAAAAAATAAGGGGTCACTTATTTAAGACAGAGATGAGGAGGAAATTTTTCTCTAACAGGGTTGTGAGTCTTTGGAACTCTCTTCTTCAGAAAGCGGTGGAAGCAGAGTCTTTGAATATTTTTAAGGCAGAGCTAAATAGATTCTTGATTAACAAGGGGGTGAAAGGTTGTTGGGGGTAGGTGGGAGGTTACAATCAGATCAGCCATGATCTTATTGAGTGGCGGAGCAGGCTTGAAGGGCAAGTGGCCTACACCTGCTCTTAGCTCGTATGTTCGTATGTTCACAATTCCCCACCATTCTATCCCTCTACTATGGATCATCACAGTGTGCTCTTGGTCAAAATTCTGAAGCAAAACATCGGAAAAATAGCACTCCATTACAAATTCATTACTTCCAATATTACATCCAAAACTGAACTATTCACCCTTATACACTTCTTTAGTGTCTGTCTTCTGGGTACCTTTGCTCTCTTCTGTACTGATGCAGTGCTACCCCAGTGACTACAGCATGGCTGGTGGAAGGCTGCTGACTTTCACTAGGGGAGACTGCAGGCGGCCTTACAGGATGGGCCTTGAGCACTTGGCTTCAGACTGCACCACCTCAGCACAGGCACTAGCAGTTTGGACTGGCTAGCTGAGGGAAAACAAGGGAACTGGTGGAATGATAGTGGTGGGAGCTTGAATGCTGTCATCCTGAGACAGGAGAACAGGTTTGTGCACCAGGAGCCATTGGTACTCCCTAAGGCTGCTGTGACAGCCGGCATATCTGTTTGAGCAGTTGTATCCAAAGCCATGATGGCAGCAATCTGAACCTGTATGGCACCAAGCAGCATGGCAATGAGCATGGATTCCACGACCTCAGTCTATTTCTACTGAATGTTCCTCAGATGATGGGTGTCTTCTGCCTGTGCTGCAATGGAAGCTGAGACATTGGCCACCAGACACAACAATATGATTGAACTGCCTCTGCAGTTATGAAGTCAGCCTCCATTTCCACACTGGAAGGGATGGGCTCCAAGCTCTGCACAATGCCCTGTGCCAAGTTGGAACCAGACTCCCCCAAGCTCCTTGACAGTGACAATCTCTCTGGAAGGCCTATCACTGCACCAAGCATCTCCGTGTACGTTCACATCAGCATTCTCCTGTGCACCACCCCATTAAAATCCTCATCTGAGTACTATGCAGCAGAACTAGTCTGCGACCTTTTTCTCTGGTGAGCTTACACATGCACTATCCTTTTGTCTTGGCCTGGTTACAACACATTCATGTTCAGTGACTTGCCATGTGCTGGTCAGGACTCTGTACTACCCTTTCAAGGTATGCACAGTGTCCATATCTTGTAGCTGTGATTGTTGGATCAAGTGACAGTGTGTTTTCATCAGAGGTCTGTTCTTGCTTGCTTCCTTCCTGATGAGGCTGCACTTGCTGATCAGGTGGTAGTTCCTGGGCATCTGAAAGTAGACATTCAAAAGACAAGGCTTGGGGTGATAGAAGGTGAGTGGTGGGGGAGGGTCTATGGTAACATCATTTGTAGTTCACACTTCATGCCAGATAGCAGGATGGGGCTGTAGTGGGAATTGAGAAGGTGCACAAGCCAGGAGCATACCATCATTCTGATTGTTCTTGGTGATGCCAGATTCAATGGCCTCTGTCAAGATCTGTCTTATAATGCAGAACACCCTCTTCTCCAAGGGGTTCAGGAGTTGCAGGTGTGCCTGTCCCCTGTTGTGAGTGATTTTGTCCTGCAAGAGAGGGAAGAATGTCAGTGAGTGTGCTGCAATATGTCTGGGTGATGTGTCTTTCATAGGTGAATAGTTGGAAATGTGTGGAAACTTCAAGATGTGGGGGTGAGCCTGGCAACATTTGTGAGTGTGTAAGTATGTGGTGGAGCACCTGAATGTTAGACATGCATCCTGATTGCTGATTGGTGCGTGTTATGTCCCTGGTGCAATCAGCAGTGTGATAGGTTAAGTGATGGAGTGGTGGGATATATCATTGGAAGATGCGCTCACTGACCTTTACCACTTTATAAATGTTTTGTGCCATTGCAGTCAGGTCATTATGGCCAGACTCTGGGAATTCACTTCCCTGGCCACCTCCTCCTATTCCCTTTGTAGGGTGTGCCTTGAGGGCCTCCTGGTCCTCTGTGGATTCATGGCCTCTCCTTCCTTTCAACCTTCTGCACTAAATCTTTCAGCACCACATCAAAGATCGTGGGAGCCCTCACTCTGGCCTGTCACTCCATTTTTCCTTTCCTAAAAGACTTTAAATAGCAGTTTCACCAGCTGATACAGCCTGAATAACCCTTCCCTTTAAGAGAGGCAGGCTGCCTTTAACAACTGCTGGCTAACTGTACATCACATGTACCTGTACCCCACTGTTGAGGAGCAGCCAATCAGCACCATGTTTACGCTATGTTGCATGGTCATTGAGGTGAGCAGGCAGCATGAAATTTGCAACCCAGTGCCCACTAATGTGTTTAATCAAATTTTTACCTCCTGGGGCTTTATGGTGATTTTTTTTCCAGCTATGTACTTGATTTTATTTCTCCTTATTGAGACTTGCATGGTGTTTTCTAAGCCAGGGTGTTTTTTCAGGCATCAGAGCCAGTTAGATTAAAAAGAAAAAATCTTCCACAATTGTATTTTCACAGAATCACAGAATTACACAGTGCAGAAGAGGCCCTTCGGCCCATCGAGTCTGCACCAACACATGAATTGAAACATAATTTGCAAACTGCCCATAAAATGACAGCTTGACAAATTAAGCTTAATTTTCAAATCATCAAGAACATAGAGAAAGACTTAAAGTACAAACATGGTGTTTGTTCCCCGCTTCCCTTTGACCTCAATCATTCACACCAGGTTTGTCCAAACTTTTCACATGGAGAGGGTCACGTTTCAAAATATTTCTCACTCAAGAGGCCGGTGAGCAAATTTCAGAAGGGTAAACTTTGGCACAACAATAAATGTGAATTTCCAAAATAAAACTGAGGTATGAGCCTCAGTTTGCTCAACAAGTGTTGAGCAAAAAAACAATGAGTAATAATAGGGTGTGTGTGTGTGTCCGACTCACTCCCAGCCTCAGGGTGCTCACTCACTCACTCTCACCCCACTGTGAGAGTGGATGAGAGTGCATGAAGGTGTGCGTGGGTGAGAGTGGATGAGAATCCTGATACTGAGGGAGGAGTCATCCCAGATTTGCTCTAATTGTTGTAGCAGGTCGGAAAAAGGACGTTTTACCCGCAGGAAGCAATGGTGGCTTTTCACGCTGTATCGTTCCATTCCCGGTGCTCACAGCCCCCTCACCTCACCCCACCCCCATCACACCCTCTCTCACACCCCTTTCATACCCCTTCACACCCCTCTCACATCCCCTCCTTACACTCTCTTTCACACCCTCCTTACACTCTCTATCACAGCCCCCTCACACTTTCCCTTACACTACTCACAATCTCTCTCAACTCCCGTCACACTCTCTCTGAACCTCCTCACTCTGTCCAACCCCATCTCACTCACTCTCACACTCGTCCCCCACAATCTCTCTCAACTCCCCCCAAACTCTCTCAACCCTACCCCAACCTCACACTTTCTCTCTCAAACAGTCTCCAATCACTCACTTTCTCAGATGCCATTGGGCCCTGCTCATGCTGTCTCATGTTCCTCTTCAGCCCGCCTGGGCCCCACTCGAACTTTCCTGAGCCCCACTCCAGGCTCTGGACACCTGGGCCTCACTCCGGGCTGGCTGAGCGCCACCCCCAGCACCTACCCTCCCTTGTCCACACTCCCCATCAGCTCTGCTCCCTTGTTCACTCATCCCGGCACCTCTGCTTCCTGGTCCACGCTCCTCGAAACCTCTGCTCCCTGGGCCATGCTCCTTGGGCCCTGAACTCACCATCATTGGTGTTCACTGCTCCTCCAATCATAAATTGTTTCTCTCTCACATTTGTTGCTGATAGGCTCAGTCGTGAGCTGATCAGCAGGAAATGCGGGAGAGAAACGGCCTGTGATTGGAGGAGCGGCTCCATGCTGAACCTTCCATTCAAACTTACCTGTTTGACCAGCATTTTGAAAACTAGCTCCGGGGGCTGCATAGAGGGGCTTTACAGGATGCATTCAGCACGTGGGCTGTACATTGGACAAGCCTGGTTTACACCAATTTCTGTTATATTATGTCAGTTTTTACATTTGGCACATTCTAATGAGATGTAGAAACAGAGTACAGTTTGGCATAATTTTGGCATGAGTTGAATTCAGGAAGTTCTGGTTCAGTGTGTCTGATCGGTCAACTTTCTTCTTAATAGTAGACAAATTGCAAGCAAAATTTGCGAATGAATAGTAAACAGCACAATTATAAATCAAATGAACACAAATAGTTCAACCCTAGGACCAAAAATATTGGTAACTCAATGTATGGAAACCCTGTCTTGTTGCTTTGGTATGTTACCCATGAATGATGGGAACATTTTTAGATGTGCAATATGATTTACGTATAAGATTAGGTATTCTGAATTCCCAGCAACAAGAAGTGGCACAGACCAAAAGTCAGATAGTTCTCTTCCCTGGTTCCAATGTAACACATGCTTAGGCCTGAGAGCAGATTACCTTGACCTATGTTCTCTAATGTTACACTTAAATGCCCCCATCAACAATCTTTACTACTCTTTTGCAATGCAATACATACAATGCACTAAAGTGATAAAATGCATTGAAATATGAGTTCAAAGGAGCTTGTTAGCCATAACTGGTCAGGTTCACTTTGATTGTGGGTTTCAGTGATTGACCATATCACCTCTGCCTCTTGACTGCAATACTGAAATTCACAGGTTACTGTTTTTCATACATTTAAAATCAGCATGTGCTAATTTGTGTTCATATTTTACTTTCCGATGTTCGACAGCAAACTCGGTTTAGCTTGTCTAAGTGGGCATTTGCGCAGATATGAAGCCTGAGCGCTCTGATTGTTGGTCTATAATTAGCTGTGCTTATCAAGTCTCAGGGGCACCGACTGGCAGGCGGCTACTTTTCTTGAATCATGTCTATTTTGAAGCTTTTTTAATAACCATTCTTTGTCTTTGCCTGATAAGGCTGCCTGAGAACAAATTACTTCTCACAGTTCAGCAGTTTTGAGAAAGTGGGTGTGGTAAAGTGAGGTACCCTGTCCCTTTAAGAGAATTCAAGTGAACTGACGAATCACTGTGCAGCATGGGCAACTGGGAACTGTAAGTCTAGTTCTGGATATTTCTGAGTGAGCATGTACGACCTGGTGCTCTGCCCTATGTCTCAATAAACCAACACTTTATTCTTACATCAGCTTCTCCCCATTATTGATTGCAAGCAACAATTGAGGAGAACAGAGGAAGGCTTGCAGTTAGAGTTTGGTTGACCAACGAACTTATTTACCCAAGACGTAAAAGTGGTAGTAAGGGATAGTATACTGAGGGGGATTGACACTGTTCTCTGCGGCAAAGGGCAAGAGTCCAGAAGGCTGTGTTGCCTGTCCGGTGCCAGGGCTCAGGACACCTGCTCAGGGCTGGAGAAGAACTTTTGGTGGAGTGGGGGTAGGGGGGTAGGATCCAGTTGTCATGGTCTATGTAGGTACTAGCGACATCAGTCATTATTAAAAGCTAGGTACCAAATTAAAAGCAGAACCTCAAAAGTAGTAACCTCTGGATTATTATCTGATTCATGTGCAAATTGGCATAAGGCAAATAAGATTAGAGAGGTGAATGCGTGGCTCAAAGGCTGGTGTGGGAGAAGTGGGTTCATGGGGCACTGACACCAGTACTGGGGAAAGTGGGGGCTGTACTTTTGGGACGGCCTACACCTGAACCGTGCTGGGACATGTGTTCTTGCGAATTGCATAACTAGGGAAATAGAGAAGTCTTTAATCTAAGCAAGAGGAGTGAGGGACAAAGCTTGGGTATGTGTGCCAAATCAAGGGTAGATTCAAAGCAAGCAAATTTATTGATGACGCACATTGACGTAAGTAAATATGATCAAATAGTCATTACGGAGGTGTGGCTGCAGGATGACGAGGGTTGGGTCCTGAACATTGAGGGGTACATGATATTCAAGAAAAATAGGAAGCTAGGTAAAGGTGGAGGGGTAGCAGTGTTGATCCAGGATGGTATTGGTGCAATAGTTAGCGAAGACCGTGGTCCAGGAGATTAGGATGTAGAATCAGTTTGGGTGGAGATGAGGAATGGTAGGGGAAGGAAGTCACTAGTTGGAGTGGTCTACAGGCCCCCTAACAGGAACCACAATGTAGGACAAAGTATACAAAAAGAAATATTGGGTGATTTGTGATAAAGGGACAGCAATAATCATGGGTGATTTTAATCTACATATAAATTGGAAAAATCAGACTGGCAATAGTACCCTGGATGAAGAGCTCATAGAATACTTTTGAGACCATTTTTTAGAGCACCATGTTCTGGAATCAAACAGAGAGCAGGTTATATTAGACTTGGTATTGTGTAATGTGACAGGATTAATTAATGATGCCAGAGTAAAGGCACCCCTAGGTAGCTGCAACCATAATATGGTTGAATTTTATAGATGGTTTGAAAGTGAGAAGAGTGGGTCTAAGGCTAGTATTTTAAACTTAAATCAGGGCAACTATGTGGGCATGAAAGCTGAGCTAGCTGAAGTAAACTGGGATATTAGGCTAGGGGATAGATCAATAGGGAAGCAGTGGCAGTCATTTAAGGGGATATTTCAGAATACTCAGAATAAGTATATTCCCACTATATAAGTATAAGACTATAAAGTCTTAGGAAATAAAGATAGTTTAAGTAATTATATTGGCATTTATAGGGGTTAGGAATGAGTTTTAGCTTTAAAATTAAAGTTTGAGTTGTATTTCTGTATCTGCATGTTAAGAAAGGTCAAATTGAGTTTTAGTTTCACTTTAAAAGGGTGATTGCATTTCTAATGAGGTTTTTTTTATGACTATAAGCTAAGTGAAACAAACAAGGGTTGAAGAATTGGGCTATTGTTGTTATGGCATAGCGGATGGTAAATGCCGAGCTGCTCAAATCCCAGAGAGAAACTTGAAACAGTTGCCACAACTGTTTTGCAATTTATATTTGATTTTGAGATGCATGCCTTGCATTCAGTAGTAATTAGCGCACCAAGACTTAGAGTGTTTTTACAAAACTAAATTAAACATTTATTAATAAAAGAAAAGATTTTAAGCATATTCATAGGTCTACAAATTACTACTAAGATAACTCCTAGCTCCCCTAATTAATCTGACTCCCAGTTACATCTCCATTAAGGCAACTGTAAAAGTAAATACATTTCAAGAGACCCAGGCAAAGCACAATACCCTGAACAGTGATATTCACAGTAAGTTTTCTTAGCTTCAGTTCCTGTGGACGGCAGCTTGATGCATATAGGCTGGAGGCTTTTCACACTCATTACATTTTAGAATTCCTTCCTCCTTACACGTAACCTCATCTCCTTTATACACGTTTCTCTCTTTTTAATGTAAATTCCATTGCTCCAATATATCTTCGCAACTTTACTTTTCTCGTAATACAAATCTTTCATAGTACTCATATTATCAGTAACCTTTGGGAAAAATAAATACACTGTTTGACTTAGCTGTTATGGCTAGGTGTAACACCTTGCCATCTCTTTCAAATTCAAACTAACCTAATTTATCTAAAAATGCAAATGTTCCTCACACCTCACATTCAAAAACTTCAGCCATGTTTACGTATTTAGCATTTCAAACCTAGCTTCTCTTTCGATCACTCAAAAGCTCCAGACCAGCTGCCTTCAGTTCAATTAAATCCACCACACAGAGAAACTAATCCAAATCCCACTATTAACATACCTTTACAATAAATCACAATAATATTATGAGAATTATTATATTTTCATGACATTGGGAGGAATTTTCCCAGAATTGCACTAAGTGCAGTAGTGGGTGGATAAAATGGAGTTCTACCCCCTGATGAAAATGGAGGGTTTTCACGCCGTATCTTCCCGAGCCCTCCTCATTATTTATGCATTCCCAGGATACACGCCATTTCCATGGTGGCCGGGCTCTCATTCGCCTGCTCACCATCACCCCGCTGTTGCATCATGCCGACCGCCATCTTTAAAAGGCAGCCGCCAGCAAAGCACTCATTGCCACCAGCTCACCGCCACAGCCTGGGAGACATGGCCTGCAAAGGCACAAAGACTACAGCCCCCTACTTCAACAATGGGTCCCTCGAGCAACTGCTGGATGCCGCGGAGGCCCGACGGGATTTGATTTACCCCTGCTCTGGCTGCAGGATGGGCAGCAGAGTCACCAACCCAGCTTGGGAGGCGGTGGTGGCAGTGGTCAGCGCGAACGCCCTGCAGAAGAGGACAGCGACCCAGGATGAATGATCTCATCCATTATGTCAGGGTAAGTCAATCTTTTCATCACTCCCAATTCACACACTCACAAACCCATCACACATCCATAGGGCCCTCACTCACTCCCAGTGCAAGGGACATCACCATTCACTCTTTCACACACACCGTCATTGTCCTCATCCCATCCATGGGACCACTCACCACCCACACAGGCCAGACATACTTATCACCTGGCCCGGCAGGCGTCCTGATGCAGTCTGCCCATCTCTATCCATGCAGGACAAACTGGCTCACAACAGGAGGGAAAGGTCGCAGCACCTTTTCCAGAGGAGTGCCAGAAATCAAAATTCTGACAGAAAACAGAGCGATGACCGAGACCTGTCCTGTGCTGACGGTGAGGTTGATACTGCTCTACTATATGAGGATCCAACAGTGCAACATCCATCAGACAATCATGCTGTGAGTGATGTGTCCTTTTTTTTCCAGCTTAACAGGCCGAGGAGGGTACCACTGCCACACAGCAGGAGCCCGAAAGCAGGCCGGGGCCCTCCAAGTCTCGGCCGTCCAGAGGACGCCTGCCCAAGTCATCACAGACATGGCCTTACAGTCAGCAGATGCCTCCACTTCTGCTGTGGAGGTCCAGGGAGCACCAAGTTGTAGCAGCAGGTTTAGGAAAGTTAGGTAAAAGTAACTCTTTTGAGTCAACCAAGTAAACTAAATTAACAAAATTAGGGACAAAGTAAAAGGCAACCCTTTAAAGGGAAACTGCAAAAACAAAGACAAAATTTAAAGGAAACTTGCAAACATTAAACCAAAATGTGATTAAGAGGGTCAATAAGTCCCCACGGTGACCACCGGGCACGGAAGGCCTCGGCAGTGCCGACAGACACCACGTCCTCCCTCTCCAGGGACACCCAGCCGCGAATGTAGCCCCGTAACAGGGGCAGACAGTCCGGTCAGACAATCCCCACGATCACCTGGACCTGTTAATGGCCAACCTGGCCAGGCCCAAGAGCAGGTTCACGAGGAGGTCCTCCTCCCTCCCGGCCCCCCTCTGCACCGGGTGCCTGTAGATCAGGAGCGTGGGACTGAAGTGCAAACGAAACAACAGTAAAAGATTTTTTAAATAACTGAAAATGGAGAGCAGCCTACAACACCCTATAAAGACATGGTCCACGGACTCCACAAGGCCGCAAAAGACGCAGGTATCTTGGGAATCCATGAGCCAACACAACCTACCATTGTATGGTACTGCTGCAAGCACTACCCCAGGTTCCCAATGGAAAGTGAGAGGACACCTCCGTAGAGGGCCCCCCACTGGGGACCTCCACCGCTGGTTGCCAACGAGGCACACTAGGGCATGTCTGGGCAGTGGGCGAAGGCAAGTAAGTGAAGGGTGTGCAGCAGCCGCCCATCCAGGAAACCCCTCTGCACTGGGCTAAACGGCATGGAGGGCATTTCCGCGAGGTGACTCAGGTTGCGGGGCACTGGCTCCGGAGAAAGGATTCAGGGCTTGGGGCCAAAGTGGAATTCTGTCCAAACGGGGCCTCGCTCGGACTGAAGACCATCGCACACCTGTGCTACCTCTAGCCCCAGTATGACGTCGGGGCCAAGCACGACCGTCGTAAGGTCTCGAATGGCATTGGCTGTGAGCCGAACGTCCACCGACGCACGATGCTCCAACTCCTGTGGTAGCACTCAGCCCACTCCTCCACCACCCAGCACATCCCCGATCCTGGTCACTCTGGCAGCCACAGCCCTCCTCTCCACCAGCCACTGAAAAGGGCAGAGGTGCGGATTCCTGAGCAGCGGCTCGCTAACAATAGCTGCTACTCCTGACAGCGGAGAGCTGCGTCGCGAGGCGACCATGTTCCAGACTTTGATTAGGTCCTGGTAAAAGATGGACAACGCCTGCAAGGAGCCACGAAGGCCCCTCAGCTCTATGAACAGGAGCTGCACGTCATAATTTAGGCCATGCACCTGGTGGAAGAAATACATCACCAGGGCACACCATCTTGGAGGAGGCTCGACGTAAAGTTATTGCTGCGGGGCCTGAAGGCGGAAAGTCGCCACCTGGGTGCGTAGGCGCACCAGCCCCTGACCGCCCTCCCTAAGGAGGAGATTCAGAGCCTCAGCAGTGATCCAGTGCAGCCTTTTATCCCAGAAGAAGTCGACAAACATTCTCTGGATTTTTGTGACCAGCCGGTACCACGACATGGCGGCAATCAGCTGGTTTATGACCAGAACTCGACCCCGGTAAGACAGCACTCGGAGCAGTCCTGTCCAGCACCACAGGCAAGTGGTGACCTTGGCCTCCAGCTCCGGCCAGTTCGCCGGCCAGGATTCCTCAGCAGGACAGAGGTGGACCTCCAGGTAGAGGCGGCTGGTCCTGCTCCAGGTGAAAGGCCTGATTTCCTTGGATAGGGGATCCATCTGCCACGGGCCGACCAGGAGTCCAGAACACTTGTTCCAGTTGATCCTGGCAGAGGACGCGGCAGAGTAGACCTCCTGGCACTCGCGCATCCTCCGTAGGTCAGCTGGATTGGTGAACATGAGGAACAGGTCATCGGCGTAAGCCAAGAGGACCACCCCGATGCCTGGCCCACGCAGAACCAATCCTGACAACCTCCTCCACAAGAGGCGCAGGAAAGGCTCCACGCAGATATAATACAATTGGCCAGACAGGGGGCAGCCCTGACGCACTCCTCCCACAAAGCGAAGGGGCGCCGTTAGGGACCCATTAACCTTAACTAGACACTCTGCGGCAGCGTACAGAAGTTAGATCCGGGCGACAAAATATGCCCTGAACCCGAATGCTCGCAGAGTCCTGAATAAATATTTGTGATCCACCCACGTCTTCTCCTGGTCAAGAGACAGGAAGACGCTCGACAGACCAGTCCTCTGGGAAATGTGGATGACATCCCGGACCAGATAGATGTTATCGAAGATGGTACGGCCCGGAACCATGTAGGACTGGTCAGGGTGGATCATGTGGTCCAGCACGGTGCCAAGGCGAGAAGACATTGTCCTGGCAAAGATCTTGTAATCCATGCTGAGGAGGGAGACCAGGTGCCAGTTCTTAAGGTGACGGAGATCCCCCTTCTTTGGCAGCAGGGCAATCACAGCCCTGTACCACGAGAGGGGCATCTCCCCGCTCACGATACTAGTCCCCCAGAACACTGCGTAGTCGATTCCCAGGACATTCCAGAATGCCCTGAAGAGCTCCATGGTCAGCCTGTCCAGCCCCAGGGATTTGCCCCTGGTGTGGCAGTCGAAGGTGCTGGTCAGTTTCCCCAGACTTATAGGGCAGTCAAGTTTTCTGGCGCCCTCCGGGCTGACCTGTGGCAGCTCCTCCCACAAAACTCTGTGAGCATCCTCGCTGGACGGATCCGGAGAGAACAGGACAGTGTAGTAGGTTTTGGCAATGGCCCTGATGCCCTCCGGATCCAAGACAAGGGATCCATCGTCGACCAGCAACGTAATGAGCTGCTGATGGACCCTGTGTCTTTTATTCCAGCGAGTAGAAGAAGAGGGAGCCACGGTCCAGGTCCTGGAGGAACCGGATCCGATGAGTTGCAGGTCCCGCAGCGCGCCCTTCTTCTCTTCATACACCAGCCACAGGGCAGAGTCCGCATCGGGCTGACAGAGACTTGCCTCTGGGTCGAGCACCTCCTCCTCCAACTCCCCGACCCTGGATTTCTGCCTCCTTGTCGACCCCCTCGTGTACTCCTGACAGAAGACTCAGACGTGAGTCTTGCCCACGTCCCACCATAGCCTCAAGGAGGGGAAGCCTCCCCGCTTCCTTCTCCAACTGGCCCAGAAACCACGGAACGAGTGCAGGAACTGCTTGTCCTCCAGCAGCAGGTTGTTAAAGGGCCAGTACACGGACCCCATCCGAGCGCAGAACGGAGTGAGCTCCGCCCATACCAGACGGTGGTCCGTGCACGGCACCTGCCGCACAGAAGCCGACAGAACGCAGGACACAAACACCTTGGAAACAGTCTGGACGCTCCGACTCCAGGTGACACAAAAGTGAAAACCCTGGAGTTAGGATGGAGTTGTGACCAGACATTTACCAAGTCGAAGGACCCGACCAGGTCCCGCAGCTTACTCACACCTCGCGTGTGGTGCTGGGCATTGTGACGTTCCCTAGCCCCGAGGGTACGGTTGAAATCACCCCTGAGGACGATGCAGTCGCCCGCGTCGATGGAGCCGAGATGAGTGGGCACTTCTTCAAAGAAGCTCGCTTGTTGCTGCGAGTCCAGGGAAGCGTACTCATTCATACAGTGAAGCGTCGCACCCCCTTGGTGCACAGTAAGGTGCAGCAACCAGCCTGGCACTGGCTCCTTGACCACCATGATTTCTGTCTGAAAATGTGGGGCCAACAAGATAGCCACCCCGCCAGAATTGGAGGCTAGGTGACTCATGTAGACCCCCTCTCGCCACTTCAGGGGCCAGGTAGCTTTGTCTCCCGGAATGGTATAGGTTTCCTGCAGGAAGCACACCGCATACTTCCCGTCCCGGAGGACCGAGAAGTTCTGGAACCTGTGCTGTGTGTCCCTACTGCTGTTGATGTTGAGGCTAAGTATGGTAGTCTTCATTGTCAGAAGTATGTGCTACCATCATCTAATGCAAAGTGCAAGAAGGAGATGACTATTTTAATCCTTCCTCCCCTTCAGGAGCCCAGCAAGAAACGTGCGGACCCTCCTCTTAGCATTCTAGTCCAGCCCAGGGGTCTTGAGGACCTCACGGGTGAACCAGAACACAAGAGGAAAGGAATGCCACCGGTCTAGGGCCAACTGGACCCTGTTTCGATGATCGCGAGGCAAAAAAATCCTGGAGCTCCCGTAAAGAGATGAGGGGAGAATCAGTGGGGGGCACCGGGGATCCACCACCTCACCTAACAACGACTCTAAGTCATCCCTGGTGCTCACCGCCGAAACTCCATCCTCCTCCAGGTCGTTGCCTCCAGCTTCCAACCCCTCCCCGCATTGAGTACGGGGGCTGGTTCGGAGCTGCCAGTCGGCTCCACCTCCACCTCGATCCCACCCCCAGGATCAAGGGCCAAGGGGTCCTCTCTGCTCTTCTCTTGGGGATTGGGGTCAGAGGGCGGCGGTGGGTCAGAGCACCGTTTCCGCCCCCCCCCCCAGGCACCGGGTCACCCGGAGAGTCCAGAAAAAGCTCACCTAGAATGGAGGCGCCCAGCGCTGAAGGTTGGGAGGGAGTCGGGAGGCCTTCCTCACCACCGCCGCCCGATGACCCAGCGGCCGGGGCCATGAAGGGACTGCTGCAGTCCCCTGGTGGGCCAGATGGCATCTTGGGGACAAAAGGTGGGTCAGGGTGGGGCACCACCGCAAGGGCTCACTGACCCCCAAGAGTCCCGGCTCAGGGGACTGCAGCAAGGGAACAGGGGTTTGGTCTCCCCTCAGAAGGCAGAGCGAGGACTTACGGGGTGAAGTTGCCACCACCTTTTCAATGGGGGAGGGGGCAAATCCGACCTCACATGTCGCGAGGTCCTCCCCCTCCGAGGGATGGGGTCTCTTCCGGGTAGGCTGGGGGCTGGGGAGGCCTCATCTGCGAGGCCCCTGCTGCCTCGTCCAGCCCCTCTGGATGCTCCGCTCTCTGGAGTTTGGGCAGGTCCACCCTCTTTAATAGGATCACTGGCGCGGGGTCACGCGCCTCACCACTGCCAGACCCAAGAACCCGCACGGGGATGACGCCGGACCCAACACATGGTGTTGAGGTGTACACGGGCCCGGGAGCACGGGCGTTCAAGACTCCGAGGTCGGATGATTTTCGTCCCCCCCGAGCCGGTGTCTTTAGGGGTTTGGAGGTCAGGGTGGGTTTGAGGCATTTGGGGGGCTGCCTCTTTATGGTGGGTCTTCCGTTGCACCTTCTTCCAGCGTGGGGTCTCTCCCCCTACTTCACCAGCGGCCGAGATGACGGTGGCTGCTGGCAGCACCTTCCCTTGCGGGGACGGAGATGGAGTAGTGACCGTGGGAGGAGCAGCGGTGCCAGCCCCGGCTGCCTGAGTGACATTGGCAACCTTGGAGGCAGGCAGTTCTTTCAGATGTGCCCTGCCTCCTTGCAGGCATGGCACTGCATGCCATCCAGCGACCAGAAGACACGGTAGGCAGCTCACTCAAAAGTGACATCAAACTGCCCCTCCGTGCACCCCTCCCGTCCAGGTGAACAAAGACCTGGTGCTGGAAGGAGTACACGCGTCAGATACTGGGCTCCTGAGGCTGAGCAGGATCAGCAGCACCCCAGACCTGACTTCCCCCAGCTGGTGAAGGTGGGGGAGGAGTAGCTCAGGGGGAATGAAGGGCGGGACGTTGGATAAGATAAGCCTCTCCAGGGTGGCCTCAAGAGGATCCACCGCCAGATAGGTCCCGCCTATGTGAGCCACTTAGCCAGGGCCATGTGCACTGCCCGCTCAGACCTCAGGAATAACACCGCCTTCCCGTACATGCGCAAGGCTGCAACAATGGCCGAGGGGCCAACAATCCTGGCCAAAACCTTCACACATGTTTCTACAGTCATCTCGGGGTGTATGTGGCTCTTTACCCCCATGGCCCTGTGATGGGGCCGTGGGAGCAGCCGCTTCCACATAGGTCTTCTTGGTGGGCCCCATCACTGGTGCTAGTGCCACCTGCACAGCGGCCACAGGTGACCACGCAGCAGCCATTGAGGCATGAGCCACACCCACCCCGAGCCCTGTCGATGGTAGCAACAGCATTTATAAAGGGGGAGAGGGGGAAAATCAGGATTACCCTCTCTCTCCTGATGGTGTATAAAGATGGAAGGGGAGGAGAGAGAGAGAGAGGGAAAAATGACAGGGAGGCACAGAAGGTGAAAGGGTAATGGGTGCAGGGTGAGCGGGTGTCGCTGGTTGGATTGGAGCAGGGTAGTGGGGGCCTAGCTTCCCGTAGGGGGAGGGCGATGTCTTCACCAGGCAGCCAGTACTGCCTGGCACACAGGAGTCAGGTCTGTCCCTGTTCACCAGGCAGCACCTGCTACCTGGACTTGGAAACAGGCGGGGCAAGAAGTGGGGGGTTGGCAGAAGATCTTAAATGGACACACACACACCCCTCCTCCCTGAGTCCCTTCAGCAGTCTTCTTCCTCCCCCTATAGAGCAACACAGTCTTCACAGCCCCCACAAAACAAAAGTCTAGATATCCACCGCAGATGTAATGAAAAAAAAAGCCCTTGCCTCCTGGCCTCCCTGTCGTGCAGCACCTCCTCTCTCTCTCTCTCTCTCTCTGTCCTCCAATTCTTCAGGCCTCAGACCTTGAGGGCTCCAGGCCCTAGCAGGAACAGCAGCAGGAACAGCCACAGGAAATCCCACAGCAGCAGGAACAGCCATAGGAAATCCCATAGCAGCAAAAACAGCCACAGAAAAACAGCAACAAGAACAGCCACAGGAAATCCCATAGCAGCAAAAACAGCCACAGGAAATCCCACAGCAGCAAAAACAGCCACAGGAAATCCCATAGCAGCAAAAACAGCCACAGGAAATCCCATAGCAGCAAAAACAGCCACAGGAAATCCCACAGCAGCAAAAACAGCCACAGGAAATCCCACAGCAGCAGGAACAGCCACAGGAAATCCCACAGCAGCAGGAACAGCCACAGGAAATCCCATAGCAGCAAAAACAGCCACAGGAAATCCCACAGCAGCAGGAACAGCCACAGGAAATCCCATAGCAGCAAAAACAGCCACAGGAAATCCCACAGCAGCAAAAACAGCCACAGGAAATCCCATAGCAGCAAAAACAGCCATAGGAAATCCCACAGCAGCAAAAACAGCCACAGGAAATCCCACAGCAGGTTAATCAGGAGAAAGAGATTACAGTTTGAGAAGAAGCTAGCTAGAAATGTAGAAATAGATAGCAAGAGTTTATACAGGTATTTAAACAGGAAGAGAGTAAGTAAAGTGAGTGTTGGTCCTCTAGAGAGTGACAGTGGAGAGTTAATAATAGATAATAAGTATATGGTGGATGAAATGAGCAAACATTTTGCTTCTGCCTTCACTAAAGAGGATACAAAAAACATTCCAGTAATATCTGTAAATCAGGAGGTGGAAGGGAAAAGGGAACTTGGTGAAATTATAATCACTAGGGAAGCAGTATTGAGCAAACTAATGGAGCTGCGGGCTTTCAAGTCTCCGAGTCCTGATGGACTTCATCCTCGTGTATTAAAAGAGGTGCCTAATGAGGTAGTAGATGTGTTAGTGTTAATTTTCCAAAATTCTCTAGATTCTGGAAAGGTTCCATCAGATTGGAAAGTAGCAAATATAACCCCTCTATTCAAGAGGGGAGGGAGGCAGAAAACAGGAAACTATAGGCCAGTTAGCTTGACGTCTGTTGTGAGGAAGGTATTAGAATCGATCATTAAGGAGATTATAGTTGGGCACCTGGAGAAACTCAAGGTAAACTGGAGGACTCAGGATGGTTTTGTAAAAGGGAAATCATGTTTAACCAATTTATTGGAGTTCTTGGAAGGAGTAACATGCGCTGTGGATAAAGGGGAGCCTGTAGTTATGCTGTAATTGGGTTTCCAAAAGGCATTCCAGAAGGTGTCACATCAAAGGTCAGTGTGAAAATAAAACTCATGGTGTAGGGGATAACATTTTAGCATGGATAGACAATTGGCTGGCTGGCAGAAAACAGAGGGTATGCATAAATGGGTCTTTCTCCTGATAGGCAAGATGTGACAAGTGGAATCCCGCAGGGGTCTTTGCTGGGTCTCAACTTTTCACAATTTATGAGTGAAGGCATTGTAGCTAACTTTGTAACTGGCACAAAGGTTGGTAGGAATGTTGTGAAGAGGACATGAGGAG
Source organism: Cetorhinus maximus (assembly GCF_964194155.1). Taxonomy (NCBI): domain Eukaryota; kingdom Metazoa; phylum Chordata; class Chondrichthyes; order Lamniformes; family Cetorhinidae; genus Cetorhinus; species Cetorhinus maximus. The sequence continues at coordinate 104,817,600 of NC_135885.1, forward strand.
GTTGCATACAGATATAGATAGGTTGAGTGAGTGAACAAAAACCTGGCAGATAAGCATAATGTTGGAAAATGTGAAGAATAAAAAAGCAAAGTATTACTTAAATGGAGAGCAACTGCAGAATTCCGAGGTGCAGAGAGATCTAGGTGTTCTAGTACATGAGTCACAAAAAGTTAGTATGCAGGTACAGCAAGTAATTAAGAAGGCTAATGGAATGCTATCCTTTATTACGAGAGGAATTGAACATAAAAGAAAGGGTGTTATATACAGTTATGAAGGGCATTGGTGAGCCCACATCTAGAATATTGTGTGAAGTTTTGCTCTCCTTATTTAAGGAAGGATGTAAATGCATTGGAGGCAGTTCAGAGGACGTTTACTAGATTGATACCTGGAATGAGCAGGTTGTCTTATGAGGAAAGGATGGACAGACTGGGTTTGTTTGCACTGGAGTTTAGAAGAGTGAGGGGTGACTTGATTGAAGTATATAAGAGCCTGAACAGTATTGACAAGGTGGATATGGAAAGGATGTTTCCTCTTGTGGGTAAGTCCAAAACTAGGGGGCACTGTTTTAAAATTAGGGGCCTCCCTTTTAGGACAGAGCTGAAGAGAATTTTTTTCTCTCAGAGCACTTTGAGACTTTGGAATTCTCTGCCTCCGATGGCGATAGAGGCGGGGCTACTGAATATTTTTAAGGCGGAGGTAGATAGATTCTTGTTAGGCAAGGGAATCAAAGGTTACCGGAGGTAGATGGGACTGTGGAATTCGGAACACAAACAGATCAGCCATGATCCTATTGAATGGCGGAGCAGGCTCAAGTGGCTGAATGGCCTATTCTGCTCCTATTTTGTATGTTTGTAAAAACAAGCTGGGCACCCTTCATCGAATGTCTCAAAGCACGAAGGACTATGTTGGTTGACCTTTAGCATTTCATATACATTAAGCCGTCACTTAAAGTTGTGGTTGCGTCCCTGAAAATCATGACTTTAATTGAGGTGACTATAAGTTAAAGATTGGTCCCCATTGGAATCAATGTTAAGTCTGTGGTTAGGTTCAGTAGGACCTTCCCTATCAGAAAAAAAATTAAAACATTATACCCTCTAAGCTGAAATATTTCACATTGCTAAATTCCCACATTGTAAATGAAATGGCTTTTAAAATAAAATAAGTTTGAAAACATAGAAGAAAAATGTAACTTTCCACCTAATGCACCTCCTACTCACCATGGACCCTGCTTCCCGAAACTCCTGCTCTCTGATCCTCCTAGTTGCTGCAGACCCTCCCCCTCCCCAACCCTCCGAGTTGTGGCCTCTCCCCCTCCCAAGCCTCTGAGTTATGGTCTTCCCCCCACTCCCCAACCTCCAGGTTGTGGCCTCCCCGACTTATGAGTTGTGGTCTCGCCCTCTCCCTGACCTCCAACTTGTGGCCTCCCCAACCCACCCTTTGCCCTCCCATTCCCTGTCTCTCCCTCTCACCACTTCCCTTTCCTGCACCTATAACCCTGTTTGCAGATCTAGATCTGATTCAAAGCCGGAGCTCTGATTTTGTGCAAGTGTGAGTCCCGATGGTGCAGAAGTATTGAGCTGGTGCTGCTACAATCCATATTATTTTTTTAAATGCTCCCGCCAGTGAGGACTTGGGAGAAGAGTGGTGAAGCAGGAGTATTTATGAGTTCCTGAAGAATCTACAACTTCTCTGTGCTGTAAGTGCCTGAGTGATGAATTAGTTCTTTTATATGAATTCATTCTAGTTAAGTTATGATTTCTTTCTCCCACCCACTCCCGACTTTGTAAACTCCAGGTGAAGCTGATTCCTCCTGCTCCAAATGATGACCTGTCTACGTTGAGTGAACTGACAGATAGAAGCCTTCTCTATGAAATTCAAAAGAGATTCACCAATGATCAGATATATGTGAGTACACATGCACAAACATGTATTTTGCGATCCGGAATTTGAAGTTGATAGAGAAAGACTTGCAATTCTGTAACGCCTTTCACAAACCCAGGATGCCCCAAAGAAACTTTACAGAAAATGAAATACTTTTGAAATGTAGTCATAAGAACATAAGAAGTAGGAACAGGAGTAGACCATTCGGCCTCTCGAGCCTGCACCACCTTTCAATAAGATCATGGCTGACCTTGTGTTTCGATTTCCACATTCCCATCTAACCCCGATAATCTTTGATTCCCTTGCCTAACAAGAATCTATCTACCTCTGCCTTAAAAATATCAATGACCCTGCCTCCACCATCTTCTGAGGCAGAGAATTCCAAAGTCGCACAACCCTCTGACAGATGTAGTCATTGTTGTAACTTAGGAAATGTGGCACCAGTTTGCACACAGTTAGCTCCCAAAAGTGTGATAATCTGACCACAATCTATTTTTTGGTGATGTTTAATAAGGGTTCCCTGGCCAGAACATTAGGGGTAACGCCCCATGCTCTTCCTTAAAATTGTGCCATTGGATCTTTTAAGTCCCCCTGAGAAAGCAAAGAGGACCTTGGTGCAATCTCTACTGCAAAGGATGGCACTTCCAGAAATGCAGAAGTCCCTTGGCATTGAGGGAGTGCCAGCCTAGATTTTTGTGCTCAAGTTGCTGGAGCAAGACTTGAAGCCACTATGTCCTATTCAGAAGAGCGAGAGTGCTACCCATTGGGCCACAGCTGACACTCAATAAAATAAAGTAAAATAAAGCAAAACATTTTGGGAGCTACATTCAAACTGTTGGGACAATCCGGAAAAGCAGGCAGGAGCCAGTTCTTTCACTTATTTCCCAGAACATTCAATAAGATATTCAAATGTACCATCTGAAGGAGCATGAACCATATACTCAAATGTTGCCAATGAACTCAACAACATGTGCTGGTGGCAGGGAAAGGCAAAAAATGGAACATAATACAAATGTGTGAAGAAAATTAAAGCCTTTACCAGATTAGAATTGTACGGTTAATTATAATCTCTCTGTTGAAAATCTAGTGCATGTTCCACCAGCAGTCTTTAGGCCATATGATACCCCCAAACCATAGATATCCAACTCTTGATGTCCAGGTGCTGCAGAAGCAGAGAAGCCGTTAGCAAATAAAAAGTTAAACGTCCATCTAGTACACATTCTACTAGTACATAATTCGTAATTATGGAGTTGTTAACTAATTATTGCAATTAATCTCTTATCAATTAGTCCATAACAGACCAAGATGGGAGGCTAGTAAACCTCCAGTGGCATAGAGATTTGGAAATCTTATGTCCAAAGTCACCTGTTCCTTACAAGTATGCTACACTTATCGTGCTATGTCTCAAATGACTCATATATGCTGTGTCCCAAATTTTATTTTCTGAAAGAAATCTATCTATTTTGTCTCTGAATGTATCCAACTTTTTGTGATTTGATTGGTGTGTCAAAGAATGCAGTTACCAGTATTGCATCATAGTAAATTCTACCTTGGAGCTTCAAGATCTGTTCATATCTGTATCTTGAAATGCGATTTCAATCCCAAATTAATTTTGATGAGAATAAGGATTTAAACTTTATTGGTGCTGCTTTGGTATGCATCTTTGCAACAAAAGGACTAAAGAGGTACTTGAACACCCTTACCTCAATTCAACAATAACTTATTAAAGAAGAATTTAGGTAAATGTAAATTATACATTTCTCCTGTCATTGATATCAGTTCCTTTCTAACCTGCTCCTTCAAAAGAAGAAGCAATATTTTTGTCTACAGTACCCAGCCTAGCCATCACTCTGACCGTCATCTAGAGCCACACCACCTGAACCCAGTGGTGTTGCATATCACACACTCACCACCTACTTCTTCTTAGGGAATCACATTTGTTTGCACAAGCTACAATTTTGTGATCATCTGTTTTTGTGACAGAACATTAAACAGATAATTAAAAATTTGGATTTAATTTAAACTTTTCTCACTACACTTAAATTGATAAGATTGACACTGCATATTTTGGGAATAAGAGAATAATAAAATTGAGCATATTACATATATTACCTATGTTACATATTGAGAGAGAAAATTAAATCCAAAAAATGTTAACTATTAGATAATCGCTGAGATTTAAATTCTTTCCAGTTGCCTTTAGTGGCTGTATTTTCCCAGCGCCGTAGGAGATCGGAGGTGGAGAGTGGGGGAAGTGGTGAAATAAGGGGGAGCCAGATGGCTCCTGATGCAGATTCAACCACCAAGGATCTTTACCAGTGGTGGGCTGGGAAACGGATCGTCTGCCCACTCTATGGAGGCGGGAAGCCAATGAACATTTTTAAGACCCCATTTAGGAGCAATTTTGCAGCTTCGATAGCATTCTTCCTGTGTTGGAGCAGCCCGCCTCTGCATGTGGAGGCCATCAGTTCACTGGAAGCATCCTCTTTGTGGTAGGCCGGGAGGCCATCAGAGTTAATGGCTTCATTGTTGAGGCACAGGCAAGAAAGGCCACATTCGTGGCCCAACTGATTCTGCCAGGAGGGGTTTCCCGTCCGCTTTGAGGGACCTACCTGCTTTTGTCCTGTCTGTTTTATTTCTATCCATACATCCAAATGCACCTCCATGATGCGACACCTTAACAAACCTCAACATATCTCAGCAGCACCCTTCTCTCTTGGTGGGGCTGCGGAAGTTCCAGATCTGCTGGCCCTCTGATTGGGCTGGCAGCATCGGGAGCCTGCTCGTTGTCCTTAATATGAACATACAAACATATGAATCAGGAGCAAGCCTGTTCCGCCTTTCAATAAGATCATGGCTGATCTGATTTTAACCTCATATTCCTGCCTACTCCCGATAATCTTTCACCCCCTTGTTTATCAAGGATCTATCTACCTTAAAGATATTCACCTTTTAAGGGAGAGAATTCCAAAGCCTCACAACCGCCTGAGAGAATTTTTTTTCCCTCATCTCGCCCCTAATGGGCGACCCCATATTTTAAAACAGTGACCCTGAGTTCTAGATTCTCCCACAAGAGGAAACATCCTTTCCACATTCACCCTGTCAAGTCCCCTCAGGGTCTTTTATGTTTCAATCAAGTCACCGCTTATTCTTCTAAACTCTAGCAGATACAAGCCTAGCCTGTCCAGCCTTTTCTCAAAAGATAACCTGCCTATTCCAGGTATTAATCTCATAAACCTTCTCTGAACTGCTTCTAATGCATTTACATCTTTCCTTAAATAAGGAGACCAATACTGTACACAGTATTCCAGATGTGGTCTAACCAATGCCCTGTATAATTGAAGTATAACCTCCCTACACTTGTATTAAATTCCCCTCACAATAAATGATAACATTCTATTAGCTTTGCTAATTACTTGCTGTACCTGCATACTAGCCTTTTTGTGATTCATGCATTAGGACACCCAGATCCCTCTGCATCCTAGCGCTCTGCAATCTCTCATTGTTCGTCCTGCCAAAATGGACTTCCTCACATTTCTTACATTATACTCCACTTGCCAGTTCTTTGCCCACTCACTTATCCCATCTATATCCTTTTGTAGCCTTCTTGAGGTCCTCGTCACAACTTACTTTCCTACCTACCTTTGTGTCATCAGCAAATTTAGCAACCATACCATCGGTCCCTTCATCCAAATCACTGATATAAATTGTAAAGAGTTGAGGCCCCAGCACTGATCCTGTGGCACACCACTCATCACATCCTGCCAACCAGAAAATGAACCATTTATGCCTACTTTCTGTTTCCTGTTTTCTAGCCAATCTTCTCTCCCTGCGAATATGTTATCCCCTGCAGCATGAGCTTTAATTTTCCACAATAACCTTTGATGAGGCACCGTGTCAAATGCCTTCTGAAAATCTAACTACAGTACAATTACTGGTTCCCCGTTATCCACAGCACCTGTTACTTCTTCAAAGAACTCCAATAAATTGTTTAAACACAATTTCCCTTTCACAAAGCCATGTTGACTCCGCCTGGCTACCTTGAATTCATCTAAGTTATAATGTCTTTAATAATAGCTTCTAACCTCTTCCCTGTGACAGATGTTAAGCTAATTGGCCTATAGTTTCCTGTTTTCTGTCTCCCTCCCTTTTTGATCAAAGGAGTTACATTTGCTATTTTCCAATCTAATGGAACCTTCCCCGAATGTAGTGAATTTTGGAAAATTAAAACCAATGCATCAACTACCTCACTAGCCACTTTCTAAGACAACGAATGCGGATGTGGTGATTTAGGGAGCCCATGTTCCGGAGGATTGTGAGCTGGTATTTCAACGGCAAATGCAACCTTCGGGCCCCCATTTGGTCCTAACACAGGGCCCAAAGCCTGCAGAAAAATCCAGCCCTAGATTTCAGAAATTGAAGTCATATTAAAAAATTGATATTGTAGCTGAGTGAATCAAGAACATTTTTTTTGTTCAAATTTAATTCCACACTTTTATTTGTTTACAATAGTACATTTTTATGAAAACAAAATGTCAGCATTTGCAGGTGAAATAATAAATGATTGCAATCACATTTTAATTTTTGGAAGCTTTGGAGTCTATACTAAAATGTCAACCAACTTTGGATTTGGACGCAGCAAGTATCTGCCCTGTCTGATATGCAGAAAATAATTCCAAAGTGATTTTGTTCTTCTGTCCTATTAGTCTTTGGAGCAGATAACAGGGACTGAGGAGGAGAGTGGGTTGGCAGAATTTAACTTGGGCGGTGGACCTCTGAAACAAAAATTGGTGGCACTCCCACAGACCTGGTGCAGGGAGCCCTGATGGAATTAAGTGCCTAACTGGTACCCTGGCGCTGGGTCTCCTCACTGCAACAGGAACATTAAAGCACCCTACCATCGAGTGTGGGGCCAATATCTTGCTCCTGAGATCTGCCAGCCAATCAGAAGCCAGCAGCTCTATTGAATGGCAGCACCACTAGGGAGGCATTGGCTGCTGCACCCACCTGAGGCCTAGGATCATTGCTGGATGCCAGACCATGGGTGTAATAGCAAGAGGGTGGTTTTGGGGTGGGGGTCATGGTGGAAGGAGGTTGGCAGCTAGGGCAGGAGGTGGCTCTCAGCAGGTCCCCCCTTCCTCATGCCAGATACCTTAGTCAGACATTAAGTGTCTTTCAACGAGGGACCCACAGGTTTGCTTATCGTGCTCCATGCATGACGAGCCCCCGCCCACCACTGGGTTAATATCAGCGGCGGCAGGATTAGGCCCTTAAGCGGGTCCACTTAAGGGCCTCAATTGGTAGTGGGGCAGGAAGGCCATCCACAGGGCTTTCTGCCATGGACTTAATCTGAGTGGAGGTGGTAATGTGGCAGGGTCCCCACCCAGCACTCTCCTACCTGGTTAAATGTCCCACACCAGCAAAATTGCCACAGACAAGGGCCAAATGATCTGCTTGGTTTGGTCCACAACCACAGAAATGGCAGGATGAGGCTCTAAGTTATCCTTAAGTGAGCACTTAAGGATCTCATTTGATTTCTGAGTGAGAAGTCTGTCTTGACCCTTCCCACCCCAGTTTGAATCGGACTGAAGTTGGGAAAGTGACGGAGTCTCCACTGTACAAGATTAACTGGGTCTACCCTCCTGCCTCCAGTGAGGGAGAACAAAATTCCGTCCATGAGTACAAGTTCCCAAAGAGAAGTGAGGATCATTAATAAACAGATGAATAAACAGGCAGCATGCCCATGATCACCTGAGATGCATTTCTGATGAAGGTTGCCTGCCAATGAAACTGCTGGATTCTGGAATTACCCTAGCTTGTGACTAATAAGTATGAACATACAGATTTTTATTTTAACATTGGAGCTAGACTCAGGATAGCATTATAAAATTTGTAAATCACATTCTGCCAGCCTTGTTTCCTCATTTACTGTACACATTTACACCTCTAACATCTTCACATTTTCCACACAATAAATAGCTAAAAAAAAATTCGGTCTGTTTCTCTAAGATCATCCCCAATCTTCATTGAAGTTGTGACAAGCGATCAGAAGTCTGTAGAAGTGCTCAAGTTCCCCAAATCTTGTCAAAATATGAGCCAATAATAGGTTAACCAATGAAAGAATGAACTAGTAGTGAATAATGGAATTGTTGAAAATTCAAAAGGGTATTAGATCAAGTCTTGAACATGTGGATGAAGTTGTATGAGTTCAAAAAATAGAAAAGCCTCAGTTTGTGACGTCATTGCAATCCAAGATGACAGAAAATCACATTCAATATTAAGTCACTGGCTTTTTAAATGGATTCCTAAGATTCTTGTTGTGCATGTTGCATTAATTAACATTAATGGATACTGTATTTTAACTGATTTTCTTGTGCAGGACAAGAAGTCTCTTCACAAAATTCCTCATCCAGTTAGCCTTTGAACTATTGACTTTTTTTCAGACTTACATTGGACATATTTTGCTGCTGGTGAATCCATATAAAGAACTTCCAATATATTCCACCATGGTAAGTACCATTTATTTCTTATTGAAATGATACAATAGAACACATTTTCTGAGTTATCCCTTACTGTGCAGAACCCCACTGGATTGTGTGCAGCTCAGACAACTTTGTACATAATTCAGCAAGGAAATTTCAATGCCCTCTTTTTTATTCATTATGGGATGTGGGCATCGCTGGCTAGGCCAGCATTTATTGCCCATCCCTAATTGCCGTTGAGAAGTTGGTGGTGAGCTGCCTTCTTGAATCACTGCAGTCCATGTGGTGTAGGTACACCCACAGTGCTGTTAGGGAGGGAGTTCCAGGATTTTGACACAGCGACAGGGAAGGAACGGCTATATATTTCCAAGTCAAGATAGTGAGTGGCTTGGAGGGGAACTTCCAGGTGGTGGTGTTCCCATGTGTCTGCTGCCTTTGTCCTTATAGATGGTAGTAGTCATGGGCTGGAAGGTGTCCATTAAGGAGGCTTGGTGAGTTTCTGCAGTACATCTTGTAGGTGGTACACACTGCTGCCACTATTCATTAGTGGTGGACGGAGTGAATGTTTGTGGAAGGGGTGCCAATCAAGCGGGCTGCTTTGTCCTGGATGGTGTCAAGCTTCTTGAATATTATTGGAGCTGCACTCATCCAGGCAAGCGGAGAGTATTCCATCACACTCCTGACTTGTGCCTTGTAGATGGTGGACAGGAGTCAGGTGATGAGTTACTCATTGCAGGATTCCTAGCCTCTGACCTGCTCTTGTAGCCACAGTGTTTATGTGGCCAGTCCAGTTCAGTTTCTGGTCAATGGTAACCCCCAGGATGTTGATAGTGGGGGACTCTGTGATGGTAATGCCATTGAATGTCAAGGAGCGAAGGTTACATTCTTTCTTGTTGGAGATGGTCGTTGCATGACACTTGTGTGGCGTAAATGTTATTTGCCACTTGTCAGCCTAAGCCTGGATATAGTCCAGGTCTTGCTGTATTTGGACATGGACTGCTTCTAATTTAACTGTCCTTGGCTTAAAATCAGGAGCAGCCATGACTTACAGGTGCTACTGCTGCTCATGAGTCTCCAATCTGAACTGTTATTGAGAAAGAGTTTGCATTGATTTGGGGAGTCTCAATTTTGATCCAAATAAATACAGTTTTTTTTTCTCTCTCCATGGTATTGGGTTAAGAAGGCATTCACTAGTTTATCACTGGCTGATCTGCAAATCACATTATAGGTCCTACTGGCTTGCACAGCGGTCATCTCAACCCAAATTTATGCTATCATTTCCTTGAATACTTATTTGCATACATTACGACAAACGTAGTGGCACTCCACAGACCTCAGAAGTGGCATGACCAATGATATATCCTCAGAACCTTGTGTGGAAATATGATAAAAGCTCAGAGCAGGTGTCAGTTGCCTTGGATCCCCTGCTCCTCCTCTATAGTAATGATGAACAGGAGAACTTCCAGTGAGAAAGCATTGCAGCTCCTTTTCTTTTCTCAATGCTTTGAAAGGAATGGGAGGTCCTAAAAATATCAGCTTCAAGTACTCACGGAACTCAGGTTAGGAGAGGAAATCAGTACCAACCTGGTTTCCTGTTTGGATTTGTCCTGTTTGTCATTATTACAGGGGAGGAGCAACATCTTCCATGGTAGGTTGCCTGTTCTGTGATACTTTAGTACTTCCATCTAAGGTTCCAAGGGTCCATCATTGGTCATGTCGCTTCTGAGATGCACAAAGATGCACCTAGATAGCTGGAATTGCCCTTATTGGCTGAGACTGATGTGAGCGTTATATATTGCACTGCAGGTGCATGGACTTAACACCTACTCCTGTAGTGAGATTTGAGCCGAGTATTACAAGAGGTAGAATTTTTTGAGCTTGTAAGGTTGGTTGGATTAAGTCTCTCATGCAAAGTAAGGCCACTCAGCCCACAACAGTGGTTGTCTTAGAGTTTGCTACAAGTGTAGGAATTGTGTTATTGAGCAAAAGTCAGGGATTGCCTACAAAGGGTTTTGACTGCTAAAAGTTGGACAAGATCTGGGGTTCTGCAGTGAATAATGGGATATGATGGTCAGGGATTCTTTGCTGATGGCCAAAATATTTCTGTCCATGTACACCGCCAGGCTCCACGCTTCTGGACATTTTATTGGCCGGCTGCCGTGTAATTTCGGCCAGCCAGCAGTTCTTTCCGTGAGCGGAACATCAGCCTCTTCCAGATCTGTTATTGGGATCTGCACCCAGAGAACTAAATTCCATCCAAGGTTGCAGTAATCAAATAAGAATGTTCCAACCTTTGTCACTGCGTTCTTGTGCCTCACTGAGAACTCTTGACAGAGTGCTGGTCATAGCCTTCCCAGTTTCATTGTGAAAGGATGAAAGATTCCAGATCTCAGAAGTACTGATTATGCATGTTTTGAACAGCATCCTTTCTCCTTTCTGTACTGTTACCTGAAAGTGTCTGATCTCTTTGATAGTGCTAATTTGTAATTGCTGAAAAAAGAGACATGTTTAAGCTTTTCATCAGAGGACAATCACAAGAAACCAATATAAGGGGGAAAACAACAATTAATACTGTACGTGAAGAGAGTGCTGATTGGTTGGCAAGTGGTGTTGCCATGGAGAATGCACCACTGATGGTGACTGACTGATGGTGCCAAACACTGTTTGAAATTCAAACCAGGCAGCTTGACCCTGATTGGTCAAGGCTTTGGCCTCAGGAATGAGTCAGCGAATGGCTGTCACTTATTTTGTTTAACTGGAACAGGCGCAGTGCATGTATATTTTCTTTCTGTCTGCAAAAAACAGGGCCCTGTGTAATAATATATGTAGTTTCCAGTACATGCAAATATGCCACAATGTGAGCCTGACTGACAACCTTAAATTGGTTGTCAGTGTAATTCTTAGTGCAATGAGGATTATTTGGCAAATGTTATCCAATCGCAGTATCACATCTAATGTTGTACACTGTGTTTTGAGTTTTGCAATCATGGGCTGGTTGGGTACGTTCTGTACCCTGACCTTTGCGAAAAGCAGCTGGGACATGCTGTTTGATACGATCCGCCTGGCTTTGAGAAATACGGTCTACATGTCTAGCATTGAAATTCACCTACCAAATTACTCATTTGTGTGATAGGAAGAATGTCTTTTTGCTTGAGGGCAGCATCCTGTTAGTGGCAAGTACCACTTGTGTTGCTATTGCATAGTAGCAGCATGAAAAAGCTAGCTTCACCTCTTACTCAAATTTTTGAGATACCTTATCCTTCCAGGGTAATCTGAGGTAAACTGAACATTTTTCAGGGCCAAAAGTGACGGCCTTCAGTCTGCTCATGAGTTTGATTGATATACAGTGCAAAATGATCTGATCAGGGTAGGCATTATCCTGTAGGATGCGTTTGCACCCTATTTCAACATCAAGCTTGCATGGTGAGCAAATGGCTCAGTCTCTATGCACAAGGTTGCCGATAAGCCCAATCTTTTGTGTGTAAGAATCCCAACACGTATATTGACCAGTGAAGGCAGGCTTGCAGTAGACCGTGGCAGGAGATCCCCTGGCAGATTTCTCAATTAATACGTCAAGGAAGGGGAGTTAATTTAACTGCTCCATTTCAAAGGTGAATTTGAATGCGTGATGAAGTTCATTAAGACATGTAAGGAAATTGATACATGCAGCTGTGGAATAAAATATAGCAAACGTGTCATCCACATATCGGGAATATGCGAGGGGTAGGAGGTTAGGTGTCATCCCATCAAGACACCTTTCTCATGGAACCCAACAAAGATATTCGGGCCTAGAGGGCATCTTTTGGCAACACCATATTTGGGCATTCATGGTTTCATTAAAACCGAACTCAACTGCATGAGTTGCTGAGTTCATAAGTTCAGTGAATACTGATTCACACAACAGTGGTTCTAGATCACCATGACATAGTGCTGCAGCGCAAATATCTATGGCTCAATTAAATGAAACATTGGCGAATAGGCTAGCAATGTCAATTGAGCACATGAGTACAGCATTGCTATCGATATGCAAGTCCTGTATGGCCTTCACAAATGTGAAGGAGTCCTTCAGCTTGCATGTGGAAACCGTGATCAAAACTGGTTGTAACAATCTTCCCAACCATAACAGGGCCCTGTTCTTTGCAGAAAGAACACATACATACACTGCACCTGTTTCAGCTAAATAAAATAAGTGATAGCCATTCACTGACTCATTCCTCAGGGCAATGCCTTGACCAATCAGGGTCAAGCTACCTGGTTTAAATTTAAAACAATGCTTAGCAGTTAACTGTCAGTCACCATCAGTGGTGAATTCTCCATGACAACGCCACTTGCCAACCAATCAGCACTCTCTTCATATACAGTATAAATTGTTGTTTTTCCCCTTATATTAGTATGCTTGCGAGTGTCCTGATGAGTGCAAGACAAAAAACTTAGACATGGCTCTTTTTTTCAGCAATACTCAGGTTCTGTGTACCAAATGCCTAATTTGTAATTGATGCAAATGCTTAGGCTCCCCTGAAGGGAGATTTGCAGGTTGGGAGGGGCCGGTAAAAATGCCATGGGTGCCTTTTCCAGTGCCTAGCCAACGAGCAGCAGGGGAGGCATCAGGTGACTCACCTGGCCTTGTGCCAATTGAGGCACTTTAATGGTCAATTAATGGCCACTTGCTGCTTCTGCTGCTATTTAATGGGTGGAGGGCTGAAGTTGGCAACAGGTGTGAAACCTGGCAGGTAACACTGCTTGGGCATGTGGCGGGAAAAGGAGTGTATGCCTCCTTATCAGGCCCCTGTTTCCATCGGAGATCTTGCTCATGATTTGATTATCCCCATGTTTCCCCTCCCCGCATTCCCTGTCCAACCTGGCCTCTCCCCCAATTCCCTGTCCATCCTATCGCCTCAACCCCCTCGCTGGGGCCTGTCAACCTGGCTCTGACAATGCTCACTGTAGGTTTATATATATATATATATATATAGATTATCTTAATTTATCTTATTTCTTAATCATGCAATTAATTGACTTCAAATTAACCCATTAAGATTCAATGAATATTTTGGTTTGGCAGGAGCATAGCCATAAGGCAAGATTGACTCTCATGTAGTAAATTAAAAGAGAGTTTATTTTAAAAAGGAAAACGGATGCTTAATGACACAAAATAGACTTTCCAGCTTCAAACGAGTGATCAGGACACTGAAGAGTAAGGTTGTCTTCCAGTTCCTTTGTGGACAGCAATTCTTTCAAATTCTACCTTGGGCAGAATGTTTCCATGGCAGGTGGGCTCTCATTCGCTGGCCATGCCATCACCTCGCCATTTCATCACGCAAAGCTCCATATTTAAAGTCCAGCCGCACATACACCTCTTGGTGCTTCCAGCCCAGGACTGCTGCAAAGAAGACGTGGCCCCAAAAGGCAAAAGTACTGCAGCCTCCAACTTCAATGACGCGTCCCTCAAGTGCCTTTTGGATGCAGTGGAGGCCCACTGTGATGCCCTCTACTCAACTCTGGCCGCAGGATGGGCAGCAAACTCACTAATCCAGCTTGGGAGGCAGTGGCAGGGGTAGTCAGTGGAAATGCCCTGCAAAAAGGGACAGCTACCCAGTGCTGCAAGAGACTGAATTATCTCCTCCATTCTGTCAGGTTAAGTGACTTTTCTCATCACTCTCAACTCACAAACTCACAAACCCATCACACACCCACAGGGATCTCACTCACAGCCTGTTCAAGGGACATCACCATTCACTCCCTCACACACACCTTCATTGTCCTTATCCCATCCATAGGACCACTCATACCCACACAGGCCAGGCATACTTATCATCTGGCCTGTTAGGCATCCTGCTTACACTCTTTCCATCTCTATGCATGCAGGACAAGCTGGCACACAACAAGAGGGAGAGGTCGCAGACTGGTGGAAGAATGCCTGAAATCAAGGTCCTAATGGACTTTGAAAACAGAGTCATCCAACTGGCTGGTGAAGATCTGGACTGTTCCTGTGCTTAAGGTGAGGTCAGCGGTGCTCTACCAAGTGAAAATCCAGCAGTGCAACATCCATCAGACAACCACGCTGTGAGTGATGTGTCCTCTTTCACAGGCCACTGTCATGCACTAATTATCTCTGCTTGCTTTCGCAGGCACATCTGAGTGTCCAAGACCCAGGCCCTCCAATCAAGCACCGAGGGAAGCTCAGAAGACAAATTCGCTAAAACCCCCTCTGAAGTCCCATCACAGTGCTCACCCACACCCTCCACCAGCCCAAAGACACACACCTCAGTGGGACCTAGCTTTACAGTAACCTTATTATCACAATCTGCTGAGCACATTGCACTGTGTGATCCACTGCAGGTGGCGGAGGCAGGGGCTTCCCAGATGACCAGCACACGGAGGACTGCTGGAGGCAGAAAATTGCTGAGTCCGAGTCAGATGACGAGCCTCAGGACTCGGTCATGTCACAGTTGCTGGAGCTGCAAAGGCAAGCTCGTGAACATCAGGAAGGGATGTCTGCTGCACTCTTCAGATTGCAAGGCATGATAGAGGAGTCCATCCACCTTCAGGCTGAGGTGATAGTACCAGCATTCCAATTCACTGAGCTCAACACTGGTAGGATAGTGGCCGCAATGGAGACCTTGGTCCAGGACATCGCTCCTGCACTGCTGCGTGGCCTGAACTCCATCATTGATGCCATAGTTGGCCTCCAATAGTGTTTACGTGAGACGGGTGCGGGGCAGCCTGACCTCACTCCAGCTACCCCTTTTCCTCAGCCTGGCACCCAGAGGGAGGAGGATCAGCTGGTGTAACCCTGGGGCCATCCATCCAGGTGACTCCGGGAGTTTCCGTCTAATCCGACTCCCCTCTTCCTGTGACCTCAGCAGCTCCAGCTCCACAGGCCATGGATGGTGCCACTGCCACGCAGCAGGACCCCGAAAGCAGATTGGGGCCCTCCAGGTCTTGGCCCTCTAAAGGACGCCTGTTAAGGTCATCACAGAGGTCGGCAGGCTGCTTCCAACTCTGCTGTGGATGTCCGAGGAGCACCAAGATGTGATGGCAGGGTTAGGAAGGTTAATAAGATGTAGTTGCACAGTCTGGGCACAGGCGTTAATCACTTTTACATAACATTCACTATTGACAATGAACTGACAAGAATGTCTCCCTGCCTGTGGCTCCTTGTTATGATGAGCAGTGTACGTGTCACTCAGATGTGAAACCTTGGTTCCTGCACAGGATAAAGGCAGGTGTCTCAGTCCAGGGCCTCTTCCCTGTGTTTTGTGCAGCCTTCAGACCAAAGTGATGGTCGGGCCTCACATCCATTGGACACATTATTGATGCCTGCACCTCGATGGTGCTTGTCATTGCTGCCAGAATGTCGTGGGCAGGCGTCACAGAGTTCCATCATTCTCTCTGTGTACCCTCAGCACCTTTAAGGTGGGGCTGGTCACCATCCCGTCAGCATCTAAGACCAGTGACGCTCTGCTCCTGAAGGGATCAGGTGCTGAAAGTGGACAAAGGATCAGATGCTTCTAAAGTTTCATGGCTGCATCTCTATGATATGCACCTGATCAACGAGCTGCCCTCGGCCAGACAGGAGTCAGACATTCTCAGATGCAATGTGAGGATCTATGGTGTCTCCTCACTACATGTCATCATCATCCTCCACAAACCGAGCAGCTATGAGGGCCTCCCAAGCATGCCTACCTTGTTTGGCCAGTGCAAGGGCCTCATTGCCTTCATCGCCACCTTCAAGGACCGCCTTATTCTCATCACTATCAATGTCCTCTTCATTGGAGGAGACCTCTAGCTCCTGCATCTCCTCTTCTGCCAGCTCCTATCCCCGTTGTAGTGCCGGGTTGTAAAGGGCACAGCAGACGACGATGATGTGTGACACCCTCTGTGGACCATATTGCAGGGCTCCATCAGACCAGTCCAGGCACCGGAACCTCATTGTCAGCATCCCGCTTGTCTGCTTCACCGAGTTGTGAGCTGCGGCATGAGCCCCATTCTACCTTTGCTCTGCTGCAGTTTGAGGCCGCCGCACGGATGTCATCATCCATGTCCTTTGCGGGTAGCCCTTGTTCCCGAGGAGCCATCCCAGCAGCCTCTGTGGACCCTGGAAGATGTTAGGGACTTGTGATCAACTGTAGGAGCTGTGCACACTCCCTGGAAACTGTGCGCACACCTACAGGATGCGTTTGTGGTGGTCGCACACCAGCTGCACATTCAGCGAATGGAATCCCTTGTGGTTCACATAGTTGTCCATGTGTTGCAACAGAGATCTGAGTGTTCTCAGCTCAGGCGCAGGCATTCTCCTAATCTACACTGCAAGGCTGCCCTGTTAGCTTGAACTATGGGGGAGACTGGCCCAAACTGGGATGATGACATTGCAAGGGGCTGTGCCACCAGGGACTGCTCCATGGCTAGCTTTCGTAAGGAGATTGTACAACGTGCCCAGCTGTCCAACTGTTTTGCAGTCCACTGAAACGCTGATTAGTTTGCCGTCAGTGCCCGAGGGGTGAAAAGCTCTGGAGCACTTGGTGGCCTCTGCATTACTTGAGTGGGTAGATAAGCTAAAGGCCCGACTCCAATCACATCAATGTGGCTGCACTTAAACTGTCTCAGCTGTGGAGGATTGGTCACTTTATGCAAGGTACAAAGTGTATGGCCGATTCCCTCGCACCCCCTCCCCGCACCCCCCAACCCCACTCGTGCTTGTGTGCTACCATCAACTGCAGGGCAGCCTTTGCTCCCTCGCCCCCCGCTTCCGTCCAAAGTCACCTGAACTGCAGGGCAGCCTTTGTTCCCCCCACCAAAGTTGGCTCAACCCCAGGCCAGCCTTTGCCTGCCACCCCAACGCGCCTCAACCTTGAAGTCCAACAGGTATCCCTCGCGAGCGCTCTGCAACATTACAGTGCACTCGCCTCTGAGTTCCCCCTCAAAGTGCAGCCCACCATGTGCACGCCCTTTATATGCTGTTGTGAAACATGTCGGTGTGCAATCACGTCGTTGTGGATGGACGATCCAACAGGGGGTGGGGGGCGATTCTGGCAGGCTGACCTTATAACAATGAGCTGATGTGTTAGAATGAGGACCCCAGCGTCTGATGGCGGGAAACGCAGCCCGCCATTAACGGGCTGAGCGGACAATCGCAAACTGGTTTCATGATGCCATGTAATCAGTTCTCGTCATATTGTCTGCTCACGCCACCAAACACACCCAACGCTGGTAATTCCCATGTCTGTGTGTTTTTATAATTGGTTGATTTAATTCTTGGTTTGATTTAATTGGAGTTTGACTACCTATGTGCATCATCGCTTGAAAAGACAATGATTGTTTTGCAGTGTCTTTAGTTACCTGACTTTGCACAATTGTCCATTGTCTGTTTGGCCATGGCTTTTGCTGAGCTTCGCACAAAATAACATATTTGATACTCATCCAAAGCAGACATATCAAAGTAGTGTTTAAATTTATAAGTTTTTGAATCCCGCTTTAACATAGCTACTTGATTAATTGCTATTTCTTTGTCTACAATTTAATTGAGGGGCACTGTTTGGTCAATCATCTGTTTTTGGCTGGCTCCTAACAATCCTTAATTAATACACATGAGTGATTATAAAGTACAAAATATAAAATGGCTTTTTATCTCAGTGTTAGCTCAAAGTGGCGTTTGACCTTGTTACCTTGTTACAATGAATATAACATGAAATTAAACTAAAAATGGTTGTGTTACACTAAAATCTGGTACCTAGGCTTACTTACACCACCCCCACTTCCATGCAGCTCTAACGACGACCCCTGTTGAGACTGCCACAGTTCCAGCAGTGGCCAACCATCCCAGTGACACTTCTGAGACCAGGCCTGATTGGCCCGTAGCTCTTGGAGGTAGGAACTCCCTTTCAGATGGGGCAGAAGTCTCACCAATAGGAAATTAATGCCCTTACAGGTGTTAAATTGCCGTGGGACGATGGGAATGTGTGGGAGAGGACAATATGCCCACTTTTGCTTCTGCCCATGTCACCCACTTCATCCCCGTAAATGCTGCTCTTAGTATATTTAACATGTTGGCTTGTCTTGATTGTCTGATGGTCATTGATAACTATTCGTATCTGAATTTACCAGGACGGATTCTGCACTTTTCCACATTTAGTTTCTTGTAATGGATTGATAAGAAAAATAACTGTGCTTTTCTTTAACTGTCCATCCTCTCAAATTAGATTTCCACAATCCTTTGAATCATGAATATTTCACCACGGAAGCAGATCATGTGGCCCATTGTGTTGGAATCTAGGTCAAAATTTCATCCCATTTCCACTCTCTTTTTCTCCATCATTTCATGTTTTTCACCTTCAGGAGTTTATCCAAAGGGTAATTTTCTGAATTCACTCTCCTCGGAGAGATCTCACCTGCAAGGAATGCATGATGAAATATATGCAGTGCATGCTAAATTTAACATCTCCAATATGTATTGCTGGCTGAAAAAGCGTCACACAGCAGTGAACGCTCGTTTCTAAAAAGATCATCCTTGTGTTCAAATCCCTCCATGGACTTGCCCTTCCCTACCTGAATAACCTCTTCCATTCCTACAACCCTTTAGAAACTTTGTGTAGCTTATTCAATAATATTTAATAATATAAGATGTACGATATATAGATAAATTATTGATATTTGCATGAAATATGTTCTTAAATTTTCCCCCTTATATTTTTCATACTGATCCTAAATTTAAACCCCTCAGTTACTGATTTGATAACCAGTGTAAATCATTTTCACAATTTACCCTCTTAAAACTTCCATTAGATATCCCCTTAATCCACTGTGTCTAATGAACACAGTTCTAGTTTATCTTATTGTAACTGTATTTTTCCCCCTCACCCGTGCCATCATCCAAATTTTGGACCTTTTGCAAACAAAAACGAGTTTATTGCAGAAATAAGTGCTTTAATCACAGTGTCAATCTGTGCACAATTTGCTTTTTAATGCAGAAAAATGCCTTAAAATTACACAAAGCTATTTTCTCGTCAGATTGGGGTATAGGAGCCTGTTCCTTAGTAATTACATAAAAAAATACACACAAAGCTTTTTAAAACCTGCCTATTAGTATCCTCACAACCAAAACATCCAACTTAATTTTAGGAGCTGCTTCAAAGGTCTTCATACCTTTGTGCGATTAGTGGAAACTCCCAATGCTGTTTAATTCAATCTGAGGGTGTGGCCAGTTTTGTGCATGGACCCTTCTGATGTACCATTTTTAAAACTAACAACTAGCACTAAAGATTACAAAAATATGTCTTGCTCTGAGCATAATCTGTCTTAAAATGCCATGCTCTTTTGAGTTGTTTATGATAATTTAAAATGAATTGTGCCGGAAAAACAACACAAATGAATGGATATTCCACCTATCTGCCCATTAGCAAAACCTGTCCGGGTTGTCATGCATTTTTTGTCACCATTTCCATTTTGGTATCTTCAGGAAAATTTGGTATTGGTTCCTCTATATAGCTAAATGTCTATATCTAGATATTCCTCTAGATATCTATATATCTAAATAACATATTTGTGTGGTGTGTAGTACCAAGTATCAGTTTTCACAATTGAATGCAATTTGAAGTATTGGTGGCTCTGACATTCAAACAGGAAGATTTGCTCTACCTGAAAGCCAGTGAACTCAATGCTCTGTGGGAACATGACTGCACACAACATAGATGATAACTGAAGCTATGTTAAAATTTATATGCTTAAAGGGAAGAATTTTCATTTATTTGCTCAGCAGTCAATGACACGAAATTTTTACAACAAGGAAATACAATGTGCAGCGTTTTTGATGAGAATGTTTTCATTGATTTCTCTCGTTGACCATGAATAACTGCCCCTTTAAGTGAGGTATTACTCAGGGCAGAATTTTCCGTGCCCGCTGGCGTCGGGCGTGTTCGGCAGCATGAGCGGACAATACGGCAAGAAGGCCAGAAATCGGTTTCACGACATCATGAAAGCAGTTTGCAATCATCCTCTCAGCCCGTTGATGGCAGGCTGCGCTTCCCGCCATCGGACACTGGGGACCTCATTGTAATAGATCTGCATGTCATTATAAGGCCAGCCCGCCGGAATCATTCCCCTCCCATGCTGGATCATCCGCCCATGTCGGCAGGAAAACAGGCTGGTGCAGAACTTGTCTTGACAAGTGTAACATGCAGAAGTTAGAACTTACCTCCAGGGCCTTGCTCACATCACGGACATCCAAGGAGCAGAAGATGCTGGAGTCCAACAGCTACGGCACACTGGAGGAATGTCCATGGCATGCTGGGTAGATTCTCATCAACATGGCTCTGCTGCGAAGCAGCTCACAGAAGGTGGAAAGTCACTGTTGAGGGTCTGCTCACAACGGATGATAGTCAAGGGGGTGGAAGGCCCAGCTGTGTTTGGAAGAGGAAGATGCACCGTGGGGCAAAAATGAAGATCTAGGTTCGACTGGGAGAAGAAGAGATGTTGGGAAGTGTGAGGTTAGGAGGGAGGGAACAAGGGTGTTGGCAGGGGTGAGTGTCGGGCGAGAAGGTTGAGAGGGGGAGGGAGTACTGGGGGAGGAGGGGTTAATGGAGGAGAAGATGGCAACTGAGGAGGTGGGTGTAAGGGAGGATGGAATACATAATGGAAGGAATTCAGGGAGAGGAGGGAATCCAAGGGGAGTAAGGAGTGCGGAGAGGGGACGGAATCCAGGCAGAAGAAGGAATGCGGAGAGGGGAGGGAGTCCAGGGGGAGGAAGGCATGTGGAGAGGGCGGGGAGTCCAGGGGGAGGAAGGCATGTGGAGAGGGGAAGGAGTCCAGAGGGAGGAAGGAGTGTGGAGAGGGGAGGGAGTCCAGGGGGAGGAAGGAGTGCGGGAGAAGAGGGAGGCTGGGGGTGACAGGACTGCGGAGAGAGGAGGGAGTCCAGGTGGAGGAAGGAGTGCAGACAGGGGAAGGAGTCCAGGGGGAGGAAGGACTGCAAAGAGAGGAGGGAGTCCAGGGGGAGGAAGGAATGCAGAGAGGGTGAGGGAGAAATGTTGGTGTAAGAAGTGAGGCTGGATGAAGAACTAAGGCTGGAGGAAGGGGTCAGGAGGGGGGAAGGACTAAGGGTGACTGAGGAAGCAAGGGTGTCTGATGGAGTCAGGGAGTGGGAGGGACTAAGTGGGGCAGTGGAATACGAAGGGGGAAGGAGTTCTGGGGAAAAGGAGCTCCAAGGGGGGAAGGGGTTCCAAGGAGGGAAGGGGTTCCTTGGTGGACGGTTTTTTTGGGGGGAAGGGGTCTGGAGCAGAGGATGGTCAGGCGAACATGCAAGGGACGGCGCTGATGAGTCCATGACTGCCTCCTGGAGAGCGAACTGAGGGTCGGAGTGGTACGAGGGAATGATGAGAATGACCGAGTGCAGAGTGAGGAGGTAGGGTGGGAGGGTGAGTGTTTGATGGTATCGGTGGAAGGGACAGCGGAGGTGGGTGGTGGGGACTCGGAGGCAGACACGGACCCTGGGGGTTGGAGGAGGTCGGGGAGGTTAATATGGATGGGGGTGGGAATTTTGGGAAGGCAGGGAACTTGAACATTCACCTGGACATCCCCGAAAGAAAAGGGTTGTGGCTGGTAGGTCACGAAGGGGAGGTGGAAGGTGATGTTCAGGGGGTCAACAGTGATGGGAGAAAGAAAATGGGTGCTGGGGGGAGGAGAAAGGACGGGGAGCGAATGAAATACGTGGCCAGGAGTTTCCGGCCCCGTCGCGGGAGAGGCGGCTTCTCAGCCAGAAGCCCATTGACTTGCAGCGGGACTGTAAGATCAGGGTAGCTGGTGGGTGCGGAAAATCCCACGGTGTATCATCACTGTGCTGTCTACATTGAAAGTGAAACGACAGTCATGGTGGGCAAGATCAGGTGCTGCATGGGAGTGTGGGTGGGCAGAGATGCAGGTCAGCTCAGATGCACAACTGAAAGCAAACGCCAGCAGGCAGTATTGAAAATGCCCAGGACAGTGAGATGAGTGTGATATGGGAAGGACCCGCGTACGTGGGAGAGTGCTTGCACGAGGCTCCGAAAGGCCATGCTATGCACACACTTCTCCCTCCAGAATCACTCGTTGGCCAGCTGCTCCCTCTGCAGTGACAGAGGACGAGGTTGAGGGGCTCACAGGCAAAGGGGACTCGGAGGGAGAGGACAGCCTCTGAGATTCCTGAGTGGATGTTCCATGGGTGTCTATCTGCCACTGCTCCTCCCTTTGGGTGCCCGAGGGTCCCGGCCTGACTCCTTGAGGGGAAGGAGCACCTGGAGGGACGTTGAGGTGCCCTGTTTCCTCTGGTATTGCTACTGCAGGGACTCACCCATGGCTCCTGCGATGGGGTGCAAGTCTGCACACATCTCCATGTTCTGCTGGACCAGGGTCTCCATGGCATCTGCCATCCTTCCCATGGAGACCTCCATACACACACATGTGGGCATCACTTCCTCAGAGAGCAGGTGGATGCACTCCTCTGACTCATGAGCTACTCTGTTGAGGGCTTCCAACAGCTCTGCGTGGTGTTCTCCCACCTTCTGCTGACTCTCCAGGATGGGTTGGAAGGCCAAATCCAGAGGCTTGTCATCTGAGTCAGACCTCATTATACCTCTTCCCCAGCAGTCCTCCAAGTGCTGAGGAGCTTCGCTGAACCTGCCTCCTCCTGCTGTGGACACATGTCCATGCAGTGACCACCAGATTGTGAACCTGAGCTTGCTGTAGTCCTAGGTCCCTCCAAAGTGTGTGTTTCTGCACTGGTGGAGGGTGTGGGTAAGCGCTGTGATGGGTCTTCCAGGCTGCTTATTTGCAGCTCTTCAATGGAGGAGGTGTCCTCTTGGCTGGAGGTGAGGGCCTGCATGGAGCTGAGGGACTGGCTAGCTGAGGGTGTCAATCGCTTGGCAGAGCTCCCTGTGAACCAAAGTAGAGATAATTAGTGCATGGCAGCAGAGTCAAGAGCAGGAGAGAGAGCACTCACATTTGAGTTGAGAGAGGGATGATGTGGTGCAGGATCCACCCCCCGGTCTGGAACCTCTTTCTGCTGATATGAGCAGGCTTCTCCTGCCTGGAAACAGCTGGAGAGTGTGAGCAGGGCACATGCCACTGTGTGGAATGTTTGTGTGGTGAGCGGAGACATGGACAGGATGAGGATGTGAGCTCGAGAGATATGAGCCTGATGGAGATGTGAGGGTGTGTGTGGGAGTAAGTGGTGTTGTCCTTTGAGGTGTGAGATCCCTGTGGATGTGGTGGGTTTGTGACTGTGTGAGTTGAGAGTGATGAGAAGAGTGAGTTACCCTGGCGGAACAGATGAGACCATTCATCCTGTAGTGGCACTGGACGACTGTCCTCTTTTGCAGGGCGTTGGTGCTGACCACCGCTGTCACCGCCTCCCATGCTACTGTCCATCCTGAGGCCTGGGGGGGGATAGAGGACATCGCGGCAGGCCTCCATTATATCCTAAAGGCACTCGAGGGATGCATCACTAAACCAGGGGGGCTGCAGTCTTTTTGCCTTCAGGGCCATCCTGTTTTCTGTAGAGCAGTCCTGGGCTGGAAGCACTGAGAGGTGTGTGCGCAGTTGCACTTTAAGTGTGGCACCCGGCGTGATGAAGTGGAGAGGTGATGGCATGGTGGGCGAATAAAACGGCATGTTTCCTCAGAATGCATAATTAATGCAGCAGGTTTGGGATGATACACTGTCAGAAGCTGCCATTGCAGCCAGCGGGTAAAACGTCGTTTTTCCTGTCCGCTACCACACTTAAGTGCAAATCTGGGACAATCCCGCCCTCAGATTCATCTTTGTCAGGTAAATGATTCATATTAATAAAATTTAAGCTATGCAGAATGTGTCCTTATCTGTATCTGAGAGTCAACGAGTTTAAAAAATTCCAGCTACTATCATTTAATAAAAACTGGTTCGTGTATTAAAAGATATAATTTCCCACTTAAACAGTAAGTTGTAAAAAATGAAAAGCATTTGCGCTATATTAAGCCCTCAGTTTGAAGCACATTAAATATGTTTCCAATTTATCCTTTAAAGCATCCTATTCTTCTCATTTATCTCTCATGACCATTAAGTATTTATTGATATCCAGCGAGAAGATTTTTATTCTTGTGCCAATGTAGGTTGACTGCAGTATAAAGCACTAATATCCCTCAGTAAACCATCAGCCTGCACCAATTTTTAGCATCAAATCTATGATGCACAAAGGTTTATATTCAACAACCCACAGACACATTTTTAAGGCCAGTATTTAGAATGCAATCCATGATCAATGGTTGGCTTTATTTTGTTTAGACAGTTGGACACCTTTCCTCTTAACTGCCCTATGAGTTTCCCGAGCAAGCCACTCAGTTGTACCAAATGTCTACAAAGTCTAAAAGAAATGAAACTGGGTAGACCAACTGGCATCGACCTAGGCACCGGAAATGACAACAGCACATCCAGCCCTGGTGACCCTGCAAAGTTCTCCTTGGGGTTTTGTGCCAAAATTGCGAGAGCTCTCCCACAGATTAGTCAAGTAGCAGGCTGACATGGTCATGCTCACGGAATCATACCTTACAGACAATGTCCTGGACACCACCATCACCACCCCTGTCCCACTGATAGGAGAGGCCCAGCAGAGGTGGTATACAGTCGAGAGGGAGTTGCTCTCGACATTGACTCTGGACCTCATGAAGTCTCATGGCATCAGGTCAAACATGGGCAAGGAAAACTGATTCTACTGATTACCAACTACCCCCAGCTGATGAATTAGTACTCCTCCATCTTAAACACCACTTGGAGAAAGCACTAAGGGTGACAAGGACATAGAATGTTATCTGGTGCGGGACTTCAATGTCCATCACCAAGAGTGGTGCGGTAGCATCACCGAACTGGTCGAGTTTTAAAGGACATAGCTGCTAGACTGAGTTTTCAGTAGGTGGTGAGGGAACAAAAAGAAGGAAAAACTTACTTTACCTTTCCCCCATCAATCTCACTGTCGCATATGCATCATTCTATGTTAATAGTGGTATGAGTGGCCACTGCACAGTCCTTGTGGTGACAAAGTCCCGTCTTCACATTGAAGATACCCTCCATCGTGTTGTGTGGCACTACCACCATGCTAAATGGGATAGATTTCGAACAGAACCAGCAACTCAAGACTATGCATCCATGAGTGTGCGTCACCAGCAGCAGCAGAACTGTTTACAACCACAATCTGTAACCTGGCATTTCCCCCACTCTACCATTACCATCAAGCCAGGGGATCAACTCTGGTTCAATGAAGAGGGCAGGAGGGCATACCGGGAGAAGCACCAGGCACACTTAAAATGAGGTGTCAACCTGGTGAAGCTACACAGGACTACTTGCATGCCAACAATGGAAGCAACATGTGATAGACGGAGCTAAGTGACCCCACAACCAATAGATCAGATCTAAGTCTGCAGTCCTGCCACATCCAGTTGTGAATGGTGGTGGACAATTAAACAACTAACTGAAGGAGGAGGCTCCACAAATATCCCCATCTTCAGTGATAGAGGAGCCCAGTAAATCATTGCAAAAGACAAGGCTGAAGAATTTGCAGCCATCTTCAGCCAGAAGTGCTGAATGGATGATCCACCTCAGCCTCCTCCTGAGGGCTCCAGCATCACAGATGCCAGACTTCAACCAATTCGATTCACTCCACGTGAAATGGCTGATGCACTGGATACTGCAAAGGCCACAGGCCATGAGAACATTCTGGCATGGTACTGAAGACTTGTGCTCCAGAACTAGTTGCACCCCTAGTCAAGCTGTTCTAGTACAACACTGACATCTCCCCGGCAATGTGGAAGATTGTCCAGATATGCCCTGGCCACAAAAAATCCAACCAGACTAATTATTGCCTCATGAGTCTATTTTCAAACATCAGCAAAATGATGGAAGGGGTCATCGACAGTGCTATCAAACGGCACTTACTCAGCAATAGCCTGCTCACTGACGTTCAGTTTGGGTTCTGCCAGGGCCACTCAGCTCCTGACTTTATTACAGCTTTGGTCCAAACATGGACAAAATAGCTGAACTCAAGAAGTGAGGTGAGAGTGACTGCCCTTGACACCAAGGCAGCATTTGTCTGAGTGTGACATCAAGGAGTCTTAGCAAAACTGGAGTCAATGGGAATCAGGTTTGGAATCATACCTAGCACAGAGGAAGATGATTGTATTTTTGGAGGTCAATCATCTCAGCCCCAGGACATCACTGCAGGAATCCCTCAAGGGAGTGTCCTAGACCCAAACATCTTCAGCTGCTTCATCAATGACCTTCCCTCCATCATAAGGTCAGAAGTGGGATGTTCGTTGATGATCGCACAATGTTCAGTAGCATTCATGACTCCTCAGATACTGAAGCAGTCCGTGTCCATATGCAGCAAGACCTGGACAATATGCAGGTTTGGACTGATAAGTGGCAAGTAACATTTGTGCCATACAAGTGCCAGGCAATGACCATCTCCAACAAGAGAGAAGCTAAACATCTCCCTTTGACATTCAATGGCATTACCATTGCTGAATCCCCTACTATTACCAGCCTGGGAGTCACCATTGACCAGAACCTGAACTGGACCAACCATATAACTGCTGTGGCTGCAAGAGTAGGTCAGAGGCTGGGAATTCCGTGGAGAGTAACTCAGCTTCTGACTCCCCAAAACCTATCCACCATCTACAAGGCACAAGTCAGAAGTGTGATGGAATACTCTTCTCTTGCCTGGATTTGTGCAACTCCATCAATACTCAAGAAGTTCAACACAATCCTGGACAAAGCTCCAGCATGATTGGCACCCCATCCTTCAACTTCAACATTCACTCCCTCCACTACTGACACACAGTGGCAGCAGTGTATACCAACCACAAGATGTACTGCAGCAACTCACCAAGGCTCCTTCGGCAGCACCTTCCAAACCCACGACCTCTACCACCTAGAAGGCATGGGTAACAGATGCATGGGTTCACCATGCATGTCCCCTTCAAACCACACACCATCCTGACTTGGAACTATATTGTTGTTCCTTTACTGTTGCTGGGTCAAAATCCTGGAACACCCTCCTTAATGGTACTGTGCACGTTGCTCTTACATATGGATTCAAGAAGGCGGCTCAACATTATCTTCTCATGGGCAATTAGGAATGGGCAGTAATTATTGGCCAAGCCAGGAATGCCCACATCCCATGATAGAATAAAAAGAACCGTTTTGTGCAAGCAGTATCTTTAATTAGTTGGAGACAGGCAACCAGTAACCTCAGGAAGGGTCATTCACATTTTATACAAAAACAGAATTACCTGGAAAAACTCAGCAGGTCTGGCAGCATCGGTGGAGAAGAAAAGTGTTGACGTTTCGAGTCCAACATGACCCTTCAACAGAACTGAAGTATAGTTAGGAGAGAGGTGAAATATAAGCTGGTTTAAGGTGGGGGGCGGGGGGAGAGAGAAGTTGTGGGTGGGGTGGTTGTGGGGACAAGCAAGCAGTGATAGGAGCAGATAATCAAAAGATGTCACAGACAAAAGGATCAAAGAGGTGTTGAAGGTGGTGATATTATCTAAGAAAAGTGCTAATTAAGAATGGATGGCAGGATACTCAAGGTACAGCTCTAGTGGGGGTGGGGTGGAAAGACTAACAAGGTATTAGTTGTAGATTTAAAAATAATAGAAATAGGTGGGAAAAGAATCTATATAAATTATTGAAAAAAAAACAAAAGGGAGGGGGAAGAAACGGGGTGGGGATGGGGGGAGGGGGAGTTTAAGATCTAAAGTTGTTGAATTCAATATTCAGCCCGGAAGGCTGTAAAGTGCCTAGTCGGAAGATGAGGTGCTGTTCCTCCAGTTTGCGTTGGGCTTCACTGGAACAATGCAACAAGCCAAGGACAGACATGTGGGCAAAAGAGCAGGGTCCTTGGTCCCACTAGAGCTGTACCTTGAGTATCCTGTCTTCCATTCTTAATTAGCACTTTTCTTAGATAATATCACCACCTTCAACACCTCTTTGATCCTTTTGTCTGTGACATCTTTTGATTATCTGCTCCTATCACTGCTTGCTTATCCCCACAATCACCCCACCCTCAACTTCTCTCTCCCCCCGCCTCCCCACCTTAGACCAGCTTATATTTCACCTCTCTCCTAACTATACTTCAGTTCTGTTGAAGGGTCATGTTGGACTCGAAACGTCAACTCTTCTTCTCCACCGATGCTGCCAGACCTGCTGAGTTTTTCCAGGTAATTCTATTTTTGTTTTGGATTTCCAGCATCCGCAGTAGCTTTTTGTTTTCATTCACATTTTATGTTCAGAAAGGTTGTTCGTATTTTAATAACTTCGTCAAGACTTGTCCAGACATGAAGATTAGCTCAGTGGGTCTTGTATTTCCATATGTATTGGCAGGGAAGGGAAATGTCACTTGATCTCTTAACTCAATTTTATTTTAAAGTGTCCATTAAAGTGTATATTCCGAGATATATTTCATGTGTTGTAATTTACGTGCCTCCCTTGGGTGTGTTTTGAGCTGGGGGTACATGTAAAATAGGTCGGCTGGCTAGTTCACCACCTTCCTGCCCATCCTCAACTCAGTCCCCATAATACGCTAGGTGTACAGGTGCCGAAATCAGCAGCCCACTCATCACTTTTAAATGAATGATTCCAGGTCAATTAGTCTTGTTAGCAAGCCTATTGATCTGAATAATATTTTGCCCATACCAAAATACGGTTGGTGTGGACAGTTGGGCGGGAGTGGGCAGGCCATTTTTAAATCCCTACATGAGGAAAGGCAGGAAGGAAGGAAGGTTGCACACATTAGGGGTCCCCTCCAAGATTCCCCCCCAACCCCCTTTCTCCTGTCACCTGCCCTACAAAACCCGGACTCCATCCCTGGACTCCAGGATCTCTCCTTGCCCTAAAACCCCAGGATCTGCCTTTTTGGGCAGCCACGATTGTCTTCAGGCTTCTTCCTGCAATCCTGGCAGCGCCCACTTCTGAACTCTGGCACTGCTGGGACTGATGGAGTTGCTAGCCAATCAGAGGACAGGGCTCCCACTGATAAACAATTTACCCTGCCGACAGCATGTTAATGGCACTGGGGCAGGTTTTCTTGGCATGTGTTGGCTTACGGCTGACATTCCTTCTGGTTGGGGAGCAGCCTGCCAACCCCTCCCCCTGTCAAATGCAGCCCCAAAAGTCCAAATTGCATGAGCGTGGCTCACTGTCTGCCCCATCAAATACCTGTGACTAATTTATACTTCAACCCAGTAGGAAGGCCAGGCTGACTTTTAGCTCAGACACCAATTAAAGTGCAGCTCGAATCTTATTAATGTAGTGCCATCCCAATGTGCGTACATTTTTGAACTGCTGCCTTCTTCCAGTGGGCTCTTCAGCCAAACAAACAACAGTAAGCAGTCAAAATGGTGCACAGCAAAAATAAGTCAGGAACAGAAGTTTCCACTTCAAACTCTGCTCTGTTTCATTCCCATCAGGAATGTTGAGTTAAAATTCACCCATCTCATGCTTTGGATAACAGGAAGCCTCATTGCTTGGTGTTAGTGCCAAGAAAAATCAACCGATGAAATCTTGACTTGTCACAAGATTTACTCTGCACAATCATGAATGGGGTCTTCATTTTTAATTTTGCTACAAGAGGAACGTTTTTTCTTCTGGAACTCCTTTTCCTGGACATTACCTACCTGCCGTCACTTTGAAGAGGCTGCAACTTTTCTGCAGTTAGATAGAGTGCATGCCATTTGTAATTATCACTTCATTCTTTCCCAACAGGAACATACATTATAATATTTCCCTGGGACGAAAACACAAATGTTGAATTATGTACATTGTGTCCATTTTTTGTTTTGCAGATCACTGAGCTTTATCTGAGTAAGACAGTGAAGTTGTGCTCCTCACTCCCACCCCACATATTTTCCTGCACTGAAAGAGCCTATCATATGATGATGCAGGAGCAAAGGTCACAGTGCTTCATCTTAAGGTACAGTTAACGCTTCTTCAATTATGATTCAGTTGGCACCCTGAGAACCACCTTTAGCAAAAGATAGAAATTTGAATTTTCTCCTGCTTGCTCATCATGCTCCTTTGAGTCATTTTATACCCCAAGCCTCACTATCCTCTCAAAAATAAGCAGCATTGTTAATCACAACAACCATTTGCATTTATTCAGCATCCTTCACAAAGGAGGAAATCAGGATGTTTTTGGGGAAAGAGCACTGAGCAGAAGAAGGAAATAATTAAAAACATGGGCTGAATTAAGGGCTTAATTAAAGAGGTGAGGATTTAGGAGGATATTGAAGAAAAGGAGAGAGGCAGCAAGACAAAGAATCAACAATGAAAAAGATTCCCAAGTAGAAGTGGCTATCACCTTGGTATCCGATGGTGTAGTATAGGGAATGAGGGATGACCAGTAATTCCAGAGTTGGAAGATTGCTGGGTGTGATCTGGGATAAAGACCTGGAAAAAATTGCTGTGGTAAGGTGGAGCATGAACATAGAGATGTTTGGAATGACCTCATGGCTTAAAAGTCATTGATCTCAATTGGGGAGAGAGTGGAGCTAAAGGTGCATGGGGCTTTTGTGCGAGAGAGCGGGGTTCCTGATTAATTGAAAATTATGAATAGTGGAAGGGGAGATATTGCCAAGGGAAAGAGTAAAAAAATCAATGAGTGCAGGGAACTAGGTAGATATCCATGAGGGCAGTGTACTGAAATTATAAAAATATTAGTTTTGTTCACTGCATTGTTATAACAAGTGCAGTTCTAAGTTGAACAAAATGCTTAGTTTGCATATTATCTGGTTGTGCCTGATTGGGTGGTTGGTGGACATGGGTTGTGTAAACCAAAGAAAATGATTTTGGTTTTGCTGATGTTGAGCTAAAAGGAATTTTGTCTGGTACTAGACTTGATAAGATGTGAGCAGTCAGATAGTTGCTTGTGTTACAGACAAGAGAGAGAGGCAAAACTGAACTACTTCATTCTCTCACCCTCTGTCTGTAAGCAGGGGTGTTTTTGCTTTTAAAAATAAGCTGTGATGCTTATTACAAAAATCCATGGTTTGTGTAGTAATTTTTTTTTAAAGTAACTCGCAGAAACTCTTAGGATTAAATCATATATTTAGTTTATTCACACATTCAAACCCGGGGATGATTGCAACTTCTCAAACATACACACAGACACACAAACACACGAACACACAGATACACAAACACACACACACACAAACACACACACAAGTATGCAGTAAGGGGAATAGAAAAGAAATGGTTTTAGAACAATGAATAACTTAACAGCAAAAAGAACCACAGAAATAGATATCAATTCATATGTTTTCCAGAGTCCAGAAGGTCTATACCCAGAGGGGGTTCCCTTGTGGAGGAGTTCCAACTCAGGCAGGTTCCTGGCTGAAGGCAGAAGTGCAAAATCCCTTTAAGTGAGATGAGATTGATATTCCGAGACTTGGTCTACTTGCCAGGTGGTGGCCAGTGTCTTCCAGATCAACAGGCTTTGAGGAGGGCTTGTTGCAGGTTGCTTGGTCAGCCTAGAGTCCTGCTGTCAGAGGGTTGCATGTTGGAGATGAATCATCAGACTGGCCTGCTTCTGAATTCTCAACTGTATATAGAGATTTCAAAATGGTCACTCGAGTCATGTGTGACCTCCTTCCTCCACAATGATTTCATAAGGAGATGTTTATCTGGCATCAGGATCTAGCTTTTATTTTGTGGCTTATATTGTCCCAGTCATTAGCCTCTAAAAGAGTCATCATCCATATTAATGACTAAGATAAAAGCAAAATACTGCAGATGCTGGAAATCTGAAACAAGAACAAAAATTGCCGGAAAAACTCAGCAGGTCTGACAGCATCTGTGGAGAGAAAATAAAGAGTTAACGTTTCGAGTCCGTATAACTCTTCATCAGAACTGAAGAGGAAGGTTCTGATGAAGAGTCATATGGACTCAAAATGTTAACACTGTCTTCTTTTCCACAGATGCTGTCAGACATGCTGAGTTTTTCCAGCAGTTTTTATTTTTGATCCATATTAATGACCCGGTTCTGGGTAGCAATTGTCTTGGTTGACCCTCGGATTCCGTTAGAGGAGTAAGCTTATAGAGGTGCAAATGACCTGCATTTCTTTCAATAGATGCTTTTTGAAATGGACCTCAACAGTCCAAGGTTGGAGATTCTATGAGCAACATGTCCGGTCATGTCTTCAGTGTAATCAATATAATGTGTTTGTGGTCATCTTACAATTACAGACATCTGCAATTTGTGGGAGCAATCTTCTGGTTCAGCAAAGATCATTTTTAAATGAGCAAAAAGGAATAAAGTTTGATTTACATAGTTTATGATTTCTTTCATATTTTGGGGTATGGCACTTGGTAGTACCACAGAAATAGATATCAATTCACATGATTTCCAGAGTCCAGAAGGTCCAAATCCAAAGGGGGTAGACTGAAAAGAGAGACATGTGGTCCCAATCTCCCAGGTAATTCAAAAAATGTGCAAGTCTTGAACACATTCCTTTTTTAAGCAGAGAACTGTGTATGAATGATTATCTTAAATCCGTTGTTAGTATAGCGATTAGCACATTCAGGATTGTTCAGCAAGTGCTGCCCAATCATGGTATCACATCTAACAGTAGGAAGTAGATGATGGACAGGATTTTCTCTTCATCAGGCGGGTCCGGGAGCGACTGTGAAACAGACTGCCGCCCGCGATTGGGCCCCAACTGCAATTTCACGCTGATGGGCCAATTAAGGCTCGCCTAACCTGAAACACAGATCCGCACTGGCCGGGAAGGGCCATGCGGGTGTGGGGGCCTGTCAGCTGCCAGTTTAAAAGCAGACTAGGCAGCCCCTGGAAGGCCACCGTGGAGCACGTTCCCTGAGCCGGCACGATGGACCCAAGTGCAGTTGAACACGGCAGGTGGGAGGGCAGGTCAGGTGGGCACTCGGCCCTCTGCTCCTCTGATTAGTGCCTCACTGCCTACCTGGAGGAGGTGGCTGCCAGGAGGGAACCCTTATCCCCAGGGATAGAAGGAGGAGGCCACCGCACTTCACCAAGAGGGCATGGTTGGAGGTGGCAGCGCTGGTCAGCAGCCTTGATGTGGTGCAGCACTCCTGCGTGCAGTGCCAGAAATGCTTCAATGACCTGCTGCACTCAGGAAGGGTGAGTACCATGTTGGCATGGGTCAGTGTGCAGATGTGTTAAGGTCTGGCAGTTCCCCCTGTGGACCTCAGGGGTGCTAGAGTCTGAGTGCTCACTGTCAGGGGGTGAACCCTGGCTGCTTGGACTGAGTGCCTTGCAGCTCAAGAGCCATGAGTCGGAAGTGCCCTGCCAGGTGCTCCTCAGCTGGGGTTGGCCAGGCTGCAATGGCGCTGCAGGTACAGAGTGGACTAATCAATACTCCTCTGCTGTTTGAGGAGAAGGCTGCCCACAACAATATTGAAAGGTTGCAGGCCGGCGGAGGCCGCACTAGCCTCCTAATCCTTTCAAGGTATGAGCAAGATGCTCTGGAGCTTGAGAGCTGGCATGCCCCATGTGCAACTGGGTGTGAAGAGGCGGTAGGAGTGTAGTGCACAGAGGTGAGAATTTTGGATTGTGCAACCAGTCTAGTGTAGTCTCTTCATTGATCTGAGCCTCGAAGCTGGGGTCCCCATTGATCATTGGAAGACGAGGGCACCATGATGCAGATCTCTGTTGTCTCAACAGAGTACCTGGCATGCGCAGTGAGAGTGTGATGACTTTAACTAATGATATATCCTTCTTCTTCCTTTTAGGTTTGCCAGCAGACGTTCGATCTCTGGAACCTGAAGGGCCACCCCTGACACCAGAGGACCATCAGGCATCAGTTGTACCTGTGTCACACCCGCTCTCTGAAGCAGGCACCTGTGCAGATACTAACACCTCGATGGACATTAGAACATGACTAGTATCTCGGTGGACATTGGTGAGGGCACTTCACAATTGCTTAAGGTGCAGGCAGAGGCAGAGAATATCCAGGATGCTGGCAGTCGGAGGACACCTGGGGGCCAGGACGAAGCTCAGTCAAAGGCTGATGATGAGCCTTTGGAGTCATCCATTAGGTGGCAGATGCTGGATGTCCAGCGAGATGTGCAGGAGGATCTGGCAGAGATCCATGAGGGTCTGTGTTCCATAATCTTCGTGATGGAGGATTCCATGCGGAACGTGAGCACCGTATTGATGGCCAAGCACACTGCCTCCTCCATTGAGAGAGTGGCGACTCTCTTGGAGAGGCAGGTCCAGGGACAGAATGAGGGATTCCCGGGGTTGCGCTCAGAGCTGCAAGCCCTCACACAGAGACTGACCTCAGGTGGTCAATGTCAGTGTGGTAAATGGATGAGACATCCAGTATCCCAGCTAGGGGCCCGTCCATCAATGGTGTGCAGGGAGGTCCACAGCGACCTCATGTTGGCGCACGAGCTGCCTGTCATCTCTATGGGCTCCTCTCAGGGCACTCCAGATGATGGCAGCAGCTCCTCCGCCCCTCCGCCAGTGATTGTGGCATCTGATGAAGCTGCGGCAATTGGAGAGATGCCAGCCGTGGCACAGGCTGCTCCCTCGTAGGCGGGGCCAGCACAGGCTCCACTGGCTAGAGGATGACCACCAAGGTTATCAAGGCCAACAAGACAGCAGGGTGAGCAGGCTGCCTCCAATGCCAGTGCCAGCGAGGAGGGAACACCTTGACGTAGCACTCACAAATGTAAGTTAAAGGCACCGTGAGCACAATAGGGACTGGTTACGGGTGATTTTATGTTCATTTATGTTTACTTTATCTTTACTGGTCTGATGTTGAATACCAGAAAGATTATTGAATTGTCAGAATGACATAAACTGTGCTTTTGTCATCATGGCCTGAATATTTTTCACCTTTTTTTTTTTCATTGGTGCGGGGAATGCCAGTGTGTAATGCGGGAGGGAGGTAGCTCTGACTTTATTGCGCAGACACTGAGTGTTCCTTGTGTTCAAATGAAAGTGTCCTTTCAGCCATCTGGGATGGAGGTGGCAGCCCTGGCAAGTGTTTGAAGCTGATCTTGGTAACCCAGCTGAAGAAGCATTGGATCAAGGTGTCCCTGCCTCCTTGCAGATTACCGAGGTCTGGCTCCAAGCCCTGAGTGTACTCCTCGCTTTTCTCCTCTTTGGACTCACTACTGGACACATCACCTGTGGCCTGTGCAGCTGCCTCAAGATCCTCTTCCTCCAATGGGTCCCCCCTTTCCAGTGCCAGATTTTGGGGAGTGCAGCATGTAACCATGATCAGTGACACCCACTATGGAGGGTATTGTAGTGCTCCCCCTGAAAGATCCAGGCATCGGAAGGTTATCTTGAGAAGACCTATGGTCCTCTCTACTACCACGCTTGTGGAGGCATGACTCGTATTGTAATGCTTCTCTGCCTCTGTTCTTGGGTGGTGGAGAGGTGTCATGAGTCACCTCTTCAAAGGATCGCCCTTGTCACCTAGCAGCCATCCGTCCCATTGGTCTGGGCACTGAAGAGCCTCGGCACCTGAGGATATATGAATCATGGGAGCTGCCAGGGTACCTTGCACAAACTTGCAGAATCTGCATCCTGTGGTCACTCACTATCTGCACGTTCATGGAGTGGAATCCCTTCCTGTTGACGGAGGCACCTGGCTGACCCACTGGCACCTTGATGGTCATATGTGTGCAGTCGATGGCACCCTGGACATGGGGGAACCCAGCAATCGCTGCAAAGCCTCTGGCTCACTCAGCTTGGCTGGCCTCATCTGTATGGTAAAGAATAAGGGTCAGTTCCCACCTGAACAGAGCTTCTGTCACCTGTTCGATGCAACTGTGGATAACTGATTGGGAGACTCCACACAGATGCGCCACTGAGCCTTGGAAAGAGCTGGAGGCATAGAAGCTGGGGACATTGTAACCTTCAGAACCACTGACATGGGGTGTCCACCCACATAGTTGGAGCTGATCTCAGGCCCAATCATCTGACAAATGGAAGTCACGATCTCCCTTGAGAGGGCATTGTACCTCAGACATACTGAGGGAGCTGATTTGCTGCCTGTAAGCCCTGGCAGAAGGATAGTGGCGTCTTCTGTGGCCCCTTCCGCCTTGGACTACCTGCTGGCCCTGCGCCCCTTATGCCTGCGCCTCTCCTTCCACAGGTCACTCCCCTGGAAGTTGCATTGGGACACCTGGCCTCCTCTCCCTTCTGCCCCTCTCTTCCTCTCTGTGCCTCCAACAAAGTCCACAATCTCCATTACCAGGGCAAGGGAAGGCTGTCTGATACCTGGAAGGGTCCACACAGTCTGAATCTTCCAGGTGCCTGGCAGACAGCAATGAGTCCTGAAATGAAGTATGGAAATGCTAAGAATGAAGCCCTGAACAGAGATGAAGCTGCCAAGTACCAATAAGCAACCAGCTGCAAACTATCTCCAAAACTCCTCACTACTCACACTGGCGATGCTGCTGACCCTTTTTATCCCGCTCTTGGATGAGGTTTGTGAAAATGCCAGCTGGCTGACTGCCCATTTTACCCATGCGACAAGCAGAAAATTGCACGGGCAAGGAAAAATCACATTCAATTGGATTCTTAAGGGTCTTAAGTAACTGTATATTTAATTGTGAGCGCACGATGACATCAGGATGCTCACCCGACATCATCGTGAAGTACTTTACTCTTGTTCGGGTCAGGCATGCACCTGCCCGCAGGACGAAAAATTCTGCTCGATATGTTTGTGATCTTTGAAACTGTAGTCATATGTAAAAATTTCCTTATACTCCTTAATGCACTCCATCCCACTCTCAAATTCACTTATGAGATGAAGCAGTATAACTTGCTTTCTTTTCTCCACTTGCTCGTTGAAAAATCTGCTAATGGGTTATCCACTACTGCCTACCACAAGCCTACCTTCACTGGTCAATGTATTTTTTAGGATTCATATAAATCCATGCACTATAAGATTGGCCTTGCAAATAGAGCCCTATCCATTTGTTCACCTTGTAAACTTTGCGCAGAAATAGAATGCATTCAAGGTATCCTGAAGACAGTGGCTATCCTGATCAGATTATTGTTCACTATCACTCAAATTTACAAATGGGCTAAAGGCCAATACTTTTGGGCCTGAAAAGTACCCCAAATTACATTGACCATAAGACGTAGGAGCAGAAGTAGGTCATTCGGTCCATCGAGTCTGCTCCGCCATTCAGTGAGATCATGGCTGATCTGACAATCCTCAACTCCACTTTCCTGCCTTTTCCCCATAGCCCTTGATTGCCTTGGTGATTAAAAATCTGTCAATGTGAACCCTGAATATACTTAATGACCCAGCCTCTACAGCCCTCTGCAGTGAAGAATTCCACAGATTCACCACCCCCTGAGAGAAGAAATTCCTCCTCATCTCTGTCTTAAATGGGTGACCCCTTACTCTGACATTATGCTCTCTGGTCCTAGACTCTCCCAGAAGGGGAAGCAGCCTCTCAGCATGTACCCTGGCAAGCCCCCAAAGAATTTTATATGTTTCAATAAGGTCGCCTTTCATTCTTCTAAACTCCAATGAGTACAAGCCCAACCTACTCAACCTCTCCTCATAAGAAAATCCCTCCATGTTCGGGATCTACCTAGTGAACCTTTTTTGGACTGCCTCCAGTGCCAGTATATCTTTTCTTAGATAAGGGGATCAAAACTGTTTACAGTATTCTAGGTGTGGTCTAACTAGTGCCTTGTATAGTTTTAGCAAGACTTGCCTATTTTTATACTCCATTCCCTTTGAAATAAAGGCCAACATTCTATTTGCCTTCCCTATTACCTGCTGAACTTGTATGCTAGTTTTTTTGTGATTCATGCACGAGGATTCCCAAATCCCTCTGTGCTGCAGCTTTCTGCAGTCTTTCTCCATTTAAATAATATTCAGCTCCTCTACGCTTCCTGCCAAAGTTCATAACCTCACATTTTCCCACATCATATTCCATTTGCCAAGTTTTTGCAAAGCATCCTCTTTGGAAAGGCAAAGTATCTCAAAAATTTGAACAGTAGGTTAAACAAGCAATTTTGCACTGCTACTATGCAATGACTATACTAGTGGTATTTTCCACAAACAGGACGTCACGATCAGTCCAAAAAGATGTTCTATAATAAAAGCAAAATACTGCGGATGCTGAAAATCTGAAATAAAAACAGAAAATGCTGGAAAAACTCAGCTGATCTTGCAGCATCTGTGGAGAGAGAAATAGAGTTAATGTTTCATGTCCATATGACTCTTCTTCAGAGCTAAAGAGAAGTAGAAATGTGATGGGTATTATACTGTTTAAGAGGGGGGTGGAGCATGTGAAGCAAAATAGGAGGTCAGGGATTGGTGGGAGCTCAGGGGAGATTTGACATAGATGTCATAGACACAAGGCAAAGGGAGTGTTAATAATAGTGTTAAAGACTAAAGAAGATGCTGATCATGGCATAAAGGTAAGATAGCGGAATGTGTTAATAGACAAACAATTGTCAGTGCTTTGTGAACGTAGAAACAAGAGACAGGCTGCCCTGTGGTGGGGATGGGGAGGTGGGTTGGGGAAAAAGGATAAAACAAAGGACAAAAATAATAATAATATATATAGTTTTTAAAAATAAACAAATTGGATTAAAAAAGGGGTAAAGATAGAGGAGAAAGTTTATTTTGTGAAGTTGTTGAATTTAATGTTAAGTCCAGAAGGCTGTAAAGTGCCTAATCAGAAGATGAGGAACAGCACCTCATCTTCCAATTAGGCACTTCACAGCCTTCTGGACTTAACATTGAGTTCAACAACTTCAGACCATGCACTCACTCCTCTATCTTTACCCTTCCTTTAAGTCAGGAAAAAAAAGTTTATTTATTAATTTATTTTTATTTATTCATTTTTATTTTTTATTTATGTCTATTATATTTATTTTTTATTATTATTGATTTTTAAAAACATTTTTGTATCCTTTTTCCCCAACTCCCTCCACAGGACATATGTTTTTAAGTTGTGCTTTCACAGCACTGACCCATGTTCAGCTATTAACACATTCTGCTATCTTACCCTTGTGCCACTGTCAGCACCTTATTTAGTCTTTAAAACTACTATTAACACTCTCTTTGTTTTAGATTCATGATATCTTTGTCAATCTTTCCTGAGCTCTCGCTTATCCCTGACCTTCTATTTTATTCCACCTGCTCTACTCCCTCTTAAACAGTATAATATCCATCGCATTTCTAATTCTCTTTAGCTCTGAAAAAAATAATTTGGACTTGAAGCGTTAAATTTTGTTTCTCACTCCAGAAATGCTGCCAAACCTGCTGAGGTTTTCCAGCCTTTTCTATTTTTATTTCAAAAAGGCGTTCTGCCTACTACACAATTGAGCAGCATCATATATGATTTTTAGTGCTGTTGCGATGCTGGGTACATAGGTCGTATGATTGCTGAACTCAGCCAGCCCATGCCTGCAAAACACAAAACAAAATTTCTACCTTTAGATGTGATTCTGTGATTGGGGATCACTTGGTGAACATTCCTAAGTGCAGTAATAACTACATTAGTAACCAGTTTAAGATAATTGGTTGAGCTCATAATGTGGCTCATTTACACTTGCTAGAAGTGACATACATTCATAAGCAGGGACATGTTGTCTGCAAATAAAAGGAATATGTTCAGGTTTTGTGTCTTCTTTGAATTAGTGGGAGATTGGGGAGCCTATAGTTCCGCTGTGAGTTTTTCCATGGCAAAATCTCAGCCAACCAGTGTTGACTTGCCAAACTATCAGCAAATGCAAATTGTTGTAATAGTTTGAAATTTGGCATTGTTGCATTTGTTCTGATGAGTGCAAGATGACAAGCTTTAGCAGCATGTCTAATTATTTTCAGCAATAGCAATATACTAACAGCCTCAGAACCGACAATGGAAGCATAGGTATAGTTGGGTATTAAATTTTATTAAGTTTGCTGAATTGTCACAGTAGTCTAATGATACTGTGCTGTCAGTGGCTGTATGTAGTCATATTATATGAATTTGCATGCCGGTTTAATATTATGTGACTGTCAATCAAAGAATGGTGAGCAGTAGTTTCCAATCTGATGCTATTCTTAACCTTTACCAACTAAAGTGCTGCTGAACACAAAGCCTGTGTTTTAATTAAAACAAAAACAAAAATACATGGAAAAACTCAGCAGGTCTGGCATCATCGGTGGATAGGAGCACCGATGCTGCAAGACCTGCTGAGTTTTTCCAGGTATTTTTGTTTTTGTTTTTGTTTTGGATTTCCAGCATCCGCAGTTCTTTGCTTTTATCTCTGTGTTTTAATTAGTTTGGTATATTTGCCTATAATTAATGAAAGTAACAGTGAAACTGTAAGTATATAAAATGATCAAAACATTCCTAAGTCTCATGTGAAAATAACTTTCCTGATTTGTTATTTGAACTCTTGCTCCCACTATTAGTCATTGGCCAATTTTAGGGAGCTGACCTGATGATTCTTGGCAGGGGTGGAGAGTGTGTTTTAAGGCAGAATTCTTCCACGTTAATACCGTTTCTTCCCATTATTTGAAGATTGTGGCTTCAAATCTCACTCTAGATATGTGAGCACATTTTCTACACTGACAGTGTAGTATTGAAGGGGTGCCCCACTGTTAGAAATGCTGCCTTTTGGATGAGATGTGAAAGCAGTCCGGTCTTCCTGAGGTAATGAAAGGCAACTTATAAATGCAAATTCTTTCCTCTGCAGGTCTTTTAAACTTTAAATACTTAACTGCCCAGAAACTTAGGATACTAACAATGTGGGACCTTCCTGGCATCAGAGTTGACAACGCGCCAGTAATGGAAAATATCATATGACATTTTTCATTAATGAAGCCCAATCTGAATATTCAGTGATGGCACAACAAAATTCCCTGTCCACCAAATCCACCTAAAGTCAGATGGAAGCGAACTGTACAAGTCAGGTTCAGATATTCATTTGCTAGTTGTTAATTCCGAACTACATAAAAATATCACACTTATCTGATGGTTCACTGTTGGTTATAAACTTTGTGCATGGCTTTGTTATAATACTGTAGAGATACCTTGGGAAGAATGTTGCCTGCCATTAATACATCTCAGCAAATCATGGGCCTGTGATTTTCAAACGTTTCCAGTTATATCATGGCTGACCTGTACCTCAACTCCATTTACTTGCATTTGCTCCATATTGCCTGAAACCCTTACCTAACAAAAATCTACTGACCTCAGTCTTTAAAATTTCAATTGACTCAGTCTTTTGAGGGAGAGAATTCTAAATATCCAATTTTTTGTGTGAAAAAATGCTTCCTAACCTCATTGTGAGTGAAGTCTTAAATAAAATGGTTTTGTGTTGGTTCAATTCTGCTGCCAGGAGATTGATGGAATACCCTGTACTTGCCTGGAAGAGTGTAGCTCCAAAAAAGCTTAACAAGCATGACAGGACATTTTCAGACAGAACCATACAGGATAAAGCAGGTCATTTGATTGGCCTCTCCCTCCATCACCTTAAACAAACACTCCATGTGGATCATTGGTGCATAGTGGCAGCATTTACAAGATGCACTGCAGCAATTTGTCAAGGCTGCTTCAGCAGCACCTTCTAAACTC
The DNA here is from genome assembly GCF_964194155.1 of Cetorhinus maximus. Lineage (NCBI taxonomy): Eukaryota > Metazoa > Chordata > Chondrichthyes > Lamniformes > Cetorhinidae > Cetorhinus > Cetorhinus maximus. The sequence continues at coordinate 104,859,551 of NC_135885.1, forward strand.
ACGACCTCTGCCACCTAGAAGGACAAGGGCAGCAGATGCATGGGAACACCACCACCTACAAGTTTGCCTCCAAGCCACACGCCATCCTGACTAGGAACTATATCACTGTTCCTTCACTGTTGCTGGATCAAAATTCTGGAACCCCCTTCGTAACAGCACTTGCAGGTGTATTTACATCACGTGGACTGCGGTGCTTTGAGAAGGTGGCTCTCTACCATATTCTCAGAGGCAATTAAGGATGGACAATAAAAGCTCACATCCATGAATGGAAAAAAATTAATAACCCATAATTCAACCGTCATTTGAAATCTCGCATACAGGCCACAGGATGGTTAGTTTGTGAAACAAATTGCTACGGTGGAGGTGATTCCTTCTGAAATCAGGTTATTGTGTTGTTGTTATTAGTGCATGAATAGAGATTAACCTGCACCTTTTGTTAACTTGTATTATTCCAAACCTAAAGGACTCACAGGGACAGATATCTTTCTTGCAGCAGATGGGCATAAATGACTGATGGGTGTAGCAGACAGAACCTTGGAACCTTAGAGCATAGAAGGTGGTTATTTGGCCTGACGTGGCTGTGCCGGCTTTTTGAAAGAGTTATTAGATTAGTTTAATAGTCCTTCTCTTTCTTCATAACCCTGTATGTAAGCCCTCTTCAAATACATTTTCAATTGCTTTTGAAAGACCTTATGGTGCAGAAATTTATCGTCCCTTGTAGATGGTTTTGCAGGCAAGGGGGGCCCATAAAATTCAATCTGTGCTTTTCCTTCCACCTATCCACCCGCCCCCAACCTGGCTGTGACTTAAGGGGTGTCAAGCAAGGCCTTGGGTGTGACTTAATGGGTGTCAAGCAAGGCCTTGGGTGGCCAAGCCTGCCCTCGCCCCAATTGAGGCCCTTAAGAGGCCAATTAATGGCCATCTAACATTAATGGAAGAATTGCTAGAGCTTAGGGCCTTGGCAGTTGAAGTCTTGGCCCCCTATCACGGAGTGATTACACTCTGGAATGCTCAAGATCCCAGAATCAGATGAGCGCAGATATCACAGAGGATTGTGAGGCTGGAGGAGATTTGATAGATGAGGCCATGGAGTGATTTGCAAACAAGGACGAACATTTTAAAATTAAGATATTATTTAACTGAGATCCAGCATAGGTGAGTGAGCACAGTGTTATGGACAGGAGAGAGACAGGAAAACTGCACTGATTTCTTCTCACCACCGTAAGCAGAAGGTGTTTTGAATAATTTTTTATAGTGTGCGGTGGCATGTTTTCTCAAGACCTTGGTTTTTGTGACCCAATTTACTACTAACCCACAGTAAACTTGTGTTATGATGAACTCAGTTGGTAGTTTATTTCACATTCAAAACCCGGGGGGAAGGAGTGTTCGCAACTTCCCACTCCACTACACACTCTCTCTCTCTCACACACACGCACACACACACACACACACACACACATGCACACAGTAAAGAGTGGGGGGGGTGGGATGGGAATTGAAAAAGAAGTTTTACAACTATAGATATTAACAGCACAAGGACAACAGAAATGAATATTAGTTCAGGTGATTTCCAGAGTCCAGAATCAAAGTCCAATGAAGAATTCTTTCACGTAGGAGTTTGAATTCAGCTGGCTGAAGACAGGAGTTGTAGAGTTCACTTTGCAGTTGGTGTGGACACCACAGATGAAGTAGGTACACAGAGACTGGATCAGTTCTGCAGGCAATGGTAGGAAATTTTCCAGCAGAGACAGGCTGAAGCTGAAAGATGATAACCGACTGCTTGCTCAGCCGGATGGTTGAAGTCCTTTCCAGTTAATGCTAAAAAGCAGGCTGAGGTTTTCTCAGTTCTTGCGGCATGTAGAGATTTCAAATGGTCACTTAAGTCATGTGACCTTCTTTCTCCACAGTGACTTTGAAAAGAGATGTTTATCAAATTTCTGGAACTGGCTTTGTTTTCAGGACTGATAATGTCCTAGTTGTCGGTTGTTGAAAGAGTTACCATCCATATTGAGGGTCTGGTGTTGAGAAGCCATTGCCTAGTCAGACTCTCTGACTCTGCAAGCAAGGTTAGCTTATCATATGCAAATGACGTCCCTTTGGTTCTCTTTTGAAATGAGCTTGGACAGCCCCAGGTGTGAGATGAGTCCTTTAATAGCTCTGTAAGCCTCATGAGTTCCAATGTGCAAGTCTCCTGGTTTTTGTGATTACAAGAGGTCTGTAAAATGAGGGGTGAGATACCACCAGCTAAGAAAATAATTATTTTGTTCTTATAACTCCTGGGGGTAACTCCCAGACAAAGGGCCAACCCTGTGGTCATGTGACTTGTAACAGCCACCTTTTTTGGTTCCGTCTTTTTTTTTAAGAAGTAGCAAAAAGAATAAAGTTCTGGATTTCTTTTCATGTCCCAGGGACCCAACAACAGGAATAATGGCGATCAGGACTTGCTGAAAGTTAGGACATGGGCAGCAAAGTTTTGGATGACCTCCAGTTTATGGAGGGTAGAACTTTGGAGGCCAGCCAGGATGGCATTGAAATAAACAATAGGCAAAGGCATGGATAAAATTTTCAGCAGTCGAGGAACTGAGGTGGAACGGAGTTGAGCAATGTTACAGAAGTAGATATAGGCAGTCTTAGTCATGACTTGGATATGTAATCAGAAGCTCAATATGACAACATGATTGTAAACGGGTTGATTCAGCCCCATTCAGCTGCCAGGGAAAAGAATGAAGCCAGTAGCTAGGGAACAGAGTTTGTTGTGGGGACAAAAGACCATGATTATGGTCTTCACAATATTTAGTTGCAGGAAATTTCAGCTCATGCAATACTGGATTTCATACAAGCAGTTTGATAATTTACTGACAGTGGAGAGGTTAAGAGCGTTAATGGTGAGGTAGAGTTTGGCGATATCAATGTACGTGTGGAAACTGATGCTGTGTCTTTGGGTGATGCCGCTGAGGAGCAACACGCAAATGCGGAATAGGAGAGGGCTAAGGATAGAACACTGGAAGATACCAGTGATAGCAATGTGGGAAGAGAAGCCATTGTTGTGATGCTACGGCTATGATTAGTTAGATAAGAATGAAACCAGGCATACACAGTTCTCTCTGCCTCCTTTTCTTTAGCCAATTATGTGCCCAAGTTGCCATCATCCCTTTAATACCACGTGCTTCTATTTCCCAAATAAGTCAGTTATGCTGCTTTATCAAATGCCTTTCGAAAGTTCACATGTTCAATGTCTACTGCACTACCTTCGACAAAACCTTTCTGTAACTTCATCAAAGAACTCAGTCAAGTGTGGTTCCGCGATTTAGGAAGGGTTGTAGAGATAAGCCGGGGAACTACAGGCCATTGAGTCTCATGTCAGTGGTAGGGAAACTATTGGAGAAAATTCTGAAGGAGAGAATCTATCTCCACTTGGAGAGGCAAGGTTTGATCAGGGATAGTCAGCATGGCTTTGTCAGAGGGAGGTCATGCCTAACAAATTTGATTGAATTTTTTGAGGAGGTGACCAGGTGTGTAGATGAGGGTAGTGGTAGAGGGTGGTTGATGTAGTTTATATGGATTTCAGCAAAGCCTTTGACAAGGTCCCACATGGGAGACTTATAAAGAAGGCAAATGCACATGGGATACAGGGTAATTTGATAAGGTGGGTTCAAATTTGGCTTAGTTGTAGGAGACAGAGGGTGATGACAGAAGGATGCTTTAGTGACTGGAAGCCAGTGTCCAGTGGCGTACCACAGGGATTTGTGCTGGGTCCCCTATTATTCGTCATTTATGTAAACGACATAGATGACTATGTTGGGGGTAGGATTGGTAAGTTTGTGGATGACACAAAGATTGGTAGGATGGTTAACAGTGAGGTTGAGTGTCTTGGACTACAGAAGATATAAACAGGATGGTCAAATGGGCAGATAAGTGGTAGATGGAATTTAACCCTGAAAAGTGTGAGGTGATGCACTTTGGAAGGAGTAATTTGACAAGGAAGTATTCAATGAACGGCATGACACTAGGAAGTTCTGAGGAACAAAGGGACCTTGGCGTGTGTGTCCATAGATCTCTGAAGGCGGAGGGGTATGTTAGTGGGGTGGTGAAAAAGGCATAAGGGACACTTGCCTTTATCAATCGAGGCATAGAGTACAAAAGTAGGGAGGTCATGTTGGAGTTGTATAGAACCTTAGTGAGGCCACAGCTGGAGTACTGTGTGCAGTTCTGGTCGCCACATTATAGGAAGGATGTGATTGCAGTGGAGGGGGTGCAGAGGAGATTCACCAGGATGTTGCCTGGCATGAAACATTTAAGTTGTGAAGAGAGGTTGGATAGACTTGGGTCGTTTTTGTTGGAGCAGAGAAGACTGAGGGGCTACCTGATCGAGGTGTACAAGATTATGAGGGGCATGAACAATGTGGATAGGGATCAGCTATTCCCCTTAGTTGAAGGGTCAGTCACAAGGGGGCATAAGTTCAAGGTGAGGGGCAGGAGATTTAGGGGGGATGTGAGGAGAAACTTTTTTACCCAGAGGGTGGTGACGGTTTGAAATGTGCTAGCTGGGAGAGTGGTGGAGGCGGGTTGCCTCACATCCTTTAAAAAGTACTTGGATGAGCACTTGGCATGTCATAACATTCAAGACTATGGGCCAAGTGCTGGTAAATGGGGCTAGGTAGGTAGGTCAGGTGTTTCTCACGTGTCGGTGCAGACTCGATGGGCCGAAGCGCCTCTTCTGCACTGTGTGATTCTGTGATTCTGTGAAGTGGATGGAGAAAGATTGGGCAGGGACCATTGTATGTAGCCAATGGAGTCTCTACAATTCCATTCATTAATTTAAATAGCGATTACATCACCAGTGTGTGCTCCTTTTCATCCAGTTTTCCTTTTTGCGATGCAACCCAGGCAATCTTTTCTGCCAAGGTGCTGGAAAAGGAAAATGTCCCGGTAACTTCATACTTTAAAAATGCTATTAGACTCAAGTATAATGGCATGAATCTTCCGAGCAGGCGGCAATGCTGTTCCCCTGGGGAAATCCGACAGAACAGAGTAGAGTCGAGTGAAGGGAGGGCATGACCCCTTCTTATGGCACCAGTTTCCATATTCAAGTAAATTTAAAGCTCCAGTCTTTGTGTGTGGATTAATAAATGGATGCGTGGATGGGGGGCTTGTGGGGGGAGGGGGTGGGAATTAGGTGGATGTGGCTGAGTGGCTGGGTGGGTGAGGCAAGTAGGTGGGAGTGTGGATGAAGTGTTAGGTGGATGAGTAGGTAGGTGTGTAGGTGGGTGAGGTGGTTGTTTGATGGTCGGAGAATAGCAGAGTCGGGTCAGGAGGTAGTTGGGTGTTTGGGGGAGGTAGGGTGGGGGGAGTAGCCAGGTCCAGTCAGTAGGCATAGACAAGTCAGGGGGATTGTTGGGTCGGGAGGTTAGTCAGGTTGGGTCCATGGGCATTATAGAGGGGCTCTCAGGTGGGGTCAGGAGGAAAGTTGGGTCAAGTTGGGGAGGTAGGCAGGTGGTCAGGTGGTAGTTGGGTCTGTGGGGGAAAGTCGGATCGGGGGTAATCAGGTGGTTGGGAAGTTGGGTGGTCTGGGGGTTAGTCGGGTCAGGTTGGGGGGTTAGTTGGGTGGGGGATTGTCGGGTAGTCAGTCAGTAGTCGGGTGGTTGAAGGGGTCGTTGAGTCTGGTGGGGATGTAGTTGGGTTGCCTGGGGATAGTCAGGTGGTCGGGGGTTAGTTGGGTCAGGTCGGGGGTGGTCAGGTGGAGAGGTAGTCGGGTCCAGTCGGAGGGGTAGTCAGGGGGTAGTCGAATCGGGTCAGGTCGGGAAGTAGTCGGATTGTCGGTGGTAGTGGGGTCAGGTCAGGGGAGTAGCCCGTTGGTCAGGAGGTTGGGGGGGAGTATCTGATTGGGGGTTGGTTTTGGAGTTACTCAGGTGTTAGACCAGGTTTAAATCTGTCTAACATTTCCTGGGTAACTATTCAGGTAAGTCCTGTGGAACTGTCCCAAGACCCTAAAGTTGGAGACATTTGCGCAGGGTCTGGGGCAGCAGCGAAGCTTAAACTCCCCAGGCAATCCCACGCAGGTCTGTGCATCAGGACTTCCACGTGCACCTTCAGCCGTAGGTCCAGTCTCCAACAATCTGGAAACCGGAAGATTGGGCCAATGTGTTTTTGTATTGCAGTGTTATTTCTTTAATGGAAGAAGGTTGGACGTTTTGATATGAAAGCTGTGCTGAGGAAGCATGAAGGATATAAATGTGCTCCTTATCATTTCTCTGTATCCTAGAAATGATGAACAGGAAACAGAATGTAGAAAAGATATTTGACAAGGGTTACATTTTTATCAAAAGACTTTCTCTCCCCTGCCCTCATAAGAAGTATTAAGCCTGTTTTAAACTACATGTTAGGAAAAGGAAGGTTATATGCACTCTCCAGGGAACCATTATAACAAGGCCCAGGCTAGTAAACCACTACTGAGGTTATGTATGTTGACCTGCTGGGCTTTATATATGCTGTAAGTACAGTGACTCGTTTGCAAAGTGCATCATATAAAACATAAAATGCCTAATGTTTTATAGTAAATAATACATATTTATGATTTTCATGTAATAGGGTCCTATAGAAATACTGAATATGAATAAGAAATTGTTGATATATGCTGTCCAGAAATCCTAGTTACAATGTTGCTTGATATCATTAGTATGAAATATTTTCTTTTCAATTCTGACTTCAGTTGTTTCAGTTCAGTATATGGTAGGGGAAGGTGGTGGAAACTTGGATAGTGCATTGCATGGAAGACATTCGAGCATGATTCACACGTGACAGATCATGGCTGAATTTCCATTCATTGACTTAAATGGAATAAATCAAAACATACACCCTTACACACAAGCAAATCTTCCTGTACGATTCTCCTCTGCGCACTGTCACCAAGGCCAAATTTTTCCTGTTCTGAATGGAATTGCAATAGGGGCTGAACGGCAATAAAATGCCACCAATCTGTGTGGTTGGAAGTCCTGTCTCTGTTTTCACTCTTCGCCATTTTCCTGAGGGTGGAAGAGGGGGCGGGCCTTGAACAGGACTGCCCCTATTCAGAAGCTAATTTACATAGTGGCAGGCTCATTAAAAGTCTGTCTCCAGAATTTTTTTTCATTTTGTGCGAGGCAGCTGGGATTAAGCAGCTGTCTCATTTTTCACCAGCTGTATGAAGGCTGGAAGAGTTTTAAAAGGTAAGTAATTTTTGAGTATTGGTAATTCTGAGGTAGAATTGTTCATGTGGGGGATTTTGGGGCTCCTGGATGCAATCCAGCCTTTTAATGTGTTTATAAATAGTTGAGAGCATCTGTATACACATTGGGCGGAACCATGAGCTCCTGTTGGCAATGGCTGTCATGGCGGGTGTGAGCGGACAATATGGTAAGAAGGCCAAAAATTGGTTTTACGCTGCCAAAAAACCAGTTCACAATCATCGCTCCATCTGTCGATGGCGGGCCGCATTTCCAGCTGCCACACATCGGGAACCTAATTTCAATACATTAGCATCTCATTATAAGCCCTGCTCGCTGGGATCATCCCCCTACGCTGGATCATCTGGGTGCATCGGTGTGATTGCACGTCGACATGTTTCAGAACTGTACATAAACAAATTGCATCTGGCGAGCTGCACTTCACTCAGGACTTTGAGGTTTGTTTACCTACCTTGCTTCGGGAAGCACTGGCGGTCACCAGCGCCAGCCTTCGCAGGCAGCACCACATCATTTTTAGGGGGGCCAACCTCTCGTGTGCAGCTTTGGCACTGACCACCAGTGCCACCACCCCCCCAAGCTGGAGTGGTGAAAATGCCAGACCTCCTGAAGCCAGAGTGGGGTGGAGGACATCATGGCAGGTCTCCAAAAGGCTTTCCAGTGATGTGTCACTGAACTCTTCTTGGCTTTCAGCGCCATGTCTTCACTGGAGCAGTCCTGGGCTGTAAACATTGAGAACTGTGTGCGCTGCTGCAGTTTAGATACAGCACCCAGAGTGAGGAAACAGTGATGTAACAGTGTGGCAGGCAATTCAGAAGCCACCTACCAGTGAGATGGTGTGTTTCCTGTGGCTGCACAGTTAGTGAGACAGGAAGGGGACAATACAGTATGAAAATCCCCCACTGCGGATAAAACATCTTTTTTCATGCCCGCTACCGCACTTAGTCCAAATCCGGGACAATTCTGTCCATTGTCAAGCACTTGTAAAAACATGAAATAGCTTGATTTCTTCCAAGAGCCCGTAAAAGTCCCAAATAAACAGTATGACTATTCACAGCAGCTGTATAAACATTGTCAAGTCCTTATAAATACACTTAAAAGCTAAATGCAATCTTTTAAAATAGGGATAGATATTCAATGTTTATAAAATGGGCTTGGGGAGGGGAGGGGTTTGGGGGGAAATGGTGGTGAGGGGGATAGGGGAATGGTGGAGAAAAGGGGGAGGGTGACAGGGGGTGAGGGGGTTTGGCAGTGTGAGGGGGATGACGAAGGTGTTGGGGGAAACACATTTAAATTTTAACATATTTTTGAGATCCTTTTCAAATCCTTTTAGGCTGATGTATTTGTGAATGGGCAGGAGTCGAGGCAGACCTTTTAATCTGCCCATTCCAGAGTCAGCCCACCTCCACTCCGACCTTGTGTCTGTCAAAGAGGCCGCACACCCATCTCAAGGTTAATTAAGGCCCGGGAGACAGCAAAACAAAATCAAAAGCCTAGAGGTGGAGGTGGGAATGCAACTCAGGTTCAGTCCCAACTTTTGATTCCAGTTACGTTTATCGCCACCATGCACTATTGCCTTATCTTTTCTCATTAACTTTTTCAAATCTCCCCTCATGTGAACCCCTAACCCCATTTCATTTAAAACCCTCTCCACAGCCTCATACAACTCACCTGGGTGCTGGTCCCAGTACAGTTCAGTGAAGGCTGTCCCAATGGTACAGATCCCCTTTTCCCCTGTACTGGTGCCAGTGCCCCCTGAATTGAAACTCATTTTTCCCACATCAATCTTTGAGCCACACATTCAGCTCTCTGACTTTATTTACCCTGTGCAAGTCTGCCCTTGGCTCAGGTAGTAATCTAGAGATTATTCCTTTTGTATTTCTGATTTTTAATTTAGTCCCCAGCTACTCATAGTCCCTCAGCAGAACCTCATTCTTAGTCCTACCTATGTCATTGCTACCCACGTGGACCACAGCAACTGGATGCTTTACCTCCCACTCCACGTTCCTCTCCAGCCTGGAGGAGATGTCCTTAGCCTTGGCATTGGGCAGGCAACACAGCCTTCGGGACTCACGCTCTCAGTGGCAGAAAACAATGTAGCCACCCCTAACTATACTGTCCCCTTCTTCAGCCACATTTCTTTTCACCTCGTCACACCCCCATCCCTCCCCCCGCCCCCCAACTTGAATGGCTTCCCCCCCATCATGGTGCCATGGTCAGTTTGCTCATCCACCGCACAGTCCCTGCTTCACCCACTCATGCTGCAAGTACCTTGAACCTCTTGGACATTGGAAGGGGCTGAGGTTCCTCCACTGCTACTTTCTGGGTCCCCATACTTGCATCACTTGCAATCACATTCTCCTGTCCCTGACCATGAACCAAATCAGAAGTACCTAGTCTGAGGGGGTGTGAATGCATCCTGGAATGAAATGTCCAGGTAACTTTCCCCCTCCCTTATGCAGCACAGTGTCCTAAGTTCAGAATCCAGCTCATCGGCGCAGAGCCAAAGTTCCTCGAGCTGCAGATACTTACTGAAGATGTGGTTACCCTGGATCATACAAGTATCCATCAGCTCCCACATGCTACGGCTGCAACACATCACCTGCCTGCTGATTTTTTAAATAAAATTAATTACATTTAATGTTGATGATATTTCAAGAAATATCATTCAAATGTTATCTGTAGTTATATTGGGTAGTTTAAATAATTTAAGTTCTACTTTAATGCATTACTTATATTTCCCCGGTACCAGTTTAAACTACTACCCCTGTTTAGATGTATAAAAAGCTTTGGAGAGAAGGAGAAATACAATAATGAAGCAATTACTTGTACTGAACCTTCAATAGTCACCTTCAATAGTTTCGCTGATTTTGCTGTTTTGGAATTGAGTTCCAAATTGAGTGAAGCTGACCAGTGAAATGCAAGTTTTGATCCATGTCTCTCAGGCCAGTTTACATCTTATGCAGTTGGGATTCTGAAGGAGGCATCTATGTCACTGAGGGAGTTGAACTCCAGAGTGCAATCATAAGTTACTGAATGTGGAACTAAATTGAGAAGTTCCCATGTCATTTGTATTCAGCTGGGCTTCATTTAAACTTGATGCTCTTTTCAGTTTCTTCTATTGTATTTGGCTGTTAAGAAGGTTCAGGCTCTCCTTGTCTTTTGTTTTGCAGTGGTGAAACTGGATCAGGGAAGACAGAGGCCTGCAAACACATTGTAAAGCATCTGGCATGCAGAGCTAGGACTGCTGAGTGTATGCTTGAAGCAAAGATTAATCATGTAAGTAGCAAAGAATAATCAGTCGTTTGGCAAAAAAGCTCTTAAAATCTATTGCAGTAATAGGATTAAGGTAATGGTACTTTGTTGCTTACAACTTAATGGAACTAAAGCCAAAATATTCAGACTTGCCAATTGTTCTGAAATTGTGAAATTCTGTCCCCAGCGCAGCGCATCACTTGATGGGACACCCAGATTCAACAATACATTGCGGAGTTCACCTTGCAAATTTTGCAGCGCTCTTGATATCCAGCCTTTACTAGTAACCTGCACAAAGTGCATTTTGTAAATTATTTAGATTTTTACTCCTAGATTTAGATTAAGGTAACAACTTAATGCTGCCTTGTATTACACAGGAGGGGACTGTGTTCATGTGCTTTTAATCCTCTACTTCTCTGTCCTGAATACTGGAGGGATAGAATTGAAAAGTAGGGAAGTAATGCTGAGCCTCTATTGAACCTTGGTTAGACCACACTTAGAGTACGGTGCAGTCCTGGTTGTCATATTATAAAAAGGATAGAGAGGCACTGAAGAGGGTGCAGGGAAGATTTACAAGGATGATACCAGAAATATGTGTGTACACATGGAAAAACATGGAAAAGGATTGTCCAGCTGGGTCTCTTCTCTTGGGACTGTGCCCCAAACAGCCCACAGCTCCAGGTAACTGCAATATCAGGCAGCCCTGTTGGCCTCCAGGCCAGAATAAGATAGGTCGGTGGAGGCATGGTAGGGCGAGCTAGAGTCACAGTACCCAAGCTGATTTTGTGGAACTTGCTCCTTCCAGGACCCACAAGAAAAAAACAGAAACTTGCCTTTGGATCCTCTTTGGATGGTCCACCCACTTACATGACTGAGTTTAATATGAGAAAGCACATGGCTTAGACTGAGTAATACCTGTAGTCTTGTATATCTGTAAATAGTTATGTTCATACAAGAAACAATCATTGTTCAGACATCTATGTCTCTGGAACTGTTGCTTAGCCAGTCACAACCAACATACAACAACTTGCATCGACAATACTTAAGTGCAATGGCCAGAGTTCTTCTCCTGGCCCTCCAAGGATCATTTCCAGGGACCCCATTATGAAGGGTGCCATGAACTGCCCTTTTATTGGCAGGAAGCATCTGCCTCTGGGCATCGTCCATGCCCGAACCCAGCCCTGCACCCAAATGGAAGTCAAAAACTGCACAATGATCCCACCCATGCTTTTTCCAGATAAAAATTCAGTGCAAAAGGGTTTGAAAGGCAGACTCATGTTTTGGGTGTCGGGAAAGGACCCAACTCTCATTCCCCAAGTCCGAGACAAAAACCTGGCTGCTGCTGTCTGTTTTACTGTTCAGGTGAGAGCAGATGTCTCCAAAATGTTGATGCATGAAACATATCTGTTAAAGTGAATGGGAAGGAAGCAGCATTTAAATCAAAGCATCAACTTGAATTATTTATACAATGTAACAGGGATTATTTGCTGTGGTGTCAGTCCTTTGGCCGTTGCCGACCATCATAAGTTGGGGCCCAAACAAATTTCCATTCTAGCTACCCCACTGGGTGCTATACAAATAAAATTATTCTTTAAACCAATAGACATTGTTCAATCGTTATTTAAAATTTAAACACAGGCTGCAAAGTTGGTATGTAAGGAAGAGGGAGGGGGGAATAGTTTAAAAACTGCAAAAATAAATCTCATTGGGCTGAATTTTGCCCTTGACGGGCGGGTGGGCCCGACCGACTCGGCAGCGGGCGGGCAGCCGATCACCGCCACCGAAACGGGCCGTGCCGCCATTTTACGTGGGCGGGCCAATTAAGGCCTGCCCAGCGGGCTGCCCGACGGGAAGTGCTATGCGCTTCCTGTGCGGGCGGGGGGGGGGGGGGAGGGGAGTTCCCCAAATGCGAGAGTGCGTGCTTTCACGCATGCGCACAAAAGAGTGCACATCTCCCTGAGGCTAAGTGCTGCCTCAGGGAGGTTGCTGAAACTCTGTGAAACATTAAAAATAGAAAAATAAAAAAATCATTAACATGTCCCCCTCATGTGAAAATGTCACACGAGAAGGGACATGTTAATGAAATAAACAAAAACTTTATTGAACTTTTTAAATTCCGATATAAGACCTCATCCCGTCACTGGATGAGGTTTGATAAAGAATCACCTACCTGCCTGCCCATTGGGACTGTGCACTGAGCCGCAGTTCGCACGGGCACCTCAAAATCCTCATTAATTGGTGACTTAATGGCCTTAACAAGGCCTTTAATTAATGGCGGGCGGGCGCGCGTTGCGCTGCATAGCGCGCCCGCTGACTGAAACATCGCGATGCTGCACGCTGCTGTCAGGACACTCGCGCGACATTTTAAGCGCTGACGGGCGGGCTCCACCACCCTCACGCCAGCCAGAAGATTCAGCCCATTTTATTTTGCCAGTGACATTTCAGTTATAACTTCTGCACTACAAAGGGGAAACTTTTAACAAGGATGATATAATGCTTAAAATGGGATATGGGAAAAAGCAGACCGTTCTCCGTGTCCGCACTCCTGGGGTTTTTTCCTATTCATTCATTCTCAGGACATCACCGGCAATGCTGGCATTTATTGCCTATCCCTTTTGTCCCTGAGATGGTAGGGATGGGATGCCTTCTGGAATCGCTATAGTCTATCTAGTATTCTTCGTAGCAATCCAACTGAATCGCTTGCTGGGCTACATCAGAGGGGAATTAAGGCAGTGGGACTGGAATCACATGTAGATCAGACGAGGTAAGGAGGTCAGGTTATTTCTCTCTAAAAGTAATTCATGAGCCAGTTGAGTTTTTACAACAATCCAATATTTTCCTGGGGACTTTTATTGACACCAGGATTTTTATTTCCTGGTTCTTATTTCAACTAAATTCAGATTTTCAAACTGTTATTGCCAGATTTAAACTCATTTTATCTGGATCTATTAGTCCAGGCCTCTGGACCATTAGCCCAATAATTCACCCACTAGACTGCTGTATTGTTGCTCCTAATCAGGTATCAGAAAATCAAGGTAGAACTCAGCTGTGTCAGGTTTCAGGATGCAGCAACATAATCCAATGAGGAGAGGGGTTTTTTTTCTGTTCTACTCTGCCCCCAGTCCTAAATTTGGGAGCATATCTGAGGGGTGGTTTCCTGTCTCCAGGAAATCCTGGCAGATACGTCCCTCTTATGATCTGCAGTGAGCAGGCGTCTGCATCCTACAGGATTGTTGGGCAGAATTTAATGCTCCACCCGGGATTGTGTTGGGAGACTAGGGAGTGCATTCAATCGAGCAGGAAGGCATAGGTTCAAAAACCCATTACTTTCCCAACTCTACCCAATTAAGTCATGGGTTTGGAGGTTGAGGCTGGCCTTACCACCTCTAGGCCAATTGAGGCCCTTAGGTGGCCACTTAAGAGCCTCATCCACGTCGGGGTGGGGGTTAGGGAGGGCCCACACCACATGGGCAGCTGCCAGGTATACCCTGGCAGGCCTGCCTGCGAGCTAGGGAGCCCCTCCTGATTGAGCACCCAGCCAGCGCTAAGGGCTGCTCCCATGAGAAGATGCCTCCTCTGCCCTCCACGCCAATCCTCTTTTCCATCCCCCACCCTACATCGCCCAGGCCTGCCTGACTAGCCCCGGCGATGCCTCACCACTTATCTCTCCTCCTTGTTTTAAGCCTGCTGCAGTCCCAGCAATGTCCACCACTCTCATTGGTGCTGCTGGGTCTGACGAACTGCCGGCTTTTTGATTAGCCTGCAGTTCTTGGAGGCGCGGGATCCTCGTCCTGAAGGCACCAGAAACTCAAACAATAGACAGCTAACTGCCTGAATGAGACTTAATCACATTCAGACTCCCGGAAGTGGCCACAGCAGGGTTACCACCAGCTCTCTAGCCAGTGCACGGCGCCTGTTTAAATTCAGCCTGTTATGTGGGCTCCAGCAAGCAGAAATCAAACACCAATCAATCCCTCTATTTTAATAACCCTTTCCCAGAATCTGGAGTCTCAGTTTGTGTCTGCCTCCATTTGAAATGTAATACAACTTCCAGTTTTTATCGGTGTGTCAGTACCAACCCATTCACATTGGACGCTGCTGTATTTCTGTTAGTGCAATCTGTGTTGCCTATAACCTTTTCACTTAGCTAATAGAGCCATCTGCTGGAAGGCCAGCTGCATTACACCATTGTTTGATTCTAATGTGTAAAGAAACAACCTGCGTTTAAGTAGCATCTTATCACATTTTTCAGAAATATTCTAAACTATTTTACACTCAGTTAATTGTTTTGAAATAAAGTTAATCCTTGGTGCTTCCTCTGCCTCAGCTATGTTCCCCTTGGTGACCTAATTCGCTGAACTGTACGTCTCTACCATCTTTCTCGCCCCATGCAGTGCCTTTCAGCTGGCAAGCTGCTTTTCTAACATCCAAACTTAGTTAGTCTTAAACATCCAGCTAACTGCTAGGATAACTGAAAACATTGTTAAGACTCTTGATTGAAACATATAAGATCCTGAGGAATATGGAAAGGATGTTTCCTCTTGTGGGAGTGTCTAGGGGGTCACTGTTTAAAAATAAGAGGTCACCCATTTATGACAGAGATGAGAAGAAATTTTTTCTCTCAAAGGGTTGTGAGTCTTTGGAACTTCCTTCCTCAAAAGGTGGTGGGAAGCAGAGACTTTGAATATTTTTAAGGCAGGGGTAGATAGATCCTTGATAAACAAGGGGGTGAAAGGTTATCGGGGGTAGATAGGAATGTGGGGTTGAGGTTACAATCAGATCAGCCATGATCTTAAGGAATGGTGGAGCAGGTTTGAGGGGCTGAGTGGCTAATTCCAGCTCCTAATTTGTGTGTTCACGAAAGAGATGTATCTAAGCTTTTCGTCTTGCAATCATCAGGACGCTCGCAAGTATACCAATATAAGGGGGAAAACAACACTTGCCAACCACTCTCTTCACATACAGTATAAATTATTGTTTTCCCCTTATATTAGTACTCTTGCGAGTGCCCTGATAAGTGCAAGACAAAAAGCTTAGACATGTCTCTTTTTTCAGCAACATTCAAGCTCTGTACTACCAAATGACTATTAGTAACTATTTACTGTAGAACATAACTATGTACAGAAATACAAGACAGTAGGCTTCTTCAGTCCAAGCCATGAGCTGTCTCCTTCAGACTACAACCAGACAACTACTAGTTACGTGACTCCCCTTATATTATCATGTGGGTGGTACCGTTTCTCAGTCCCATGTTAACCCTTCCAAACCTGAACACCCTAACACTACACCTCCCTCTAAGCCTTCGTCCAAATATAAATTTAAATATACATGTTACCCCTTCTCGTCCCCTAAGTCTCTGTCTTCATAGGTTTAAACAGTCTGGAGGTTTCATGACTCTCCCTGATGGTGTTTTTTTGAAGCTTGGCGATTTGCTAGTCTCAATTTGGATTTCTTTGTTCTGACTTGGCTATTCTTCAGGAGGAGCTGCAACACTTTGGTATTTTGTTTGAGGCTCAACACTTGATCCTTTTCTTCCTCTCCTTGCAGTTGTAGTTTTCCCTATCAATAGATTCCCTTTCATGGTTGGATGTCATGGGCTTATCCTTTTCTTTACGTTGACTGTATTCCTCTCCCTTCTTCATTGCATCGACGCTGGTTCTTTTTAACAATTTCATCCCCCATGATCTGCCTTTAGTGCGGTGACTCTATGTATTCCTGATACCTGAAGCTTTGGGGAATCCTAGATTGTGGTCTCCTTTGATGAGGAAGGCATTTGATTAATGTCTTGCTGTCACTCCAATTGCAATAACCCCGATGTGGTAGGAAGGTTAGCATCCTCCAACATAGAAGAGGTGGACCTTATCTGATGCAGTTTTGTTTCTAGTGCTGAAGCCATTAAGTTATTTGCACCCTGGGCCACCGGTTCTGGTGAATGGATTGATGTGGATGCACTTACTAAGGGGTCAATATTGACAGATGAATGCGAGATTATACCAGCAACTCCTAACACCTGATTTTTGACTCCGATCCTCTCTGACAATCCGCCAAGTGATGAAGAGTCATGGTCATCGCGTTCAGGTAGTCATTGATCCAGCTGGTCTGTTTTCTCTTTGGGCTGAAAAATGAAATTAAATCGATAGCAAGAAATGATGTAGGGTCAGGTAATGTAGAATCTGTGTGGGTAGAGTTGAGGAACCGCAAAGGTAAAAAAACCATAATGGGAGTTATGTACAGGCCTCCGAACAGTAGTCAGGATGTGGGGCACAAGATACACCAGGAGATAGAAAAGGTGTGTAAGAAAGGCAAGGTTACAGTGATCATGGGGGATTTCAAATATGTAGGTAGACTGGGAAAATCAGGTTGGTAGTGGATCCCAAGAAAAGGAATTTGTGGAATGTCTACGAGATGGCTTTTTGGAGCAGCTTATGGTGGAGCCCACTAGGAAACAGGCAATTCTAGATTTAGTGATGTGTAATGAGGCAGATATGATAAGGGAGCTTAAGGTGAAGGAACCCTTAGGAGGAAGTGACCGTAACATGAGAGAATTTACCCTGCAATTTGAGAGGTAAAAGCTAGAATCAGATGTAACGGTATTACAGTTGAATAAAGGCAACTACAGAGGCATGAGGGAGGAGCTGGCCAGAATTGACTGGGAGATGAGCCTAGCAGGAAAGGCAGTGGAACAGCAATGGCAGGAGTTTCTGGGAGTAATTTGGGAGACACAGCAAAAATTAATCTCTAGGAAGAAGAAGCATACTAAAGAGAGGACGAGGCAACCATGGCTGACAAGGGAAGTCAGGGACAGCATAAAAGCTAAAGAGAAAGCATACAATGCGGCGAAGAGCAGCGGGAAACCAGGGGATTGGGAAGCCTACAAAGACCAACAGAGGACAACTAAAAAACAAATAAGGAGGGAGAAGATTAAATATGAGGGTAAACTAGCCAGTAATATAAAAGAAGATTGCAACAGTTTTTTTTAGATATATGAAGGGTAAGAGAGAGGCAAAAGTGGACATTGGGCCGCTGGAAAATGACGCTGGGGAAGTAGTAGTGGGGAACAAAGATATGGCGGAGGAACTGAATAGGTGCTTTGCATCAGTCTTCACAGTGGAAGACACAAGTAACATCTCCAAAGTTCAAGAGAGTTGGGGGGCAGAGGTGAGTATGGTGGCCATTACCAAGGAGAAGGTGCTAGGAAAACTGATAGGTCTGAAGGTGGATAAATCACCTGGACCAGATGGATTACACCCCAGAGTTCTGAAGGAGATAGCTGAAGAGATAGTGGAGGTGTTAGTGGTGATCTTTCAGGAATCACTCAAGTCAGGGAGGGTCCCAGAGGACTGGAAAATCGCTAATGTAACCCCCCTGTTTAAGAAGGGAGTGAGGCAAAAGACGGGAAATTACAGGCCGATTAGCCTGACATCGGTCATTGGTAAGATTTTAGAGTCCATTATTAAGGATGAGATTTCAGAATACTTGGAAGTGCACGGTAAAATCGGGCAAAGTCAGCATGGTTTCATCAAGGGGAGGTCATGCCTGACAAATCTGTTAGAATTCTTTGAGAAGGTAATGAGTAGGTTAGACAAAGGAGAGCCAATGGATGTTATCTACTTGGACTTCCAGAAGGCCTTTGACAAGGTGCCGCACAGGAGGCTGCTCAGTAAGATAAGAGCCCATGGTGTTAGAGGCAAGGTACTAGCGTGGAAAGAAGATTGGCTGTCTGGCAGGAGGCAGAGAGTGGGGATAAGGGGGTCCTTCTCAGGATGGCGGCCGGTGACTAGTGGAGTTCCGCAGGGGTCAGTGTTGGGACCACAACTTTTCACTTTATACATTAATGATCTAGATGAAGGAACTAAGGCATCCTGGCTAAGTTTGCAGATGACACAAAGATAGGTGGAGGAACAGGTAGTATTGAGGAGGAGGGGAGGCTGCAGAAGGATTTGGACAGGTTAGGAGAATGGGCAAAGAAGTGGCAGATGGAATACAACGTGGGGAAGTGTGAGGTCATGCACTTTGGTAGGAAGAATAGAGGCATAGACTATTTTCTAAATGGGTTGAGAATTCAGAAGTCTGGAGTGCAAAGGGACTTGGGAGTCCTAGTCCAGAATTCTCTTAATTTAACTTGCAGGTTGAGTCGGTAGTTAGGAAGGCAAATGCAATGTTGGCATTTATTTCGAGAGGACTAGAATATAAAAGCAGGGATGTGCTTCTGAGGCTTTATAAGGCTCTGGTCAGACCACGTTTAGAATATTGTGAGCAATTTTGGGCCCCATATCTCAGGAAGGATGTGCTGGCCCTGGAGAGGGTCCAGAGGAGGTTCACGAGAATGATCCCAGGAATGAAAGGCTTAACATATGAGGAACGGTTGAGGACTCTGGGTCTATACTCGATGGAGTTTAGAAGGATGAGGGAAGATGTTTCCATTAGTAGGAGAGACTAGGACCTGAGGGCACAGCCTCAGAGTAAAGGGAAGACCTTTTAGAACAGAGATGAGGAGAAACTTCTTTAGCCAGAGAGTGGTGAATCTATGGAATTCAATGCCACAGAAGGCAGTGGAGGCCAGGTCATTGAGTGTATTTAAGACGGAGATAGATAGGTTCTTGATTGGTAAGGGGATCAAAGGTTACGGGGAGAAGGCGGGAGAATGGGGTTGAGAAACTTATCAGCCACGATTGAATGGCGGAGCAGACTCGATGGGCCGAATGGCCTAATTTCTGCTCCTATGTCTAATGGTCTTATAGTCTTATGGTCACCTTCATCTGTTTGGAAAAGGTTTGGATTAGCTGCCTCACCAAAGAGTGTCAAATTCTGTACTGAAATCCCAGTCGAGTTCATCAGCATTGTTAAATGGTTTGAGAGTCTCCAACTTGGTATACTCATTGACTCTCTATTCCTTGATGTCTTCCACTGTTTTGATGAGGTTGAGGGCAACACAGGTGTCTCAGCTCAGGAGGGAAAATTCCTGATTGCAAATCACATACAGCATTTCTAGTATCTGCTTATTCCTGTATTGGAACAGTTCTAGAAACATGTCTATGTAGTCTGATCCCTCCTGGGCCATATAATGATGTGTCTCTTCCATAGCCAGAAGTTGGCTAGCCACAGTTCTCTACTGGACAGGACCATCACACTTGCTCCTGTGTCTAATTTAAAATTAGTAATGTGTCCATTGTTGCATATGTCGACATTCCAGAAGGTATATCTGAAATCTTTAATCTCACCTAGGAAGCATTGTTGTTCTTTGTCTTGGTGCGATTCTTCTATTTTGTTGTTGGCTTTTTGTGTGAAAATTCTCTGCACGTTTAGAGGTTTTTGGCCTGCACATTTTCCCAAAGTGTCCCAGTCTTTTATAGTGGAAGC
Organism: Cetorhinus maximus; assembly: GCF_964194155.1. Taxonomy (NCBI): domain Eukaryota; kingdom Metazoa; phylum Chordata; class Chondrichthyes; order Lamniformes; family Cetorhinidae; genus Cetorhinus; species Cetorhinus maximus. The sequence continues at coordinate 104,879,386 of NC_135885.1, forward strand.
ATTCCGCCGTGCTTGCAGGACACTATTCAGGCCTGTGAGGCTTTATGGTGCCTCGGCACTGGCATGAATAACCACCATCTTCAATTTTAATTGCATACAATATTCTTTGTCCTGGAGCATCTTTCACATTTCGTTGTTTAATGAGCTGTACCATCATTGGGTTTTTCTGTACCATGGCTTATCTTCCCCTCTCAATATGGTTCTATTTTGCTGAGGAACCTCAGATCGTCTGGTCTCTCCATCCTTCCTCTCTGCTGTCTGGCTGCAGCACAGGTCTCCCTACCTGGCAGCTAACCAGGCATTCAATCGAGCTGGACACCAGCTGGGAAACAGATTTATTTATATAATGAGGACCTACCATTGTAGGTAGCAGGACTCGTGCATTACCCACATTTCTGGGTTTTCCAGGCTCTCCAAAACTGCACCCCTTCCCCCACACCCTTCCCTGCTCCTTCCCACTCCTTGCTCTCATCCCTATATATACATCAGAGCCAATGGCAGAGTTAAAATTTTAATTGAGAGAGTTTAGGTAGTCCACTACTTGGTGTGTGTAGAGCCATAGTTAGACTCCATCTAGAGCACTGTGTTCAGTTCTGGTCTCCACATCACAGGCAGGTTATATTAACCATAGAGAAGGTGCCATGTAGATTCACCAGAATGCTACCTGAGCTAAAAGGGTTAAATTATGTGGAGACTTTGCATAAACTTGTCTTGTATTCCTTTGAGTGTAGATGTGGTTAAAATATGAAAAGGGTGCAGTAGGTGGATGAAGAGAAATAACTTCTTCTGATGGGGGAATCCAGAACTAGGGGGGAATAACCTAAAATTACAGCCAGGCCATTCAATTGTGAAATCAGGAACCATTTCTTCACACAAAGTGTAGGAGAAATCTGTAACAGTCTCTCTCAGAAATCTTTGAAACTTTCAGAAGTGAGATTAATCACTTTTTGTTAAGTATCAAAGGATATGGAGTAAATGGTGAATAAATACTGTCCAAGTACAGCTCAGCCATGATCTAATTTATTGATGGATCATCCTTGAGGACCGAAAAACCTACCCCTGTTCTGAAGTTCATATCTTTTATGTCTTGAGCCTGAGTTCAGTAGTCAAGTAAACTCAAATTGTATGCCTTCATGTACACTTATTGGTTGATGCTCACTATCAATAACAGAGAGAGACCGACATAAAAATAAACTATGATTGCTTATTGCAACAGAAGGCAGAGCACTAAATCCTTGCACACTCCCACAATCACCTCCAGCTCTAGACTTACAGTTAACCTGTAGCCCATGCTGTACAGTGATTGGTCAGTACTGACACATGGTTAGTCCACTTGCATTCTATTAAAGGTACATGGTACTCCACTTTACCATAGTATCACTGCATCAATTTCAGGCTTTAAAGAAATCGTTTATAGGCCGTAACTTCCAGTGGAGTGACAATTGAGTCAGATTGCCACTCTGCTCGTAATTACTTAACCTGAAATCCTATCTCTTCCGACCTTCTGACTCAGGCCAGGCAGGACCTGTACAGTGCAGTGGGTTCCTGAGGCCTACAGTCAAGCTCATCGGAAGGTAAGTAAGCCACACCCCCTTTTCTCATGACGTGAGCTGCCGCAAAGCAGGTAAGTTTAAAAGTCCAGTCACTTTCACAAGCCAGGGAGAAGGTAAGTGTATAAGTAAGTGGGTAGGATTTGGGGGGGGCTCGGGGGTTGGGTCAGGTCAGGCCTTGGGGTGGAGGGTGGTAGGGGCAGGCCTGGACGGGGGGCTAGGGGTCGGGTCGAACCGGGCCTGGAGTGGGAAGGGTCGGGCCGGGCCTGAGAGGAGTGGTTGGGTTGGGTTGGGCTGGGCTGGGCTGGGGAGGGATTCGAGTTGATGGCTCAGGTCAGGTCAGGCCATCAGAACCATCGGAAGTTTGCAATCCCTGTGCAGAAACATTGCCCAAAGGAATTTTGAACTTCCCAGTCAATTGACATGCAATCCCTACCTAGGAACTTCCTGGTGTAGGGTGGGCGTGTGTTGGTGTCCTCACTACCTTTGAGGTAACCCCCCCAAGATACACCGCCCTGGAGCTCAGAGGTTATGACCCTATTTTTTTTCCCAAGTAACAGAACAAAGAACAAAGAAAAGTACAGCATAGGAACAGGCCCTTCGGCCCTCCAAGCCTGCGCCGATCATATTGCCCATCAAACTAAAACATTTTGCACTTCCGGGGTCCGTATCCCTCTATTCCCATCCTATTCATGTATTTGTCAAGCTGCCTCTTAAACACCACTATCGTACCACCTCCTCCGGCAGCGAATTCCAGACACTCACTACCCTCTGCGTAAAAAACTTGCCCCACACATCTCCTCTAAAGTTTTCTCCTCTCATCTTAAATCTACGTCCCCTAGTAATTGACTCTTCCACCCTGGGAAAAAGCTTCTGACTATCTACTCTGTCCATGCCACTTATAATTTTGTAAACTTCTATCAAGTCGCCCCTCAATCTCCGTCGCTGTCGTGAAAACAATCCGAGTTTCTCCAACCTCTCCTCATAGCTAATAACCTCCAGACCAGGCAGCATCCTGGTAAACCTCCTCTGCAACCTCTCCAATGCCTCCATAACCTTCTGGTAATGTGGCGACCAGAATTGCACGCAATATTCCAAGTGTGGCCTAACCAAGGTTCTATACAGCTACAGCATGACTTCCCAGTTTCTATACTCAATAACCCTGCCGATGAAGGCAAGCATGCCATATGCCTTCCTGACAACCTTATCCACCTGCGTTGCCACTTTCAGTGACCTGTGGACCTGTACAACCAGATCCCTCTGCCCATCGATGCACTTAAGGGTTTTGCCATTTACCGTATAATTCCTACCTGTATCAGACCTTCCAAAATGCATTACCTCGCATTTGTAGGGATTAAACTCCATCTGCCATTTTTCCGGCCAAGTCTCCAACCGATCTATATCCCATTGTATCCTTTGACAATCCTCTGCACTATCTGCAACTCCTCCAACCTTAGTGTCATCTGCAAACTTACTAATTAGCCCAGTTACATTTTCCTCCAAATCATTTACGTATACTACAAACAACAAAGGTCCCAGCACTGATCCCTGCAGAACACCACTAGTCACAGCTCTCCACTCAGAAAAGCACCCTTCCACTGCTACCCTCTGTCTTCTATGACCAAGCCAATTCTGTATCCATCTTGCCAGCTCACCTCTGATCCCGTGTGACTTTACCTTCTGTACCACTCAGCTATGAGGGACCTTGTCAAAGGCCTTACTGAAATCCATGTAGATAACATCCACTGCCCTTCCATCGTTGATCATCTTTGTCACTTCCTCGAAAAACTTGATCAAGTTAGTGAGACATGACCTCCCCTTCACAAAACCATGCTGCCTCTCACTAATATGCCCATTTGCTTCCATATGGTAGTAAATCCTGTCACGAGGAATCTTCTCCAATAAATTCCCTACCACTGACGTAAGGCTCACCGGCCTGTAATTTCCTGGGTTATCCCTGCTACCCTTCTTAAACAATGGAACAACATTGGCCATTTTCCAGTCCTCTGGGACCTCACCCGTAGCCAGTGAGAATACAAAGATTTCTGTCAAGGCCCCAGCAATCTCCTCCCTTGCCTCCCTCAGTACTCTGGGGTAGATCCCATCTGGCCCTGGGGACTTATCCACCTTAATATTCTTCAAGACACCTAACACCTCTTTTTAATCTCAACATGATCCAGGCTATCTACACACTCTTCCTTAGACAAATCGACCGCTAAGTCCTTCTCTTTGGTGAATACTGATGAGAAGTATTCATTTAGTATCTCTTCCATTTCTTCTGGCTCCACACAGAGATTCCCACCTCTTTCCCTGAGTGGGCCTACCCTTTCCCTGGCTACCCTCTTGCTTTTTACATATGCATAAAAGGCCTTGGGATTTTCCTTAATCCAGGTTGCCAATGACTTTTCATGACCCCTTTTAGCCCTCCTGACTCCTTGTTTAACTTTCTTCCTACTTTCTTTATATTCTCCATGGGCTTCATCTGTTCCCAGCCTTCTAGCCCTTACGAATGCTTCCCTTTTCTTTTTGAATAATCTCACAATATCCTTCATTATCCGAGGTTCCTGAAACTTGCCATACTTATCCTTCATCCTAGCAGGAACATGCCGGTCCTGAATTCTTATCAACTGACGTTTGAAAGCCCCCCACATGTCAGTTGTTGATTTGCCCTCAAACATCCGCCTCCAGTCTAGATTCCTCAGTTCCTGCCTAATATTGTTATAATTAGCTTTCCCCCAATTAAGCACCTTAACCCGAGGACTTCTGTTATCCTTATCCACCAGTACCTTGAAACTTACTGAATTATGGTCACTTTTCCCGAAATGCTCCCCTACTGAAACTTCAACCGCCTGGCTGGGTTCATTCCCTAATATCAGGTCCAGTATTGCCCCTTCCCTAGTTGGACTATCTACATATTGTCTCAGGAAGCCCTCCTGGATGCACCTTACAAATTCTGCACCATCCAAACCCCTAGCACAAAGTGATTCCCAGTCAATATAGGGAAAGTTAAAATCACCCACCACAACAACCCTATTGCTTTTACATCTTTCCAAAATCTGCCTACATAACTGTTCCTCAATCTCCCACTGGCAATTGGGAGGCCTATAGTAAAACCACAACATTGTGACTGCACCCTTCCTATTCCGGAGCTCTACCCATATTGTCTTGCTGCATGACCGAGGTGTCCTCCTGTCGTACAGCTGTGATATTCTCCTTAACCAGCAGTGCAACTCCCCCACCTCTTCTACATCCCTCTCTATCCTGCCTGAAACATCTAAATCCTGGAACGTTTATCTGCCAATCCTGTCCATCTTTCAACCAAGTCTCTGTAATAGCAATAACATCATAGTCCCAAGTACTAATCCAAGCTTTAAGCTCATCTGCCTTGCCTGTTATACTTCTCGCATTGAAACAAATGCATTTCAGACCCCCAGTCCCACTGTGTTCAGTAATTTCTCCCTGCCTGCTCTTCCTCTTAGTCCTACTGGCCATATTCACTAGTTCCCAGTCATTTATTTCTCCTGCTGACCTATTGCTCTGGTTCCCACACCCCTGCCATACTAGTTTAAACCCTCCCGAGTGACACTAGCAAACCTCACAGCCAGGATATTGGTGCCCCTCCAGTTTAGATGTAACCCATCCTTCTTGTACAGGTCCCACCTGCCCCGGAAGAGATCCCAATGATACAGATATCGGAAACCCTCCCTCCTACACCATCTGTTTAGCCACATGTTTAGCTGCACTATCTTCCTATTTCTAGCCTCACTGGCACGTGGCACAGGGAGTAATCATGAGATTACAACCCTAGAGGTCCTGTTTTTTAACTTTCTGCCTAACTCCCTGAACTCCCGCTGCAGGACCTCGTCACTCTTCCTGCCTATGTCATTAGTACCAATGTGTACCACGACCTCTGGCTGTTCTCCCTCCCCCTTCAGAATGTCCCGTACCCGATCAGAGACATCCTGGACCCTGGCACCAGGGAGGCAACATACCATCCTGGTGTCTCTTTCACGACCACAGAAGCACCTATCTGACCCCCTGACTATAGAGTCCCCTAACAGATTGCATCGTACTGCGAAAGAAGAAAGCAATATATTTCCCCTCTCCAATTAAAGCGTCCAACTGTAAACCACAGATTCCAGAATTCAGTAGAGCTTCATTTATCCTAAAATAAAATCCAGTTGGACAATGAAAGCTCTGACTGAAAATAAGCCTCCTAATTTTGATAGGTGACCTGTTAAACCAGTAATTTTTTTATTAATGAATAAAAATTACCCAGAGTAGTCTTCAGGTTGAGTGATGTTATTATCACTTATATTTTCAGTGTACTTAAACTGAAGAATTACAATGCTATAATACTGTAGGTAAGAATAGATTCATTAATTCATACTGAAATAAGTTTTCATGTCAGTCTTGCAGTAACAAGGAATATAAAGTTTACATCACAGTTCTGATGCTACCTTGTGTTTTGATGAGCATTTTTCTTCTAGGTGAGCTGTGTATTGGAATCTTTCGGTCATGCAAAAACGACACTGAATGAAACTTCCAGTCGATATATAAAGTACCTAGGATTGCAGTTCAGTGAAAACAACAGGGCTTTAACTGGAGGTAAGGCTTTTTGTGAAACCGGTTATGTAATTTCACGAAATTGCACTCCTGGAGTAGAGATTCCAGAAATGCAAACCACAAATTTGAGAGAATATTCCTCACCATTTCCTGGTCATTCATAACTTCTGGGTTGAAATAGTTCCGCGTGCCTAGTTCAGACTAACACCAACTAGCAGTGACCATTCAAAATCTGTTTGGTTTTGTGATCTGAATTCCACATCAGATATGTGGAGCCCAATGAGACTATCAGTGACTTTGTGAAAACATTCTAGGACTAGATTTTGCTGGTGCAGCTCTGTTCCTGAAATCATTTGTAATAGAGAATTATCACCAAGCCAAATTTGAAGTCCCTTTCCTCTTTTAAATAAGCATCTTACAAGTTAACTGCCAGGTACCTGAAGTGGAATGCAGGCATCATGGGTAGAACTAAATCTACAACTCCCCTCCTCTCCTTTCCTTCTTTCTCTACTCTCTCCTCTTCTCCCCCTGTTCACATTCTCTCCTCCCTCTTCCCTCTCCCTTATTCACACTCTTCTCCTCTTTTCACCATGCCCCTAGCATCACTGGAACAGTGGGCACCAAATTCACTTCATTACCACCAAGCATTCAGTGCTCCTTTACCAGACAATCAATGAAAACAGATGGGCTGCCTGTGTTTGATGTTCTCCTGCTCTCCCTTTCCCAGCCACTTTTAATTACTATAATGACCTGATGGCGTAGTCAGTACGTGGCAAATGAATGGCACCAGCTGTATGTTACACTTCTTCTTACCTTGGACTTTTTATGGCTTTTATATTTGGTGTTCTGTCAAGCAACTATGGAAAAAGTGCAGTGGCTTCTATAGAGCTGCTGGGACCCTTGTGCATAGGGGTAGCAACTGTAATAAAAGCAAAATATTGCAGATGCTGGAGATCTGAAATAAAAACAGAGTGCTGCAAAAGCTCAGCAGGTCTGGCAGCACCTGTGGAGAGCAAAACAGAGTTAATATTTCAAGTCCAATGTGACTTCTTCAGAACTTCAGAACAACTTTGGAAGTTTGTCGGGGTAACAACTTTGTAGCTCCTTGACCAATCAGAATAGTTAATTCAATGCTAAATCAGTTACAGGAATAGAAATAAAGAGAGGGAAAGAAAGATGGGATTATTAGAGGAATAAAAGAGGCAGAAAGAAAAAAGTTAAGGCATTTAAATATGTTTTTAAATCTCCAACAATAATTAATATCTGAAGGAATGAGACTCCACAATTATTAACTTTAATTTTCAGTGCCAGACAGGTTGCTTTTTAGTAATCAATACTTATCATGTCATTAGAAGTATATTTAACCTGGAATGAACATGCCCAAACTTTTTCTAGTAAATTTAGTTTGAATTTTTCAGGACTACAGCATCTTCATGCTGCTCAATTTATGTGAAAGATAGGTCCCTTGGCAAGATAATTTTATGACGCAAATTCTAGAGGAGCAGGGCATCTTAGGCAGCAGTTTCCTGCTTTATGTGTTTGCACATGTGCAATCGCTGAAAGTTGCTGACTATTTAAAAGTCAATAATGATGAGCTTTGTGAGCTTCAACATAATTTATTTTGTAAAATACAGTCTCTTGTAATTTGCTTCACGTTTTAGCACAAGAAAGTGAAATTGCATCAGCCAACTGCATACCACCTCCCACCTTCTCTAAAAAAAAGTGTAACTATTTTTCATTGCTTGTTCTCCTTCCCCCCTCTCTTGGAAGTTGGAAAAGAGATCCATCAGCTGTGGTCAGGGATGGGAAGCCTAGTTTCTCCTCTCTGAATCAGGGACACTGAGGGCAATTTCTGTGACCATAATTAAGAATGATTGAATCAGAACAGAAGAGGGGTCAGACCTGAGACCTTCTGGTCTGTGTGGATTAGCTGCTTATGAATAAACAGACTGAGTCATCAGGGAAGCTTATTGATAGGTGTACACATCTTTCTGATTCCATTCATGCAGAGAAGCTGCTTATCTGTTCCTGAATGGCCTTGGAGGAATGTGCAGAGTTAGCAAATCATTTATTGTGCCAGTTTCAATAATGCTATATGTGCTGCAACTATAATAGAGGGATTTAAATCCACTTATGGCAGATCAAGAAATGTAAGGTCCAGATTTTCGTCCCCAGGTTGGGTTCACTGAGTCGGGAGATTTCCCGGCTTAGTGAACCCGAGCTTTAAAAATGCCCACCTGCACGTTGGATTTTCGGTTGGGGGAAGGGAGGATGCGGGCTGGAACAGGAGTCAGGGTGGGCGACCCCGGAAGGTGAGGAGGTGGGCTGGGCGCAAGGCCTGCCTCTGTGCTCCGGCATTGTTCTTAAATAAATAAATAATAATAATAAAAAGTCCCTCAAACTTCACCCCACACACTCCCTCTGCCCCATCCATGTCAACCTATGCCAACCTACGCCCCCACCCACCCCCATGGCACCCATACCCCCATGCCAACTTAGTGCCAACCCATGTCACCCATCCACCACTCTTTGTCCTTCCCATTCATGCCAACTCACCTAGTATCTTTGGACTGTTCCTTGTCAGCTTTGGCACTTCCAGGATAACTTTGACAGGTTTGACAGATGGACAGCTCTTTAGCAGTTCTCTAACAGCTAGACAACTATTTGACAGCTTGACAGTTCCAATGAGTTTGTGAATTAAAAAAAATGGGTAGTCATGTTCTCTTTTAACAATCCCAAAGGGTGCCTTACATCTTCCAAAGGGGTACCTTACCACTCTAAAGGGACTTAGAATTTTATTAGAATATTACTTTAACAAAAAAAATTACAACCACATGAAAGGCGTTTCCTTAAAATGTCCAAGAGCTAAGAATTTGTATGTGTATATGTAGCCCCCTTTTAATTTATGACTAATTCAATTTAAAAAATAATCCAGCAGACAAGATTTAGTCTTAAACGAAATAAAGGTTAGTTTATTATCAAAACTACTGCTGAAAGTTACTTAGGGAAAAGTGATGAAGATATTAACTAAAATACAGATGCAAAGTTTAAAAGAAAATAAGGATAAAAACATACTTAAAAGATGAGATTTCAAATCACTCTCCATGAGATAACATTGCAGACCCTTTGCTTGAATTCCTTCTTTCCGAATTGAAGGGGTTGAAATTTATGTTCAGTTTAGCAGCTGTGATGACATCAGTAGTTGACTATTTGGAAGTTAGCGTTTTCAGGTGGACTCAACAGGTCAGCATATTTTTGGGAGAAAGAGGAGGTTTCCTATTCCTCACTAATTCTGTGATTATGTCCTTGCAGATTGATTGGACTCTTTTGGCAGAATAGCAGTTACTTTCATAATACCTTCCTTTTTGTCCTCCCTTGGCCAAGGACTCTCTCTGATGTTGTTTCTCAGAGTTATTCCTAGGGATTCTGCACTCAGAATGGCTGATCTCATATATAGTTCCAAAACTTTAAATGGTTGCTATGTTAATTTTGATGAAGCATTGTTCCACCGGGCAAAGAAGTTAGTTATATTGAGGTCCTTTGAAGCCCTGTCCTGTCCCTCAGAAGCAAAAGGGTTTTTTCACACCTTTTAGAATTCAGGACATCACTGGAGGTGCATTGTTAAAGACTCTTCATAGCCAGTTCTAGAGGTGAGCCTGACAAGGTTCGAATAAACACCAGAAGACGCCGAGTTGTCTGTCCATACATCCATTTTAAAAAAGGCTCTTAAACTAAATGTAAAGTTTTGAAAACAGAAATGTGCCTTAAAACTGTTGTCCTTAAAATCTCTAATATCATAATTACAAACAAAAGAGCTTACATTTTTAGAGAATCCTCCCATATTTTAAATGATGCCCCAAAGCAAATCATACCCAATAATTTGTTTTGATATGTAGTCACTGTTATAATGTAGGGAACTTCCTCAGCCAATTTGCTATGGCTGCCACAAATTGTAATGAGATAAATGGCCAGAAACACTAGGCAGAATTTTGCCCTTGATGGGCGGGCGGGCCCGACCGACTCGGTGGAAGGTGGGCAGCCGATCGCCGCCGCCGAAACGGGCCCCGCTGCCATTTTGAGTGGGTGGGCCAATTAAGGCCCGCCGAGCGGGCTGCCCGACGGGAAGTGCTATGCGCTTCCTGTGCAGGGGGGCAGGGATTCCCCAACTGTCAGAGTGCGATCTTTCATGCATGCGCACAAAAGAGCGCACATCTCCCTGAGACTAAGTGCTGCCTCAGGGAGATCGCTGAAAGTTTTATAAACTTCAAAAATAGAAAAATAAAAAAATTATTAACATGTCCCCCTCATGTGACAATGTCACACGAGATGGGACATGTTAATAAATATCACATAAACTTTATTAAAGTTTTTTAAAACAGACATGAAACTTCATCCTGCCGGTGGATGAGGTTTCATGTTTTTTCAGAAGCCCGCTGGGGCTCCTGGCCTGCCCACCAACCTTAAGGTTGGACGGGCAGGGCCTTTAATTGGCTTAATTATCCTGTCAATGGCCTCAATTAGCCATTGACAGTTCGGCGGGCAGACAGCTGATGGCACTGTCCGCCCGCCTTCCTGAATATTTAAATGGGGCGGGATGACATCGGGGGTTCCTCCTGACGACATCCTGTGGCATTTTTGCGTCGGTGAGCGGGCCCTGCCCCCAGCTCGCTAACGGAAAAATTCTGCCCACCGTTTTTGATTGTGTTGGTTGAGGGATAAATGTTGATCAGGGCAGTGGGAGAACTCACCTACCTTTCCTCAAATCATGCCATGGGCTTCACTTTAACATCTCATCTAAAAGGCAGCACCTTTGACAATTGCAACACTAATTTATATTCACCTATATTTTGGCCTGAATTTAACGTTTACCGTGCAGGCGTGCAACAGTCACGACATAAATGGGGCGTGATGACGTTGGGAGGACTTCCCGATATTGCAATCAGAAGTGAGCCTGCTGCCAATTAAAGGGCCAATTAAGGCCATTTAAAGAGCAATACACCCCAATTTTGAGTGGCTCGTGTGCTTTTACGCTTGGCGCATGGGCCAATCGGGCAGGCCAGCTTCACAATTATTAATCATTCTAGATCCAGGGTTAGATTAAAGGCCCAGAAGATTGGGGAGAGGTGAGGAGTTAGGAGCATTGTAGTGAGTTGGGAATGTATGGATTATAATTCATTTTTGGAATAATTTTGTTCATCTGGATAATTCTAGGAGGGTTAAATCTTTGCAGAGGCTTTCTGCAGACAAGCCGCTTCATTGTTCAAACCTGTGCAACCACAAGGTCTGACATGGGGTATTTTGTACTTTGCTGGTTGGATCTGCTCAGAAGAGGAGGGGGCAAGAAAGGAGAGGAGGCCAGTTGCCTTCAGGCACTGTGCTAGAGTCTGCCCTCAGGACTGAGAGCCACAGCCAGAAGGGGTCGAGGGCTAGCAGGCATTGCAAGGGAGAAGGGTCAGGAGAAGGCCAATACCCAGCTGGGAACGTATGCAGGCTGAGATCTTGCTACCTGGACATGACAGAAGTGCAGCGCCGAAGTGGGCACCACCTCTCCAGAGAATCAGTCACCTCAATATGTGACATGATCGGCCCCAAGATAGCCTCAAATTGTGTAGGTGGCCACCCAATGCCAGCGCTCTGAAGGCAACAGTAGCCCTGAACTTTTATGCCTTGGGGTCATTCCAGGAGTCTGTGGGAGATCTCTGCGGAGTCTCACAACCCGCTATGCACAGCTGCATCAATTTGATGACAGATGCTTTGTTCCAAAGGGTGAACACCTTCATTCAGTACAAGACAGGTGAGGTCAGCCAGGTAGAGCGAGCCAGAGGTTTCACTATAATAGTAGGATTTTCAAAAATTCAGGGAGCCATTGACTGCACACACGTGCCCATCAAGGCACCTGCAGGGTAGCCGGGTGCCTTTGTGAATAGAAAGGATTTCCACTGTCTGAAAGTTCAGATTGTGTGCGATCACCAGCATGAGATCCTGCAGGTTTGTGCCAGGTATCCTGGAAACTGCCATGATGTGGACATCCTGGTCGGAATTTTATGACCTCGTTGCGGCAGGGACAGGGCCGTAAAATGTGGCCAGCCATTCTAAGCTTCATTGACTTCAGTGGGAACGTCAAATCACCCTGCCTTAAAATTCCGCCCCTTGTGTCACTCCCAGCTGCCAAGGCTCTTCATAGACCCAGCACGGTTGGATGGCTGGCTGCTAGGGACAAAGGCTACCCGCTCAAAAGGTGGCTGATGACATTGCTCAGACACCCAAGGACACCAGCAGAGGAGAGGTACAACTGGAGTCATGCCTCCACATGGGCAATCATTGAGAGGACAATAGGCCTACTCAAAATGAGGTTCCACTGCCTGGACCACTCAGGGGGATCTCTGCAGTATTCTCCCAAATGTGTTTCTCTTATTGTAGTAGTCTGCTGTGCCCTACACAATCTGGCTCTCGCAAGGTGGGAGCTTACAGAGGGTGAAGGCAGTGATGTTGTTCCAGAGGACGCTGATGATGTATCTAGTGCTGAATCTGAGGAAGAGCCTGATCAGCCCCAAGGTGATAAGCAAGACCCAGCAATGAGGATGCTTCTGGGAGCCAGGGAGACCAGGGAGGCCCTGTTTCAGAGGACTTTCCATCAGTACTCCAAAGCTAGGAGTTAAAATGATCGCAAGCAGACTGCCACCTTACTGCTCGGGGCTGCTCCTGCTCCATGACAGATGCTTTGTTCCAAAGGGTGAACACCTTCATTCAGTACAAGAAAGGTGAGGTCAGCCAGGTAGAGTGAGCCAGAGGTTTCACTGTAATAGTAGGATTTCCTGACACCATCCTCTCATGTCCCTCCCGCTGAAATAAATTTTGCAGCCCAGGCCTCCTCCCTAACAATTGCATAAGCACAATAAGGCCATTTGACCTGATGTCACATTTTAATAGTGGTTTATAACATATACATACACCATTACATCAGTGTCAATGAGAAGCGATTCACCCATATAACCCCTTCTGTGATCATAGGGACTTTTAGTGACATAGTGTCATAGTGATTTCCGCTTATGAGTGCTCTGTCTTGGTGCTTCCCCATTGCCAGCAGCTGCGTTGGAGGCAGGCTGCTGACTCTGATGACCCATTGACCTTGATGACTTTGGCGGCCGTCCTCTGGTGTCTGGGGCCTGTGTGTGCCCTGACTGGCTCGGAGAGTCCAGCTCCATGGCTGGATAGTCCTCAGTCATCGTGGCCTCCTTAGATGTGATGGTCACTGTCAGGGGGGCGGAGGAGCTCCTGCCATCATCAGGAGCATCTTGAGAGGGGCCCCCAGATGCAGATCATCTACCAACATGAAGTTTTTTTGAACCTCCTTGCTCACCAGAAATGGACAGGAAGGCAGCAGAGTCACTAAGTGCCTCACCCATCTCTCATATTGGCAGTGATCTACTGAGGTCACTGCCAGTGTGTGAACTTGCAGGTCTGAACGCAACCCCAGAAACTCCTGATTGAGTTCCTGGAGGTGCCTCTCCATGAGAGTTGACGCTCCCTCTCTGGGGGATACTGTGTGCTCAGAGCTCTGGGTCAACGCATGGACTCCTCCAATACAGAGACCATGACACGCAGACCCTTAGGGATCTCTGCCAGGTATTCACATGCATCCTGCTGGATATCCAAACCTTGTTGCCTAATAGATGATTCCAAAGGCTCATCATGTGCCTCAGGCTCAGCATCGCCCTAGTCTCCAGCAATCCTCCAAATGTTGGTGCCGTGGGGATTGTCTGCCTCCGCCATGACATGCCTTCACTAGTGTGCATTACCACCTGCCCTGAGCTGCCCATGACCACCAACATGCCTGTATCTGCTCTGGTGCATGGTGCAGAGAGAGGATTGACAAGGGTGCATCTGGCTGTAGATCAACCTCTGATGTAAAGGGAGGGTCCTCCGGGCCCTTCTGTGGTTTGAAGGCTGTTCCATCTGAGGGAGGGAGAACACATGAAAGTCTCGAGTGGCGTTAATAACTTAGAGTGCATGAATTCTAGTAGCTTCTCAGAATGGACATCTAGCTAAGCAAAGACTTCTGAGTGGATGGGCTTAGGGGATTAGTTGATTCCACCTGTCAGTCTTACAACTGCAGTCCTACATCTCTCATACCTTTCCCCAATCTCTTCCATGTCCACTGGACTCTTGACCCCCTCCGAAACCCCTGCCTCTCCGCGACCAGTGGACCTGGCTCCAAGTTCACAAGCTATCTCCAGGATCTGCTGCTCTGCCTGACTTAGCAACAACAGATTAGGAACACCACCACTTGTTCATCCTCACTCCTATACATTGTGACCTTTTTCTCCTGTAAGGACAATAGTGCTTTCATTAATCCCCCCTCTACATACCACAACATTCCATCCTCCCACCCCCCCAAGCCCATAGTCGCAGGTTTAGGTGTCCATTACATTGTAGCACTTCACTCTTACATGCATGCTTGCTAACCTACCTACTCACATGCGGTCTTTAAAGGCACAGGAAGATGTGCCAAGTGAAGCTGAGGGCTTCACACTCGGGAGCCCCAACAAGTGCTGTCACACACAAACACATCTCTGTACGGTTACATGTGGCTTAATGCTCACCCTGACAGAGCGCAGAAGGTCATTGAACCTCTTCCTGTACTGCATCCAGGTCGTTCTGACTATATCATGGCCATTGACCAGAGTTTCCACCTCCGCCCATGTCTTCTTAGTTAAGTGTGGAGGCCTCCTCTTTCCTCCTTGTGGCAACAATATCTCCTGACATGCACTCACAGCCTCATATAGAACCCGCAGGCTGTCATCCGAAAAGTGGGGGGCCGATTGGCTTCAGCCATTTCCTATATGCCTGGCATGGTTTCCAGGTCCAGAAGACATTGCTAGTGTTCCAGCCACATTTTCCTGCAAAGAATATAAACACAGTTCTCTGTCCCTATAAAGATTATAGCACCTCTCTGAAGCAGATCCTCAACACATATCAGCCATCAGGGAACTCCTTTTCAACTCCCCCAGCCACAGGTACATTTTTCCGGGCCCACCACCCCCCGGCAACGTTGAGCCTCTCTCAGCACACGGTTCACGCTGGCTGGCAGTTGATTTTCCATCCAGCGCGTAATCACTGTCAAGAGCCAATCACATCTGCTTCCGGTACTGCTGATCGCGCTTGCCCAAGACTCTAAAATTCAGGCCTAAATCCTGGATTAGGGTTTTAGCTTTTGATCTTCAGTTTCAAAGGGAAGACATAAGAACATAAGAACAACAACTAACTTTGCCAAGGTTCTCTTTGGTTCAACATTATAAATCACTAAAGTTTTCATTGGTGAATATCATGTGGAAGACTAAACTATTTCACTTTACATATTTCATACATCTCTATGAAGCTTTGTCCATTGATATGAATGTGTTGTAGTGTGCTTCCAAGATACACAATGCCATATTCTTCTGATTTGTTCAAAATAAATTTATCTTATGCAGCTTTGCCAGGCTTCAGAAAGAGTTGATTCCACTTTCCCAGCAGGGAGCAGCATTTATAGGGATTGTATGGTGGGAAATCATGGATGCACAACCAGTGCTTTTCCATCCATTAAAGTTAATGGGTTGAAGGGTCATGTTCCTCTTTGAGTAACTTTGAGGGAACATGGAGTGTGCCCTCTTTTATAGCAAGAATAAAATCATCATGGGTAATTTTGTATAATGCTTAACTAAAGCAAAACAAAGTAAGTTATAAAATAAATACATTGTTATTGCATGATAAGTTTGTATACTTATTGCAAGTTTTCAATAATAATAGGATTCCATAGTTAGTAAAACCTTGTTGAAAGATGTGACAGTGTTCTGATAAGTTAACAAATTATTCTTCTTCCAGCCAGAGTTTATACCTACTGTTTAGAGAAGTCTCGTCTTGTCTCTCGACCACCTAACCAGTACAATTTTAATATTTTTTACCTGATGATTGATGGCCTGTCAACTGAGGAGAAGTGTGCTTTGTACCTCAGCAATCTTTCTACACACAGGTATGTGCTATCATGTATTCTTTCTAAATAGACTGAGATCATGTTGCATATACATGTATATACTAGCAGATTGCAGTACTCATGGTGAGCCAGTGGAGGCACTATTTATTACAATAAGGGCGTTATCTGATAATGGGAAATATGACAGAAAAAAGTGAATTGTATATATACTTGAAAAGGAAAGCGGTTGGTACTATAGGCTTAGGCATAGAGCAGAGTATAAATTACATATTTCCATTTAACACTGCCCGAAAATTGTAGGACCGCCTGCCCAACTATCTAGTGATTGGAAGGTCTCCAGGTTCCAATGGCAGGCTGAAGATATTAGGGGAAACATCACTTCTGATTCACTCCACTCTAGAAGTTTATACTTCAATTCCATACTCTGGCTGTTGAGCATTCCAGATCAGCGATTCAAATTAAACTTGAAGCAGCTGTGTAATAAATTGAATCCAATATTACTGTGTGCTACATCCTTCAGTGAGATTGCAATCCATTCTACAGACCTGAAGAGCCCACTTCAGCATGGAAACCAAAAATAACATCAAACGTATGGTCAAAAAGTGCATTCTGATATTTATGCTGCTGAATTTAATTTGAACTGTCCAGTTGGGGAATTTATTCCCCTCAAGAATATTATTCTCATGCACTACTGTATAGTGAGCAGAAGATAGTAGCAGCAAAGCATCATTTGCTCATGCATTATTTCAGCAATTAATTAATTATCCTATTTGGCACAGGTATGTGATCCAGGAGGCACAGGAGGAGGTGACAGCAACTGAGACAGTTCGAAACAGGGACAAGTTTATTGCACTAAAGCAAGCTTTAAGAAACTTGGGTTTCAACAGTCTGGTAAGATGAATCACCAAGTTCTGAACTGTCGTTTTACATCCAGTGTTTTGAAAACAAGATAAACTATATGACGCCTTAATGCAGGAGATTTTCAAATCATCTTCTGTTTTCAATCCAACTACCTTCCTTTGTCAATTCAAAATACCAAGGTGCAGCTGGTTTGGGCAAATTGAGTCACCAGAAATGCTGCTCTGGTCTTATTCTCCAATTAACATTTTTGATTGTAATTCAAACTAACTTTACCTTACTTTTCTGTGAAAAGGTTAGGGCTACAGTTTTTGGAGGTGCTGTTTGTATTTTAAAGAATTGGCTGGTATTGCTGTGCAAAATCTTATTTTTTGATTAATTTGATAAAAATTGGTTTTGCCTTCAGTGCCTTTGCTAAATCATTCTTTTTAAATTAAAACATAAGAAATAAGAACAGGAGTAGACCATATTTTTATTCGTTCATGGGATGTGGTTAGGCCAGAATTTATTGCCCACCCCTAATTGCCTTTGGTAAGGTGGTGGTAAGCTGCCTTCTTGAATCGCTGCAGTCCATTTTGTTGGTAGACCCGCAGTGCTGTTGGGTGGGAGTTCCAGGATTTTGACCCAGCGACAGCAAAGGAACAACGGCATAGCATATTGCTCCAAGTCAAGATGGTAGGTGGTTTATACTTCTAGATGGTAGAGGTCATGGGTTTGGGAGGTGCTGTTGAAGGAGTCTTGGTGAGTTGCTGAAGTGCATCTTGTAGATGGTACATACTGCTGTCACTGTGCATCAATGATGGAGGGAGTGAATGACTAAGGTGGTGAATGGGTGCCAATAAAGCAGCTGATTTGTCCTTTATGGTGTCAAGCATTTTTGAGTGTTGTTGGAGCTGTATTCCCCGGGTCCCTCTTCCTGCTCATGCATTATTGGCTCTGTACTTTTTTTTATTTTTAAATTACATGCTGCCCCTTGGTGACATCATCTGAACTCAAACCATCAGTTTTCACGCGCTGCTGACACCCAGCTCTACCCCACCACTACCTTTCGACCTTGCCACTATCTCTAAATTATCAGACTGTCTGAAATACAGTAATGAAAGAGCAGTGTAATAGAGGGCTAATATGGGACTGAGTACAGTACTGCCCACACGATGATGTAAGAAGGCATATGACCTAGAGCTAGGGCCAGTCTAGAGGCAAGTCGCAATGTGTAAGGACATACTGTATACCTACTGTAAATATGTACATAGTTCGGTGTTGTTAATAAAGACTTCTTTGTAACTTATACAAGACTGCTTCATGGTGTCCATGCGGTATCCTTCAAGCGTAGCAACAACAGAAGATATCATGGTAACAGCAGGAGATTCCATCAAACAGAAATTTCCTCCAATTAAATAATGGGAGGACTGAAGCCATTGTCTTTGGTTCCTGATATAAATTCCATTCATTAGCCACCAACTCCATCCCTCTCCCTGGTAACTGTTTGATCTGAACAAGTCTGTTTGCAACCTTGGTACCATATTTGTTCCCAAGATGAGCTTCCAACCATATATCTGCACCATCACTAAAATCGCTGATTTCCACCTCCCTTAACATCACTTGACTCTGCTCCAGCCTTGACTCATCTGCTGCTGAAACCTTCATTCATACCTTTTTTACCTCTAAATTCGACTATTCTAGCGCACTCCTGGCTGGTCTCCTACATTCTACCAGGCCTTTGTAGCTTTAAATCAGATGGTTGAATTTTGACTTCTTTAAGCCAATTTTGAAGCCAGTCCAATCTCTCTGATAAGACACCGACTCCTACACCGATGTTGAGTTTAAATGCCGTTCTGTAGCCTTGAACTTCCAATTACACAGACCAGAACTGTTTATCGGCTTCTTTGATCGCTCCAAGGAAATCATCAGGTTGGGAACGTTTATCTCTTATTTCTTGGACCTCCAACAGTGTGGGCACATGTTCTAAGTTTCTGCCCACAAATGCTGTTCTTGATTTTAGAAATTCTTTTAAATGACCAGTCCTGCCACATAGAAAGCATTCAGCTGCCCCTGCTGAGCAATCTTTGTGGTGGTGTTGTCTGTTAGTGCCACATCTGGAGCACCAGAATGTAGATGGAAGAGATGTCCACGCCTTAGCAAACTTTTTTTGCAAGCTTTTCAGTGGGCAGAGATTCTAACCTTGGGCCTATGTACTGGACTGAGCCCTCCAGAGCCTCAACGTCACCTCGAATTATACCCTGATTTTGGTGTCTCAACTTGGCCTGCCTGATGATGTATTCAGCCTTCTCTAGGGCCAAATCCTCTTTTGATTGTTGCATGGTATTAGTGAAAGATCACTAACACTTGGCAACAACATCAAAACATGGTGGCAGTGCTGGAGGCCAAATTCCAGCAAACTGCAGCCACAGATTGATGACCCACAGGTGACTTTGCAGCAACGAAGATCAGACCTGAAAAGTACCGTGGTGAGGAAACAATGAGAGACACTCATTGTATCAATTAAGACAGTGCATCATCAAGGATGCTGACTACAATGTGGTCTCAAATTAATTCATGTTTTAAGGCTTTGTAATTACAGGTGCTTGCTAAATGAAGGAATTGATGGACTCCCCTGGCCTTTGGGTTCTCTAAATTTTGCTCTTTCCATGACCAAATTCTTTTTGGGGCTGAAATATTACTCAAAAGCCTCTATTACCTCATTATATGATGCCAAGGCTTCCTCAATGCCTTGCCACATGAGCTGGCCAAGTGGAGACAGACCTGCTGTTAAACCAATCCCAAGTCTGATTCTGAAGTATGAACCTAGACATTAACACTTTTCTTGATAATATATTTAATTGCAGAATACAGCATTACATATTACTACCTACCTACTAGCCTATGTCCCAACAATTTCTCTTTATACACTTTTAAATAAACAACAAATGAATAAAATAAACTATTAACATTTAACAAAGTGACAGCCTCTTAAAAGGGCACTGTAACAAAGGGCAGAATTTTCTGTTTGACGTCCGGGGGGCGGGTGATGAAATCCGACACGCGCCCGCCATTAATTAATGGGCGCAGCAGGCAGGTGGGTGGGAGACATTTGTATTTACCTCATCCACGGGCAGGATAAGAGGGCTCAGTGGGGTCATGAATCTGCTCTGTGAAGTATTTATTGTTGAAAGTTTTTCAAACTCACCTGTGTGATCTGCAGTACTTCAGAACGCATCCCAGCTGCATTTTCTGGACTCTTAACCTTCAGGTCAGCACTCTGCAGTGAGGAATCTTTTGGGCCTGCAGGTTTCAGGAAGCCTTCCCTTAGCCTAGGTATGGGAGCTGATCTGTCCACTGGAGGCAGCTCCCCTGAGGAGGAAGGGAGGGCTAGAATGGAGAGGTGGCCAGGAGTGCACAATCAGCCTCTAGGGAAGCCACCTTTGGGAGGACAGGTGCAGGCACAAGGGGCACAGGGCCAAGAGGTAGTCCAAGGCGGAAGGGGCCGCAGAAGACGCCACTATCCTCCTGCCAGGCTATACAGGCGTCGAAGCAGTTACCTCAATATGTCTGAGGTGCAGTGCTGAAGGAGGCTCCATCTCTCAAGGGAGATAGTCAACTATATCTGTCAGATGACTGGGACTGAGATCTCACCTAACTGTTTGGGCGGACACCCCATGCCAGTGGCTCTGAAGGTCACAGCTGCCCTCAGCTTCTGTGCCTCTAGCTCTTTCCAGGGGTCGATGGGTGATCTTTGCAGTGTCTCCCAATCAGCTGTCTACACTTGCTTCAAGTAGGTTACAGACGCTTTGTTCAGATGGGCATCGGCCTTCATCCACTTCCGCTGCGACCAGGCAAGCCGGACACAGCGAACCAGAGGCTTCGTGGCCATTGCTGGCTTCCCTTGCGTCCAGGGTGCAATAGACTGTACACATGGGGCCATCAAGGCGCCAGCAGGTGAGCCCGGTGCCTTTATCAACAGGAAGGGCTTCCACTCCATGAACGTGTAGATAGTGTGTGATCACAGGATGCAGATTCTACAAGTCTGTGCTAGGTACCCAGGCAGCTCCCGCGACGCCTACATCCTCAGACACTCCCAGGTGCCGGGGATCTTCAGTGCTCCGGCTCGGCTGGATGGATGGCTGCTGGGTGACAAGGACTATCCCCTCAGAAGATGGCTCATGACACCTCTCCGCCATCCAAGAACAGAAGCTGAGCAGTGCTACAATAGGAGCCACGGCACCACAAGGGCTGTGGTGGAGAGAGTCATCGGTCTTCTCAAGATGCGCTTCCGGTGCCTGGACTGCTCAGGCGGCGCACTCCAGTAGCTCCCCAGATCATGTCTCGGTGATAGTGGTTGCACGCTGCACTCTCCACAATCTTGCGCTGGAAAGGGGGGACGCAGTGGATGATGAAGACGTCGAGGCAGTGGCTGCGGCTGCACACGATGAGTCCAGCATTGAGTCCGAGGATGAGCACACACAGGGAAATGCTGAGGGGGTAGACGCTGACCCGGGACTACTCCAGGGAGGCAGGGACACCCGGGAGGTTTTAATCCAATGGACCTTCAGCTAGCACAACACAGATGGACCTCCAGGACAAGCCTGGGCTACTACCTTGATATTCGACACCTAAGTGCAAAATCTGCCAAGTCAGCAGCACTAACTAAGGGCCTTGTAAATAAAGCTGAATGTCCAACAAATCATTCATTACACTTTTGTCAACCATAAACATGCAGAAGAAATGAGGCACCCTCAGCCATTGTCACACATCTGCATTTAATGTGTGAAGCAAAAGAACTTATCATAAAGAGAAAACAATAGCATTAACATTCAAAAAGAAATAATAAGGACCTCATCTCGGGCCAACAAAAGCACCAGTGAAAAACCCGTGGTGTGCCTAAGGTGCCTTACTCTTTCGTTTTCAGGTGCTACGTCTTGGTGCTGCCCGATCACTCGGAGTGGCACCTGAGACAGCCTTCTGACTGCTGTCCTGTTAGCCTCGATGACCTTGGCGGTCGTCCTCTGGCCCATGGAGCCTGTGTTGGCCCCGCCTGGGAGGGATCTGCCATTTCCACAGGGCATCTCCCCAGTTGTCGCAGCCTCACTGGATGAAATGGTCACTGGGAGAGGGGTGGAGGAGCTGCCGCCCTCATCTGGGGCGCCCTGAGAGGAGCCCGCAGATACGGCAGGCAGCTGCTGCACCGATGTGAGGTCACTTCGGACCTCCCTGCTCACTGTGGATGGATGGGCAACGAGCTGGGAAGCTTGATGCCCACATCATCTCCCACACTGGCAGTGACCAGCTGAGGTCAATGCCGATGTGAGGACTTGCTGGTCAGAGCGCATCCCCAGGAAGCCCTGATGGGTCTCCTGGAGGAGCCTCTCCACGAGAGTCGCCACTTTCTCCATGGAAGACGCTTGGCACTCAGACATGTGGCTCATTGCTTCGGCGAGCATTCGCATAGACTTCTCCACCATGGACACCAAGCAAAGCATAGCCTCATGTATCACCCCCAGATGCTCCCGCACACCCAGCTGCATTTCCTGCACCTGCTGCGTCGCGGACGACTCCAGAGGCACATCATCAGGAACCAACTGAGCATGTGCCTGGTCCCCTGCAGTCCTCCGACTGCTGGCGCCATGGGCACTCTCTGTCTCTGCCAGCTCCTCCAGCGAGTGTGAAGTGCCCTCACCACTGTGCCCCAGGACACTAGCCATTGTTCTAATTCCCACCGAGGTGTTAATACCTGCGCTGGTGCCTGTCTGGCAGAAATGGTGTGAGGCTGGAGAGACTTCAGGCCCCTCAGGTGTGAGAGGGGGCCTCTACTGCTCCTCCTCCCGGCCGTGCTCTGATGATGCTGAAAGGAAGAACAAGGATAGTGGATCAGTTCCAGTGGAGACAATGACAAAGTTCATCCCTGTCCCCCCAGCTCATTAGGAGCTCAACCTTCCATAACCAATGGCCTGGCAATGTTGCAGCAATAACTAATTTAACAATCATCAGTGCTATTGGCTGATGGGAGGACAATGCTGGCCTCACTACTGGGCATAAATACCTGGCCTGGCACCCCAGCTTCACCGACACCAGTAGACCTGGGTACATGGTGCCTCTCCTGTTCAAGGGCCTCCTGCTCGAAGTGGCTTAGTATGCAGAGCTGCGCCTGGCCGCTTCCGGTCCTCACACGCTCGGCCGCGTTCTGCGCATTCTTCTGAAAAAGAGGGAAGAGCCTTGATTCGGGAAAATTGCACATGGACTCTGTGCACAGCACACCCCAACCAGAGTGGGACATATCAGGCCTCTAGTGCCTCCTCACCCCACTGCTGCCGATCACTCAGACAAAGATGCTGGGCCTGTTCCTCACCCCCACACTGCCCCCTTAGACATAATCACATTAGGAACCACACGGTATTTCCTCCCATAGCAAGGAGGCGCAAGCACGTGCAGCGTAGAGGGCAGCAGATGGTTCATTGCCATGCCATATTGAGGCTTCCCTTCCACCATCTCATCATCCTGACTAGGACATGTCCTGGAGCTCTGAGTCTGCGCCTAGGTGCAGCCCCTCCAGGTTGCCCCCAGACCAATCATGTGGGACTCAGATCAACACATGGTGGAGGGAAAATTCATCTCCTCAAGGCCACACTCAGGCTGACCTCAGCATGGGCATTATCTGCTGGCCCACCCAGCAAAGGAAAAATGCCCTCAATGATTCAATGCAGTCACGACACTGAGACTTGGTGGGAGGTTGGCCAGAGGGTAAGGCTAGCTGCTGGGTCAAATACCCAATGTCAGAGCACAACAAATCGTTGAAGCGCTTGCGGCACTGGATCCAGGTGCGCCGCACCACGTTGCGGGAGCTCACCGCCTCCACCACCTCCCTGCAGGCACGGTTCGCCATGTCGGGAGGCCTCCTCCTCCCATCCTGGGGGACCAACACCTCCCATCATGCTGCTACCTCTTCGAGGAGGGCAGCAAGGCAGTCATCAGAAAAACAAGGGGCGCTGGCCTACCCTGCAGCCTGGCCTGCCCAACCGAACCCCTCTGCTGCAGCCTGGAACTGGCCATTGTGAGCAGCCTACAAAAGGCTCACAGGCTTTCTTTTAAACAGACTGCCGGGTCATTGGACTGGGTGGTCTGTCCACACCTGCTGCCGCCTGCACACTCCCGTGTACTTCGGGAGTTGGGAAATACGCTGGGCGGGCCTTAATTGGCCCACCTGTGTAAAATGGCGGCGCAGACCCGTTCGTGGGCAGCGATCAGGTCCATGCCCACCCACTCCCCCCCTCCCCCCCTCCCACTCCCTTCCTCCATGCCCCCCCCCGCCACCCCGCCAGTTGGAAAATTCTGCCTAAAGAACAAAAGCAGTTTCTCTTTAAACTCTTTTTGAGTATACCAATAAAGTAAAATAATTAAATTAACTAATAAAACACATTGACAGCCCCTCAAAGGGGCACTGTCATGAAAGAGAAAAGTTTAAACAAAACTAACGTAATTAAATTGAAATGTGGTTTCCAGGGCTGATGAAGCACTCCAGCCCTCGTGGTGCCCACCAGTCACGGGAAGCCTCAAATGTACCAATGGACACAGAGCCTCTTTATACCCTTTTGAGCAACACTAAACAAATGGGTAAATTAACAAATTAAATCAAAGTGATAGCCCCTTAAAGGGGCACTGTAACAGAAACTAAACTCCAAAGGAATCTTATCTAACTAAACCAGAATGTTGTTTTGGGGGCTAATGATGCACTTCAGCCCCACAGTGCCCATGAGTCGCAGAAGGCCCCAAGCATACCAACAGACACAGAGTCTCTTCATGCTCTTTTGAGTAATGCTAAACAAATGAATGTGTTAACGAGTTGAATGAATACTTCACATCCGTCATAACCCAAGAGAATGAGGATGAAGGTATCGAACTCAGGGAGAGAGACTGCGAGGTTCTTAAGCAAATTGATATAGGGAGCGACAAGGTATTGGAGGTGTTGGCAGGCTTAAAAGCGGACAAATCACCAGGTCCAGATGATTTGTGTCCCAGACTGCTGAGGGAGGTAAGGTAGGAGATCGCAGGGGCTCTGACCCAAATTTTTAATTCCACTCTGGCCACGGGGGAGGTGCCAGAGGACTGGAGAACAGCTAATGTGGTTCCGCTATTTAAGAAGGGTTGTAAAGATAAGCCAGGGAACTATAGGCCAGTGAGTCTCATGTCATTGGTAGGGAAACTATAAGAGAAATTTCTGAAGGAGAGTGTCTATCTACACTTGGAGAGGCAAGGTTTGATCAGGGATAGTCAGCATGGCTTTGTCAGAGGGAGGTCATGCCTAACAAATTTGATTGAATTTTTTGAGGATGTGACCAGGTGTGTAGATGAGGGTAGTGCAGTTGATGTAGTTTATATGGAATTCAGCAAAGCCTTTGACAAGGTCCCACATGGGAGACTTATAAAGCAGGCAAAGGCACATGGGATACAGGATAATTTGATAAGGTGGATCCAAAATTGGCTTATTTGTAAGAGATAGAGGGTGATGACAGAAGGATGCTTTAGTGACTGGAAGCCAGTGTCCAGTGGCGTACCACAGGGATCTGTGCTGGGTCCCCTATTATTTGTTATTTATGTAAATGACATAGGTGACTATGTTGGGGGTAGGATTAGTAAGTTTGCGGATGACACAAAGATTGGCTGGGTGGTTAACAGTGAGGTTGAGTGTCTTGGGCTACAGGAAGATATAGACAGGATGGTCAAATAGGCAAATAAGTGGCAGATGGAATTTAACCCTGAAAAGCGTGAGGTGATACACTTTGGAAGGAGTAGTTTGACAAGGAAGAATTCAATGAACGGCATGACACTAGGAAGTTCTGAGGAACAAAGGGACCTTGGCGTGTGTGTCCATAGATCTCTGAAGGCAGAGGGGCATGTTAGTGGAGTTGTGAAAAAGGCATATGGAACACTTGCCTTTATCAATCGAGGCGTAAATTCCAAAAGTAGCGAAGTCATGTTGGTGTTGTATAGAACCTTGGTGAGGCCACAGCTGAAGTACTGTGTGCAGTTCTGGTCACCACATTATAGGAAGGATGTGATTACAGTGGAGGGGGTGCAGAGGAGATTCATCAGGATGTTGCCTGGGATGAAACATTTAAGTTATGAAGAGAGGTTGGATAGACTTGGGTTGTTTTTGTTGGAGCAGAGAAGACTGAGAGGCGACCTGATTGAGGTATACAAGATTATGAGGAGCATGGACAGGGTGGATAGGGAGCAGCTGTTCCCCTTAGTTGAAGGGTCAGTCACAAGGGGACATAAGTTCAAGGTGAGGGGCAGGAGGTTTAGGGGGGATATGAGGAAAAACTTTTTTACCCAGAGGGTAGTGACGGTCTGGAATGCACTGCCTGGGAGGGTGGTGGAGGCGGGTTGCCTCACATCCTTTAAGAAGTACCTGGATGAGCACTTGGCAAGTCATTACATTCAAGGCTATGGGCCAAGTGCTAGTAAATGAGATTAGGTAGGTAGGTCAGGCATTTCTCATGTGTCAATGCAGACTCGATGGGCCGAAGGGCCTCTTCTGCACTGTGATTCTGTGTGAAATAGTCATTTGGTAGTACAGAACTTGAGTATTGCTGAAAAAAGATGCATGTCTAAACTTTTCGTCTTGCACTCATCAGGACATTCCCAAGAATACCAATATAAGGGGAAAACAACCATTTATACTCTATGTGAAGAGAGTGCTGATTGGTTGGCAATACATAAATTCACAGGGCCTTGTTCTTTGCAGACAGAAAGAACATGTACATACACTACACTGTGCCAGCTAAACAAAATAAGTGACAACCATTCTCCCACTCATTCCTCAGGGAATGCCTTGACGAATTAGTGGCAAGTTGCCTGGTTTAAATTTCAAACAATGCTTGGAAGTTAAGTGTCAGTCACCATCAATGGTGCATTCTCCATGGAAACTCCACTTGCCAACCAATCAGCACTCTCTTCACATACAGTATAAATTGTTGTTTTACCCCCTTATGTTGGCATTTCCCTGAGTGTCCTGCTGAGTGCAAGACGAAAAGTTTAGACATGTCTCTTTTTTTAGCAATACTCAAGTTCTGTACTACCATGACTATTAGTAATTATTTACTGTAGAACATAATTATGTACATAAATATAAGAATATAAATATAAGAAGAAGTAGGCTTCTTCAGTCCAAGCCATGAGTTTTCTCCTTCAGACTATTACCAGGCTACTACTAGTCATGTGACTCTGTTTATATTATCATGTGGGCGGTACCGTTTCCCAGTCCCACATTAACCCTTACAATCCTGAACACCCTAATACTACACCTCCCTCCAAGTCTTTATCCAAATATAAATTTAAATTTACATGTTACCTTTTCTTCCCCACAAGTCTCAGCCTTCACAGGTTTAGACGGTCTGGAGGCAAATTAAAGTGAAAGCCCCTAGGCCTGCCCACGAGAGCTGCCAGCCCCAATCAGAGAGCTGGCAGCTCAGTTGCCTCAACAGCACCACCGCTAGCCGTGACCATTGTTGAGACTGAATCACCAGGGAGACTGCAAGGTGCCCTCGAAAGAGCAAGTAGGTGATTTTTGAAAAGCAGGGGCCAGCAGGCAATTGGGGTTGGGGTCATGGAGCACCGGCAGCAGTTTGGGCTGAGGGTAGCCATTGCCGCCGTAGTTCCCCCTCCATGAGCCAAGGAGTGTCAGTATATGAGGGGCCCATTGAGAGACATAAACTTGCTGGGAGGTTACCAAGATTTCCCTGGCCCATTAAGTGGAATAATTGGCCACCCATTGGGCAGCCCATGCTGCTAAGGTTTCTGCCACTGGTAATGTGGTATTGTGGCAGAAAGACATTGGCCTTCCTGCGCATATTGACAGCCATCCCACCTTCAAACTTGACTTCAGTGGGCCCAGGAAATTCAACCCATGTGTGTAGAACAAATCGGTGGAAAATTACAACCTTGCCGGAGGCAGCACTGGCTCCAGATTACACCAAAGGGAAGGATCCAGGCACTGTTCATACAGGAGATTTCTTCCTTCGCCATTGCAACTTTCCCTGCCCTGAAATGATAGGACAAATTGCTTTTATGGAGCATTTACAGGGAGCCTCCATCAGAAAACTGCAGGCTTAAATCGATTGAATTTCTTCCTGTTGATTCAGATGGATGTAAAATTCAAAGTATGAGCCTAAGATGCACACCTTTCCCCTCTGGGAGCACTCAATCAAGGAATTGATCGTTCTAGACCCTTCCGCTAGAGTGACTAATCAGCAGTTTATATATAGATTTTCAATGTACAGGTGAATACATTAACTACTCAGTAGTGAATTATAAATGAGTTGCCAGCATTACTCTATATGTATTTTACATCTGTTTGCACTGGCATCATGTGTCTTCACACTGCTGTGCGCTGTGTTTGGTTGTTGAAGTGTTATATTACAAGAGAGTGTAAAAGCTGCTGTAGTATTTTAAGCTTAATTCAAGTCATTTTTGACAAATATCTCTGAACTTCAGCAGTCATGGAGCACAGGATTTTCTGGCCCCAGCCCTGGCGGGATCATCATGGGCGTGACAGGAAAATTTGGAGAGCCAAATGGCTCTCCAAATTTTCCTGTCCCATCCACAATGATGCTTATCATTGGTGGGACCAGAAAATCCTGGCCTTAGAATCTCATACATTCTTTGATCTTGAATGACAGGAACAGGACATTTGTCTATCTAATTCCACTTTTCTGCTTGCTCCCCATATTTTTTAATGTTCCTCGATAAAGCTTGTTAAAAGCTGGGAGCACCTACCCAGAGTTTGTGTCATGGAGCTTTTCTTGTTTTCATCTGATAGAATAATAATCTTGCCACCTTGTGCAATAAAATCTGCCCTATTTGCATTGTGGGCTAGCCTTCACAGCACCATGGCAACAGACAAATTTCAGTTTTTGGCTAATGGCTTAGAGGGAGAAACACTACTGCTGACCCTTGTGGGCAGAATCAGTAGCTGATACAATCCTGCTTTAGGACCGCTGTTTATTGAAAAGCCAGTGAAAATTATGAGGTAATTTTTTTCTCTTGAATACACCTGGTATAGAAATTTGCCTGATGGGAGTATGTATCTGCAGCTTGGGCAGACAAATTCACCTGTTATATCATAAGGTGAGTTCCAAATCCTCTGAAAACTGACTCACTACCTTATTAATATGACAGTGCAATGCCAAATTCAGGGTGTTTCACACACCAGGGCCTGAGTTTTTTGCTCCTTGGGTGCAGGTAATCGTTGGGCCCGGGAGCAGACAGGAAATGGGCCCCCGACCGCAATCAGCCCCCAGCTGCAATTTTATGCTGGCTGGCCAATTAACGGCCAGCCACTGAGAAAGGCTCAGCATTGCCGGTTGGGATGGGAACAAGGCGGGTGCCGACATCACCCCGGGTGCTGGTGAGTGCTTCCAGTGAACTTGCTGAAGGCAGACAGCTGCCTCAGAGAGCTGCAGACCTCCACAGAATAAATGAAACAACAAAGATGCTGCAAAATTTGTCCATGCAGCACAATCATGCACCTGAAAGCAAATCTCATATTTTTATTTCTCCACGGAGATTTCATCCCACCCTGGATCGAGGTTTGAGCAAAAATATAAAGGCTGCCTAGCCAATTGGCCCATCTGCCAACCCTAAAAGTGGTCAGGCCACAAAAAACCATTTTCAATTGCCTCCTTAATGGGCTTAATTGCCCGCTTAATTGTCAGTGGGTGCACTTCTGACTGCTACACATGCCCACCGAGCGAAGTATCACGCAAGTGCACGATGACATCAGGACGCTCTCCTGACGTCATCTCATGCTATTTCGCTGGACCGGCCAGGCACGCGCCCGTCCACGAGATGTAAAATTCTGGCCCAGGTTCTGAGTCATAAGTGGGGCAGCATTAAAAATGTAATGAATTTCTAAATTTGAGACCATTCCAACCAACTCTTTCAACCAAACTTTAATTACCCCTTTCTAATCTCCCCATCCCTGTTTCAGTGCACCTTTCCCTTTGCATTTTTGTGAATCAAATTGGGGTGCTCCTTATGTTGAACACGCTGAATAAAGAAACAAGCAATATGCATCATGAAAATTAATTTCATAACCTTAGGATGTCTCAAAATGCTTCACAAACAATAAAGTGTTCTTGGAAACGTAGTCACTATTGTAATGTAGGGGATTGCAGCAGTCAATATATACACAGCAATGTCCCACATACAGAAATGAGAAAGGCGACCAACAAATCTGTTTTGGATGGTGTTAAATGATAGATAAATGTTGGCCATAACATCAGGTTTACTCCCTTATGAAAATAATGCGAAGGGGTCTTTTACTTGAGCAAAAGGGTAGGGCCTCACTTTAATACCACATAGAAAAGATGCTGACAGTGCATTATTTAGTTCAGTTTGTTAATAAAAGATTGAATTTGTGTGCAAACATAAAGGCACCGCTTTTCTCGTATGGAGTACTAGCTTAGTGCGGCTTAAGTAGCCTGGTACAGACTTTGACCTGATCTACCTTCTTAGCAATCTGTCTCTTGTCACTGTGCATACATATGTATCTGTTCATGTTGACTTGTGTTGTTATTATTAGTATTACTATTCAATTTTATAAGTTTTTTGTGGACTTCATCCTCTGCACATTAACATTCAGTAGTTAGAAAAGCAAAACACATTGGAATCACTTAGTGGTTCAGACAGCTTCTGTGGAAGGAAATACAGAGTTGACATTTCAAGTCAATAACTTTTCATTAGAACTGGAAGATGTTGCAGCTGAACAGTTTTTAAGCAACTACAGAGAAAAGCTAATGGTGGCGGAAAAAGTTAGTGGTGGCAGAAAAAGAACAAAAAGGGATTGTCTGCGATTGGGTGAAAGGCAGGAGTGATTACATGGCAAAAGTGATGATGTCACAAGGTGGCCTGGGAATGTGGTTGCTTTGCTTTGTTTTGCTTTGGTTGTAGTTGAGGTTCTTCAAGACAGGAGAAATGTTACCTCCAGGATGGAAGATTACATGATTGTAGAATCACTCTTATGGAGAATCTGTGCCCAAGATAGATGTTTTCAGACCTTGCTCCAAAAAGATTTGAGGAAATGTGCATTGTGACACACAACAAAAAAAGGCCAAGTTGCCTCTTGACTGCCCATTAAATCCCTCCAATGTGATATAGATGTGACCTATATTTATATTATTCTTTGGCATGTGCCCTTCGGTGGTGAAGCTGGCATTTAATTGCACATCCCTGATTGCCTATAAGTAGCTGATGATGGGCTATCTTGAACTGCAGCCCAAAAGTACTCGCACGGGAGTTCTAGAATATGACCCAGTGACGATGAAGAACTGCAATATATGTTTAAGCAAGGCTGCATGACTTGGACGGGACCTGGGGGTGATGATTTTCCCATGCTCCTGCTTCCCCTGTAGGTCTAGGTAGTGGAGGTCACAGGTTTGGTTGATGCTGATGAGGAGGCAAGCTGAATTAACCAATTAAGGGATTTTGGATTTTCATTTATAACAAGGAGGCCAGCATGACCCCTTTTTGAATTGTTATTAGCAGAATGCTTGACCTATGCCTACTCAAGATTCATGGAGGATCTGTTCGATTGCTCTCCCATTCCCCCGAATTATCCAACATGAAAATGTTTAGACTTACAGCCAATGTTATGGTTGGCAGTGGGCTCACTCTGTCCACTGCCTACCCAATGAATGGGCCAACCAAAAGTCTATCCCAGAATGTACAGTAGTTAAAATATTGACTATTAATAACTTGAGTATTGCTGAGAAAAGAGACATGTCGAAGCTTTCATTCATCAGGCAATGCCTTGACCAATCAGGGCCAAGCCGCCTAGTTTAAATTTCAAACAATGCTTGGCAGTTAACTGCCAATGCTTTGGCAGTCATCATCACTGGTGCAATCTCCATGGCAATGCCTCCACCAACCAAAATCCACTTGCCAACCAATCAACACTCTCTTCACACACAGTATAAATTGTTGTTTTACCTCATATTGGTATTCTTGCAAAGTATAAGATGAGTTTAAGATGAAAAGCTTTGACATGTCTCTTTTTTCAGCAATACTCAAATTTTGTACCACCAAACAAGTACTAATAGCTTTGTAACTCTTTGATGTAGATAATGATCTTGCTGTAACACGTTGCCAGTCACACTACCAAAATGTTGACAGTATGAATTCCAGTGTTTGTATGTGTACAACTGGAGTTCTTTAAACATCTTTAGCATTGAAGTCTGCAAGAATGAATATTAGGAAACAATAATTTGACTTAATAATATAATAAAATATGACTTTGTAATGCAACAAAAGAAAATCAGATTTGCATTTCTCACTGAAGTAATGGCACACAGCAGGTTTGACAATAGTATTTTTATAGTTAGATATTTGTTTTGTGTGACTTCCTTGCGAAGAAATTCTTGCAAGCCACCCAAAGGCACAGCCACCAGACTACATAATGAAATTCTAACACTCAACTGCAAAATATAGCAGCACATTTATGCTTTTGATTTTGAACACTGCGATGCAACTTAGAAATTGAGATCCAATATAAGCATTTTTCACTCTTTAAACTGTTGTTTATTCAGTAAATTATAACACTGCGTTTAAAATATTTAGCAATGTGATATTTAGAACTGATCAGAAAATGTATCGTCATGTTACAGTTTAACAGGAATATAAACTCATAGTTAATTGAAACAGCCTCATGTTTCTTCACTGTGTTTTGTTTTTCTGATTTAGGAAGTTGACAACCTGTTTCTCATTCTGTCTGCAATCTTGCTTCTTGGGGATCTCCAGTTTTTGGCTCTAACAGATACTGAGACAGCATACGCGTCAGATGTGCAATTATTGGAGCAAGGTCAGTGTGCTCAAGAGCAAACAATTGCCAGTTACTGCCTGTGATTTTGTCTGGATAGATGAATAACAGAAATACATCAGCAGGTGGAGCCAGCACAACACTTAACACTGTACCACCACTTAACATTCCACAAGCACGGAGGGAAAATGCAGAATGACAAAGACTCAGATTTCTACCAGAATTGAACCTCCCAGAATCATCCAGCATTTTTCATCCCACTGATTTTGGACTAATGCAATAGCAGCCTCTGCCATTGGTATTATTCCTACTTACATATAAGCAAACAGCATAACTTGATTGGAATAGTTTTGTACAATTGTATTGGTGCATGTGGTAATGTAAGTTGGTAAACGGAGCTATCCCTATCAGTATTGCTGTGCTCACTGTTAGGGAAACCCCATAGAGACCAGTTAATTTGTATTTTTAAGAGCTAAGGCAAGAGCTTGAGGACGCTGTTTAGTGTTAGATCTTATGATTCAGCTCTGGATGTGAATTGAAAATTCACACACGGAAGTGCTGCAGTTTGGATTCCTGGTAAGTGCTTCCTGCTGCTTGAAGCTAAGAACTAATTTTCAACATCTATCTTTTATTGAAAGGCAAGTTCTGCATCAAAATCATACAAAGAAAAAAATACTTGGAACACTGTTTCCTTGTTGCAGGAGAGAGAAGCACTAAAATGCTAAACATCACTCCCTCACTGTGAACAAGAAAAAGAGATTTGCCCATTTTTTTTATGAAGGTGGTACCCAGAAATGTTGGAGAATGCAGCTGTTTATCAGTCCACAGGAGTTTGAATTTTATTTGAGTATTCTGATACATGTCTGCTGTGGGCTTCTGCCAGATTGTACAACTCTATATAAGGTACACAACTCTGCACCATACACACAATTCTGGACCAATATTATACACAACGGTTACTAGATACACGATCTTCACTGTAAACACAATTCTGTGCAATATGCAACTTCATTATTAAATTCAATTCAATCTCTCTTGGACAATTATTGATTTTATGTTGTGAAAAATGTGAAAAGAAATGATTTAATATTGGTTGAGATTATATTTGGCATGATAAGTGTAATAGATGGCTGGATTTCACACCCCCACCAACAGATTTGAAGGTGGATGGTCTCATTAAATCCAACGGGCAGCCTTTCTGCCACTAACTGCCCACCTCTGCCCCCACCTCAATTTAACTGGTGGCAGGAGAGGCCCACACCAAGTGCCCAGCCCAGACGGGTTTCCCTTCCCCCCATGACCTCTCAAACCCCAGTCCCCCAACCCTCTCAAACCCCTTGGCAGGGCCTGCCAGCTTGACACCTGTAAGACCCCAGCACTTACACAAATCTTGATTCAATGTCACTTGCCTCTGTGCCACTAGCCTCTAATTAGTTGGCAGCTCTCTCACATGTGACTTCCTGATCCAGACAGGTAGTAGCCCAGCCTGAAGTCTATTATTGCTGTGTGGAAGCCAGTGTTCCCCTCAGCCGGGCACCCCACCACACAACCACCACCACCCCCCCAATCCTCCAACCCGACTTTTTAACTGGGTGAGCAGGGAATCCAGTGGCTCATACAATTCAGCATAGTGTATTTAATGCGACATGTTTGTTAAAAAAAACAGAGCACTTTTATTTATGACAGATTTATGCACTCCGAGATCAGGGATTCCACAATCAAATGCAGAGTAAAGATCTCTCTAGCCTACATCGGCAATGTCACTTAATCAGTCAATCACTGGAGAATATTCTTTACCCACCTGTGCAGTACCTCCAAGCCTGAAGGTAATGAGAATAATGATCAAATCCAATTCATATCATATCCAAGGGGGCTTTGTGTTGTGGGCTCAACCTCATTAGAATTTGGGTCGGCATCACTCAAAATAATTCCAGGACAGCATTAAAAGGGAGAGGTCTTCACCTCACCACTCTGTTGAATTTGAATCCAGATGCCACATGAACATAAGGACCGGAGTAGGGTATCATGTCCCTCAAGCTTATTCTGTTATTTGCTTGTTCATGGCTGATCTGTACTTCAATTGCATTTAACGATCTCTGATTCATATTTTTCCATGTCATTTTCTGACAAAATCAATTCATCACACTCTTCAAAATTCCAGTTGTCCCAGTTTTTACACCCTTCTGAAAGAGAGAATTCCAGATTTCCAAATGAATGAGCACTGTCCTAATTGGTTGCACCACTCCAGCCTTGCATGGTGCATTACAACCCAACAGATGTTGTTGCTGTGTCATAGCTTCAGTGGAAACTGTATGTGATTTTGTATATTTTTAATTCTGTTTCACTGTCTCCAGTTTGAAATGATAAAAACTGAGCTGGTAAACATACAATTTAAAGTAAGTTGTTTTTCAGTGGCTAGTATTCTACAAGTCTCACCTGATGACCTCAGTTCAGCTTTAACATCTGATGTCCAGTATTTTAAAGGTAAGTTTCATAATGTGCAGGATCCATTTATTATTACTTTATCATATTTTGTAAACTTAAAATATAAGTAGCCTAATTTATTGCTTTTTTTTAATCTTTTCCCACTATAGGGGATGTGATTTTGAAGAGGCACACAGTAGATGTGGCAAATTTTTATCGGGATCTTCTGGCAAAGTCACTTTATACCCGTCTTTTTAGCTTCTTGGTGAACAATATTAATTATTATCTCCAGAGCCAGGATGATAGGGAGGGGTAAGTGTTGTTGCTTCTGTGTTATGTTTCTGTCAGAGTTTGTCTCTCAGCTCTTTGAAGCCAAAATCACAAGTCCATTTTTTTTTCATCTAATTAACAAAATATTTGAGAAAAGAAACTTATGGCTTCATCTATTGTGAGCTGGAGGTTATGCTGTTGCAATCTCATCTCCTTAATCTCTCTCACACAACTAGATATGGAACTCAACAAGGCATAGTTAAAATGCTTATTTCAGTTCTAGAGGTCATCAAGGCTAACCCATCATTGCTAGTGCAATATTAAATTGCTAAAATGTTGCTCATCTAAACATAAAAATTAGCATTTAGCATTATTACAATTGTTTGTGGATGACGCCGACAAGGCCTCATTTTTTGCCCGTTGCTAGTTGCCCCAAGAAGTTGGAACCAATATAGCCCCACATATTGTGGGAATGAAGTCACATATGGGCAAGAGCGAGTAGGGGTAGCAGATCTTCTTCCCTGAAGGACATTAATAAGCCAGTATCAGTATTTATGACACCCAACAGTATCCATGATCAACTTTTAGTGCTACTTACAAAGTAATAAACTTGTTGAAATCTGTTTTACAAATTTGCCATTGTGGCATTTGAGCTCTTGTTGGTAGTCTAGTAACAAAGGATGGAATTTTCCCTTGCCTCCGTTGGCGGGTTTAATGACAGGGGTTTGATGCTGGCGTGAAATGACAGCGGGATATTCCACTACTGACCACCATGGCAGGTCGCAATTCCAGTCAGAGGCTAGCGTACAACTGATTTGCATCCCGCTAAAGGGATCCAGATGAAGGGCCAGAATTTCCCCCCACCCCCCCATGCCCAATCATACATGACGCCAATGGGAAATCATGTTGGTCTAGGATATAAAAGCAAAATACTGAGGATGCTGGAAATCTGAAAGAAAAACAGAAAATGCTGGAAAAATTCAGCAGGTCCAACAGCATCTGTGGAGAGAAAGACAAAGTTAACATTTTGAGTCCGTGTGACTCTGAAGGAGAGTCATAAGGACTTGAAACGTTAACTCTGTTTCCCGTCCAGAACATGTCTGGACCAACATGGTGTGCAAAACTTGGGACTTACCTTATGAAGGACGTGGAGATCCAAATAGAAGATGTAGGCCTCCAGTGACCAGATCCTGGAATATCACATGCAGCAGTGGGTTGGTGGAGTTTCAACCTTCTCCGTGAGGCAGCATCCAGGAGTTGGTTGTTCTTGGTGCATCAACTTCACCAACAATTCAGCCCTTCATCCAGGGACTTAATCGAAGGATCAGAACTTTATCCAGGGACTTTGCCAAGGGTTCAGACCTTCATCCAGGGGCTTCACCAAAGGGTCGGACCTTCATCCAGAGACATTGGCACACATTCAGACCTTTATCCAGGGACTTCGTCCAGAGATCAGACTTTCATCCAGGGACTTCACCAAAGGATCAGAACTTTATCCAGGGACTTCACCAAGGGTTCAGACCTTCATCCAGGGACTTCATCCAGAGATCGGACTTTCATCTAGAGGCTTTGCCAAAGGATCGGACCTTCATCCAGGGACTTTTCCCAGGGAGCAGACCTTCATCCAGGGACTTTGCCAAAGGATTAGATCATCCAGCTACTGGTGGAAGACAGCAGGTACTGTTGGATGGAGAGGCTCTGTTGTCGGGGCGGGGGGGGTGGTGGGGTTGAAACAATAGTAGGAGAGGAATGAAGAGGTGGTACGGAGGTTCAGGCATAGAAGAGGTGGGGGCATGGGCGGTTGGGTGTGCTGGAGGAAGTAGGTATCAGAGGGGTCTTTCAAGGCACCAGATGGAATGGAGCGGGGAGAGGGGTGGGAAGGGCCATGGTGGGTTGTAGGCAGGGGGGGATCTTCTAGAGATCTGAATGGGCATGGGGGAGTGTGTTGAGGTGTGAAGGGGCATTGGGGATTGTTGAGGTATGAAGGGATTCACAGCGAGAGGTCGGAGGAGTAAATGGTGGACTCCTGGAGTGAAAACTGAGAATAGCTGTGGTAGGAGGGAATGCTGAGAGTTAAAAGGGGCAGAGAGAGCTAGTAGTGGGTAACAACCCAGAGAGGGTGAGGGTGCACCAATGTCTCATGAAGGAGTGCTGAGGGTTGTTAGTTGGGACCCGGAGATAGACATGGATTCGGGGGGGTAGGCAGGATTGGGGTGGGCAAGTCAATGGCATCCGGGATAGATTCTCAATGAGGAAGGGGCCTTCAACGTTAATCTGGACATTGCCGACGGTGCTGGGAGAAGGTTTAAGGGTAGCGGTGGGGAGATTGAAAGTTATGCCGGG
The DNA here is from genome assembly GCF_964194155.1 of Cetorhinus maximus. Classification (NCBI taxonomy): domain Eukaryota; kingdom Metazoa; phylum Chordata; class Chondrichthyes; order Lamniformes; family Cetorhinidae; genus Cetorhinus; species Cetorhinus maximus. Next base: position 104,917,178 of record NC_135885.1, read on the forward strand.
GGCGGTCAATGGTTATGGGGGATCGGTTGTGGCTGTCTGGGGTAGGCGAAAGATGGTGTACTGTAAGTAAAGCACTACTACCACCATGGCTGGACTGGCCGCAATTATGCAGAGCCTTGTAGTGGAGATCTCAAAATGCTGCATGGGAATTGGGTCACCGGGGGTGAGCGGAGATGCAGGTCATCTCAATGGACAACTGAAGGAGAAACCCAGCATGTAGTGTTTACAATGCTAGGGCCCTGGGACACATAACAGTTTGAAGGATAAAGGCTCAATGTGCATGGGGCAGTACCTGCACATGGCTCACTGGTGCTCTGGCACATACCCTTGTCGCCCTTCAGGTGTCTCATTCTGGGGCATGTGGTGTCTGCAGGAAGATGAAGTGAGGGCTGACGAACATTAAGCCTTAAGGGCTACAGCTAAAACAAGACAGTAGACATTATTAAAGTGAAAGTGATTATATTTACAAAAGTTTTCTGATTGTGGCATTCAATTGTCCACCCGTGCAACCAGTTGTGATTTCAATATTTGTTGATTTTTCCTTTCCCTGCCACTTCTGCTAAGTGCTGCCCTGACATCTGCAGCAGGGGTGGAGGCAGCCTGCTGACCAGTTGTCCTGTTGCCTTTCGTGACCTTGGCTGCCATCCTCTGGAGACCAGAGGCCTGGAGAGCCCCAGCTTTCTTTGGCTGTTCTGCTCTAGGCCAGCTGTTGCCTCTGCAGTGACAGAGGACGAGGTTGAAGGGGTCACAAGCAAAGCGGATTTGGAAGGGCTGCACAACCTCTGGGATTCCTGACTGGATGTCTCAGGGGTGTCCAGCTGCCGCTCCTCCTCCCTTTGGGTGCTTGAGGGCTCCTGCCTGACTCCTTGAGAGGAAGGGCTCCTGGAGAGAGGTTGAGGAGCCCCATCCTCCTCTTGTGTAGCCACTGCAAAAGCTTATCTATGGCTACTGAGTTGGAGTGTAGCTCTGTGAGCATCTTTGGCAGAATCTACTGGACTAGGATCTCCATGGAGTCCGCCATCGTCCCCATGGAGACCTCGATGCGTGCACATGTTGGCACCACTTCATCAGCCAGCAGATGGACGGACTCCTCTGCCTCACTTGCCATCCGATTGAGGGCCTCTGACACCTCTACCTGATGTTTCTCCGCCTCTTGATGACTCTGCACCATCAGTTGGAAGGCCAATTTCAGATGCCCATAATTGGACATGGACTTTGGAAATGCTTCTTCCCCAGTACTCCTTCGAGTGCCAGTGAAGTTGGCTGACCTTGCCTCCTTCTCCTGTGGACAAGTGTCTGTGTGGTGACCAGCAGATTGTCTTACACTAGAGCCAATACCCAGCATGGTGTGTGTCTCTTGGCTGGTGGAGGGTGCAGGTGTCTGTTGTGACGCCTCAACAGTTGGATTTCGGTCTTCTGTGGCCTCCAGAGGCCAGTCAGCCTAACACCTGTCATTGGGAAAATGCTAGAGTCTATTATTAAGGAAGAAATGGCAGCACATTTAGAAAAGCTTAACGCAATCAAACCCGGTCAGCATGGTTTTGTGAAAGGGAAATCATGTTTGACAAATTTTCTAGAGTTCTTTGAGAATATAACAAGCAGAGTTGATAGAGGGAAACCAGTAGATGTAGTTAATTTGGATTTCCAGAAGGCATTCAATAAGGTGCCACATAAAAGGTTATTGCACCAGATAGGAGCTCACGGTATTGGGGATAATGTATTTGCATGGATTGAGGAAGACAGAGAGTCGGGATTAATGGGTCTTTTTCAGGTTGGAAAGACGTAACTAGTGGAGCGCCACAAGGATCAGTCCTAGGGCCTCAATTATTTACTATATCTATATTAATGACTTGGAGGAGGGGGGCAGAGTGTAATGTATCCAAATTTCCTGACAATACAAAAATAGGTGGGAAGGCATGTTGTGATGAGGACAAAAGGAATCTGCAAGATATATAGACGTTTGAGTGAGTGGGCAAAAACATGGCAGATGGAGTTTAATGTAGGAAAATGTGAGGTCATGCACTTTGGTAGGAAAAATCAAAAGGCAGATTATTATTTAAATGGAAAGAGATTCCAAAAAAGTGCAGCACAGAGACCTGGGTGTTCTTGTGCATGAAACACAAAAAGTTAGCATGCAAGTAATTAAGAAGGCAAAAAGAATTTTGGCCTGTATTGCTATTGGAGTTTAAAAATAGGGAAATCTTATGAGGCTGCGCCTGGAGTACTGTGTACCATTTTGGCCCCCATATTTAAGAAAGGGTATACTGGCACTGGAGGCAGTTTAAAAGAGATTCACTAGGCTGATTCCTGGGATGAAGGGGTTGGCTATCAGGAATGGCTAAACAGGCTAGGCCTTTATTCATGTTTAGAAGAATAAGGGGTGATCTTACTGAAACATATAAGATTCTGAAGGGGCTTGATAGGGTAGATGCTGAGAAGGTATTTCCACTAGTGGGGGAATCTTGAACGAGGGGACATGTTTACAGAATAAGGGGACACTCATTTGAAACTGAGATGTGAAGGAATTTCTTCTCTCAGAGGGTAGTGAATGTCTGGAATTCTCTACCCCAGAGAGTTGTGGAGGCTAGATCACTGAAAGTATTTAAAGAGGAGATAAATAGATTTTTAAAATATTGGGGAGTTGCGGGTTGTGAGAAGCCGGCACGAAAGAGGAATTCAGACGTGTGGCTGATCAGCCGTGATCTTATTGAATAGTGGGGCAGGCTTGACGGGCCGAATGGTCTATTCCTGCTCCTATTTCTTATGTTCTTATGTCCTTGCTCCTCTCCAGGCTTGGGCTTGTGTTGGAGCTAGACAGGGCTTCACTGGCTCAGGTCTTGCCCTCTTCCTGGTGGCACCTGTAAGTAAGAGAGAAGAAAGCAAGTGACAGCATGACAGAGCAGTGAATCCATCCACATACAAGGATAAGGCTAAGAGAGGCATGCCATTTGTGGAGCTTGCTGGTGCCCTCTGCGCCTGAGCCACTTAATCCCCTACCCCCCACCCCTCACCTCCTTCTTCCAGACAGCATCTGAGTTTTCTCTGTGTGAGGGTGAAGCAGGCACAGTGTTCATTCTACTGCAGAGTGGATGGCACGCAATGGGGCAATGAGGCATCACATTATGATGTTGCTGCTGAGGCCCATGTCCCCTGACCCATTCATTGATTTTAGTGTGAGCAGCTGAAGGTTCCCTTACCCTGACAGTGAGGATAAGTTTGTTCATTCTCTTCCGGCATTGGAGGGCTGACCTGCACTGGACACCCTGGGCACTGACAATGGCAGCAAGCTGCTCCCATGCAGGGTTGGTTTCCCTACTCGGCCTTCTCCTCCCATCATATGTACAGGACATCCCTCTTGGCCTCCACCTGGTCGAGGAGGACACCCAGGGATGAGTCACTGAACTTAGGTGTCGGAGGTCCTTGTCCACTTCCTGCCATCTCCACGGACCTTGTCAGTAAGTTGATGTCTGGGTGCCTATTCAATATGGCGCCTGGGTATGACGAAGGTATCAACATTTTTTGATTCACTCAAATGATTGCTGTTGATGCTCAGTCCGACCTGGTCTTGCCTCAAAAGCTGTCTTAGGGGTTTGTTTACTTGAGCTCGGTGGGGTAGGAATGCTCCCATACCCATAAACCTTTAAGTATTAATAAAATGCCCTTGGTGAATCTTCTGGAGGATCTCCAGGCGGAGAGCTTGTGGGACCACCAATCGCTCATTGTAGACCAAGAGGTCATCAATGATGCTGATGTGGTGACGTTGTTGTTGAAAGTACTGCCTCAGGACAGGGTTACTGGGAGCATCCTTTGACCATCCATCAAAGCAGTATGTGGGAATCTGCACACACTCCTCATCTCACATTTGAGACTCCCGAAATTCTTGACACTTCCTCGCTGTTGCTGGCAAATTGAGTGGTTAAGGTCATGAAGGCCTTGACTTCCTCAACAAAATTTTTACCTTCTTGTTCTGGGTAGTTGGTGGGTATCCGCAATATGAGTGCCAGCATAGTTTGGTATTTTCCGTGCACATACTCTGTACTAGTATGATGTATCGCATCAGCCTCAATCTAAATTTCTGGATTCTGGGTGGCATCTTTGCAATTTCTTAGTATTTAGTAAAGATACCAATGATTTGTGATCACTTTCAATCTTGAATTGTAGGCCTAAGACATCGTCAGAAAGTTTTTCACATGTCCAAGTTGCTGCAAGGGCTTCTTTTGCTGTTCAGTTTCAGTTAAAGACCTTGATGCATAATAGACAGGTCTTCTTGTTCCATTACTCTGAATCTGGAATAACACTGTTCTCACTAATAAAAACAGAAAATGCTGGAAAAACTCAGCAGGTCTGACAGCATCTGAGAAGAAAACAGAGTTAACGTCTCGAGTTTGTATAACTCTTCTTTGGAGCAGTACTGCACTCAGCACTGTTGCTGACGCATCCAGAGCTACAATAGATGGAAATTTAAATTCTGTATGATGTCCATTGACTTCAATGTTCGCACTTCAGCATTGGCTTTTGTTCTCCTTGATTTCCCCTAGGAAGGTGATTTCCTGGCTGTCTGATTCCTGTATTTCTTGCATAGAGCTTCCATTAAAAGATTTTTCTTCCCGCTTTGCAAACATAAGCTTTTTGAAGGACACATTGTTTTAAAATAACCGACTTTGCCACATCCATGACATTCTTCTGTTTGGCCAGGACATTCTTCATGTCTGTGAACCTTCTTCCCACAGCAGGGACATTGTAAAATGATGGTTGACGCCCTTTCAGCATGCTTCCCTGGTTGCTGCCGCAATGCTCTTGCAGTTTTGTACCCAATAAACTGAATCACTTCACACGGCTTTTCCCACGGATTTCTCACTCACCCCTTACAAACTCTCAGCTTTGCTTTTGCTCTTCGGCCTACCTAGCCAGCCATACTGCTTTGCTCAGTGTCAAACCTTCTCCAGATTGTAGAAAGTCTGACAGGGTTTCTTCCAAAACACCAACATGTATTCTGTATCTTATTAAATCATCTTTTAACGTTCCCTATTCACAATTGTCAGCCAAATGTTAGAGATCACTTATAAGTGAATTGATTCCTCCACCTGGTCTTTGATTTTGACGATTGAATTTTGCCTGCTCTATGATGATGTTTCGATGGAGACTAAAATATTAGTCAAAGGCTCTGATGGCATAAAGGCAAAATACTGCAGATGCTGGAAATCTGAAACAAAAACAAGAAGTGCTGGAAAAACTCAGCAGATCTGACAGCATCTGTGGAGAGAAAGACAGAGTTAACGTTTCAAGTCTGTATGACTCTTCTTCAGAACTAAAGAGAAGTAAAAATATGGTGAAATATATACTGTTTAAGGTGTGGTGGGACAGGTGAAGGTGGATAGAAGGCCAGCGAGAGGTGGAGGCAAAGGAGAGATTGCAAAAGATGTCATAAACAAAAGGTCGAAGGGGTGTTGATGACGGTGATACTGGCTAAAGGAGGTGCTAATGACGCCATTAAGAGTAGAAAGCAGAATGAGCAAGTGACAGATGGCCCTAGTGAGGGTGCGGTGGGGAGAGGGGACGGTGTGGGAAAAAAAGATCAAAAGAGGCCAAATGGTGGGGATAAAACAATGAATAAAAAATGAATAAAAATGGAAATAAAATTTTAATAAAATTAAAAAATAATAATAATAAAAATAGGTGGGAAAAAATATATATAAAAATTAAAAAGTAAATATTTGAGAAAAAAGGATCAAAAAGAGGTGAGGATGGAGGAGAAAGCTCCGATTGCATCCTCGTTCACCCTCTAACTGGCCAATGCATTGTCTGCGATGCTACTGACAGCATATAACAAGGTACTAACCTGGTTCTTGTTACTCCTGAGACCAGAAACATTTGGATAACAAGTGAAATGTTTTCTCCAGTTTTGTCATTGCTCCGCCTGTCTGGGGCCCTCTATGTCCTGGAACGATTCTGAGAGTGGGAGGGTAGGATTCATTGCTCACTGTGGGTTGCTGGCAAATTGAGTGGTTAAGGTAGTGAAGGCCTTGACTTCGTCGACAAAATTTTCATCTTCTTGTTCTGAGTATTTGGTGGGTATCTGCGATAAGAGTGTCAGCAGTAGTTTGGTATTTTCCCTGCACATACTCTGTAATAGCATCATATTGCATCAGCCTCAATCTAAATCTCTGGATTTCCATTTCCCATGCTGTTATCTGTATTAGATACTGGGCTGTCCTCATGGTTTCCTTCTCTGGTATGATTACCGCTAGGTCTCGAAGCGTTTCACCCTCTGCTCTCTGCTGCTACTGAGCTTTTCCTCAGGCTGTTTTCTGCCATTTTACACTGCTTTTCTATAGGTCTGGTCACTGCTGTCACCATCTATTGTTGTTGAGTCATCTTGGAAAATGTTGGTTGTCTTATTCATAGCAAGATATCTGGCTGGAGTCAAAAATCCTTTTTCAAATTAACCTTTATTTACATTCTCAGCTATGTACAAGATTACATAGGACAGAGTCGCTGCTCGTCTCTCAGATTCTCCTTTTTCTCTCCTGTTAACATCATTATTACATAGCGCCTTACACACATGCTCAGTAGCTATTGTTAGATTAGTGTTAGTGTTAACCTTTTACTCTACAGTCATCAGTTGTTGTTTTATGAATATACAATTTGAGCCAATCAGGTGATAATGCGATGCAAAACGTGTATATCTCAATATGCGTCACCTCTGAAGTGTGACAGGCAACATGCTATGGTATTATTTGACAGCATGATCCGATAACTATGAGAAAAATTAATATTGTATTATTTTGAGAAAAGTTTCACTTGTTTTGTGTAGACATAACTATTATCACATTATACAAATGAATGAGGTGAAATCTTTCCATATGATATTGGCACATTAATGTGTGAATGAGTTTGACGGACACTCTTAACTCAGCTATTTAAACAAAACGTTAATGGTGTGAAATTTGTCCTATTTTCCATTCCACCCATTGAAATCAATAGAAAACAAATTCAGGTTGTGTATGAGATGGGCTGTCAATTTATTAGATATTATTGCTGATTTTGCACCATTGTCCACCATAAATTTCTCTGCCAGTGTCTTTGTAAAATAGTGGATAAAGAATTTCACCTGACTGTGGTAACAATTCACACCACTAGCATTGCAAAACACAGTTTCAATTTAGTTTTGCCTATTGCAAGTTAAACTGCCAGAGAAGCTTTGATTGAACCATAGAAAAGTTACAGCACAGAAGGAGGCCATTCGGCCCATCTTGTCCATGCCAGCCCGAGGACACCCAGCTGCCCTTTCTAATCCCACCTTCCTGCACCCAGCCCATAGCCCTGCAGCTTACAGCACTTTAGGTGCAGATCTAGGTACTTTTTAAAAGTGTTTAGAGTTTCTGCCTCTACCACCAAGTTGGGCAGCGAATTCAAGACACCTGCTATCCTCTGCGTAAAAAAGTTCTTCCTCATGTGCCCCCTATACCTTCTGCCACTTATTTTGAATCTATGTCCCCTGGTTCTAGAATTATTCACCAAGGGAAACAATTTTATCCTGTCCACTCTATCTATTCCCCTCATAATTTTGTACACCTCAATCAAGTCACCTCTCAGTCTTTTTTGTTCTAAGGAAAATAACCCCAATCTATCCAATCTCTCCTCATAGCTACACTTTTCTAACCCTGGCAACATTCTTTTAAGCCTCCTCTGCACTCTCTCCAGAACTATTACGTCCTTCCTGTAATGTGGTGACCAGAACTGCACACAATACTCCGGTTGTGGCCTCACTGGTGTTTTATACAATTCCAACATTATATCCTTACTTTTATATTCTATACTTCTGCCAATGAAGGAGAGCATTCCATATGCCTTCTTTACAACCTTGTCTACTTGAACTGCTGCCTTCAGGGACCTGTGTACTTGTACACCAAGATCTCTCACTTCATCTACCCCTCTTAGTATATTCCCATTTATTGTGTAAACCCTGTAACTATTTGACCTCCCTAAAAGTATGACCTCACACTTCTCAATGTTAAAATCCATCTGCCACTTTACCGCCCACTCCACCAACCCATCTATATCGTTTCAAAGCACAGATATTGATTATTTTTTTAAGCACCTTGTCTCTGGAGCTGGTAGCAAATCAGTTTGCTTCCGAGCCTTGTATTCAGACTATGAGGGAAAATTTCTGATAATCACAAAGTAGAACAGAGTCCAGAAAATTTGGCAGGGATCCATTTTACAAGATCTCTGATTGGTTCAGACCAGGCTTCATTTCCACCTGGCTTTTTAAGACAGCTTTAAGTTGCTGATACATAATGCACGAGCACTTCACTGTCATGTGTAGGTATCCTTAAATATTAATTGAAGTACTCTTTAGTACAATTTCTCATAATTTCCCTGGTAGCAACCACAATGCCTTAATCCTGAGCAAGGCTCCCATTGTCATCATCTTCAGGTCTCCAAGAAGAAACAAAGTTTGGCTGCTAGGAGACAAAATATATCCCCTCTCTATGACTCGTGCCACCCAACCACATGAGGACAATGGGTGTAAAATGAAAACAATATAGATTAGCCGAGCAGACCATCAACAAAGCCACACTTCTGCTGTCTGGACCACAAAGGGGAACCCTCCAGTACATGTTAGAGCATGTCTCCAAGTTCGGGATGATCTGCTGTTTGCGCTCTTCCGTGCTACTGCCACTCATTTGGGATAGTGCCTCAGAAATCCTATTATTCTATTGGAGCACAGATTGCTATGATAACCTGTATGCCACCTTGAGCACTGAGATCCGCAGCTATGATGGCAGAGCCTGAGGCCAGGATCTCATGACCTCCATCTGAGATTCCAGTGCAGCAATGAGATGTTGGGTGGCTTTCACCTGTGCTGCAGTGAAACCTAAGACAATGGCCACCAGGCACTCCATCATAACTGGACTCACAAGTACTGTCATAGTATTGACTACCATTTCCATGTTGAAACATATGGGCTCCAAGCTTTGTCTCTTGCTATGTTAAATCTGGACATGCCCTTGACGGTTGTCTGGCAGACATGCTAATCGACCAAGCATCTTGGTCATCAACCTTATCCTAAGTCCACTGTAGCAGTGCTTATCTCCTATGCTGCCTTCCAGGAAACTGGCACCAGGACGGTTCTTTCCTCCTGGTCTAGCTGCAGTTCTCCTAGTGACTTACACATGTAAATTCTGGCTCCATACTAGCATCTAAAGTTTTGCGCCATGCCAGTATCTGAGCTGGCGGCTATGAGTGCAAGATAAAGTGACAGTGCTTCTTCATCAGTGTTGTGGAATGGAAAGAGTTCTTCCCACAGTGTGCAGTTAAGATCTGGAATCCACTGCCTGACAGTGTGGTGGGGGCTAGGTCAATCGAAGCATTCAAAAGGAAATTAGACTGTTATCTGAAAAGGAAGAATATACAGGGTTAAGGGGAGATAGTCAGTGCAGAAAATTAAAGCTCATGGTGCAGGGGATAACATATTGGCATAGGTAGAATATTGGCTAGCTAACAGGAAACAGAGAGGAAGCATAAATGGATCTTTTTCTGGTTGGCAGGATGTAACGGATGGCATACCACAAGGATCAGTGCTGCAGCCTCAACTTTTTGCAATTTATATAAATGACTTGAATGAAGGGATGGATGGGATAGTTGCTAAATTTGCCGATGACACAAAGATAGGTAGGAAAGTAAGTGTGAAGAGGACTTAAGGAAGCTACAAAGGGACATAGATAGGTTAAGTGAGTGAGCAAAGATTTGGCAAATGGAGTATAATGTGGACAAATGTGAAATTGTCCATTTTTGCAGGAAGAATAAAAAAGAAGCATATTATCTAAATTGTGAGAGATTGCAGAGCTCTGAGATTCAGAGGGCATGAATCACAAAAGGCTAGTATGTAGGTACAGCAAGTAATTAGGAAAGCTAATTGAATGTTATTGCTTATTGCGAGGAGAATTGAATACAAAAGTAGGTAAGTTATGCTTCAGTTGTACAGGGGACTGGTGAGAGACAGTATAAAATAAAGGATACTATTCTAAAGGGTGTGCAGGAGCAGGGAGACCTGGGTGAATGTGTACATAAGTCATTAAAGGTGGCAGGACAGGTAGCGAGAGCTGTTTCTACAGCACGCAGTATTCTAGGCTTCATTAATAGGGGTATAGAGTACAAGAGCAGGGAGGTTATGATGAACTTATATAAGACACTGATTAGACCTCAGCTGGAATACTGTGTATACAATTCTGGGCGCCACACTATAGGAAGGATGTGAACGCATTGGAGAGAGTGCAGAAGAGGTTTATGAGAATGGTTCCAGGGATGAGACACTTCAGTTATGAGGAAAGATTGGAGAAGTTGGGTCTGTCTTCCTTGGAGAGGAGAAGACTGAGAGGAGACTTGATAGAAGTTTTCAAAATAATGAGGGGCATGTACAAAGTAGATAGGGAGAAACTGTTCCCGCTTGTAAATGGATCGAGAACCAGATGGCACAGCTTTAAAGTGTTTTGCAAAACAAGCAAATGTGAGGTGAGAAAAAAAAAATCACATAGCAAGTAGTTAGGGTTTAGAATGCACTACCTGGAAGTGTGGTGTAGGCAGGTTCAATTGAGGAATTCAAGAGGGCACTGAATGATTTTCTAAATAGAAACAATGTGCAGGGTTACAGGGAAAAAGCAGGAGATTGGCACTATGTTAAAATGTAACAATTCTGTGATTCTGAGACCATATCTGGAGAACTGTGTACAGTATTGGTCTCCTTATTTAAGGAAGGATGTAAATGCATTGGAAGCAGTTCAGAGAAGGTTTATAGACAAATACCAGGAATGAGCGGGTTGTCTTATGAGGAAATGTTGGACAGGCTAGGCTTTATCCACTGGAGATTAGAAGAGTAAGAGGTGCCTTGATTGAAACCTTTAAGACCCTGAGGAGGCTTGACAGGGTGGATGTGGAGAGGATGTTTCCACTTGTGGGAAAATCTAGAATTAGGGTTCACTGTTTAAACATTAGGGGTCGCTCATTTAAGACAGAGGTGAGGAGAATTTTTTTCTCTCAGATGGTCATGAGTCTTTGGAACTCTCTTCCTCAAAAGGCAGTGTAAGCAGAGTCTTTAACTATTTTTAAGGCAGTGGTAGATAAATTCTTGATAAGCAACTGGGTGAAAGGTTATTGGGAGACAGTGGGAGGTCACAATCAGATTAACAATGATCTTGTTGAATGGCAAAGCAGGCTCGAGGGGCCAAGTGGCCTAATCCTGCTCCTAATTGGTGTGTTCATATGAGAAACCAAGGGAATGGCAATAAGTGAATTGTTTATTTGGAGCGCCGGTATAGACACTATGGGACAAATGGCCTGCTTCTGTGCTGTAACATTTCTTTGATTTTGTGATTCTCTTGCCCTTACTCCCGAGGCCGCTGTGATTGAGTAGAGAACAGTTCTTGGATATCTTGAAATCAGGAAATTAGTAGAGGGGTTGTGATGATGGAAGGGCGAATGGGATGGTAAACAAAAGGTCAATCTGTCACTTACACTTCATGCCAAAAACAAAGTGAGGGTGAGGTAGGAGATGAGAAGGGGCCATAAGTTGTAACATACTGTCATCATCAATGTTCTTGGTGACGCTGGATGCAATGAACTTTGTTGCAGCTGGGCCCATGATCAGGAGACCCATCTCCTCCATAGGCAGATTTATGTGAGCAACCCCTTTGTAAAACAAAGTCAATGCATTCACTGCTCCTGACTTAAGTTGAGAGAAGAGGAATGGTACAGAAAAACTCTAGGTGGATGAGGCCTTAAGGCATCCTGGTGAGAACCCTTCCCTCCCTTCTCCCTCTGTCAACAGCTTTGCCTCCTCTGTGGTGCATCTGCTCCACCATCCTTTCATGCCGGAGGTCAAGAGGGATAGTACCTAAAGCACCCATGATTGGGAGCAAATGCTCTGACCGGAATCCTTAAATTCAAAATCAAGGCCTCTTCACATGCATTATCACTCCCTGTCAACTTTACCAAATTTAAACAATTCTCCAGGCCTCCATCCTATGGCTGGAGCTGTCCATGCTCAAAGTGCACTTGCTTGGCATAGTGCCATTTTAGAACCAAAACTTGTGAAGCTACGGAGCCAAATTTTGTAGCCTGCATCAAAATAGGCATTATAAATATTGAAAATTAAAACCTTTGCATTGCTTTTAAGTTCTTCCACCCATAGAGTTTCCTTTATAAACTGCCAAATATCTCAGCAGGGATGCAGTTCTCTGCTGGCCAAAGGTTAAGCAATTCCTATTTTCTGGAGTAAACAGGGTGAGAGGCAATAAAAAAATTACTTCCTTCATCTCTCTCTCTCCCTCTCTGACTCTTTCTCAAGTTATCCTTCCAATCTTCAAAGGTTCTATCTACAAGCATTGGGCTGTTGAAATTGACAGGGAATAGTGGAAATCCCTTGGGCTCACAAGGCCTGTTTAATGTGAGATTCATGAGGACCTCTAAATGGGTTGATAGAACTCCTGCCTGTACATAAGATAAAAAATTATAGCTAGAGTAGACCACATAACCCTTGAACCTATGATTCAGTAAGATGATGGCTAATCTTTGACCTCAATTCCACTCTCCTGCTCAATCACCATATTTCTGTATTCCCTAAGAGTCTAAAAATCTAGCATTGAATTTGTTCAACAACTGAGCATCCATAGCTTTATGGGGTAGAAAATTCCAAAGATTCACAATCCTCTAAGTGAAGAAATTCCTCCTCTTTTTAGTCTTAAATGATCAACTCCTTATGCTGAGTTTCTGCCCTTTGGTTCTAGATGCTCCAGCAAGAGAACACAATCTTTTGTGGGGCACTGGTATCAGTACTGGGGAAAATGGGGGCTGTACTGTTGGGACAGTCTATACTGCAACAGTGCTGGGACCAGTGTTCTAGCGAGCTGCATAACTAGGGAAGTAGAGAGGGCTTTAAATTAAACAAGGCAGTGAGGGATCAAGCTTGGATAGATGTAGCAAATCAAAGGGTAGATTCAAGGCAGGAGAGCAAAATAGTAATATGGGAAATGAGGGTCAGGGAATGGCAGGAAGGGACAGAGAGAAAACAATCTAAGAATACACCAACAGTCAAGACTAGATGTTACAAAGATAATAAAAAGACTAAGCTAAAGGCTCTGTGTCTGTATGCATATAGCATTCATAAAAAGTAAATGAATTAGTAGCACACGTTGAAGTAAATAAATATGACCTGATAACCATTACGGAGACGTGGCTGCAGGATGATAAGGATTGGGTCCTGAATATTGAGGGGTATATGACATTTAAGAAGAATGGAATGGAAAAATAGATTATGGTGGAGGGATAGCACTGTTAATCAAGGATAGCATTTGTGCAATAGTTAGAGATGACCCTGGTTCAAGAGACCAGGATGTAGGATCAGTTTGTGTGGAGGTGAGGAATAGTAGGGGAAAATAAGTCACTTGTGGGAGTAGTCTACAGGCCCCCTAATGGTAACCACAATGTAAGACAAAGCATACAAAATGAAATATTGGGTGCTTGTGATAAAGGGATGGCAATAATCAGGGGTGATTTTAATCTACATATAAACTAAAAAAATAAGATTAGCAGTAATAGCCTGGATGAGGAGTTCATAGAATGTTTTCAAGATAGTTTCTTTAAACAGAGTCAACCAGGGAGCAGGTTATTTTAGGCTTGGTACTGTGTAATGTCTAAGGATTAATTAATGACCTCAGAGTAAAGGCACCCTTAGGTAGCAATAACTGCAATATGATTGAATTTTACATCCAGTTTAAAAGGGAGAAGAGTGGATCTAAGACTAGTATTTGAAACTTTATGAAACTTTAATAAGGGCAACTATATGGGCATGAAAGCTGAGCTAGCTGAAGTGAGCTCGGATACTTAGCTAAAGGATGGATCAGTAGAGAAATAGTGGCAAACATTTAAGGGGATATTTCAAAATACTCAGAATAAGTATATTCCTACTATAAAGAAAAATTCTAAGGGGAGGACCCACCTTAACTAAAGAAGTTAAGGAAAGCATCAAATTTAAGTAAAAATCATGTAACTGCACAAAAATGAGTGGCAGGACAGATGATTGTGCAGAATAAAAACAACAGTAGAGAATGACAAAAGGTTAATCAGGAGAAAGAAATTAGAGTATGAGGAAGCTAGCTAGAAATGTAAAAATGGATAGCAAGCGTTTCTACAGGTATTTAAAAAGGAAAAGTATAAGTAAAGTGAGTGCTGGTCCTCTAGAGAGTGAGAATGGAGACTTAATAGTAGATAATAAGGAAATGGCGGATGAAATGAACAAATATTTTGCTTCTGTGTTCACGATAGAGGAAACAAAAATCATCCCAGTAATAGCTATAAATCAGGAGGTGGAAGGAAGAGGGGAGCTTGATGAAATTACAGTCACTAGAGAAGGAGCACTGAGCAAACTGATGGATCTGCAGGCTGACAAGTCTCTGGGTCCCAATGGACTTCATCTTAGGGTTTTAAAAGAGGTGGTTAATGAGGTAGTAGATGCGTTGGTCTTAATTTTCCAAAATTCACTGGATTCTGGAAAGGTTCCATCAGACTGGAAAGTAGCAAATATAACCCTTCTATTCAAGAAGGGATGGTGGCAAAAAACGGGAAAATATAGACCAGTTAGCTTGATGTCTGTCATGGGGAAGGTATTAGAATTGATCTTTAAGAAGGTTATAGCTGGGAACTTAGAAAAACTCAAGATGAGTGGGAAGAGTCAGCATGCTTTTGTGAAAGGGAAATCATGTTTAACCCAATTTATCGGAGTTCTTTGAAGAAGTAACATGCACTGTGGATAAGGGGGAGCCTGCTGATGTGCTGTACTTGGATTTCCAGAAGGCATTTGATAAGGTGCCACATCAAAGGCTATTGTGGAAAATAAAAACTCATGGTATAGGGGGTAACATATTAGTGTGGATAGAAGATTGGCTGGCTGGCAGAAAAAAGAGAATTTGCATAAATGGGTCTTTTTCTGATTAGCAGAATGTGACAAGTGGAGTCACACAGGGCTCTGAGCTGGGGCCTCTACTTTTTACAATTTATATCCATGACTTAGGAGAAATTCATGGTAGCTAAATTTACAGATGTCACAAAGATAGGTAGGAAAGTATGATGCAAAGAGGACACGAGGTTGCAGACAGAAGCAGATAGGTTCAGTGAGTGGGCAAAAATCTGGCAGATAGAGTATAACTCGTGAAAATGTGAATGTGTTCATTTTGGCAGGAAGGATAATAAAGCAGAGTATTACTTAAATAGAGAATGACTGTAGAATGCCAAGATGTAGAGTGTTTTGGGTGTTCTAGTGCATGAGCCACAAAAGGTTAGTATGCAGGTACAGCAAGTAATTAAGAAGGCTAATGGAATGCTATCCTTTATTATGAGAGGAATTGAACATAAAAGTGAGGGTGCTATGTTTCAGTTAAACAGGGCATTGGTGAGACCATATCTCAAATACTGTGTGCAATTTTGGTCTCCTTATTTTAGAAAGGATGTAAATGTATTGGAGATGGTTTAGAAGAGGTTTACTAGATTGTTACCTGGAATGAGCAGGTTGTCTTATGAGGAATGGTTGGACAGACTGTGTTTGTTTCCACTGGAGTTTAGAAGAGTGAGGGGTGACTTGATTGAAGTGGTCTCAACAAGGTGGGTGTGGAAAGTACATTTCCTCTTGTGGGTGAGTCCAGAATTAGGACGCACTGTTTTAAAATTAGGAGTCACCCTTTTAGGATGGAGATGAGGAGAATTTTTTTTCTCTCAGATGGTTTTCAACTTTGGAGCTCTCTGCCTCAGAAGACGGTGAAGGTTGGGTAATTGAATATTTTTAAGGTGGAGGTGGATAGATTCTTGTTAGGTAAGGGAATCAAAGTTTATTGGTGGAAGTTGGAAATGTAGAACTCAAAACAGAAACAGATCAACCATGATCTTATTGAAAGGCGGAGCAGGCTCAAGGGGCCAAATGACCTACTTCTGTTCCTGTTTCATATGTTCGTATGTTTCAGCATCTAACCTGTCAAGTACACCCAGAATCTTGTATGTTTCAATGAGATCACACCTCATTCTCCTACATTCTATAGAGTGTAGGCCCAATCTTCACAATCTGTCATAATATCTGCTTCCAATTCAATTATACCCCTCTTTAAGTAAGGATACCAGAACTGTACACAGTATTACAGATGCAGTTTCACTAAGGCTCTGTACTGCTTTAGAAATACTTCCATACTTTTATGCTCCATTCCCCTTACAATAAAAGCCAACATTCCATTTGCCTTCCCAATCATTTGCTGGACCTGCATGATAGGTTTTTGTGATTCATGTACCAGAGCACCCAGATCCCTATGTACCACAAATTTCTGCAGCCTCTCTTCATTTAAATAATATTCTGTTTTTCTATCCTTCCTGTCAAAGTGGACAAGTTCACATTTTCCCACATTATACTCCATCTGACAATTTTTTGCCCAATTAATTACCCTATCTATGTCCCTTTGCAGACTCTTTATATCTTCCTTATGACTTACTTTTTTTACCTATTTTAGTACCATCAGTAAATTTAGTGCCATTTATCCACGTCCCAGCATTGATCCTTGTGGTACTCCACTCGTTACAGTTTGCCAACTTGAAAATGACCCACTTATCCTGATTCTCTGCTTCCTGTTAGCTAACTAATCCTCTATCCATGTTAATATGTTACCTCCAATACCATGAGCTCTTATATTCTATAGTAACCTTTTATGCGGCACATTATTAAATGCGTTTTGGAAATCCAATTGCACCTCATTTATTGGTTCCCCACTTTTATCCACCTTGCTTGTTGCTTCCTCAAAGAACTCTATTAAATTAGTCAACATCCTCATCCCATGAATCAATCCAGTGAATCTAGTGAAAGGTGGTAGTGAATTCTATCACCTCTAATGCAAGTGAGGAGACAAAATTGTGCACAGTACTCCAGGTGCAGTCATTTCAAAGCCCTGTACAATTGTAAGACGACTTCCTTACTCTTGTACTCCAATCCCTTTGCAGTGAAGCCCAACATGCCATTGTCCTTTCTAATTGTTAGCTGTACCTACATGCTAGGGTAGCAGGGTCACATGTGTGCCTGGGTGGTTGGCCCTGCTCTTTTGCGGGCCGCCATGCCAGTGACACAAAGATCAAATATTCTGTGGTGATGATGGAAGAGTTAGAGCCTCGAGGTACAAGAGCTGCTTATTGGAAGGGGATCCTTCGGGAAGAGAGGTTGTGTTTCTTTTAAGCACTTATGACGAAGGCACCACCGCATGTATTATTTTCCCCTGTCATTATTACTCAGTGAAATTGAAAATGGGAGGCTTTTACAAGCAACTAGCGAGGAAAGCGCAAGAACGCAAATGTCTGGAGAAATAAGCAGAAGACCAGCCCCAAGGCAGATTATACCTGTATGCTGCCATTCTGTGTTTCTTGTACAAGCACATTCAAATCACTCTGAACATCAGCATTTAAATAAGTTACTCACCATTTAAAAACTATTCTTATTTTTTATTCTTTCTACTGAAGTGAATCACCTTACATTTCTCCACATGATATTCCATCTGCCATCTCATTGCCCAGTCATTTAACCTGTATATATCCCTTTGAAGCATTGTTGTGTCCTCTTTACTGATTACTACCCCACCTACCTTTATATTGTCATTAAACCAGGATACAATGCTTTCAAAACCTACAAGGTTCACTAGGCTGATATCAGGGTGGCAGGACTGTCCTATAAAGAAAGATTTGTTCGACTGGGCCTATATTCACTAGAGTTTAGAAAAATGAGAGGGGATCTGATTAAAATGTTAACAGGGCTAGACAGTCTAGATGCAGGGAGGATGTTCCCCATGGCTGGGGAGCTTAGAACCAGGGGCCATAGTCTCAGGGTAAGGGGCAGGCCATTTAGGATTGAGATGAGGAAAGATTTCTTCACTCAGAGGGTAGTCAAATTGTGGAATTCTCTACCACAGAAGGCTGTGGAGGCCGGCTTACTGAGTATATTCAAGAAAGAAATTGATAAATATTTGGATATTAGGGGCATCAAGGAGTATGGAGAGAAAGCGGGAATATGGCATTGAGATAGAGGATCAGCCATGATCATATTGAATGGCAGAGCAGGCTCGAAGGGCCAAATGGCCTACTCCTGCTCCTCGTTTCTATGTTTCTAAACAAACCAAATATCCAAAAAACAAAATGCTAAGATAGGCTCTCCAGCCTCATTAATCCTCATTGATAGTTTTATTAATGAGAACTAGATGCTAAGTCTCATTTACTCTCAATACAGTCAAATTCTTAAAATTGGTCACATTGAAGCTGAGTAAACACTGATTACTGAGAATTTAAAGTCAACTGTTCACTGGCTCATGCTAAAAATAGAACTTATGCTAATCATTTTTGTTTTACCAACTTCAATCAGTAACTGTTTCAGGTAGCTTTAAGGACAAGTTCCCTTGAGTAAAGCTTTCTTTATTGAACTGTGTTATAGATTTGAAGAATAGCTATTATTTCCTTCTCAGGATCCCTGACCTTGCAGAAATATTGGGCTAAATTTAATGATCATATGCTTCTGGGCTCAGAACTTTGCATGATATGAAAACATTTTGGAAACTTGGTCACAAGTGCTAACTCCCGATTTGCAGCCATGCTATTTCCCATCCCATTAATTAGTAAAGACTTTCATACCTGGATTTCTGATCCATGGCTTAGTGGTGGAAGTGTTAAGTTTACCCTCAGCAGGAAAATAATGGCACTGGCTTTGGCTGTGATTGAAGTTCAACATTAGAACTTGAAAAATAAATAATAAACACAGCTTTAGGAGAGAGTTTAGGCACTGGAAGACCAATCTTCAAAACCATGATACCACCAGATGGTCTGAAACTGGTCATGGAGAAAAACATTGGCCACACTTCCTCATTATCCTCTGGCCGAAGGGTAGAAATCATCAGCAGAAAACTAGCAAAACTCAATCCAATAATAACTTCAGATAAAAGCAAAATACTGCGGATGCAGGAAATCTGAAACAAAAACAAAAATAGCTGGAAAAACTCAACAGGTCTGACAGCATCTGTGGAGAGGAATACAGTTAACGTTTTGAGTCCGTATGACTCTTCATCAGCCACAAATAATCATAAACATCTGAATGATATGACACCTTTAACATGAACAGTTTTAATTTTCATTTGTCAAATAAATAAAGATTGTGGGTGTCACTTCTGGTGAAGTTGCAATATCTCCATCAAGCAATTTTTCTGACATATTTTGGCATTAAGGAGGTTCATAAGGAGGCAAACCATTGTACATCCAGATTGTTGTCAACAACTGACCAACTTTACTTTTGGAAACAAATAAAATAAGTAAAATCAATATGGGGTCCTGAAACAAACAGTTTAATGTTGTCAGAGAGGAACAATTCCAGAAGCTAAAAATTTTGGATGGCTAAGCTCTACACTGGTTACCACTATAAATTATGTTTCCTGTCCTCTGCCCACAATGGGGCCACCTCTGGTTACTCCTCCCCTACCTACCATATGCAAATGAAACGGGGGTATGGTTATGACCTGGATCCCTAATGGGTGTTACCACTGTTAACTCAATAGTGAGAGAGGACCCTTCCTTCTGACGTGGCCTCCGCTAATTTTGTTTCATGAACCTCGGTCTTCGCCTCAGTCTACCAGACAACTGCTCCTCTGATCTTCAGGCACTTCTTCCCTTT
Source organism: Cetorhinus maximus (assembly GCF_964194155.1). Classification (NCBI taxonomy): domain Eukaryota; kingdom Metazoa; phylum Chordata; class Chondrichthyes; order Lamniformes; family Cetorhinidae; genus Cetorhinus; species Cetorhinus maximus. Next base: position 104,936,907 of record NC_135885.1, read on the forward strand.
TGCTAACCAAGCATCTCTTCAGGTGTTTCAGTAATGGTTCTGCTGCAGTACTGCCTACATTATATTCATAGGTTCCCTCTTAGCAATGCAAATTCTACCATACGTTTATACTCGATGGAATTTAGAAGGATGAGGGGGGATCTGATTGAAACTTACAGAATACTGAAAGGCCTGGATAGAGTGGACGTGGGGAAGATGTTTCCATTAGTAGGAGAGACTAGGACCCGAGGGCACAGCCTCAGAGTAAAGGGAAGACCTTTTAGAACAGAGATTAGGAGAAACTTCTTTAGCCAGGGAGTGGTGAATCTATGGAATTTATTGCCACAGAAAGCTGTGGAGGTCAGGTCATTGAGTGTATTTAAGACCGAGATAGATAGGTTCTAGATTGGTAAGGGGATCAAAGGTTACGGGGAGAAGGCGGGAGAATGGGGTTGAGAAACTTATCAGCCATGATTGAATGGCGGAGTAGACTCATTGGGCCGAATGGCCTAATTTCTGCTCCTATGTCTTATGGTCTTATGGTCTATGGTCATACATGCCTAATAAATTGGGTCAGGTTTACAATGCTACTGAAGGGGGCCTGCCAAAGGGAGATAGTGATGCCAGTGCTCTAATTTTCAAAAGCCTCTTTCAGCCCCACAGAGATCTAGAGAAAGTTTCCAGCACAAAAGTCAGTTGAATAATTAGATATGGGCTAAAATCAGTATTGGACCAAATATAATACAATCCAAAGATAAAAGCAAAATACTGCGGATGCTGGAAATCTGAAACAAAAACAAAAATAGCTGGAAAAACTCAGCAGGTCTGACAGCATCTGCAGAGAGGAATACAGTTAACGTTTCGAGTCCGTATGACTGATGAAGAGTCATACGGACTTGAAATGTTATCTGTATTCCTCTCCGCAGATGCTGTCAGATAATACTATCCAAATTCCTTTCTGCATTACCTTTAACTATTTCTACCCAAACCCATAACACAGGGACTCAGGATTTTTCTGCCACTTTATTGTATATTTCACTTTTCTGTGCTGAATTTCACCTGCCACTAGCTTGTCTATTTGTGGATTCTATTTATTAAGGCCCACTGCTGTTTTCTGTTTCTTGACTTGAATACCTTTACACCATCAACCCATTGGCTCCAATTTAGGAAAATCTGGAATTTGACGGGTTTGCACTTGATTTTTAAAAAAATATTTATTCATTCATGGGATGTGTGCATTGCTGACTCGGCCAGCATTTATTACCCATTTCTAATTGTCCTTGAGAAGTTGGTTGTGAGCTGCCTTCTTGAACTTCTGCATCCATATGGTGTAGGTACACCCACAGTGCTGTTAGGGAGGGAGTCCCAGGATTTTGATCCAGTGACAATAAAAGAATGGCGACATCATCCCAAGTCCGGACCGTGTGTGATTTGGAGGTGACTATGCAGGTGGTGATATTCCTATGCATCTGCAGCTCTTGTCCTTCTAGGTGACAGAGATCGCGGAGTTGGAAGCTGCTGTTGAAGGACCCTTCGTGAGTTGCTGCAGTGCATCTTGTAGATAGTACACACTGCTGCCACTGTGCATCAGTGGTGGAGGAAGTGAATATTTAAGGTGGTGAATGGGCTGCTTTGCTCTGATAGTGTTGAGCTTCTTGATTGTTGTTAGAGCTGTACTCATCCAGACAAGTGCAGGGTATTCTGATACTTAATGTTTGAATTGAAGAGTTAATGTAGGGGTGGGATTTTCCTACCTGCGCTCTAAGTGCAATGGTGGATGGGAAAAGCGGTATTTATCCCACCAGGTGCAATAGCGGGTTTTCACGCTGTATTTTCCGCTTCCTGCCTTATTAATTAGGCATCAGCAGGAAACACCTTGGATCACGATAAAGTGGCCTTTGCTTTGCCCGCCACCCCCCTCCCCATGACCTCAGTGTTTTTTTGCTCCAGGTGTGATATTTAAGCCGTACATGTGCACAGCCTTCTCAGCATCTGCAGCTCAGGACTCCCCCATGGAAAACATGGCTCCCAAAGGTAAGAAGCTTGCTGCTCCTAAATTTGGTGATGCCTTGCTGAGGCACCTGCTGAACACCGTGGAGGATGGCTGTGATGTCCTCTACCCCTGCCATGGCTGCAGGAGGTCCCCCAATATCACCAATCTGGCTTGGGAAGCAGTGGCAGTGGCAGTCAGCGCTAACGCAGCACAGAAAAGATCAGCAATCCAGTGCAGAAAGAGAATGAATGATTTCATCTGTTCCACCAGGGTAAGTCAACCATCTCATTACTCTCAACTCACACACTCACAAGCCCCTGAGGCATTCGCAGGATGGCACTCTGCAGAGATCTCACACACTGCCAGCTCAAGGGACAACACCACTCACACCCTCCCACACATCTCCACATCTCTACCTTGGCTCATATCCTGTGCAGCTTGCAATCTCATCCTGTGCACAGCTCCATGCACCACCCTCACAAAGCCAGGCATTCTTACCCTCATGCCTTGGCATGAGTCCTGCTCACAGTATCTCCATTTATCTTTAAGCAGGACAAGCTGGCACACAATAGGAGGGAGAGGCCTCAGGCCAGGGGTGGAGTGACCAAAATCAAGGCCCTCACTCCCTATAAGGAATATGCCATCATGCTGGTCGGTGAGGACCGAGACCATGCCTGTGGCGATGGTGATTTTGGCAGCCACAGCAAAGTAAGGATCTTGTACCAGTTCATCCCTCAGACAACGATGCTGTGAGTCCATTGTGGTGTCTGACTTGAAGATGACATGCACTAAATATCTCTACTTTCTTTCATAGGCACCTCTGAAAAGCACCTGAGGGTATCAGCAAGCCAGGCTCTCCTCTCCAACCTTGAGGACACCTCAGATGAGGAACCAGAGGATAGCACCATAGAAGACCCATCACAGCACTTACCCACACCCTCCACCAGTGCAGAGACACACAATTTGGTGACACCTAGTTCTAGAGTAGCCTTGGGATCACAATCTGGTGAGCATAGCACACAATGTGTTCCACAGCAGGCAGCGATAGGGACATCCAAGATTACAGGCACTCGGAGGACTATTGAAGGCTAGGATTCTGCTAAACCTGAGTCTCATGACGAGCCTCCGGAGTCAGTCCTAATGCAGTTGGTGAAGCTGCAATGAAAGTCAGGGGAATATCAGGAAGTGTTGTCAGCTGCTTACCTCAGATTGCAATGTACTGATGGAGGAGTCCATCTGCATTCAGTCTGAGGTAATAGCGCCAGCATACCAGCACACTGAGGTCAACACTGGTAGGATGGTGGCCACCATGGAGACTTTAATCCAGGACAAATGTTCTGCATTATGTCAGGAGCTGCACTTCATTAGTGTAAGCATTGATGGCATCCATCAGTGACTGTGCGAAAGGAACAGGGCAAATCTATCTCACTCCAGCGGCCCTGTCTCCTTAAAGAGTCAACCGGCGGTCCTCAGGCATCCATAGGGAGGAGGACCAGCAGCTAGACACCCCAGGGACATCCACCCAAGTGACTCTGGGAGTGTCCAGCCGATCCCAACCCCATCTCTCTGTGACCCCATCTCTTCTGGCTCCACTGGCCGAGGAGGGTGCATCTGCCCCACAGCAAAAGACCCAAAGAAGGCAGGGGCCCTCCGAGTCTCAGCCCCCCAGAGGATGCCCACCAAAGTCATCGCGGACAACAAGGCATAGTAGTCACTTTTCTTTATTTCTACTTCTCCTTAGATCTGAAGAAGAGTCATATGGACTCAAAACATTAACTCTGTTTCTCTGTCCACAGATGCTGCCAGACCTGCTGAGTTTTTCCAGCATTTTCCGTTTTTATTTCAGATTTCCAGCATATTGTAGCAGTCAGCTGACTGCCTCCGTCTCCGCTGAGGATGTTGGGGATGCACCAAAACGTAACGGTAGAGTTGGTAAAATGATGAAATATTAGGAGCATGATGATGGCATGGGTGTGAACCACATGTATATAATTTTCACCAATGTAAATAGAATCACGCCCATTTCACATCTCTTGTGTATGCTTCCTATTTATGATGAGCTGTGTTGTTGCTAATCAGTTGTGACGCCATGGTCTCTCCACTCACTTACCGCTGATGTTGCTATCATGCGGTTCTGGTCGATGTTGCCTGCTTTCATCTCACCACAGTGTGTGCCCATTCTCAGATCATCCCTGACATCAGTGATGCCTGGTTCTTAATGTAAATTGTGCTTTAGGAAGGAACCTTATTTAACTACTTTGCTGGGTCATGTCATGTTCATCCTCAGCTGTTCAAGATTGAGGCTGAGGTGTTCACCCGTCTGGTCTGCATTATTGAAAGGTAAATGTGTTGTGTTGTGTCCAAGGAGAGACATTTGAATACATGGAGAAGGGTCATATATCCTGGAACTCCATGTACTCACTGCCATCTGCCAGGATTTTCAGTCTATGAACCCTTACTCAGAGCTTGTGTGCTCCTGTCTGCCTTGCACATTGCCAACTCTCCGAGTATACATCTACTAAGCTCACTGATAAGTGTGAGCACCTTCCCACCTCGATGTGCCAGGCCTCTGCCCCTTGAAGCCACATTATGATGCTGACGCTCAACCCTACAACCTTGAGCCTTTCTTACCTTGTAGTTGTCTGTATTGTGGCCACAAGGCCCTCGTCACAATGTAGCGATGCAGCACTATGCCATATGTTCTGCATATCGTGCGCTCACCTAAGCCCTCACCGAGGTCAGTGGTGATAAATCCAAATGGTGATGTGTGGCAGTCAATGGAGTATTTGAGCATGCTTTGGAGGCACAAATGGTAGTTTTGGACAATGTTGAGGGCATCAATGGGATAGGAGCAAGGATGTAGTGAAGCTACAGTGTGCTCTTTATTATCAACAGAGCTTCATGGTCTCTTAGCATTTTGGAGTTTTCAAGGGCCAGGGCTGGCCATGAGGGCAGACTGTGTTAAAGAGGGTTCATTTTAATAATGGCAGGCAAGTGTGTGAACATTGTGATTCTCAGGCAATCCACATCCATGGAAAGGTCAGGATGAAGGCATCGCTAACTGAGAGTGTTGGATATCAATGTGATGGAGAAGAAGGTGACACAGGTGATTAAGTGATGCCAAAATGGATGAAGATATGCGCAACATCTTTGGCAGTCTTGACCCAAGTGTGCCTATCAGTGGGACACCTGCTCCTGAGGCTTCCTCACCCTTAAAAGGTTCAGGACAATGTTTAGCCAAATGTGTAAGTATTCACTCTCAGATTGAAGTGTATGGTTAAAATGAGAGGGACAGCAACACTAGTGTTCACGTGGGCCCAAGATGGAGGGCACTTGTCCAAGTTGATACTCACTACAACTGCTCATCCTCCTCTTGGAATCTGGTGGCTGTGAGGGCCTCATGTGCACACCTGCCTCGCAGCTCCTCCATGTCGGCATCTGGCAAGCCCTCACCCCTTTGCTGCACCAGGTTGTGCAGCATGCACCAAGCCGCAATGATCTGTGAGTCTTTTTGGGATGTTCACTGAAGTTCTCCATCAGATCGGTGATGGCATTGGAATCGCGCCTTCAAGGTACCAGTGGTGTACTTCACCAATGTTTGGGTAGCAGTATAAGCAGCATTGTACTTTCAGCCGGATTTTGTGTTTGCTGCATAGGTATCATCAGCCACATCCTTTGCGGGGTACCCTTTGTCACTGAGGAGCCAACCCTTGATTCGGTGTGGTCCCTCGAAGATACCCTAGATCTGCGACCTACTCAAGATGTATGAGTTGTGGCAGCTTCCTGGGTATCTTGCATAGGCCTGCGTGAATTGTTTCTTGTGGTCTTGGAGCAGCTGCACATTGAGCAAGTGGAAGCCTTTTCTGTTTGTGTATTGGAGTACCTGTTTCCAAGAAGTTTTTACAGCCACATGAGTGCAGTTGATGGCACCCTGCATCTGTGGGAACCTGGAAATCACAGCAAAGCCCAGTGCTCTGGCGTCCTGACTTTCTCAACCTCTAGTGAAGTCAACCTAACTGTGGGCCTTCGCAAAAAGGGTGGGTGTCACCTCCTGTATGCACTTGTGAGTCAAACCTAGTGAGATCCCGCAGAGTTCCCCAGTGGAGCCTTGGAAGGAGCTACTCATGTAGGAGTTAAGAGTGGTGGTGACTTTCAGAGCCACTGGCAATAGATGTCCTCCCAGTCCCCACGGCGTCAACTCCAGGAGATTGTGGCGGATGTGAGCCACCAGATTCCTGGGCATGCAGACGCATTGGTGGCACTGCCTCTCATTCATCTGCAGGAAAGACATACAAATTCTGTACACCCTCAGTCTTGAGAGCCGCCTATGTACAACATTCCTGTGAGCCTCATTCCCTGCATCCAGAGGGGGCCCTCCTGTGCCTTGCTCATCAGTGTAGAGCTCCTCCCTTTGACGAGCCTGTCATTGTTGCAACCTTCTCTGCCTTCTCTCCTACTTGTTTGTGATTATGCAGGCAGCAATAAATCCAGCCTCCATCTTTCTGATGGTCTCTCTGCAGCAGCAATGAGAGAAAGCATGATGCTCCAAAGGTCCTATTTTTCTCAATGACTAGTGAGTGACTGTGAGTTCAAGGGGCTTGGTTCTGGTGTCTGCACCTATTTGCCACTGAAATCCAGGCCAGCACAAGGTACTTTTCAAGAAGGTCCTCTGCACACCCCCCCCACCCTGCCACCCCTCACTCCCCAGCACCAACCCATCCCGTCGCCGCCCACCCCCTTCCCCTCAACATGACCAACTGCAATGAGATTGCTTTGGCCAGGCCCTGGGATCCTCATTCACTGTACTCTAATGCTACGCTCTTTGGAATACACGATGTCTAAGGTTCATTGAGGAACTGAGAGTATTTGGGAAGGGGATGGTGGCTGAGGCTCCTGCTTTTAAGACACATATGCAGCTTCTCCAGTCGTCTAATTGATCTATACCTCATTGTTGCTGTGGACAGTTGGCACACTTGGAACAAGAGGTTAGTACAAGCAGACTGATTAATGCCATGATTCGGGATTAGTCTTACATGAATGTGCTTCATTGCCTCACTCTCCTGGTTCTCTGTATTGTCATTGAAAGGCTCCTAATATGTCTCAGCTGTGCATCTCCCGTAATTTGGGAGTGCAAAGTTCAGCTGGGTCTGCCTTTAATCGGCCCCCTGGTGCAGTGCACCACTCTGCCAAAGGGCCATCAGAGCCCTCACCAATAGAGCTTTTCCTCAGTTTAATTTTGTGCTGCGCCATCGCTTCAGGTTGCAAGATGGTGGTGTTGATGCCTCACTACCAGACCAGCTTGAACCCTTCCTGTGCGATTGTGGAAATCCCTCTGATCCTTAGGTCAAACATTATTTTGTCAATCTCTCTGTGTAGTACTTTGGGGTGTTTTCTATTGTTAAGGTGCTATATAAATGGACAATGTTGTCAGCATCTGATTTGATGCTGGAGAAGCATAATGTTCAAGTACCTCTCCCTCCCATAACTCTCAGGCCACCCCTTCCAATGCTTGACCCATTGTGATTGTGGTGGATATCCATGTGTAACCCCCAGAATCATGTGAGGAGGATGTGCCTATGCCCCATTTGGACCTTACCCCTCCCCATCTTGAGGCCTTTTGCACAGTGAAATATAGAGATCTGCCCCCTCCCCCCCACCCCCACCTCATGAGGCCTTTGAATGTGCCATCACTAGATTTTCCCCATCTATAGACTGCAGAGGCCTACCCTGACTGAGAGCGCTTCATCTAAGGCCCAGTATTAAGCCAGAAACCCCCTTGACCAATGCTCCTGATTTAACAACCACACCGTGCGCACAACATGCTGAGCCGAACTGACACTGGACTGACATGCCTTCACCCTCCTTGGACTGGGACAAGGACAGTCTTTGCAAGGTCAGCAATGTAAACTGAAGCACTTCTTCACTCCGTCATCCTCCCTTGCTGGTCTAAACTCGCTTATGCCCCTCTCTAAGATACTCTTTCCCATTCTGGCCCAGAGGTTGCTTCCAACCCGCAGCCCCCTATTCGTGTATCTGAGTGCAACCTTTTCCACTCAGCATATATGTCAGAATTATGTCTGCAATCTCAGTCACAAACCCCTTCAAAACTCCACCTTCCTCACACAGAATTTCAGCTCCTCTTCTTCTGGAATTTAGCCTGATCCCCAGCTGACAGTAGCATACAACCAGCCTGAATTCCACACGCACAGTCTTCCCCAGAAATGGCATATCTTAAGAAACTCCTCAACTCTGCTTACGGTGGTTTGGATGGCATAGATGCACCAATGTTTGCTTCAAGTAACAGAAACGGCTGCAGCAACTGTACATTTGCCAATTCTTAGCTTCTGGATATAGCCTCTGTCTTCTTCAGTCTGCCTGTACTGCACCACTGGAATCATAAACTAAGCTCTGATGGCTCTGTGTCCTTTTATATAGTTTCAGTTGAGTTTCAGACTTCCCAGAAGTTTTGGTCTCCAATCTCAGTTTTAGTCTTAGTTTCCTTAGAAACTGGAAGGCTCAGTTTCCATTCTGTTATGATGCCAGCTGATGTTACTAATGGACAAGTAAGACCCCAGGGTGGAACCCAACTTGATAGATCCTAACTTTTATTTTTTGTTTAGAAATGTGGAGGGCTGCTGCTGAACAGAGTCACAGGAGTCAGCTGATGAACTTTTAATAAAAGAACAAAACATTTATTAGACAAGAAAAGATGACTTATATTACAGTACTCCTTCACGCACAACTATACCTTTACAGATATATACAGATTCGTAAGGATATTACAAGTTGCAAAAGTATCTTGTACTCTCATCTTCACAGTAAGTACACAGTCCATGTAAACCAATAGATGATTTGTGGTCAGGCACACCACACTTTGAAACCAAGTGACAGATGTCACCCCAAACAGATGCTTTGGATCTCTCATCAACTCCCCCCAACCGGTGTCACTGAACTCATTCTTCCGATGTTCCTCTTCCCTGAATCATCACATGCATTCAGGCTTTGCCTTCCACGCATCTCTCTCAGATACTCAGCCGTGCCAATAGAACACCACTGCTTCACATTCCTATTGTAAGGTGTCACCAGCCTTTGGCTGTCTTCTCAAATCATCTGGCTTCTTGCAAGCCTATTTTGCATTAAGTCTGCGTCCTGCAACTTTCTTCCTTTAAGCTTGGGGCCTTCCTCTTATCCTCACTCTTAACTTCACTTAACAGGAATTTTTCTAAAATCCTGTTCTTTTCCTTTGACTAGAAGGACTTCTTGGGACCCCTCCTTTCTGTCCCACCCTTTGGCTTTGGGACCTTTTGGTTCTTCTGAGAACTCTGCTCTCTGAAGTTCCCTCTGCAGTGTCCAGCTTCACCTGGCTCCAGGTTTCAACTGAACCACAAAACCGCTGTTCTGTTTCTCCCTGTGTCTGTGGGTCCCCTGTTGCTAGGCAACAGCCCAGTTTTCTACTTCAAGAGTCATAAAACCTCATTAAAAATGCAAGGTACACAAACAAAGCCTTCAGCCTTGCAGGCAACTTTTAAAGTGAAACCAAAACTCAAGTTCCCCCCTTTCTTAACAGACCAATACAGAAACACAAATTAAACTTAAACCTAAAATTTATTCCCAACACCCACAAATACAAATATAACTTACTTAAACTATCTCTAGTTCCTAACAATTTTCAGTTTCCCTTTTCAAATAGGGTCTGTCCCAAAAATTACAAACTTTGAAGCTACTGATTCCATAACAATAGCCAGCCTAAAGGGTTCTAATATGAATGCCATCACTGCTGCCTCATTTGCCTGATATTTGAATAACTAAAGCCAAGTGCAAGCTCTCCTACTTCACCTGTGAGAAATTCTGTAACTCCTTGATAATGCAAACTGGCAGAGACCTGTAATATTTTTGCTTAGGGATCTGGAACTGTCTTTGCTCTTTATCCTCTGCATTGCATCCAGGACCTGAATACTCCCTGTACACAGTACACAGAAAATCAGCCCTCTGTATTCTGCTGTAATCTGACCTACAAACTGCCTCCCCCATTGGGATGGCATTGGCAGTGGCAATCAAGTGGCTTTGGCTCATTTCAAGCAACCACAAAAGACATTGCTAATTTCAGTCATTCTACAGGTATCACAGGCAGACCAATCTTCAAAACCTTCAGCATATTCCCTATAGAAAACCAGCAGCAGAAGGGGAAGATGTTGCAATTTTTCCACATTGTAGGTTTCCCTTTAATCCAGGTGCTTTTTGATGACCTAAATGAACCTCAAAGGCTTCTACTCAATTGGTTTATGGTTTGACAGCAGCACAGGTTAACACTTATTTGCCAGGCAGCAGACATAGGCCCTCCATTTCAATTGAAGCTGCTGTGCCTGGCCTCTTTGAAAGAGAAAACAGATTGGAAGGAAGACAAAGACTGATGCCTTTCAGCCTTGGCTCTTGGCATTATTGCAACAGCTAAACAGCAACAGCAGCTAATCAAAGGTACACCTAAATGTATCAGCCACCAGGATTGGTATTGAACATTCTAGAAGTATTTTGAAGCAGCATTACTGATGCATGGGCAGATTAAATCCTGCATTAGAGTGCAGCCCTTTCTGGATCTTCAAGATTATCATTGCATGCAGCTCAACAGAAAGATCTAGCCATGAATTAACTCAAGGAGGATTTATTTTACATTCTGCCAAGTCTCGGGCAGCACTTTGCCAAGATCCAGAAGATATTCTTGCCCAAATGGGAAAAGTCATTGATCAAGCCTTCACTTATGTGCACCAGTACCTCCCTCCAGATGCGTACAATGCTATGGCCTAATGCACTTTTACCAATTATTATCTTCTGCACCATCTCAGCTATTATAAATTTCAAACTTTTGATCAGTTTCTCTTTAACGCAAGAAAACTAAACACAGTTGGAATAATATAAAATCAAATTCAATACCAGAATATTGAGGGCTCTGTCACCCTAGTGTTTCCCTTTACTGTTCGTCTTTCAGTTCTTAACCAAGTTTTTCTTCTAAACACTCCCTTCTCTAGCAGGAGTGAATTGTCCATTTGCTAAATTTCAGTGAGATTCTCCTGCAGCTTAAGTGTTTCTCTGCTGTCCACCACAAGTGAAAGACCTGCTCAATTTTGTGTGGATTAGGATGGATTTGTAAAATATTGTGAATGTTATTTTGAACCTTTGATCTTCAGGCCAAGGGGGAAAAACATGACAAAAAATCTTTCAAAAAGTATTTGAGCAAGACTATTCCTTCGCTGTTCCTAAACCCAGCACCACTCAAGTGGTGCAGCCCCCAGTGCGATCAAAGAAGCATAAAATTGGATGGTGCAGACATGTGACCCCGAATCCAACCCATTCCACTGAATAGTTTAGGTTAAGATTGGGAGGAATGCATATACTCTAGAACGGTGTTGAAGTAGCTCAAGTACTGTGTACAATTCTGGTTGCTGAGACAAAGCGAGGAGAGAGAAGGGCCACAAGACTAACCCACGGTGCCAACGGTCTGCCTTTTGAGGAAAGACTGATTAAAAACTGGCTTTTCAGCCTCAAAAGAAAGCATTGTAGAGGTAATGATGATATATAAGTATGTAAAATGAGTTAGGGTATGTGAAAGGTAAAACTGGAATATTACTTCAAATTAATTTGTGAGAGCAGGACAATAAACCACAGGCTCAAACCAGTAAAATTTAGAACTAGTATTAGTAGGTTCTACACAGATTGTGATCATGTATGAAATACATTTATGGTTAGAGTGATGAAGGGAAAACCTCTGAATCATTTAAGAAAGAAACTGCAATTGGAGGAATGTAAGGTTTTCAGACAATCAACTTTGATAGGTTGAATAGCCTCCCTTATCTATAACTCTTTGAATTTTGTTCTGAACAGATGTGGAGGAGTGAACTGGCTCCTCTTTATTCAGCCCCTTCGGTTGGTTGCAACAAAGGTTTTTTTAAAAAATTTTATTTTCCCTGTACATGCCTTTTCCAATCCAAATCTATTTAGCTGTTATTAAGGAGCCAATCAAACCAAGTTTTCTTGTGTCAAAGAAAGAATAAGTTTATTAGTTACTAAAACCGAGAAAAAGTAGTAAAAGATGCAACAACACAAACACAGATTTCAGAAGTAAGCAAAGTTAGAGTCCAAATATAAGTTAAAAGAATGTACAATTAATTCCTTTGCTTGTCCTTGAGGCATAGATTGTTGAACTTTGCGGTTGTTTGAAGTTGGCTGGTTTCCTTTAAAATCCTGGGGAAGAATTTTCCGGTCGGTGAGTGGGGGCGGGGCCCGCTCACCGACGCGTAAAACGACGTGCGGTGACATCGGGCGTGCGTCCCAACTCGGCTGCGCGCCCGCTGAACTGTCAAAGGCCTATTAAGGTCTGTTAAGAACTAATTAAAACAGTTAAATGAGCTGCCCGTCCAACCTTAAGTTTCGTGGGCAGGCGAAGAGCCCAGGCGACCTTCACGTTTTTCATGAAACCTCATCCATGGGCGGGATGAGATTTCATGAAGTGTTTTAAAATTCAATAAAAATTATTCAAAAAATTCATTGACATGTCCCAGCTCATTTGACACTGTCACATGAGGGGACATGTTTTAAAAGTTTTTTTTCTCTCTTCATTTAAATTTTCAAATATCAATCTGATCGCCCTGAGGCACCATGCGCAAAAGAGCACAGGCCCAGACTCAGGGAATCCCCTCCCGCCCACAGAGGGAGTGCTCAGCGCTTCCAGACGAGCATCACGCTGGGCGGGCCTTAATTGGTTAATTGGCCTGCCCATGCAAAATGGTGGCACAGTCCCGAAATGGGGCGCCAATTGGGTTCGGGTTCACACTCACTCCCGCCCCCCCCCGACACAGCCCCCTCAACAGGGGGGAAAAATCAGCCCCTGGAGTTGAATTGACATTCAGGTAACTCATCTTTCTGAAGGCACTCTTCGCTTCAGAGAGAGAGAGGGAGAGGGAGAGATTCTTTACTGCACCCTTCAGCAGTTTTTCCAGATGACTGTCTTTCTCTCTCTGCTTCTGGCTTAGCAAACCAATTCTTAAGCCTATCATCTGTATATTCCAAGGAATTCGATTAACATGTCTTGTAGTCATTGTTGCAGAATAAGTAATCACATTTTTGATCTTTCATCTCAGAAACCTTTGACACATTTCAAGATAGTAGAAACCAACAGGAGGTGGGGTCACTTTGTCATCCGCGGGGGATTTTGAATGTCTGTTGTGTATCTGGCTGGTTAGCAGTTCCCATAGTCTTGACAGAATTACAGTTGATTAAAGTCCAGCACTTTGCGTTTTTAATCCCTTCCTTTCAAGAGTCACTTTGAAATGGACCTTGATACCCCCCAGGTGTGAAATTCCATGCAAAGGTCAGGGCAGGTCTGCAATGCAATCCATGTAAGAACTTCTAAGAAAAGTGGTCAACTTATAATATCAAACATCAGGTGACTTGTGGCAACCATTTTTGGTCAGTGGCTTTTGTTGTATTTTTTTTAAGGTCCTCTTTAAACAGTTCCATGTCTTTGTTTAGCTGGTGAAATTATAGGTAGATCTCACTCAGTCATAATTTCCCATTGTTGTGATATTATAATTTTCAAGAGTGATCTGTTTTAATGATACGTTGCCCCAGGTAACTAGGACTCCAACTACGGATTCTGAGTCCATTTTACACAGCAACTGGTACAATATTCCGATGTGCTGCACTGGATAATAGTAAAAACTAGCTTCGTTCTCATGATTCTACAGCATTCCTAATTTCATGCTAGCATCAGGTATTTATTGACCAAAGGCCAAGAGGTTAGCAATAGCAATAGGGAAGGAAGTTAACTGCGTCAGGATGAACATCCCCTTGCCCCTCTTCACAGTACCACAGTATCTTTACAGTGCAAAAGGAGGCCATTCAGCCCATCGAGTCTGCACTGACTCTTTGAAAGAGCATTCCACCTACTCCCACTCCCCTGCCCTATCCCCGTAACTTTGCACATTCTCATTTACAAAGAAACATTGATCAAGTGAAGGGGGAAGTCAACCGCCCACCCATCCTGTCAGATGGGGCAATTGATAGTGCAGAATGGCACCAAAAAGAACAAAAATAGTTTTTATGAATCATAATTAGGAGCTCTTTTCAACATCTCAAACACCAGGAAAATCCTAACAACATTGCTATTCTGGCCCTAAAGAACCCCTAAATTTTGATTGGGTTTAGTCCCACAGGCAAACTGTCTGTGCTTGAGGCACCAAATCAATTAGAATTACCCTGTCATCAACACATGGAGAACTCCTACCCCACTTTTAATCAGGCAAGGCAAGAGATGCCCCTTTTGTAGGATGCTGCCAAATAAAATCATAGCCCATGTCATTGCATTAAGAACGCCTTACAGCGTTAAACGTAATGGATTTTAGTAGTTATTGCAGCAAGATTACAATAATTTGTTTCAATAGATTTTTTAAAAATTTCATAAACATAGCTCACATTTCCCTTTGTCAGTATATCAGAAAACTTTTCTATTTATTTGTTTACAAAAAAAATCACCTTAGCCAAATGTGTGAGGCCTACACTACTGTCAACATTGGCATCATTTAATTTGCAATAAATAGATGGTGTATTCATGTATCACCTCTGCTCTCTTCTGTTTGCAGCAACTCGGCGCTTGAAATTGGGATATTGGACATCTTTGGTTTTGAAGAATTCCAGAAGAATGCTTATGAACAGGTGGGGAGCCCCAATGAATAGAGTGAGAACAGTATACAAACACTTCCCAGAGTTATGGCCAATGAATGAACGCTAGGATTGCATCTGATGGAAGTCCCACAGTTTTAGCACAGTAGAAAACATGCTTTGAGCATGAATCATCCCTATGAAGAGGCAAAATAATAGCCATCTACAATAATCATTGACCAGTTGAAGGAGGAAGTCAACCACTTCCACCATAGATAAAATGAGCATCCAGTTCATTACTGTGCGTAGTTAAGGGGCTAATTACTTCAATTAACATTTAGATGGCTATGAATATGTGTATTTTCCAATATATCTCCTAGCTGTCAGTATTGCAGATGCTTTGTGAAGATTACATTAATTCCATTTTCCTGGTTAGAAGAATTGTCAGTTAAATTTTATTGAAAATATTACATTGTTCTTCACGTAAAGATACAAACAACACAAAATGTTCTAAATTAAACTACAAAGCAATAGGCCATCAGTGTGAAACAGAACAAAGGGCACGGGAAGGTTGCAGAGTACGAGTTGGGCAGGGCAAGCCCATGGAGGAAAGTGTGAACAAGGATTTTCAAGTCAATACTCTGGGGTACAGTGAATTTACTGTAAGAGGTGAACAGTATTACTATAGGATAAGGTACAGACTGGCATGTTTAGGATGAGTTGAAGTTTGTGAAGAATGAAGTTGGGAAGGATATTGGAGAAATTGGGCTTTAAGGTGACAGGCAAGGTTTCCGCATTGATGGTTGTGTTTAGGGATAGAAACACGTGATGGTACAACGGTAGCTGTAGGCAGTCTTGACTATGGAGTGGATTAGGATTTAAGACCCGGGGTCAAATAAGACATGAGGTTACACATTGTCACAGTTCAGTTGAAGTAAACATCCAGAAAGGAGAAAAGGACTGTAGATTTAAGCATAGTGGGTGTGGAATTCATTTGCGTACTACTGCATCCAGCAGCACTACCAAGACTTACCTCACTTCCCTGGGGCAGCCTGTGCTGCTGGCTACTACTTCTGTAGGCCATGCAATGTTTTTGGAGAATATGGACACATGCAGGTATGAATCTGTGACTATGACAATGCTAGGCTGTTTCTTGACTAGTTTCTCTCAATTATGGCACAAATCACCTGATGTAATTGAGGAGGATTTTGCAAGGTTGACTGGGTTGGTTGTGCCTTTGCTGTATCCAGTGTCAAGTTTGACATTGGGTGGTCCATCTGGTTTGATTCTTCTTTTACTTTCTTGTTTCTGAATTGCTTACTAATCCATTTCGGAGGACATTTAAGAGTCAACAGTTTTGCTGTGGGTCTGGAGTCACATTTAGTCTAGATCAGGTAAAGATGGCAGATTTCCTTCCCTAAGGGACATTAATGAACAAGGTGACTTTTTACAACAGTTGGAATTTTTTTCCAGATTTTACTCAATTAACTGAATTTAAATTCCCCAGCTGCCATGAACAGGATTCATCACAGCAATAGTGGCAGGAATCCTGTAGTGGAACAAAAGTAGGTTTATTAAAGCTGACTAGGATTAGGTGTAAAAGTATTTGCTAATTCTCAGCTCTTGTCTGTTATTGTGATAGTTCAACCAGCACAGAAAGCATCCCAAAAAATAGTAGAAAATCAAGAGGCAAAAAGATAGGGATGAATTATTCAAGAAAGGAGGGAGACAGAAAGTGTGAAACTATAGGCCAGCTAGTCTAACATCTGTCATTTGGACAGAGTCAGAGTCAACTTGGTTTTGTGAAAAAGAAATCATGTTTGCCAAAATTTTAGATTCTTTGATAATGTAACATGCCGGGTGGATAATGAAGAACTAGTAGATGTAGTGTATTTGGTTTTCCAAAAGGTACTTGATAAGGTTCCACTTAAAAGGTGATATATTAGCATGGATAGAGATTGGCCAACTAACAGGAAACAGAAAGTCAAGATAAATGGGTCATTTTCAGGTTGGCAACCTAACTAGTGGGGTGCCGCAGGCATCCCTGCTGGGGCCTCAACTATTAATGAGTGCGAGAGAAGGACACTGGGACAGGTTGTCAGCAGCACCTGGAGGACAGAAAGGTGTTAGAGGAGGACCCAAGCCAGGCAGTCAGCAGCACCTAGTGGAGAGGAGAGTGCGAGAGGAGGACCCCAAGCCAGGCAGTCAGCAGCACCCAGAGGAGAATGCGAGAGGAGGACCCTGAGCCAGGCAGTTAGCAGAATCCAGCACCTAACATCACAGGAGAAACATAAGTTCATTGGTTGGTGAGAAACTTCTGCTATGGAGTGTCATCAAACAGCTGAGAATTAGAAAAACACATTCTTTTTAAAAGAAGGGGCTACTTACATTTAAGTAATAAACTCAAGCAATAGGGAAATCAAGTTAAGTCAAGGCCAGATAAAATGAAGTTGCATATCTAAACCAAAGTAAAGTTAATGCAGGGGAAGAAAATGGAAGCCATAGCAGGACAACTCACTCGTGTGGAATGCGTACCTGTGTAATATGTGGGCAGTTGTGGATGCTACCTGTGTCCTAGACAACCACATGTGCAGGAAGTTTCACCAGCTGCAGAAACCTGAGCTCCAGGTTGCGGAGCTCAAGCAGCGGCTGGAGTCACTGTGTTGCATCCATGAGGCTGAGAGCTACGTGGATAGCCCATTCAGAGAGGTGGTTACACCGCCACTTAGGACCTTGGAGGCAGGAAGGGAATAGGTGACCACCAGGCAGTCCAAGAAAATTAGGTAGGTGGTGCAGGAGTCCACTGGGGCCCCGCTCACCAATCAGTTTTCCATTTTGGATACTGGTGAGGACGTTGGTTCCTTGGAGGAGTGCAGTCAGAGCCAAGTTTGTGGCACCACAGGCAGCTATGCTGTACAGGAGGGGAGAAAGAAGAGAGGAAGAACAAAAGTAATAGGGGATTCATTAGTTAGGGGAACAGACAGGCATTTCTGTGGCCATAGACGTGACTCCAGGATGGTATGTTGCCTCCCTGGTGCCATGGTCAAGGATGTCACGGAGCGGCTGCAGGACATTCTTCTGGGAGAGGGTGATCAGCCTGAGGCCATGGTCCATTTTGGTACCAATGACTTAGATAGGAAAGGGGATGAAGTCCTGAAAGCAAACTTTAGGGAGCTAGGCAGGATATTGAAAAGCAGGACCTCTAAAGCAGTAATCTCAGGATAACTCCCAGACCCACATGCAAGTGAATATAGGAATAGGAGAATTGAGCGATTAAACACATGACTGGAAAGCTGGGCCAGGGTTTTCTCTTTGGTGTTCAGGGACGGGCCCTACACGCTGATGTGTAAAATGATGCGTGGTGACGTCAGGCATGCGCCCCGACATCACCGCGCGTCATTCCGATCTTCCGTTCGGCGGGCACGTACCGGAGTTGGCTGCGCGTCCACAGAACTGTCAAAAAACTGCTAAATCCATTAACCAACAATTAAACAAATTGTCAGGGCTGCCCGTCCAACCTTAAGGTTGGCGGGCAGGTGAAGAGCCCATGCGGCCTTCGTGTTTTTCATGAAGCCTCATTAACGGGTGGGATGAGGTTTCATGAAGGGATTATTAATTAATAAACATTTTCATGAAAATTCATAAACATGTCCCAGCTCATGTGGCACTGTCACATAAGGGCATATGTCTGAATAATTTTAATTTTAATTTTTTTCAAAGTTTCACATTGAACATAATCTCCCTGAGGTAGCTCCGTGCCTCAGGGAGATTGCTCGCTCTTTCACGCACAATTCTCCCTCCTCCCCCTGCCTGCACAGATAGCACTGAGTGCTAACAGGCACGCGTCATGCTGGGCGGGCCTTAATTGACCCGCCCACGTAAAATGGCAGCACGCAGCCGATCGCGGGTGACAATCAACTCCGCACCTGCTCCTGACCGGGAGAAAATTCTCTCCTCAGTGTAGGAGGGAGGGCATCAGGTTCCTGAGGCAGTGGGACAGGTTCTGGAGAAGTTGGGACCTGCACAAGCCAGACAGTCTACACCAGAGCAGGATTGGGACGAATATCCTTGCAGGGAGATTTGCTAGTGCTGTTGGGGGTGGGTGGGGGTTAAACTAGATTGGCAGGGGGATGGGAACCTGAGGGCAAATTCAGAGCAGGGAACGGGAGATGGAGAATTAGTGAGTGACTTTGAAAGACAGAAGGAGCACAGGTTAAAAATTGTACAGCACAGGAATTTGGCAGTTTTAAAAGGTGTATATGTTTATGCAAGGAGTATAGCAAATAAAGCCAATGATCTGAGGGCAGATAGATACATGGCAGCACAATATCGTTGCTGTAACAGTAACTTGGCTTAAGGAGGGGCAAAAATGGCAGCTCAACATCCCTGGATATAGGCAGGATAGGGAGGGGGATAAAAAAGATGGGAGTGTAGCATTATTGGTTAAAGAATCAATTACAGCTGTGAGGAGGGATGATATGCTAAATGAAGCATCGAATGAGACCATATGGGTTGAGCCCAGAAATAAAAAAGGGGCAGCTACACTGCTGGGAGTGTACTATAGACCCCCAAATAGTGGAATGGAGTTAAAAGAGCAAATATATAGACACATTTCTGAATGCAAGAACAATAAGGCAGTAATCGTTGGGGACTTCAACTACCCTAATATTAATTGGGATACGAACAGTGTGAAGGGCACTGTGGACGGTGCAAAATTCTTGAACTGTGCTCTAGAGAACTGTTTTAGCCAGCACGTAACAAGCTCAACAAGAGGGGGTGCAATTCTAGATTTAGTCTTAGGAAATGAAGCTGGGCAAGTGGATGAAGTATCAGTGGGGGAGCGTTTTGGAGATACTGACTATAATATAGTTAGATTTAGCATCATTATGGAAAAGGAGAAAAGATAGAACAGGAGTAAAAGTTCTAAATTGGGGGAAGACAAATTTTACAAAGCTGAGGGGTGAGTTGGCGAGAGTGGACTGGATATAGCTATTAGAAGGAAAAACTGTGTCAAATCAGTGGAAGGCGTTCAAAGGCGAGATTCTACGGGCGCAATGTAAACATGTCCCCACAAAGTAAAAGGGTGGTACTGCCAAATCTAGAGCCCCCTGGTTATCTAGAAGCATACAGGCCAAGATAAAGCTGAAAAAGAAATCTTATGACAGTCACAAAAAACTTAATACTGTAGGAAGCCGAGAGAAGTGTAGAAAGTACAGGGGTGAAGTAAAAATGGAAATTAGGAAAGCAAAGAGAGGATATGAAAAAATATTGTAGATAAAATCAAAGAGAATCCTAAGATGTTTTACCAGTACATTAAGAGCAAGAGAATAATTGAGGAAATGTTAGGGCCTATCAGAGATGTACACGGTAACTTGTGGGTTGATGCAAAAGATGTGGGCAGGGTTCTCAATGAGTACTTTGTCTCTGTCTTCACTAAGGAGAGGGATGGTGCAGACATTCTAGTTAAAGAGGAGGAGTGTGAAATATTAGATACAATAAGCATAGTGAGAGAGGAAGTACTGAAGGGACTGGCATCCTTGAAAGTGGATAAATTACTAGGGCCAGATGGATTGTATCCCACGCTGTTGAAGGAAGCCAGGGAGAAACTAATGGATGCTCTGAGGATCATTTTCCAATCCTCACTAGGCACAGGCTAGAGGATCCCAGAGGATTGGAGGTCCGATAACATTGTACCAGTTGGTGGTTGAGGCTGAAACACTCAACTCATTTAAAAGGTACCTATATCTGCGTCTGAAGTGCTGTAACCTGCAAGGCTATGGATCATGTGCTGGAAAGTGGATTAAAAAGAGCGGCTAGTTTCTTTTTTTTCTTTTTTGGCTGGCGCCGACACGATGGGCCTCTTTCTACACTGTAACTTTTCTATGGTTCTATATTAATAAACTGGATGAGGGGAAAGACTGTATTGCAGCCAAATTTGCTGGCATTACAAAGATAGGTAGGAAAGCAAGTTGTGAGGAGGATTCAAAGAGTCTGCAAATTGATACAGATAAGTTAAAAGTCAGTGGCCGAAAAATTGGCAGATGGAGTGTGATGTGGGAAAATATGAGGTTGTGCACTTTGACAGAAAGAATAGAAGAAGCGGAATAAATAGAGACAGACAGCAGAATGCTCAGTATAGAGGGACCGGGGTGATCTGGGTCACCTCTACCACCTTAAACATCCACTTGTGCACGGTAGCAGCAGTGTGTGCCATCTGCAAGAGGTAGTTGTACCATTTACAAGATGCACTGCAACCACTCGCCAAGGCTCCTTCAACAGCACCTTGCAAACCCACAAATTCTGCCACCTTGGAGGATAAGGACAGAAGACTCATGGGGACACTACCACCAAGCCACACACCATTCTGACTTGGAAATATATTTCCATTCCTTCATTGCCAATGGGTCAAAAACCTGGAGCTCCTTTCCTAATAGCACTGAGGGTCAACCTACACCACATGGACTGTAGTGGTTAAAGAAGGTGGCCCACCACCACATTCTCAAGGGCAATTAGGGCTGGAGTATAAATGCCTTGCCAGTAATGCTCACTTCCCAGGAACGAATCCCTTCCCTCCTTTATGATGGTCCTTGTTACCTGCCTTATGAGACTTGCTGTCATATTTGGTCCGATAATGCTCCACTGAGGTGCTTTGGGACTTTTTAATTATGATAAAGGCACTATATGAATGCAGGTTATTGTTGTTGTTTTGTGAAAAAGGTTCTCGAGGATTATCAGGGAATAGAGGGACAGCAGAAGGTCAGAGATGATATCCTGTTCATGCTTGAATTTCATTTCATGGAGAAGTGTGTTGGCTTCACTGGGACAGATAGTAACGGAACCATGGTGGTGGGTCTTGAGGGAGAGGCTGTGGAGGATAAAAATTTGCTGAAAGCTACAGAGAATTCACAGGGGATGATGAATGAGAACAACCCACAGTAAAGTGATTTGGCCAGAGATTGACACAATTTTGTTTCTTAATGATATATTTTGAAAATCTTGGACAGGGAGGACGTTTAGAGATAATTGGAATGAACAGAGTAATTGAGGAATGAGAGAGAAGAGAAAATCATTGGAGTGACCTGGAGTTAGGATAGAACAATTTTCGGGGAAAGGCAGCAGATTATGAAATGAGTAAATAATGCGTTGTGGAAAGATAGTTGAATAGCTAACATCTGGGTCAGAATGCAGTTTAATAAGTAGGTGCTGAAGGAGATGAGGCTGTTAATGAGTGGAAGAGACATGAGGGAAAAAAAGACTACAGATTATGGTGGATGTTGGAGAGGCTGAGGAGAAGAAAGAGATTTAGGCGGATGAATGGGTTGTCTCAATTTTAGAGGCAAAGAAACCCATGAGCTTTGCTTATAGAGGTGAGATAAAGACACATAGAAACATAGAAAAAAGGAGCAGGAATAGGTCATTCGGTCCTTCGAGCCTGCTCCACCATGCAATATGATCATGGCTGATCCTCTAGCTCACAGCCACACTCCCGCTTTCTCCCCATACCCTTGACACCTTTAGAGTCTAGAACTCTATTTCCTTCTTAAGTATATTCAGTGACACGGCCTCTGTAGCCTTTTATGTTAGAGAATTCCACAGGATCACCACCCTCTGAGTAAAGAGGTTTCTCCTCATCTCAGTCCTAAATGGCCTACCCCATATACTGAGACTGTGACCCCTTGTTCTAGACCCCCCCACCAGCCAGAGGAAATATCATCCTTGCATCCAGTCTGTCCAGCCCTGCCAGAATTTTATATATTTCAATGAGATCCCCTCTCATTCTACTAAACTCCAGTGAATACAGGCCTAGTCGGCCCAATCTCTCCTCATACGACAATCCTGTCATCCCAGAAATCAGTCTGGTGAACCTTTGCTGCACTCCCTCTATGGCAAGTATATCCTTTCTTATGTAAGGAGACCAAAACTACACACAGTAATCCAGATGTGGTCTCGCCAAGGCCCTGTACAGCTGCAGTAAGACATCCTTGCTCCTGTACTCAAGTCCTCTTGCAATGAAGGCCAACATACCATTTGCCTTCTTAGCTGCTGGCTGCACCTGCATGCTTGCTTTTAGTGATTGGTATACAAGGACACCCAGGTCCCTTTGTATATCAACATTTCCCAATCTATCACCATTTAAATAATACTCTGACATTCTGTTTTTCATGCTAAAGTGGTTAACTTCACACTTATCCACATTATACTGCATCTGCCTTGTATTTGCCCACTCACTCATTCTGTCTAAATTGCCTTGAAGCCATTTAACATCCTCCTCACCACTCACATTCCCACCAAGTTTTGCATCGTCAGCAAACTTGGAAATATTACATTTGGTTCCCTCAACCAAATCATTGATATATATTGTGGATGGTTGGGGCCCAAGCACTGATCCCTGCGGTACTCCATTATTTACCGCGTGCCACTCCAAAAATGACCCATTTATTCCTACTTTCTGTTCCCTGTTTGCTAACCAATTCTCAATTCATGCCAATATATTACCCCCAATCCCATGCACTTTAATTTTGAACACTAACCTCTTATGTGGGACTTTATCAAAAGCTTTCTGAAAATCCAAATACAC
The DNA here is from genome assembly GCF_964194155.1 of Cetorhinus maximus. Lineage (NCBI taxonomy): Eukaryota > Metazoa > Chordata > Chondrichthyes > Lamniformes > Cetorhinidae > Cetorhinus > Cetorhinus maximus. Next base: position 104,960,108 of record NC_135885.1, read on the forward strand.
CACATCCACTGGTTCTCCCTTAATATTCTGTTAGTTATATCCTCAAAAAACTCCAGTAAGTTTGTCAAACATGATTTCCCTTTTATATATCCATGTTGACTTTGTCTAATCCCGTTGATATTTTCTAAGTGTCCTGTTATCGCATCCTTTATAATAGACTCTAACATTTTCCCTACTACTGATAGGCTAATTATAATTCCCTATTTTCTCCCTCCCTTCTTTTTAAATAGTGAGGTTACATTTGACACCTTCCAATCTGCCAGGACTGTTCCAGAATCTACAGAATTTTGCAAGATGACAATCAACGCAAACACTATTTCCATGGCCGCCTCCTTGACATTCAATGGCATTACTATCACTGAATCCCCCACTATCAACATCCTGGGGGTTACCATTGACCAGAAACTGAACTGCACTAGCCATATAAATACTGTGACTACAAGAGCAGTTCAGACGCTAGGAATCCTGAGATGGGTTACTCACCTCTTGACTCCCCAAAGCCTGTCCACCATCTACATGGCACAAGTCATGAGTACGATGGAATACTCCCCCTTGCCTGAATGAGTGCAGCTCCCACAACACTCAAGAAGCTTGACACCGTCCAGGACAAAGCAGCCTACTTGATTGGTACCACATCCACAAACATTCACTCCCTCCACCTCCGAATCACAGTAGCAGCAGTGTGTACCATCTACAGGATGCAAGAATTCACTAAGGCTCCCTTGATAGCACCTTCCAAACCCACGACCACTACCATCTGGAAGGACAAGGGCAGCAGATAGATGGGAACACCATCACCTGGAAGTTTCCCTCCAAGTCACTCACCATCCTAACTTGGAAATATGTCACCGTTCCTCCACTGTTGCTGGGTCAAAATCCCGGGACTCCCTTCCTAACAGCACTGTGAGTGTAGCTACACCACATGGACTGCAGCGGTTCAAGAAGGCAGTTCACCACCACCTTCTCAAGGGCAACTAGGGATAGTTGCAATAAATGCTGGCCCAGCCAGTGAAGCCCACATCCCATGAATAAATCAAAAAAAGTACTCTGGAATGTAGATTATCAGGCCCTGGGGATTTATCGGCTTTCTGTCCCATTAATTTCTCCAGCACTATTTTTTTAGTAATACTAATTTCCTTCAATTTCTCCTTCTCAATAGACCCTTGGTTTCCTAGCATTCCCAGGAAGTTATTTGTGTCTTCGTCCATGAAGACAGAACTAAAGTAGCTGTTTCATTGCTCTGCCATTTCCTTGTTCTCTATTATAAATTCCCCCATTTCAGACTGTTATTGACCTACATTTGTCTTCATTAATCTTTTTCTTTTTACATACTTGTAGAAACTTTTACAGTCCGCTTTTATGTTTCTTGCAAGTTTACTCTCATACTCTATTTTTCCCCTCTTAATCAACCTTTTGGTCCTCCTTTGCTGAATTCTAACCTGCACCCAATCCTCAGGCATGTTAATTTTTCTAGCAATGTTATATGGCTGTTCTTTGGGTCTAATACTATCCTTAATTTCTTTTGTTAGGCATGGTTGGGGCACTTTTCCTGGGTTTTTTTGCACCAGAAAGGAATGTATAACTGTTAGAATGCATACATTTGTTCCTTAAAAATTAGCCATTGCCTACCCACCATATACCTTAGCCAACTCATGCCTCATACCTTCGTAGTTTTCTTTGTTTGGATTAGGACTCTTGTTTCAGATCGGACTACTTTGTTATCCATCCTAAGGAAGAGCTCTATCATCTTATGGTCACTGTTCCCTAAAGGACCCCGTACAACAAGATTATTAATTAACCCCTTCTCATCGCACAATATCAAATCTAGAGTAGCTTGTTCCCTAGTTGGTTCCTCGACATACTGGTCTAAGAAACCATCTCATAAACACTCCAGGAATTCATCCACCACAGTATTATTGCTAATTTGGTTTTCCCAGTCTATATGCAGATTAAAGTCACCCATGATTACTGTATCACCCTTGTCACATGCATCTCTAATGTCCTGTTTAATGCCATCCCTTACCTAATTACTATTATTTGGAGGCTTATAGGAAACTCCCACTAATGTTTTCCACACCTTGTTGTTTCATAATCACCCAGACTGATTCTACACCTAGATTTTCTGTGCCAATATCCTCTCTCACTAATGCACTAATTTCATCCTTAATTAACAATGCCACCCTGCCTCCTTTTCCTTTTTTCCTGTCCTCCCTAAATATCGAGTACCCTTGGATATTCAGTTCCCAGCCTTGGTCACCCTTCAGCCAAGTCTCCATAATCACAATCATATCATACCCATTTACATCTATTTGCACTGTTAATTTGTCTACCTTATTGTGAATGATCCATGCATTCAGATACAGTGCCTTTACACTTGTCTTTTCTAACATTTTTACACTTTTTTGTACTATGACCCTATTTGCTGCCAGCCATTGTTTCCTCTGCTTTCCACTTTTGCTTTCTACTTTTCTGTCTTTCATTCATATCTTTATTTCCCTCTCTTGTATCTCCCCGCTCAGGTTCTCATCCCCCTACCACTCTAGTTTAAACCTTTCCCCGCAGTACTAGTGAATAACCCTGCGGGGATGTTTGTTCCGGTCCTGCTGGGGTGCAACTCGTCCAGCTTGTACAGGTCCCGTCTTTCCCAGAATCAGTCCCAATGCCTCAGGAATCTAAATCCCTCCCTCCTACACCACCTCTCCAGCCACACATTCATCTGGTATATTTTCCTATTCCTGATCCCACTAGCACATGGCACTGGGAGTACTCCTGAGATTACTACCTTTGAGGTCCTACTTTTTACTTTATTTCCTAGCTCCCTATATTCTGCTTTCATCCCTCTTTTTACCTATGTTGTTGGTCCCGATCTGGCTTTTCACTGTCCCCCTTCAGAATGTCCTGCAGCCACTCAGTGACATCCTTGACCCTGGCACTGGGGAGGCAATGTACCATCCTGATGTTATGTCTGCAGAATAGTCTATCTATTCCCTTTACGATAGAATCACCAATCACTATTGCTCTCCCACTCTGGACACTGGAAATGTCCCTGACTTCCCACATCACACAGGAGGAGCATTCCACATGGCTGAGCTGCCCTGCCATGACTTACCCTTAAATTACTCCCCTTACTTTTACTTCCTCTAGTTTTGAGAATATTAAGGACAGTAGAAATACTCATCAGGTCCTACTTACCAAGACCACTGGTCTTCTTCCTGAGGAAAGATAGAAAATGACAGGACCATCTCTTTCCCTCTTGATTGAACTCCCTCACTCACTAAACTCCAACTTAAATACTCTAATGCAGCCCAAAGCAGCACTCCAGTGCAGAGGAAAGGAAGGAAGTTTGAAGGAGGTGGCTGGTAATAGAGAGGAGTTTAGGTACTCTCTTTGAGTAATAGGAGGATTTGACCATAGGTAGGGAGAGTAGTCATTGATTGACTTTTCAAATGTAACTGGAATGTTTGGTGTTATGACTTACTGACTCTGGCTGCATCTGTACCTGCATCAGCCTGCTAACCCTAACAAGGAGGATGGCATTCGGTCCTGGATAATGCAAGAGTAGCCAGACTTTGTTCACCTTGCCTTGGTTGACGCACTGAAGGCACAATAAGGGTCATTCCATGATCAATGCGACCAGTGAGGAACAGCATTTACAGACAGCACCTCACGAGTAAGCTGGGCTTCTCTGGCACCACAGGATTGCAGAATCGCTCCCCACCTGAATCAGATCCTTAATTTGGAGGGTGTATCAGTAAAGAATCTTGTATTTCAATTCTAGCAGATTGTGTGTGCCCTGCTGTTCGATGACCAATTTGGTGCTGGAGTTTCGTTCAAGCTGGTGCAAATTTGGTGCCAGCTAGCTTTTTTGACAGAAGTGGATCTGGTCAACCGTAAAATTTCTAATTCAAATCATCATCACTCAAGCTTACCGCAGCTTACTGAGTTGTGCAACATTACACTTGGGTTATTAGGAGTGACATGTGAAATAAGATACAAAAACAAAAATAGCTGGAAAAACTCAGCAGGTCTGACAGCATCTGCGGAGAGGAATACAGTTGACGTTTCGAGTCCGTATGACTCTTCATCAGAACTAAGATGTTGTCTTTTGTGCGAGGAAAAGAATATTGAGGATATTTCCCCGTCATTGGTAAATCCCCATGTATTTTGAAATTCAATGTTTCAGAAATTACAGCCTCCATCATTTCTATTGAATAATTTACACCATATTATCTGTGATGAAATTGTTCTGCAGCATCTCATTCTGTAGGTATGTAAACATTTTTCTTTAATATATTGCTGTATTTTTTCTCCATAAATTTTAATAGTTATTTTTTGACAGTGGTGTGGACTATTGCCCAATTCATTCAACATCTTCCAGCAAAACTTTGCTTCCAGATTTGCACTTCTTGTTATTCCTTGAAGTTTATCAAATATTTAAAGGTATTCTGAGTATTGACCTCTGTCAACTTTGATCGACAAACAGCAGAATCAATATTGGGGTTTATCAAACCTTGGATCAGCAACGTTAAATTATTAATGACTGTACACCCTTTGGTGAAGATTTTTAGATGCCAGTAAAACCAACAAAAGTACTCATACAGAAAACAGCAATTTTGTGCAATTAGCTCAATTGACAAATACTATTTAAACAGTACCTTGCAATATATTCAACTTGCAGCATGTTAGCAGCATTTGATACCCAGATTGTCCCACACTTGTATTACAAGAGGGATGAGGTTGATTAAGTGAGTGAATGGGCAACACGTTGGCAGATGAAGCATCATTTAGGGAAGGGTAAAGTTATTTAGTTTGGTCATAAGAATAGGAAAGCAGAATTTTAAAAAAATGTAAAACTTATGATTAATGTTCAAAGAAACATGGGTCTGCTCGTAAGAGGAACACAGAGGGCAGAATATTGCGCTCATCAGGTGGGCATGCACCCAACCTGAATGAGCATAAAATGATGCGCGATGACGTCAGGCAAGTGTCCCAACGTCATTGCGCACTCGCACGATATTTCGGCCGGCCGGCGCATGCGGGAGTCGGCAGCATGCCCACCGACGATTAAGCAGCCAATTAAGGCCCTTAGTGAAGTAATTGATTCAAACCGGGTCGGTGGGTGGGCGAAAAGGCCAAATGGCCTTTGCATCTTAGGCAAAACCTCATTCACGGGCGGGATGAGATTTCGACCAGTGATTAAAAAAAAATCTTTTTGCACTCATCTCTAACATGTCCCTGCTCATGTGACAGAGTCACAGAGGGGACATGCTTTTTAACATTTTTAATATCTTTATTTCTGTGGCTCAGGGAGCTTTTACTGCCTGCACCCCCGCCCCTGTGTGAACTTCTGCGCTCGTGCTCTTCCCACCCCCACCCCGGCAGTGCTGACTGCTGCAGCGTGCGATTCACACTGGCTGGCCGTTAATTGGCCAGTCAGCATGAAATGGCGGTCAGTCGCAGCCTAATTGCGGGCTGCAGTTGGCTTCCCGACTGCTCCCGGACCCGCAGGCCGAGCCCACCCGACCACCGGAAAATCCTGGCCAGAAGGTTATCATGAAGGTTCAGCAAGCAATTAGGAAGGAAAACAGCATGTCAGTCTTTATCGCAACATAACTGGAGTGCTGGCATAAAGAAGCCTTGCTACAATTGTGCAGGGCTTTGGTGAGACCACATCTGGAAAACTGTGTGCAGCTTTGCTCTCCTCAGTTAAGAAATATTATACTTGCGTTGGAGGCAGTACAGCAAACCTTCAGTAAATTGGCCCCTGGAATGAGGGGGTTGTCCTATGATGAGAGGCTGAGTAAATTGGGCTTGAATTCGTTAGAGTTTAGTAGAAGAGTGAGAGGTGATCACATTGAAACCTACAAAATTCTAAAGGGGCTTGATAGGATGGCACTGACCGATTGTTTCCACTGGTCAGGGAATCTAAAATACAGGGGTTCAGACTCAGGATAAGAGGCTGATCATTTGGGACTGAGTTGAGGAAAAACTAATTTACTCAAAAGGGTTGTGAATCTTTGAAATTCTCTACCCTAGAGGATTGTGGATGCTCCATCGTTGAATACATTAAAGACTGGGATAGACAGATTTTTGGTCTCAGGGAATCAAAGGAAATGGGGAGCAGGTGGGATAGTGGAGTTGAAGCCCAAGATCAGCCATGATCTTATTGGATGGTGGAGCGGGTTCGGCAGGCCAAGTTATCTACTCTTGCTATTTCTTGTGTTCTTGTGGGATAAGCATTAAAATCATGCCAAAATACACCTGAATTTGTGATATCTACTCCTGGCAGACAAGGTTCTTTACCAGGAGTAGAAAGTATAAGTACGGAAATTGGAAAAGGAAGTATTTTTAAGAGGATGAAGTAATGTTTAATATAACAACAAGAAATGCTGGAAAAACTCAGCAGGTCTGGCAACACCTGTGAATACGACTCTCCTGCTGAGTATTTCCAGCATTTTCTGTTTTTTATTTCAGATTTCCAGTATCCGCAGTATTTTGCTTTTATTTTAGAGAGTAATATTTAACACTTGGAAATAGTGATCAATGAAATGCCAGCATTAATTTGCCACTATTGTTACAAGCATCAACATGCACTAGAAAAAAATGAAATGTGTTTTTGTTCCTCAGCTTTGTATCAACATGACTAATGAAAAGATCCATCAGTATATACACGAGATACTCTTTCAACAGCAGCAGGTGGAATGTGTTCCAGGAGGTGTCACCATGGAAACTGTCAATTCTCCCAGCTACCACAACTCTGTTCTGGACTTCTTTTTTCAGGTACGCTTTAAATACTTGAGTTGAAATTGTGAAATTATTATTTGCAGATGACCTTCACAAATGCTAATTAGGTTTAGTAAATTAATAAGCAATGTTTACTCACTATATTTGCTCTGTGCCAAAGCTACCTTTGGTAAACATTTTAGCCACAAGTCATTTTCTGTTGAATCATGCAAAATATCTTTGCCTTCTTGAGAAAGTTTCCTGAATGCAATTGTCTAAAAATGTCACAAATTAAACTGTAACAAACCCCATCGTGTAAATTGGAAGGTGTAAATGAAATAGGAAAAATAAAACCTGATAAATATGACCCCTAAAAAAAACACATAGCATTATTGCTATCTATCATTACCAAGGAGGACTTGGAACTTCAGGCATGTGTACAATGAAGATTGCAGACTTGAATTTTCTGGTTTGGATTAACACCCTGTCATTAATACAAATATGAATCAATACCTGACATTTTAAAGAAAACATAGTGGAAAATAATGATACTGAAGGATATCAGTTGGCTTCCCTGGCTGTCAGGGAAATGGCCACTTATGATGCATTAACGTATAAAAAACTACTGAATTTATTTAGTGACTTTCAAATCCTCAGGATGTGCATCGCAGTTAGAAAATTACTTTTGAAGTCACTGTTGGAATGTCAGAAAACAAGGCAGCCAATTTGCGCACAGCAAAGTCTCAAACAGCAATGTGATAAATGACCAGGTAATTCATTTGAATGAAGTTGGCTGGGGGATTAATATTAGCCATCCCACTTGGAAAATTCTCTTCACTTCGTCAAATAGATCCTTGGATCACTTATGTCCACCTGAGGGAGCAGATGGGATCTTGTTCAAATATGCTTCCCTGCTGACTCCCCCACCACCTCGCCCCCAGCTCCCCCATACTGCAACACTGTCTCAGTATTGCACTGAAATGTGTACAATTCTAGAATGGAACATGAACCCATGACAATCTGACTCAAGACCAGGATGTTAGTTAGCACTGGCTCGAAATTAATACCTCATGGGTTAGCTTAGGTGGTTACTCTGCTCACTGCTCAATCATAAGGGAATGTGCATACTTCAGATTGACTAAGTGCTTCAATCCTTCAAACAAATTGTTCTAAGAATTATAGGCTATTCTTTTTAGCTCCACTGAGGCACATATCTCTCTTTGGGGCAGGATTTTCAAATTGGCATGTGGTCACGCGCCCAACATGCATGAGCATGAAATAGCTTGCGATGACATTCGGTGAGCGTCCCGACGTCATCGCTCATTCGCGTGATACTTCAGTCGGTGGGCGCGTGCGAGAGTCGGCAGCACACCTGCTGACAATTAAAAAGGCTATTAAGCCCCTTAATCAATTGAGGGATGATGTTTCGAACAGTGACTAAAAAAAACAATAAAAATTTTTTAAACTAATTTTTCACACGTCCCTGTTCATGCGACAGAATCACATGTGGGGACATGTTTTCCTTATTTCTAAAGTCTTTATTTCTCATGTTAAAAATCTCCTGCTCCCTGAGGCAGCTCTGTGACTTCAGGGAGCTTTCATAGAGTGCACCCCCCCCGCGCATGTGCACACTTCAGCGTTCGTGATCCTCCTGCCCCCACCTAGGTGGCGCTGAGGCTAACAGTACGCGTTTCACACTGGCTGGCCTTTATTGACCAGACAGCGGGAAATTGTGGCTGGGGCCCGATCACGGGCAGCAGACCATTGCACTGCCACTCCCAGGCCTGCCCGATGAGGGGAAAATCCTCCCCTTGGTGTTTGAAATGAGATAATAATCAGTGACCGGCTGCCAGACATGGGCATTTTTTTTAGATGGGCAGTCGATCCCAAGTGTCTCCAAATAAGCCAATTGCCTTTGAGTATTTCAGAAGAAGTGATTCACAAACAGCTGTGGGGATAACAAACAAATGCAGTTCTCTCTACAGGTGGAAGTTGTTACTTCTTCAGTAAGGGCGGGATTTTCCCAGAATTGCACTAAGTGCGGTAGTGGGCGGGTAAAATGGAGCCCTACTGCCAATGAAAATGCCGGGTGTTCATGCCGTATCTTCCTGGGCCCACCTCATTATATATTCACTCCCGCAAAACACGCCATTTCCATGGTGGGCGGGTTCTCATTCGCCCACTCGCCATCACCCCGCTGTTGCATCACACCGGCTGCCATCTTTAAAAGGTAGCCACCAGCAAAGCGCTCATTACCACCAGCTCACCACCGCTGTCTGAGATACATGGCCAGCAAAGACAAAAAAGACTGCAGCCCCCAGCTTCAACAGCGGGCCCCTCGAGCAACTGCTGGATGTCATGGAGGCCCAACGGGATTTGCTCTAGTCCCGCTCTTGCCACAGGATGGGTAGAAATGTCACCAAGGACATTAGGAGGTGGTGGCAGCGGTGGTCAGCGCGAATGTCCTGCAGAGGAGGACAGCCACCTAGCGTCACAAAAGGATGAATGATCTCCTCTGTTCCGCTAGGGTAAGTCACTCTTTTCATCATTCCCAACTCACACACTCACAAACCCATCACACACCCACAGGGCTCTCACTCACTGCCAGTGCAAGGGACATCACCATTCACTCTTTCACACACACCGTCATTGTCCTCATCCCGTCCATGGGACCACTCACCACTGACAAAGGCCAGACATACTTATCATCTGGCTTGGCAGGCGTCCTGACACTCTCCACATCTCCATCCATGCAGGACAAGCTGGCTCACAACAGGAGGGAAAGGTCACAGAAAGGTGGAGGGGTGCCAAAATTCAAAGTTCTCCCAGAGTTTGAAAACAGAGCCATCCAGCTGGCCGGTGATGATCGGGACTGGTCCAGTACTGATGGTGAGGTCGGCGCTGCTCTACCAATTGAGGGTCCAGCAGTGCAACATCCATCAGACAACCATGCTGTGAGTGATGTGTCCTCTTTCACAGGCCACTGCCATGCACTAATTATCCCTTGCTTCTGCAGGGATATCTGCCAAACAACCGACAGAGTCCATGACCCAGGGCCTCCAATCAAGCCGTGAAGGAACCTTTGGAGAGGAATCCGAAGGCACCCTCCCTGAAGTCCTGTCACAGCGCTCACCCACACCCTCCACCAGCACAGAGACACACACTTCAGTGGGACCTAGCTTTAGAGTAGCCTCGGGATCACAATCTGGTGAACACATCGCACTTTCTGATCCACAGCAGGCGGAGGTAGGGACTTCCCAAGTCCCCGGCACTCGGAGGACTGCTGGAGGCTAAAACCTTGCTTAGTCCGAGTCAGGTGATGAGCCTCTGGATACGGTTATGTCACAGTTGCTGGAGCTGTAAAGACAAGCTCGGGAATAACAGGAAGGGATGTCCCTGCACTCCTCAGATTGCAAGGCATGTTGGAGGAGTCCGTCCGTCTTCAGGCTGAGGTGATAGCGCCGACATTGCAACGCACCGAGGTCAACACTGGCAGGATATTGGCCGCCATGGAGACCTTGGTCCAGGACGTCACTCCTGCACGGCTGTGTGGGCTGAACTGCATCGCTGAGGCCATAGTTGGCCTCTAACAGTGTGTATGTGAGAGAGGTGCTGGGCAGCTTGATCTCATTTCAGCCCTTCCGCTCACGGAGTCAGCCAGGGGCCCTCAGGCACCCATACAGAGGGGGATCAGCAGGTGCACGCCCCGGGGCCATCCGCCCAGGTGACTCCGGGAGTGATCGGTCCATCTGGCTCCCCTTTTCCTGTGACCTTCGCAGATCCAGCATCACAGGCTGAGGAGGATGTCACTGCCACACAGCAGGACCCCGAAAGCAGGCTGGGGCCCACCAAGTCTCAGCCCTCCAGGGGACACCTGCCCAAGCCATTACAGACAGGGCATCACAGTCAGCAGGCTGCCTCCACCACCATTGTCGAGGTCCGGGGAGCACCAAGCCGCAACGGCAGGGTTAGGACAGTTAAGGAGAATTAGTTGCACACGGGGCACAGGTGGTAATCATTTGTACATAATGTTCACTGTTGTCAATAAAATCCCAAGAATGTCACCCTGCATGTGGCTCCTTGTTCTGATGAGCAGTGTTCTTGTCACTCAGATGTGAAGCCTTTCTGCACAAGATAAAAGGCAGGTGTCTCAGTCCAGGGCCTCTTCCCTGTGCTCTGTGCAGCCTTCAGACCACAGTGATGGTCCAGCCTCACACTCCCTGGAAACATTACTGATGCCTGCACCTTGGCGGTGCTTGCCATTGTTGCCAGAATGTAGTGGGCAGGTGCCACAGAGTTCTCTCATTCTCTCTGTGTGCTCTCAGCACCTTTAAGGTGGGGCTGGTCCCTGTCACACCAGCATCTGTGACCACTGATGCTGTGCACCAGCTCCTGGCCTGAGATATTGAAGGCGGACAGAGCATCAGATGCATCTAAAGTTTCATTACTGTGTCTCTGAGATGGCCCTGATCAGAGCGCAAGTGAGCTGCCCTCTGCCAGACAGGAGTCAGACATTCTCAGAGGCCATTTACGATCTATGGAGTGTCCTCACAGCATGTTGTCATCATCTTCCTGCGCTCGAGTGACTATTAGGCCCTCCACTGCATCTCCATGACAGAAGCATTCTCATAGAGGGTATTGGTGCTGCAATAAACGAGACTGGAGTCAAACGTTCACAACTGTGATCTACCGCGACACCTCACTGCATTTCGTCATCATCCTCCACAAATCTGGCAGCTATTAGGGCCTCCTGAGTGTGCCTGCCTCATCTAGCCAGTGTGAGAGCCTCATCCCTACCATCGTCACCACAAATGACCCCTTCACCCTCATCCCCGTCAGCGTCCTCCTCATCGCTCATTGGAGGAGACATGCAGCTCCTCCATCTCCTCCTCAGCCAGCTCCTCACCCCGTTGCAGCGCCAGGTTAAAAAGGGCACAGCAGACGACGACGATACGTGATACCCTCTGCGGACTGTATTGCAGGGCTCCACCAGACCGGTCCGGGCACTGGATCTGCTTCTTCAGTACCCCGATGGTGTACTCCACCAATTTGTGAGCTGCTGCATGAGCCTCATTATACAGTTGCTCTGCTGCAGTCTGAGGCTGCCGCACGGGTGTCATCTGCCACAGCCTCTTCGGGTAGCCCTTGTCCCTAAGGAGCCAACCCTGCAGCCTCTGTGGACCCTGGAAGACTGCAGAGATCTGCAAGTGACTCAGAATGTAGGCATCGTGCACACTCCCTACATACCTGAAGGATGCATTTCTGGCGGTTGCATACCAGCTGCATGTTCAGCTGTTGTGATTGATGTAGTCCACCATGTATAGCATTGGAAGCCTGAGCATCACATGAGTGCAGTCAATTGCACCCTGCACCTGTGGGAATCCCGAGTTCAGGGTGAGTCTAATGACCCTTGCATCCTGGCTATCCCGGTCCAGGGCAAAATGCACAAAGTTGTGTGCCACGGAGAAGATGGCATCAGTGACCTCATGGGTGCATTTGTGGATGACAGATTGTGAAATCCCACAGAGGTCACCTGTGGAGCCCTGAAAGGAGCCACTGGCATAGAAATTGATCGCCATGGTCACTTTCACAGCCACTGGAGGTGGATGCCCTCCATGTCCCCTTGGCGCCAAGTCCTGCTGTAAGTGGCAGATGTGAGCCACCAGGTCCCGAGACATACGCAGTCATCGGTGACACTGGTTCTCAGTCATCCGCAGGAATGACAGACGGCGTCTATAGACCCTAGGTGTCACTAGGCACTGACCAGCCACGGCTCACTGTCACTCCTGGGCAGCGTGTGCGGGGCCCCAGCTGCCCCTTCTTCATGAGGTTGCTGCTCCTGCCTTTGCGCTGCCAGGAGCCTCAGTTACTCTCTCCTCCATCTCCTACGGTCTCTGTAGGCCATCAGGCATACAGCTAGGTCACCAGGATCCATGATCCTGATGTAGTCCTCCTGCAGTATGAAAGAGAGAGAGACATGGTTATCATGGCTCTACTTAGCACCTTTCCTTGCCCTGTGTGACTGCCCCTTAACACTTCCCGGAGAGTGCTGGTCACCCCTCGGATGGCCAGTGATGAGTGTGCTGCATGGCTGCCCTGTCAACCTGCAACATGGGGACACTGGTCCAAACTGGGATGCTGAGTCTGCAAGGGGCTGTGAGCGCCTCTAGCAGTGACTGCTACATGGCCAGCATTGGCGAGGAGATTGTACAATGTGTGCAGTCCAACTGCTTCGCAGTCCAATAAAGTGGTGGTGGACTCAAAGTCTGTGCTGGGGGGGTGGGGGCTGGGGCGGGCTAAGGTATGGAGCACTTGGTGGCCCATTGGTGCCTCCGCATTGCTTGCATGGGCAGGCAGGTTAGGAACCTGACCCGAATCATGTCACTGTGGCTGCGCCTGATCTGTCTCAGTTGTAGAGCATGGTCAGTTTATACAGGTATCCCTAATGCGTGACCATTTCCCTTGCTTACCCTGCTCCCCACCTGTACGCAGGATGCAGCACCAGGGCAGCACTTGACCCCACCCCAGCAGTCACCACCCAGGCTGGCCAGCACTTGCCCCCAGACACCCCCACCCCTCAGCAGTCGCAGGCGGGGACAGGCATCAGTTTCCCCCGCTCCCCCCTCCTCCAGCTCCCCTGAGGCCTGTAAACAACGGGTGAGCCATGGAGAACGCTCATTCTTACTCACCTCAGTTCCCACAATGTGAAGGCTGCCAAGTGCACGTAGCCTGCATGCTGTTGTGAAACACGTCAGCGTGCCTTCCGGCCGACGTGGATGGATGATACGGCAGGACTCCAAGAGCCTGGCAGGATGACCTTTTAATTATATACTAATGTATTACAATTAGCTCCCCACTGACTGATGGCAGGAAACGCAGCCCGCGGTTGGCATGCTGAGTGGAAGATCGAAAGCTGCCTTCATGCCATTGTGAAGTGGGTCCCGCCATACTTTCTGCGCACGCCACCAATCACGCCTGCCGCCAGCGGGCTCGGAAAATTCCACCCTAAGTTCTAAATAGAAATGCTGTTTTTCAATTATTGGCTGCCTAATAGTTGATTTAATTCCATACCGAAATAAGAAGCTGGTACCAAGAAAAGTGACCCTGACATCACCAGGTTGTTGTAAAAACTCAACCTCATCACGAATGTCTTTCAGTGAAGGAAACCTGCTTTCCTTACCTTTGGCCTATGTGTGAACCCTGTCCCATACCAAAGTGGTTGACTCTTATCTTCCCTCTGTAATGGGCAAGCAAGCCATTCGGTTGTATGAGACTGTCACAGCATTGTGTAAGCACCTTCCCTACACAGATTTCAGCAGTTTAAGAAGAAAGCCACTAACATCTTCTCAGAGTAACTGAGGTTCAACAGTAAATGCTGGTCTTTCCAATGACACTCATATCTGTGAATGTTTTTGCTTTTAAATTGACTTGACAATAGCCATGTAAAGACCATCACAACACACAAAATTTAGTTCAGAAATTACTTAATTGAATCAGAGGAAATGCAGCAGAAAATTGTACAATATCCATTTTGTGCCAGACAACAGTGAAATTTCATTTCTGGACACAAACATAGATCTAAGGATTGGATGCTGAAGTCAGCACACCCCATTTATGATTGCTTTGATACTTTAGCTATTAAATGTAAAAGGCGGAAAATAAGGAGGGGTATGAATCAATGATCGACACTTCTGATCCTTGAGATCCCAAAAGAGGAGTGTGGTTAGGCTACCTGTGAATTAAATTGATCATACTCCTCACCGTTTATTACTTAAATTATATGGCCAAGAGTTTCCACTTAGGAGACAATCCGTGATCTGGGTGCAAATTGTGCTAAAAATTTTGCTAGTTTTGCTAAGTGAATTCTTGCTCGAGTTTCTACTTCAACTCATTTATATATTGCCAACAAAATCTTCCATGAACCTGCGTAACCGGACATTTTGAAACATAATTTTGAAAAGATTATACGTTAAATTTTATATTCAAGTATTCCTTGACAGATTTAGTGGTAACCGGGTGCAGGTCATTAATGCAATTGAAAATGTGTTTTTCGCGAAAAATAAGCATTTTTAATCGGAGTGCCCAGTCCACCAGCCGTGAGTAACCACATTTCAAATAACTGAAAATGACTACTCTAATCAGTTTCTTAGATTTTAAATTTTTTAAAAAGTGCCTACTGCTATCCTTCAGTCAAAAATTGCAGTTTAATTTTGAGTGCCTTTTCCAATTTGTGCTCCAGTGATTAATTCGATGTTAGGACATGGCCAGTTTCCAGTGCAATGTGTTTTGAGCGATCATAGAAGATCATGGAAATTTAATTTATGATAAACCTAATTTGTACTTGAAATTGCGCAATCTTTTGGGTTGGTTTTCTGATTTTGGGAGTGAAATCCAGTGCAACCTGGCTGAAACTTCAGGCCAATATTTTTAACTGTTACCTTGAAGCACAGAGGGCGCTAGAGTACTCTTTATCAAGTGAACTGCTTCTACTGAGTGGTTACATACAATAATAATTTGGCATTAGGCACTGTCAGAAAGAAGAACTACTTTTGCTGGTTTCAAGCAACACACAAGAAAGTACTACAATACAATATGCCTAAACATAGTATATTTAATAACAACATCTCAGAGAAGGGAGAAGCAGTTGCAGGTGCAACTTTATCACACAGGGGAGAGATAAAATTAGTTCATCTCCCTTAATTTAACACAATACCAGCTGTGTAAATTAGTTTTAATTTTGAGATGCATTTGTGTCTCAGTAATCAGCATGTGGCAGTTGTGCTTTGCAACATAATTCAAAATGTGTACACTTTCAAATGGGAAAATTACATGAGGGTCAAATTATATAGTGTTGACCTACTTTGTGAATCCTGTGCCAGAATGAATATGCCCAGGGCCTGAACGCAATAAAGTCTCCGGCCTCATTTAAATTATGCCAGTGAGCTACTGATGCCTTCTGTGCATTCCCTGGAAGCTCACAAGTGGAAGGGAGCTGTAAAATAAAGGCTGGATTGGTCCCATAAGGAAATCAATCAGGAGAGAAGGGAGGTTATAGAAGAGGGCCAACAGGACTCTACGGGGCTGCTTTGGAGCTGAGACAAGCATTCTTACTGGCTTCACGTTCAGGTAAGTGTTTTTGAAAAAGCGTTTTGGAAATAGCCTCCAGTAATCTTTTTGAGGACAACCAGTTCGGTCAAGTACTGGTATTTGCCTGAATGCAAAAAAACTCAATTTCAGCAAGGGGTCTTGGACCAAGTGTTCGGTTCCCTATTTGTATATGCAAAGAGTTTCAAGCACAGGCTGCTTCTGAGAATATGACAAACTCCTGGTACAGAATGTATGGGTGCATGAGCCCTCCCATATTGGATGCTTAGGCACCCACACATCTGTAAAACAGGTGTCACCTCAATCCCCTGAGTTTTATCACAGACTGCTACTAAATGGTTACTACTTTTAAATAATGAGCTGGACATCTACATTTGAATAGCATTTTAGATGACATTAAAGTTGACAGAGTTTAAAGAATTCTGAATCTGGTGCAATAAATTATAACAATTTTCCAATTAAGCTTTTACAAAGTAATTGTGTCTGCTGTTGTCATAGAATATTCTGACAATTTGGCAGAGTTCTCATTTCAACAGCCAAGCTTATCAGGAAATCATGAGTAGAGAGACAGCAATCTCCAATTTATGAACAAGGTAACAAAGTCACAAGAGCAATCACCTCAAATTTATCACTGTGACTAGTTTCAATTTGCAGTTTATATTTTCCATTGTCAACTTTATGCCAAACAAACTTGACTTCATCCCTTACTATATCTCATCAATTTGGACTCTTTCAGAGTTTTAATTCTGTATGATGCCATTGTCTCTTGGAGGAAATAACTTTTAAGTTAGAATGAAGGATGAGAACATCTCCCAACAGGGCTGATTATCAGTCATCTCAGTTTGTGACATCAATATCCCCATAGAATTTGGCCATAACCAGGTGAGCAGGTGCATGGTATTCCTTTCATTACATAAGGGACCAAGAGGAATGGTAATGGAAGGCATGATACAAACACAGCCATTATAGGGGCAACTCGATCTCTTGCAGATGTGCATTGTTAGCACTGTTGGTTGAATGGTTATTTGAAAAAAATCTTGAGTGCAAAATTTGGACCTGTGGTGCTATGGAGATGGCACTGCCAAAGCCTGAGGCCCTCCAACATGCCCCATCCTCTTCTGGTAGGGCCAGTGCGATGCCCGATGCTGGGAGGGGCACTCACATGGGTGTCGCTTTCATGCATCAGAAACCTCCCAAATGATGTCGGCTGACTTAACGTTCTATTTACAAACTTGGACCATGCAGATCCATTCAATGTATTTGATTGTGATTCACCAAAGAATATGTGTTCAGCTCAAGAGGGGCTCAGCACAAGCCCTATTTCAAGGGCCAGGCACCAAACTGGCAGTTAAGGCCACTCTGGCTGTTGCAAAGTCTCTGAAAGCGCTGTAGAGTGTTTTTGGATGTGTTTTGGTGTGTTTCTGGATTGTGTGTTGCTGCATCCTTTCAGGGAGGACAGAGATTTGATGACCTGGCCGTATAAAGACTGCAGCAGGTATCGGAGCTACAGTTGCAGTGCCTCTGGGTCTGAAGCATGATAGGGAGAGGAATAGCTCAGCACAATGCTCTCTGCCAACTTGGAGCTAAATTCCACCATCTTCCCTGACAGTAACAGGTAGCTGTCTGGCAGGACCACCCAGGGTCTTGGTGCACACAACCATTCAGCACTTTCTTGTATGAAACCCCATTGAGGTTCTCATCTGAATCCTCTGCAGTAGTACTTGTCTGCTTGCCACCTCGACACCATACTCCCCCAGACCCCCATCCAGGTGAGCTGGAAAACTATTGATCTTCATTCTTCTTGGCCTGTCTGCAGCCTTTGACAACATTGACCACACCATCCTCCTCCAACACCACTTCTTTGTTGTCCAGCTGGGTGGGGTTGCCCTCACCTCGTCCCATTCTTATCCATCCATAAATGAAATTAAGAGCATCCAATATTTGTCTCATCATACTCAGTTCTACATATCAAATGCATCTGAAAGCCTGCTGGGCTAGAGGGAGGAGAGGTGATTAGAATTATAGGGCTGAATTTAACACTCCCCTGCCGATAGGTTTGAAGGCAAGGTGGCTTGTTAAATCCAGCGGATGGCCTGCCTGTTACCTTCCCACCCGCCCCTGACCCCACTACAATTACAACAGTGGTGAGGGCAGTATTGGGTGGCTTACTTGCCTGTGGGCCAATTAACGCCCACGTAAGGGTTTCATCCTGCCACTGCTGGGATTTAACTGGTGGAAGTGGTGGGAGAGGCCCATGCCAAGCGGCCAGCCTGGCATTTTCCCCTCTGTAGGCTGGTGGTGGGTGGGGGAAGATTCTTCCTCACCAGGCCCCCTAGGCTCATTGGAAAGCCCATCCAATGTTTTAGCCTCCGCTCAAGGTTTTACCTTCCCCCCCGGCTGCTCTTCCCCCATAGCCTCTCAAAACCCAACTCCCCAACCCCCCAACCTGCAACAAATCGCTATGGCTTTGGCAGCACCTCCCAAAGCCATGCCTCCAAACAGCCAGAAGGACAAAAATAGTAGGTAGATGGGAACACCATCACCTCCAAGTTTCCCTCTGCCAAGCACTATCCTGACTTGGATACATGTTTCCATTCCTTTATCATTGCGGGGTTGAAACCCTAGAACTCCCCACCTAACAGCACCATGAGAGCATCTTCACCACCAATAGGTCAAATAGCCTCACCACCACCTTTGCTGGGCAGCTTGGGCTGGCCAATAACTCCCTTAATTGACAGAAATATCTCAATCCTTTGGGACAGAAATCCCATCTCAAGAATAAATTCAAAAGAAATCTCATCCATTGATTGAAAACATCTGTGTGATATATCAGAAGTGAGGGAAAGCTGGAACAGACATACCACATTGAAAAAAATGTGAACCATATTCTTTTTGGTGTAGGTCGATGATTCATTGAGTTCTTGTGCCAATTAAGGTGAAGTATGTTTGTTAGTGCTGGGGAGTGGAACAGTTTTCCACTGATGACAGTGGCAGAGTCAAGCCAGATAAGTTTGGCAAAGCCCAATGAAGTTCAAAACTCCCAGGTTTTGGCTGCCTGTTTTTGCACAAACACTTCTTCATAAAAACATCAATACATAGAATGCCAAACAGTTGCCACTATTTGGTATAGACTAGTGCCTTTCAGAAACTGCACTCCAACCACCCTCATTCCACATTGGATCCTTACAACTGGAAATGAGGAGACAATTCACATCATCAGCGCTGAATTAATTTGAACTCAAATCCCAGACGTGAAAGCGCAATCCATTAAATTACTTCTTCCCACCCCTTTATGTTGTATTATAATTAATAATTCATACTTTATTCACTATTTATGCATATAAGTGTAAAGAACATCATTGTATGATGATGTTAAAGATCATATACATTTCTTGTTAATTATGTATTTATTAAACATCTCAGATGACAGTTTGAATGTGTCATTAAGATGAATGTGCAATCCTGATTGTAAACAATATTATTCTTGGTACTAAAAATACTTAAATGGAAATTAGTCTGTCCCTTTCATCTATATTTACATAAGATGGGGAAATTAAAAGAGTTGTTGCTCCAGTGTATTTTGTCAGGAAGCAATAAGCTGTAAGAGACAAGGTTTTTCCTTGGCAAGGTCAAGTAGTCAGACTTGAGTTTTCTACATCATTGTTTTGAGTTAAGTTTACATTATACATTCTTTTTATTGCTTTTCATCTTTGGGAAGAACCATGCTACATATTAGGGGCCACAATGTAACTTTCTGATATTGAACCTTGCAAAATAACAGCCTTATTCTGCACCCCAAACATTTGCTATGCTATACTTATTTTGTAGTCTCTACTAAAGAAGAAGTACTATCTGTACTGAACTTCTGAGCACGAGTCACTATATTTTCAGCATGATCAAGTGGCATGACAGTAACTGCAGTGACAGTACATTGTGGGCTGAATTTTACCTGCCCCCAGTGGGTGTGCTTCTTGCGGCAGGAGGGGGCGGCACGCCCATTCCACCCCTTCCCACCCACCCAGGAGCTCATCCCCTTAATACAGGGGATAGGCGGGTACCAAAATCAGCAGCCCACCCACCATGTTAAAATGACCAATTAAGAGTCAATTAGGCTTGTTGTCATGTCAATTGACTCTAGTAATACTGTGCCAATGCCACAATACGATTGGCATGGGCAGCAGGGCAGGAGCGGAAAGCCCAATTTTTAATCTGAAATGGTTAAAGGGTGGGAAGGAAGTGAGGGCGGGGGAGGTCACGGAATCGTTACACTGTAGAAGGAGGCCATCTGGCTCTTCGTGTCTGCACTGGCTCTCTGAGCCTTTTAACTTAGTGCCAATCTCTTGTCCTTTCCCCATAACCCTGCACATTGTTTCTATTTAAATAACCATCCAATTCCCTCTTGAATGCCTCAGTTGAACCTGCCTCCAGTATACTTCCAAGCAGTGCATTCCAAACCCTAACTACCTGCTATGTGAAAAAGTTTTTTCTCACCTCGCATTTGCTCCTTTTGCAAAACACTTTAAAACTGTGCCCTCTGGTTTATGATCTGTTACAACCAGGAACAGTTTCTCCCTATCTACTCTGTCCATGATTTTGAAAACTTCTATCAAGTCTCCTCTTAGCCTTCTCCTCTCCAAGGAAAATAGTCTCAACTCCTCCAATCTTTCCTCATAAGTGTCTCATCCCTGGAACCATTCTTGTAAACCTCTTTTGCACTCTCTCCAATGTGTTCACATTCCTCCTATGGTATTGTGCCCAGAACTGTACACAATACTCCAGCTGAGATCTAACCTGTGTTTTATATAAATTCATCATAACCTTCCTGCTCTTGTACTCTATGCCCCTATTAATAAAGCCTAGAATACGGTATGCTTTAGAACAGCTCTCTCTATCTGTTCTGCCACCTTTAATGGCTTATGTATATATACACCCAGGTCTCTCTGGTCCTGTACACCCTTTAGAATAGTACCCTTTATTTTATACTGTCCCTCCATGTTCTTTGTGCCAAAGCATATCACGTCACGCTTCTCTGCACTGAACTTCATCTGCCACCTATCTGCCCACTCCACCAATGTGTCAATATCCTTTTAAAGTTCTACATTGTCCTCCTCACAGTTTACAGTTCTCTCAAGTTTTGTGTCATCTGCAAACTTTTAAATTGTCCCCTACACACCAAGACCTAGATCATTTATATATATATCAGGAAAAGCAAGGGACCCAATACCAACCCCTGAGGAACTCCACTACAAACCTTCTTCCAGCCCAAAAAATACCCATTAACCATTACTCTCTGGCCAGAATTTTGACCTTGATGGGCGGGCGGGCCCCGGTGGGCCCCACCGGCTCGGCAGCGGGCGGGCAACCGAACTCCGCTGCTGAAACGGAGCCGGCTGCCATTTTGAGTGGACGAGCCCATTAAGGCCCACCCAGTCTGATGGGAAGTACTATGCGCTTCCTGTGCGGGGGGTGGAGGGATTCCCCATCTGTCAAAGTGCGCTCTTTCGTGCATGCGCGTGAAAGAGCGCATTGCTCCCTGAGACTAAGTGCTGTCTCAGGGAGAGCGCTGAATGTTTAAAAAACTTTAAAAATAGAGAAAGAAAAACATTATTAAGATGTCCCCCTCAAGTGATACTGTCACACGAGATGGGATATGTTAATAAATATGAGTGAAACTTTGATAAACTTTTTAAAAACAGATGAAACCTCATCCCGCCAGTGGATGAGGTTTTATCTTTTTTCAGAAGCCCGCTGGAGCTCCTGACCTACCCGCCAACCTTAAGGTTGGATGGGCAGGTCTTTCAATGAAAACATTAACGGACATGTCCTTAAAATTTTTTTTCATCTTTACTAAATTTTCCAGAATTTAAACTAATCTCCCCGAGGCACCTCTGTGCCTCGACTCAGGGAACATCCCCCCCCCCCCCCCCCCCCCCCCCACCCCCCCCCCACCCCCGCCTGCACAGGGGGCACTCAGCGCTTCTGGGCACACGTCACGCTGGGCAGGCCTTAATTGGCCTGCCCACGTAAAATGGCAGCGCGCACCCGATTAGGGGCGCTGATTGGGTTCGCACTCGCTCCCGCCTGCCCCAGCACAACCCCCGCAACGGGGGGGGGGGGGGGGGGGGGGATATTCAGCCCCAGGTCTAGCAGTGCCTCTTTTCTTTTGGACTGGACACATACTGCTGTTGGAAATTCTCCTGAACACAACCTAGGAACGCTTGTTCCTCACTGCCCCTTACACCACCACTATCCCCGTCTATATATGGTTAATTGAAGCTCCCCATTAAAACTACTCTCTGATGTTTACACCTCTCTGTAATTTCCTTGCAGATTTGTTCCTCTATATCCTTCCCACTAGCTGGTGGTCTATATATAACCCAGCAATGCAATTGCACCCTTTTTATTCCTTAGCTCTAGCCAAATCAATTCTGTCCTTGAATCCTCTGACACATCTTCTTTCTCCAGTGCTGCAATACTCTCCTTGACCAAAAACGCCATCCCTCCTCCTTTCACCCCTTTCCTCTCTCTTCTGAACAACTTGTAACCAGGAATATTTAACACCCAGACCTGGCCTTCCTTAAGCCAGGTCTCCGTTATCGCCGCAACATCATAATCCAACATGGCAACCTTTGCCTGTAACTCTGCAATTTCATAAACTATACTCCGTGCATTCACATACATGCAGTATAACCCTGATATAGACTTCATTTCTTGCTCCCTTACTCCAACTCCATCTATTAACTTACTATTCTCTGTTATATTGCTATTTGTCTCTCCTAGCAGTTTGTGCACCCTGGTGTTACTTTCTAGTATCCCTTTGGTCTGTCCGCAGAAGCTTGCCATTTCAACACACCACCCTGTTCTCATGCCCACATGTCCGTCCTTGGCCTGCTGCAATATTCCAGTGAAGCTCAACGCAAACTGGAGGAACAGCACCTCATCTTCCGACTAGGCACTTTACAGCCTTCCGGACTGAATATTGAGTTCAACAACTTTAGATCATGAACTCTCTCCTCCATCCCTACCCCCTTTCGATCCCACTTTTTTCCAATAATTTGTATATATTTTTCTTTTCCCACCTATTTCCATTATTTTTAAATGTATTTCCATCCATTGCTTTATCTCTACCTTTTAGCTTATTTCGATCGATTTCCCCCACCCCACCCCCACTAGGGCTATGTACCTTGCTCATCATGCTTTCTACCCTTAATGTCACCTATTAGCACATTTCTTAGCTAATATCACCACCGTCAACACCTCTTTGTCCTCTTGCCTATGACATCTTTTGGCAATCTCCACCTATCACTGGCCCTCTATCCAGCTCTACCTGTCCCACCCCCCTTAAACCAGCTTATATTTCACCTCTCTTCTATTTATCCTTAGTTCTGTTGAAGAGTCATACGGACTTGAAACGTTAACTGTATTCCTCTCCGCAGATGCTGCCAGACCTGCTGAGTTTTTCCAGGTATTTTTATTTTTGCTTTTGTTTTGGATTTCCAGCATCCGCAGTTTTTTGCTTTTATATTATTCTAGTATCCTCTCCTGGTTCCCACACCCCTGCTGGGTTAGTTTAAACCCTCCCCGAAAGCACTAGCAAAATGACCCACAAGGAACTCAGTCCCGGCTCTGTTCAGACGTAACCTATCCGGCTTGTACAGATGTCATCTCCCCCAAAGCCAGTCCCAGTGTCCTAGGAATCTAAGGCCCTCCCTCCTGCACCATCTTTCCAGCCACACTTTCATCTGTTTCTGCCGTTTAAATTAAGGTCTTTGTTTACATTTCCCTGGGGTTACTATTATGTCATTATGAATGATTGGTTGAGGTTCAAAAGCTACAATTATCTCAATGGCGCGGGGGTGGAGGGTGTTCTGAGGTTACAGCTTGACTGACAGTTTAAAGGGGCTGTTAAAGGACTAGCTCCCTTTACTGGGATCTGTGCAAAAGTTTGTTTGTTTCCATAAGAGATTAACCACTGAAGAAGATTTAAAAGCTTTGAATGGGTTTTATGAATGGGGGTTTTTCACTATCAAATGTTTATGAGTAAAAACTGTCTCAGATTGTTATATGTTTATTTTCTTTCATCTCCACGTGGCTCCTGAGTGAATACTTGTTGAGTGGCCATGGAGGTGACAGGGAATATAAGGGTGCATGGAGGGCAGGGGTCATGAGTTGACATGGAGGTGGTATGGGATTATAAGGGGACATGGGAGGTGGGTGGGGGGGCATGGGATGGCATGGAGGGGCCTTGGGGGTGGGTGGGGGTGAGAGGGTATGAGGGGTGAAGTATCAAGGGCCAAACAGCTTCTAAAACAACTGTGACAATATCCCAGAGAACCGAGGTGGGCTTTGTAACCAGCCCTCCTCAGGACTCGGCGTCCCAGTATCCGCCTAGGATCTGCTTCTGGGGTCGACGAGCTCCTCTCTATTATCCCCCTGCCTCCCTGGAGCAGACATTGGGTCTAATGGGGCCCTTTAATCTGAGGTGGGTATACCGAGTCGGGAAACCCATCTTGGTAGTGAAAATCTGGCTCTTTTTGCCATTCTCATAATTTGCGTTCCTATCAATCTTTGTATCATCGGCAAATTTGGTTACAATATATTTTCTTCCTTCATCCAAGTTATTAATATAGAATGTAAATAGTTGAGGCCCCTGCACTGATTCATGTGGAACCACTCTAGTTACAGTTCGCCAACCTGAAAATGACCCATTTATCCCAACTCTCTGATTCCTGTTGGCTAGCCAATCCTCTATCCATGCTAATATATTACCCCCATCGCCATGAGATACTAACTTGTGTAGTAACCTTTTTTGTGGCATCCTATCGAATGCCTTTTGGAAATCCAAATACACTACAGCTACTGGTTCCTCTTTATCCACCTTGCCAGTTACATCATCAAAAAACTCTAAGTATTTGTCAACATGATTTCCCTTTCACAAAACCATGTTCATTCTGCCTGATTGTATTATGATTTTCTAAATGCCCTGCTACTACTTCTTTATTAACAGATTCTAGTATTTTCCCAATGACAAATGTTAGGCTAACTGACCTATAGTTTCCGGCTCTCTATCTCCCTCCTTTCTTAAGTGGTTTTTCAATCCGTGGGGACCTTTCCGGAATCTAGGAAATTTTGGAGGATACAACCAATGCATCCATCATTTCTGCAGCCACTTCTTTTATGACCCTAGGATGTAGGCCATCAGGTCCAGGGGACTTTTCTGCCTTTAGTCCCATTAGTTTCCTTTTCTCAAGTGACAATGATTGTCCTAAGTTCCTCTTTCCCTTTTGCCTCTTGATTTCCACAATTCTTGAAATGCTTTTTATGTCTATCTACGATGAAGACACATGCAAAATACTTTTTCAAAGTCTTCTCCATTTCCTTGTTCCCTGTTATGAATTCCCCAGTCTCACCCTCTAAGGGATCAATGTTTACTTTATAGCTGTTTTCTTCCCTTTTAAATACTTGTAGAAACTCTGCTGTCTGTTTTTATATTTCTTGCTAGTTTGCTCTAATATTCCAATATTTTTCCTTTTTTTAAGTTAGCCTTTGCTGATTTCTAAAATTCTTCCAATCTTCTGGTCTTCCACTAATCTTAGCAGCATTATCCGCTTTCTCTTTCATTTTGATACCATCCTTAACTTCCTTAGTCAGCCATGGATGGTGCATCTTTCTCATATATATTACATTCACATAGAAAGATTCTCTTTGTTCTTGAGAGTTATGAAATATCTTCTCAAATGTTTGCCACTGCTTTTCTACCATCTTAATTTATAAACTATTATCGCAACCCACTATACTCAACACTGCCTTCATACCTTTGGAATTGTCTTTCTTTAAGTTTAAATTACGTAAGTTTTGAACCCAAGTTTCTCACCCTCAGTCTAAATGCAGAGATTATTACCTTTGTGGTTCTACTGTCCCTTCCAGGACTTTTCACTCCTTAATGTCCATAACTCTCAGGAGGACCACGTTATAGAGAGCACAGCAGACCCCCGCAATGAGCAAGACCCTTGCAAGAAGGTATTGGAGGGCACTACCTGACCACTTCGGGGACTCTCTTGTGAATCTGATGTGTTGTCCAGCCTTGGTGAAAAGGACGTCTGTCACCTAAGTGATGCACCCATCTACGAGATGCTGCAGAAGTCTGCACAGGTGAAGGCAAAGATGTCTGACCTTCTGTCTAGAGAGTCACAGTCTCCTTTGACACTGGTTCTCAGTTACCTACAGGTCTTTGTGCCTCTGTCTGTAGATCCTGTGCTCAGTTCAGTGTCTCTTTCTCCTCCATGCCCCTCATTCCTCCCCTCTGGCCTCCTGATAACTGGCTCTCTGTGCTTCCTGTGCAGGCAGCCAGATCTCACCTCCAATGGCCTTGGATTTCTGAAGGTGCAGCACCCATTTCCAGCTTCAGCCTTCCTGGTGCTTATTACCATCTTCAGCCAGAAGTGCCGAGTGAATGACCCATCTCAGCCTCCTGCTAAGGTCTGCAGCATCACAGATGCCAGTCTTCAGCCAATTCAATTCATTCCACATGATTTCAAGAAATGACTTAAGGCACTGGACACTGCTATGACTACGAGCCCTGACAACATTCCAGCAGTAGTACTGAAAGCTTACACTCCAGAACTGGAGGCACCCCCAGCCAAGTTATCCCAATACAGCTACAACACTGGCATCTACCTGGCAATGTGGAAAATTGCCCAGGAATGTCCTGTCCACAAAAAGCAGGACAAATCCAACCCAATTACCACCCTTCAGCAAAGAAGGAGAACATCAGCAAAGCGATGGAAGGGATTGGACACAGTGCTATCAAGCAGCACTTGTTCAGCAATAACCTGCTCACTGATGCCCAGTTTGGGTTCCGCCTGGGCCACTCAGCTCCTGACCTCATTACAGCCTTGGTTCAAACATGGACAAAAGAGTTGAACTCCAGAGGTGAGGTGAGAGTGACTGCCCTTGACATCAAGGCTGCATTTGACAGAGTGTGTCATTAAGGAGCCCTAGTAAAACTACAATCAATGGGAATCAGGGGGAAAACTCTCCACTGGTTGGAGTCATAACTAGCACAAAGGAAGATGGTTGTGTTTATTGGAGGCCAATATTCTCAGTCCCAAGACATTGCTGCAGGAGTTACTCAGGGCAGTGTCTTAGGCACAATCATCTTCAGCTGCTTCAAAGACCTTCACTCCATAATAAGGCCAGTAATGGGGCTGTTCACTGATTATTGTACAATGTTCAGCACCATTCACGGCTCCTCAAATACTAAAGCAGTCTATGCCCATATGCAGCAAGGCCTAGACAACATTCAAGCTTGGGCTGTTAAATGGCATGTAACGCTTATGCCACATAAGTGCCAGACAATGACCATCTCCAAGTGAGAATCCAACCACCCCACCTTGGTATTCAATGACATTGCCATTGCTGAATTCTCTAGTGTCAACCTGGGGATTACCATTGACCAGAAGCTGAACTGGACCAGCCATATAAATACTATAGCTACAAGAGCAGGTCAGAGGCTGTGAATTATGTGGCAAGTAATTCACCTCCTAACTCCCCAGAGCCTATTGACCATCTACAACACTTAAGTCAGAGAGTTTGATTTGTCTGGATCAGTGCAGCACAAAAACACTCAAGAAGCTCGGCACCATCCAGGACAAAGTAGTCTGCTCAATTAACACCCCAGCTACCACCTTAAACGTTCACCCTCTCCACCACCGACGCATAGTGGCAGCAACGTGTATCAACTGCAGCTCTACACACAGCAAGAGGATCCAGCAGCATTGGTTATAGACCACATGGTATAGTCACACCTCTCTGTTTAAATATCCATGTACCGTAAAAGGAAGCTGCACAAAAATATTTCTGCAATGTGAATTATTGGAAATTGAGCATCAGGGCAGATGGAGATATTCCTTCTAATGGGTGTGGCACTGGAAGCATTAGTAATGGAGGTGCGGAGGAGGATCTGTAGGATCCTCAAGGACCACCTTCAGAAATGAGTGGGAGCAGGTGGCCAGGGAGGTTAATTTCCAGAGCTTGGACCTGAGGACTTAGCAGCAGTGTTACAAGCAGTTTAATGACCTCCCACAAGTGGTCCATGCCAGCGAATGCATCTTCACATGATCT
Source organism: Cetorhinus maximus (assembly GCF_964194155.1). NCBI lineage: Eukaryota > Metazoa > Chordata > Chondrichthyes > Lamniformes > Cetorhinidae > Cetorhinus > Cetorhinus maximus. The sequence continues at coordinate 104,988,059 of NC_135885.1, forward strand.
TCATCACAAAACCAGCCTCTCACACTGCCCAATGCACTACACTCCCACCACTCACACAGCACCAATCCCTGGTACTCAAGTCTCACACCGAAAACCCAGCTAACTCCACCTCACCCACACACACCTATCAATGCTGCCAGCATCAAACCCACCTCTCACTGGCCCCACATTTCTTCAGTTATTCAGCTGTGGCAGGCAATACACCCAAACACATTGCTATACAACCACTCACATTCTGCCTTCTGTCTTGCAGGACAAAGTAGCACAAAATAGAAGGAAGCGGAGCAGAGCCAGGGTGGGCAAGGATGCTTGGAGACCTTGAATCCTACGAATGAGATAGTTGTCCATATCACAGAGCCAGGTGCAACAGGTCCTCATTAATGTCTCTGAGAAATTGAGGATAACAGCATGTTCCTGATTTTTCCTTTCTCAGCTCCCAACACAAGCCCATTCTGCTATCTGACATGATAAACAAGCTGCTGACCATAGACCTCTTGCTTTACAGCCCAATCCCCTACCCTCATAACAACCTTCCCCTTCTGAGTTTCTGCTTTTAGGCACTCAAGAACTACCATTTGCCCAGCCACAGCAGCCCAAAGATGAGGAGAAAGAGCAACAGTACAGCAGTAATGATGAGGCCCTGTCACTTGATGTGACACTCTCAGCCACCAGCTCATACACTGCTACTTCATTTACCTTGGAGGCTAGTATAGATTTGGGATCAACACCTTGGGCAATCATCCAAAACGAGTGACCTGCCGCCAGGCCAGGGATGAAGAATGGATTATTTGCCAGCTCACAGGAGGGTGAGATGTCAGGCAAATACTGCTGCAGAGGATTCAGATGAGGTATCAAACAGGGGAGTCCTGATGGGCACGGACACTGAGATGCTGGTTGCATTGGCTGACCTGTCAGTCAACTCCTGTCACACTCAAGGAGCATGGAGGAATCTGGCTCCAACCTGAACGAGGGCATGGTGCAGAGCTTATGCAGTCTCTATTCCATCTCCCTATCATGCTGCAGACCTAGAGATACTGCTATCGCTATCCACATACTTGTTGGTGCCTTTGTGTGGGGAGGTCACCTACCTTATATACTCATGTAAAAGTCGACTCCATGGCTTTTAGCCTTAAAAAACATAATTTTTCATATACCTCATGTAGAAGTCAACCCTAGTTTTTCAGGGATCAAACTGCATTACATACGAACTAGAAGCAGGAGTAGGCCACTTGACCCTTCAAGCCTGCTCTGCCATTCAACAAGAACATGGCTCATCTGATTGTTACCTCCCTTGTTAATCAAGAGTCTATCTAGCTCTGCATTAAAAATATTCAAAGACCCTGCTTTCACTGCCTTTTCAGGAAGAGAGTTCTAAAGACTCACAACCCCCTGGGAGAAAAAAAAATCTCCTCATCTCTGTCTTAATTTGTGACTATTAATTACTTACCAGTAATTACTATGGTTCATTAATTTAAAGGTATGCACAGGAACCTTTAGATTTTCCCTCCATCAATTCTAGCAGCAATCTTCCATCCAAATGCCAAGACTACTATGTAGTATATGATCTATCATGATGTCTTCGAGAAATAATAACATGTACACAGCTCAACTGGAAAAAAAAACAGAATGCGTTAACGAGCATCGACAAAATGGTTGTATTACCACTTGTGGAGCCATCTAATCCTATGCTCTCAGAGAAGCAAAGATTCACAATTCAAACTTCAAGGCCAGTGCTGGAATGTGCACACGATTCTTGAAAAGGCACAATTTAGTACTCCATCAGAAAACAAAACTTCACACCTGGATTCCACAATAAAATAATCAAATTCCACCATTTTAGTCTTCTGACATCGAGAGAATGCATATTGATTGGGCTGAATTGAAAATATGGATGAAACACTGATTAACTTTGTCATGCCAGCAAATAAGACCATTATCAAGATTGGTGAAAAAACTACCCTCGTAAAGATGACTGGCCATGAGAAGACTCAGTTCACATTGGTTCCAGTTACTATGGCAAATGGCACAAAATGAAAGCTGATGGTGATGTGCAAGTGCAAAACTCTCCCTAAAGAGAAATTTCAGAAAGGCTGGATTGAAGAAGAAATTGATCAAAGAAGTTTAGAATTTGCAAAGAATGAAGTTGGTTATTTGGGATATGCTCTAATCCCACCTTGTGGATGATGTTGTCCGTGATGTGACATCAATCAACACTGATGTGGCAGTTACTCCTAGTGTTCTTACGAGGATTGTGCATTTAAATAAACTTCTCAAGGGTGGTATCTGAAAGATGTGGAACAATTGGATGGTGAAAGGTGAAAAAATGTTCATTAAAGACGGAAATATGCGAACGCCCTCATTAACAACATTGTGCCAATGGGTCACAGACATGTGGAATGAATTTGATCCCAATATTGTCAAAAAATCATTTTGAAATTGTAATATTGAATGTGCTTGATGGTACTGAGGATGATTATTTGTGGAATGATGATGCTGAAGTTACCAATATTACTAATGATGATGATGAAGATACGGAAGATCCAATGATGATGTAAAAAGACCAGGCTATTGGGACAAATTGCTCAGTGTTTCAGATAATAATCAAAGTGATTTCAAAGGATTTCAATATAGTTAATTCGTTATGGTATATATTTATATTACATTGGATGAAATGGACATAGTTTGTAATGTAAAAAAATAAATATTAGAGAACTAATATGAATTTTTTAGTGTAGCTGATTTTTACTTAATTCCATTATGATGCTCATTTTTGGATCCAAATCACACATACATGTCAATCCCTCAAAAACATTGCCCAATTAAAAACCATCCCATGACTTTTGACCTAAGAAATTGGACTTTTACATGAGTATATATGGTATTTCTCTGGCTGTCCCTGTGAGGTTGTGACAACACTTTCCAGCAAATCCATGAACTCACCAAAACACCTTCAAGAACTCTCCAGAGTGTTGCCAGACATTGTGCAATAGAAAAAGTTCCAAAAAAATTACCATACCTGTAATTTGGGTGTCTATAGTGATATGATGTACATGTACCCTTAAGGGCGCATAGCTTAAGACCATAAGACATAGGAGCAGAAATTAGGCCATTCGGCCCATCGAGTCTGCTCCACCATTCAATCATGGCTGATAAGTTTCTCAACCCCATTCTCCCGCCTTCTCCCCGTAACCTTTGATCCCCTATTTAAGCTTCTGTCAATCCCTACCAACAAGACAGGATGTGTTGCATTAGGCCCATGAAGTCCTAGTAATCCTGCAAAAAGTCACAGATGATCACAAAATTTCCAACACTCAAATGGAAGGCAGAAGGCCTCCTATCCAGGTTTGCTTTGTTCTGACAACATGTACAGCTGTGTTTTCTGGACCTCAATATTTTCAAACCAGATAAACAAGCCATTAAGATTAAAATTGCTATAGGCAATAAAGATGTCGACAGACTTAACACTTCAGGTCTGTCAGAGGATGACCTTAAAAATTCTGATAAAATATCGTCAACGTTCAAAGGTCAATTATGAGTGAAGCTGAACGTCCGAATACATCGTCTGGTATTTATGTCTTTTAGACAACAACCAACAGAGACCACTGGTCAATTCATACGTAGATGCAGAGACAAGGGGCAGAATTTTGCCCTTGATGGTCGGGTGGGCCCAACCGACTTGGCGGCGGGCGGGCTATGCACTTCCTGTGCGGGGGGGCGGGGGGGGGTGGGATTCCCCAACTGCCAGAGTGTGCTCTTTCCTGCATGCATGCAAAAGAGTGCACATCTCCCTGGGGCAAAGTGCTGCCTCAGGGAGGTCGCTGAAACTCTGTGAAACTCTAAAAATAGAAAAATTTAATAATCATTAACATGTCCCCCTCATGTGAAAATGTCACACGAGATGGGACATGTTAGTGAAATACACAAACACTTTATTAAAAGTTTTTAAACCCGATATCAAACCTCATCCTGCCACTGGATGAGGTTTGTAAAAAATATCACTTACCCGCCTGCCCGTTGGGCCCATGCGCTGACCCGAAGTTCGCACGGGCCCCTCAAAATCCTGGTCGATTGGAGAGTTAATGGCCTTACCAAGGCCTTTAATTAATGGCGGGCGTGCGTCCCACTGCATAGCGTGCCCGCCGACCGAAATATCGCGATGTCATGTGCTGACGTCGGGACGTTCACGCAATGTCAGCGTGCGACATTTTAAGCGCTGGCATGTGGACTCCGCCACCCGCACGCCAGCCAGAAGATTCTGCCCAAGGGGTGTGATTTCAACTTTTCAGCATCAGAGTTAGCCGTCAGAATAATCAATCTTGTGATAGCATCTACCCCAATAGAAGCATTCCAAAAATACCTCTCGTATCAACCCGAAGGTTACAGCGTGGAAGCACTACTGCAAATTGGACACAAGTACGAAACCATATTACTCAGTAGACATTGGGTGCCTTGCCCTTTAAATAACATTAGCACTGGGTTCAGGTTCCAATTCCATGCTTATTATTTGCATAGTGAACAACTAAGAGACTGCGTGCACATTTGTTATCCAAATTTGGAATACTGATGTCGTGTCAGTTGGTAGGGCTGTGTGACGTCAGGATAGTGTCCGTTCTGGTGTGCACAGAAAATACGCTTGCCTGTGCAAGATTTTTCTTTTCCCACCTTCTTCCATTATTTTTAAATGTATTTCCATCCATTGTTTTATCTCTACCTTTTAGCCTTTTTTGATTCCTTCACCCCACCCCACCCCCACTAGGGCTATCTGTTCCTTGCTTGTCCTGCTTTCTACCCTTAATTAGCACATTCCTTAGATAATATCACCACCTTCAACACCTCTTTGTCCTTTTGTCTGTGACATCTTTTGGTTATCTCCACCTATCACTGGCCCTCTATCCAGCTCTACTTGTCCCACCACCCCTTAAACCAGCTTACATTTCACCTCTCTTCTATTTTTACTTAGTTCTGTTGAAAGGGTCTTTCGGACTCGAAACGTTAACTGTATTCCTCTCCGCAGATGCTGCCAGACCTGCTGAGTTTTTGCAGGTATTTTTGTTTTTGTTTTGGATTTCCAGCATCTGCAGTGTTTTGCTTTTATCTAAGTGACTTCTAAAGTTCTGCCTTACTGAGAACAGAACTCTAGCTCCTTTCTCATATTACACAGAAGTTGCTACCCAATAAAAAAAAGTACTTGGAAGAGTACTGACTCTCATACTTGCCTGTGACCTAGTGCAAGAAATCAGGACTGAGTGACAACTGCTGCCCATTTATTTGTCATTCAGGTATCAGGCATGCACTGAAAACCATCAGTACATTTTGAGAAACTTCAGTCCAAAATGCAGGGACATTCACATAGGCTTCTATTTGTGTCATATGAAGCACACAGACTCTCTTCCCACTCACCCCAAACATAGGTAAGAAAGGGAGAAATAAAGAAAAAAATAATAGAACCACACAAAAGAAAGACTTGCACTTATATAGCCCTTTTCACAGCCCCAGGACTTCCCAAAGTGCTTTATAGCCAATTAAGTATTTTTGACATGTCATTATTTGTGCCAGCTTATTTGCATACAGAAACGTTCCAAAGACATACCTAGTTTAATCAGCTAAAACGGAGTTGTTTTTCAGCATAGATCACTAATAGTTTGCTAGCTAGAATATCGTGCCCATTAGGCCATTAGCTTAGAGCGTTATCCAAAGCTGAAGGTGAAAAAGTCTTATTTCCCAGTGACAGGACTAAACCTCCAGGCTCTATTAATGAGTTAAATTAGTTGGTCATTCATCAAAAGTGCCCTGGATTATATAGACCTGCCTGGCTTGGGTGCCAGATTATCAGGTCTGCCACAAGAGGACTGACTTGGTTCTGTGTGGGCAGTGGACTGGTGCACGAAGCCAGGAGAATGTGAGCAGGTAACATCTGCACCATCCTGAAGCCAGGCCCTTATAGTCAAACCAACAGCATTAGAGATCGCTAGTGGAACATTCTCCTATGTTCACCCTCAAAGAAACAATAATATTACAAATATTGTAACGTGTCAAAATAATAATTGTGAATTACTGTTGAAATTTATGGGCAGAATCTTCCCCCCGTCTGGGGGGATGTTTAAGAGCGGGCGCGCGGAGGCACACCTCCGATCGGCACCCCTGATTGGGGGCGCGCCACAATTTTACGTGGGCGGGCCAATTAAGGCCTGCCCATCATGACGTCCGCCAGGATGCATTATGCGCTCCCTGTGCGGGCGGAGGGCGGGGGGGGGGGTGGAATTCCCTAAGCAGAGAGTGCGCTCTTTCGTGCATGTGCGCGAAGGAGTGTGCTCATCTTCCTGAGGCTAAGTGCTGCCTCAGAGAGGTCGGCTCTACAATAAAAAATCTGGAAAATAGAAAAAAAAATTTCCCTGACATGTCCCCTCATGTGACACTGTCACATGAGTTGAAGCATGTCCATAAATTTTATATACACTTTAATTACATTTTTTAAAACCTACATCAAACCTCATCCCGCCCATGGATGCGGTTTTGTGCTTTTTCTAATGCCCGCCAGGGCTCCCGGCCTGCCTGCCAACCTTAAGGTTGGACGGGCAGGTCCATTAATTAGCTTAATGACTCTGTCAATGGTCTCAATTGACCATTGACATGTCAGTGGGTGCACAGCTGATTCGCTGAGCCCCCACCTACCTGAAAATTTAAATGGGGCAGGGTGATGTCAGGAGTTCCGCCCGATGTCATCCCGCGTCATTTTACGCGTCGGCGAGTGGGCCCTGCCCCCTGCTCGCCGACCAGGAAATCCTGGCCTATGGCTTGTGACTGCAATGGCTTTTAATTAATTATTTTTTTCTTTCACTGACTTGCACAGCAAAAAAGTTCTAACTCTGCATAGAGACCCCTGTGAAGCTGTAAAATACAGAATTCTAACCTCACATAGTGATGCTCCATGATTACCTGTGTCTCATGCTAATGAATGACAATATTCTGCTCTCAAGTTAAATGGGCTCTAAAGGATCACTTCAGTACTAAAAGATATGATTTGCAGACTGGAGGAAGTACTAACAAACTATTTCTCTATCTTCAACACAGCTCTGAGAATTGGTACTATTCACTTGCAGCATAGAAATAAGTCATTGAACCCAGTTCAGCCTCCCCCATTCTAATTGCCCATCTCCCATTCTAATTGCCTCCTCCCCATTCTCATATTGCTCTGTTCCCATCCTTTCTCCCACACGTAGGCAACAACCACCTCTTTAAATGTGTCAATGTTACGTGCCTCAAACAATGAGTTCCACAATCTCATCCCTCTCTGTGTAAAGAAATCCCCCCTTGATTCTTCGTCTGATCTGTTGGTAGCTAACTTTCATATTTATATTTTGCTGAATATCAATGTTGAAAAATTCATAAATGTAAAGGTCAGAAAGAAGGGGCAGAGGCTACTTTGCCAGATCTCTGCCCCTTTTACCTTATTCTATAAATTGATTGACAGGTAATTGGAGCTGGACCTGGACAAGCATTGATGCTGGCCAGCAATCTCACAAAGATAAGACGAGGGCAATATTTCTGGTGACCTACATTTTCTCCTATGCCATTGGATGCCAATTTTCAGTGATGCCTGAAGAACATTAGGTTTGGGGCTATCAATGGGAACTCCATGAAATGGAGGAGAGGGGAAGGGTGTGGATTCCCTGTGACAGCCATAAAACAGGAGGTTGCTACAGATGGATGCTTTCCCCCCCATGTCCCTGGACAATTCTTGGGCTTCAGGCTCTCTGGTTGTTCCTGGAAAGCAACAGCCAGAAGGCTCTAGTGCCAGCATCATAGCTGCAGGCCTCTTAGACCTGGCAACTAAGTTGCTGTTTCTTACCCTGCTTACTGTCACACGGCTCAGGCAGTGGGATAGGCCTCAACTGGGATTGCTTCTAGGTTACATTAATGCCCAGAGCAAAAGATCTTGATCTTCCTGGGCTGAGACAGGTGCTGAGCACTTAGAGTATACAGCTGTTTCCCAAAACGAAGATTGTCGGGGGAAGAAAAATCATTGCTATAATGGCCTAATTCAGGTTACTTAGGATTACACACTGTATTAGCAACAGAGAAGATTGGGAACAGAAAAAAGCTCCTTTGCACCCTCCGCACCCACCCCCGCCATCACCACTACTTACTCATTTTTAGCTATTAAAGCACCCCCGCAAACCTGGTCGTTCTCTATGTTGAAAATATGAACAGTAAAACGTGATAAATAATGCACTCGCATTTATAAAATGAAACGATAGCATGCAACCAGCTTGAAATTTGCCTTAATTATACTTGATAATTTTCTTGCTCAGTGCGAAATTAAGACATCATATCAGTTAAACTATACAGTCACCTTTGAAGTTCCTTCATAAAACACTCATCAAACACAGTTACTATTATAATTCTTATATGCTTCTTGTTTCTGGATTAAACACTGTATAATTTTGTCTGCTTTTAAAGATTTAATGTGCCTTTGTTTTACTTTGAAGCGAATGATCATTTTCAGGCATAAGTTTATAGCAGCTTTATATAGTGAAGATCTTAATAGGTTTACAATTTAGTTCTGCTTAACCCAACCAAATGGACTCTACCCAGTTAAGAAATCAGCTACATTGCTAATTTATCCAATGTATTATTTTATCATTTCAGAAACCTACTGGCTTATTGTCAATGTTAGATGAAGAAAGCCAGACACTTCGAGCAATGGAACAAAACCTCAGCAAACGGCTACATTCCCATTTGGAAACAGCTCACACAAATACTGTTTACATGTCTACAAAGGATGGAAATGGGAACATTTCATCAAAGGATCAAGGTTCAGCCTTCACTATCATGCATTACGCAGGCAGGGTGAGTTGACAGAAATGAGTGATTAGTCACATATGGTTAATTAAGGGCAGCATTTAGATTTGAATAAGTCATTAGTCCTATTGATGAAATTCAAGAATAATTACTAGATTGTCTTGCTCCACAAAGCAGTCTTGAAAACATTTTGTACAACATAATCTAGTCTGAGTAAGGCAAATGACAGTATTTCACTTGTGATGAATAGCATATTGTACATCACAAACATGCCATGGATTTGCTTGCTCGCTGCAAGCTCAAATCTTGGTGATACTTAAAAATCATCCACACACCTTAAAAAAAATGCTGAAGTACTGTTATTTACTTGCACTGTTTGGTTGGTTGTGTATTTCACACCTGGAGAGCCATGCAATGTAGGCAAATGCATCCTTGCTGTGAAGTTTTATGCTGGACTGTTCATTTAACTAGAAAATCAAAATGAATAAATAGCAAGACTCCTAGGCTGATATTTCAGTGCAGTACTGAGGAAGTGCTGCATTGTTCAAATAAGACTTTAACCTGCCTCCCTGTTCTGTGTGGAAAAGATCCCCTAGCATTGCAAATCGGGGCAAGCGAGCATTAGGGTATACCCACATGGCAGGTTTCCCCATGGTGCTAGATGCCATTAACTACACAAACATTGCCTGTGGGCTCCCTATCACCATCCTAACTGCCTCATTAAGCAAAAGGGAGAATTCCTTCCATTCCATTAACACATAACTGCCTAGCGACCATAAGCAGCATCATTATGCACGTCTGTGCCTGCTATCCTGGCAGCAGTCATGACTTCCATCCTGCGCCAGTCCTCTGTGCTGCTTTTATTCCAATCAGACCTCTAAATTACAGGCTGATTATCAGACGACAAGGTTTATCCCCTTGGCCAGGAACAGTCGTTGAACAGGCCTACAACAAGAGCTATCATGAGAAAACATCATCAAGCAAACAAACAATTGTCAATGCTAGATGAAGAAAGCTAGACACTTCAAGCAACACTTCCACTATCTGGACTATTCCAGAGGAATCTTGCAGTACAACATGAAGTGGATATCCAGATTTGTTGTCATCTGCTGTAGGCTGTACAACTTCATCATCATAGTGGACTAGCCCTTACTATTACCTGAATAGCCAGACCATCATGAGGAGGAGCATTGGAGGGAGAGGAGGAGGAGAAGAAGAGGCAGTAACCACAGTGCCCTATCTATCAGAACTCTCAAAGACAAGCTCATCACGTAGCATTTTACCTAAATCAGCCCTCCCATTCCATGCATCAACATGCCTACATTCCTTACCATTTTCCTTACAGCCATCATCCAATTACCTTCCTTCAGTCCAACTCATTATCCTCACTTCACTACAAAGGTAAACATTAACACTGAATCCAGAACAAAAACACATTCTTAATCAACTTAATTACATCTCTATGAGATAGTTTACAGAAACAATTATCCTTGATGTTTATTTTAGAATATATTCTTTTTCATATCCTAGTGCTCCAGAGAAGCATTTTTTATGCTATCTCATCAAGCAAAAGATATTCCATACCCTCAACATGTAGTTATTTTGTGAACACAAGCAACATCATCAACCACGTCTGTGCCCATTACCCTGGCAACAGTCATGATTCAATCATCCTTTACTGGTGCTCTATGCTGTGCTAATTCCAACCAAGCGACTAAATTATAGGCTGGTTATCGTGAAACCAGGCCTATCCCCTTGGCTCATGATTACTGCCAGGAACAGCAGCAGACCAGGCCTACTACAAGATCCATGCTGCCACAGGAAACATTGTCAAGCAAAAAATTAGTGTGCTCAAGCATTGCTTCCATTGCCTGGACTGCTCCAGGGGAGCTATAAGTACATGATTAAACAGGTATCCAGTTTCCCCAGTGGCTACAATTTAGGACAGTGATTCCCTGTTGTGATCCCATTTTAATGCCTCAGACTTGGTGTAACCCCAAGGTTAAAATTTGGGAGGAGGAGTTGTTGACTGGGTTTGGAGGGGAGAGGCGAGACTTCAGTTGCTGAGCAGAGTGGGTTGGAAAGGAGTTGAGCTTGCCCCATCTCCCCCCCTCCTTCACCCCCATCTCCCCACTTCACTTTTCATCTCCCCCTCCTTCACCCCATCTCCCCTTCCTTCACCCCCACCTCCCCGTCCTTCACCTCACCCCCCCCCTCCTTCACCCCCATCTCCCCCTCCAAACATCTCCCTCCTTCACCCCATCTCCCCCTTCTTCACCCTCTCATTTCCCCCTCCTTCAATATCCCATCTCCCGCACCTTCACCCCTCATCTCCCTCTCCTTCACCCTCACCACCCCCGTTTCACTTTCCATCTCTCCTTCCTTCACCCCATCTCCCCTTCCTCCATTCCTCATGTCCCCCTCCTTCATCGCCCCATCATCCCCTCCTTCACTTCCCATATCCCATTCCTTCAACTCCCTTGTGGGATGAGTTGATGAAGATGCAGGGCCGCTCAAAAAAAACAAACACCTACCTATTCACAGGCTTTTTACAGCAGCAGCAATTGGGACTCGGAAAGCAGTCCATTAGGCCATGCCCACTAACAAAAAATGTGAAGATTTAAAGGGGTCACACAGCTGACAGAAAGTAGTCCATGCTTCACAGCAGCCATTTCTGCCTCAGAGCTTATGGTCCCAAAATCTCATCTCATGACCCCACTGGGGGTCGCAACCCACAGCTTGGGAAGCCCTGACTTAGGAGGTTAAAGGAGGTTCCATTAAAGATGCTTCAAAAGATCACTGAGGATGATATTGATCCCCTTGGGCCTTGAGGTCCTGATTGCAGACTACAGCTTTTCTGTGTGGGACAGACTATGTGGCACTAACAAGGACAAAGTAGCTTGTGGAGGAACTGGCATGTTATAATCCTAAGAGAAGGCATCAGGTACCTTTCCCATCTAATGAAGACCACTCTCCTGGAATAGTGCCTCAACACACCTAGACTGCTGAGATATTTTAGAGGCTCCTGTCAACATTGTCCATCAGAGCCAATGCCAGCCATCTGAATTTCCTTGGCAACAGTCTATCCTGCCATGCAAGCTGTCAGGGCTGTCAACAGAGGCTCCACCTGAATGAGTGTCTGCAGGTAAATATAATTTTATTTAGTGTGTAATGTACCTTTAAGAATAATACTTGTAAGGAAGATCACATGATCTGTAGTAACCAATAGCATTCAGTGTAGAGACAGAGTTGGAGTTGAAAAGACACATGTAGTTGCTGCTGAGTATATTGTAAATAAACTTAATGTTTCCACCCAAAAAGTATCTGCAGATATATTCTATCATTAAAGCACAACTCACCCAGCTTACAACAAACTGGCAATGAGGATAAAACAGGATTGAACATAAGAAATCAAGTTAGAAACAAATCGGCACTGTGCGTCGCTCAATGATTGTAAGTAGCAAGATCCGTTAGAATTGAAGAAGTTATTCCCTCTCAAAATGCCACAATTTGGGAGAGTTGATCTATTTGAACCTGCCAAAGGTGATTTGTCTCAATACATAGAACGCCTTACGTTCTTTATTCAAGCAAATGAGATTAGGGGGGAAGAGAAGAGGCGAGCGATCCTCTTGAGAACTTCTGGGAGCAAAACCTACAGCCTGATTCGAAGTTTGATGGCACCCTGTGCCCCAGATTTGAAGAATTTCGATGAATTGCTGGACCTCGTGAATGGTCACTTTCAACCAAAGCCCTCAGTCACGATGCAGAGGTTCAGGTTTAATTCGTGAAATAGAGCCCCGGGTGAGATAATTGCTTGCTATTTGGCAAATTTGAAGCAGCTAATGGAACATTATGAGTTCGGTATGACTCTGAACGACACGCGCAGAGACCGTTGAGTGTGTGGTGTGAAAGAGGACTGTATTCAGAGACGATTATTCTCTGAACTGAATCTGGATTTCAAGAAGGCGCTCGAGATAGTGCTGGTCATGGAAAGCACAGTAGGAGATTCAAAAGCAATACAGGATGCGCAAAATGGCACCATCCTGCACATCGGGCAGGAAACCTCAGCCGACTGAGTCGTGAAAAAGCGAGACTCCGCCGAGAAGCAGGAAACAGCCCCTGCTAGCCGAAGAAAAAAGAAAAATAACTTAGGAGTGAAATCGAAGAATAATTTTAAAGGTGGAAACAGTCAGTCTTCTGGCGATTGGCAGTTTAAAAAAATGGAATGCGACTATAGTCATAGAAATGGACATATGACGAGGCAGTGGAAGGAAAGATTCAAGCAGGCTTGTAAACAAAAGAAGAAGCCCAATGAAATCTAAAATGTAAAAGAGCTTGAAATAACAAATTCGGACATTTACTTGATGTTTAATCTGAAAGTTGGAAAGACAGAACCAATTTTTGTCACAGTGAAAGTAAATGGCAAACCTGTTAGAATGGAAGTGGACACGAGAATTTCCACTGCAGTAATTGGGGAACATACCTTCACATATTTGAATAATGGTGAACATCAATTAAGTTTAGAAGAAACAAGTGCCAAACTAAAAATATATATAGGTGAAGACATTCAAGTAAAAGGCATAAGCAGAGTAAGTGTCCATTATGGAAGCTAATCAGCAGTGCTATCCTTGATGGCGAAGGGCCAAGCCTCCTGGGGCAAAATTGGTTAAAGGAGATTAAGTTAGAATGGGCTGAATTTTCCATTTGGGAGTAAGTGGGCTACCAGAGCTACTTAGAAAGTACGCAACTGTCTTTAAGGATGAACTGCGGAAAATCTAGGGCCTGCAGGCCAAGATTCACGTGGATCCGGAAGCAGCCCCTCGCTTCATAAAGCAATACTGCTGCCATATGCCCTGTGAGAAAAAGTCGGCATTGAACTGAACAGGCTAGAGAAACTGGGTATTATACAACCTGCTCAGTTCTCAGAATGGGCAGCATTCATAGTCCATTTCCTTAAGCCCGATCAAAGCGTCTGAATTTGTGGAGACTACAAACTGACGGTTAACAGAGTAGCCAAGCTAGACAGGCACTCCGTTCCAAAAATCAAAAACCTGTATGCCAAGCTGGCAGGAGGACAACGTATGCAAAGCTTGACGTGAGTCATGCTTATCAATAATTAGAATTGGATAATGCCTCCTGGGAATTTGCCAAAATTAATACCCACAAAGGATTGTACCAATATACACAATTGCCTGTCAGAGTCTCCTCAGCTTGTGCCATCTTTCAGAGAACAATGGAAAGCTTACTGCAGGGACTGTCGCAGGTTGTAGTCTATTTATTGGTGACAGGATTCACCGAAAAGAACATTTGGCAAACTTAAAAGAAGTCTTAAAATGTTTCTTACAAGCTGGAGTGCATTTAAAAAAAGAAAAGTGCATGTTCCAAATGAGAGAGGTAATCTATTTGGGTCACTGGGTAGATTCACAGGGCCTCCACCCGGTTGAGGAGAAAGTGAGGAGCCATAAGAGAGGCACCTGTGCCAAAGAACACCTCAGAGCTCAAATCATTCCTAGCAATGATCAACTATTATGGGCTGTTCTTACCAATTTGTCTACAATGCTTGCCCCCTGCATTCTCTACTCAAAAAGAACCAATGTTGGTCTTGGGAGGCGCCCCAGAAAGAAGCTTTCATAAAGGTGAAACAATTGTTGCACTCATCCAATCTATTAGTGCATTATGACCAGACGAAAAAATTGGTGCTGACATGTGATGCATCGGTCTACGGAGTGGAAGCAATGCTCTCTCGTCGGATGGATGATGGCACAGAACAGCCAATAGGTTATGTATCAAGAATGGTCACCACAGCCAAAAAGGGATACTTGCAGATAGCAAAAGATGGCTTGTCCATCACCTTTGGTGCCAAGAAATTTCACCAGTACGTACAAGGCTGTAATTTTACAATCGTTTCAGACCACAAGCCATTGCTAGGATTGTTTAGTAAGGACAAAGCTATACCACCCATAGCCTCAGCAAGAATACAATGATGGGCTTTAATTCTGGCAGCATACGAATACACTTTCGTACGTAAGTCTGGTAATCAAATCACAAATGCCAATGTCCTTAGTCGTTTGCCTTTACAAGAAAATGACGAGTACGTTCCAGTTCCACAGGAACTTGTTTTACTGTTAAATTTCTTAGATTCTTCACCGGTATGTGCTCAACAGATCAGAGACTGGACAATTCGGGACCCAGTCCTATCTCAAGTATAAGAACAAGTGCTGCATAGTTGGTCACAGGAGCCCGTATCTGACAAAATGAAAGCGTACTTCAACAGAAGGCATGAAATAACCAGCCAGGATGACATCTTATTGTGGGGTGCATGAGTGGTAGTTCCTCCAAAGGGAAGGGAGCCACTTTTAATTGAACTTAACAGTGTCCATCCAGGAATTTCCCGAATGAAGACCATAGCACGCAGATATCTATGGTGACCTGGGATGGATGGTGAAATAGAGAGTTTAGTAAAGCACTATGTGCAATGTCAGCACCTACAAAAGTTGCCAGCGACAGCTCCATTACACCCATGGGAGTGGCCAGGTAGACCCTCTGTGCGGTTACACATTGACTGCTTTGGACCTTTTCTGGCAACAATGTTTCTGTTTATTTTCAATGCCCATTCAAAATGGCTGGACGTATATGAGATGAATTCACCACATCTGAGAAACTACGTCAGAGTTTTACCATTCACGGACTACCAGAAGTAGTCGTTTCCGATAACGGCTTGGCATTTATTAGTGCTGAGTTTCAACTGTTTATCAGCTTCAACGATATCACTCATGAAAACTGCACTGTACCACCCTTCTCCAAACGGACTGGCCAAAAGAGCGGTTCAAACGTTCAAGGCTGTCATGAAAAGGCTAACTGGCGATTCCTTAGCAACTAAACTAGCACACTTTCTTTTTCATTACTGGGCTACCCATCACACAACAGGTATCACGTCTGTGGAGCTATTGTTGAAGCACCATCCCAGGACGAGATTGAGATTAATAATGCCGAATTTAGAGGGGTAGGTGGAAACGAGTCAGGGAAGGCAGAAAACTGGACATGACTGGTATAGTCACGACAGGAAATTTACTGTGGGAGAGCCGGTATACGTGAAGAACATGGGGAAGGACCAAACTGGTTACCTGGTGAAATAAGTGCGGTGACTGGACCTCTATCTTACCACATGGAGCTAGAAAGCTGGATCATCTGTAAACATAAGGACCATTTAAGGAAGAGATGGACAAATCACCAAAATTTGGTTCCACCAGTGACCATGACCGGGTCTGCGTTTCCTGTTGAGGATACTCAACCCAGAACTGACATGTCTGATGTTCCTGTAAGAGTTGAGAATACAGAGCTGCAAGTGCCCACCGAATCACCTGATGTTCAGGCAACTCCAGAAAAGGAGGTTCCTGACAAAGAATCTGAAGTTGTAGAGCTGTGACATTCCACATGTACCAGGAAACCACCTGAAAGACTGGACTTGTAAATTCCTTACCCAGTGTAAATATTATGTGTCTTGAAAAATATGTACTTGTAAATATAATATGCATGAGTTAAGAATAATATTTGTTAGGAAGATCACATGATCTGTAGTAACCAATAGCAATCAGTGTAGAGACAGAATTGGAGTTGAAAAGACACATGTAGTTGCTGCTGAGTATATTGTAAATAAACCTAGTGTTTCCACCCAAGAAGTGTCTGCAGATCAGCTCCATCATTAATAGCACAACTCGGCCACCCTGCAACAGTGTCACTGTGTTGCTAGTGGAGCTGATTGCTCAGTTCATGTCAGATAGAATGGTATCCATGCTTTGTGTAAAGACTTGTGACAAGCTGCAGCTGGATGCTTCTGTGAAAGCTCTCTAGCAGGCTGTCAGTGCACCTAACATTCCCTGGTAAATGCCCATGACAAGCCCCCACAACTCCCTCCGACCACCCAACCCCCTCAAACTGCCCTGACCACCCAACTACCCCCCCCACCACCCACATCTCACACACTTACTGTATCTCCCCCCCCCCCTCACCCACATCTCACACACTTACTGTATCTCCATAGCTTGACAATGTGCTGGTGCATTTAAACTTACTTTAATATGGCAGTTCGTGCCATAAAAAGAGGGTATGACTTGATTTCCCCCAATGATCCCACACTGCGAGGGAAGGATTCCAGGAGCAGTTACAATCCAGATTCCTCAGCGGGCCTAGGTTAGAAGTCCAGGTGAGAAATGTGGAGTTCCAGTCTAAAGTAAGAAAATAAGAGCAGAGTGACAATCCAATGCCACTTGGACTGCCACTTCCTGGAAGATTCAGCCCAAAATGATTTGCTAAGTATCCTGCCATCACCTCCTTTATAAGGATTCTAGCAATTTCCCTATGACAAATGTTAGGCTAACTGGCCCATAGTTTCCTTCTTTCTTTCTTCCTCCTTTTTTGAATACAGTTGTTACATTTGCTACTTTCCAATCCACTAGGACCCTTCCAGAATCTAATGAATTTTGGAAGATTACAACCAATGCCTGTGCTCTCTCTGCAGCCACTTCTTTGAAGACCCTAGGATGCAGGCCATTTGGTCTTGGGGATTTGTCAGCCTTTTGGTCTAATAATTTTCCCAGCACCTTTTTCCTAGTGATGGTAATTGTTTTAAATGCCTCCCTCCCGTTCACCTCTTGATTTTCAGGTATCTTTAGCAAGTTTTCTAATTCTCCCACAGTGAAGGCAGACACAAAATACTTGTTCAATGCCTCCGCCATTTCCTTGCTTTCCATTATCAATTTCCCAGGCTCACTCTTTAGAGGACCAACACTAGCTTTAGTCACTATTTTCTTCTTTAAACACTTGTAGAAACTCTTACTATCGTTTTTTATAACACCAGCTTTCCTTCTCTCATACTCTGCTTTCCCCCTCTCTTATTTTTTAAGTCATTCTTTGCTCGTTCTTAAAATCTTACCAATCTTCTGACTTACCGTTAATCTTTGCTGATTTTTACGATGTTCCTTTCAATTTGATACTATCCTGAACTTCCTTAGTTAGCCACAGATGATGCATCCTTCTCAAAGAGTCTTTCTTTCTCACTGGGATAAATCTTTGCTGAGAGTTATCTCCTTAAAAGTCTGCCAGTGCATCTCTATGGGCTTATTTTTTAACTTAGTCTCCCAGCTCACTTTGGCTAGCTCTGCCTTCATAACCTTATAATTAACTTTATTCAGATTTAAAATTTAAACCGCTAGTTTTAGGCCCACACTACTCCCCTTCTGGCTAACAATGATAGATTGATCAGCAGACACTTCTTGGGAAGCTTTACGTTTATTTACAATGTACTCAGCAACATCTCTCTCTCTCCTTTAAATGGTCCTAATGTTTTCGGATGATCCAGCTTTTCACCTCCACGTGGTAAGATAGGGGTCCAGCCACCGCACTTATTTCACCCGGAAACCACTTTGGTCTTTCCCCAATGTTCTTCATGTACGCCGGCTCTCCTACGGTAAATTTCCTCTCGCGACTATGCCAGTCGTGTCTAGTTTTCTAGCTTTCGTGACTCCTTTCCACCTTCCCCCCTAAATTTGGCATTATTAAGTTCAATCTCGCCCTGTGACGGCGTTTCAGCAATAACTACGCAGGTGTGACACCTGTTGTTGCATGAGGGATAGTCCTGTTTTGAGAAAGAAAGCTTGGTCGCCATGGAATCGCCAGTTAGCTTTATCATGCCTGCCTTGAACTTTTGAATCACCCTTTAGGACATTCCGTTTGAGGAAGGGTCATATGGTGCAGTTTTCACGAGTGATACCGTTGAGGTTGATAAACCATTGAAACCCAGCACTCATAAAAGTCGTTTTTTATCAGAAACGACTACTTCTGGTAGTCCGTGAATGGCAAAACTCTGACGTAGTTTCGCAATTGTAGTGGCCGACGTCGGTGGCTTCACCTCATTTACATTCAATCATTTGGAATGGGCTTTGATAATAAGCAGAAACATTGTTGCCAGGAAGGGTCCAACGGAGTCAATGTGTAACTGCACCCAGGGTCTGACTGGCCACTCCCATGGGTGTAATGGCACTGTTGCTGGCAACTTCTGCAGTTGCCGACATTGCACCCGGTTTAACTTTACTAAACTCTCTATTTCACCATCCTTCCCTGGCCACCATAGATAGCTGTGTGCTACGGTCTTCATTCGGGAAATTCCTGGATGGGAATTGTGTTGTTCAATAAGATGCCTTCCTGGCTGGTTATTTCATGTCTTCTGTTAAAGTATGGTTTCCTTTCGTCAGATATGGCCTTTGTGACCAACCGTGTAGCACTTGTTCTTGTACTTGAGATAGGACTGGGTCCCAACTTGTCCAGTATCAGATCTGTCAAGCACATACCAGCGAGGAATCTAAGAATTTAACAGTCAAACAAGTTCCTGTGGATCTGGGACGTGCTCAGCATTTTGTTGTAAAGGCAAAGAGCTAAGGACATCTGCGTTTGTGATTTGATTACCAGGCCTATGTACAAAGATGTATTCATGTACTGCCAGAATCAAGGCCCATCGTTGTATTCTTGCTGAGGCTATGGGTGATATCACCTTGTCCTCACTAAACAACCCTAGCAATGTGGTCTGAAATGATTGTAAAATGATGGCTGTGTTCGTACTGGTGAAATTTCTTGGCACCAAAGGTGATGGACAAGCCGTCTTTTGCTATCTGCGAGTATCCCTTTTTGGCTGTGGTAAGCGGTCTTGATATGTAACCTATTAGCTGTTCCATGCCGTTGTCTATCCGATGAGAGAGCACTGCTCCCACACTGTATGGAGATGCAGCACATGTCAACACTCACTCTTTCGTCTGGTCATAATGCACTAATAGATTGGACGAGTGCAACAATTGTTTCACCTTTATAAAAGCTTCTTTCTGGGGCACCTCCCAAGACCAACATTGGTTCTTTTTGTATAGAGAATGCAGGGGGGCCAGCACTGTAGACAAACTGGGTAAGAACCGCCCATATTAGCTGATCATTCCTAGGAATGATTTGAGCTCTGAGGCGTTCTTTGGCACAGGTGCCTCTCTTATGGCTCCTCACTTTCTCCTCAACCGGGTGGAGGCCCTGTGAATCTACCCGGTGACCCAAACAGATTACCTCTCTCACTTGGAATGTGCACTTTTCTTTTTTTAAATGAACTCCAGCTTGCAAGAAAAATTTTAAGACGTCTTTCAAGTTTGCCAAATGCTCTTTCTCAGTGAGTCCTGTCACCATAACATCATCTAAATAGACTACAACCTGGGGCAGTCCCTGCAGTAAGCTTTCCATTGTTCTCTGAAAGATGGCACCAGAGGAGGTGACTCTGAAAGGCAATTGTGTACATTGGTACAACCCTTTGTGGGTATTAATTGTGACAAATTCCCAGGAGGCATTATCCAACTCTAATTGTTGATAAGCATGACTCATGTCAAGCTTTGTGTACATTGCCCCTCCTGCCAGCTTGGCAAACAGGTCTTCAATTTTTGGAATGGGGTATCTGTCTAGCTTAGCTACTTTATTAACCGTCAGTTTGTAGCCTCCACAAATTCGGACACTTTGGTCAGGTTTAAGGATGGGGACTATGGGTGCTGCCCATTCTGAGAACTGAACAGATTGTATAATACCCAGTTCCTCTAGTCTGTTCAGTTCAATGTCGATTTTTTATCGCAGGGCATATGGCACCAGTCTCACCTTCATGCAGTGAAAGGTTGCTTCTGGATCCACATGAATCTTGGCATGCAGGCCCTGGATTTTCCCCAGTTCATCCTTAAAGACAGTTGCGTACTTTCTAAATAGCTCTGGTAGCCCACTTGTTCTCAACTGGAAAATTTTGGTCCATTCTAACTTAACCTCCTTTAACCAATTTTGCCCCAGGAGGCTTGGCCCTTCACCTGCTACCACCATCAAGGATAGCCCTGCCGATTGGCTTCCATAATGAACACTTAATCTGCTTATGCCTTTAACTTGAATGTCTTCACCCGTATATGTTTTTAGCTTGACATCTGTTTCTTCCAAACTTAATTGATGTTCACCATTATTCAAATATGTGAAGGTATGTTTCCCAATTACTGCAGTGGAAATTCTCGTGTCCACTTCCATTCTAACAGGTTTGCCATTTAATTTCACTGTGACAAAGATTGGTTCTGTCTTTCTAACCTTCAAATTAAACACCAAGTAAATGTCTGAATTTGTCGTTTCAGGCTCTTTTATATTGTAGATTTCATTGGGCTTCTTCTTTTGTTTACAAGCCTGCTTGAATCTGTCCTTGCACTGCCTCATTATATGTCAATTTCTGTGACAATGGTAGCATTCGATTTTTTTAAACTGCCAACCACTAAAAGACTGACTGTTTCCACCTCTACTAAAATTATTCTTTGATTTTGCTGCTAAGTTATTTTTCTTTATTCTTCAGCTAGCTTCTCAGCAGCGTCTCACTTTTTCGTGCCTCTTTCGGCTGAGGTTTCCCGCCTGATGTGGAGGACGGCGCCATTTTGTGCACCCTGCATGGCTTTTGAATCTCTTACTGTGCTTCCCATGGCCAATGCTATCTCTAGTGCCTTCTTGAAATCCAGATTCAATTCGGACAATAATCTTTTCCAAATAGTGTCATCTTTCATACCACACACTAAATGATCTCTGCACATGTCATTCAGAGTCGTACCAAACTCACAATATTCTGTTAGCTGCTTCAGATTTGCCGCATAGTAGCATGCAATTGTTTCATTCGGCGCTCTGTTTCATAAATTAAACCTGAGCCTGTGCATTGTGACTGAGGGCTTTGGTTGAAAGTGACTGTTCACCAGGTCCAATAATTCATCAAAATCTTTTGAATCTGGGGCACTGGGTGCCATCAAACTTCAAATCAGACTATAGGTTTTGCTTCCACAAGTACTCAAGAGGATCACTAACCTCCTCTTTTCCCCCGTAATTCATTCGCTTGAAAAAAGAACATGACCGTTTTATGTATTGAGGCCAATCACCTGTGGCTGGTTCAAAAGGATCAATTCTCCCAAATTGTGACATTTTGAGAGAGGATACCTTCTTCAATTCTAACAGAGCTTGCTACTTACAATCACTGGGCGAGGTACAGTGCCAATTTGTTTCTAACTCGATTTCTTCTGTTTAATCCTGTTTTATCCTCATCACCAGTTTGTTGTAGGGTGGCCAAGTTGTACTATTAATGATAGAGTTGATCAGCAGGCACTTCTTGGGTGGAAATTTTAAGTTTAATTACAATATACTCAGCAGCAAAGAAACGTGTGCATTCAGCTCCAACTCTATCTGCACCCTGACTGCTGAGGTAGCCTTCGCTACTCTCCTATTGGTCACAGATCATGTGATTTTCTTTAACAAGTTTTATTCTTAAAGGTACATTGCACACTAAATAAAACCATAATTATTACACCTTCAAACTGAACATGAAATTCTATCACGTTATGATCACTGTCACCTAGAGGCCCCTTTACCATGAGGTTATTGATTAATTCTGTCTCATTGCTCATTACCAGGTCTAGAATTACCTGCTCCCTGGTTTGCTCTAGAACATAATGCTCTAAGAAATTGTCCGGAATACACCCTATGAACCCATTTTCCAGGCTACCTTTGTTAATCTGATTCACCCAATCTACGTGTAAGTTAAAGTCATCTTTCTTACAGGCCCCATTTATTTCTTCTGTATACTATGTCCGATGGCATAACTACTGTTGGGGGCTATAAACTACTCCCACAAGTGACCTCTTACCTTTCCTTTTTCCTATCTCTACCAAAACCATTTCAACATCTTGCTTTTTCACGCTAACATCATCTCTCACCACTTTATTAATGACATCCTTAATTAACAGAGCTACTGCACCACCTTTTCCTAGCTTCCTATCTTTTCAAATCTTTTCAACTAGCTCCATTTAGTTCACCTTCTACCATCCAGATAGTTGCATGATACAATGAGAATGGACGTGTTAACTAATCATAGCTTTCAATCTCTATCAATTAATCTACCACAGACCTAGACATGACATAATGAAAATGCCAGTGGTGGAAAGCTTTGGAACCATAGGTCTAAAGTCACCTGTCCCTCTCAAGCATGCTATGCTTACGGCATCTCAAATCACCCTTTTACCGTATCCCAAATCTATCTAATTTGCATTTAAATTAATCAATGCTAACTGTTTCCAGCATTTCAATAGATATCCACTCATTCAATGAAATATTGTTTCTACAGATTAGTTACGAAATTAGCTCTCTTCGAGCACAGGCTGTCTTCTGGATCTACTTTTCCAGACATGATGAAATAGTTTGGCATGGCCTACACGATCTAGTCATTTCAGAATCCTGAAAAAAGAAATCATGGGGCAGAATTTTGCCCTTGGCGTGTGGGCTCGGCAGGGGGTGGGTGGGGGCAGTCGGCAAGCTGACCGCCAGCTGCGATCTGGCCTGGAAGCAATTTCACACTGGTGGGCCAGTTAAGGTCCATTCAGCATGAAACAGAAGCGGCAGTGCTGAGCGCTGCCTGTGCGAGCGGGGGGAGGAGTGCAAGCGAGGCGAGCCATTTTACACTCAGTGGGTCATGCACGTACACACCCGCCGAGAGTAATTTTTCTGATTTTTCTGCCCATCATCCCTCATGCTTCTCTTTTGGCTACATATAGTGACACCATTACTCCCAGCCAGAATGGAAATAATGGGGTAATTTCCCTGTCAAGCACACCTGGAAATCATACTGTTGTAAATGGCTGGGATTGATTTTATACATATAATATGTGTATAACTATCCTCCACATAGTTTGCTGTAGTTTGTAGAGACCTTTTTAAAGACTCTAGGTTGTTGCTGTGGTGCACTATTTAAATAGACACTAGTGTAAAATAAACAGTTTGTTGTTTTCTGGTGTTAAGTCCCACCCCACCTCCAACTCATTGGCTGATACATTGATGTTAATGGACACTCTGTTCTCTTTTCCACTGACCATGATCTATAAGGTTCAAATCAGGTATGATGGAATATGCTGCTCTCACCTTGATGGCTACATCCTCAGCAACATTCAATAAGCTCAACACCATTCAAGGCAGCAGTTTATTTGATTGCATTTACCGCTGGACTCAAAATCAACCTCCTCCACCGAAGGTCACTACAGCAGCAATAGGTGCGATTTGCAGACAGCACTGCACCAACTCACCATGGTTACTTCGACCACATGTTCCTCCACTACGAACTCTACCACCAAGAAAAAGAAGAGCAGAATTTTTATAGGAATGTCATCGCATCTAAGTTAGCTTGCATACTATCTTGTCAGATATATATCAGAGTGCCTTCAACTTAGCTATGTCAAATTCCTGCAGTTTCCTACCTCATGGCATTGTGGGAGCACCATCACCATAAAGACTGCAGTGATTCAAAAAGAATATCTATCACCACCTTCTCAGAACAATAAAGATAGACAGGAAAAAATGTGGCCTTGCCCGCAACAACCAGATCCCAAGAGCAAAAATAAAAAAAATAGTTTGATTTTAAAAAAAGCGAGATAAATTTCTCAATTGATTGTGACTTTGACAAGGAAAATGACTAAAGAATTGCCCTTTAGGTTCAAGTTTAAAGTATTGATTTGTATGAAGTATTATAATGGTGCATCTGTCTGTGTCATTGGGTAGGATTGATATTTTTATGTGACAGTGGAACAGCTAGAAGTACTTATCCAGTATTTCTAATCCTTTCAATTACAACTGAAGTCTTATTCCGTATGATACCCTCTTCTGGACACTTTCGCTCCGACTCCCATTTTCAGCCAAATACAAAAATACAAAGAGCAATTTGTGTTCACAGTAACCTAGTCGGGAGTTAGACATCATTTCACATATTGATCCTTGCTATGTTTTTCTCCTTTCTCAATTTTCCCTTTAATTTTTTTCTGCTAAAATGTGGAATGAATTTTATGTGCACCAATATCAAGGTAATGTGCAAGTGTGCACTACCAGTAGAAACAAAAAAGACCTCTAAATAATATATTAAAAATTAGGTATGGAAGAAGATGAAAGAATACCACCCCCATGCCATTGACATGGTAGCACACTGGTCCACAAATTACCAGATTTACAGAATTCAATTTTCAATTTACCGCGGTGGCATTTGAACTCACAACTTCTAGGATTTAAGCTCAG
The DNA here is from genome assembly GCF_964194155.1 of Cetorhinus maximus. NCBI lineage: Eukaryota > Metazoa > Chordata > Chondrichthyes > Lamniformes > Cetorhinidae > Cetorhinus > Cetorhinus maximus. The sequence continues at coordinate 105,012,989 of NC_135885.1, forward strand.
CATTATAACCACTACAGTGCCATACATAAGAGAGGCATTTGTTACTTTTTATCTTGTAGGTTGTATTTTAGTCATGTGACAGAAGAAAAGTTGAATTGGTAGCGAGAGTTCAAGACAATTTAAGGATCTTCAGTTTCAATTTGACAAGCACAAATAGAAACGGCTAAGGAGGCGAGTCTTTCAAATTGATTGAGAAAGTGTAAAAGTTAACTTTCATTTCTTCAGCTTATTGAATGGTTTCTTTACTTAAAACTGCTATCAATAGTAAGAAAAATATCTCAGTCATTTCTTCACACCAACAATCATATTCAGGCTGAAGTAAAGAGTCTCTGTGAATTTGAAGAGTGGTTGGCTCCTGTGAACTCGACGGTGAAGGTCAGAGAGACACTGGGCTAGATTTTACAGGCACCATATTTCCCGCCCCAGCCCATCCCGACTGGAAAGTCAGGCATGAAATCGCCCACCCAAAAACTGGCTGACCCACAGCCATTTTACTTTGGGGGCAGCCTTTATTTTTTCAGGGTGAGACTTCTGTAAGGAATATATCTTTTTATTTGTGTTGGATTGTTGTAAAGAACATATCTTTTTATTTTCTGTTGGACTGTGGATTAGAATTATGATGGCTGCATTTAAAGGGCATGTGCACTGGAACAGGATGAGAGATATATACAATGTTGCAGTCCTGAAACAGAGTGTGCCATGAAAGACAGGATGGTGCCAGAAAAGAGACCTGGACTTAGGGAGCTGCTTGACAACAGCATTTTAATTGGATCCTGACCAGGTGACCAAAGTTTTGTGTGATAGCAGTGCAGAAAAAAGCTCCTGCCTGCAAAGAGGAAATATCTAAAATCTCTTTTCCCCATATCTCTATAATCTGTTCTCTCTCTCTGAGGAAACCCCTGTAAATAGCAAAAGGTGAAAAGGCAGGTGCTCAACCAGTGAACTAAATACTGAAAGTGCTGGAAGACCACCTCATGTTATTAACAAGAACTGAAAAGAATTTGGAAAACATCAATCAAAATCAACCCATCGAACCCCTGTACCCCCGAATTGATGCTATTGAACTGTTTTATCCCACCCTTAAAATCCATGCTTTTGTGTGTATTATGTGTCTTGTATGTGTGTGCATAGGGATTTAAGAAGGAGTAGAGTTAAGGTTAGAAATTATCAGTTCATATTTCTTTATTTTTCCACTGGTCAATGACAGTTTCTTCAATAAACAGTTATTTACTTATTAAATTTACAAACCTGGTGCTTGTATTCTGTTAACCTAAATTAAACAGTTAGGTATAATTGGGGAAATCTAGTGGTTTGGTCAAACTTTTCACATTTGTCATGGCTCGGGGAACAGTGGGACTTGATATTACAGCACACTATCCCCAGTGAGTCATGACACTTCTGCCCCCATCTAGGAGGAGTTCCCGCTTCAGAGTGCTGCCAACCAATCCGATTGGTCAGCAGCTGTATAGTTCTAACAACACCAGGTTCGAACAATGGCCACCACTGAGACAAGAGTCAGTCCCAAATAAGAAGTGTTGGAATCTGTAATTCAAAGTAACTCCAGGGTTTTGGACAGGCCTGGCTGGCAGACCCCAGTGAGGTGGGTGAGGGGGCCAGATTTGAGAGGCCAGAGGGAGAGGGTTAAAGGTGGGGGATATGATCTTGGAGACAGAGGTACTTCCGATGCATACATTTCTTGCCCAAAAGCAGAGTGAAAGCATTAATTGGCCACTTCAGGGCCTCAATATTCCCAAGGGTGGGGGAGCTGCCTGATGCCTTCCCCACCCACTGTAAAATGCGAGGCAGGTCGGAGGTGGGCGGGAAGGCAGTCGGAACTTTATTTTTACGAACCCCCTGCTTTCAAATACACCGGTGGGAGGCCATAAATTCTAGATTACAATGAGTATTGAAGGGAGAAATTGCATCTGGGAACTGTAGTAATTATAGTTTTGGGAAATGTAGGATTGTAGCTTTAAGAATAACCTGTGTTGTAAGATCACATGATCTGTATAAACCAAAATGTTAGCAGTGCAGGGAACCCCTAGAAGAGAGTTCTTCTTTCATTATGGAGTTTGATGCACACATTTAGCCACTGCAACTTTCTTGTAAATAAAGTTAAATGTTTCCACTAAGAAAAGTTGTCTGAATTTCAACTCCATAACAAACCGGCGATGAGGATAAATCAGATTTGATGCCCAGTGATTGTGAGTATCTAACTTCATTAAAAATAAAAATATATATACTCATCCGAAATGCCACAGTTTGGCAGAATTGATCCCTTTGAGCCAACCACAGACAATTGGTCTCAATATATAGAATGTCTTGCATTCTTCTTTCAAAAAGCAAAATCATGGGGGAGGAAAAGAGGAGAGCGATTCTCTTGAGTACTTGTGGGAGCAAGACCTACAGTTTAATTTGCAGCTTCATGATCCCCAGTGCCCCAGATTTGAAGACTTTCAGTGAACTAGTAGACCTCATTAAGGGACATTTTCAACCCAAGCGCTCAGTTAGAATGCAGAGGTTAAGGTTCAATTCACAGAATAGAGCCCCGGGGGAGACAATTGCTACCTATGTGGTGAAATTAACACAACTGATGGAATATTGTGGTTTCGGTGAAACCCTGAATGACATGATCAGAGATTGTTTCTTATGTGGTGTGCAGGAAGACACTATTTAGTGAAAGTTGCTGGCTGAAGTGAATCTTAATTCTAAGAAAGCGTTAGAAATAGTGCTGGCAATGGAAAGTGCTGTAAGGGATTCACAAGCAATTCAAGGGGCGCAAAATGGCGCCATCCTCCTAGTCGGGCAGAAACAGTCAGCCAAAAGTGGTGAGAAAAGCTGGGACTGCGCCGCGAAGCGAGAAATGAGAGGAATGAGCTTAGCAACTAAATCGAAAAATAACTTTCATTGACATGGAAACAATCAGTTTTCTAGCGATTGGCAATTTACAAAAATAGAATATTATTTTTGTCACAGAAGTGGATACATAATGAGACAGTACAAAGCGAGATTTAAACAGGCCTCCAAACAACAAACAAAATCCAATGAAGCCTATTGTGTAGAAGAGCCAGAAACAACCAATTCTGACTCTTATTCAATATTCAACATGAAAGTTGGGAAGACAGAGCCAATATTTGTTACAGTGCGAGTGAATGGTAAACCATTAAAAATGGAAGTAGACATGAGTGCTTCTACCTCTGTAGAAGGAGAACACACTTTCAGGTATTTAAATAAAGGTGATCAACAGTTAAATTTGGAATGAACATCTGCCAAGTTGAAAACATGCACAGGCAAAGAAATCCAAGTAAAAGGTATCGCCAGAGCAACTGTTCATTATAGACACCAATTGCCAGATCTACCAGTGATGGCATTAGAAGGTGGAAGACCAAGCCTTCTAGGTCAAAATTGGGTGAGGGAAATTAAACTTGATTGGCCAGTGAGACCTCAAAGGGCAGCAGTTCCTGTCCTAAAAAAGGAACAAGGCAAGGCACTTCAGAAAGAGTCTGGAGAGTCCAAGGACCGCAACAGGATGAGAAAGGAGTGTGTAAGCAGTCAGCAACCTGAAGAAATGAAGACTGTCTTAAACAACAACATGGAAGAAAAACAGAAGAAACCAAAAGAGACTCTGCTGAATGACAGAGTTCAAGACGAAGTGAGTGAACTTCGCAAAGAAAAGGAAAACCTGTTGAAAGACGTTAACACACTACAAGGATCCCTCCAGTCAAAGTTTGTGCCTCTAAAAAATTACAAAGAAAAACAGGAAGAATTTAACACCTCTCTGAACAAACAGAAGAAACAGTTGGCAGAGGAGAAGCAGCAATGTTCAAGTTTCCAGGAGGAAGCTAACAGATATAAGAAGGAGACAGAAGAGCTGAAGAATCAGCGAAATGAAGCTAAAGAAGTTTTGAAAGCAAAAGTTGTAGAATTTCCAAGATGCGAGTAGATAATGAAATTATGGGTAGCTCAACTACCGAACTATGACAGAGATTGCATCTGAGGGAAGTCTGGCCGACAGTGAAGTCAAAAAGAAGGCCGAGGCTAAATTCTGTGGTAAAAAGAAGACATGTAGAAAGAGGATGTAGAATTACTGATGGGGCACCATTTTCGGACAAGACTAAGCCTAATACTTCCCAATTTGGAGGGGAAGGCAGAGAAAAGTCAAGAGAACCAAAAAGCGACTCATGATTTACATTGTCGTGAGTGACAATTTACTGTTGGAGAAGCAGTATGTGTAAAGAATTTCAATGGAGGATCAAAGCGGTTACCTGATAAAGTGAATTCTGTGACCAGACCATCGTTCTACCATGTGGAAGTGGAGGGCTGAATCACCCATAAGCACGTAGATCATTCAAGAAAAAGAGAGATACCCCAACAAAATGATGTTCCAACTGTAACCTTAACTAAACCAGTGGTTCCTGTTGAAGTTGCTCAACCAAGGACAGACATGCCCGATGTCTCTGTCGGAGTGGAAGGCACTGACCTGCATGTGCCTAATGAGGTACCTGATGTTAATGTGGTTCCAGAGAATGTTTCCTACAAAATAATCTGAAGTTGTGGAGCTACAATGTTCCACACGGATCAGGAAACCACCTGAAAGACTGAACATGTAATTTCATAACCTGTGTAAATATTGTATGTCATGAGATAAATGTCCTTGTAAATACAAAACGTACAGAAAAGTTAAAGGAGGAGGAATGTCTTTATTATAGTTTGGGGAAATGTAGGACTGTAGCTTTAAGAATTATCCTATGTTGTAAGATCACATGATCTGTGTAAGCCAATGTGTTAGCAGCACAGGAAACCTCGACAGAGAGAGTTCTTTAGTTATGGAGTTTGATACACACGTGTAGTTGCTGCTGTTGTCTTGTAAATAAAGTTAAATGTTTCCACCAAGAAAAGTTGTCTGAAAATCAACTCTATAAAAGGAGCTTAACAGCTCTTAGTAACTTACTGACTCTTAACTTACTAACTCTTAATATGTTATTTATTCTTTCGGCTTACCTCCTGCTTGCTGCTTCCCGCCACCAGCTCGCCGCCTCTCCCGATTCACCACTTCTCTCCCCCTACTCTCCCGCTCACCGCTTCACTGCCTGATCCTCCCACTTACAGCTTCCCTCTCCTACCCTTCTGCTTGGCACCTCCCTCCAGCTCGCTGCTTCCCTTTTCCAACCCTCCCATTGCCGCTTCCCTGCCTGACCCTCCTGCTTACTGCTTCACACCCCCAACCCTCCCACTTGCCACTTCACTTTCCGGCCCTCCCGCTCGCTGCTTCCCTCCCTTTGGCCACTTCCCTCCTCGACCCTCCCACTCACCGCTTCCCTCCCTGACCCTGCCACTCCCCGCTTTCCTCCCAATTTTCATGTTCGCCACTTCCCTTCCTGACCCACCTGCTTGCAGTTCTTCTCTCTCCCATTTGCTGCTTCCCTCTTTTGAAACCTCACAATGAGCAAGGGCCCAGAAAAGGAGCGGCAAGAGGGAGGGAACAAGTGAGGGAGCAATAGAGGCTGCAAGCAGGAAGGTCGGGTAGGGAAGTGGTGAGCAGGAGGGAAGCGGAGGGCGCAAGAGACACAGAGAGCGGGAGGGAAGTGGCGAGGGGGAGGGAAGTGGCAAGGGGGAGAGAAGCAGTGAGTGGGAGGGAGGTAGCGATGGGGAGGGAAGCAGCATGGGGGAGGGAAACTGTGAGGGGGAGGCATGCGGAGAGCAGGAGGGAAGCAGTGAGGGTGAGGGAAGCAGTGAGCAGGAGGGAAGAGGTGAGGGGGAGGGTTGGGGAGGGAAGCTGTGAGCAGAACCCAGGGTGAGCGGGTCGCAGGAAAGACAAGCGCTGACGTAGCTTCAGGCTCCAGGAACTGACACAAGTGACTTTCAGTTGTTAATTCCACCTAATTAAGCTTGTATCTGGTCTGTTAATTTCCTGTCGTGGGTGAGTTTACCAGTTCTTTGCTCATGGATTAGAGTGGCAATGAACCTCATTTAACCATCTGGATGTGAGCAGCAGTAATAATTAAGTGCATGGTACTGGATGGACTGTTGCGTGGCTGCACAGACAAACTGCTTAGAGGGAATACTGCTGTTGCGCCTGCCCTGCAGGAATTAAATGGCTGATTGGCCATTAGTTGAGTTGAGGGGGACTTCCGCCCCTCAGTAAAGGAAATCCAGCCTCACCAAGCTGCTGGCCAATCAGAGGCCGGCAGCTCTCCTGCACGAGCAGCACCATCGTTCACAAGCAGTGGCCACTGTCAGTACTGCAGTGAGGCTGCAGGATGCAAGCTGTGCTGGATCCAGGATGGCAGCTGAGTCTGGAGTCCCACCAGGACCAAGTTGGCAGGCCCAAGTGAGGAGGGTTGAGGTGCTGGGGTAGAAAGGCTGGGAGTAGGGGAACCAGGGGTGTGTTTACACCTTGGGTGGACCCTCTGATGGGCTCGAGGGGCCCATTCTGGGGGAACCTCCTCTGCCCGCCACCAGCCCTTGCAGCGAAAGCTGCCGAGCTAGGCATTTAGCATAGATTTCTCCTGCCACCAGTTAAATCCTGGCGGCCATGGGATAAGGCCCTTAAGTGGGCATTAACTTTCCACTTAAGGGCCTCAATTGTCCCACAAGTGGGCTGGCAAACCGAGCCCCCTCTGGCCACTGGTAAAATTGCGACCGGGGATGGAACAGGCATGTAGATGGTGGACACGGCGCCCACTTGATTTAATATGCCCCGCGCCTTCAAACCTGCCAATGAGGTAGTGTTAAATCCAGCCCTAAGCTTTTTGATTATGAGCGCAAACTTCTAGCAGGTATTCCAGTGCACTACGTGTTCGGTTATATACATCCATCAGACTTCTTCAAAGTCCTCAACTGAGTCCTATGCAGTAGAATTGTTTACAACTTTTCCCTCTGGCGAGCTGGCATCTGTGTAATCCTTTCCCCTCCCAAATTCTGGTTCCTGTACACTTCTGTGCTCATTGTTTCTCTATGCGCATATCCCCCCTCTACCCTAGGCCCTACAATACTCACAGGATCAGTCTCTGAGCTGTTGGCTGCGACTGTAAGATAACGTGATGATATCTCTTCATTTTCACTTCTTCTTCCTCTCCACTATCTCCTTCCACTTCCTCAATTCACTGGGACGATTCCATTTCTTGAGCATCTGAAATGAAGGAGGGACAAGGGCTGGCTTGTGTTGAAGGGAAAGGAGAAAGTAAGAAGTGTGTGCTTCCACCAACTTCAGCTTCAAAGTCAGAAGAGATTGAGGGATGAGGGATAAGCTGCAAAAGATAAATAGGATAAATAATGCAGCTAACTTCATTATTGATCAGTTCAGCTCTGCCAGTGGCAACGCCAACAATGATGCCCCTTCCCATGATGGCCTGCAATGTTTTCTCCATGGTATTTAAAACCTAATATGCTTGTCTTTCTCTAGTTCTTTGCTGACTCCTGTTATGCATCTCCTATAAGAAATAGTCCTTAAATATCTTTGGGTGATGTGGTTGTCATGATTGAATAGCTGCCAGTGTGTCTGAGCTGTGAGCCTTGATTGCAAAGCCTGCAACAATGCTAAGCGTATGAGTGGAGGCTAAAGCATTTCAATTTGGGGGTTGAGTACTGATAGATAGAGATTGCTGGTAGTTAGGGGATGGGGGTAGAGTGAACTGAGCAATAGATGGGGCTAATGACACAGTTATTGGCATTTGAAGTTTGCACTGACTCACTCTTCATAACTCATGCCAAATTGTTAAACTTCTTCCTGCATTATTTTTTCTGGAGAAACAATCCTGGCTTTGACCTCCACTGGTTCTTGTTCCCACTACCATCTGAGCAGCTGTCTGGAGGCCTTTTTTAAAATATATGCTTGTTCATTTTTACACTTTCTTTTTAACAACAACTGGCTCACTCATTTTTTCTCTCCCCCACAGGATAAGCCTTGTGGCCTCACACCCTGCACCATCATAACTTTAGCAGAAATTCGTCCTAACCCACACACACACACACACGATGAAGATATAAATGGCCCTCCATTATAAAAAACTCACCAAAGCTCAGAATTGTGAACAGCCACTTAGGCCATATTGAAAATACCTAGTGTCGTTTAGAAAGAAAAATGACCACATATCCCTTCTCATATGTCACTAAATGTTAAGAGTGTAAAAGACTGATGTCCATTTCTGGAAAACAGCATCCAAGTAGCATGCAATGCACAGAAGTGGGAGTCTAAAGAGTATGTTCATTATATATAGCCTGGAGTCAGGACTATACATTTCTTTGATGCAGACTGATATCACTGGTTCTACCCATTTTAAACTATAATCACACAATGGGGAAATCAGGCTACTAGATTAGTCTCCTGACTCTTAATATCCGTTTGCATAATGGCCTTTTAGTGCTGATCAATTTGTTTTCATCTTCTCATCAGTACATGTGTCAAAAATAGCCTTCTCAACTGTCAGCTAACCTCTGCCACGGGAATGCATCTGGGAAACTGCTGCAGGCCAAAGTAGTCTCTGAAACTGAAACTTTCATTCCAACTGAAGACAAAGAAGATGGATTAATCAATAAGGAAGCTTTCAATTTTTTTCTCTCTCTAGAGTGATTTTCCAGACATAACAATCAGCATCGTCTGGTGCAGACTCAGTGATGAATCTGTCGAACTTCAAAAGGTTGTTTAACATGCAAGTGGAGAATCGTTTCATGCTCCTTAATGTTCTTGCATGACCCTACTTAAAGCACTCACATCACCTCACTGCCAAATCAAGAGAGGAAAGAGAATAAACCAGTGCCAAATGGAGTAATTTATGGAAAGTCCCAATTCCTTTGTGCTTGAGTGAGAAGCAGGAATTCATTCAAATTGTGCAATATGATCTCATGATCTCCCTTGTAACCATTATGGTTGTATTAAATCCCAAGACATTTCATCATGGACATCTTAGCAGATGGACAGGGTGGGGGTACAATGAATTATGTTATTTTTGTGGCACTTACTTTAAAGTGGTGTATATTGCTCAAGTTGATGGAAGGACATCTGGTTGTTTTCATATTAATTGTTGTAAAAGGAAGATTGACACATCTGAAAAAGAGTAAAGTAGAAACTGCATTTATCGTGTGCCATTCGCACTCTCTGGGCACCCCAAAGAACTTTACAACTAATTGATTACTTATGAAGTGTAACTGCTGTTATATAGGCAGACATAAGAGCCAATTTGCACAGAGAAATGTCCCATAGATAGAAAATAAGATAAATAATCAGTTAATCTGCTTTTTTTACTGTTCTTTGTTGAGGGAGGAATATTGGCTTGGGAAAACGCGTTGGTTTTGTATGAATCGTACAGAGGTTCTTTGTCATCCAAAGTACAGGCAGACAAAACCTCATTTTAATGAAAGATTGAACTGGAACTTTGCATCTTAAAGGAACCAAAAAGGCAATTTTTTGGTAACACATCTCATTATGAATTTTATATTAACTATGTATGAACCATGCTGCTCCCATAATTCTAAAAGATAAATCTCAACGCCAAATGCTCTGTGTAGGAACTGTTTTAGGAATTTTCTCCTCCTTTTCTTTGAAATGTTAACTTATGCACCAAGGCATCATTGGGAGTTTGTTCAAGGGTTCCTCCGTCGTGTGACTTTAGACAGTGTATAACGTGTAATTCTATGGGATGGCATTGTAGCTGTGTCTCATCCTGTTCTCACAGGACCTGTCCAACCACGAAAAAGCAATAAGTTGGAGAAGGTCATATTCAAATCATGTATTACTCAGATCATACCACATATTCAGCTTGGTGCCTAGCACTGCTCACTGACAGAAAAAAAGAGACACTCAAGCCCTAAAAAGAAGAGCCAGGAGGCTTGACTTTAGCATAAGCATGTGATATGAGGAAAGGTTAGGGAAGATTGGACTATTCAGCCTTCAAAGAAGTCAACTGAGAGGTGATTTTAAAAATAAATGGTATACAAAGGATTGCTGTGAAAACTGCTTCTACTAAACTGAGAGTGTAGGACAAGTGGGTACAGCTTCCATCCAGCAAAAATTTTACTTAGGGTGGATATCAGGGGGTTCTTCAACACTGATATGGCCCTGTAGAGACCAATAACATTTTAAAAGAAATTTGAATTCCCAGTGGCTAACTTGAAGGAATTACACAACAAGATTTCAACTTTTAGGACTTATACTGTAACACACAAATTAAAAGCAACATTGACTAAACACTATTTCAGTCGTCACCTTACTCTAAACTCTAAACTACAGAGAAGATCCCCCATTTAACATTTAAAACAATCGAAAATATTTTTCTATGGTTATTCTTTACTCTGTCCCGTAAGTGGACACTTGATTTGCCAGGAACCAGCCCAAAGTGATTCTTAGCTTCTTTTCACCTTTTCCAGCCGGATAACTTCTACTCCTCAAACTGATTTTCACACTGTAGGTTATTCTGGTGATCCCTCCTTGTAGACAAAGCTAAGTGAATCTTCCAGCTTCGTTTTTACCCTCATGACCCTGGTCTCTTGAATCTGAGTTTGGGCTCCCACCCTCATTCTTACGTGGTGAACCATGGAGACTTGCTGCCTCTAGCTTTCTGCTTGCTCTTTCTCTCTCTCTCTCCCTCAGATTCTTCAGACTGAACCTGTCTAAGTAGCTCAGTGATAAATTTAGGAAAACCTATAACCTGATTCTACAATGGCTTGCTATCTTCCCATCTCAAAGCCCATCTCCATGGCAGTGTGAATCACATGGGCCTTGCATCTAGGTAGAAGTGTTAATTAGCTGTCCTTTAGACTCCCAACTTCATCCTGTCTTGAAACTAAATAGGCAGTTTAAAGTATAACCGTTTATATAACCTGATATTCCTAACACCTTCCTTGACTTTGGAGGCTAACAGTCTATCGTCAGCACAGATATTTTGGTCATTGTTTATAGGTGTGAATATATTGCCCCTTTTCCCAGTAAACAGCCTGGGCTCCCTTTTAACCTTTAGCAGCCAAGTCACCCAAGCATGCTGTCAGCAGAGTTCAGAACAGGTCACATGACCCCTTTTAGTCCTCAATTTTATCCTAACTAAATGACAGTCCCGAAACATAACACTCTCATAAAACCTCGCATTTGTAATTATTACAGTTAGGCTGTGTTATCATGACAGGCATGAAATTTATTCACCCTGATTTATGAATGCAGGGGCCATGATTCATAGCTTCCTCATGCCTATTCAGATCAAGGTGGTCTACCCAGCTCATCTGCATGGTTTCAGTGCCATCACCTGCATATCCAACAATGGTATCCTCATCTCAAAACTTCCGGCAAGCTTTATGCAGAGCAGGAAATGCCAGCAGTGTTGTTTGTTGATCATATGGTACAGGCAGTCTGCTTTTTTAAAAGGCAGTCTGTCTCTTAAATAAAGATGGAAAAAAATAACTGTAATATAAATTCTTGAAAACTAGACACAAAGGCACACAGAGGGATCCACATTGACCAATTCGCCACTGGAGGCATGAGAGGTGCAGGTGGATAGGGTGAGAGATGCCATTGTCCCGTGAAAGACCAGGAAACCCTCAAGAACCACCCTCAGAAGGGAGCGGCCAGGAAAATCAACTCCCGGAGTCTGGGCCCAAGGACCTGGAAATAATGTCACAAGAGGGTCAAATTGACGCATGTGGATGATCAATGTCAGAGATTGCATGACATGACATCTCCTACTCACCACAAGAGCAGCCTCTCACACTGCTCAGTGCACCACATCCTCATCACTCACCCAACATCAGTATCTGGCATTCAGGACTCATGCCTAACATCCAAATACTGCTTCCCAGCTTCACACATCTAACAATGTTTCCAACCTCATGCCAAAACTTTCTGCCTCCACATACTGCATAGCTATTCAACAATGGCAGGCACATCACCCAAACACAGTGCTACACAACCATTGACATTCTGCCATTTCTCTTGCTGGACAAGGTAACACTCAGTAGGTAGAAGCAAATCAGAGCTGGTGGAGAACTAGGATAACTATATCTCCTGAGCCCTCCAGCAGAGATAGTTCTCTTCATTTGGGGCCAATTGTCCACAGCATCCAACATCACTGAGAACATTGAGAATGATGGTATGTTACTGCCTTATGCATCTTCTCAACTCCCAATGCACACTCATCCCACTTTCTGGCATGATGAGCAGAGTGTTGATGATGAGACCATGGACCTCTTTCTTCCACCCCCAACCCTCTTCCCTCATGCCAACCTTCTGCTTTCAGACACCTAATAACTGTTGCCTGCACAGCTGAAACAGCCCATGGAAGAGGAGAAAGAGCAACACCATTGCAGTGATGAAAAGGCCCCATCATTTAATCTGACACTCACAGCTACTACATTTACCCTGGAGGCTATCACAGAGTTGAGGTCTGCATATGGTGCGTCACTGGCACAAGTGAGCTGCAACCATGCCAGGGGTAAAGGATGGTTAATTTCCCAACTCACTGGAAGGTAAAGTGGCAGGTGGGTACTGCTGAAGAGGACTCGGATGAGGAATCCGATGAGGTGGCATATAAGAGAGCGCTGAATGGGCATGCACAACGAGACCCTGGTTGAATTGGCTAACCTGCCAGACAGCCTCCTGTAACTATCAAGGAGCATGGAGGAGTCTTGCTTCAACTTGGCAGAGGACATGGCACACAGCTGCATCCTCTGTGCTATAACCTTGGCATGCTGTAGACCCAGAGATACTGTCACTACTGCCCCCACATCCATCATAGCCTTTGTGTTCACAGGTCACCTACTCCTCTGCCATCCCTGTAAGGATGTGGCAAGAGTGTCTGGCAAATGCACCAAAACAACACCAAAAACAGTGCAGATTACTTTCAGAATCTTTTCAATAGAAAAAGTTCCGTAAATTTTACTTACTTATAATCAGGGTGCCTGCCCCTATAATGAACATGCCTGCAGGGCCAGTCTTGCTGTTTCACACTTCTTTTTTCACAGTGGCAATGCAGGTGTTGCCAGGACAAGTATTGTCCTCACACCGGCTGGTTGGGCTGAGTGACATGAGGATAAAATCATTATCATGTGGTTGGGTGCAGATGCATGCTATGTCAGTGTCAGTGATGAATGCCGCATGGCCATGGCTGTGGTACTGCCTACCCCCTTGAACTCAAGGTAAGCCTGCATAATTATGCTTGTGGTGAAATCCAGCAAACAACTGCAATGTTAATGCAAGTACTTTCAGTTCCTACCACAACTGCGGTCATGGTGAATCTCAAATCACGCATATCTTGACACTGGAGCAAAGCAGAGCACGGATCCCTGCACATCTGATTTCCACCCCATGGGCAAACTTTTATGCCCCTGCCCATGTGCAGATTTGAAGGCTGGATCGCTCGCCTGCCACTACATTACCTACAGCAGGGGGAGGCGCACGCCCAGTCTGGCAACGTTTGCTGCAGAGGCTGGTGTCAGGACAGAGGAGTGGGGTCCTTTTTTGGGAGTCCTCAGTGCCCATCAGAGGCACAGCCACAAGCTCATACCACTCCCCTTTAACCCTCTCAAAGCTGCCAACCACGCCCTCCCGATACCCCAGGCTTACCTGGTATCCATTAGCTCCTCTTCTTTGGGGGCTGCAGTGTTCACAGCTCAAACCTGCTGCTACTGGGACTACAGGGCCACTGGCTAATTGGATTGGCTGTTAGCTCACTAAGGCGGGACTTCCTCCATGGGAGCACAAGTCTCAATGTTAGGCAATTAATACCCCATGAAGCTTTAAATGGCTGAGTGGCAGGGGGGATCTGGAGGGATGCGTTCACTGTCGATTCTTCAGGTGGCAGGGAGGGAAACCCCGCCATCCAAAAAATTCTACCCCTTATGTAGTGTGATCAAGTTATGACGTGGACTTCCAAGCATAATCGTGAGACAAAAACCCTGGACTTATTTAAGAAACATGTAGATGTCATGATAGGATTGGATATTGAAAGCATCTTTCTAAATAGATAGACAGCTATGATATCTTGAATGTCCCTTGTCATCTATTGTTTTCTATTTTGTGGCACCCACATTTTCCAGCAAATATCTTTGGAAAGTCATAGAAGCAGGAACCTTCACTGATTTTTCACCTCTTAGGGCTGGAGATGCTGAAGGCAATTGTAGCACAAGTATTGTCACCCTGGCTAAGACAAGCTACCTCAGTACTAGAAGGAGATCAAAACTGGGACTTTTCTGGCCTGTTTGTTCACTTGCACTATCTTTTGTGATGACCTTTGACTTGGAAACAGTACAGTAAAGAATATTTGTAATTTCTTTATAATGTCTGTAGACTCTGTAATTGTTTTTTAAGAATGTTTAAAAAGGGGCGGAATCGTCCCAGATTTGCTCTAAGTGCAGTAGCAGGCAGGCAAAACAATGTTTTATCCACCAGCTGCAATGGCAGCTTCACTCGCCATATCATCCCAAACCCGCCGCATTAATTATGCATTCCCAGAAAAATGCTGTTTCTCATCACTCATCTCACCACTCTAAACTCACACACTCAAGTCCATTACACATTCCCTGGCATCTCACTCACTGCCAGCTCAAGGGACATCACCACTCATTCTTTCACACAGAGCGTCACATCTCCACCTAGCTTCACCTGCTCTGGAGACTGCCTCGTCAGCCCTCACCATCTTGAGGCCACTTGCACAGATCAACATGTGCCCCCTAACAAACCCTGGGATAACCGCCTTCCCCAGTACAGCCCTCACCCTGCAGCCTCTTGCCTTGCCTGAGGCCACTTCTTGCCCTTCCCCATGCAAGCCCTGGTCCTGCAGCCATACAAAGCCATCCCCGCCTTATGGCTGTTCTGGTAGGTAGAGACCTAGCCATCAGCCCTCCCGAAAGTGATGAGGTGCTTTCTGTGAAGCCTCACACTGATGACTGCAAGCACTGCCGGAAGCCAGGTGGGCAAACAAACCTCGAAGTCCTGTGCGAAGTGCAGCTCGCCAGGTGCACATCACTTATGTGCAGTTGTAAAACACGCCGGCGTGATTATGGGTGGACAATCAAGTGCGGGGTGATGAGTCCAGCGGGCTGGCCTTGTAATGGTATGCAGATGTATTACAATGAGGTTTCTGATATCTGATGGTGGGAAACATGGCCCACCATCAGGCTGAGCGGACAATCGCAAACTCGTTTCACAACATCGTGAAACCGATTTTTGGCCTACTCACCATATTGTCCACTCACGCCGCCAGCGGGCACAGAAAATTCCGCCCAAGGACTTTTCAGAGTTTCCATCAATAGTAGAGGGATCAATTGTAATTTTCCTGGATAATAAGAAAGACTAATCCATGTAACTTGGCGACTCTTGGTCTGGAAGCAGTACTAACAGGAATGAAGTTAAGATCAAAAGCCATGTGATTGGCATACACAAAGGAGAGCTGCAGCCACAAAGGAAAGCAACAAGCAGAGGAGCTGGAGGGTGAATGGGATCAGTGCACTGATGCAGGCACAAAGTAAAAGCAGACAGAGACAGAAAGAACACAGAGAATTCTTGTAAGGAAAACAAACAAATCACTCTCAGGAAGAGGTCAGTTTTTTTTGTTCAGCAGAAAAGGAGACAGGAGCTCTTGAAGGGACTGCGAGAGCTGGCTAAAAATGTCTGAAACCTGGAAAGCTTTGTGAATAGCTTGGAGATGCTAAAGAGCTGGGTGTCTTCCCAGAAGTGGCCAAACTATGAACTGGGATATTATTGGTTGGATGCTTGAAAAGGAGCTCAGGAAAGCTACAGCATCAGGACTGTCATACCCAAGGAAGAGAGGGCCATATAAATGTGTCTTGCTGATGATAATCATACCCTTGAAATTAAGAGGTGAAAGCTGTTGTGGGTTAGGACTCCTGATCTACCCTATCAATAAAGAGCAGCATATTGTGGAACTGTGTAGCTACATAGTGTTATGTGTCTATGGGAGTGATGCAATTGCTTGTGGTTGTGCAAGATGTATTTTTGTTGTATCGATTATTTAAAGTGAAATTTACCTTTTTATTTCAGGTGAAGTATAATTTGCCTGTTAATTCATGTTTAACTTGCATTGGTTCTGATTCGTGTTAAAGTAAATGTTGCAAAAATTGATATCTTGTTAGCAATTTCTTCATTTGATGGTCGTTTGGTAAATTTGGTTATTTTGGTTTACGGATCCTCCACAGGGATCGTAACATTTTACCAACTTGGGGGTTAAGGAGATCCAGAGACTTCAAGATAATATTTTGCTGTTTTGTTTGTTCAGTTTAGTCAGCTTAGATCCATCTGAACTTTTGAGACTTTATAGTTCAGCCATAATGTTTCTTAATAATGATTATTTAAATAAAAAACAGGAATTAAATATGCTTCATCAATCTCTACAACATCTATTACATTTAAATCAACCGTCTCTTCCCGATCTGAGAACACCAGCCTGTGTTAAACTCATTCTTATCTATAAACTACCTTGTCAAACTTGAATAGGGAATGCCGACACTTATAATGAAACATGGAGAATATGATTTTATTTAAAGAAAGTTGAGCGTTGAACTCTTTGAGTTCTGAACAAACTATTATTTACATTGGAGTTCTTCATTTCAACATCCTTTATTACAAGCAAGCTCATCTCAGCACAAATACATTGCCTACAGGTGTACTTCAAAGTTATGGTGCTTGTTATGGCAGTAATGATTAGTTTTATTATTATTCCATTAAAATAGTACTTATTTTGGAAACATAGATGCCACTTAAGCAGAAAGGTTATCAGTTGTGAGTATAGTCAGTCTACTTTGATTTTACTGATCTTGATCCAGATAATTCATCACTTTCAACTGTATTTGCATTTACTCCTGCTGTGGAAAATTATATAGTTATCTTCAGTTGAGCAACTGAACAATGAAAACAAAACAAACTGAAAGCATAAACATTTTGATTAAGACAAAATGATGAAAATGTTTAACATTCTGTCTCACAACAGGTGACCTATGATTTAACAGGAGCAATTGAAAAGAACAAGGATTCACTTTCTCAAAGCCTCATTTTTGTTATGAAAAGTAAGTGTTTATATTTATATAAATCAAAAGCATATTGCAAGCACTATATTTATGCCATTTTATTTGTGTTAATTAACTAAGCTAGGTTGTTGTTATGTCTCAAATCTTTTCAACATCCTGAATGAAATGTAATTTAGGAATAAGTGTAGTTTCCACTGTATAATTATACCATTCTTTACAATGTTTTCATTGAGCTGCTGTACTGGTTGCAGCAGGATTTGGAAACAAGTACTTTCCATAGTAAGTTGAAAATGAAAATGGAAAATATTCTATAGCTTTTCATGAATACATATGCAAATAATATTGGGAACATTAAGCATAAGCAATGGTGCATAGGTTGTTTTTAATTTTTAAATTGTATGAACTTTGCTGGTAATTGCTCCCAAAAACAAATAGACATTGGGTTACATTCCTGCCTAAAATGACTGCAGAAACAATGGCTCTAATTTTATTATATACCATTTTTAGAAATGTGGGCAAAACTGGCAAAGCCATATTTGTTGCCTGATTTCTACTTACTGAGGGTAGGCGGTGTTGGGTCTTAATCTTAAATTGCTGCTCATTAAATAAAATGAATAGTATCAGTATCTTGGGCAGGGCTACTCATACGGGTACAGAGGAGTTGAAATTAGTAATGGACTATTTTTGGGAACAAAGACAGAGCACGTCCAAAGAGTGAGACACTCTAAATTTGGCCTCAGGTCACATTTCAATAAATTGGGTGATCTCACTCCAGCTGTTGCTCCTCAAATGCAGCTCACCTATATCATGAGGATAGATTTGATGCTGCTTGCCTCACCAGCGACTGCCCTTAAAGTGACTCTTGGGGTAGGGAACAAAGTTCGATCACAATTTGGCAGTAATCTTCAAAAGTGCAAAAGGATCAGAAGTAACATTCCTCCCACATTTAAAAAAAAATTTGATTTCACTTTTTGTTG
Source organism: Cetorhinus maximus (assembly GCF_964194155.1). Classification (NCBI taxonomy): domain Eukaryota; kingdom Metazoa; phylum Chordata; class Chondrichthyes; order Lamniformes; family Cetorhinidae; genus Cetorhinus; species Cetorhinus maximus. Next base: position 105,030,931 of record NC_135885.1, read on the forward strand.
GCAGTCACTAAACTTCAACTTCCACTGAAATATCTAGAGCAGGATATTGTTCTGCTCAATGCTCTCCAGTTTAGAAGAGGAGGAGCCTAACATCCATTTTCAATGATTGTCAGAGCACCTGGAAAACTGTCCTACCCAGTTTAGGATTGGATATCCTTCAGGCACTGGAAACAACACCATGAGATTGATGCTGTTTGGCCCTATGATGCACCTAAAAAATGGTACACTGGGATTCAAGCTCTCTGCCATAATAGATTTCAGCATTGGACAGTCCGGTTTTCAGATATGAAAAAGCGTAGCCCTAAACCCGATTGTTTCGTTGCAAACTGGATGGGTTCCCATTCCATGTATAAAATCTATTTAGCTACTAATAGTTTAGGACGCTTTCAGGCACTGAATAACTTTGGAGAACTTTCTCTTCATGTTGCTAACATCACAAAAGTTTTAATAGCTTTGGCAAATGACAGTTTATAGGGTAAACATGCCAGACAGTGAATGCAAGATACACCAGGGAAACAGGGTTCAGGATTATGAAGGGAACATACAGGAGTTGTTTCTTTACAGAGGGAGTGGTCAACAGCTGGCACAAGTTGTCTGAAAGGGTGGTTGCAATTAGAACATTGGACTCCTTCAAGAGCCAGCTGAATTCTGTAATAGGGAAACAGGAAGGTTGGTCTTGTGCAAGCATGAATTGAAAAAGGTTGAAGGGTCTTCCTCATTCAAACCTAATTTTCAAACAACTATGTGCTCTAAAACAATTTGCCTCTGTCTGTTTACCTAACTCAATCCCTATTGTAAATGAAAACGGAAAATGCTGGACATGCTCAGTAGATCTGGCAGCATCTGAGGAGAGAGAAACAGAGTTAACAGGTGGGACTTTCCGGTCCCGCCAGTAGTGGGCATTGTCATGGGTGGGATGGGAAAATTTGGAGAGCAGCCAAAACTTTTGGCTGCTTTCCAAATTGTCCTGCCCCACCCACGATGATGCCCACCAATGGCGGGACCAGAAAACCTCGGCCAACATTTCATATTTCTCTCTCCACAGACGCTGCCAGACCTTTCAGCATTTTCTGTTTTTAATTCTGATTTCAAGCAGCCATACTTTTCATTCCCTCTCATGTTAGAATCAGTGAAATACATCATTCAGGCTATCAGGTCTACACCAGTGTTTATCTCCATTTGAGCCACCACCAAGTCTAATCCCATTCCCCTGCTCCTCCCCATACACTTTAATATTCCTCTTATTGATGTATTAAACTGTTATTCTCAAACTGGAATTAAAACACTAGATGGAGCTTCATACTGCATCTAATCATGCTGGACCTGGCCTGAAAGTGCTCAATGCTGACACTATAGCCTCTATTCTCACTGCCCTCGCCTAACAACACCTGGGTAGGTAGCAGTTAAATTGAGGTCAGTCCTGCTCCATTCTGCTCTGTCCCAATCTTAACCTGCTCTTTTAAGCTGGCGAGTGGAACATCCTCAGAATAGCAGAAGGGTTATTCTTTAAATGTTCAAATCAGGTTTGACTATGTCATCATTTTACTTTTGAATTGAGAGATTTCCAGGGTAAGCTTGAATGAGTAATGTAATATCACTGCATTATCATCGGCATCATTGCATTCTCCAGTGTGCACAAATCAGAAAATTCACGTTTTCCATCATACATGCGAAATGACGCACAATGCTCTTCATTCCTGTGATCACATGTGACTTTTCTGATTCTGATAGCTGTCATGCCTGTGAATGCTTTTCATGCAAGGTTCCCTTTCTATCCAACTCATATTTCTCCAAACCTTCTTCAGACTCCGCCTGCCAAATGCTTGGCTTGCATGGCAGTCGTTTAAGGCCTAATTCTCAGATCAAAGAATGACGCAGGTAGCTCTGTACTGTGTACTGTTGCTTCGATCTCTACAGACCTTTTTTTCCCTTTAAATCTTTGTTATTGCTTCAGAATTCTTCAAAGTTTTTTTTAACTGCATTTCCAACAGTGAGCATTTTGTTTGTTGCCTTCCTTTCTATTTTTTAGTCTTAAGTCACTGGACCTATTTGACTTGTCCCCTGCTCCCTTTTTCTGTCAAGTCTCTTATTATGACACTGTCATTCTGCAGCTATCAGAATGGAATCTGCTTCGATTCCGCAGTGGTTACTTACACTGTCAACTCCACACCAGTCACTCGTCAGGAAAAGCAGAGCATGCATGATTGCACTCAATTCATTTTTCATTTAGTTAGTTTGCTCTTTTTTAACATGAGAAAGGTTTTCAAACAACATGTAAAAAGTGCCCAGGCAGTCTCTTCCAAAGCTCATTTTGTACTTGCTGTGGTTATACTGCAATCCCGAGCAGTGGGACACTACCTGCTTGAAATAGTCAAAGGCACTCCTAATCTTCGTGAATTTGCTTTTTTTGAATATCACGGAGTTCACCCAAATTGGGCTGGTACTAATCTCTTTGTCGGGTGGGTGCTTAGAGGAGAAGGGGAAAATTTCAATTGGAAGCTTCAGGCATCATTGCAAGTACCATTATTATTTACAGCGGTAATAAATGAGTTAGAAGTGGGGATAATAATCAAGCCATCAACATTTACTAATGATACAAATGTTGTAAATAAAATGGAACAAGACAAGTTAAATAGTTAACTAAAAACAATATATAAATCTCTGTCCTTGACCTACTGCCCTGTTCCAGTGAAGCATAATGTAAGCTTGAGGAACTTTATTTTTCAATTAGGAACTTTACAAACTTTGGACTGAACATTGAGTTCAACAATTTCAGACCATAATCTCTGCCCTATTTTGTTTCCTTTTCTTTGTTTTTTTTTCTCTTAATTTTGCTTTCAGTCAGCAGTACACCTGCTCTAGGTACATTTTTTGCTTCTTTGGCCCAGATTTTTGCTCCCGGGTCGGGTACGCTGAGACAGGAGAATTCCTTCCCGTCTCTGGGAATTCAATCTTTAAAAATGGCAGCCCGCAGTTCTGACTTTTGTTCCAGCATTTAGGCTGGATTAGAAGCTGGCCCGCTGCCCCTAGAATGAGTGCGGAGGCTGCTGAGTGCAGGGGCGGGCAGGGCTGAAGGCTTGCCTCAATGCTCCAGCATATTGTTGAATTAAATAAAAACTACTTATAACAAAAAACATCCCTCCAGTCCTCAACACTCACCCCCCCCTCATGCCCCCACTCACTGCCCATGCCCCATCCATGAAATCCTATGCCCCCCCCCATCCCCATGGTCCCCATAACCCCTATGCCAACACATGCCCCTCTACACACTCTCCATGGCCCCTCATGCCTCCCTATGTCCCCCACTCATTCCCATGGCCCTTTATAACCCCCATGCCAACCTATGCATCCCACTCATCCTCATAGCCCCGATGCCAACTTCGTGCCATCTCATGTCAACCCACTCACCTTGTGTCCACCATAGGTAGACCTCAGGACACATGCTGCCATAAATTAAAGTTATGTGTCTTTTGACATCACTATTTTAAACAAAAAAACACTGTCATTGATAAAACCATTCAATATGCAGGAATTCCTTCAATTGATCTCTTATGAAAATAAACATTTCTATTCTGTTGCCACTTGGAGCTGTCAGTCAAACTGTTTACTTAACAGGCACGCCACTGTGACAATGTTAGTTTATAAAATCAGTCATTGCAGCACAAATCCTATAATGATAGTCTTCAGGCTTATATAACAGACAGACAGAGGAGAGTGCGAGAGGAGGACCCTGGGACAGGCAGTCAGCAGGCACCCAGAGGAGAGTGTGAGAGGAGGACCCTGCGACAGGCAGTCAGCAGCACCCAGAGGAGAGTCAGAGAGGAATCCCTCAAGCCAGGCTGTCAGCAGCACGTAGAGGAGAGTGTGAGAGGAGGACCCCGAGACAGGCAGTCAGCAGGCACCAAGAGGAGAGTGTGAGAGGAGAACCCTGGGACAGGCAGTTAGCAGCGCCTAGAGGATCTAGTCTATCTAGAGAATCTAGCATCTAATCTATACTCAAGTAGGAGTAAGGGTAAAATAAAAGCAAGGGTCCATATTCTGTTTAGTTAAGATATGCCTGGGGAGCTCAGTACCGTGATTTGCACATCCTGTGCTATGTGGGAAATCCTAGATGCTCCTGGTGGTCTGGATGACCATGTGTGTGTCTGACTGGAGCAACTTGAGCTCCGGGTTTTGGAGCTGGGGGCACTACAGTGCATTCACAAGGCTGAGAGGTTCGTGGGTCACACATTTCAGGATGTGGTCACCCCACAACTTAAGGAAGTGCAAGCAGAGAGGGAATAGGTGACCCTCATCAGACAGAAGAAGGGGGCCAGGCAGGTAGTGAGGGAATCACCTGAGTGCATCTTGCTCGCAAACCATTTTTTGGACTTGTAAAACGGCGAGAGTGATGGTTCCTCTGTGGAGGCCAAGCAGAACCAAAGCCATGGCACTGTGGGTGGTCCAGCTGCGCAGGGTGGAAGGAAAAAGTGTGGAAGGGCAATAGTGGTAGGGGATTCGTTAGTGAGGGGAGTAGACAGGCGCTTCTGTGGCTGTCAACACGACTCCAGGATGGTATGTTGCCTCCCGGGTGCCAGGGTCAAGGATGTTACGGAACGGCTGCAGGGCATTCTGAAGGGGGAGGGGGAACAGCCAGAGGTCGTGGTCCATGTTGGGGACCAAAGACATAGGAATAAAGAGAAATGAGGCCCTTCAAGCAGACTTTAGGGAGTTAGGTAGGAAATTGAAAAGCAGGTCTTCAAAGGTAGTAATCTCTGTATTACTCCCAGTCCCACGCAGTAGTGAATATAGGAACAGAAGGATAGAGCAGATGAATGCGTGGCTGGAGAGATGGTGCAGGAAGGAGGGCTTTAGATTCCTGGGGCATTGGGACCGTTTCTGGGGGAGGTGGGACCTGTACAAGTTGGACAGGTTGCATCTGAACAGGAATGAGACCAACATCCTCGTGGGGAGGTTTGCTAATGCTGTTGGGGCAGATTTAAACAAATTGGCAGGGGGATGGGATCCTGAAAAGTAGTTCAGAGGGGAGAGAAGCTGAGATGGAATTGGAAGCTAAAGCGCTAGTAAGTGAGTCTGGAAGGCAGAGGAAACATAGCCGAAATAAGAAAGAAGTGAGCTTAACAAGGCTAAATGAAATATATTTTAATGCAAGGCACCTGAGGAATAAGACAGACAAGCTTAGAGTACAGATAGGCACGTGGGAGTATGATATCATAGTTATGACCAAGACATGGCTAAAAGAAGGGCAGGATTGGCAGCTCAACATTCCTGGTTATAGGGTATTCAGACAAGATAGAAAGGGGGGTAGAAGAAAAGGCGGGTGGGGGGGGCGGCGGTCGCAATATTGATCAAGGAATGAATTATAGCAGTGCAGAGGGATGATATCTTGGAAGGATCATCAAATGAAGCCATATGGGTAGAGTGAAAAAAATACAAAAGGGGCAAACACACTGTTGGTTGTGTACTATAGGCCCCCAAACAGTCAGGGAGAAATGGAGGATCAAATATGTAATCAAATTCAAGAGAAGTGTAAAAATAATAAGGCAGTAATAGTTGGGAATTTTAACTGCCCAAATATTAACTGGGATAGATTTAGTGTGCAAGGTAGGGAGGGAGCAAATTTCCTAAGTTGCATCCTGGAGAAGTTTTTTCACCAGTACGTAGAAAGCCTAACAAAGGAGGGGGCAGTTCCTAATATTCGGAAATGGGCACAGGCGTATCAGTCGAGGAGCATGTTGGAGATAGTGACCATAACTCAGTTAGATTTAGGATAGTTATGGAAAAGGATAAAGTTGGGCTAGGAATAATAGTTCAAAACTGGGGAAAGGCTAATTTTACTAAGGTGAGATATGATTCGGCCCAAGTGGACTGGGAGCAGCTACTTGAAGATAAAACTGTCAGAACAGTGGGAGGCATTCAAGGAGGAAATAATGAGAGTACAGGGCAAATATGTTCCTATAAAGAAAAATTGGGGGGAACCAAGTCTGGAGAACCCTGGATGTCAAAGGACATAAAGGTTAGGAATAAAGAAAAAAAGACAATTTTATGGCAGGCACCTGGAGTGCAGGGGGGAACTTATAAAGGAAATTAGGAAAGCAAAGAGAGGGCATAAGAAAGCATTGGTGGGTAAAATAAAGGAAAACCCAAAAGATTTTTATAAATATATAAAGAGCAAGAGAATAACTAGGGAAAGAGTAGGGCCAATTAGGGACCATAGAAGTAATTTGTGTGGATACGGAAGACATGGGTACAGTCCTCAGTGAATACTTTGCTTTGGTCTTCACAATGGAAAAGGACGATGCAGGTATAGACATCTATGGTGGAGATCTGTGAAATATTGAAGGAAATTAAAATAGAGGGAGAGGAGGTACTAGCGGGTTTAGCAGCCTTAAAAGTGGATGAATCCGCAGGCCCAGATGAGATGTACCCCAGGCTGTTGAGGGAGGCAAGGGAAGGGATATCAGGGGCCCTGGCAGGAATTCTCAAATCGCCTCTGGCCACAGGTGAGGTGCCAGAGGACTGCTAACTTTGTCCCATTATTAAAAAAGGGGCGAAGGGGCAGACCAGGAAATTACAGGCCAGTCAGTCCAACTTCAGTGGTGGGAAGATACTATAAAGAATTCTGAGGGACAGAATATATCTGCACTTGGAGAGACACGAGTTAATCAGGGATAGCCAGCATGGATTTGTTAAGGGAAGGTCATGTTTGAAAAATTTGATCAAATTTTTTGTGGGTGTAACCAGGAATGTTGATCAGGGTAATGCATTTGATGTGGTGTACATGGACGTCAGCAAGGCTTTTGATAAGTTCCCTCATGACAGACTGGTCAAGAAAGTTAGAGCCCATGGGGTACAAGGCAAAGTGGTGTGTTAGATCCAAAATTGGCTGAGAGGCAGGAAGCAGAGGGTGATGGTAGAGGGATGTGACTGGAAGTCTGTTTCCAGTGGGGTTCCGCAGAGCTCGGTGCTGGGGCCATTGCTGTTTGTGGTATACATAAATTATTTGGATTTAAATGTAGGGGGCAGGATCAAGAAGCGGATGACACAAAAATTGGTAGGGTGGTAAATAGTGAGAAGGATAGCCATAAACTGCAGGAGGATATCAATGGACTGGTCAGGTGGGCAGAGCAGTGGCAAATGCAATTCAACCTGGAAAAGTATGAGTAATGCACTTGAGGAGGACTAACAAGGCAAGGGATTACACTATCAATGGTAGGACCTTGGAAAGTACTGAAGACCAGAGGGACCTTGGTGTGCATATCCGCAGATCCCTGAAGGTAGCAGGGCAGTATATAAGGTGGTTAAGAAGGCAAAGGGGATACTTGCCTTTATTAGCTGAGGCATAGAACGCAAGAGCAAGGAGGTTATGCTGGAACTGTATAAAGCACTGGTTAGGCCACAATTGGAGCACTGTATGCAGTTCTGGCCACCACATTATAGGAAGGATATGATAGCCCTGGAGAGGGTGCAGAAGAGATTTACCAGGATCCTGCCTGGGCTGGAGGGTCTGAGCAATGAGGAAAGATTGGATAGGCTGGGGTTGTTTTCCTTGGAGCAACGAAGGTTGAGAGGGGACCTGATAGAGGTGTATAAGATTATGAGGGACATAGATAGGGTGCATAGGAAGGCACTTTTTCCATTAGTAGAGGGGTCAATAACCAGGGGGCATGGATTTAAGGTAAGAGGTAAAGGTAAGGTAAGGCTAAAAGGGGAATTTTTTTCACCCAGATGGTCGTGGGAGCCTGGAACTCCCTGCCTGAAAGGGTGCTTGAGTCAGAAACTCTTGTAACATTTAAGTAGTATTTAGATATTCACTTGTATTGCCATAGCCTCCAGGGCTATGGGCCAAATGCTGGGAAATGGGATTAGTGTAGTCAGATCTTTGTTGACCAGCGTGGACAGGATGGGCCGAATGGTCTCCTTCTGTGCTATAAATGTCTATGAGTCTATGAGAATGAATGTAAAGAATATAAAGAACTAAACACTTTTTTAAAATTTAAAGCCCAGCAGAGTTAAATCCCTTGACAGCTTTGGCAGTTCCAATCAGCTTTGACAGCTCTTAAATAGCCTGACAGTCCTTTGACAGCTTAGACAGTTTGTTGACAGCTTGACAGTTATTTGATAACTTGACAGTACTTTGATAGTGTGACAGTACTTGGATAATTCTTTGACAGCTTTGAGTCCTTTGACAGCTTGACAGTTCCAATGAATTTATGCACGTCTTACACGCAATGATGTTTACTTTGAACAATCCCAAAGGTACCTTGCCTCTCCCAATGGTTTCACGGGTCCATATGCAAAGGGGTACCTTACCTCTCCAAAGGGGTAACTGTCTTTCCAAATGAATCAACCAAATTCAGACCAGCTCTTAAGCTGCACAAGCCAAGTTTCACACTCCTGACCTACCAAAATCGCACTTCAGTGGAGGCAGCTGATGACTTAAATGGCCAGCTGCTTCTGTAAACTGTGCATGTGCAAACCTTGGCCCAACTCCAGCCTGCCCCCACGAAAATGGGAAATGCTGAGTTCTGGAGTGGGATTTAGGATTTCCAGGCTCATCAGCCATTTTCACCATGATGGAGAGACTTTGCATCATGCTGAAAATCCAGACCTTCGTTTCTTTTCTTGCCTCATCACCATTATCTTTTTCCCTGAAAAACTAACTTTCTGTCATTAAATCTCTCCTGTCTTTCACCCTATCACAGACCTTCCTTTTGTCCTTGCTGCTTGCTTGAAACCTATTGCACTCGTAACTTTTCCCAGTTCTGATGAAAAGTCACAGAGCTGAAATGTTGGGCTGGATTTTCCGCTTAGAGGTGGGTAGCTCAAGTCAGGAAATTTCGCAGTTAGGTGCACCTACTTCAAGAAAAAGTGCCTTGAGTGGCGTGATTTTTGTTCCAGGGAGGCAGGTGCAGAATAGAGTTGGGCCTGCCACCCCGGTCATCGAACAGAGGAGGCCCCGGGGGCTGCCGATTGCTTAAATGGGGTGGTTAAAGGCCCACCTCAGTTCTCTGGGACTTCAACACAGTTGCTTTGCTCAAAGTAGGCCCTCTAGCCCTCACTCCTCCCCACCCTATTCCCTTGCATCTCTATGCCAATTTACCCAGTATCCACCAGGGGCAAAACTCAGAAAGTTGTCGCGATAAAATAAAATAAAATTCTAAGTATCTAAAACAGGCCGCACTCCAAGAAAAAAACACGTTCGTTCATGAAAGCCCCTTCAATACACTTAAATCGCCTCAATACTTAATTGTTATAAAACAAACATTTGTACCCATAATCCTACATAAAATGACAACTAGGCCTTTGAGATTAACCAATCCAGTATATACCTGGGCCCTCCTGATCTATGTGACTGCCTTACTTGTCACTTTAACAAAGCTAAACCACCAAGGAAGTAAATTAATCTTTTTGGGGAATCCATAATATGGACACAGACACAAACAAAGTTTACAGTAAGAATTTAAAAGCAAAAATCCTAAATTTTGCAACAAAAAGCAAACTGAATAAATGGTGGCCTTGCAATACATTAGGTTTACACTAAATCTGTACAATACAGGGAACTACAAAATCTATGTAATTATCTTACTATAGAACACAAATGATGGATATTTATGCGCAGGTATCATGTGACATAGAGGTTGATTTATTTTGTGAGAAAATAGTTATATTTGTGAAGGGGAAAAACATTTAACAAAATACTAAGGGCAGAATCGTCTCAAGTTTGCACTAAGTGTGGTAGTGGGTGGGTACAATGACGTTTTTCCCACCAGCCATGATGGTGGGTTTTTACGCTGTGTCATCTCAAACCTGCCACATTATTTAAGCACTCCCAGGAAACATGCCGTTTCCATGGTGGGCAGGCTCTCATTCGCCAACCGGAATCACCCCGCCGCTACATTACGCTAGGCACCATATTTAAAGTCCAGCTGCAAGCACATGTCTCAGTGCTTCCAGACCACCACTGCCGCATGGAAGACATGGCCCTGAAACTGAAGAAGGCTGCAGCCCCCAGGTTCAGCGACGCATTCCTCGAGCACTATTTGGATACCGTGGAGGCCCACCGGGATGTCCTTTACCTCCACTGTGGCCGCAGGATGGGCAGCAACAGCACTAACCCAGCTTGGGAGATGATGGCAGCGGTGGTCAGCGGCAATGCCCTGCAAAATAGGACAGCCACCCAGTGCTAAAAGAGGATGAATGATCTCCTTTGTTCTGCCAGGATAAATCACTCTTCTCATCTCTCTCAACTCACACACTCACAAACCCATCACACATCCACAGGGCCCTCACTCACTAGCAGTTCAGGGGACACCACCATTCACACTCTAATACTCACCGGCATTGTCCATGGGACCACCACCTACACAGGCCAGGTATAGTTATCATCTGGCCTGGCAGGCATCCTGCTCATACTTTCTCCATCTCTATTCATGCAAGACAAGCTGGCACACAGCAAGAGAGAGAGGTTGCAGGCCGGTGGCGGTATGCCCGAAATCAAAGTCCTCACAGACTTGAGACATCAAATAGCCATCTAGCTGGCCAGCGAGGATCTGGACCAGTCCTGTGCTGATGGTGAGGTCGGCGGTGCTGTACCAAGTGAGGGTCCAGCAGTGCAATATTCATCAGACAGCCAGGTTGTGCATGATGTGTCCTGTTTAACAGGCCACTGCCATGCATTAATTATCCCTTGCTTTTGCAGGCACATCTGCCAAATAGCCAACGGAGTCCACAATCCAGGGCCTCCAATCAAGCCGTGAAGAAACCTCTGGAGAGGAATCTGGAGGCACCCTCCCTGATGTCCCATCACAGCGCTCACCCGCACTCTCCACAGCAGGCGGTGACAGGGACTTCCCAGGTGTCCAGCACTCAGAAGACTGCTGGAGGCCAGAAATTTGCTGAGTCCAAGTCAGATGATGAGCCTCTGAACTCGGTCATGTCACAGTTGCTGGAGCTGCAAAGGCAAGTTAGGGAACATCAGGAAGGGATGTCTGCTGCACTCCTCAGATTGCAAGGCACGATGGAGGAGTCCGTCTGCCTTCAGTCTGAGGTGATAGCATCGGCATGCCAATGCACCAAGGTCAATACTGGTAGAATGGTAGCTGCCATGGAGATCTTGGTCTAGGACTTCACTCCTGCACTGCTGCATGGGCTCAACTGCATCGCTGATGCCATATTTGGCCTCCAACAGTGTGTATGCAAGAGGGGTGCCGGGCACCTCATTCTCATCCCAGCTACCCCTGCAACCTGGGGCCCCCAGGCACTCATAGAGAGGAGGATCAATGGGTGCACACCCTGGGCCCATCTATCCAGGTGACTCCAAGAGTGTCTGGCCCATCCTACTCCCCTCGTTCTCTGACCTCAGCAGCTCTGACTCTACAGGCCAAGAAGGGTGCCACTGCCACACAGCAGGACCCCGGAAGCAGGCCGGGGCCCTTGGTCAGATAGGAGTCAGACATTCTCAGAGGCTATATGAATATTTATGGAGTGTCCTCACTGCATGTCATCATCATCCTACTGAAATCGAGCGGCTATCAAGGCCTCCACTGAATCTCCATGACAGGAGCATTCCCACAAAGGGTATTCACACTGCTGTAAGCCAGACTGGAGTCAAACATTCACAGTTGCGATGTGAGGAGGCATGTCATTATTATCCTCCACAAATCAAGCAGCTATGAGGGCCTCCCGAGCACTCCTGCCTCACCTAGCCAGTCCGAGGGCCTCATCCCCATCATCGTCGCCTCTGAGGACCTTCTCACCCTCATCCCTGTCAGCGTCCTCATTATTGGAGGAGACATGTAGCTACTCCATCTCCTCCTTAACCAGCTCGTCTCCTCACTGGAGCGCGAGGTTGTAAAAGGCGCAGCAGACAACAACGATGCGTGACATCCTCCGCGGACAGTATTGCAGGGCTCCACCAGACCAGTCCAGGCACCAGAACCTTATCTTCAGCATCCTGATGTTCTGCTCCACCAAGTTGTGAGCTGTAGCATGAGCCTCATTATAGCATCGCTCTGCTGCAGTCTGAGGCCACCACACAGGTGTCATCAGCCACAGCCTCTGTGGGTAGACCTTGTCCCCAACGAGACAACCCTGAAGCTTCTGTGGACCCTGGAAGACTTCAGGGATCTTTGATTGACTGAGGATGTAGGCATCATGCACACTTCCTGGAAACCATGCACACATCTGCAGGATGCATTTCTGGTGGTCGCACACCAGCTGCACATTCAGCAAATGGAACTGCTTGCGGTTGATGTGGTCCATTGTGTGTAGCGATGGAGACCTGAGTACCGCATGAGTGCAGTCGATCGCACCCTGAGCCTTTGGGAAACCCGAGATCTGCCCGTCCTGATCCCAGGCAAAATGCACAAAGTTGTGTGCCCTCGTGAAGATGGCATCCGTGACCTCATGGATGCACGTGTGGGTGACAGATTGTGAGATTCCACAGAGGTCACCTGTGGAGTCCTGAAAGGAGCCACTGGTGTAGAAATTGAGCGCTGCGGTCACTTTCACAGCCACTGGCAGTGGATGCCCTCCATGTCCCCTTGGCACCAAATTCTGCAGTAGCTGGCAGATGTGACCAATCAGTTCCCTAGATATGCACAGTCTTCGGTGACACTGGTTGTCAGTCATCTGCAGGAATGAAAGGCGGCATCTATAGACCCTGGGTGTCACTAGATGCCAGCCTGCGATGGTTCACTGTGGCTCTTGGGTGGCAAACGTGGGAGCCCCAGCCGCCCCTTCTTCCTGAAGTTGCTGCTGCTTCACTCTCTCCTCTGTCTTCTTCGCGTTGTCTAGGCTATCAGGCATACAGATAGTTCACCAGGGCTGCCCTTAACCCCCCCCACTTCTCCACCTCGAGTCACCTCAATGGCAGGGCTGTCCTTAACCCGACTCCCCGATGCCACTGAAGCTTGAAGTCCAACAGGTGACCCTGACAAGCACTGCACAACGTTACTGTGTACTCACCCCTGAGTTCCCCTCAAAGTGCAGACCGCCAAGTGCACGCCTTTTATTTGCTGTTGGGAAAGCATGCTGACGTGGACGGATGATCCAGCAGTGGTGGGGGCGGGGATGATTCCGGCGGGCTGGCCTGATAATGATATGCTGATGTATTACAATGAGCTTCCCGACGTCCAATGGTGGGAAACGTGGCTCGCCATCGGCGGACTGAGCAGACAATCGCAAACTGGCTTCCCGCCATCGTAAAACCAATCGCGCCATATTGTCCACTCATGCCACTGATCATGCCCAATGCCAGCAGGCATGGAAAATTCCACCCTAAGGGCAATCATTTTTAAAAGCATCCATTTTTAATTAATAGAGCTTGCTTCAGTTCAGTGCAAAATTGTTGCGTGCAAACAGCTAACTGAAAATGAGTACTTCTATTCCTAAGTAATATTCACAATCACATTTGTTTGATTTTTCCTACTTTAATTTCAGCAGTTATTGCACTCTTAATAATTTTCCCCAACATAAGCTTCGGTTGATGTGTTCCGCAAGTTTCAGAGAGAAAATTTTCTGATACTGTTGATTAAAACAAATGTAGGAAAAGGTAACATTTTCATATGAATCCAGCACAGTTAGTAGGTTGCTGTGTGATGACACTTACAAGCTCCATTAGTCTCGTGGTTACGATATTGGACTTGCATGCTAGAAGTTATTTCCCACTGTGGCAAGTTATGAAATTAATTTCATAAATTGGTTTATTTCATAAATTCAATCATTTGTATGTTGGCACTTGGAAAGTAATTATGAAAGTTCCTGGATTGTTGTTAAAAACTGAATTGGTTCATTAATGTACTGTTGAGAAGAGAACCCAGTTTGGCTGGCATGTGACTCCAGTCCCATACTATGCGGTTGAGTATTAATCCTGCTCAGGGAAACTAGAGCAGAATTTTATCAGTGGCATGTGTAAGAATGGATGTGATTTTTTGATAGTTTAGGGGAATATTGTCTTATTCTGTGAAGAAGGCTGTGCGTCTGTGTGTGTTTGTGTAGATGATTTAATTAAGCTGGGGAAGGTTACTAGAAGACAGGTTGTCTGGGGGTTTAAAACATTAACGGAAAGAGGCATTAGATTTGAGGCACAAGTGAATAGGTTGAATCTAACATTTGCATTTTAGATAGTTTGAGAGTTTGTTTGAATATCAGTGGGAGGTCAGAGGTAACAGGAAACATGTTCCCATCTTGCTGGAGTTCCATAGGTAATCAGAAGAGGACATATTATATTTTATTAACCCGAAAGCAGAAACAAAGTAGAAACATGAAAGATTTCATATTGGAAAGTATTTGAGTTTCAAAGAGGTGTGAGAACAATGGAGCTCGAGATGAAAGGGGCGAAAAGGTATTTTAGAGTTCCTATAGATAGCTTAAGGTAGCTGGAACTGGTAGCTGTTGGCTGTGAGCTGTAGCTGTTTGGTTGTGAGTTCTAGGCTGGGAGAAGATGCAATTTGAATCAGCCATCCAGTCAAGCCAGAAAAGGCTTGGGCTATAAAAAGCAATTTTGTTCTAAAGTTTTGGATTTCCACAACAGAGTGGGAGAGAGTTTAAGAGTTCACGTGGTATGCCTTTATTAAAGCTACAACAGTTTGCTTGGGTAATATTACTGGGTGTTTATAGTTGAACATCTATAAGGGAGCATTGCCTGGAAGGCATTTACTTGTGGGTCTGACCAAGTAAGGAGTCCCTTGGAGGAAAGTTTTGTGAGTTTTGTGAGGCTAGACATGCTGCAAAAACACCATTGATTTAATGTTTGTATCTCAACCTGCCTTTGGGAAATCAAAATTTTGCATCCCACCTAACGCAGTCACCCGCACACCATGTTTCTCACTCTTGCGGGCTCTGTAAAATTGCCCCCAGAAATGGACAATTAAGTAAGAGTCCAATAAGACTCTTCTTTGGAACTGTGTGGACAATTGAATGGACAATTGAATATTGCCTTCCTATCATCGCCCACATGCCAAGACAAAAATTAAAATCTGGCTGCAGCCTCAGCAAGATTGGGAGTTGAATATGGCACAATTTTAGAAATGTTGCAAAAGTATTAGCAAAATTATTAATTTATGAACGTGTTAAATACAGTTTGTAAAAGAGGATGTACTTAGTTGAACAAGGAAACAGGTGATGGTTAATTTAATAATTAACCAGAAGTAGATACTGTGATGGAGGAATTGCTGGTTGCTATGAAAGGATGAGTTAGGTGGGCTCAGTGGCCTTTTTTATTCATTCACAAGATGTGGGTGTTGCTGGCAAGGCCAGTATTTATTACTTATCCCTACTGCCCTTGTGAACCACCTTCTTGAATACAACTGAACGGTTTACTCAGCTGTCTCAGAGAGCAATTAAGTATCAACCACATTACTATAGGTATGGTGTCACATGTCGGACAGACTTGGTACACATGGCAGATTTCCTTCCCTAAAGGACATTAGTGAACCAAATGGGTTCTTATGACTATCTGGAAGTTTCATGGGCACTGTTGCAATTTTTTTTTAATTCCAGGTTTATTTAATTAATTGAATTTAAGTTCCCCAGGTGCCTTAGTAAGATTTGAATTCATGTGTTAAGACCATTATTCCAGGATTTACGAACTACTAGACTAGTAACTTAACCACTATTTTACCAAAACCCTCTTCAATTATGTGAAGTGATTCATTGGTAGGAAGAATGAGGAAAACCCAAGATAATCAATTTTAAATTGGAGTGCACCCATAGAAATTAGAGAGATCTAGGGTGTACGTGTGCAAGTCTTTGAAGTTGGAATGACAAATTGAAAAGATTTAAGAATCCTTGGCTTTAGAAATAGATGAAAGCAAGAAAGTTATGCTAAAACTATACAAAACATTAGTTCATCCCCAGCTGGAGTACTGTGTCCATTCCTGGGCACAACACTTTAGGAAAGAAGTGAAGGCTTCAGAGAAGGTACAACAGAGATTTACTAGAATGGTTCCAGGAATGAGGGGTTACAGTTATGTGGATGGAGTGGAGAAGCTAAGAGGAGATTTGATAGACATATTTATATATGAAATAAAAATAAGCTGTTTCCAATGACTGAAACACAGATTTGAAGTGATTGTCAAAAGGAGCAGAGCTGACATGAGGAAAAGCTTTTTTATGCAATAAGCAGTTAGGATTTGGAATGCATTGCTTGATAGAGTAATGAATACATTAACAATACAACTAGTAAAGCATATGAGATCCTGGGCTATGTAAATATAGATATTGAGTACGAAAGAAAGGAAATTATGCTTAAGCTTTATAAAAAAAAGTGGTTAGGACCAATATGGATTCTGAGCTTTGGAGAGGGTGTAGCAGATTTTAACTGGAATGGTTCCAGGGATGAGGGATTATGGTTACTGTGAATAGAGTAAAGAAGCTTGGGTTGTTCTCCTTAGAGCAGGGAAGGTTAAGGGGGAGGGGGGGATTTGACAGAAATGTTCAAATTCATGAAGGATTTTCATTGGGTAAATAAGGAGAAAGTGTTTCAAGTGGCATAAATATTGTTAACCAAAGGACACAGGTTTAAGGTAATTGGCAACAGAACAAAAGATAACATGAGAGAGTTTTTAAGGCAGCACCTTAGATTATGTCAATTTAATCATCTTATTCATGAAAATCAGAGTTATTTTCTGAGGGAAATAATCATTTGAAGGTGATCAGTGACATGGAACTGGAAATGCAGCATACAAATGCTTTAGCTTTAGAATATTTTTAGAAACATATTAATAATAATGCTCTTTTCTTATTGAATTTGCAGCCAGTGAAAATGTCGTTATTCACCAATTCTTTCAGGCAAAATTGACCCAGACTGGTTCTCTTATTCCTCTACATCATCACCTGAGCCTTAGAGGGCCCAAAGCAGTGATGTTGTCTCAGAATATTTGTTCTACTTCTCGAACCAAAGGACCAAAGAAGTTTCTGGACATCAACAGCAAGGTACTGAGGGGTTAGCATTTAACCAATTTATCTGTCCTTCTGCAATTACCTAGCAGGAGTTGAAATCTTGTTATAGCAACATGCAAATCAGTTTTACCTTAAAAATACTGCAGATTTGCTGAATGTTAAACCTGAGCAGAAAATAAAGCTCAGATATTTTTGTGCAATACTGTGAATCTCTGGACAACTTCTAAATTCACAGCTGATTAGCTTAGCAACTGACTTTCTGAACACAATTCAATGACCAGAAATTCATTGCATGGCATCAGCAATGCATCAGCATTCCCATGCCATATGTAGCCAGTGGGAAAGGTTCCTTATTAGCAGCCTCGACTCAGAAAATAGCCCCATTAAGTCCAAAAGATTTGAGATTTGCTTTAGCATTTTACATACATAAATACAATTGATAACAATGACCTTGAAGTGGATTCATCTTTTTATTTATGAGAAATACTAAATAATATTCATAAGGATGCAATCCCAATGGCTGGTTCATAGAATTCCAGATTAACCTGACACAGAAAATGGATGGATATCCATCTACACACGTGTAGAGATATAAGGCAGGTGCTGCCTACCCCTACCCAAACATGCACACTGTTCTATCAATAGATATATCAAATATGCCCTAGTAGAATGGATGCATGGCAGGCTGCTTGAATTACAACATGCTAATCTTTGCCTCACTGGATAAGAGCAAAAAACCAAGAATATTCAGTATCTTCTTATTCACCACCAAGCATGCACCAAAATTGAAGAGAAATCGTTTGGTGGGAGACAACACTTTGCAAGATGTGTGTTGCTCATTCGGACAATGAGATATGAGCAAAATTGCATGATAATTTTTTTCCGATACTTTTCAGATCACCAAATTTGGCCTTAGAGAATGACTTGAATTTGCATTTCATTCTTAATAGAAATTCACAAAATTGTGCCAACTATTGTAAAATATTTTTGATTTAGTTGCTGAAGGGATGAGGATCTTCCTCCATTTAATTTTGTGTACAGAATGAAGCTCTGCATTCCAGAGGTGAGGTGAGAGCGATTGCCCTTGACATCAAGGCAGCATTTGACTGGGTGCGGCATCAAGGAGCAAAGTTGAAGTCAATAGTAATCAGGGAAAACTGATTTGAGTTATATCTAGCACAAAGGAAGTTGGTTGTTGCTGTTAGAGGCCAATCTTCTTAGTACCTGGACATCACTGCTAGAGTTTCTCAGGGTAGTATCCGAGGCTCAACCACCTTCAGCTGCTTTATCCATGAACATCCCTCCATTATAATGTCAAAGTTTTATAAAATCCATTATAAAATCAAAGTTTTCCAGACTGATAAGATGAAGTAATGAGTCTTTTGCAATGGTCATTGTTGGGCCTATCCTTACTTAATATATAGATGATAAATATGAATTTAAGAATTGGGGAACAGTATTGAAATTTTATGATGGCATACACAATTGGCAGAAAAAGGGGAAGCCAAACTCTGAACCAAAATCAGATGCAAAGATCAAGCATAAACACCAGGAAATATTACAGGAGCAATTTGGATGTTTACAAGGTAATAAAAGCTTGATCCTTAACAGTTAAACCTGCCACGGTGATTACACTAATGATCACTGATGATTGCACAATGTTCAGTACCATTCTTAACTTCTCAGATACTGAAGCAGGCTGTGCCCACATGCAACAAGATCTGGACAACATTCAGGCTTGGGCTGATTAAAGGCAAGTAACATTCGTGCCACACAAGTACCAGACAATGACCATCTCCAACAAGAGGGAATCTAACCATTTTCCCTTGACAGTCAATGACCATTCAATTACATTCAAGACCATTCAAGACAAAGCAGCCTGCTTGATCAGCACCTCATTCACCAACTTAAACATTCACTTGCTTCATCACCAGTGCACACTGGCAGCAATGTGTGCCATCTACAAGATGCACTGTATCAACGCATCAAGGCTCCTTTGACAGTTTAACAATTAAGGAGCAAGCTTTTATTTATCTTGCAAACATCCAAATTGCTCCTGTAATATTTCCTGGTGTTTATGCTTGATCTTTGCATCTGATTTTGGTTCAGAGCTTGGCTTCCTCTTTTTCCGCCAATTGTTTATGCCATCATAAAATTTCAATACTGTTCCCCAATTCTTAAATTCACAATTATCATCTATATATTAAGTAAGGACAGGCCCAACAATGACCATTGCAAAAGGCTCATTACTTCATCTTATCAGAAAACTTTGATTTTCTGTTATCCTTTGCTTCTTTCACTTCAATTATTCTCTATCCCTGTGATTCAGGAAGGGGCAGAGAGAAGATGAGGCAGTGAGATGGGAATGGTTGAAATAGATTGAAGGATGTAGAATGAACAAGAAGGCAGAGAAACAAGATAGGAGATAGAGTGACAAAAGCAGTCAGGGTGAACTCAGCTTGGAAAAAGGGAAAATGAGCAGGAAGGAGATAAAAAAAAAGATTTGATAAGGTACCACATAACAGAATTATGTCAATAGCACATAAAATATAGCCACAGGTATAAAGGCTAATTTTGTGACAGCATCAAATTAGAAGGATTGGAAATTAGTTACAAAATCTCTGGAAGACTCCAGGACCTAAATAATCATTCAGAAAGGGCAGTTAGGGGTATGTGAAGTTCAAATGTGAAGCAATGTATTTTGAAAGTAATTATAGATATGGTAGAAGGAAGTATACTTTAAATAGCAAAATTTTAAATGGATTAGAGAAAGAATACAAAGGTAGAAGAAATGTGCAGTATTTTTCACATGGATCTTACCAAAGATGAGTGGCTACAGTTACAAGGAGAAACTTGGCAAGTTATTTTTTTACACCAGAGTTGAGGAGGTTAATGGGTGACTGTTATGGTTGTTCAAGATTATCAACATAACTAGTGACAGATTGTTTTTATTGGTTGATGAGATGGCAACAAGGGAAAAATATTTAGATAACAACAAAAATAATTAAAAGACAGGGTTAAAAAACTTATTTATACAGAGGATAGTTAGAATTTTTAAAAATTCATTCATGGGATGGCATTTATTGCCCATCCTTAATTGCCCTTGAGAAGGTGGTGGTGAGCTGCCTTCTTGAACTGCTGCAGTTCATGTGGTGTTTGTGCACCAAGTGCACTGTTAGTGAGGGAGTTCCAGGATTTTGACCCAGTGACAGTGACGGAACAGTGAAATATTTCCAAGTCAGGATGGTGAGTGGCTTGGAGGGGAACTTTTAGGTGGTGGTGGTGTTCCTATCTGTCTGCTGCCCTTGTCCTTCTAGATGGTAGCAGTTGTGGGTTTGGAAGGTGCTGTCTAAGGTGGCCTGGTGAGTTCCTACAGTAGATGGGGTGTCAATCAAATGAGCTGTTTTGTCCTGGATGGTGTCAAGCTTCTTGAGTGTAGTTGGAGCTGCACTCATCCAGGCAAGTGGAGAGTACTTCATCACACTCTTGACTTGATGGTGGACAGGCTTTGGGGAGTCAGGATGTGAGGTACTCAGTGCAGGATTCCTAGCCTCTGACCTGCTCATGTAGCCACAGTATTCATATGGCTAGTCCAGTTCAGCTTCTGGTCAATAGTAACCCCCAGGGTGTTGATAGTGGGGATTCAGTGATGGTAATGCAATTGAATGTCAAGGGGTAATGGTTAGATTCTCTCTTGTTGGAGATGGTCATTGCCTGGCCCTTGTGTGGAGAGAAAGTTACTTTCCACTTGTCAGCTGAAGCCTGGATATTGTCCAGGTCTTGCTGCATTTGAACATGTACTGCTTCAGTATATGAGGAGTCATGAATGGTGTTGAACATTGTGCAATCATGAGTGAAAATCCTCACTTCTGACCTTACGATGGAAGGAATGTCATAACTGAAGCAACTGAAGATGGTTGGGCCTCGGACACTACTTTGAGGAACTCCTGCAGTGATGTCCTGGAATTGAGATGATTGACCTCCAGCAAACATATCCATCTTCCTTTGTGCTAGGTATGACTCCAACCAGCAGAGAGTTTTTCCCTCTGACCCCTTTTTTGCAGGCTCCTCAGTCAAGTGCTGCCTTGATGTTGTCATGAAAAGCCGATTACAGACTCTCTCTCTCTCTTTTACTTTTAAAAGGGATTTGGCTACTTGAAAAAGAGAAACATTACAAGTTATGGGGTTGCATGAGCAGGAGAGTAGAGTTAGCACAAGTAGCTCATATGGAGAAAAACACTGATGAAAAAAAGACTTGATGGGCTGCATAAAGTGCTTCTATGTTGCATCAATGATAACAAGTGTAACAAAGAAAGAAAAACTTGTATTTTTATAGTGCCTATCAAGAAGTCCCAAAGCACTTCACTACTAATTAAGTATTTTTGAAGTGTGGTCAATGCAGTAATATACAGTGATATATCCATAACTCATTAGACTCACACAAGGAGTACATGGCTAGAATGATAGGCAGAAAAATCAACAGGTGCTTGCCTGTGATTCCCATTCCATGTTGGGAGTATTGGATTGCAGGGTCTCTTTTAAATCAGACCTGAGCCCTAATTAAGTGGAAAATAGGAACAGGAGTAGGTCATTTGGACTGATTTAATAGGAGTTCTCCTCACTTTAAGCTTTTGCAACATTTTGTTTGTGTTTGTTTTATACATTCATCTACATCCCTGATATTTTTTATGTTCTTTACCACTTCTGCCCAAAGATTTTCAATGCCTGAAAGAGATAGGATATTTTGCTATTTTAAGCTTAGTTTTGTTAAACAAGCCATTTCTATTACTTTAACTTCAGCAGAAGCTAATCCAGACTTAGTACCAAATGTTGCTTGTTCCCAGTTCTTAAAACAGTAAATTGGATAATGCTATTCAACATTGGATTTGGACACCTGAATCTATCCCCAGTACAAAATTGTGCAAATGATATAAACGGTGGTAAATAGCAGCCACAAGGAAAATTTGCTGCTCCTGAAGAAAGTCATCCTCCCTTATGTTTCTGATCTTTCAATGTCTTATCATTGTCAATGTGAATACTTTTTTGAACAAATCTGTTCAATAAAGGAGCAGTTATTCGGACAACTGTGTTAATTTTTCAGTTGCAGCAAAGGGAACGGATAGGACAGAAAATCAGGGCCAATGAATTGTCCAGCAGGTTTAAAGAAGCCTCAGTTTTAACCTAACACACTCAGTGGAAATTTGTGTCAAAATCTTGTTTTATGCTCTGTATAACTTTACTCTCTGAAGAAAGTGGAGTAAAATTGGGTAAGTAGTAAAACAGGTGTCCAAATCAAATATACCCAATTCCAGCTGGGAGGTGGAAGGTTAAAATTGAGGCTAATAATCAGCAGATGAATCAAAGTAACCACATAAGCCTTAGTTTCAAAAATCAGTCTACATGGAGTTCCTTGATCTCCATGGGGATGGAAGTAGGTACAATGACTGACTAGTCTCAGCATCCCTGGGTCAGAAAATAAAAGATAACCTGTGCATCAGGTGACACCCACTGTATACATGAGGATGTTCAATGGGCAGGGACACAGGGCAGAATCTTGTGGAGGCAATGGAGGGATTGACCACTGGCTCAAGAGCTGATGAGACCCCCGTGCTGTCGCTTTTTGGGAAGGACTGCTATTCAGGCACTTAACAGGCCAATGGCAGGCCTTCCCCCGGGATCAAAGACCCCAGGAGTGAAAGTCCCACCCATCAAAAGCTGCCAGCCTTTCAGAGGCTGGCAGCTCTCCTATACTCAGCAGCACCACCGGGGAGGTGGTGGCTACTGCCAGTACTGCACTCACCCAAAGTCGCGGATCGAAGAGGGACACAGGCACAGGTGAGTGACAGCAGGAAAGTGTCACAGGGTAGAGGTCATAGGGGAAGGGGGTCAAATGCAAGGACAGGGTGGTGGCTATCAGTGCCCCTTGCCCTGCCCCCACTTTCCAATGCCCAGTCCTTCAATCACGCACTTTGAACAAAGCAACCCCCCCCCGCCCCAGCAAACAGGGAAGAGTTTACTTGTCGTGCTCCCCAGATTACGAGCCCCCTGCTTGCTGTTGAGTTAATACCAGCAGCAGCGGGATGAGGCCCTTAAGTGTGCATTAACTGCGTACTTAAGGCCTTCAATTGCCAGTGGGTTGGGAAGGCTATCCATGGGTCTTCCTGCCGCAGAATTAATCAGGGTAGAGGCAGGAAGGTAGCAAAGTCCTCACCTGCCCCTTCCCACCCAATTAAATGCCCCCACAACTACACTCACTGTGGAGGAGGGCACAAGATTCCACTCAAAGTCTTGACTATCACCTCCTCTACAATTGAATAGCCCTTCAAGACATACTTGGGAATAATGGCCACTTGGGCAAAGCGATGGAATTTTCTCACTAACTGTGGAATTGTGTGCCCAGCAAGGAGTTGATGCCTTGAGGAAAAGGAGGAAACTAGTTTAGAAAGTGCTAAGGGAGAAGCTCTTTTGTCACAGCCAAGAGTAATTTTTTACTTTTTTCATGCAGCGGGTGGTTGAGGTCTGGAATGCACTGCCTGAGAGTGCGGTGGAGGCAGATTCAATCAACCCATTCAGAAAGGAATTAAACTGGTATCTGAAAGGGAAGAATGTGCAGAGCGGTCACCCAGCTGCGTTTGGTCTCTCCAATGTAGTGGTGAGCGTATTGGGAGCAGCAAATGCAGTAGACTAAATTGAGGGAAGTGCAAGTGAAGTGCTGCTTCACTTGAAAGGAGTGTTTGGGCCCTTGGACGTTGAGGAGGGGGGAAGTAAAGGGGCAGATGTTGCATCTTCTGCGGTTGCATGGGAAGGTGCCGTGGGAGGGGTTGAGGAGTAGTGTCTGTCCGCAAGCATGACCTAGACCTTCCTGTCACTTGCCATTTCAACACACCACCCTGCTCTCATGGCCACATGTCCGTCCTTGGCCTGCTGCAATGTTCCAGTGAAGCTCAATGTAAACTGGAGGAACAGCACCTCATCTTCCGACTAGGCATTTTACAGTCTTCCGGACTTAATATTGAGTTCAATAATTTCAGATCATGAACTCTCTCCTCCATCCTCCTCCCCTTTCCGATCCCCCTTTTTCCAATAATTTATATATTTTTTACAACAATATTTTTTTCTTTTCCCTCCAATTTTTAAATTTATTTCGATCTATTGTTTCATCTCCATCTTTTAGCCCATTTCGATCCCTTCCACCCACCCCACCCCCACTCAGGCCATCTGCCACTAGCTTGCTTCCCTTAGTGCCCCCATTAGCACATCCTTTAGATAATATCACCACTGTCAACACCCCTTTGTCCTTTTGTCTATGACATCTTTGGCAGCCTCTTCTTGGCCTCCACCTATCACTGACCCCCTATCGAGCTCTCCTGTCCCACTCCCTTCCACCAGCTTATATTTCACCTCATTTCTATTTGTCTTAGTTCTGAGAAAGGGTCATACGGACTCGAAACGTCAACTGTATTCCTCTCTGCAGATGCTGTCAGACCTGCTGAGTCTTTCCAGGTATTTTTGTTTTTGTCTTAAATAGCTGAATTGTTTATCAGACTAACCAATTCCTCTGTTTTTCAATTATATTGTACTTTTTTTCTCTAAGTTCCTGAAAAAGAAGAGAGCAGCAACATTCCTCCAACGTCTGGAGCATGGTGGGCCCATAACCCTAGCTGCTCAGCTCAGGGTGAGTATTGTAGAGCAGATAATAGCAATCTTGAATGCCTGATATAATTGCCTCTTTCGTTATGAGCAGTAATCACATAATTTCCTGTTTGAGAATAAAGCAGGTTTCTTTCTTGCTAAGTCCAATGATAAAAATGGAATTTCTGATTCTGATCAGAGATGAATAATGAGAATTTTGCCAAAAAAAACCCTATTTAGGGACCCAAATATCAAAGGAATATTAAACCTTTCCTGTATTTCTCTTATCTCTAGAGTTCAATTAATGATATCATGGGAAAGCTCCAGAATTCAACTCCTCACTTTGTACATTGCATCAAACCCAACACATCCAGGCAGGCAGACACGTTTGACAACTTCTATGTATCAGCTCAACTGCAGTACATTGGTGTATTGGAGATGGTGAAGATGATCCGCCATGGATACCCTGTGCGGCTATCTTTCAGTGACTTTCTTGCAAGGTAGGTGCTCCATAAAGAAATCAAGCATCTGAGGTAATTCACATCCTGAAGTATAGTCTTGTCTGTAGTATACAATTCACTGCTGTTTCTGTTTGCTACTTGCATTACTATCAAGGGTTAGTTTACGTTGAGTATTAGCCACAGGAAAATGTTTTTGTTGTTTAGAGTTCAAAGTGAATAGTCTGGATTTACTGTAATCCTATTGATTATATTGTGTACTGTTCATACTGGATATGTGGGTGAGAGACTTGAAGCAGCGTTAAATGAGGGCGAGGTGAAGCTATGAATCTTAGACATAAGGCATGACAGATAGATAATTGTTGATAGGGGAGTAATGAGGCTGTGCTGCTTCAAGCAGTTTGTGAGTCTAAATGTGCAATTGAAATGATGGGGCATTTGCTGGTATTGTTCACTGACCACTCCTGTGAAGTGATTGAAATTCTTGCAGAACTACATCCAAGTCCTCAAGGCTAGACTCCTGGCATTGACCACCATGAATATCTGGTCCCACCTCCTTTGCAAAGTTTTGCCTGAGAGCCTCCTGTTCCTCTGTAGATAGGTGCCATTTCTCCTCCTCTCTACCTCCTGCACCTAAGCATGGCAGGGGTGTGTGGTTTTCTGACAAATATTTACCCCTCTGTCAACATCACAAGAAGAAACAGATTACCTGGTCATTATCATATGGCTGTTGGTGGGAGCTTGTGTGTAAATTGGCTTCCACATTTCCTACATTACAACAGTGACCACACTTCAAAAGTACCCCAGTGATTGTAAAGCGTTCCTGATGTCTGGTGGTTGCAAGGGTGCTGTCTAAATACAGGTTTTCCCCTCCAATAAAGCAGCAATTGGAGTCACTGAAGCCATGACAGGGAAATATGCCAATAAATACTCAGTACTCACAATTACGTTCTTAACCAAAACAGAAAATGCAGGAAAAACGCAGCAGGTCTAACAGCATCTGTGGAGAGAGAAAAGCAAAGTTAACATTTTGAGTCCATTTGACCCTTTTTCAGAGCTGAAGAGAAGTGGAAATATGGTGAAATTTATACGGCTTAAGGGAGTGGGACAGGTGGAGTTGGGTATAAGGCCAGCAATAGGTGGGGACAAGGGAGGGATTGACAAAGATGTCATGAACTGAAGGACAAAGGGATTGTTAATGGTAGTGGTTAAAACTAAAAAAGGTGCTAATGGTGGCATAAAGGTAAGAAAGCAGAATGTGATTATAGCAGAACAAGGGTAGCATTGAGTGAAAGAACCACATAGAACAAGTAACAGATGGCCCTGTAGGAGATAGAGTGGGCGGTGTTGGGAAAAAATGGGATAAAACGGGATAAAACTACAGATAAATGAATAGAAATAAAGATAAGTGGAAACAAGTAAAAATGAACGTAGAAGAAAGGGGATTTAAAAACGGGGTGAGGATGGAGAGAGAGTTCATTGTCTGAAGTTGTTGAACTCAATGTTAAATCCGAAAGGCTGTAAAGTGCCTACTCGGAAGATGAGATGCTGTTCCTCCAGTTTGCATTGGGCTTCACTGGAACATTGCAGCAGGCCAAGGACGGACATGTGGGCATGAGAGCAGGGTGGAGTGTTGAAATGGCAAGCGACAGGGAAGTCTGGGTCATGCTTGCGGACAGACCCAAGGTGCTCCGCAAAGCGATCACCCAGTCTGCGTTTGGCCTCCCCGTTATAGAGGACACCCTATTGGGAGAAACGGATGCAGTAGACCAAATTGAAGGAAGTACAAGTGAAGTGCTGATTCACCTGAAAGGAGTGTTTGGGCCCTTGGATGGTAAGGAGTGAAGAGATAAAGTGGCAGGTGATGCCTGTGATTGCATGGGAAGGTGCCGTGGGAAGGGGGTGAGGCATTGGGGGTAATGGAGGAATGGACCAGGGTGTCCCGGAGGGAATGGTCCCTACAGAATGCTGACACGGGGGAGTGAGGGGAAGATGTGTTTGGTGGTGGCATCATGCTGGAATTGGCGGAAATGGTGGAGGATGATCCTTTGAATGCGGAGACTAGTGGAGTGAAAGGTGAGGACAAGAGGCACCCTATCATGGTTATGGGAGGGAGGGGAATGGGTGAGGGCAGAGACGCGGGAGACGGGTCAGACAATGGCTGAGGGCCCTGCCAACAACAGTAGGGGGGGGAAACCTCGATTAAGGAAGAAGGAAGACATACCAAAAGCGCCAATTTGGAAAGTAGCATAATCAGAACAGATGCGACAGAGGCGAAGGAACTGAGACAATTGGATGGAGTCCTTACAGAATGCAGGGTGTAAGGAGTTGTAGTCGAGGTAGCTGTGGGAGTCGGTTGACTTGCAATGAATATTAGCGCAGTCTGTCACCAGAAATGGAGACAGAGAGGCCAAGGAAGGGACGGAAAGTGTTGGAGATGAACCATGTGAAGGTGATAGAGGGGTGGAAATTGGAAGCAAAATTGATCAATTTTTCCAGGTCCAGATGAGAGCATGAAGCGGCACCGAAACAGTCATCAATGTACAAAAAAAGAGTTGTGGGAGGGGGCCTGAGTAGGACTGGAACAAGGAATGTTCCACATACCCCATAAAGAGACATGCATAACTGGGACCCATGTGGGTACCCATAGCCACACCTTTTATTTGGAGGAAGTGAGAGGAGTTTAAGGAGAAATTGTTCAGTGAGAGAACAAGTTCAGCCAGACGGAGGAGAGTGGTGGTGAATGGGGATTGTTCGGGCCTCTGTTCAAAGAAGAAGAGGAGAGCCCTCAGGCCATCCCAGTGGGGGGTGGAGGTGTAGAGGGATTGGACGTCCATGGTGAAGAGGAGGCAGTTAGGGCCAGGGAACTGGAAATTGTTGATATGATGCAGGGCATCAGAGGTATTGCAGATGTAGGTGGGAAGAGACTGGACAAGGGCAGAGAGGAGGGGGTCATGATAGGAATGAGTTCCGTGGGGCAGGAACAGGCTGACATGATTGGTCTACTGGGACAGTCCTGTTTGTGGATTTTGGGAAGGAGGTAGAAGAGGGCTGTCACTGTGTTCTCTCACTGAACAATTTCTCCTTAAACTTGTCTCACTTCCTCCAAATAAAAGGTGTGGCTATGAGTACCTGCATGGGCCCCAGTTATGTCTGTTTCTTTATGGGGTATATGGAACATTCCTTATTCCAGTCCTACTCAGGACCCCTCCCACAACTCTTTTTTTGTACATTGATGACTGTTTCGGTGCTGCTTCATGCTCTCGTCTGGACCTGGAAAAATTGATCAATTTTGCTTCCAATTTCCACCCCTCTATCACCTTCACATGGTCCATCTCCAACACTTCCCGTCCCTTCCTTCACCTCTCTGTCTCAATTTCTGGCGATAGACTGTCCACCAATATTCATTACAAGCCCACTGACTCCCATAGCTACAGCTCCTCACAGCCCGCTTCCTGTAAGGACTCCATCCCATTCTCTCAGTTCTTTTGCCTCCATCACATCTGTTCCGATGATGCCACTTTCCAAAATGGCGCTTCTGGCATGTCTTCTTTCTTCCTTAACCAAGGATCCCCCCCACTGTGGTTGACAGAGCCCTTAGCCATGCCCGACCCATCTCCCGCGCCTCTGTCCTCACACCTTCCACTCCTTCACAGAACCATGATAGGGTCCCCCTTGTCCTCACTTTTCACCCCACAGCCTCCAGATTCAAAGGACCATCCTCTGCCTTCAAAGGATCATCGTCTGCCATTTCCACCAATTCCAGTATGATGCCACCACCAAACACATCTTCCCCTCACCAACCTTCCCACCCCCGGCAGCATTCCGTAGGGAACATTCCCTCCAGGACACCCTGGTCCACTCCTCCATCACCCCTAACACCTCATCCCCTTCCCACGGCTCCTTTCCCTACAATCGCAGAAGGTGCATCACCTGCCCTTTTACCTCCTCACTCCTCACTCCAAGGGTCCAAACACTCCTTTCAATTGAAGCAGCGCTTCACTTGTACTTCCCTCAATTTAGCCGACTGCATCCGCTGCTCCCAATGTGGTCTTCTTTACACTGAGGAGACCAAATGCAGAATGGGTGATCTATTTGTGGAACACCTTGGGTCTATCCGTAAGCATGACCCAGACATTCTGGTCGC
Organism: Cetorhinus maximus; assembly: GCF_964194155.1. NCBI lineage: Eukaryota > Metazoa > Chordata > Chondrichthyes > Lamniformes > Cetorhinidae > Cetorhinus > Cetorhinus maximus. The sequence continues at coordinate 105,060,073 of NC_135885.1, forward strand.
TTGCCATCCTGCTCTCATGCCCACATTTCCATCCTTGGCCTGCTGCAATGTTCCAGTGAAGCCCAACTCAAACTGGAGGATCAGCACTTAATCTTCCAATTAGGCACCTTACTGCCTTCTGGACTTAACATTGAGTTCAACAACTTCAGACCATGACCTCTCTCTCCATCCTCACCCCGTTTTTTAGTCCCCTTTCTTCTACATTCATTTTTATTTTTTATCCACTTATTTTATTTTTTATTTTTATTCATTCATCTGTAGTTTTATCCCCATTTTTTTCCCATTTTCTATCCTTTTTTTTCCCACCACCGCCCTCTCCCCCCACCCATCCCCTACAGGGCCGACTGTCACTTATTCCATGTTGTTCTTTCACTCAATGCTATCCTTGTTCTGCTATTATCACATTTTGCTTTCTTACCTTTATGCCACCATGTGGTATGCCACCTTTTTTTGCACTACCATTAACAATCCCTTTGTCCTTCAGTTCATGGCATCTTTGTCAATCCTTCCTTTGCCTTCACCTAATGCTGGCCTTCTATCCAGCTCCACCTGCCCACCCCCCTTAAACAGTATAAATTTCATCACATTTCCACTTCTTTTCGGCTCTGAAGGAGAGCCATATGGACTTGAAACGTTAACTCTGTCTTTCTCTCCACAGATGCTGTCAGACCTGCAGAGTTTTCAGCATTGTCTGTTTTTGTTTCAGATTTCCAGTATCCACAGCATTTTGTTTTTACTTTCTTAACCACTTGTGTGAAAGGGTTTGTTCACAATACATATGCTGAGACATTACTTTAGACACCAAGGAGATGTTATCTACACTTTGGAGCTCTGATCTGCACTTCATGGAGCTCTGACCTATCAAATCAGCATGGGTGCCATAAACTTTGTATTGGATCAGACCTTAGATGAGAACCAAGGTGAGCACCAGCAGCTTCAGGAGCAAAACCAGCAACAATACCAGCAGCAGCCTGGTACCAACAATGGAGCAGAACCAGCATCATGTGAACACCCAAATATCTCATTTACTTGCCCCACGGCAGTACAAGTATCTGAGGTGGCGCAAGATCTACATAGGTGCTGTGACGGTCCAGTGAGAGGGTGTAATCTTTTGAAGAGTTACCATCGTCGTGGACAACTTTGACCAGCTCCTGTTTGATGCGTGATGGCCTTTTTGGAGATAAAAGGCATTAGTGAGTATTATGAAGGTGTGATTCCTACTAATTATGATAATACACATGATAATATTTCAGTGGCTATTGACATCAAGTCACCATTACTGAGAGTTTTGCACAAAGTGATTGCCTGCTTTTTAATTCTGTTACCAGGTAGCAGACATCTCCTGATTTCCAATTGCCAGACACACCAAGACTCCACTGATCTCCAACACCAACTCCTCTGCAGTCGTTAATTGAGAAATGACTGGAGGACGATTTCTGATTCTTTAAGTAATGGGGTGTGTTCACCTGATAAATAGATTGCATTTGTTCAGGGCAACTATGAGGGCTTGCTGTGACATTGCATAAAGATGAGTGTGAGTGCCAGCGGTGGATGGATAAATAGGGATGTGAATAAGCACATAGACAGGGAGGGATGGGTGCACCTGTAAGTTGGTGTGAGGAATGATGGCTAAGGTAGGCTTGAGAAGGCCTGGTAAGGGGTCAGTGTGATATGCACATCAGGATGTAAAGCAATGTGCTGTTACTCTCATCTTTCCTGTCCAGCTTGAAGTTCCTGCATTGGATCCAGGAGTGTGACACCATGCTCCTGCTGCTCTTCTCCTTGACAAACTCCAACCGTGCCTTCATTGTTTCAACTGCCACTATCTTCCTCCCACCACTATGGAGGGTTTCTCACTCCGAGACCCTACAGCCCACAACTGTTCACCCAGGCAGGCATTGTTGAAACATGGTGTAGCCTTTGCCCATTTGGACTATATTGCAACATGCCTGTGACTCTCCAAGACAACTTCAAATTCCTTCAACTTACATATTTGGAATCTCCTTTCAAATACTGGAGTTGAAATCATGTCATACGTGACATCATCACACTCACCGACTAATTGGACAGGAATCCTGAAAGTAAAATAATAATGAAGGGGCTCAGTTAAAAAGTAACTGACAGATGTGTTGCACTTACTTCCTGGGTTCCTTTGCAGTATTAGTTCCCCCTGCACCTTTAAAATCCAACCCTTATGTTAGATATAGATGACATCTCACAAGTAGTCATATGTTCCCCTTATCTCATTGTTTCCCCCAGTTTCAAAACTATGATCAGTCACCTCCCATTTTGTTATAGAGTTGATTTTCCAGGCAACTTTTCTTAGTGGAAACATTAAAATTTATTTACAAGACAGCAGCAGCTACATGTGTGCATCTTACTCTATAACTAAAGATCTCTCTCCTAGCAGTTCCCCACACTGCTAATTCCTTGGTTTACACAGATCATGTGATCTTATGACACAGGATTATCCTTAAAGCTACAGTCTTACATTTAGCAGAACTATAATTACTACATCCCCCCCGCCCCCCCTTAACTTTTCTGTACATTTTGTATTTACAAAGATATTTATCTCATGACATTACAATATTTACACAGGTCATGAAATTACAAGTTCAGTCTTTCAGGAGGTTTCCTGATCCCTGTGGAACATCATAGCTCCACGACTTCTGATTCTTTGACAGGAACCACATTCCCTGGAACTGCATTAACATCAGGTACCTCATTACACACAGGCAGTTCAGTGTCTTCCGCTGTGACAGAGATATTGGTTATGTCTATCCTTGGTTGAGCAACTTCAACAGGAACCATTGGTTCAGCAATGGTTACAAATGGAACATCATTTTGTTGGGGTATCCCCTTCTTCTTAAATGATCCACATGCTTACAGGTGACCTGGCCCTCCACTTCCACATGGTATGACAATGGTCCAGTCACAGAGCTTACTTTACCAGGTAACCACTTCGGTCCTCCACCGAAATTCCTTACATATACCGCTTCTTCATCAGCAAATTATTGCTTATGACTATGCAAATCATGAGTTGCTTTTGGTTCCCTTGACTTTTCTCTATCGTCCCCTCCAGATTGGGAAGTATCAGACTTAATCTTGTTCAAAGACAGCACCTCACCAGTAACTCTGCAGGTGTTGCACCTGTCATAGAGTGGGGGGTTGTTCTGTAGTGAAATAGGAAACGAGTATGCTTAGTTTCCAATGATTCACCTGGTAACTTTCTTAATTCCCACATTTTATTGTCTTTTTGGAACCCACTTCCTTTTTGTCTTCTTCCTACCACGGAGTTTAGTCTCAGCCTTCTTTTTGACTTCACTGTCAGCCAGACTTGTCTCAGGTGAAATCTCAACTTGTCTTAGTTCGGTAGTTGAGCTACCCATGATTTCATTATCTGCTCGCATCTTGGAAAGTTCTATGACTTTTGCTTTCAAAGCCTCTTTAGCTTCATCCAGCCCATTCTTCAGTTCTTTTGTCTCCTTCTTGTATTTGTTGGCTTCCTCCTGAAACCTTGAACATTGCTGCATCTTCTCTACTAACTGGTTCTTCAGCTTGTTCAGAATGACATTGAATTATTCTTTATCTCTTCGTAATTTTACTGAGGTACAAACTTTGACCTGAGGGATCCATGTTGTGTGTGAAGGTCTTTCCACAGGTTTTCCTTTTCTTTGCAAAGCTCACTCTCCTCATCTTGAACTCTGTCATTCAGCAGAGTCTCTTTGAGTTTCTTCTATATCATTGTTTAAGACAATCTTCATCTCTTCAGGTTGCTGAAAGCTTACACACTCCTTCTTCATCCTGCTGTGGTCCTTGGACTCTCCAGGCTCTTTCTGAAGTACCTTGCTTTGTTCCTTTTCCACTCAGGAACTCTTCCTGTTTCTTTTTGAAGTCTCACTGGCTAATCAGGTTAATTTCCCTCAACCAATTTCGACCTGGAATGCTTGGTTCTCTGCCTTCTAAGGCCATCATTGGTAGCTGTGCTGTTTGGTGTCTATAACAAACAGGTACTCTGGTGATGCCATTTACCTGGATTTCTTCGCCTATGTACGTTTTCAACTTGGCAGAGGTTTGTTCCAAATTTAATTGTTGAGCACCTTTATTTAAAAATCTGAAAGTGTGTTCTCCTGCTACGGTGGTAGAAGCACCAGTGTCTACTTCCATTTTAAAAGTTTACCATTCACTTGCTCTGTAATTGGCTCTGTATGCCCAACTTTCATGTTGAATAAGGAATAAATGTCAGCATTGGTTGTTTCTGGCTCTTTCACACATACTTCATGGGGCTTCGTTTATTTTCTGGAAGTCTGTTTTAATCTCACTTTGCAATGTTTCAACATTTGCCCACTTTTCTGACAAAAATAACACTCCACCTTTTTAAATTTCCAATCGTTAGGAGTATGATTGTTTCCTCATCGATAAAAATTAGTTTTCGAATTTTCTACTAAGCTTTTTCCTCTAAATTTTCGGTTAGTAGAGGCTGTTTCCCGCTTCATGGAACAGTCCTGGATTTTCCTGTCACTTTCAGTAGACTGTTCCCACCCAACTAGGAAAACGGTGCCATTTTGCAGCCTTGAATCACTTGTGAATCCCTTATAGCACTATCTATTGCAAGCACTGTTTCTAATGCTTTCTTAAAATCAAGATTCACTTCAGCCAGCAAGCTTCACTAAATAACATCCTCTTGCATGCCACAGACCAAAAAATCCGTGAGCATACCATTTAGGGTTTCACCGAAATCACAATATTCCGTTAGTTGTTTTAATTTCACCACTTGGTAGGAATAGTCTCCCCCGGGGCTCTATTCCGTGAATCGAATCTGAACCTCTGTACTGTGACTGAGGGCTTGGGGTGGAAATGTCCTTTAACGAGGTCTGCTAATTCACTGAAGGTCTTCACATCAGAGGCACTGGGACCGTCAAACTTCGAATTAAACTGTCGGCCTTGCTCTCACAAATACTCAGAAGAATTGCTCTACTCTTTCCCTCCCCCATAATTTCATTGGCATGAAAGTAGAATGCAAGATGTTCTATATATTGAGACCAGTTATCTATGGCTGGCTCAAAGGGATTGATTCTGCCAAACTGTGGCAACTCAGATCAGTATATTTTGCTTTTTTTTTAATTATCAGATACTCACAATCGTTGGGTGAGGGACAGCACTGGACCAGACTTATCCTTGTCACTGGCTTGTTATAGAGTTGATTTTCCAGGCAACCTTTCTTGGTGGGAACATTGAACTTTATTTACAAGACAGCAGCAGCTATATATGTGCATCTAACTCTATAACTAAAGAAGAACTCTTGCCTTGAGGTTCCCCGTGCTTCTAACTCATTGGTTCACACAGATCATGTAATCTTACAACACAGGATTATTCTTTAAGCTACAATCCTACGTTTATCAGAACTATAGTTACTATGCATTTTTTAAAAATACAGCTTGTTGCTTCCAATAAATTCCCCTTTCTAAAATTGCCCTTCCTTTCTACGATTTGGAAATACATCTCAACTTCACATCCACCTCTCACACCCTACAGCCTGTTTTTTTTTCCAATCAACAGCATTGAAATTGTTCTAGTTAAAGTCACCAATTAAATCTCTGAAACTCTTTGATATCATACGATACTTTCTTCTCCTCCATTTCAACTCCTTGGCAATCCATTTTTCCAATGCACTCCTTCCACAACTTTTTCTTACCTGTCCCAACGTAACCAATGCATCTCTCATTCTGACTATCCCCATTATGCCTGCATGGTTACATCTGCCCTGCTGTAAGATTCTATCCTTTGCCCTTACCATATTCTTCATATACATGCTGCTCCTTTGCATCATTATCAGTAAACATGTAGCTAGCAGCCATAGAGTTTTACCTGTTTGCCATCAATTTCAAATTCATGCATGTTGCTATATTATCAGACCATCAGTTTGGCATGAAGTAGTGGATGAGCCAGAACTTCTTTGACCTCTGTTCTCCAACACATAAGTTGGAGCTTTAAACCGGTGGGATTTTATGGTCCCGCCAAAGTCAATGGACTTTTGAACGGCTCATTGCATTTTATGGCCCTGTCCCTGCACAACGCGGCTGTAAAATTCTGCCCATAGTTTTAAAAGCCTTTGTCACCATTCATAAATCCTTATATGGTCTTGCTCCATCCTGCCCCTGAAACTACCTCCAGACCAGCAACTTAGCTCATACCTTCTCTTTTTTGAGTCTAAACTAGTTTACTTCCACACCCATTGTTAATGAAACAACCTTTAACCATCCCAATGCCACCTTTGATCCTCTTTCTGGCATGTGACTTTACCCTCTCCAAGGTTCAAAAGTCCCTTCAAAATCCCTCTCTTCAACCACATCTTTGATTACCTCCCTTAACTCTTCTTTGTTTATTTGTCAAGTCAGATTGTCTTGCTACATTAGAGATGCTGTGTGAGTGTACGCTCTCGTTATATATTTGTAACTCGGGTTGGCTGACCTTTCAAACAAATAGATGAGACAATTTCAGAGAGAATTAATCACACAAGCAATTTTTTTAAACATTCTCTACATTAGTTGAATTCTCTACAATAGTTGAATATTTTGGTTACAACTATCAGAGGTTAAAAACCGCTGTCCTAGCAAAGTATTGCAAATGTTAAGAATAGTTGTATCCTCTCAAGGCAATGAAAAAGCCCATGTTCGAGTTTAGAACAGCTGAACAACTTCAAAACTCATTGAGTTGTTTAGATATGTTCCTTCCAAGTTGTGATTAATTGACTAATGTTGTTAGAAAGCTTTCCATACTGGTGACAATGAAGCAATAAATGATACACAAAAGTTTATTTCCCACCACTTTTCCTCCTTAGGCTTAGTTCTTTTTATCAAGTGTCCTGAACAGCATCATGTTTGCTCAAAGTGTTTTGAAGCCTTGATTCAACTTGGTTAAAAAGCTATCACAACACTGATTTATGTTATAAATGAGTATTGACTAAGGACTTCTTTAGGCTCTTGTAAAAAAAAATACAGATCTAAATGTTACCGACCCCTTGGAGGCAGAAATAGAGGTGAGGGGAGTGGTGGGTGGGGGGGAGGGGAGTGGTGGGTGGGGGGAGGGGAGAACAGTCAAATAGCAAGGACCTGTGCAGTCAGGCTCCCTGATATCTTCCCACCATCAGCCAATTTTCCCAAAAGTGACGGGCTTGACAGATCATTGGTTAACTGATCTGGTCCTTAACATATTTATGGACCTAATTTTACCAGGTGATTCCAATCTTACCAGCATGGGAAGTGCAGAGGGTCAGAGGCTCACCTGCAGCAATGAGGCAGGGTTTCAGTGGCAGCAGAGTTGTGAGGGTAAATGATAGATCTGTGAACCTGTCACTCAAGTCAGCCTATTATGTTTGGTGGGGGCAAAGTTTCTTGCTGCTGCTGGAAATGTGTCTCTCAGGTCCTAAGTAGCCACTGGAAGCAGGACCAAATTCCCTAGGAGGTCGAAGGCAGTGGAGGCTTCATCTGATTATGGGGTTAGTGTTTTCAGACTCTGACTCCTCCAATGAACAGGAAACTCTTTTGAGTTACCAACAGTCACAGATTGCAACTCTTTCGAGTACAATCACAGTTCTTGGTTTCCGGGAGTGGTACGTGAACCCACAACCCTCTGATTCAAAGGCGAGGGTGCTATGAACTGAGCCACAGCTGACACTTCCTCCAATGAACAGGAAAGTGACCTAGTGATGGGCATGTAATTAGGTGTTGCAGGTGTGCAGCCAGGGGAGCTCCAGTGGCAGCCTGGTCAGAAGGTGCTATCTGGCTTAAAGGGTAATAGGAAGAAACTCAGCTTCATCAGGATGTCCGACCACCAATGCCTATGCACATTGTGCCTTTCCAGGGGGGTGGTAGCAGAGCTGTGTGGAATAATGGGATAGGGGTTGAAATCGCTGGAAATGGCAACCAATCAATGCCTGTTGCCTTAAAGGTGACATTGGCACTCATTCTTTTTGCCAATGGGTCATTCCAAAGATCATCTAGAGATCTGTGCTGTATCTCTCAGTCAGCAGCCCATTACTGCATAAGGAGGTCATGGATGCCATGTACCATCAGGCTGGTCAATATATCAAGTTCACAACCGGTCAGAACAAGAGGGCAGTTGTCTTCAGGGCCAGAACTAGGTTTCCCCTAGTGCAGGGGTCATCGACTGTATACATGTGGCTATCAAGATTCCCTCACAGCAACCAGATGTCTTTGTGAATAGGAAACTTCCACTCACTCACTGTTCAGGCTGTGTGACCACTGTAAGCTGTTCATGCAGATGTGTGTGCCAGGTTCCCAGGAAGCTCCCATGACTCCTACTTCCTTAGGCAGTCCCATTTGCCTCAGTCTTCAAGCCACCCAAGTGCCAATATTGAGCAGGCCATTGGCCTGCTGAGGATGAGGCTTTGATGCCTTCCTAGATCTGGGTGAACCCTGTAATACACACTCTCAAGAGTATCCTGCATGATTAACACTTGCTTTGTTTTTCACAACCTGGTGTTCTAGATGCGAGTAGCTCTGGAGCCAGAGGGAGACATTGAGTGAGCGACCTCCTCCTCAGAGGAGGATGATCATGGAGGTGCCTCAACAGGTACGACTCAATGAATGAGGCACCATGGGGCCCAGGCAACAGGAGACTGATACATGTGATAGGGAGATTCTCATCTCTCTGATCAGCATATGTTTCACTTGAGGACAAGTGACAGGAAATGCTGAGCTTAGAAATTTTCTCCCAGATGTGTGGTTACTGACCTGTCATCAGAGACCCTCAGCATCTCTGTGTGCCTGTGAACACAATGTGCAAACGCCTTAATTGAAACAGGTGCTCAGGAGTTCCTCACATTTACAAACCCAGTCTTTGGGTTTAATATCTGGCTAATATCAGCTGTTGCACTGAAATGAAAGACAACTCATTATGGATTGCATCTCCATGCATTTACTTGCTGACTTACACAGCTTCTACAGGGTGATCCCCCTGCGCCTGGAGTTGATGTGGGGACCTTTCTTGGTCCTGTCAATTAGATGGCCTCAGGGTATCTGAACTCTACTGGGGATCATCACTTTGGGGTCTATCTGCATCTATGGAGGGGCCACCTCAGCAATCAGAGCAGGATCCAGTATTTGTGTTACCATTGAAGGGGCTGAGAAAGTGCTCTGAGAGGAGCCCCCATTGCCTGAAGCCTGCCCCTTCTCTGCCTTTTGAGGTCTCATGTTCGCTCCTATGGTGGCATGGAATGATAGCACTCCTGGCATCATGGTGATGCGCCACTGGGATATGTCGCCCATCAATCGCTCCATTGACCTTATGGATTAGGCCATGCTTTGGATGTCTGCTCACAACCCCTGCATCCACTGAGTGCCACGCTCCATGTGTCTCTCCATTAGGGTTGCCACTCTCCATGGATGACATCATGCCTACAGATGCCAGAGAGATGGAGCCACTCTTGTCACAGATGGAATCCTCCATCATTTGTGTATAGGATAACTGCCTCTGGAAACTCTGACAGATGTTCACCCCTTGATTCAGCAGCTAGAGCTTCTGCTGCTTTGCTGATGACACTGGAGGCTCACCATCTGCAAGGAGCTGATCATTGCTGGGCCTCTCCTCACGCCTCTGAGTGGAAGTGGCCACAGCTGTCACTGTCTCCATTACCTCCCCTTGTGTGTCTGTGAAGTTCTTATTGGGTTGTGCCATCCATTCTACACATGCAACAGAGCCCACCAATGTGAGTGTATCTGTGTTAGTGGAGGGTGCGCAGGAATAAAGAGACACAGTGTCTTCAGATGGTGTTGCATCCTGTGAGGTTTCCAATTTGACTCTACCCCCAATCTGTCCCTCATCTGCTGCTGGACCTGGTGGAGAGAAATTATTAAAGTGAAGCAAGTGGTCCTTCAATCAAGGCCTCATGCTTCCCTTTGGTGAGGAGCTGCCAGTGGTGGTGAAGGCCCACACAGGTGCCTCATGGCAGAAATGGTGTGGAGCACGTTGGACACATACAAATCTTTACCCACTCTCCATACCCTCTACACCTGTCTCACCCTCAGTGACAGGCTGTCCTGCAGTGACCCATCCAAACTGCATGGCCTTCTCCCCTATCAGTGTCACCACGGCAATAACAATAACTCCACCTCCGGTCCATGAATGCTCCCTGCCATTCATAGCACGCTTCTTTTGCAGGCACAAACGTAGGCAATGTCAGATCTGTCTCTTGGTGCCCATGTGTTGGTCACTCTGGTGCACTGTAAATGTGCAGCACCGCATCGCTGGATGGTGAGGTGGCTATTCAGCCATCTCATTGCAGCATTGACCCATGCTTGAGCCTGAGTCTCAGCTACATGTGAACTGGACACCTCAGTGCTAACATTGGTTACTGCTGTTACCGCTTGCCTGGGTCTGCCACCTGGCCTCATATTTCAAAGGCATCTTTCACTTAATTTTGTGTTTCCAGTTGTTGTCTGTTAATGCCACTCAGTTTTCTGGACTGCAGAAGGTCATTCAATCTCGTCCTGCACTGAATCCAGGTTATTCAATGACACCTCGGCTGCTCACGATGTCTGCCATCTCCAGCCATGACTTCTTGGTGACACTTGCTGGCCTCCTCCTTATGCCTTCTGGTAAGAGGACCTGCCTCCTTTTGTGAACTGTTTCAAAAAATGCCTCAAGGGAGGCATTGCTGTTCCTGGAACCATCTCTATATTGTTTTCTCAGCTGTCCAACCCCTCCTTCTTGCCTCTGGGATTAAGCTGCTGACTGCTGCACAGGTGAATTCAAAAATCCAGTGTAGCAAGCTGCTGGCACTCGGACCCATCCACAACTAGTAACCACCGGCAATCCTTAATTGGCTCCTGATGGTAAAATGAACGGCGACGTCCTGCTGCTCGGCAGAGTCATGCCCTTTCACCAAACACCAGAACCTCCACTCTAACAACAAAATCCTGACCACAATATCAACTTGGAGCAGTATGTAGTGGAGCCGACTAGGGTAAAGCTATTTTAGATCTAGTATTGTGTAATGAAGCAGGATTAATTGGTAATGTCATAGTAAAAGATCCACTGAGAAATAGTGGTCATAATACCATTCAATTGTTAAGTTTGAAAGTGACATATTACAATCATAAACAAAAATCTTAAATTTAAACAAAGCCAATTACATAGGTATGAGGGGAGAACTGGCTAAGATCAATTGGGTAAAAAGGCAAAAGTTATGGAGGTAAATGAACAGTAGGAAATATTTAAAGAAACAATTCAAAATGTTCAACAAAAATACATTCCATTGAAGAATAAAAACTCAGCAAGAAGGACCCATCCGTGTCTCACTCAGAAAGTTAATGATAGTTTTAGATTAAAAGATGAGGCTTACAATGTTGCAAAAAACAGTAGAGTGTCTGAGGATTGGGAGTGTTTTAGAAACCAGCAAAGGGCCAGCCACCAAAAAGTTGATAAAAAAATGAAAAATAGAATGAGTAACTAGCCAGAAATATAAAAACAGATTGTAAGGGCTTTTTAAGTATACAAAAAGGAAGAGAGTAGTTAAAGTAAATGTTATTCCTTAGAAGCAGAAGAAATTATCATGGGGAATGAAGAAATGGCAGAGGCATTGAACAGATATTTTGTATATGTCTTCACAGTAGGAGAAACAAGTTGGCTACCAGGCATAGACAATGAGCTAGGGGCTAGGAATTGTGAGGAAATTAGGGAAATTAATATCAGCAGAGATAAAGTATTGGAGAAACTTAAGAGACTTAAATCCAACAAATTTCAGGCACCAGATGGTCTACACCCTAGGGTTCTAAAAGGGATAGCTGTAGAGATAGTGGATGTGATAGCTATGATTTTCTAAAATTCCTTAGATTCAGGAATGGTCCCATTAGATTGGAAGCTGGCAAATGTTACACCTCTTTTCAAAAAAGGAGGGAGATAGATAACAGTGAACTACAGGCCAGTTAGCCTAACATCAGATGTTGGGAAAATGATGGAGTCTATTACTAAGGAAGTCTTAACAGTGCACTTAGAAAAGCATAGAATGATTAGAACAAGTCAACATGGTTTTCCTAAAGGGAAATCCTGTTTGACAAATTTATTAGGCCTACTGTAACTCGTGGGTAAAGGGGAGCCAGTAGATGTAGTATACCTGGATTTCCAAAAGGCATTCAATAATGTGCTGCACAAAAGGTTAATTGGAAAAATAAAGGCTCATGGAGCTGGAGGTAATATATTAACATGGATAGAGGATTGGTTAATGAATAGAAAACAGACAGCGGGCATAAATGGGGCTTTTTCAAGTTGGCAGGCAGTAAATAGTGGAGTGCCACAAGGATCAGTACTGGGGCCTCAGCTATTTACAATCTATATTAATGCCTTAGCTGAAGAGACAGAGGGTAATGCACCAAAGTTTGCAGATGAAACTAAACTAGGTGGAAAGGTAAGCTGCGAGGAGGACACAGAGAGGTTGCAAAGAGATATCGACAGGTTAGGTGAGTGGGCAACAAGATGGCAGGTGGAGTATAATACAGGAAAATGTGAAGTTATTCACTTTGGTAGTAAGAATAAAAAACAGGATTTTTTTAAAAGGTAAAAGAGTGTTGATGTTCAAAGAGACTTGGTATGCTGGTACAAGGAGCGCAGAGAGTTACCATGCAGGTGCAAATGGCATGTTGGCCTTTATTGTGATGGGATTGGAGTACAGCAATAGAGAAGTCTTGCTACAGTTGTACATGGTTTTGATGAGATCACATCTGGAGTACTTTGTGCAGTATTTGTCTCCACAATTATGATAGGATATACTTGTTTTCGAGGTGTTAAAGCGGAGGTTCACTAAATTGGTACCTGGTATAAGGGGATTGTCCTATGATGAGAGGCTGAGTAAATTGTGCTTCTGTTCTCTAGAGAGAATGAGAGGCAATCTCATTGAAATTTAAAAATTATGAAGGGGTTTGATAGTATCACGGACAGGAGGGGGTCAGTTCAAACAGCACTGTTTTCCTCTTACCACCTGTTTGTAAACAGAAGGTGTTTTAAATTTTGTTTCTTTCTTTCAGAATAAGTGGTAGCATGCTTTCAAACTGCTCAGTTTTGTGTGATCCACTTTTACTCATAACCCCACAGCAAACTTGAGTTAGGATTAACTCAGAAGGTGAGCTTATTTTACACATTCAAAACCTGTGAAAAGGAGAGTTCACAGCTTCGCACTCCACATTCTCACAGTAAAGGGATAGATAGAGAAAAGGGGGTTTGCAGTACAAGTGCCACAGAAAAATTGAATATTGGTTCACGTAAATTCCAGAGTCCCAAAGTCAGAGTCCAATGAGGAAATCTTTCGTGTAGGCTTTCGATGGTTGACTGGCTGGAGACTGGGGTTATAAGATTTGCTTTTTCAGGTGGCATTGATATTGCAAGATGAAGTAGGCACGCACAGATGGTATCAGTTTTGTGGATGGCGGTACAAAATCTTCCAGTAGAGTCAGTTAGATGGGTTGCTGGTCCAACCTGGATAGAGCTTCATTCAGTGTGGCCTGCCAGTTGGATGTTAAAGAGTAGATTAGCAGCACAGCTCAGAAAGGTAATATCAAACTGCTTAAAAGGCCAGCATCTTGCGTCATGTGACCTTCCTTCTCCACAGTGACTTCAGCAAAGGATAATTATCCAGCATCTGGAAGTTGGCTTTGGCTTCAGGACTGATAACGTCTCGGCCATTATGGGTTGAAAGGGGTGCCATTCGTTTTGAGAGTCCGGTGTTTGGAAGCTATTGTCTCAACAGACCCATGGACTCTGCTAGCAAGGTCATCTTATCAAATGCAAATGGAATTCCTGTAGCTACTTTTGAAATTGGTCTGTACAGTCTCAGCTGGTCTGTTAGAAGCTTCTTAGGCACAATGAGGTGTGACACTCCGGAAACTGAGAAGAGAATTATTTTGTTCTGGACACCGCTGGGGGATAATTTTCAGACAGAGGGTCAAACTTCTCAATTGTCTTTGTTCAACTGAAAAGTCCAGTTTAAAAATAAGAAATAGTAATAAGGATAACATTTTTAAATATATAGAGGGTTAGGTTTTCCGTTCTGTCTTTGAGGAATCCAATAGTTCTCCCCCAACAAAAGAAAAAAATGAACACTATTTCACCTTTTTTCCTATGGCCATGTGAAAGAAAAGTAGGGAAGAATTTTCCCCCCGTTGGGGGGGAAGTGCAGGAGCAGGCACGGGCAGGCGCGCCTCCGATCGGCGCCCCCAATTGGGGGTGCACTGCCATTTTACGTGGGTGGGCCAATTAAGGCCCGCCCAGCCTGACATCTGCCAGGAAGCGCTATGTGCTCCCTGTGCAGGCGAGGGGGATTCCCTCAGCCGAGAGTGCAATCTTTCGCGCATGCGCACGAAAGAGCGCACTGATCTCCCTGAGGCAAAGTGCTGCCTCAGGGAGATCAGCTCCAAATTTAAAAATGGTAAAGGTACAAAAACAAAATTTCCCTGACATGTCCCCTCATGTGACACTGTTGAGTTGGGACACATCCATCACTTTAAATCAAACATTTATTAAATTTTTTAAAACCCTCATGAAACCTCATTCCGCCCTTGGATGAGGTTTCATGCTTTTTTTGAAGCCCACCAGGGCTCCCGGCCTGCCTGCCAACCTTAAGGTTGGGCGGGCAGGTCCATTAATGAGGTTAATGACTTTGTCAATGACCTCAATAGGCCGTTGACAGGTCGGCAGGCGCACTGCTGATTTGGCTGCGCCCCCGCCGACCTGAAAATTGAAATGACGCGGGGAGTTGTCAGGAGTTCTGCCCAATGTCATCCCGCATCATTTTACGTGTTGGCGAGTGGGCCCTGCCCCCCTCTCGCTGACCTCAAGATCCTGCCCCAGGGAGTAAAGAGGTATGCAGTCATTCTCTCATTCACACTGGAAAGTCAATCCACATCTAGCAGGGGCAATGTCAGTTCCCTGCTGCGACTCTGGAGTTTAAACCTGGGATAAGGCATCAGTAAGGACATTGTCCTTCCCTGCAACGTGGGTAGCATTTAGGTTGACCCCTGGGGCATTCAAAATCGAATTTTAGTAGGGAAGTCTATTCGAAGGTTAGAGTTCTGAATTTTTCTCTGTTGGGAATCAGACTTAAGCAAAGCCATTGTTTTCAGAACCCAGCGCCTTTCCAAATTCTGATTATTTATTTTCTAATGGGTTTGGGGGTTTTACATAGTGGTTAGCATCCAGTAATAATAGTCAAGCTGCTCTGGGCTATCTGTAGGGGAATTCTGGGTTTCTTACTCGATGAGTGTAAGGTTTTTGATCATAGGGCTGAGCTGCTGTTGTCCAGTTTAACTCTTCTCTGTCCACCTTGGTAACTTGTGGGTTCAGTTGTTTAAACCCAGGCACTGTGGCAAGCTGATTGCCGGGATATTGGGGTTTTGTCAGTCAATTTTGGCCCCTTTCGGGGATTCTGGTTCAGTGTCCAGCTTGAGTGCAAGCACAACTTGAGTGTTTCAGTTACTGTTGTTAGGCGCTATGAGTTGGCATTGTAACAGGCGGGTGATTTTCTCCTGAACCTGGGCCAGCCTTTATGGACCCAGATGATAAAGAGGTTACCTTAAGAAAGGGGTCTCTCTCACATACATACTGGGTAGGGCTACAGTCATGCAGCCTGCTGTACTTTTAAAGGTCATTTTAAATGCAGCGAGCAGCTCTGTCCAGTTGCCTCGTGGTTCAGTGTTAAGATAGGGATGTATGGGTCCAATCTTGTTGGAATTTCTCCATTGGTCAGTTGGATAGTAGAGAGTTCAAAGTGGACTTCACCTAGGTCTCTCTGCAATTCATTGTTACTGTTCCGTGCTTTCTCTTTTGCTTTGGGAATGGGTTTTCATCTAAGCTGTTCCATGTCTTTTGTAATACTACTGCCCTCTGGTGTATGATCAGCTCCTGCTGTACTTCCCTGTTGATTTTCAACTAAGTGAGGCATCACCCTCACTCTTTCTGGTTCTATTTGGGAAATTCCCAGGTCTCCATTTACATATGAAAAGAAAGTTTCTGCCAGCCATACTTCTGGAAATTCCTTAACTTTTTTCTTTCCTGTTTTAATGATTTGCCTTCCTTCAGGCTCTTCAACTACTTGGAGAATCTCCCTCATTATCTCTTTCCCTTCTCTGGGACTTCTCTGGTCCCTGTTTAATTTGGGGATATTATGTGGGTCTGGTTTAAATTCTGTTGGCCTTTCCTGGTAACAGTGGTGTGCCATGCTTTCATTGGAGGCTTGTAGAGTGGGTAGATCATGACATCAGGCAGTCTCTATTAATGATTTGATGCACAATCTGCCATTTTGAACTGCATAGATTCAGCTAACACCCTCTCCTAATTACTACCAGTTGAGCAAGTGTGCATGAGAGACCATCCGGCATTCACCCAAAAATACATTATTCAAAGGGATAACCATCCAACTTCCAGGTGTAGTGCTTTTGACTTCTACTGGTACAGGGTTAGTGAAAGTACTATGTTGCATTCTTGGAAGAGTTTTGCTAACTTTTTAGATTTTCAATGGGGGCTATAGTTGCAGTTCCTCTTGGGCAGCAGTACAACATGGAAGTGGAGCACAGATACTATAGGGGGGAACATGCGCACAAGGGAGGAGGAAGAGCGTCTACAATAGAAAGCCCTGTCCACCAAGGCTTTTTAGGGAGCACTTCTCCTAACTCCATTTGAGTGGAGACAGTGGGAGACCTGAGCCATGAACCATGTGAGGCTTATTATTAAATTGCCGGCATTAAATTGCAGTTCTTAGGTCTTCCCAAGCAGAAGACATACCATTGCAGCCACTTCGTGGAGACCGGTCTCTCTGCTAATATAGTTCTTACTACAATGGCAGCCGTAGCACCCACTTAAGGTGTCTCCATGGCTCAGCTGAACTCCTGCTGCTGACCGATCAGCAGCACCTAGACTGCGAAGATAGCCAGCGGACCCTATCATTGTGCTGCTTTGAATCAGGACCTCCCAATGATGGAACCCAGCCTCCAAACCTAATTGGATGGGGCTTCCAGAGATGGCATCTTTATAGGCCACCTCCATGAAGGTCACATCTGGCGTTCCACTGCATCTACTTCCATGATTCTGACCTGGAATTAAGGCCATTTTTGGGACCATGAACCACCGGGGAAAATTCAGCCCAATGATAGTGACCCTGTCTCCCTGCTACTTGTTCATCCACACTCTACAAGATCCAGCTTGTCCAAAATACTGCTGATTGTGTCCTTTACCACATTAAGCCCCACTCATTTATTACTCCTGTCCTCTTAGACCTACATTGTTTCTCAGTGCACTATATTTAAAATTCTTGTACTTGTTTTCAAGTACCTTTATGGCCACACACGTCCACCTCTAGCAGATCTATTCTCTATCCTCCACCCATAAATCTTTTGACTTCATAATCCAGAATATCCATCTGCCTCTGACCTCCCATTGATGGCACAGCTTTCAGTTGCATGGTTTTGCTTTCTAGTAGGCCTTTACAGGACCCCTCTACCTCTCTAACTTTTAAAACCCATCTTTACTCCCAAGCCTCAATCACACCTTATAGATTAGTGCTTCTGCTCTGTACTCCCTAAAGTGCCCTGAGTACTTTGTATGTTAAAGACGCTACAAATATGAGCTGTTTTAGTGTTGTTGTTGTAATCAAACTGATGATCAGTAATCATGCTATAAATTTATATTATTTGCGAGGACTCTTGTCCTATAAAGTCTTGTACAGGTACTACACTTCTCAAAATTAGAGGGTTTTCCCTTGCAGTGTCCAGTTAGACAAGCAGTGTAAATTATATTACGTTTAATCCTCGGAACTAAAATGGACTTTAAACGTTGAAAGGATAATGTGAATAGAGGTAGGCAGGTTATTTAAGTTAAGCTGTAAACACAGAATCAGAGATCACAAGTCCAAAATTAAGCAAAACTAGACATGAGAAGGTTGCTGCCTTCATGGAATAGTAGATATTTGGAATAGATATGATCAAAAGCAGTTAATACTGTGTCAGTGAATTCCTTTAAGAAAAATCTGCCTAAATACCAAAGCTCTAAAACTCACCCTGATGACTGATGGATGCTGAGTACTAATACCAGGTCTTAGGATTGAATTTTAGAACCCAAAACTGGGGCGATGGGGGGAGGGGAATCAGATGAGATGCTAAAATTTAAAACAAACCTGACCTCAACTTGCTTCCCACTTTCAGTTAAAGGAGGCAGGAAAAGGAGCAGTCAGCCAACCTGCTTCCAGGAGGCAGGTGACCACTTAGATATTTTAATAAGGCCTGGAGCCTCAGTGTTGACTGGCATAAACACCCTGAACCGTGCAAACTACCTGACTAGTTTAAACCCAACTGGTATAAACCTGACCGGTGTAAACAAAATGAGAGAAATTTTATGGAGCCTGCAAGAGCCGGAAACATGGCATGTGGGGTGACTGAGTTAGGCGAAATGCAAACTCTCAATTTCCCGATGACAGGTTGAGATGCAGAGATAAAGTCGGTGGTGTGTTTGTGGTATGTCTGGCTGCACTCTAGCCTGTGGTGGGTTGTCACTTGTAATATTTTTGCATACCATGAATACTCATCAGCGTAAAACTTTTTAAATTGCATCCTACCTTCAGGATAAAGTCAGCAGCATACGAGAAACTCATGGCACCTGCTTCACGTTTGTTTAAAGGTGGCATGCACCAGTCAGCTTTGTGCGGTTGTGTGTAAAGTCGGTAGTTTTCCTTGTTTAACTTTACAGCACAAGGAAGGAGAGCAGGAACATGAAAGAGAGATCCAGTGGAGGACAGAGGGTGGGGTTGGGAGCCATGGAGGAGTGAATTGGAAATAGACGGGGAGGCTCAGGGCCTTCACTGCCCTCAAGAAGCTGGGAGAAGCCGGGCCTGCGTGAGAGCACCTCTATCAGCACCAGATAAATAGAGGCCAAGGCTCAGGGCCTTCACTGCCTTCAGGGAGCTGGGAGAAGCTGGACCTGTGTGAGAGCACCTCTTCTCAGCAGTTGGCTGAGTTTGAAAAACCAAATCAAACAATGATTTGACAGGAATTCACTAAGTTCATTGGATGGTGAGAAACCGTTGTTAAGGAGTGTCTGTAAACAGCTGAAAATGAGAAAAAATATATTTTTTAAAAGCAGCTACTTAAAATTAATTAAGAAACACAAGCAAAAAGGAAGTAAAGTAAAGTTAAGGCAAAGTAAAATAAAGTCAAAGTACATAAAGCAAAGCAAAATAAATTTAACATAAGTAAAGTTAAGGCATGGCAGGACATCTTAGTCACATGGAATGCATGTCCTGTAGCATGTGCAAAGTCGTGGACGCTACCGGTGTCCTAGGTGACCACATATGCAGGAAGTGTCACCAGCTGCAGATACGTGAGCTCCGGGTTTTGGAGCATAAGCAGTGGCTGGAGTCACTGTGGCGCATCCGCAAGGCTGAGAGCTGCCTGGATAGCATGTTCAGGGAGCTGGTCACACCGCAGGTTAGCAGCATGCAGGCAGATAGGAAATAGGTGCCCACCAGCCGGTCCAAGAGAACCAGGCAGGTAGTGCAGCAGTCCCCTGAGATGATCTCACTCGCTAATCGGTTTTATGTTTTGGACACTGGTGAGGGTGATGGTTCCTCAGGGGAGTGCAGTCAGAGCTAAGCTCGTGGCACCATGGGCGACTCAGCTGCACAGGAGGGGAGGAAGAAGAGTGGAAGAGCAATATTTATAGAGGATTCATTAGCTAGGGGAACAGGCAGGCATTTCTGCAGCAATAGACATGATTCTGGGATGGTACATTGCCTCCCTGGTGCCAGGGTCAAGGATGTCATGGAGCGACTACAGGACATTGGGCACTGGGCTCAGTTCTGGTGCAGGTGGGGCCTGTACAAGATGGAGTGGTTGCATCAGCAGCGGAACTAATATCCTCACAGGAAGAATTGCCACTGCTGTTGGGGAGAGTTTAAACTAGATTGGCAGGGAGATGTGAACCTCAGAGGGAGCTCAGATTGGAGGGAAACTGGTAACAGGAAGAAAAGTGGTAAGCAAAATTAAAAGACAAACAAAGCAAAAGCAAGCATCAATTAGGATCAGAATACAGGATAATGTTAAAAATCGCATTCGCAACAAAGTTCATGAATTGAAGGCACAAATAGAGGTAAATCGGTACGATGTAATTGCCATTACAGAGACATGGCTACAAGGTGACCAAAATTGGGAACTGATTACCCATGGATATTCATCATTTAGGAAAGATAGGCGAAAAGGAAATGGAGGTTGTGTAGTTAATAAGGGATGAGATCAGTACATTAGTAAGAGAGGAACTTAGATTGAAGGATCAAGATGTAGGATCAGTTTGGGTGGAGCTAATAAACAACAAGGGGTAGCAAATATTGGTGGGAGTTGTTTACAGGCCACCAAACAATAGTGGTAATGTTGGACACGGTATAAATCAGGAAATTAGAGATTCATGTAATGTGGGTAATATAGTAATAATGGGCAACTTCAATTTACATGTAGACTGGGTAAACCTAATCAGTACTAATGCTGTGGAGGATGAATTCCTGGAGTGCGTATGAGATGGGTTTGTGGAGCAATACTTTAAAGAATCTACTAAGGATTGGGCTATTTTAGCTTTAATATTACATAATGAGAAAGGGATAATTAATAACCTTGCTGCAAATGAGCTTTTGGGAAATAGTGACCATAATATGATAGAATTTCACATTAAGTTTGAATGTGATATAGTTCATTCTGAAACCAGGGTCTTAAATCTGAACAGAGGAAACTATGAAGGTATGAGGGGCAAGTTGGCTATGGTGGATTGGGAAATACACTAAAAGATTTGATGATAGATGGGCAATGGCTAGTATTTAAAGAAGTACTACATGATCTACAACAGATCTACATTCCTCTAAGGCACAAACACCCAATGGGAAAGATGAATCAACCATGGCTCACAAAAGAAGTTAAAGATTGCATTAGATTAAAGTAAGTGGCATATAAGGATGCCAGAAAAAGTGGTAAGCCTGAGGACTGGGAGCAATTTAGAACCCAGCAAAGGATGACCAAGAAACTGATAAAGAAAGTGAAAAAAGAAGATGAATGCAAGCTAGCAAGAAACATAAAGATGGACTATACAAGCTTCTTTAGGTACGTGAAAAGGAAAAGATTGGCTAGGGCAAATGTGGGCCTATTACAGGTGGAGACAGGAAAATTTATAGTGGAGGATAGGGAAATGGCAGAGAAACTTAATGGAGAGAGTTAACTGGATTGAAGGTTCATAAATCCCCTGGACCAGATGAGCTACATCCCAGCGTGTTGAAGGAGGTGGCTATAGTGGATGCTTTGATGGTGATCTTTCAAAATTCTGGAGATTCTGGAGAGGTTCCTGCAGACTGGAAAGTAGCAAACGTAACCCCACTATTTAAGAATGGAGGGAGAGGGAGAATGGGGAACTATAGACCTGTTGGCTAGTTGGTCAGTAGCAGGGAAAATGTTAGGATCTACGATAAAGGATGTGATAACAGGATACTTAGAAAATAATGGTAAAATTGGGCAGAGTCAACATGGATTTATGAAAGGGAAATCATGTTTGACAAACCAGTTGGAGTTCTTTGAGGATGTTACTTGTAGCATAGATAAAGGAGAACCAGAGGATGTGGTGATTTGGATTTTAGGAAGGCTTTTGATAAGGTCCCACACAGGAGATTCGTAAACAAAATTAGAGCACATGGCATTGGGGTGAATATACAAGCATGAATTGAGAATGGGTTAACAGACAGAAAGCAGAAAGTAGGAATAAATGGGTCATTCTGAGAAAGGCAGGCTGTTACTAGTGGGGTGCCACAAGGATCGGTGATAGGGCCACAGCTGTTCACAATCTATAGAAATGATTCAGATTAATGGACCAATTGTAATATTTCCAAATTTACTGGCGACGCAAACTAGGTGGGAATGTAAGTTGTGAGGAAGATGCAAGGAGCCTTCAAGCAGAATTGGACAGGCTAAATGAATGGGGCAAGAACGTGTCAGATGGAATACAATGTAAATAAATGTGAAGTTATCCACTTCGGTGGAAAAAACAGAAAGTCAGTCTATTTCTTAAATGGTGAGAGGTTAGGAAGTGCTGGTGCCCAAAGGGACAAAGGTGCCCTTGTTCATGAATCACTAAAAGCTAGTATGCAGGTGCAGCAATCAATTAGGAAAGCAAATTTTATGTTGGCCTTCATTGCATGGGGATTCGAATACTGCTGAAATTGTAATGAGCCTTGGTGTGACCGCACCTGGAGTATTGTGCACAGTTTTGGTCCCCTTATCTAAGGAAGGATATACTTGTTATAGAGGGACTGCAGTGGAGGTTCACCAGACGAATCCCTGAGATGTCAGGATTGTCTTATGAGGAGAGATTGAAGTAACTGGGCCTGTATCTCTAGAGTTCCGAAGAATGAGAGATGATCTCAATGAAGCTTACAAGATTCTTACAGGGCGTGACAGGCCGTGTATGTAGGATGTTTCCCTTGCTGTCACATAGCGATAATACACTGGGGGCAGTCTTACAGAGGTAATTGTGAGACTTTCGTCCCTCAGGAAAAGGAACCCCACCCCTGAGAGCTGCAAGTCAGACTGATTGGTTAGCAGCTCAGTAACCCCAGCAGTGCCAGAATGCAGTAGCGGCTGCTGCTGGGACTAAAGCAGTCCAAAGGAAAAGATCCATGGTGACTGGACTTCGAAATAAGGCCAGTTTCATGGACAGGGAGGGATAGGGGACCTTAGGCAGGTGGGAGGGGGTTTGGGTTTTGGAGGCCATGGTGGAGCTACAAAGCGGGGGGTAACATTTTAGGGAGGGGTTCCTCAGATGGGCACAGGGCACCCCAAATGAGGTCCACCCCACCTTTCCTTCCTGCTGTTTCACCTGATATGGTGAAATAGCAGGCTGACCTCCTTTGTTCTGCCTTACCCAGCCCCACATATTATTGCAGCGTGAGGGGTGGGTGTGAACAAGCATTTAACTAGTAATTAATTCACCAGTTAAGGGCCTCAATAGGCATACGGACAGGTGGGCTGACTTACCCACACACCCCATTTTGAGGGACAGGTCAGGTGTAGGCAGGAAGGCAGTGGGTTAGCCGCCATCCTATTTTATGTGCCCCACCACTGGCAGATATGTCAGCTGCGGGGATGGTAAAACTCCCTTGCAATGGGTGTAAGCCATGTAAACATGTAAACCTCCTGCCTGGTGTAAACCCTTGATCGTTGTAAACCTGAGCACAATGTAGCCCCGATGGGTGTA
This sequence comes from Cetorhinus maximus, assembly GCF_964194155.1. NCBI lineage: Eukaryota > Metazoa > Chordata > Chondrichthyes > Lamniformes > Cetorhinidae > Cetorhinus > Cetorhinus maximus. The sequence continues at coordinate 105,083,353 of NC_135885.1, forward strand.
AACCCGTTTGATGTAAACCACCCCACCAGACCCGACATGGGTAACCATGACATATCGCCCCACTGACCCTGCCCCCACCCCCCCCCCACCTCCCCACCCTCCAACACACCCCGAAGGGCAGATTTTAATCTGACTATCAGGAGCAGATTGCAAGGTGGGTTAAAGCTGTAGAATCAGAACGAGATGTGTTCGTGTGAAACCCCAACAGCATGATGTCAGGTCCACATCCGTCTAGTGGCAGGAAACCTCTAAGGCGACATTATCACAAGAACCTGCCGGGAAGCCAATTATGCTCTTTGTGCAGGTAATTAATGATAATTTAAATGGCACCAAATACAACTTAATGCAGGGTTTCAAGTTAAACAAATGGCACACGGGGATCACAGGCCATCAGATTTTTGACTGTTTGATGCTGGTGGCACCCAGGGATGCCTCAGGTTCACATGTGGAAGTCAGCCATATTGCAGCTGTTCTCCTCCAAACTGGTGGAAGAAAAAGGAGAGGAGGACATTGCCAGAGTGAGGTGTGAGGCCTCTAAGAAAGGGGAAGGAGCCTGTGGTTGGGTTCAGAGAAACTGAAGAAGCTGATTGTGGTTGTTGCTTCTCAGCAAGCATGTAGAGTTTCATTGCCGAGATGAGTGACATGGCCAGAGGCCCAGGGGAAGTTTCCTCCAAGAGCAGTGGGCGACAAAGGGAGAGACCAACAGGACTCATCCACCCAGTCCACCTAGACCTGGAGGAGGAGCGACACACGTGGAAGGCACCAGAGGCACCAGTATAGTAGAGCTAACAGCAAGAAGAGGGTCAGCCATGGCTGGGCAAGCTGCAGAAGGGCGCAGAGTGGAGTAGCAGGCAGAGGCAACCCAGGAATTCGGTAGAAACCCAGAGCTTGTGGCACTGAAGGCCACTGTTGCATTGGGTTTCCATGCACCCAGCTCCTTCTAAGGATCCACCCACATGAGGATCCACATGTGCAGGATTTTCCAGGCAGCAGCTCATTTCTGCACTAAGGAGTCACTAGTGCTTTGTTCAAAAGGGCGAGAGACTTTGTGCACTACCAGACCACCCTGACAGTCAGGCAGAAATAGCTTTGGGGCGCTTATAGGATTTCTCCAAGTGCAGGGTGTAATTGATTACATCAATAAGGCCATCAAGGCTTCCTTAGAACAGCCAGTGGCCTTCATAAACAGGAATGGAATGGAATCCACTCAATCAACATTCCATGAGTCTTCAACCACTGAAAGTGCATCCTGTATGTGTCTGCTTGGTTCCCGGGAGCTGTCATGACGCCTGTATACTTCAACACTCCCCAGATTCTAGCTCCCCATGAACATTCAGGGATGGCTCCTCAGGGACATGCAGTACGTATTCAGGGTATGGCTGTTGATGCCAGTGAGGAACGTGCAATGAGACCTGGGTGTCCTCGTACACCAGTCGCTGAAGGTAAGCATGCAGGTGCAGCAGGCAGTAAAGAGGGCAAATGGTTTGTTGGCCTTCATAGCCAGAGGATTTGAGTATAGGAGCAGGGATGTCTTGCTGCAATTATACAGGGCCTCGGTGAGACCACACCTGGAATATTGTGTGCAGTTTTGGTCTCCTTATCTGAGGAAGGATGTTCTTGCTGTAGAGGGAGTGCAGCGAAGGTTTACCAGAGAGATTCCTGGGATGGCGGGACTGACATATGAGGAGAGATTAAGTCGGTTAGGATTATATTCGCTGGAGTTCAGAAGAATGAGGGACAATCTCATAGAAACCTATGAAATTCTAACAGGACTAGACAGGGTAGACGCAAGAAGGATGTTCCCGGTGATGGGGGAGTCCAGAACCAGGGGTCACAGGCTGAGGATATGGGTTGGACCATTTAGGACTGAGATGAGGAGACATTTCTTCACCCAGAGAGTGATAAGCCTGTGGAATTCGCTACCACAGAAAGTAGTTGAGGCCAAAACATTGTATGTTTTCAAGAAGGAGTTAGATATAGCTCTTGGGGTGAAAGGGTTCAAAGGATATGGGGAGAAAACGGGAGCAGGCTTTTGAGTTGGATGATCAGCCATGATCATAATGAATGGTGGAGCAGGCTCGAAGGGCAGAATGGCCTACTCCTGCCCCGATTTTCTATGTTTCTATGAACCCTCACACTGCAGCCAGGGAAAGCTACATTTCCTGCCAGGGTTTGACATTTGCCATGACTAAGCAGAAAATTGGGCTCCTAAACCTGAGATTCTATTCCTGGCCTGATCTGGTGGAGTGCTGCAGTATGCCCCAGCGAGGGTTTCTCGTATCATCGTTGTGTGCTGTGCTGTACGCAACCTCATATTACAGAGGGGAAAGGCCTCGCGTCCAGAGGATTTAGATGAGCTTCACTCCTCACTTGATAAGGAGGATGTGGAGGAGGGGGCAGAGCAGGCAGGACAGGATAATGAGCCCCTGTATCAGAAGCAGGAGCCATGGAGAAACACGCAAGAGAAGCTCAGGGGACCCTAATGCACACCCGTTTCCTGCAAACATGACGCTCTAGAAATGCCTGTCTAATAAAAATTCAACCCCACATTGTCATGACATTGCCTTCGTCATATCATTCACCATCAATTCTCTCCCTCCCTCACACACTACCAGCGTAAACCCCCTCCCCACGACTGTTATAAACTTCCCCCCCAACATTCCCACCTGCCCCCTCAACCCCCCACCACCACCGACCAGTGTAACCCCAAATGTTGCAAACCCACACCCCCAAACCCCCGGACTAGCATAACACATCCCTCCCCCAACAACCCCTGTGTAACTCCAACTGTTGAAAACCCTACCCCACCCTCAACTACCATAGCACACACACACACCCCCTCACCAACCAATGTAACCCAACTGTTGTAAACCCCCTCCCAACTGGCATGGCACACCCCTCCCCCTCACAGGCCAGTATAACCCCAACTAGTATAGCATCCACCCAACCGGTGTGATCCTAATCCCATGGCACTATGAAGAAGAACAGCGGAACTCTTCTGTTGCCCTAGCCAATATAAATCCCTAAACAAACATTACAAAAACAGATTACCTGGTCACTATCAGATTGCTATTGGTTGGAGTTAGCTATGTGCAAATTGGCTGCCACATTTCCTACATTACAACAGTGGCTTCACCCTCAAAAGCATTTCATCAGCTGTAAAATTCCTTGGGGCATCCGGTGATTGTTGAAGAGATTATATAAATGCAAATGCTCTGCATCTAGGCCCATAGGACTAAACTCCTGGCATTGACTGCCAGAGCTATCTGGTCCCACTGCTTTCACAAAGTTTGTTTGGATGGTCTCCTGGCTCCCTGTGGATTTATAACACGCAACCTCTTATCCGCTTCCTGCATCAAGGCTTCCAGTGCAGTTTCGGAAAATCTTGGCGGCTGCTCTCTGCTCTGTTGTGCCATGACTGTGAATTCCAGTCACTTTTAGATTGATTTCCAACATCTCCTCCAGCTGCAATGCACATTTCCTTTAAGCATTGCAGGCTGGCTTTAAGTACTGCAAGCAGTTTATCATAATTAGGCTCTCATGTTGTGCCCCTGCTCAGGCATGGAGCTATCCAATATGGTGCTTAACGCCAACTGAGCGCTACAATCATTCAATTAGAAGCACCGGGCATAGTGTTTCTACCTCACAAACCATGGGTCATTTTCAGGCCCTGTCCAATTTTGCAGCCAATATATCTAGAATTTTAAAAAGGCCTTTGATCTAGAACCACATAATAGACTAATGAATAAGATCAGAGCATGTAGAGTCAGGGGACAAGTTGCAGAATGGATTTTTAGCTGGCTGAAGGTCACAAAACAGAGAGTAGGTATAAAACATAGCTACTGAGAATGGCTGATGGTAGGAAGTAGGGTCCTGCAAAAATCAGGGACCAGTGTTGTTCACAACTTATATTAATGATTGAGACTTTGGGATCACAAATACAATTTAAGAGCACAAGAATACAAGAAATAGGAGAGGAGTAGACCATACAGCCTGTTGAGTCTGCTCTGCCATTCAATATGATCATGGCTGACCTTGGGCTTCTACCCCACTTGCCTGCCCATTCCCATATTTACAAGAAATTTGCTGACATCTCCAAGTTTGGATGGGCGGGGGTGGTGTGGGGAGGGGAGGTTGTTGGGGGGGTGGGGTGGGGGAATGTTCAATACAGAGGAAGAAGACAAATTACAGAAGATATTAATAATCATGCAGAATGGCCATCTAATTGGCATGTGAACTTTAATAAAGAGGTGTTACATTTTGATAGGAAGGATGAGGAACTTACATATTACTTGGAAAATAAGAATCTAAAAGAGGTAGAGGAGCTAAAGAATTTGAGAGTATAAATAAACAAATTACTAAAAGTAGCAATACAGGTTAATAAGAGTATAAATAAATCAAACTAAACACTAGGTTATTTCTAGATGGATAGAATTGAAAAGCCAAATGAACCATGTATAGAACATTGGTTCAGCCATTAAGGTCTCCACATTGTAAAATGCATACAAAGGCACTGGAGAAGTTGCAAAGAAGATTTACAAGGATGATACGAGAACGGCAAAGCAATACCTACCAGAATGGATGAACAGGCAGGGGGTTGAAAAGAGAGGGCTGAGAGATGGTCCAGTATAGGTTTTTAAAATTTTGAAAGGTTTTGATAGAGAGGATACAAAGCGGGTTTCCTTTTGTGGGAAAGAGCAAAACTAGAAGCTATCAACATAAGATAGTCACCAAGAAATCAAATAGGTAATTCAAAAGGAGCTTCTTCACCCAGAGAGTGGTAAGTTGAACTTGCTGACTTAGGGCGTAGTTAAGCTGAACAGTATGGATGCATTTGAGGTGAACCTAGTCAAACACATGAGAGAGAGAAGAGAATAGAGGATTATGCTGATACAGTTAGACGAAGAAGGGAGGAGGGTCAAATGGAGCATAAATGCTGGCATGGATTGGTTCAGCTGAATGACTTGTTTCTGTGCTGTATGTCCAACCTAAGATGCAACGTTACACATACCAGTTTAAGCTAGTAGAGACAAGGAAAGGGAGAGGGCAAAACAGAACCAAAGGGAATGCCTGTGATAGGCTGGAAGGCAGGAGAAATTAAATGGCAAAGGAGATGATGGTGCAAGGCACAAGAAGGTGATAATGGGACAAGTAAACAATCAAAAGATGGGTCTAGCAGAACTGTAAATGCAACATTAACATAATTACCAACATCTACTACCTGAAAAAGTAGGAGTAGTGGTTATGATCTGGAGTTGAGCTCAATCTTGAGTTTGGAAGCTGTCAAAGAACCTAATTAAGAGATGAGCTGTTGATCTTTGAACTTCTGCTGAGCTTTGTAAAAGAACAAATATCCATTTATAAAACATCTTGTCATTTTGTTAGGATACATTGAAAGGCTTCACAATAAATAAATTACATTTAAAATGCAGTCACTCTTACTATATAGGCAAATAGGCAAACATAAAGGGCAGAATTGTCCCAGGTTTGTACTAAGTGCAGTAGTGGGTGGGTAAATCAATGTTTTACACCCACGCTCAGTGGCCCCAGCCCAGGACTGCAGCAAAGAAGACATGGCCTCAAAAGCCAAGAAGACTGCAGCGCTCAAGAGCTTTTTGGATGCCAAAGAGGCCCGCTGTGATGTCTTCTACCCTTTCTCCGGCCGCAGGTGGGGCAGCTACATTATCACTCCAGCTTGGTAGGCAATGGCATTGGTGATCAGTGCCAATGTTGCACAGAAAAGGTTGGACATCCAATACAGATAGAGGATGAACGATCTCATCCATGCCGCCAGGGTATGGAACAATCTCATCACTCTAAACTCACACACTCAAGCCCATCACACATTCACTGGCATCTCACTCACTGCCTGCTCAAGGGACATCACCACCCATTCTCACACACACCCTGTCCATCTGGCCTCATCTCCTCTAGAGACTGCCTCCTCAGCCCTCACCATCTTGAGGCCACTTTCACAGATCAACATGTGCCTCCACACACACCCTGGGAGACCCTTCTTCCCCAGTATAGCTCTCATCCTGCAGCCTCTTCCCTTGCCTGAGGTCAATTCTCCACCTTCCCCAAGCAAGCCCTAGCCCTGCAGCTATTGAAAAGCCACCAACATATGGCTGACCTGGTAGGTAGAGACCTACCCATGAGCCCCCCTAAAAGTGATGTGGTGCTGTCTGTGAAGCCCGGCGCTGATGACTGCGAGTGCTGGCCGAAGCAAGGTAGGCAAACAAACCTTCAAGTCCGAGCAAAGTGCAGCCCGCCAAGTACAGATATTTTTAGCTGTCGTGAAACATGGCAGTGTGTTTTCCTGCTGACGTGGGTGACGATCCAAAGGGGGAGGTTGAGTCTGGCGGGCTGGCCTTATAATGATATGCTGATGTATTACAATGGGGTTCCTCAGGTCTGATGGTAGGGAACGCAGCCCACTATCGGCAGACAGAGCGGATGATCGCAAACTGGTTCCATGACATCGTGAAACCGATTTTTGGCCTTCTTATCGTGTTGTCCGCTCACGCCGCCAAACATGCCCAATTCCGGTGGGCATGGAAAATCCCGGCCAAAGATCTTAGAAATAGCAAAAGGGATAAACATTCAATCAATAGATTTTTTTGATGGAAGTATTGGTCAGGACACTGGTGGAATTCTTTGAGCAATGGGATATTTTACATCCAACTGAGCAGCTTAACATCTTATCTGAAAAATTTCTTTGACAATGCAGCACTCCCTCAGTCCTGCCCTGATCTTGTCAGCTTGGATAATGAAATGGAAAAAGACAGAGGGCATCCCTGTCATACCTTGCTCCAAACATTCAGCCAGCTAAAGAGTAAAAGTAGTCACAAGCAAGGAGCTTGTGCATGTAAACTGAGAAATAAAGTAAGTTAACTCTTTGACAATTTCAAGGTGTATACCAGGATGCAATATGGCTTTCCCACGTCTTCTCCAAGTGCTGCAATGGATATTATTAGACAGAATGAAACTAGGGAACGATTTATAGGACGTTCAAATCTAATGTTGGATATTTGTTCCCTCGAGGTCATTCAGACTGTTTGTATGTTTTGTTTGGTTTCATTTTACAGTAAACATCCTGTGTGTTGCCTGGTGAACATTGCAAGATAAGGAGGTAATATTAATTTCATTGAAACTGAAACAGCAAGATAGAAACGCATTGTAATCTGATCAAAGCCACCTCCCACCTCCACTCGACATATCATCTCATGGCTTTTTTTTTGCCTAAAAAGCGCAGCAACAATATGTTCTGCTGTTGAGCAACTGCCAGCTCTCTTGTCAGGTTTCATTGGGAGCTGAGTAACAGAGCTGATGTTTGTGACTAAACCCTGGTGTAATACAGAGTTACAGAATCATGCTGATGTAGAATCACAGAGACAAAAGCTCTCTGAGGCATTCTAAGAGCCGAGTCATGTTGGCTTCAATCTGACCTCTGACCTTTCCATATCAATTAGCTAAAGTGAAACTGGGTGAGTTTCATGTCTAGCTGTGTGCCTATTGTTCACAGTGAACATGTACAGGCTTTTTGCAACATTTTTTTTTTATAACAGTGACAGTGATCCTGTATCTGTCTGCAGAAATGAACAAGGGTAATATTACTTGCCAGTGAGGTGGAGTACAACTGGTTGAAGGAATGTTTTATACCAACACAATAATGCATTGACTTTGGCTGCTGTTTCATACAATCCTGTATTGTTTGTTGTGACTATAATATTGTTGATTATCACAAAAAACATTTTACAGGTATGATACACCCGTCCCTCTCCCCACCTCCTCCAACAAAAAATGTGGCATGTCACAGTGTAGGTGACACAGGCATGATAAGAGATTTTAAAATATCATTTCCAAATTGTTTAACATATTTCAAATTCATTCAGAAAAAGAGCTGTGAATCTGGCTGTTGGAAGAATGCAACTTAAAATCCCTAGTTCTAAAATTCTGATTGGGTGCCAGGCCTCAAAGCAGGATGTGTTGGGAACTTCCCTCATGTGCAACTGCGCAGTGAATTCTGTGAGGGGTACTGGGAGTGGTGGGGCAAACCTTCCACCCAACCACACCACCCAAGCCAACTGGACATATCTGGGAGATTCCACCCATTGTGCCTTTGGGTAAAAGATAAGAGACAGGATTTTCATTTATAGAATCTTCAAAAACTCAGAATATTTTAAAGAGCTTCACCATCAATGAAGTACTTTTGAAGTGTAGTCACAGTTGTATTTATAAAACACTGCAGTCAATTTGTGCACTGCAAGGCCCCACCAATGTGATGCTGAGCAGATAGTCCATTTTAATGATTGTATTTGAGGGAGAAATATTAGCCAGGACACCAGGAGAATTGCCCCTGCTCTTCTTCAAAATGTACAATGAGATTTTTTTTTGTTTCAGTTTCAATGAAATCAATATCATCTCCTTAGGTTACAATGTTCACCAGGCAACAAACAGGATGTTGACTGTAAAATGAAACCAAACAAAACACACAAACAGCCTGAATGACCTGGAGGTAACAATTGCCCACCTGGGAGGGCAGATGCAGCCTCAGTTTGATGTCTCATCCAAATGACAGAACTTCTGACAGTACAGCATTCCCTCAGTACTGTACAGAAGATTCAGCCTACATTATGCGCTCAAGTCTCTGGAGTGCAGCTTGAACCAACTGCATTCTAAGTGAGAGGTGAGAATGCTATTATTGAACCTTGGTTCAATAATAAAGTTTCAATAGAACTCTTGCCAGCATTGAAGTTGCTTGGAAAAACACTAAAATTTCCCAGCCCAAAATAATCAATTTTATAAAGATTAATACAGTTCCTTTAAATGCAATATGGTTCCCTTAGAAGCTCAGTAGCTATTTTCATTCTCTTTGGCCTGTAATTCTTCCTTGCCAAACAAGTTTGGGCCACTCCTTTTTTTGCAGGCAGATCAGTATGGGTTCTTCTAATGGGCCTGAACATGCATGAGTCATACTAATGACCCCATTCAACCAAATCTGGACAAGGTCTGTTCCCCTTGCCACAAATGAATTCAAATCCCAAGCCACCATGCATAGACTAAGGGAGTGGGTATTAAAATGAACAGCAATTGATATACATGTTTGCAATTACACAGCATTAATTCTAACTCAAAATACTGCTAGTGATCATTTAATTATAATTGAAAACCAGTTCTCATTAGCGTCTCATTGTGGAAAAGAATGCGATCTTTGATCAAAGGGGCGAATTTGAGCATTGAATTAATCAAAACGGTGGGGATTGAAAAACCTACAAAGAAATTAATCATTGGGGTATACTAGGATGGGAATTTAGAGATCAAAATCTTTGGCAAAGGCTCATCAGTTCAGTTCTCTCATTAAACAAATATTGGGGAGATTTTCTGGGTTTGTACTCAGCTCCAATAAATGATCCAAGTATCAGCAAGCACTGTGGACCACAACACATGGCAATTCCAATCCTAAGGACACCATCCAAATTTCTTCCACATCATATTCCACTTCGAATAACTCTTTACTAAACTTAAAGGAACATAGGAATGTAAATACAAGTGAGGATCGTATGATTTTCTACCAGTTCTTAGTTATTAAAAAAGAGAAACTATATTGCTTGATTCACACATTGGTGCTTCTATTTTCAATTATTTTGCATGATGTTTACAGAAGCTAAACTGATATAATGAGGATGATTTTCAACTTCATTTTCTGGATGATATCATGGCTGAGGGGATGCTTCACGCTTTGTAGAATCCACCTGACTTCCATTCCATTGATTTCAAGGGGCTGATAACGGACTACAACATGCAGCTGACACATTCCATGAGGTTACCACTCAGGCGATGTAGTTAAAAATTGCTCTGCGTTTGCCTGCATAGTTGTGCTGATTGTGCCTTCGGAACAAGTTGATATACACAGAGTGTCAGGCAAAGAGCCATAAGGATTTTCCTAATTTAGTGAAAAAATAGAATTTACCACATAAAAGGCTGGTTAACAAAAATGAGGTTCATGGGATAGGCGGGTGTCAGTTTGGATAAAAAACTGGCTTAAGTGTCTTTCAAACTGGAGGATTGTGAACAGTGGTGTTCCCCAAAGGTCAGTGCTAGGATCACTGCTTTTTTTTTGGAGATATATAAATTACTTGGATGTTGGAAAGTGGAGTAAAAAGTTTAAAATTTGCCAATGATATCAAACTTGAATATGTGGCAAACAGTGAGGGTGAGACCATTTGACTAGAAAAGGACATAGATAGGCTAGCAGTATGGGCAAACAAGTGGCAGATGGAATTTAATACAGCAAAGTGTGAGGTGATGAATTTTAGCCTAAAGGATTGGGATGTCTGGTGGTCATGAAAGGCACTATATAAATGTAGTCAATACTAATAAAAAGTCACCAGAGATGCAAAACAAGTTGCTGACTGGCTATTACCAATTTTATATTATCAGACTAAGTTAATATCTATCCATTTCTATCTCTTTGCGTTTGTGATTTTCATCTTGAAATTAAGATTTTATCTAAAAAAGATCAAATTTACACAGTGTGCCAACTTTCCAACATGTAAACAATTAGTTAATCTATAATGTGAAAAATAGCTTTCTCAGTAGTTGAGCTAGTGTTTCATTCCTTATGTCCAGCTCAATTAGCTGGTATCCATGACGCAAAAGGACATATCCAAGCTGATCTTTCAATCTGTCTCCATTTCTTTGACTTATAGTCAAAGTTTTTTCTGGAATGAAACACCAGCAAGAACAGATGGTCAAGTGTAACCTGCTCTTTCAGTGTGACATTTAACCTGGTCTTTCTAATGATCATCAGGACGGCTGCCTTTCACTTTACTTTCATCTCCAGTTCTAGTGTAATGATAGGCTAATGCATCAGGGATGTGAGACAAAGGGCAGACTTCAACATTTGTGCAAGTACTTCTTTTTTTGTTCAATTTCCTGCCCTACCTCTCTCCAGGGGACAGTTCCCCAAGTGTCACCCTCCCTCTATTGTTTCATCGAACTTTCTTCCTCTTAAGTTCTCTGCCCAAAAGGTCCAGCCCATGGCGCTGCAACCTCCACCACAGGTAGGGCAAGGAGACAGGTCTCAAATTCACACCAACCAGAACAGGGATCATGCCCCATGCTGTTGGCACCAATGTGATCCACCACCGGCCATCCAGCCAACTGAGCCAATTGGCCCGCCAAGGAGTCCAAGTTGCTGTAGTAACATGTACTTTTACATGCAAGTTATAGTCTCAGAGCTCTGAATAATGATTGTAGAGGCTCCAATTTCCGTCACATGGCTGACCAAGAATCTCTCCCGCTCTTACCGCCTGACTTTGGCATGTGTCAGAGGGATTTACAGATTGATACTCAACCTGTTTGGCGCATTATGAATGCATCTTCCTTGGCCATGAAGTCCTGGAGTGGCTCAGAGGCAGGTGCGCTACCATTGAGCCACAAGACTTCTGTCTTCTAAGTTTATATTCTTCATATTTATCTCAGTTGATGAGCAGTCCATCTGGGTGGCATCACTGCAAATTTGATTCTGCATTCAATCCAGCTAGCAGTCAAGAGCAGGCAATACCCCTTCCATACCCTACCCAGTGAACTACCTATTGCTGTCCCTGAGATCAGCCAACTCAGCACAAACTAGGAAACATGCTGCTTTGTTATGCACTGTTTTTACCAGTTCAGCACAAGGACGTATACTCGGAAAACCAGGTTGCCATTTTACAAGAGCAAGGTTGCACAAATCCCAATTACATAAATGATCGGTTAATCTACTGTTTCGTTAACTGTTCATGGCTGAACGAGGAAAGCTAGCCATGAAGACCATTGCTCTTCTTCGAATAGTTGGGCTGGCAGCAGTGCAGATTGGGTTAAATAAAAACAGAAAATGCTGGAAAAACTCAGCAGGTCTGACAGCATCTGTGGAGAGCGAAACAGAGTTAACGTTCCGAATCCGTATGACTCTTCTTCAGAGCTAAAGAGAAGTAGATGTGATGGAATTTGTACTGTTTAAGGGGGGGTGGAGCAGGTAAAGCAGGATAGCAGGTCAGCAATAGGTGGGGGCTAAGGAGAGATTGACAGAGGTGTCATGGACACAAGACATGTAATTGATTCTTTTAGTGTTGGGTGGCGGGTGCTACCAGGTCTGCCTGATTCCATATTCAAATGAGTTAAATATGCTGTTGACTGGGCTTAGCAAGTGATCCCCAGGCTTGGTTATCCTCAGTGCAGCCGCTACTGGTGTGGGTTGTCTCAGGACAAACCAATCTTGGAAAGGGCGCCTCAAATATGTGTTAAACTCTTTACTGATATATCCAAAAGACCAAGGTCTTCTTCAGGCAAGGGTGACAGATGCATATTTTTGGTCTTTACCCAATATGGCAGGTGGCACACCTCCAGCTGGTCAAACTGTAGGGGCAGAATTTTACAGCCCCGTTTCGGTGGGAACGTGACCGTAAAATGCGGCAAGACATTCTAAATCTCATTGGCTTCGGCGGGAACGTAAAATCCCGCTGCCGTAAAATTTCTCCCTAGTAGTCTGAGTAGCACCTGAAAAACAGGAGCTGCATGAACCAGTTGTTATGCCATGGAATTCAATTGTGTTTGAAATGGGTTTTTGTAAGAACGTGTCCTCTAGATGGCATTCTATTATAATAATCTACCTTTACTCAGGACATAGAAAAAGATCAGAAAGATGAATTGACAAACTCGGGATTTTTCAGAATTGAAGGAGACCCTTCTGCCTTTTATGCATAAGGTGACTCCCTGAAAAAGTTATTTACTTACTAGATAGATTTCCATATTTTTTCCTCTTTCCTTTTAAAAATTATTCTGGAATCTGCTTCCACCATTATTTCTGGTGGATTGCCCTAGCAACTTTCTGCACAAAAACAAATCACCTAAATTCTTGCTTTGCTGTTTTACTGAAATCTAAAACATTTTGGAACTTACTTACCAATTAGTGAAATTATTTTTTCTGAATTATCTTCTCGCAAATTCTTCATTCTTCACCTTTGTTGATTCTTCTTTTAACCATCTTTGTTCTAATGAAAAAAGCCCTGGTATCTCTCAAATGAGAAAAGGCCTCGTGTCTCTCATCTGTCTTCATTATTGAAGCTCATCTTCTCTGGTACATCTTACTGACTCCCTTCTGCACTGCCCCTGTGGCTTTGGCAAATTTCCTAAAGTAACCAAAAACCAATGGGATTCTTTGCTTCTATACTCCATGTTCCTATTTACAAAGTCTAGGAACTTACATGTGTTGTTTACAGCTCTCTCAACAATGTTCGTCCACCTTTAAAGATTTGTGTAGCTAAATCTCTCCCTGCTCCTCTACATCTGTTAAAAAAAATTTTTTTCCATTCGGTACATTTAGCCACTTCTTATTCCTATTAGCTTTGGAATATCCTAAGATCATAAAAGATCCTGTATATTTATTTTTTTCCTTTTCTTCATTTCCAAAATATATCACCGAACATTTCTCTGCACTAAATTTCATCTGACAGCCATCTGTTCAATCTAATAACCTATTGATATCCTCCTGAATTACTTGCAGTCCTTTTCACAGAAGTCTCAATTGCTGGTTCATAATTATACTTTAGTCATTTCCTTTTTCTACCTTTTCTAACAGGCACCTGTTTATTATCCACTGGTGCTTTATATGTAATGTACATCACATTACATTTCTTCACATTACAACTCACATCTTTCCTCTGTGCGCACACTTAATCTGTTGAGGTGCCTTGAATGCTGTCACTTTCTTTCACATTAGACACCTATAGTTGGTATCACCAGTAAATTTTATAAAGCGCACAAACTACTCTTCTCTACATTATTTATGATTAATGTGAACAATAATACAGCTCTTCATATCTGCCCCTTTCACTAGCACCCAAAGGTTTGCCCACTTATTATCATATTTGGCTTTCTATTCTCAAGCCATTTTTAAAACAGCTGTTTTAAATGTAGAAGTCTCACAAAAGGGAATGTTATCAAATGTCTTCCGAAAATTGATCAGGAACTGGAGGTATTGGAGCTGAATCTACAGGGAGACATTGAGTGCACAATCATGCTTAGCAGTTGGAGATTTCAGAAACAGTGCAGAAAACTACAGAACTCATGAGAATATATTAGTAATCAGAGTATACTCTGTGCAGGAATTTGAAATACTGGGGGTGGTTTTGCAGTTAAATCAGCACCTTGCTAATCAATAAGCCCTCTGAACTATTGGGGAATAGGACAGTAACAGGTGAAATAAGAATAATAAGTAAAATGTTATGGTGTGCTGTTAAAATTGTACGTGGCCTGATTTTATTAGATTAAATCTGGCCTTCTGATTAAATGACAAAAATTGTGACATGTCTTCTTGACCCATTGGGTTGTATCATTTTATGTAGATTTTCTGATTGCAAGCTCCTGCTCTGGAGCTTTGTAGGGTTTATCAAACAAATCACCCAGGCCCATGAATTTCTATATATTATGAGTATAAATCATGATCCATCTCTGTGTGACATTTCTTGATATAAGCTCCTGGAGGGGAACTCCTCACCAGTTCATAGTTGGAGAATTTATCTTGCTTGTTTTTTAACCATAGGGGAGAATTCAATGGATTGGATAGTTTCTTAGATATCTCATCACAACTTGTTTGTGCTATTATTTGATGTTCTGAAACAAAAGACTCTTCCTGATCCTCATTGGCATCACTACCCTACAATAATAACTTTTCTTATGCTTTTTGCTCAAGACAACTTTCAGACAACTAAATGGAATCATTGAATCTGTTCACTAGGCAATTAACAGGGAGATAGGCTGTAGGTAATATATGATACCAAAGCAACTGTTAAGCTTAATGGTTATGAGTAACACAGGTGTTTGACAAATTTTATCAAAGTTTTTGAGGAGGTAACCAGGAGTGTTGATGAAGGTAATAAATTTGATGTGGCCTACAAGGATTTTAGCAAGGCTTTTGATAAGGTCTCACATGACAGACTGGTCAAGAAAGTAAGAGCCCATGGGATCCAAGGCAAAGTTGCATGTTGGATCCAAAATTGATTGAGAGGCAGGAAGCAGAGGGTGATGGTAGAGAGATTTTTCTGTGACTGGAAGTCTGTTTCCAGTGGGGTTCCGCAGCGTTCAGTGTTGGGGCCTTTGCTGTTCGTGGTGTACATAAATGATTTAGACTTAAATGTAGGGAGTATGATCAAGAGGTTCGCAGATAACAAGAAAATTGGTAGGGTGGTAAATAGTGAGGAGGATAGCCCTGCAGAATGACAAAATAAACTGCAGAAGGGTATCAATGAACTGGTCAAGTGGGCAGAGCAGTAACAAATGGAATTCAACCCAGTAAAGTGTGAGATTATGCACTTGGGGAGGGCTAACAAGGCAAGGGATTACACTATGAATGGTCATGCCCTGGAAAGTACTGAAGATCAGAGGGACCTTGGTGTGCATACCCACAGATCCCTGAAGGTAGCGGGACAGGTAGGTAAGGTGGTTAAGAAGGCATATGGGATACTTGCCTTTATTAGCCAAGGCATAGGCCTGAGTTTTTCAGGCGGTGGGCAGGCTCAGAGGGCGTGGGCCCCGGTTGGCTCCGCGCTGCCATTTTACACAGGTAGGCTAATTAAGGCCCGCCCAGTGTAAGACATGAGCGGTAGCATTCTGCCTGTGCGGGCGGGGGGAGAAAGGAGCGTTGAGACCAGCTCACTTTCGCGCGCACACACGCAATAGAGCACTTCTATCTCCCTGAGGAACAGAGCTGCCTCAGGGAGATTGAATCGATGCTCAAATAATTAAATAAATGGTTCAAAAATGTATTTAGACATGTCCCCTCTCATGTGACTGTGTCACATGAGATGGGCCATGTTTTCATATTTAGGGAAAATTTTTCATTTATTTAATAAAAGCTTTAGGGTACCTCATCCCGCTCATGGATGAGGTTTCCTAAAAAACACAAACGCCACTTAGAATTTCCATCTGCCCACCAACCTTAAAGTTGGACGGGCAGGGTTACCAACGATATCAATTACTTTCTTAATAGGCCGGTTACATATCGGCAGGCACGCAGCCAACTCTGGCATGCACCCGCTGAACAAAATATCGCGAGACTGCGTGATGACTTCGGGATGCACACCCGACATCATTGTGCATCATTTTACGCGTCAGTGTGTCGGGCCTGCCCCCGCACGCCAACTGAAAAGTCCTGCCCATAGAATACAAGAACAGGGAGGCTATACTGGAACTGTATAAAACGCTGGTTAGGCCACAACTGGAGTACTGCATGCAGTTCTGGCCACTACATTATAAGAAGAATGTGATTGCACTGGAGAGGGTGCAGAGGAGATTTACCAGGATGCTGCCTGGGCTGAAGGGTCTGAGCTATGAGGAAAGATTGGATAGGCTGGGGTTGTTTTCCTTGGAGTAGCGAAGGTTGAGAGGGGACGTGATAGAGGTGTATAAGATTATGAGGGGCCTAGATATGGTTGATAGGAAGGCACCTTTTTCATTAGTAGAGGAGTCAATAACCAGGGGCATAAATTTAAAGTAAGAGGTAGAAGGCTAAGAGGGGAGTTGAGGAAACATTTTTTCACCCAGAGGATGGTGGGAGTCTGGAACACATTGCCTGAAAGTATGGTTGAGTTTAAGAAGTATTTAGGTATTCACTTGCGTTGCCATAGCCTCCAGGGTGATGGGCCAAGTGCTGGAAAATGAGATTAGTGTTGCCAGATCTTTGTTGACCGGCACAGACATGATAGGCCGAATGGCCTCCTTCTGTGCTGTAAATGCCTATGAGTCTAGGCTGCACAACTAATCTATAGTCAATCACTTCCTCAAGAGTAACAACACAAAGATTGACACTACAGTTTAGCAGCATACCATCTGCTTTCTACCTCTTCACAAAATGTTAAGGAGGTTGGTCAGGTATCTTCTGAATCTTACTTAACCTTTTTATTTGATCCTGTTCCTAATTGTCCTAAGAAGCTGGTTTTGGGTTTTCTTACTGCCTCAGTCCTAATGGTGAAAGTGGTCATATATGGTTAATCTTCACAGTTATTGCTGACAATCAATTTTGTTATTATATTTGCCATTAGGAACATAGAATTTAGGAGCAGGATTGCCCATTCGGCCCTTCAGGCCTGCTCCACCATTCAATAAGACCATGGCTGACATGGTTGAGGTCTCAACTCCACTTACCTGTCTGCCCCTCATAACCCTTGACTCCCGTATATATATATACGATTTGTCAAACTCTGTCTTGAATACATTCAATGACCCAGTCTCCACTGCTTTCTGGGGAAGAGAATTCAACATACTAACAACCCACTGCGAAAATAAATTCTCCTCATCTCTGTCTTAGAAGGAGACCTCTTATTCTTAAACTGTGTCTCCTAATTCTAGTCTCCCCAATAAGTGGAAACATCCTCCCAGTATCTACCCTATCAAGTCCCCACAGTATTTTCTTTGTTTCAATAAGACCACCTCTCATTCTTCTAAACTCCAATGAGTCTCGGCCTGCAAACTGATGGAGCTGTGGGCTGACAGGTCTCCGGGTCCTGATGGACTTCATCCTAGGGTCTTAAGGGTGGCTAATGAGGTAGTAGATCCGTTGGTGTTGATTTGCCAAAATTTGCTAGATTCTGGAAAGGTCCCATCAGACTGGAAGAACGCAAATATAATGCCTCCTTGCAAAAAGGGAGGGAGGCAGAAGTCAGGAAACTATTGGCCAGTTAGCTTGATGTCTGTCGTAGGGAAGGTGTTAGAATCGACCATTAAGGAGGTTATAGCTGGGCACTTAGAGAAACTCAAGGTAATCAGGAAGAGTCAGCATGGTTTCCACTGGAGTTTAGAAGAGTGAGGTGTGACTTGATTAAAGTATATAAGCTTCTGAACGGTGTTGACAAGGTGGACATGGAAAGGATGTTTCCTCTTGTGGGTGAGTCCAGAACTAGGGGGCACTGTTTGAAAAGTACGGGTTGCCCTTTAAGGACAGAGATAAGGAGAATTTTTTTTCTCTCAGAGCATTGTGAAACTTTGGAACTCTCTGCCTCCGACGGTGATGGAGGCAGGGTCATTAAATATTTTTAAGGCAGAGGTAGATAGATTCTTGTTAGGCAATGGAATCAAAGGTTATCGGGGATAGATGGGAATGTGGAATTTGAAACACAACTAGATCAGCCTTGATCTTAGTGAATGGTGGAGGAGGCTCTAGGTGCCTAATGGCCTACTTCTGCTCTTATTTCGTATATTCGTATATTCAGCCTTTCTTCATAAGTCCTTCATCCCAGGAATGAGTTGAGTGAACCGCCTTTGAATTGCTTCAAATGCAATATCCTTTTATCAAATAAGGAGACCACAACTGTACACAGTATTCCAGATGTGGTCTCACCAATGCCCTGTACAGCTGCAGTAAAACTTCCCAACTTTATATTTCATTCCCTTTGCAATAAACAACAACATTCCATTTGCCTGCCTAATCACTTACTGTACCTGCATACTTAATTTTTGTGATTCATGTACCTGGACACCCAGATCCCTCTATACTATAACTTCTGCAATCTCTCTCCATTTAAATAATATATTACTTTTCAATTATTCCTGCCAAAGTGGACAAGTTCACATTTTCCCACATTATAATCTATCCGCCAAATTTCTGCCTACTCACTTAACTTGCGGATATCCCTTTGCAGACTCTCTACCTCCACTTGACAACTTAATTTCCTACCTACCTTGCTGTCATCAGCAAATTTAGCTGCCATACAAGTCATTATTAGATTGTAAATAGTTGAGGACCCAGCACTGATCCCAGTGGCACACCACTGGTTACAGCTTGCCAGCCCGAAAAAGGCCCATTTATCCCTACATTCTGCTCCCTGTTAGCTAACCGATCTTTACCCATGCTAATATGTTACCCCCTATGCCATATTCTCTCATCTTGTTTAGTAACTTTTGATGTGGCACCTAATCAAATAACTTTTGGAAATCCAAGTACGCCACATCTACAGGTTCTCCCAATTTGCTTGTTATTTCCTCAAAAAATGAATAAATTAGTTAAACACAATGTCCCTTGCACGAAGCTATATTGACTCTGCCTGATCATGTTATGATTTTATAAGTATCGTGCTATAACCTCCAAAATAATAGGCTCTAGCAATTCCCCTGTGAGAGATGTTGGCTAACTGGCTTGTAGTTTTTTGCTTTCTGCACCCTCCTTTCTTGAATTAGCTATTTTCCAATCCATTGGGACCATTCCAGAATCTAAAGAAATTTGAAAGATTATATCCAATGCATCTACAATTTCTACAGCTACTTCTTTTAAGACCCTAGAATGCAAGCCATCTAGTCCTGGGGCCTTGTCAGGTTTTCAGTCTAATAATTTTCCCAACACCTTTTCTCTACTGATAGTGATATCCTCTACAGTGAAGACAGACACAAAACACCTGTTCAAAGCTCCCACTATTTCCTTGTTTTCCATTATCAATTCCCCAGAGTCACTCTCTAGAGGACCAACACCAGCTTTAGTAACCATTTTTCTGTTTAAATGCTTGTAGAAACTTTTACTGATTTTGTATTACTAACTAGTTTTCTCTTATATTGTACTCTCTTCCCTCTTTATTATTTTTATTATTATTATTCTTTAAAACCTAACCAATCTTTTGACTACCACCTAGCAAATTCGTACAGTGTTTCTTTCAATTTAGTACAATCCTTAACTTCCTTATTCAGCCATGGATGATGCATCCTTCTCAAAGAGTCTTTCTTTCTTATTGGAATAAATCTTTCCTGAGAGTTATTAAATATCTCCTTAAGTGCCTGCCACTAGTTTCCCAGTTCACAATAGCTCTACTTACATACCCTTATAATTACCTTTATTCAGATTTAAAACACTCTTCTTAGACATACATTTCTTCCCTTCAAATTGATCAAATACTATCATGTTATGATCTCTGCCATCTAAAGCCTCCTTTCCCATGAGATTATTGATTACTCCTGCCACTTCACTCATTACCAGGTTTAGAAAAGCCTGCTCCCTGTTTGGCTGTAGAATGTAAAGCTCTAAGAAATTGTCCTGCACACACTCTATGAACTAATTTCCCAGGCTACATTTGCCAATCTGATTCCTCTAATCTACATGTAGGCTGAAGTCACCCATGATTGTTGTGGTACCTTTTTTACATGCTTCATTTATTTCTTCCTATATACTCTGTCCTACAGCGTAACTACTGTTAGGCGGACTGTACACTATTCCCACAAGTGACCTCTTACCTTTCCTGTTTCTTAACTCTACCCAAATTAAATCTACATCTTGCCCTTTTGAACTAAGATCATCTCTCGCTACTGTACTAATGACATCCTTAATTAACAGAGCTACCCCACCACCTTTTCCTAGCTTCCTATCTTTTCAAAATGTTAAATACCCTTCAATATTCAGATCCCAGCCTTAGTCACCCTGCAATCATGTCTCTGTGATGGCTATCAGGTCATACATATTTATTTCTATCTGTGCTGTTAATTCATCATCTCTGTTAAAGTTTTAAAGTAACTATTTTCTGTATAAAAATGAAGAAAGCAGAAAAATTAGGTGCAAGTTAGTCTAGAATTTAATGGGAAAAAAATCAGGCAGTTTGTAAAACAAGTTGCCAATTTCCTTTCACCTATTCTGTGCTAGCAGCCAATCTGAATTTATAGCTAAATATTCCTGTTGGCCTCATAAATGTTTACAGTTCAGAACAAGTCAGCAAGTGAGGCAGAAATCCTCAAAACAAACACAAATCTTTTAGAGCTGTAAAAGGTTTCCTGAGCACTGGGGGGTACATTTTTGGATAATTTGAGATAGCTGAACTCTAACCATTTTGAGTTCTTTCTCCCTCATGAACTCAAATTGAATTAACAAGCAGCACATATTAGGGACAGAATTTTATGTTTACCATTGGTGGCTGTCCCTCCCTCTCCTCCATAATATTGTGCATTATGACATGATGTTTTGTCTCCAATGTCATGATGTCTGACTGAAAGATTTTGGAAAGCAAGTGGTGCACAGTTTTGGAAGCCTGCCTACCTTTCCATAAAGGCCAACTAAGAGATGTTTGAGGCAATTAAATCACCAACTGACTCCTAATTTTTGCTCTGCGTGCAATTTTACGCAAATCGCAGAGGCTGCATCAAAGGAGGGAAACATGGCAGGGTCAAGTCAGCAGCAAAAAGGTGGGATTAAAGGACTAATCAGGGGATGACAGTGAAGTGCTGGAGGCTGTGAGGATGGTTGGTGGGGAGGCGGAAGCAGACATGGACCCTGGGGGTGAGAAGGAGGAGGTCGGGGAGGTGAATGTGGATGGGGTGGGAATTTAGGGAAGGAAGGGAACGTGCACATTTACCAGAACATCCCTGAAGGAAAAGGGTTGTGGTGGGTATGTCACGGAGGAGAGGTGAAAGCTAAAGCCAGGGGGGTCAACTGTGATGCAGGAAAGGAAATGGGTGACTGGGGGAAGGCAAAGGATGGGGAACGAAAGTAAAACTAAATTAGTGCCATGCTGTTCAAATTGAAAATGAAACAAGAGTCATGGTGGGCGAGATCAGTTGCTGCATGGGAGTGTGATCAGTGGGTGGGTGGCAATGCAGATCAGCTCAGATGGACAGCTGAAAGTGAACCCCAGCAGGCAGCATTGAAAATGCTCAGGACATTGAGATGAGAGTGAAATGGGAAGGATCCGCATGCAGGGGAGAGTGCTTGCACGAGGCTTTAAAAGCCCCTGCCACACACACACACACACACACTTCTTCCTCCAGAATCACTCATGGGCCGGCTGCTCCCTCTACGGTGACAGAGGACGAAGTTGAGGGGCTCACAGGCAAAGAGGATTCAGAGAGAGTGGACAGCCTCTGAGATCCCTGAGTGGATAATCCAGGAGTTTCCCTCCTCCTCCCTTCGGGTGCCCGAGTGCCCCGGCCTGACTTGCTGAGGGGAAGGAGCACCTGGAGGGATGTCGATATGGCTCGTTTCCCTCTTGCATTTTCACTGCAGGAACTCACACATGGCTCCAGCGATGGAGTGCAGGTCTGCATTCATTTCCACGTTCTGCTCAGGGTCTCTATGGCATCTGCCATCCTCCCCATGGAGACCTCCATACATGTGGGCACCACCTCATCAGAGAGCAGGCGGACACACTCCTCCGACTCACGAGCTACTCTGCTGGGGGCTTCCAACAGCTCTGCGTGATGTTCCCATGCCTTCTGCTGACTCTCCAGGATGAGTTGGAAGGCCTAATCCAGACATTCGTCATCTGACTCAGACCTCACAGATGCTCCTTCTCCAGCAGCCCTCCAAGTGCTGGGGAGATCAGCTGAACCTACCTCCTTCTGCTGCGGACGTGTGTTCATGCGGTGACCCCCAGTTTGTAAACCCGAGCCTGCTCTAGATCTAGGTCCCACTAGATCTCTGTGCTGGTGGATTGTGTGGGTAAGCGGTGTGACTGGTCTTCCAGGCTATTTATTTCCAGCTCTTTAATGGAAGAGGTGTCCTCTTGTCTGGAGGTGAGGACGTGGATGGAGCTGAGGGACTGGCTGGCTGAGGGCGTTTGGCAGAGCTCCCTGTGAATCAAAGTAGAGATAATTAGCGCATGGCAGCAGAATCAAAAGCAGGAGAGAGAGCACTCACATTTGTGTTGAAATGTGATACAGGAGCCACAGGTGAGTGTTCGCTGCCGACCTCACCATCACCGCAGACATGGTCCACATCTTTACCAGTCAGCACGATGGCACGCTCCTCAAAGTGAGTGAGGGACCTAACATGGACCACTCCAGCCCCCGGTTTGGGGCCTCTCCCTGCTGATGTGAGCAGGCTTCTCTTCCAAAGAGATGGAGAGAGTGTAAGCAAGACGCATGATGCTGCATGGAATATTTGTTTGGTGAGCGGAGCCATGGACAGGGTGAAGATGTGAGCTCGAAAGGATATGAGCCTGATGGAGATGTGAGGATGTGTGTGAGAGTTAGTGGTGTTGTCCCTTCAGGTGTAAAGGCCCTGTGGATATGTGATGGGTTTGTGAGTGTGTGAGTTGAGTGTGATGAAAAGAGTGAGTTACCTTGGTGGAAAGGACGAGACCATTCATCCTGTAGTGGCACTGAGTGGCTGTCCTCTTTTGCAGGGCACTGGCGCAGACCGCCATTGCTGGATTGGTGATGCAGCTGCTCCTCCTGCGGCCAGGGGGAGGGTGGAGGACATCACAGTGGGCCTCCACAGCATTCGAAAGGCGTTTGAGGTATGTATTACTAAACCTGGGGGCTGCAGTCTTCTTGCCTTTCGGGGCCATGTCTTCCATGCAGCAGCCCTGGGCTGAAAGCACTGAGAGATGTGCGTGCAGCTGGACTTTAAATATGGCGCCCAGTGTGATGAAGCAGTGAGATGGTGGCATGGCAGATGAATGAGAGCCTGCCTGGCATCGAAATGGCTTATTTCCCAGGAATGCATAATTAATGCGGTGGGTTTGAGACGATATGGTGTGAAAAGCCGCCATTGCGGCCGGCAGGTAGAACATTTTACCCGCCCATTACTGTACTTAGTGCAAATCTGGGATGATTCTGCCCAATGTGTTCCTTATTAGGTTGCAGATAAAATGCTGAATTAAAGAACAAGGGTACAGGTGGGATTTTTCAATACTTTATTTAATCCTCATTTCTTTCCACCCTAGTCCTTTGTTACTGTCTGACCAATTGTTTAATGAAAGAAAAACAGATTTACCATTATCTTGGAAAGTTCAGAGAGCCAACTGTTATATACCTGTTTCTTGGCAACTGATAATAGCAAGAGTCAATTTGCCTTCACAAAGATACTTATTTTCATCCAAACCCCATTCCTTTTGGCAGAAGCTCTTTCACTTGATGAAAGAAAGAGGTTAATTCTGACAATGTACTAATGCTTCTTTCAATTTTGCCAGTCAGTAAAGATGATCAAACCATTGAGACTACCCTTTCATCTTTCATGCACACATTCCTTGTTTTAATCTGGTATTTTGATAACTAAACTTAAATTTCTTAGTGAAGTTCAATTTTAATAGCAATAGTGTGAAGTTTGGAACTGTGGTGCCATCGGAGACAGTGCTACGAAAGTTAAGCACTTGCCTAGTGGTGCCTGATAAGTCTCCAGCTGCTTCTGGCAGGCACAATGTGTCCCATGCTGAGAAAGGCACTTGTATGGGTGTCCCCTGCATGCACCAGAAGCAGTTAAAATGGTGCTATCATGGTGTCACTCAGACCTACTAGCTGTCCCACTTCCAAATTCGGTCTCCACTTACAAATACACGAACAGGAGCAGGCCACTCGGCCGTTCGAGCCTGCTCTGCTATTCAATGAGATCATGGCTGATCTGATTGTAACCTCAACTCCAAATTCCCGCCTACCTCTGATAACCTTTCACCCTCTACATACCAGAAATCTAACGCTCAGCTGCATGTTGTAAAAGGAGGAGTAAGGCTGGTTAGGGACCTAAAAGGGAATTTACACATGGATGAAGGGATGAGGTATTAAATTAATTCTTTGCATCCATCCTTACCAAGGAGGTAGATGCTACCCAGGCCATGGTGACAGACGAGGAAACTCTGTCACAAGAAGGGTTCAAAATCAATTAGGAGGAAGTGTTGAATAGACAGTCGGTACTTAAAGTTGACAAGGCACTGGGACCGGATGAGATGCATCCAAGGATATTGAAGGAAGTGAGTAGAAATTGCAGGGGCACTGACCAAAATTTTTTCAGTCTTCCCTAGGCTCAGGGGAGGTGCCAGAGGACTGGGGAATTGCAAATATTATGCCCTTGTTCCAAAAAGGTCGTAAGGATAAGCCCAGCAATTACAGACCAGTCAGTTTAACTTCAGTGGGTAGGCAAGATTCTAGAAACAATTATTTGGGATAGAATTAATAGTCAATGGAAAAATATGGGTCGATATGGAAGAGCCAGCATGCTAGCATAGGTTTCTAAAGAGGAAATTGTGTTTAACTAACTTGCTGGAGTTTTTTGAAGAGGTAACCGAAAAGGTCGATGAGGGTAATGCTGTTGATGTGGTGTGCATGGACTTTCAAAAGGCATTTGACACAGTGCCACACAGCGGACTTGTGAGAAAAGTTATTGCTCATGGAATAAAAGGGACAGTAGCAACGTGGATACAAAGTTGGCTGAAGAATAGGAAGCAGAGAGTAATGGTCAATGGATATTTTTGAGGCTGAAGGAAGGTTTGTAGTGGAGTTCCCCAGGGGTTAGTATTGGGACCCTTGCTTTTCCTGATATATATTAATGATCTAGATCTTGGTGTGCAGCGGACAATTTCAAAGTTTGCAGATGTTACTAAGTTTGGGAGTGTTGTAAACTGTAAAGAGGACAGCGTAGAACTTCAAAAGGACACAGACAAGTCGGTGGAGTGGGCAGATAGGTGGCAGGTGAAGTTCAATGTGGAGAAGTGTGAGGTGATGCATTTTGGTAGGAAGAACATGGACAGACAATATAAAATAAGGGGTGGAATTTTGAAGGGGGTGCAGGAGCAGAAAGGCCTGGGTGTATGTGTGCATAGATCATTGAAGGTGGCAGGACAGGTGGAGAGAGCAGTTAATAAAGCTTATAGTATCCTGGGCTTTATTAATAGGGGCATAGAGTACAAGAGCAAGGAGGTTATGCCAAATTTATATAAGACTGCAGTTGGAGTATTGTGTACAGTTCTGGGCACCACACTATAGGAAGGGTGTGAACAATTGGAGAGAGTGCAGAAGAAGTTTACAAGAATGTTTAGTTATGAAGATAGATTGGAGAGGTTGGGACTGTTCTGCTTGGAGAGAAGAAGGCTGAGAGGAGATTTGATAGAGATGTTGCAAATCGTGAGGGGGCTGGATAGAGTAGGTAGGGAGAGGCTGTTCCCACTTGTAAAAGGAGCAAGAATGAGAGGGCACAGATTTAAAGTGATTTGTAAAAGAAGCATGAGAAATAACTTTTTCACACAAGTGGTTGGGGTCTAGAATGCACAGCCTGAAAGTGTGGTGGAGGTAGGTTCAATTGAGGCATTCAAGAGGGCATTAGATGATTATTTGAATAGAAACCATGTGCAGGGGTATAGGGAAAAGGCAAGGCAATGGCATTAGGTCATAATGCTCACTTGGAGAGCAGGTGCAGACACAATGGGCCGAATGGCCTCCTTCTGTGTCGTTAAAATGCTGTAATTCTGTGAAGTGGAGCCTGGCACTAGTGTTACTTAAAGAGTCAGGAACCCAACTTGCAGGTAAAGTAATTTTGAATACGTTGTGCTACTGCAAATTCTCTGGAAGTACTCTGGAGTGTTTTTGGAGGTGTCGAGGGGAGTTCCTGGGCTTGGCAGGAGGTGTTTTGCATGTTCAGAGGGAGGACAGAGGACTTGGTATTTTTTTATTATTCTTTCATGGGATATTGGCATCATTGGAAAGGCCAGCAAAGATTGCCAATTCCTATTTGTCCTTGAGAAGGTGGTGGTGAACCGGCTTCTTGAACTGCTGCAGCCTATGTGATTTAGGTGTGCCCACACTGCTGTAGAACAGGGAGCTCCGGGACTTTGATTCAGCAACAGTGAAGGAACAGCAATATATTTCCAAGTCAGTGGCTTGGAGGGGAACTTCCAGGCAGTGGTGTCCCCAGGCACCAACTGATTTTGTTTTTCTAGGTGATGGAAGTCGGAGGCTTGGCGGGTTACTACAGTATATCTTGTAGGTTGTACACACTGCTACCACTTTGCACCTGTGGTGGAGGGGATGAATGTTTAAGGCATTGGATGGGATGCTGATTAAGTGGTCTGCTTTGTTTTTGATGGTGTTGAGTTTCCTGAATCATCCAGGCAAGTGGTGAGTATTCAATCACACTCCTAACTTGTGCCTTGTAGATGGTGGACAGGCTTTGGAGAGTCAGGAGGTGAGTTACTCACCAGAGAATACCCATGTTATGACCAGGTGAGGAAGGGTCAAATGGCTTCTCCCTTTTCCCTCTCCTCATTTGACCACAACAGCTTTCTTTGTTTAAAAAGGATGTACTTGTGAATTAAGTGAGTGTTTAACTGTTTATGTGCTGTGACCATAAAAGGCACAATCAGACAAATTTTCTTTAGTCTTCGAAAAGAAAAGAGGGTAGTTTTTATTGTACTTAATCTGGTCTAAGTAAATAATAAAACAAATTTCACACACACACCTGAAGTTCACACACACACCAATAGATTACAGAGTGATAAGGATAAATTGAGTAATTTAGAATCCAGTAAAATTAAAGAGGTGTACATATCTTGAAGGTTGATGAATTGGCTTGCTTCAAGTTGAGTTTGACAGTCCTGCTGCTTTCACTTGGTGGTCCTGCTACTTTTAGTATCAAGGTGGTTTAATGTTGTAGACAGACGATTTATCTGTTCTTATGGAGACAAAAATGCTGGGTTGAGTTCTTATTAAAATCTCATTCTGCAGCGTCTAAATGTCAAAATCAGCAGATAGGGTTCAAAAACTTTCATAAAAACAAAAAGCTAAAAGCTACTGCGGATGCTGGAAATCCAAAACAAAAACAGAATTACCTGGAAAAACTCAGCAAGTCTGGCAGCATCGGCGGAGAAGAAATCAGTTAACGTTTCGAGCCTTCATGGCGAAGTTCTGCCGAAGGGCCATGAAGGCTCGAAACGTTAACTGATTTCTTCTCCGCCGATGCTGCCAGACTTGCTGAGTTTTTCCAGGTAATTCTGTTTTTGTTTCAAAAACTTTCAAGCTGGATGAAGAGCTGGATAAATAGAAAAATAACTCATTTAAGGCGTTCCTTTAGCATGTCAGTTGCTTATCCAGTTTTGCAAAAAAAAAGGTGCTTAAAACACACAAAGGGTTGGCTTGTCACATGGCTTTCTCTCTCCAAATGCCCAGTGATCCAAATAAGGTCATGGCTAATATATTCCAGTTGTAACCTGATTAGATCATGGCTTGGGATTCCTTCTCAGTCAGGGACCCGTTGCCCAACTGATCATGGTCAATGTTTTGACTCCACCTAGTTGAGTATTCAAGTGATTGTCTGGATGCTTTCCTAATAGGATAGATGGTGGTCCCCACTCATCCTCTATCAAGCCCATTGTTCCTGGTGTGATTATACAGTCAGATTGTCTCCATTTCAATGGCTTTTAGAATATAGAAGGTAGAGTGATGCAAAGCTGCAGCTATCTTTGGCTATGATCCTAAATCACTGGAATGTGGTTTTAGTCATTAAAAAAGGGGTTTCCAACCAGTAAATTCAAAAAGCATCTTTTAAATATAAGGCATGGTTTCACAACACTTCCACAGCACACAGAATAAAATGCTAGGTTGTTAGCATATCATTACAAGGTGTTCAAAAAAAACATAAACACACATTCATACTCAAACACTCAAATCAATCTTAAAGTTAGAGCTTTTCCCTGTTTAAGGCTGACATTCTCATTACCCTCTTTGGATGAGGTCCAGTTACTATCTCTTTTAGTGTTGTGGCCTGGCTTAAGGAAGGCGTTTGTTTGTTTGCCTGGCCTTTCCTTTCTAAATCCTTGTTAGGTATCGTCTCAGGGGTCTGGGCTTTCACTAACATCTGGTGGTAGTCTCAGAGTATCTTAATGCCAGCAGCCATACAGTGTTTTATGAGTTTTGGATTTAGTGGAAATTCAAGTGCAATATTTGAGTTTTTGAGGACGTTGGATTTCAAAGTCTGCTGTAGAGAGAACTTCTCAACTCCTAGCCGTGTACTATGCAAATTTTCATTAATGCATGGTTGCCCTGCTTGTAAAGTTCTTAACCCTTTAATTGCTGTGTCCCACAACCCATGAGTTTAATGTTCTGTGTGGTACACTGATAAATCTTACTTCTAGGATGACATTGGGCCATAAACTGTTTTGAACCTCTGTAAAGTGTCTGGGATCTCTTTCTGCACCTTATCTTCTGTGGGTCCTGAAGCTGAGATGCTGAGTTTAGTTAGATTTGAAATTTGACCTTGACCATTTGATCCTTTAGTGGGTAATGCCACAGTGACATCACTTGTATTTCTCCTGTGGTTTCCACAAGTGTTGTTCATTTTGGGGCATATTACCTTCCTTTTTTCCTTTACCTGGGGAATGGGTTTTCCCCCAACCACTCCCATGTCCTCTGGGACACTACTGCCCACAGGTGGCTATCCAGGCTCCGCTGAACTCACCTATGACACTTCAACTAGGTGAGGCATCTCCCTCACATTCTGTTGCAATTTTTTTCTTTATTTAAATCCTGGATGAGGGTTTATGCCAACCACAACTCTGGTGCATTTCCTTCAACCTCTACAGCTTCAGTTCCAGCATTTTTGCTTCCCTGTGACTCTATTTTGGCCTTTTGAAATCCTACAGCTCTACCCTGGCCCCTTTAAATGCAACAGACTCTTGAAATTCTGTTGGCCTTTTTGTGGCCTCCTTAATCTTTGCTGTCTCTTTTGTCTCCTGTGGGATCTTTGGGACTCCCTCTGCACCTGGGCAGAATTTTGCTGGTTGCCAACAGTTTCCTTAGTCTCTGTGGACTGGTCTGGACCCTCTGGACACAATACCTGACATCCCACTAATAGGTAAACTTGGAATGACCTTGACTGTCACTAGCACGATGACCAATTTACTCTGCAGATAAATTTTTATTATAGAAGCCTCTACGTGTTTGCCAGTAAGTCCCTTACGCAACACACTTTGCTTCTGGGCAGAAAATTTCCATCTCCTGCAACAAGCAAAGTTAGTAAACAATCACTATCTCTAAGAATACTGATCTTTCTTCTGGCTTTCCAGAAACAAACTTGGGGTCATTTTCCCTTTAAACACACAATCCTGGTAGGTAGGTCACAAATCACCACCCTCGTGCCCAAAAAACGACATGGTCCAATTTGTTATGTGAGTAACAAAAAAATATATAAATTCCCACATGTGGTTGAAGAATTAAAAAGACTATATAATTATTAACTTTAGCAGAAGAATAGACTTGAATGCTAAGTAGTTTTGCTCCATTTGATACTCACTCCTACTATCTTTGTAAATTTAGTGAATGGAGAAAATCAAGTTCATTAGCTTTGTAGACATTCTCCAAACATAATTACAATGACAAGAACACTGAAGAATTTGATGTCCAGGCCACTTTTCATGTAAGTCATATGTGCAAGGAATAGTAAATATTTAAGAGCAAGGGTTGACCCCCTCTAAACTCCATTCCCTTACATTCCTGTATTTCTAACTGTCTTTATGTTTATTAATTCTTCTATCCTTTTTCTATTCATAGTGGATATGTTGCGCTGGAACTCCCAGGAATCAGTTGTGATCTCCTACTTTCACCTGTACAATAGATAACATGAACTCTACATTGGAAGGAGGGGAATTTTGTGGGATGTCAGTACATTCTCTGCTAATTTTCCAGTAACAGAAATAACTGTATCATTGAAGTGGCAGATTATTAAGGGAATACTTAGCAAAGTTTATCTACAAACTAGTTGAGGATCCATTCAATTGCCACAGAATGTCATCTGTAAAGTAACCTTGAAACATTTATTTTCTTCATTGAATAAGTGGGACACATCAGTTTTGTGAAGGCAATAGATATTTGCAATTTTTGTGAAAACTACAAACTTATAACAGTGTATTGCTTGAAATACTGTGATATGCAAGTCATGGATTTGCCACCAACAACAATGTGGGATTGTTAACAGCGGCTATGATATCCTATCTGGTATGATATATATGATATACCTCTGATAGTCTGGATTTCCAATTGTTCCCTCACAAGATGTTCAATAAAAAGACTCTCAACAAGTATCTTGTATGATTCTCAAGGCAGCCACATAGAGAAGGATTCTGAGCATCATTTTATGGCAATATCACCCAAACAAAGGAAAAGAGAATCATGAAGAAGGGTCATACAGACTCAAAACATGAACTCTGTTTCTCTCTCCACAGATGCTGTCAGATCTGCTGAGTTTTTCCAGCATTTTTTGTTTTTATTTCAGCTTTCCAGCATCCACAGTATTTTGCGTTTATATTAGAAAAGAGAATCAAGATTATTTCTGTTTTTGTATTTTCCATGCAGATACAGAATTCTGGCTGACATAGTACTGGGGGACAGGAAGAAGCTTTCTGCAGAAGAGAAGTGTTGCCTCATCCTCCAGCAATGCAAATTACAGGGCTGGCAGGTATGTGACTGTAAAAATATGATCTATGCTTTTTGTGGTGACTTGTGTTACAACTAGTGTGTCAATGAGGCAGAGTGACATGTGTGTACCATTCAATACTTTGAAATAACAAAATTGTCTTCCTGAAAACATGAGTCTAACATTTAGCTTATATTGATTCTGCTGCTGATGAACTCATGCATATAAAGGCAGAGTCCCAGGTTGAGGGCTCCGAAAAGAATGCTGACAGGGAGCATCAGTCAGAAAACCTTGGGTCCACTAGCAAAACAGTGGCTGTAAATTCACATCCAACCACTGCAAATCATAAGTTCAATAAAGCTGATAACTTATGGCCTGGCAGCAAAAAATAGCCATGACGGATGTTAGATTGTCATAAAAATCCAACTGATACATTACAGTACTTCAGGGAAGGGTGCTACCACTCCTACTTGGTCTTAACATTGATGTGACTAAAGTCCCACAATATGTGTTTTACTCTTAACAATGTCATGGCAGCTTGGGATGGATAATAAATGTCACCTCGTTGACATAGATCACATCCCAAGAGCAGCAAAGCAATCAACAGTGCTAGCTGGGTGCAGTTGTTTGGGCAATCAGCCTTGATAATGCAACAATCAATACAAATTTGTGAGATTAAGTAGAAATAATTGCACATGTATTACAACACACCTGGAATCAACCAGTTTAGCATTGTGCAGAATTACAAGAGCAAAACACTGTGGATGCTGGAAATCTAAAATAAAGACAGACAATGCAAGAAACACTCAGCTAGCCTGGTAGCAACTGTGGAGAGAGAAAAAGAGTTCATGTTTCAGGTCAATGACGTTAATATTCCCCTCTCTACAGATGCTGCCAGGCCAGCTGATGTTTTCTGCATTTTCTGACTTTATTTTGGCTTTTTGAGGCAATGCCTTTCAATTAATGTTCTGTTGGGGATAACTAACAGAATGTTCAGTACGTTGACAAAATTAAAGAAATCATTTTACTACAGGGAGAATGCAGGTTTCTAAGTCTACTGCTCCGTTAATGATATTTCTTTAAAATTAAATAAATTATTTTGATTCAATTTTTGGCTATCCTTTTGATCAATTCTTTTTTTCAATGAAAATCTTAGGCTAGATTTTGTAAGACTCTGCTCCCAGCACAGAGTCTCGCTTGACAGGAGTACAGTATAAAGCAGACGTGAAGGTCAGTGCTCATGGAACTCCCGATTAAAATTAAAATGAATTACCAGAAAATCAAGAATGTCACAGTTTGGTGGATTGACCCTGGCACCCAATTTTCTAATCGGTGCTTCCATCAAACAGGACTTGAGCCTCAAAGATTTTAACATCAATTGTTAGCTTTCTCCTTGCCAAGTATAAAATTGAGTATTTTCACCTTTGAGAGAGCTTCTGCTGTTACTGTTCTATTCTCACTAGAAGTTGTCATTTAATGCTGGAATTTGACCAGCTTTATATTTCAAGGGTGAGCACTACAAGAGCAAGCATGCTTTTAGGTTTACCATGAATTTCAGACACTCCTATTTCAAACAATTATCTTTATGTTTGAGGATATTCAGTGTAGCAAGTTTTTACTGCAACAAATCGATTTCAATTTCTATACATATTCTTTTTGGCAAGGTGCAATAAATTAGAATTTCAGAAATAGTGGGTTTAATTTTAACTTTCCAAACCACCCGCTGTGGGAGAGTCCAGCAGAGTGTCAGGAACCCAGAAGTTTCAACAATGTGTGTTGTCAGCAGCCTGTTAATGCAGCCACTGCATTTGCATCTTATTTCTGGGATTCATGTCCAATTGGAATGAGTAGGCATGATGACGATGTACAGCAGTGCCCTGCTCCTGGACACAATGTCACAAGATGTGCAAAGAACTCATCAGAACAGGAAAGGTGAGTGGCATGGCACATTCAACTATATCCTGATGTGCATCTTACCCCCCAACTCTGCCTTGCCAAGCATTCTCCTGCACATCATCGCTCATACCAACAGAACCTGCAGATGCACCCATCCCTCTCTGTCAAGGCTCCTCCTCACATCCCCACTTGACCTTTCACCGTTGACACTCGTCTTCAATGCAATGTCACAGCTATCTTTCACAGTGACCATCCACAAACATTATCCTTCCAGCCGCTCAAAACATTCCATTTTTTACAGTCATAGGTTTCTTCTTTCTCTCTTCAGAGAAGGAGAGCACAAAACACCAGGGAGAGGCAGAGAACTGGAAGTGCGCCTCCCGTCATCTCTATGTTGACAATTACAGGGGAGGAGGCAATAGAGATAAGCTGCCTCTCAGAATGGCTGGCTATTGGAAATAGAGAGGGGGCTCTTCCTGGTGTGAGAATGAAATATCACACCACATGACATACAAACTCGGTCATATTGACAATATGCGCAATGATGATTTAACACCCTCTCATCTTGTCAGTTCTAAATTAAGTCTATCATCTCCCACAGGCCCTTGATGCCCCTCAGGAAATGGTGCAGAAGGAGGATGAAGACACCTCAGATGAGATCACTCACTTTGAGGATGCACTGTCAGAGAATTCATGCTCACCATCTATAAACTCAGATAAAGACAATTAGTTGATTGTCACATGGTAACATGCACATCATAACTGAGCAGGAGGAAGTGGTGGGGACAGATTCAGCTAAGAAGAGTCCCTGTCAGAGGGTGCAGAACCCTCCAAGCTCTGCTCAGGTGGACACAGATGCTGTACCTCGGGGGCCATCAAGAGGAGTACAAGAAGAGAAAGAAGAGCCGCAGAAAAAATTAGACTCTGTCAGCCTTTCCAAATCACACTGTGCACAATTGGAGAGAGATTAAAGGAGTCTATCACCAGCATGAGTACCATGATATCTTAGGTCTTTGTGCTGAAGTCTTTGTCCATGGAAATAGTGGCCACCTGCATGGAACAGCAGATGTGACAGAATGCATGCTGGCTGTCACCCCTGGCCTCCACAGTTAGACTGTCACCTTAAGCAGGATTGAGGAACTCCTCATCATGGCCTTTCAACATCTATTTGAAGTACAGCAAAGTGCTCTCAAGCTCTTTCCTAACAGGGAAGTGAAGGTAAGCCTAAGAGGGAAGATAGAGAATGGCACATGGAAATGGAGACTCCTCTCAAAGCCCTTCCATTTCTTGCACCTTGACCCAACACTCCCTCCATCTCAGAATTCCTCATGCTGCTTCCAGCCCTGTTAGCCATGTCTTCCCTTGCACAGTTGCACATGGGGCAGCCTTTGCTGGGGCCATCTCGGCTTCTTCCAAACCCAGAGGACATCTGCTACGGGCATCTTATTTGCCAGAGGAGCAGGCTGCTTGTAGCTCTGCTGAGGCTATATGGGTTGCACTGCGTAGGAACAGTAGAGAAAGGAAAATTTGTAGTTGTTCAAGGGTAGTCACTTGAGTGTTTAACACTGTGTAATAATGTCATATTTCTGTTTCATGTTCATGCACCATAAAAATTATTTTGATATCTGTTGTCTGGTCTTGCTCATTTTTGTCTTCCCTCCTGCTAAGTTGCCTTCTACCTTGTGAAGTATAGTATAAAAGGAGTTAAAAACAAGTAAAGAATGGGGAATGAATATTTGTTTTCTTGGGGAGACCAATAGGTTCAGAATTCATGTGCCAGATGGTTTCCTCGGTTTAAATATAGTGTACTTGAAGCAGGCCATCGCAGATATCCATGGCAACTATGTGTGCGACTATCGTGCCCTGAGCACATCAGGTTCCTCCTCCTCCACCACCAAAGAGGCAGAACGCTTAGCTCCTTCCTCCTGGAGCTCCAGTCCTTGATGCCGCACAACGTTGTGCAAGGCACAGCACACTAATATCATTCTGGGTACCTTTCTTGGTGTATTTTGAACCCCACTCCAGCCCACCCTTCCTCCCAAATTGGTCCATGCACCTGAATCACATCTTCAGCATTCTGATTGCCTTCTCCATTACAACTCTGGTACTCTTGTGGTTTCTGTTGTACCTTTCTTTGGACTTCATTGTTTGGCTCCTTACAGGTGTCATCAGCCACATGCTCAGAGGGTAACCTTTGCCTCCAAGGAGTCATTCCACGAACTCTGCTTCCAGGTGTGTATATCTTAGTGAGGCTTGACTGGCACAGGATGAAAGCATCATGGCAGCTCCCTGGCATCTCACACAGCTCACCACCACCTTCTCAAAGGCAATTAGCAATGGGCAATACATCCTGGACTAAGCCAACAAAGCCCACACCCCGTTAATGAATAGAAAAATAAATAAATAGCTGGCCCAATTGACCCAGAGGAGTTCATAAGATCATAAGAAATAGGAGCAGGAGTAGACCATCAGGCCTATCAAACCTCCTCTGCCATTCAGTAAGATCATGGCTGATCTGATTTCAGTCTTCACTCCACTTTCCTGCCTGCCCCCCATAACCCTCAACTCCCTTGACTATTAAAAATCTGTCTAATTCAGCCTCCATTGCTCTCTGTGAAGAGAGTTCCAAAGACTAATGACACTCTGAGAGAAGAAATATCGGCTCATCTCCATCTTAAATGGGAGACTCCTTAATTTTAAACTGTGCCTCCTTGTTCTAGATTCCCCCACAAGATGAAACATCCTCTCAGCATCTACCCAAGCCCCCCCAAGGTAAGATCACCTCTCATTCTCCTAAACACCAATGAGAATGGGCCCAACCTGCTCAACCTTTCCTCACAAAACAATCCCTTCATCCCAGAAACCAGCCAAGCGAACCTTCTCTGAATTGCTTCCAATGTAAGTATGCCCCTCCTTAAGTAAGGAGACCAAAACTGTACATAGTACTCTAGGCGCATTCTTACCAATGCCCTGTACATTTGTAGCAAGACTTCCCTACTTTTATACTACATGCCTCTTGCAATAAAGGCCAACACTCCATTTGCCTGCCTAATTATTTGCTGCACCTGCTTCCTGACTTTTTGTGATTCATGTACAAGGACACCCAGATCCCTCTGTACTGAAACATTCTACAGACTCTCTCCATTTGGATATCCTTCTGCTTTTCTATTTTTCTTGCCAAAGCGGACAACCTCACATTTTCCCACATTATACTCCATCTGCCAAATTTTGCCCACTCACTTAACCTATCTATATCCCATTGCAGACTCTTTGTATCCTCATCATTACTTACTTTTCTACCTATTTTTGTATCATCAACAAATTTGGCTACAATATATCAAGTCATTAATATAGATTATAAATAACTGAGGCCCTAGAACTGATCTGTGATACTCCACTAGTTACAATTTACCAACCTGAAAATGGTCCATTTACCCTGACTCTCTGTTCCCTGTTAGTTAGCCAATCCATTATCCATGATAAAATATCACCCCCAACACCATGAGCTCTTATCTTATATAATAATCATTCATGTGGCCTCTTATTGAATGTCTTTTGGAAATAAAAATACATTACATCTACTGGTTCCATTTTATTGACCCTGCTTGCTACATCCTCAAAGAACTCGAATAAATTTGTCAAACATGGGGCTATATTTTACATGCAGATACGTAATATGGGCGATGTGGGAAGGTGATGGGGTGGGCACCTGCCCTATTTTACGTGCATCCCCCATCCAAAACACACCCAGCTCCCTGGAGGTTTAAGTAGAGGTGCCCACCAGCACCAGGAGGTTCTTTTTCCCAGGGTTGGGTCCAGGAGTTCCACCAACCCCACCTCATTGGCCTGGGTGGACATCACGAAGCAGGTCAATTCCATGGGCAACCTCCAGAGAAATGCTATCCAGTACAGCAAGAGGATGAATGATCTCATTCACACCACCAGGGTAAATTAACGTTCAGCTCACTCTAAACTCACACTCTCATCATAGCATTATGAGCTCAAAGCATCACACAACTCAGGGATCTCACACAATATTAGTGGGGGGGATATCAGCATTGAAAGCCTATTTACCAACATCTCACCTATCATCCTGCACAAACAGCATCTTCAGCCCTTACTGAGGAGGGCTCAGCACACACAGCGCACACATGCTTCACAAGCTTTGCTCCATCCCTTCTCATTACATCCCACCCATTTGTCTTCATAAAGGCCAAGCTTGCCCACAGCAAGATTCCAGACTGAATGAGAGATGGCTGACATCCTGGAACTCTCCAAATTCAAGGATGATGCTGCCGTATTAGCAAGAGCAGAGATTGCTCCTGTGGGGAAGGCGAGATCGGAATCTCCCAGCAAGCCGGTATGGATAAGTTGATCACATCCTAACATTCACAGTGAGTGACATGCAATATTCTATTCAGCCTGTTCATGAACTAAAGCTATCTTCTCTCTCTTACAGGCAGCAGCAGGTCCAGACAGACTTAAACCCCATCCCCTAGGTCACCTCAGAGGAGGATGATGAGGATCATTTGAAGAAGACCCGTCACTATGTTCACCTGCTCCCTCCAGAGCGCAGAGACACACACCCTGGTGGATCACACACCTAGATTAGGCACAGAGTCATGTTCCGGGGAACGCCTCACTGACATGTCTCCACAGCAGTTGGAGACAGTGACAGACCAGGTCTCTGGCACTCAGAGAACTGCTGGAGAACAGGCACCCACTAAGTTTGAGTCAGATGATGCGCCCCTGGAAATGGCTGTCGCAAACATGCTGGAAATGTAGAGACAGATGGTGGAACATCAGGCAGAGTTGCGAGAGGCAGCCAACAGACTAGAGTGAAGGATGGAGGAGTCCGTCTACATTCGGTCTGATGTCATGGCTTTGAGATCTCCATGGGAATGGTGGTGACTGCCATGGAGACCTTGGGTCCAGCAGATTCTGCCAGATTTGCACTTGAACCTTCACTCTATTGCTATAGGCATTGGTAGGATCCATCAGTAACTAGGGGAGAGGGGGCAGGACACCTCGACCTCACTTTAGGTGCCCCTTTTCCTTAAGGAGTCAGGCAGGGACCCTTGTGCACCCAAAGTGAGGAGGACCAGCAGCTGGATCCATCCACTCAAATGACTCCGGGCATGTCCAGCCGATCCCAATCCCCTCTGCCTGTGGCCCCATCACCTCCAGCTACTCAGGCCAAGGAAGGTGTACCTGCCCCACAGCAGAAGACCCAAAATAGGGTAGGGCCCGCTAGGTCTCAGTCCTCCGGAGGACACCCGCCAAGTCATCAAAGACAACAAGGCGTAGCATTCAGTAGGCTGCCCCTACATCTGCAGCAGATGATGGGGATACGCCAAGATGTAATGGTAGGGTTAGAAAAATTAAGATACATTGATATTATTTCTGGCTCACGGGTTCACAAACTGCTTATATTATGCACCTTTGTAAATACACTTGTTCCTGGCAATGCTCTCATCATTTGAATGCGTCATTCATATTCATCTATGTGCCCTCTTATTGTGAGGTTGACCTAAGCTCCCACTCCATGATCGCCTCCTTTTGTGAGCCTTACGTTCATGGAATGTTTAGCTGACTCATTTAAATTACTCGCCCAATGTGTAATGTCAGGGAGATGCGTTAAGCTCTTTATTTAAAGTGATGCAAATTGTGTTATGAACTTTTGTTCCTTACAAGACACCATGGAGTTATGCATGCTCAATTGCCTTGAAGGGTCGCCAGTAATGTTGACGCATCTTCAAATAGCTGTCTTCATTGTTTGTGCCAGTGCACAAGGCCTGCAGCCATGATGGCCTCTCCAGCCTGTGCGCATCTTTGTAGCAGCAGGAAGTGTCTCATTCAGGAGGCCACGATTGTATCAAGTCCACTTGAGGCAGGCTTTGTGCTGGCGTGCTGCCTTTCACTTCTCAGAGCGGCTACATACATCTTTGGCTGCTGAACTTCCCAAAGATTAGGGCCTGATGAAACCTGAGGGTTGGAGGTACAAGGCTTAGTGGTTGTAAAGGCCTTTCTGATTACTGGCATGCCACTAAGGGACAGGGGAAATGTACTCAGGTCCCTTTGCCTGCACCTTACTCCTCCTGGAATCTTGTGGCTATCAGTGCCTCACAGGCACATCCTCCACATTGAGCCATTTCGATGATGTCCTCTTGTGAAAGCTCACCATCATCTTGGTCCTCAGCATCATGACCTTCAAGGTCTTCGTTGTCTGAGGAGTTCTCAGCTTCCTCCATGTCTCCCTCCGGCAAGCCATCTTCCTTTTGAACTGCCAAGTTGTGCATCGTGCTACACACCACTATTATGCAAGATACCCTCTGTAGAGAGAACTGCAGAGCCCCACCTGAGTGGTCCAAACATTGGAAGCACATCTTTGGGACCCCAATGATCTGCTGTATGATGGATCTTGTCGAGTTATGCATGGCGTTGTATCTCTCCTCCGAGGCACTTTGAGGACAATGCATGGGTATCAGGAGCCATCTTTTCAGTGGGTACCCCTTATCACCCAGCAGTCAGCCCTGTAAGTGTTGCAGCCCTTCAAATATCTGAGGTACCTGCGAGTGACCCAGGATGTAGCAGTCATAGGAACTACCAGGGTACCTGGCACAGATGTGCATGATGTTTCTGATGATTGCACACCAACTGAATGTTCCCGTAATGAACAGCAGGGGTTGATGCCATGGATCTCTCAGTGTCACATGTATGCAATCGATTGCACCCTGTACTCTAGGGAAGCATGAGATAGCAGTGAAGCCCAGGAGTCTAGCAGCCTGGCTGGCTTCATCCAATGTGAACCTCACATAATTCCTGAGCCTTAATGTAAAGGGCATTTATCACCTCCTTAATACAGTTATGTGTTGAGGACTGAGAAATGCCACATAGGACCCCTGTGGATCCCTGGAATGCTGGCATACAAATTGAGCTTGGTGCTGACCTTCAGGGGAACTGGCAGGGGATGTCCTCCCAGTTCATGCAGCATTAGCTGCACCCACAGAATGATCCACCAGATCTCTTGACTAGCACAGATGTGTATGGCATTGTCTCTCACTCATCTCCAGATTGGAACGGTGTCTTCGGTAGACCCTTGCTTGTGTGAGTCACCTCTGTGGGATGGCTCTGAGCTCCTCATCCTCTGGGTGTTGCTGGAGCTCCCCTGGACCATGGACCTTAGGTCGACCCTCCTCTCAAAGCTGTACTAGGCGGCGCTCGGCCCTTCTTCTTTCATCAATTGGGACACAGCCATTAAGAAGGCAGCATTATGCACAGGCTCCATTATTCACTCCTCCCTCTCCCTGTGGACAGATAGATGCTACAGATTGATGAATGATGGGCAACTATAGTCGACCTCCCATTTGCAACCCAAAAGCCACTGTCATGCCCTAGAGCTGCATCTGCGCTATTCGCCTTTCCCTGACTCAGCATTCCAGCGGAGGTGCTGCCTCACAGATCCAGGTGACAAAGATGCCACCCCAGCTACTTGACATCTCAACCCCTGAGAGATTGGAAGAGGCTTCAGCACATCCAGGCTATGTTCAACCTTACCTAATGCACTCCTGCTATGTCTGCTCTGGTATACTGATTACACCCAACCTGCACTTTTGGAATGGCTGGATATCCTTTGGCCCGTTAGCCATGCCAGTTGGAGGAAGCACCTTACAGGCTTTCATTGGTCAGCTTGCAGATGTCCAGCAGATTCCTTAATGGTTGACTGCACCTTCCATTCTCACATTCTTCTCTGTTAATGCTCACATTGATCTACTTTATCGTAACCTCAATGAGTTCTGCATGCTCAATTTTAAGTGCTCCAACCATCAATACTTCCAATTGCACCTTCTCAAAACACTCTTCCAGACTTCTATCAGCTCAGAGTTCTTTTGAATGTTATTAAAAAGAAATATAGAAAATAAGAGGAGTAGGCCATTTGGCCCTTCAAGCTTGTTTTACCACTCAATATGATCAGGGCTGATCCTCTATCTCAATGCCATTCTCCTGTGCTCCCCCCATATTCCTTGACGCCTTTAGAGTCCAGAAATCTCTTTATTTCCTTCTTAAATATATTCAATGACTTGGTCTCCACAACTTTCTGTGGTAAAGAATCCCATAGGCTCACCACCCTCTGAGTGAAGTAGTTTATCCTCATCTCAGTCCTAAATGATCTACCCCATTAATTGAGACTGTAACCCCTTGCTCTAGACCCTCCAGCCAGAGGAAACATTATCCCTGTACCCAGTCTGTCCATCCCTATCAGAATTTTATATGTTTCAATGAGACTTCCTTTCATTCTTCTAAACTTCAGTGATTGCAGGCCTAGTCAGCCCAATCTCTCCTTATACAACAATCCTGCCTCATATCAGGAATCAGTCTGGCGAACCTTTGCTGCACTCCCTTTATGGCAAGTATATACTTTCTTAGGTAAGGAGACCAGAACAGCACACAATGCTCCAGGTATGGTCTCAACAAGACCATGTACAGCTGCAGTAAGACATCCTTGCTCCTGTACTCAAATCCTCTGGCAATGAAGACCAACATACTATTTGCCTTCTTAACTGCTTGCTGCACCTGCGTGCTTGCTTTCAGTGATTGGTGTACAAGGACACCCAGGCCCTTTTGTACATCAACATTTCCCAATCTTTCACCATTTAAATAATACTCTGCCATTCTGTTTTTCCTACCAAAGTGGACAACTTCACACTTATGCACGTTATACTGCATCTGCCATGTATTTACCCACTCACTCAACTTGTCTAAATCGCCTTGAAGCATCGTGACACCCTCCTCACCGCTCACAGACCCACCTAGTTTTGTATCATAACGTGGAAATATTACATTTGGTTCCCTCATCCAAATCATTGATATAGATTGTGAATAGCTGGGGCCCAAGCACTGATCCCTGCGGTACCCCACTAATCACCACCTGCCACTCTGAAAAAGACTCGATTATTCCTATTCTCTGTTTCCTGTCTGCTAACCAATTCTCAATCCATGCCAATATATTACCCCCAATCTCATGTGCTTTAATTTTACACACTACCCTCTTGTGGGACTTTATCAAAAGCTTTCTGAAAATCCAAATACACCACATCCACTGGTTCTCCCTTATCTATTCTGCTAGTTACGTTCTCAAAAAACTCCAATAGGTTTGTCAAACATGATTTCCCTTTCATAAATCCATGTTGACTTTGTCTAATCCCATTAATATTTCCAAAATGTATTGTTATCACATCCTTTATAATAGACTCTAGCATTTTCCCTACTATTGATGTTTGGCTAACCAGTCTGTGATTCACTGTTTTCTCCCACCCTCCCTTTTTAAATAGTGGGGTTAGATTTGCCACCCTCCAATCTGCTGGGACTGCGCCAGAATCTACAGAATTTTGGAAGATGACAACCAACGCATCCATTATTTCCATGGCCAACTCTAGTACCCTGGGATGTAGATTATCAAGCCCTGGGGATTTATCGGCATTCAGTCCTATTAATTCCTCCAGCACTATTGTTTTAGTAATATTTATTTCCTTCAACTCCTCTTTCTCACTAGACCCTTGGTTCCCTAGTATTTCTGGGAAGTTATTTGTGTCTTCCTCTGTGAAGACAGTTGTTTAATTGCTCTGCCGTTTCCTTGTTCTCTATTATAAATTCTCCCATTTCAGACAGTAAGGGACCTATATTTGCCTTCACTAATCTTTTTCTTCTTACATATTTATAGAAGCTTTTACAGTCTGCTTTTATGTTCCTTGCAAGTTTATTCTCATACTCTATTTTTCCCCTCTTAATCAATCTCTTAGGGCAGAATTTTCCATCCCCTGGACGGGCGTGTGCCCGGCCTGAGCGGTAGTAAAATAGTGCACAATGATGTTGGGTGAGCATCTAGACGTCATCACACACTCACGCAATATTTCATTCAACGGGCAAGCGCGGGTGCCGGAGCAGTGCCTGCCATTAATTAACAGGCCACTTAAGGGCCATTTGACGGCGATTTTTCATTGCCCATGTGATTTTCTGCTCATTGCACTGGCAAAACGGCAGGCGACCAGCTGACACTTTCACAAACTTCACTCAAAAATGGGATAAAAAGGGTCAGCATCATTACCGGTGTGAGTAGTGAGTGGTTTTGGAGACAATTTGCAGCTGGTTGCTTATTGGTATTTGGCAGCTTCATCTCTGTTCAGGGCTTCATTCTTAGCTTTTCCAGGCCTCATTTCAGGAATCATTGCTGTCTGCCAGGCCCTCTGAGGATTCAGACTGTGTGGATCCTTGCAGGTATCAGACAGCCTTCTGTAACCATGGGGATTGTGGTTTCCGCTGGAGGCATTTGCTCTGAGAAGAAAGAGAGGGGCTGAAGGGCGAGGAGGCCAGGTGTCCCAAAGCATATTCCAGGGGAGGGACCTGTGGGAGGAGAGGCGCAGGCACAAGGGGCGCAGGACCAGCAGGTAGTCCAAGGCAGAAGGGGCCACAGAAGACACCACTATACAGCTGCCAAGGTTTACAGGTGGTGATGTAGCTACCTCAATATGTCTGAGGTGCAATGCCGAAGGAGGCTCTGCCTCTTAAGGGAGACCGTGACGTCCATTTGCCAGATGATTGAGCCTGAGATCACCTTCAACTGTGTGGGTAGACAACCCATGCCAGTGGCTCTGAAGGTCACAGTGGCCCTCAACTTCTATGCCTCCGGCTATTCCAGAGTTCACTGGAGGATCTGTGTGGAGTCTCCCAATCAGCTGTCTACAGTTGCATCAAACTGGTGACAGAAGCTCTGTTTAGGCAGGCACTGACCTTGATTCTTTACCATACGA
The DNA here is from genome assembly GCF_964194155.1 of Cetorhinus maximus. Taxonomy (NCBI): domain Eukaryota; kingdom Metazoa; phylum Chordata; class Chondrichthyes; order Lamniformes; family Cetorhinidae; genus Cetorhinus; species Cetorhinus maximus. Next base: position 105,127,180 of record NC_135885.1, read on the forward strand.
ATGAGGCCAACCAAACTGAGCGAGCCAGATGCTTTGCAGTGATTGCTGGTTTCCCCCGCCACCCAAGAACAGAGGCCGAGAAGCGTTATAATACGAGTCATGCTTCCACAAGGGTGGTGATAGAGAGGACCATAGGTCTTCTCAAGATGCGCTTCCGAAGCCTGGACCATTCAGGGGGAGCACTACAATACCCCGGAGAGCGGGTGTCACAGATCGAGTTACATGCTGCACCCTCCATAATCTGGCACTGGCAAATGGCGACCAACTGGAGAAAGACACAGCTGCACAGGCCACAGATTATGGGTCCAGTAGTGAGTCCAAAAATGAGCACGGTGAGGAGAATGCTGAGGGTGTGGAGCCAAACCTCAGTAATTGCAGAGAGGCAGGGACACCAGTGACACCTTGATCTAACGTTCCTTCAGCTAGGTCACCAAAGATCAGCATCAAACGCACGCCAGGGCTGCCTCCTCCATCCCGGATGTCTGAAAGGACCCTTTCATTTGAACACAAAGAACACTCAATGCCTGTGCAATAAAGTTCAAAGCCACTTACCTCCAGCATTACATACTGGCACTCCCCACACCAATGAAATAAAAAGGTGAAGCACACTCAGGCCATGATGACAAAAACAAAATTTAGCTCATTTGAACAATTCCAAAATATTTACATAAACTTGTCTGGTCTTCATTCTCAGACCAGTATAGATAAAGTAAAGATAAATGAACATAAAATCACCCATGACCTGTCCCTCTTGTGCTCATGGTGTCTTTGACTTACGTTTGCAAGTGCTAAGACTAAGTGCTTTCCCCAGCATTGGAGACAGCGTGCTGGCTCTGCTGTCTTGTTGGCCACGATGACCTTGGCAGTCGTGCTCTGGTCAGTGGAGCCTGTGCTTGACCCGACCTGGGAGGGAGTGGCCTGTGCCATGGCTGGCATCTCTCCAGTCATCACAACCTCATCAAATGCCATAGTCACTGGCAGAGGGGCAGAGGAGCTGCTGCTGTCATCCTAGTGCCCTGAGTGGAGCCCGCAGAGATGACAGGCAGCTTGAGCACCAACGTAAGGTTGCTGTGGACCTCCCTGCTCACCATTGATGGATGGGCACCTAGCTGGGATACTGGGTACCTCATCCATCTCCCACACTAACACTGACCACCCAAGGTCAGTGCCTTTGTGAGGCTTGCAGGTCCAAGCACAACCCCAGGAACCCCTTATTCTGTCCCTGGATCTATCTCTCCATGAGAGTTGCCACTTTCTCAATGGAGGAGGCAGTGCGTTCACCCATGACGGTCAGTGCAGTGCTCACGCTCTGTCATCATGGAGCCATGGTACACATTCCCTCATGTATCTCCACCAGATCCTCCTGCACATCTTGCTGGACATCCAGCATCTGGTGCCTAATGGACGACTCCAGAGGCTCATCATGAGCCTTCGACTGAGCATTGTTCTGGACTCCAGTAGTCCTCTGACTACCGGTGCCCTGAGCACTCTCTGCCTCCGCCTGCACCTCAAGTGAGTGTGAAGTGCCCTCACCAATGTACATCGAGATACTAGCCACTGATCTAATGCCCACCAAAGTGTTGGTATCTGCACTGGTGCCTGCTTCAGAGAGCGGGTGTAACGCAAGTGAAAATAATGCCCAGTGGTCTTCCGGTGTCAGGGGTGGCCCTTTGGAGTCTGTAGATCAGATGCCTGCTGGCAAACCTAAAAGGGAGAAGAAGGACATGTCATTAGTTAAAGTCATCGCACTATCACTGTGCATGCCAAGCATGTGGGTGAGACAATGGAGATCTGCATCAAAGTGCCATCATCTTTCAATGATTAATGGCGACTTCTGGTTCAAGGCTCTCATCAATGAAGAGACCATACTAGCATGGTTGCACAATATGAAAGTCTCACCTCTGTGCACTGAGTTCTTACCCTCGTCTGGCAGCCCCATCTCTCCATACCCAGTTGTATACAGAGCATGCCAACTCTTGAGCTCTAGGGCATCCTACTTGACCCGGGAGAGCAGCAGCAGGTTGGGCGGGCCTCTGCCTATACGTGCCCTCTCTGCTTGGTTATGGCTTGTCTTCTCCTGAAAGGCCAGAGGAGCATTGATTAGTCAACCCTCTACCTGCAGCACGATTGCAGCCTGGCCAACCCCAGCTGAGGAACACCTTGCAGGGCACATCCGAGTCATGGCCCTCAAGCCACAAGGCACTCAGTCCAAGCAGCCAGGGCTCACCCCCTTGGCCAGCTCCGGCATCATTGACAGTTGGCATTCAGACTCTAACACCCCTGATGACCATGGGGGGACGGCCACACCTTAACACTTCTGCACACTGACCCATGCCAACATTCCCTTTCTGAGCGCAGCTGGTCATTGAAGTGTCTCCAGCACTGCATCCATATGTGCCACACCACGTCGTGGCTGCTCACCAGGGCTGCCACCTTCCCCTATGCCCTCTTTGTGAGATGCGGTGGCCTCTTCCTCCCACCTCTGGAGACAATGGTGTCCCTCCTGGCAGCCACCTCCTCCAGGAGGACAGTGAAGCACTCATCAGAAAAGCGGGGAGCAAAGTGCCCACCCGACTTGCTCTCCCGCCTGGCATTTGCAGCTGCACTCGACTCCATTGTCACAACAGCAGACAGACGCCCTCCCCTGGCAGCCTTGCTGGGGCTGCCTGGGCTGTTTTTAAACTGGCCGCCGGGTCACCCTTGGATCCACACACCGATGGGCCCCCACCCCTGCTTGGCCCTTTTTGGCCAGTGTGGAGCAGCGTTTCATGCTGGGCGGGCCTTAATTAGCCCACAGGATGAAATTGTGCTTGGGGCCCAATCGCGGGGTGCAGTCGATTTTGCGGCCGCTCCCAGGCCCACCCGCCATGCCTGCCTGACAAGGGAAATTTCTGCCCTTGGTCCTCCTTTGCTGAATTCAAAACTGCTCCCAATCCTAAGGCTTGCTACTTTTTCCAGCAAATTTATACGACTCCCCTTTGGATCTAATACTATCCTTAATCTCCTTCATTAGTGATGATTGGGCCACGTTTCCTGTTGTGTTTTTGCACCAGAAAGGAATGTATATCTGTTGCAATGCATACATTCCTTCCTTAAATATTAGACATTTCCTATCTACCACCATGCCTTTTAATGAAGTTCCCCAATCTATCCTAGCCAACTCACACCTCATACCTTCGTCGTTTCCTTGGCTAAGATTTAGGACGCTAGTTTCAGATCAGACTACTTCACTTTCCATCTTAATGAAGAATTCTAGCATGTTATGTTCATTATTCCCTAAAGGACCCTGCATAACAAGATTATTAATTAAACCCTTCTCATTGCACAATACCAAATCTAGGATAGCCTGTTTAGTTTGAGGGTGCCCCTCAAGAGGGCCCTGAGTCCAACTGTGGGCTCCTCCCACACTGCCTCAGACCCCTCCCATGTAAATCCTTTTCCAGTTTTGATTTTAAACTGTGTCATAACTTCTTGAGGTCTCAAGATGGTGGTGCTGCATTTTTACTTTGAGACCGGCTTCGACCCTGCCCATCAGTGTCCAGGTCCCGCTGAGCTCCCTCTGGTAATTCTTCAGTAACCCTGGATCCCATTGTCATTGTAGTGGACTTTCCTGCCCTTCCCCTGAACCCATCACCATTGACGTCCCCATGTCTCATGTGGACCTTACCTCTCCTCATCTTGAGGCTGTGTGTACAGTGACATACAAAGGAAGCCTCCCCCCACCAAAAATCTTCGAGTACCACGCCCACCCTCCTGCCCTTATTATGTTTTCCCCATTTACAGGCTGCAGACGCCTTCCTGACCATTATCATCCTATCTGCAGTTCAGTACCGAACCAGACACCCCATCATGCTCGAGTGTGACAATATGACCACGCCCTGCACGCCAAGCTATGCCTGATCCCCACTGAACACGCAGCCCTTTCCCCTCCCTGGAGCGGGAAGATGATGTGCGTGCCATGCCCTGTAGCATGACCTGCGAAGCCCCAGGACTGCCTTAAGTGCTCACTGTGATTTAAGTGTTCCCCAAGACTACCTTTAATCTCCCACCCCGACTAATTTGTCCACAAAGCCCCAGGATGCCTTTAATCTCTCAACCAGACCTCTTTTCCCTAGTCCAGGGATTATGATTGTCTTTCATGCTGCTCTCCGGTTCCTTCAGGCCACAACACCATTCTCTCTCCATGAGTCTCTGTGCAGCCTATCCCTATTGTCTAAACCTAACCTCCCAACACCACTCATGAGTCCAAGTGCAACCCTTCACTCACATACTAGACTAATGCCCCTGCCTTTCCTACTCCAGAGCCTGCGTGCATCCCCTCGCCTTCATGCAATCCGAATCCCAACCCACCCCCTTCTGTGTCTGCATTCCATGTGGAGCTGCAGCTTCTCCATCCTCAATCTTCCCTCTGCCTGCCATTGTGCCACCCCCCCAAGCACCACCATACCCCCTTCACCCTCATGTCTTACTCCCCTTCTCTGCACCCTGTAACCCCACCATACCCCCTTCACCCTTATGTCATTCGTTTTCCCCCCTGTCCACCCCAGCCGGGTCACCATGCTGGTCTCTATTTTGAGTGCAGCCCTGCCTGAGACCCGCAGCACACAATTCTGTCATCCTAGAGTAGCCTGGCACCCACCATGAGCAGCCCAGCTCAACAACCAAGGCACCCAGTGTGAGCGGCCCAAGCATAAACCCCCATCAATGTGTGCTAACACTGGCATCGCTGAGGACCCGGAACAGTGCTGTTGCAGGTATGCTCTAAATGTTGCACTCACCTGGAAATCACGAGCAAAGTGAGAGTGGACTGCTGCAAGCCACTTACACCCGGTCGTAAATGCGACCAGTCTAACTTCTCGCTGGCATGGCATATAATTAGGAGGGGAAACGTGATTCCGGCGGGTTGTGTTTTTGATGAGTATTCATGACATGTTAATACATGCAGATGGGGTTCCCATCATGGGTCAGCTGGAAATCCGAACCTCACTGCAGAATGAAGCTGGGCAGTTTAAAGAGTGCAAGAAGGAACGAGATTGAAAGTGGAGCTGGGGAGTTAAAGGAGTGTGAGAAGGAACGAGACCGGAGTCGAGGAGTTAAAAGAGGGTGAGAAGGAATGAGATTGAGAGCAGAGCGGGGGAGTTAAAGGAGTGAGCTGCTTTTGGCAGTGGGTCTCAGTCTGTGGACCCACCAGATTCACAGAAAATCACATGTGATGTCACAGGGAACCAGGTAAGTGATTGGTGGTGAGCATTTTGCTTGTTTATCTTTTAAATACTGGTACAATTTATTGGTGACTGTAAAGTTTTATTCACAACAACGTTTTTGTAGTAGCAGTAGTAAAGTTTATTGGGAGTAGTAGGATTTATTAAAATAAATAAATACAAAGAAATAAAATTTTAAGATAAAATAAATAAAATAATTAAAATAAATACCTAAGACACATACCTGTGTAATTAGGAAACGTATAACTTTTAGTTGTAGGAGGTAATAGCATTTAACAAGTATTAAGAAGTAGAGATAATTTAAATAAATTATATTGGTATTTGTGGGTGTTAGAAAAGAGTTTTCGCCTTAAAGTTTAAGTTTGATTTGTATTTCTGTATCTGTGTTAAGAAAGGTCAAATTGACTTTTGGTTTCACTTTAAAAGGTACTTGCATTTCTAATGAGAGTTTTACTACAGTAAAAAACAGTACTGTTGCTTAGCAATAGCTGTCCATAGCAGCAGGTCCCTCTCACAGACACATACACAAGAGAAACAGCAGTTAGATTTTGGAAGCTGTTTGAGTTCAGTTGGTTTTGAAAGTAGCTGCCAGGAGAGACTGGAGTAAAGAGGACAGATAGCCAGTCCCAAGCTAAAGAAAAGACTTTAAAAATCCAGGGGAGTAGAACAGGAGGAAGTCCCAAGCAGACCTTCTAGTCAAAGGAAGGTCAGGAACCTGGGAAAAGGTCCTGTTCAGTGAAGTTGAGAGTGAGGGGCAGAGAAAGTCCCCAAGCTTCAAGTTTAAAGCTTCAAATTTAAAGAGGTAAAGGCTTGAGAAGAGGCAAGAAGATCCAAAAAGACAACTGAAGGTCTGTAACTCTTTGCTATGGGCATGCGAAGCAGTGGTACTGCTGACAGCTGAGTCAGCGAGAGAGAGTACGTGGAAGACAGCTTGAACGCATGTTGTGACCGAGGGAAGAGGAACATCGGAAGGAGAGTTTGAAACCCTGGACGTGAATCCTTGTGGAAGGCATCTGAGAGAAAGCGTCGGTTTGAGAGAAAATTCAAAAGTGAATTCTTAGAGAGTGGAGATTGGAAAACCCTTGTGTGAAAGACGGAGTTCAGTGAGACTGGTTGGCTCATGGTGTAACAAGCGTCTGGGGGGAGTTGAGGAGGGATCCATAGCATCTGGTTGAGGTGCATCTGTCACTTGATTTCAGTGTATGGTGTATCTGACCACAGGGTGCCGTAGGTTTACATGGACTATGCGCTTACTGTGAACATTAAAGTATAAGGTAGCTTTTGTAACTTATGTTATCCTTGGAAATCTGTATATAACTATAAGTTCCCCTCCAAGCCACTCACCATCCTGACTTGAAAATATATCGCTGTTCCTTCACTGTCACTGGATCAAAATCCTGGAACTCCCTTCCTAACAGCACTGTGGGTATATCTACACCACATGGACTGCAGCAGTTCAATAAGGCAGCTCACCATCACCTTCTCTAGGGCAACTATGGATGGGCAATAAATGCTGGCCAGCCAGCGAAGCCCACATCCCGTAAATAAATAAAAGGTATAGTTGAGGGTGTAGGTGTATTGTAATATAGATCATCTTTTCTTGTTGAATAAATGTTTTATGCTTTTGTTAAAAGTTCATCAGCTGACTCCTGTGACTCTGTTCAGTAGCTACTCTCCACATACCTAAACAAACAAAATAAAAGTTAGGATCTATCAAGCTGGGTTCCACCCTGGGAACAGGCTTGTCCAGTGATAACCTCAGCTGGGGATCATAACGTAAGCACAGTAAATTGTAGTATACATAGGAATTATTTAAGAAAGTAATTAAATTAACCAAATAACATAAGCAACAATGGCAGGACAGGTGTTATGCTGCAGCTGTGGAATGTGGTGTGGGAACTTCTGGATGGCCGGTCAGTACAAGACAAACACGTCTGCAGAAGGTGTAAGCAGCTGGAGGAATTTTGGATCGGAATTATTGAGCTGAAAGCAGAACTGAAGACATTACGTAACATCAGGGAGGGGGAGAAATACCTGGACAATTTGTTCGAGAAGACAGTCATACCTCTTAGAATAGAGGATGTGACCATGAGTGAGGCAGGTAAAGGGAGCAAGCACACAGTTTTGGACAAGCCTCAGACTTTGCAATTGTCAAACAGGTACAAGGTACTTGCTACCTGTGTGAGCAAAAGTGAGGTCTGTGGTGTGGATGAGCAGACTGGCCATGGCACCATGGCACAGGAAGCCGTTCAAGCAGGGGAGCAAAAAGGAATGTAGGAGACAGTATAGTGAGGGGCGATTGACATTGTTCTCTGCAGCAAAGAGTGAGAGTCCAGACAGCTGTGTTGCCTGCCCAGTGCCAGGGTTAGGACATCTGCTCAGGGCTGGAGAGAAACTTGGAGTGGGAGGGGAAGGATCCAGTTGTCGTGGTCCATGTAGGTCCCAAAAACATAAGCAGGGCAAGGAAAAAGGCTCTGCATAGTCAGTATGAGGAGCTAGGCACCAAATTAATAAGTAGAACCTCATAGGTAATAACTCCGCATTATTACATGAGCTGCATGCAAATTGGCATAGAGCAAATAAGATTAGAGAAATGAATATGTGGCTCAAAGACTCGTGTGGGAGAATTAGTTTCCAGTTTGTGGGGGTGTATCCTTGGGATGGTTTACACCTAAACCGTGCTTGGGCCAGTGTCCTTGCGAACTGCATAACTAGGGAAGTGGAGAGGGTTTTAAACTAAATAATGGGGGCAAGGGATCAAATTTGGGAAGATGTGGTATATCAAAGAGTAGAGACAAGGGTAGTGCTATGAGGACCTCCTGAGCATGCCTGCCTCCTCTGGCCAGTGCGAGGGCCTCATCGCTGTTATCCTTGTCTTCGAGGATCTCCTCACCCTCTTCCCCATTGATGTCCTGCTCATCAGACAAGACATGCAGCTCCTCCATTTCCCCCTCAGCCAACCCCCCTCCCCGTTTCAGCGCCAGGTTGTGAAGAGCGCAGCAGGCGATGACAATGCGTGACACCCTTTGTGGACTGTAATGCAGGGCTCTACCAGACTGATGCAGACACCAAAACCGTATTTTTAACATTCCGATGGTCTGTTCCACCAAGTTGTGAGTTGCAGCATGAGCCTCGTTGTACCTTCACTCTGCTGCAGTCTGAGGCCACTGCATGGGCATCATCAGCCACATCCTCTGCAGGTAGCCCTTGTCCCCGAGGAGCCATCCCTGCAGCCTCTCCAGACCCTGGAAGACGTCACGGGTGAAACTTACCGAGAATGTAGGATTCATGGACACTCCCTGGGAACCATGTGCAGACCTGTAGGATGCATTTGTGGTGGTTCGCACACCAGCTAAACTTTCAGCAAGAGGAAGCCCTTGCAGTTGACGTAGTTGACTGCTTGTTGTGACAGAGATCTGAGCGCCACGTGAGTGCAGTTCTGCATCTTGCACCTGTGGGAAACCTGAGATCTTGGCAAATCCCAGCGCTCTTGTTCCCTGGCTTTCCTGATGCTGGATGAAATGCACAAAGTTGTGTGCCTTCGCGAAGGTGAAGTCCATGACCTCATGGATGCATTTGTGAATGGAGGCTTGCGATATCCCACAGAGATCACCTGTAGGGCACTTAAAGGAGCAGCTGGCATAAAAATTGAGCGTCGCGGTCACTTTCACGGCCATTGGCAGTGGATGCCCTCCATGTCCCAGTGGCGATAAATTTTGCAGCAGGTGGCAGATGTGACTGAGCAGTTCCCTGGACATGTACAGTCTTCAGCGACACTGGTTCTCGGTCATCTGCAGGAATGACAAGCACCGTCTTTTGACCATGGATCTAGCTAGGTGTTGGCCAGTGACAGCTCGCTGTGGCTCTTCAGTGGCATGCACGGGAGCCCCAGCTGCCCCTTCTTCTTGAGGGTGCTACTCCTCCCTCTGTTCAGCCAGGTGCCTCCATCACTTTCTTCTCCAGCATCTTCACTCTCTGTAAGCCATGAGGCATACAGCTAAGTCACCAGGCTCCATGCTCCTGATGTACTCTGCCTGCAAGAGAGAGATGCACGGGTTACTATGGGTGTACTAAGAACCTCTGTTGAAGGGTCATTCGGACTCGAAACGTTAGCTGTGTCCCTCTCCGCAGATGCTGCCAGACCTGATGAGTTTTTCCAGGTATTTTTGTTTTTGTTTTTGTTTTGGATTTCCAGCATCCGCAGTTTTTTGCTTTTTACTAAGAACCTCTCTTGGTTAAGTCTGAAGGCCCCTTAATGTATAGAGAGAGTGCTGGCCACCACTTGGATGGCCAGAGTTTAGTGCACTGCATGGTCGCCCGCCCAGAAGGAAAAAACAGTTCGGACCAGTACTCTTATTTCTTATTGATGTTCCATTTGTCCCCAGGTCCTAATGGATTTCAGCCTGTTTTCTAGTGGCTATTGAGATAGTTGATGCATTGGTTTTAATTTTCTAAAATTCACCAGATTCAGGGAAGGTTCCAATTGATTGGAAAATAGCTAATGTAACTCCTGTGTTCAAAAAAAGGGGTGGGGGGGAGACAAAAAGCAGAAAACTTAGGCCAGTTAGCTTAACATCTGTCTTAGGGAAAATGTTATAAGCTATTATTAAACAAACTGGGTAAGAACACATTTTTTATTCTCCATGATTCAGGTCTATTGGACTTGATTCAAAGGGTTCCTGATCTTTAATAATGTAAATGCAGTAGTATTTGAGCCCATAGCTGGATTTACCCTGTCTGGGAATCCAGGAAAAAAACAACCCGCTTGATCGACACCCAATCCACCACCTTAAACATACATTCCCTCCACTACTGATGCACATTGGCAGCAATGTGTGCCATCTACAAGATGCACTGCAGCAACCCACCAAGACTCCTTTGACGGTATTTTCCAAACACATAACCTCTGCCATCTCAAAGATCAAGGACAGCAGGTGCATGGAATCACCAGCACCCCCCAAGTTTCCCTCCAAGTGACATGCCATCCTTATTTGGAACTATATAACCATTCCTTCACTCTTGTTGGATCAAATCCTGGCACCCCCTCCCTAGCAGCAGAATGGTTGTAGCTACAGTAGTTCAAGAAGGCAGCTTTACCACCACCTTCTCAATGGCAACTAGTATGGACAAGAAATGCTGGCCTTGCATCACATCCCATGAATGAATAAAGAAAAAGACATGCAATTTAATGTGGATAAGTGTGAAAGTATGCATTTTGGGAGAAATGGCATGGTGAAGCTGTAGAATCTAAATGGTACTATTTTGAATGGGATGCAAAAGCAAAGAGACCTGGAGATGCATATTCACATATTCTTGAAGGTGAATGACAATTTCATAAGGTGGTCAATAAAGTGTATCAGGATAATTGGCTTTGTAAATAGAACCATTGAGTAAAAGAACTCATGTTATAAACCTTTATAAATCACTAGTTAGGCCTTGTAATCTGATGTGTAATATACCTTTAAGACAAATGTTGTAATGGGAGATTACATGATCTTGGTACCGAATAGCAGAGAAGCGCGGGCTACCTCTGCAGTCAGTAGTCTTGAGTTAGAGTCGGAAGAGTAAAGGCAGAGTTTTGAGTTGTAAGCACACGAGTGTAGCTGCTAACTTCCTTTTGTAAATAAGCAAAATGTGTTTCTACTAAGAACGGTCTACTGATCTTCTCTGTCTTGGTACCAACTCAGTGACCTCTAAATAAGCGTGCAACCCATATCCTTTAGCCCCCAACAAATCAGGGCACTGGATCCAACAGGCCACCACTGGGCTATTGTGTACAGTTCTGGGCATCACACTTTAGGAGCCTTTAATGTAGTAAAATGCTTCAAGGTGTTTCAGAGGAGCATAATCAAATAAGATTTGACATTGAGTCAGATATGGAGCTATTAGGATGGATGACCACAAACTTACAAGTAGGGGTAATGAGCATATTAAAGGAGGAAAGAGAGAGAGATGGAAAGGCTTTGAGATGGAATTTCAGAGCTTAGGGCCTTGGCAGCTGAAGGCACTGTCACAGAAACACACAAGAGATAGGAGCAGGAGTAGATCCTATGGCCCTTGAACCTGCTCCACCATTCAATACAATTATGGCTGATCTTGGGCTTCAACTCCATTTTCCCGCCCGGTCTCCATTTCCCTTAATTTCCTGAGGGGCCAAAAATCTGTCTATCCCATCCTTAAATGTATTCAATGATGGAGCATCCACAACCCTCTGGGGTAGAGAATTCCAAAGATGCACAAAGATGAGATAAGTAATTTCTCCTCATCTGAGTCCTAAATGATTGGCCTCTGATACTGAGACTGTGCCCCCATGTTTTAGATTTCCCCACCAGCAGAAACAATCTCTCAGCATCTATCCTATCAAACCCCTTCAGAAATTTGTTGGTTGCAATGAGATCAAATCACCTCTCATTCTTCTAAACCTCCCCACTCCCTAGGCGCTCCAATCCCTCCCTGCTCTAAAGGCCCAGGACTTACCTGTCTCCAGCTGCCACCCTGGGGCCTCCTTGCAGTCCCAGCAGCACCCACTACAGATCTGGCACTGCTGGGACTGCTAGAGCAGCTGGCCAGCCAGACTGGATGGCAGCACTGGAGGATGGGACTTCCTGTCTTTTTAAAAAGTTGCCACCACCCTCTCCCCCCCACCACCTCCTGGAAAAAACAGCCCAATGGTTTTTACCTATTCCTGGGGTGTGGATTTTGTCTTTGAAACCAGGGGTTATATTTTCAATCAGAGACCCAGCTGAATTCCCTGCGCCCAAGCTGCGTTGGTTTTGCAACAACATTTCTAAATGCATAATTGTCTAATTGGCCAAGAGGCAAGCTTGGTGCCCAACTAAGAGGTGGCAAACACCTCCAGCAGGTGGTGCTGCCTGCCTGGCACCAGCAGCAAAAGTAGGCAGAAGCCATGTTAAAAGCATAATCAGCTACTGCCTTGCAGATTAGAGTGAAGAGGGGGATGCAGCAGAAAGCAGGCCATGGATGAGAAGGGTAGGAGCAACATTCCAGCTGGTGCTAGTTAGACCCACAAAATTAACTTAAAAAGGAATGCAACACAATTTACCTGGGCTCCACGGAGGATCCAACAGCAGTGCACAAGTGTGCACAAGACTGTTCAGGCTCATAGGAAAAACATTAAAAAATCCTAATCTTGAATCCACAGGTCGTTAGTGAGTCCTTTGATGAGGTTAAAGGGCCATTAGTTGTCAGCGACCACATTTCTCATTCCCTCCCCCACCAGTCCCCTTTCAAAATTCAAAACTGCTCTAAAGGCCATCTCAGCCTGTATCGGGTCCCAACCCCATGGCACATAGTCAATACAGCCTAATGTATGAACATCTCTTCGAGCACAGAATGGAGAAACTGGCAGGGAACATTACAACCCAACAATTGAACCTGTTTCATTTCCTTGTGCATATACTTTTTTATTCATTCATTTATGGCCGATACTTAATTGCCCCAGTGAAGATAGTGGTGAGCCACCTTCTTGAACTGCTGCAATCCATGTGGTGTTCGTACACACATAGTGCTGTTACAGAGGGAATTCATGGATTCTGAATCAGTGACAGTGAAGGAAAGGTAGCAATATAGTTTCAAGTTAGGATACTTTGTTTCTTGGAGGGGAACTTGTAGATGGTGGTGCTCCGATGTGCCCGGAAGGAAAATCGGGCAGTTTCCGGAACAACATGCAACCCTGCCTGTTCGATGTTCCTCGGTGCGTTCTTCCCAGGTGAATCTGTTAGGAGTAAGGATCTTTTGACTTCTTTTGATCAGAAAGTAGAGCCAGAGGATGCAGCCAAAGATTTGCAAAATGAGTAACATTGGTTATATAATTAAGCAAATTGAAATGTAACACCAATACATATATTCCATATGTGCCAGAAACAGATAAGGCATCAATGTACAATGGGTGGAACTGACTTTGTATCCGAACTCTCAGAAAGGCACAGAGTCAATAGGAGACACATCATTATAAAAATGGACAATGTGCTGAAACAGTTATAAAACTAATAGGGCACAAGGATAAAAGGCTAATAAGATGCAATTAGAACTATAGAATAATGACATAATTTCCAGAGATGTCCCTCCAGCCAAACTGACTTAAGTCTAAAATGAACAAATTGGAAGCACTGTAACTAGGGCAGGATGAAATCAAATTGCCTTCCTGTCAATGTGTGTTCTTCATCTGTAGTGTGAACTCATACAATTTCTCTCTATTAGTCTTTGGAATCCATGGAAAAGAAAAAAAGAATGACCTAAATTTACACCTTTCATGACCACCAGACCTCCTAAAGTATTTTAGAGCCAATGAAATACTTTTGAAGTTCTGCCACTGTTGTAATGTAGGCAACGCAACAGTCACTTTGCACGCAACAAACCCCCATAAATAGCAACATGATAATGACCAGAAAATCTGTTTTTTGTGCTGTTGATTGAGGATAAATATTGGCCAAGGCACCCCCAGGGATAACTACCCTTCTATTCTTCTGTATAATGTGATGGGATCTTTTATATCTACCAATTTAATGGCCCGGATTTTCAGAGGTGCGGCAATCATCGTTGGATTGCCGCTCCACTCAAGCTTTCCCCGACTCAACGCTGCTCCACGTTTCTTGCAGAGTCTCCCAAACTCAACTTTACCAGAAATATGGAGCACAGCGTCCCTTGGAGGGCTCCGTCACAGCGAAGTAGAGACAAGGTGAAGACAAGTTACACCCCCTACTTATGGCACTAGCTGCCATATGTTAAGTTTAAAGGTCCAGTTTGAATGTTAGTGAATGAGTATTAGTGGATGGGTGAATGGGTGGTGGATCAATGCATGAATGGGTAAGGTGGGGAGATGGGTAAGTGGTTAGGGTGGGTGAGGTCAGTGAGTAGGTGGGTAGGGTGTATGATATGGTAGGTGTGTGAGGTGGTAGGTGGGTCAAGTGGCAGGTGGTGGGGTGGCAAGTGGGTGAGGTGAGTTGGTAAGTGAGTGGGAAAGTAGGGTTGGTGAAGTGGTGGATGGGTAGGGTGAGATATGGGTAGGTTGGCAGGTGAGTGAGTTGGTATTGCATCAAGGGGCCTCTCATAATGGTAGCAAAGGATTTTGCAAGTGGGGATAGAGGTAGGCTGAAAATACGTGCTCGTCATCAGTCCCATTTAGCTAAAAGAGGCCAGACAGTGTGACATGATAAGGTGATAGGTTACCAGTTAGAATGTGTGGCCAGTATGTGGCATGGGGATGCATAGGGACAAAGAAATTAGGTGTCTCTTGACATGCCACTAAGTCTCCAATTTATCATACAGGATGAGGAAACCTTCTGCCAGGGAGAGGGCCAAAACCAAATGTCCAACCTAAAAGTTCTGATGCCATGTGAGGGGGAAGCCTTGGAGATTGTGGGCAAACAGTGTGGCCACTCCATTGCAGGTGGTGAGGCTGGACTAACCAGCCAGCAGAGTGAGAATGCCTCCAACCTGGAGTTGAGACATTGGCACACTAGAGACACGTGCCTTCCTTGTTGTTCTCCACTGCTGGTCTTCACCATGAGAAAGAAAGCCAAAACATATAGTGAAAACCAATGACACCATCTCTGATGATGTGCCATCATCTACCTCTCCCTCATCCTCCACCAGCGCAGCTACACTCACACGGGTTTCAGAGGGTTCATGTATAGAATCAGGAGTGATCACTACATGGACACATCCCAGCAGCTATGGGAGGCCTTGTCAGCTGAGGTCCCTGACAGTGGAAAGAATGTTGAGAATCAGGCTCATGCTGAGCCACAAGCTGATGACTAGTCCACTCCCCTTTGTCTCCTAGGGGATAGAGGACATGGACAGTAATGTAGGTCTGGATGCAGTCTGGTACAGGTTGGCACACATTCAGAGTAGGCAAAGTTTGCAGGCGAGGTATTGATGTTATGTAGATGCCTCACTCCTGGGCAAAACGATGCAAGACGAGGTTGTCTCTGACAGCCTTGACACATCTTTCCATGGCCCTGGCATCTTGGAGAGTTTCTGTAATATCTCAGTCCTCTTCCTCATAATACGTTCCATCATCGTCATCTGAGGAGGCTAATAGCTGCTCCATTTATCTCATGGCAATTCTTCTCCCCTTTGCATTGCAACGCTGTGAAATGAACAGCAGACCATGACAATCCTGGACACCCTCTGTGACATATATTGCAATGCTCTGCCAAAGCAGTCAATACATCAGGAGCACATTTTCAACAATCCTGTGGTCTGCTCTGTGATTGCCCTGGTCAATATGTGTGTTACATTGTAACAATCCTCTGCAGGGTTGTGGGAATGACGCATTGGTCCCATGAGCCACATCCTCAGAGATAGCCCTTGACATGCAGGATCCAACCCTGCACTTGGGTAGAGGCCTCAAAAAACTGTGACAACTGAGAGTTCCAGCTGGGAGCGCCATGGCAGTTCCCTGAGAAACAAGCACAGGCCTGCCTAATTCTTTTCCGGTGGTCACAGAGGACTTGAATGTTAAGGGAATGAAACCCTTCCGAATTATAAATTCAGCTGGCTGTTCCCAGGGACCCCTAATCACCACTTGTGTGCAGTCCTGTATCTGTGGGAACCGCGTGACGATCCCGAAGCCAACTGCTTGAGCAGCCTGGCTATCATCATCAGTTGAGAATCTGATGAATTTGTTGGTCCCTCTTGATAGGTTATTGGTCACCTCCCATTTGCATTTATCTGTTGCAGGCTGGGAAATGCCACGCACACCTCCCATGGAGGAATAGAAATTTAGGGCCGCAGTCACCTTGTGGGCGACTGATTGGCAGGGCCACAGGTCTTATTGAAGGCACCCACACAGGTCGATGACCATCTCCCAGGAGAGCCTTTGTCATCTCTGGCATTGCCTCTCAGACATCGGAAGGGAGTTGGCTGATGCGTCAATGCTTTTTGGTGGCAAAGGCAGCCCTGGTTGACTTGCTGCTGACTTCCCTCCACTTTGCTGGTGCTGGCTGATGGCCATGTGGCCTACTTTGTTGTGCAACTTTGTCCCTTCTCTGGTTAATCCTCTCCTCCACCATCCAGAGTTTCAAAAATATTGGGTGTATGAGACCATTGTGAATCCGCAAATTAGACTGTGTGAAGAAGGCAGGCAAAGATATAATCACCGCTGTTTACATCACCCTCATTCCTCGAGGAGCTGCACCTAATCAACGGGAATGCATGACCCTCCCATGGGCTACACCCAGGACTTCTCCTATCCCACAGTGGCCTCATTCCACAACACTTTGATCTCCTGCGAGCTCAAACTTAGCAGCTATGTTTATTGACATGCACATTGTGACCCTGCAGCTAGAGCCCATCCACCTCCACCCTCCCACTGTCATCCTCAAACTTCCTTCCATCTCCCTTAACCCTCCCAACATTACCTTGATCCACCCCCAATGACCCTGGAGCCTTCACCATCCCCCTTGAACCAGAGCCAGTGACCTTCAAGCTTCCATCTCTCACCCTCAACCGTCCCCTCCTTACCCTTGACCTTCCTGCAGTCATCGCAGCGCGTCCCTCCATCAACATTGACCTGCCCTTGGCATCCCTTGACCCTCCCTCAGAGACTATCTGTTATGGACTTGATTTTCTAGACAGGTTTCTCATTAGAGACATTGAACTTTATTTACAAGCTGCAGCAGCAGTTATATGCTTCCATCAAGCTCCACTTGAAGATGGAACTCCCACTCTAAGGTTCCTCGCACTTAGAGCTGATTCGTTCACACTGTCATGTGATACTATACAACACAATAAGCCTTAAAGCTACAGTCACTACATTCTTTAAAGCTATAACTATTACATTCTTCCCCCTTTAAATTTTTTGTACAGTTTGTATTTACAAGAGCATCTACCTTCATGACATTACAAACATATACATGGATCATGGAATTATAAGTTCAGTCTCTCAGGTGGTTTCCTGACCTGGGTGGAATGTCGTAGCTCCACGACTTTCAAATCTCTTACAGGATCCACATTATCTGGAACTGCAGCAACATCAGATACCTCTTTAGACACAGGCAGTTCAGTGTTTTCTACTCTGACAGAAACATCTGGTATGTCTATCCTTGGTTGAACAATTTCAACAGGGACCATGGGTTTTACAATGATTACAGGTGGAACATCATTTTGTTGGGGTTTCCCCCTTCTTCTCAAATGATCCACATGTTTATGGGTGATCCAGCCCTCCACTTCTACATGGTATGACAAGGGTCTAGTCACAGAAACTATTACACCAGATAACCAACTCGATCCACAACCGAAGTTTTGTACATATACTGCTTCACCAACAGTAAATTCTCACTCACGACTGTGCAAATCATGAGTTGCTTATTGATTCCCTTGACTTTTCTCCACCTTCCCCTCCAAATTGGGAAGTACCAGGCTTAATCTCGTTTGAAGGCATCGCTTCATTAATAACTCTGAAGGTGTTGAACCTCAAGTAGTGTGGAGGGTTGTTCTATAATGAAATAGGAAACGTGAAAGTTTAGTTTCCAATGATCCTCCTGATAATTTTTTGTCCCAAAAGTCTGTACTGCCCTTTCAGCTAATCCATTAGACAACGGATGATATGGTGCTGTCATTACGTGATCGATACCATTTAGGCTCACAAACCTTTGAAATTCAGCGCTAATAAACATAGTACCATTGTCTGAGATGATTACCTCTGGCAATCCATGTATAGAAAAGCTTTGACATAACTTTCCTTTCATTGTACCTGACGTTAGTGACGTAACCCCGTACATGTCTAGCCATTTGGAATGTGTGTCAGTTATTAGTAGGAACATGGTGCGTAGAAAAGGACCGACTTAATCTATGTGCAGTCTCACCCGGGGCCTACTAGGCCATTCTCACGGGTGTAGTGGGGCTGCAACAGGTAACTTCTGTAATTGTTGGCATTGTATACGGTGTTTAACCACCTTCTCGATATCACCGTCCATGCCTGGCCACCAAATGCAATTTTGCGCGATCATCTTCATTCTTGAGATTCCCAGATGTGCGCTGTGCAACTTTGCTAAGAGTGGTTCCCTTCCTTGTGAAGGAACAACTACTCGCGCACTCCATAAGAGGATACCATCCTGACTGCTCAATTAATTCCTTCGAATGAAGAATGGCTTCAATTCATCAGGGACTGGTTCCTGGGACCATTCTTTCAACACTGGACCTCTCATTCTAAACAGGACTGGATCACAATTCATCCAGTTTCTTGTCTGCCTTGTGCAAACTGGAGAACAATCCAGGAATTGCATTGCCAATACGATCTCTTGGGGAATTGGGGCATGTTTATTGCTCTCCTGCAAAGGAAGGCGACTTAGGACATCAGCATTGGCTATATGCATCCCTGGCCTGTGCACAAAAGTGTATTCATATGCAGATAAAATTAGAGCTCACCTTTGAATTCATGCAGAAGCTATGGGAGGGATAACTTTTTCTTCACTGAACAGACCCAAGGGCAGTTTGTGGTCAGACACTATCGTAAAGTGTCAGCCATGCACGTATCGATGGAATATTTTAATGCTGAAAATAATCGATAATCCTTCTTTCTTGATTTGCAAATACCCTTTTCCAGCTGTGGAGAGGGTCTTATACACGTAGCCTATTGGCCTTTCTGAACCGCCATTCATCTTATGCGATAGTACGGCTCCCAAGCCATAGGGGGATGCATCGCAGGTTAGTACCAGTTCCTTTGTTGGGATGTAGTGTAGTAACAAGTTTGAAGAGTGCAAGAGTTGTTTAATTTTCACAAAGGCTCCTTCTTGGGGTGACTTACAAACCCAACACTGTTTTTTCTTTAATAATGAGTGTAGAGGGGCCAGGACCTTTGATAAGTTGGGTAGGAATCCACCATAATAATTAACCATACCAAGAATGACTTGAGTTCAGGAAATTTTTAGGCGAAGGTGCCTCCTCAATAGCTTTAACTTTTTCTTTTACCGGGTGTAATCCTTGGGCATCCACCCGGTGACCCAAATAGACAACTTTGCTTGCCTGAAAGGTGCACTTTACTTTTTTTTTAAGCACACCCCTGCTTCCAAAAAGCGTTTCAAAACTTGCTTCAAATTATCCAAGTGTAAGGCTTCCATGAACCCCGTTATTAGGATGTCGTCCAGGTAGACCACGACGTGAGGTAGCCCTTGTAGCAAATTCTCCATTACCCTCTGGAAAATCACGTAGGCTGAAGAAACACCGAAGGCCAGAGGCGTGTTTTAATATAACCCTCTGTGTGTGTTTATGGTCATAAACTCTCTGGAGGTATCATCCAGTTCCAGCTGCTGATACGCGTGACTCATATCTAGTTTAGTATAAATTGTTCCTCCTGCTAATTTAGCATAAAGATCCTCAATCTTGCGGATAGGGTACTTGTCCAACTTGGCAGCTTTGTTTACTGTTAGCTTGTAGTCCCCACAGATCCGGATGGCTTGATCCAGTTTTAAGACAGGGATTACAGGTGCTGCTCACTCTGAGAATTGAGCCAGCTATATGACCCACAGCCTCTCTGAATGGTTCAATTCAGTGTCCGCCTTCTCCCTCAGAGCATTTGGCACCGGCCTTGCCTTAAAGAAACAAGGAGTTGCTTCTGAGTCAACGTAGATCTTAGCCTGTAGGCCTTTGATTCTCCCCAGTTCATCTCGAAAAGCCTTGTCATATTTCTTTAGCAGCCCTGGCAGTCCTCCTACTCGTAGCTGGGAAATTTCAGACCAATTCACTTTAATTTCTTTCAACCAATCATGACCTGGAAGGCTTGGTCCTTCACCTTCTACTACCATCACTGGGAGTTGTGCTGTTTGGTGCTTATGATAAACAGGTATAGTGGTAATATCCTTCACTTGGGTAGCTTTGCCAGTATAAGTTTTCAATTTGGCTGAAGTCTGCTCCAAATTCAATTCTTGAGTACCCTTGTTTAAATATTTGAAGGTGTGCTCTCCCAGTACAGTGGTTGAAGAACCAGTGTCCACTTCCATCATTAAAAGGTTTTCCATTTAACTGCAGAGCAGCAATGATTGGCTCTGTCTTCCCTACTTTTACATTAAATAAGGAGTAAATATCAGAGTTGGCGGTTCCTGGTTCATCCACATTATGTACTTCTGCCTGGGTGTCTGTCTCAATCTTGTTTTACAATCCTTCCGTGTGCCCTTTTTTGGCAAAAATAGTACTCCACCTCTTTAAACGGCAAGTTTCAGGAGTATGATTACTTCCACATTGGTAACAATTAATTTACAGATTTGCTGCTGAGCTGTTTCCTTTATTTATTTTAAATTTTCGGTAGCCAGGACTGTCTCCCGCTTTGCAGCAGACTCCCGGCTTTTCGCGCCACACCTGGCTGTCCATTCCTGCCTCAACTGGAAAACTGCATCATTTTGTGCACGTTCTTGCATAGTGTGCACATCCTGTTTGGCACTTTCCATCGTGAGTGCTATTTCCAATGCTTTTTTTAAGGTCGAGGTTTTCTTCAGCTAATAATCGTTGTTGAATGACATCATCTTGCACACCGTAGACCAAATGATCCCTGAGCATATCACTTAGGGTCTCCCCAAAATCACAGTGTTCAGTCAGTTGCGTCAATTTCACCACATATGTAGCAATGGGGCTCTAACCCTCAAATTAAACCTGAACCTCTGCATGGTGACTGAGGGTTTGGGTTGAAAGTATCTCATATTGAGGTCTACCAATTCACCAAAGGTCTTCAAATTGGGGGCATTCTGGGCTGTCAAACTTCAGATTAAATTATAGGTTTTACTCCCGCAAATGCTTAGGAGAATTGCTCTCCTCTTTTCCTCCCCCTTTATTTTTTTTGCCTGGAAATAGAACCCGAGGTGTTCTACATATTTGCACCAGTCCTCTGTAGATGGTTCGAAGGGGTCAATCCTGCCAAAATGTGGCATATCCGGTGAGTATATTTTCCTTTTCTTCTGTTTAAACAATATACTCACAGTCGCTGGACAAGGGACAACGCCAGACCCGATTTTTCACACTCAACCCAATGTCAGGAAACCAAGATTTCAGCTCTCGCCTAATTAAATACTCCTGCCTGTCTCGTTTACCATCTTACAGGCTCCATTAAATAACGCCCAATGAATTTCATGTTACCTTGTTTCTTTTCGAAGGCAAACCAATTTATTATATATCATTAAGCAGATTTGTTTTACATATAATGTGTGATTGAATGTTTACTGTATTTTATAAATGCTCGACGCAACATAAAAACTAATAAAGCGTATCACACTAACCTGGCTGACTACAATTTCCTATTTAGTAATTCCTCTGAAATTAGTGAGCACTAAACTCAAGTAGAATGCTTTCACTCTTTTTCTGACTGTAGAAACACACGCTGGGAGGCTTCTTAGTCAAACAAAATTAACTTTATTTACACAAGAGCTTCCGTAGCTGCTTGCATCCAGCCAGCCCCTCATACACCCATTTTTTCCCTAGGAAACCCCTCCCTAGAATTTACTCCCCCGTGCTAGCCACACATTGGTTAAACAAATCACGTGACCCCTACTCAGTTGAACTGGTCTTAAAGTGACAGCCATCACATCCCTCCCCCCTCCATCCCTTAACTCTTTTACACACCTTTTCAGTTAACAGTTGCTTTATACAATAGAAAAAAGAATTTTCTGAATTGTAGAAATAATTACATATGTCGTTAGCCCAGGCTTCAATTGCACAGTGCACACATCAGACCCCCTAGCTATAAATTAAGTCTTTGGGGTGGTTTTCAAATTTGTGTCGAGTGGCGGAGTTCGACAGGTTGTGAGGCTTCCATTGGATCGGTATTTTCTGGAATTGTACTAATGAGTACCTCTTGGAGGACCACCAACTCTTGCTCGGTCCTGACTCTTTTGAGTGGGCCTGCGGGCTCTGCTTCCCCCTGCTTGGAGCTCCTCCTCTTGCAGGCACAGTGGCAGGTCACCTCTTGCTCCCTAGCAGTCCTTCACTCCAGATGGCCCAGGCTCGCAGCCACATTTGGTAAGGACAATTCATTATCATTAACTTCCACAGAGATGTCCTTCGACCAGAACCTTCAGTGTACACAAGCTCACCAATACTCAGTGGCAATACTGACTGCAAGAGTCCATCTCTACCCCTCAAATAGTTAACGTGCTTCCAAATGATCCATCCCTCTATCCTTACTTGATACGAAAGAGGCCCAGCTTCAGAGACTACCCCCTCGGGAATCCACCTAGGACTGCTACTGAAGTTTTTCAAGTACACATTTTGATTAGTCAAGAACTTCCTAGCTCTACTGCGAGAATCATGACTTGTCTTCTGGTTGCAACTTCCCTTGCAAATTTGGAAACACAAGACTTAACCTTGTCCTGAGACGATGATTCACTAACAGTGCAGCAATAGGAACACCTGTTGTTGTGAGTGGGATGGCATGATAATTCAGCAGAAAACATGAGTCTCTTGTTGCCATAGATCCACCTGATAGTGTTTTTATGCCAGGTTTAAACGTTTGGACGACTCCAATTCAATCCAATTCCATTCAATGGTGGGTTGTAGGGCGTTGTCTTTATGGGCAAAATTTTTAGCTCAGCGGGTGGGTGTGTGCCTGACCCACTTGAGCATAAAATGATGCACGTTGATGTCAGGCGAGCGTCCCTACGTCAATGCGCAGTCGCGTGATATTTCGGTTGGCGGGTGCGCGTGGGGATTGGCAGCGCGCCCGCCGACAATTAAAAAACCTGTCAAGGCCATTAAAAAGTCAATTGATTGACATTTTTCACTGCCTGTCCAACCTAACGGTTGGCGGGCAGGCGAAAAGGCCAAGCGACCTTTACACTATTTAGGAAACTTTATCCACAGGCGGGATGAGGTTTCCAAAAGCAAATAAAAATAAAACAAAAATTGTAAAATTTAATTAATAATGTCCCTAAAGTCACATGAGGGGACATGTTTTATTACACTATTCATTTCTTTATTTTTGTTAAATGCTTCATCTCCCTGAGGCAGCTCTGTGCATCAGGGAGATTATGACGTGCGCACACATGCACATGCGGGAAGTTTGCACTTGCCCCACTTGCCCTTCTCCCCCCGCCCGCATAGGCAATGCTGAGCACTGCCGCTCGCGTTTCATGCTGATTGGGCCTTAACTGGCCCGCCAGCATGAAATCACCTTCCGGCCTCGATCGCAGGCAACGGTCGGCTTCCCGACTGCCTCCTCCAAGCTCGCCCAACAAGGGCAAGATTCTTCCCATTCTATTTTATTGCATTGAGAGTGGTGAAGGTTTGAAACTCCACACTCATGAGCACGGCCCCATTATCAGACACGATTACTTCAGGCAAACCATGAGTTGCAAAACAGTGCCACAACTTTTCGATGGTCGCCATCGATGTCAGTGTTTTCACCTCAAAAATTTCTATCCACTTAGAGTGCGCATCAATTACGAGGAGAAACATCGTACCCACAAATGGTCCAACATAATCGCATGGATGTGGAGCCATGGCTGCCCAGGTCATTCCCAAGGTTGTAGTGGAGCTGTGGCTGGCAGGTTTTGCTGCAACTGGCACTGTTGGGCAGTGCCTTACCATGTTCTCAATATCAGTGTCGATTCCGGGCCACCGTACATAACTCCTGGCTAACATTTTCATTTTCGAGAAACCAAGGTGGCCACTGTATAGTTTCATTCGTAGTAGCTTCCAGCCTGGCACAGGAATGACCACTTGCATCCACCATAGCACAATGCCATCTTGACAACTAAGCTCATGTTAATGGATGGAGTCAGGTTTCATGTCCTCTGAAACTGCCTCATTTCTCCATCTCATAAGGATTTTATTTATTACTCTCGATAACAGTGGATCCCAACTGGTCCAGGTTTTGATTTGTTTAGCACAGACTGGTAGCATATCCAAAATCTTTAAGGCCAAGACAATTTCTTGAGGAATGGGTGTACATGTAATACTTTTTCTCAAGGGCAGGCGACTCAGGGTATCCGCATTCACAATATGTACCCCTGGTTGGTGTTTGAAGGTATATTCATATGCGGCCAGTATCAATGCCCACCTCTGAATCCTCACAGAGGCTATTCGTGGAATAGCCTTGTTTTCCTTAAAAAGGCCCAACAGCGGTTTGTTGTCTGAATCAATAGTGAAATGTCTCCCATGTAGATATTGATGGAACTTTTTGACACTGATAACTATTGATTGGCTCTCTTTTTTGATTTATGAATAGCCTCTTTCAGCTACTGATAGTGTTCTTGACACATATCTTATCGGCTTTTCCGAGCCGTCAGTCATTTCCTGGGACAAGACTACCCCAATGCCTAATGGAGAGGCATCACACGTCAGTATTAGTTCCTTCGAAGGGTCAAAGTGTATAAGTAGGCTTGAAGACTGCAGCAATTGCTTCCCCTTGTTGAAAGCCATTTCCTGAGGAGTTCCCCAAGACCACCGGTGGTTTTTCTTTAGTAGGGTGTGTAAGGGGGCCAGCACAGTGGATAGATTTGGTAAAAACCACCCATAATAATTGACTATTCCTAGAAACAATTTAAGTTCAGTCAAGTTCATGGGGGAATGCGCTTCCTTTATGGCCCTGACTTTCTCCTCGACAGGGTGTAGCCCTTGAGCATTGATCCTGTGTCCCAGGTAAGTCACCTCCATGGCTTGAAAAGTATATTTTTCTTTGAGGCGAAACCCAGCCTCCTGAAATCTTTTTAACACATCTTCAAATTTGCCAGATGTTCGGCCTCCATAGCCCCTGTGATGAGTACATCATTGAGGTACACCACAGCCTCTGGCAATCCCTGTAGTAGGCTCTCCATTATGTGTTGGAATATTGCACATGCCAACGAGACACCAAAAGGCAGGCATATGTACGGAAAAAGCCCTTTGTGGGTGTTTATCGTGACATATCTTTGGGAGCCGTCAACCAACTCAAGCTGTTGATAAGCATGACTCATGTCCAACTTAGTATATGACTGGTTCTTGGCCAGTTTTGCATAAAGATCTTTGGTTCCTGGAAGAGGGTACTTGTCCAGCTTTGTGGCCTGATTGACAGTTTGTTTGTAATCATCACAAATGCGGATAGTCTTGTCAGGCTTCAAAACGGTGACAATGCTCATTCTGAAAACTGAACCGGCTGAATAATACCTAGTTCTTCTAACCTCTTTAGTTTAGCTTCCACTTTCTCATGCAGGGCATGTGGTACCAGTCTTGCTCTGAAAAAATCGAGGGGTGGCTTCCGGATTCATGTACATTTTGGCTTGTAAGTCCTTAATTTTGTCTAACTTGTCCCAGAAGACACTGTCATATTTTCACTGACAATTCCCCTGTCCTCATCTGGAAAATGTCAGCCCAATGTAGCTTTATTTTCTTGAGCCTGTCATGGCCCAGAAGGCTTTGTCCTTCACTCATTGCTACTACGATAGGTAGCTGGGCAGATGGCTGTCCATAGCTTACTGGTACAATGGTGGCACCCCTCACCTTTACTTCTTCTCCAGTGTTTGTTTTCAGCTTGGCTGAAGCGCTCTCTAAATTTAGAGGCTGCACACCCTCTCAAATACTGGAATGTGTGCTCGCCCATTACAGTGACTGATGCACATGGATCTACTTCCATATTTAGGGGCTTCCCATTTACACAGAGTGTTACGGTGTTTGGGTCTGGCTTAACACTCTTGAGGTTGGAAAGTGAGTAACTATCAGACTTACTGGTGCCAGGGTCTTCTACATTGTGTACTTGTAACTTCTGGTTGGACTGGCTATTTGACTGCCTGGACCTAGCCCTGCATTGTCTCAGGTGCCCTTTTTTCCCACAACAATGGCCTCCTTAAAACAACAAAATTCAGGAGTGTGGTTATTCCCACATTGATAACATTGGACCTAAGGAATCACTGCCTGACTGCTTCTGCTGTATCTTTTAGTTCTGTAGCTTACTGAAACTGTTTCCCTTTTTCCAGTGGCCTTGGCTGATTTGGCGACACGACTGGCTGCCGGTTCCCAACCTAACTGGTGCACAGCTCCACTTTGCATGCCCTGTAGTTCCAATGCATCTGTCTCAGTGATTTCCGTTGCGAGCACAATCTCCATTGCACACTTGAAATCGATATCAACTTCTGCTAACGACCTACGTTGTATGATGTCATTACACACACCACAGACTAATTGATCCTGCAGCGTGTCGCTTAAGTCCGTACCAAAATTGCAATGCTGTGATAATTGTTTGAGTTTCACAATGTACATTGCGTGTACTCCCCCGGGGCTCTCACTCGCGAATTAAACTTAAAACGTTGCATTATGACGGAAGGTCTCAGTTGGAAATGATCCCATTTCCCTGCAGAGGAGTTGAATCAGTCTATCCAGCTGAAAAGGGCACCTTGGTGAATAATATAATTTCCTATTCACAGTCGTCGATTAAACACGATATTCACAGATGCAGGCGAGAGACAGTGCTAGGATAGTTTTTTTTCCCCCTCATTGCCAATGTAGAAACACGCTCTGGGAGGCTCCTTAGTCAAACAAAACAAACTTTAGCTTCTGTGGCTGCTTGCATCCAACCAAGCCAGCCCCTCATACAGCCATTTTTTCCCCAGAAAACCCCTCCCTAGAATTTATTCCCCTGCGCTAGCCACGCATTGGTTGAACAAATCACGTGCCCCCTATTCAGTTGAACTGGTCTTAAAGTCACAGTCATCACACTCATCAAATCTCTAGAAATTCCTTTGTTCTTCCTCAGCTGAACCGGAAGCCCAAGGACTTGACCACTGACCCTCTCGGAGCCTGCCATGCTATGAATTGGGCACTCCCTCTGGAATTTCCTAACCAAACCCCCTTCTTCCTGCCCACATTGCACTCTTTTTTTCTACCCTCCTCAAGGCCCGCTTTCTTAACCAGATCACCCTCCTAATATCTTTTTCTTTAGCTCAGCTCCCAATTTTTTTATTACACCTCTGGGTACATCAGTGCAAAAGATCAGGCTGAAGCATTTGCAGCCATCTTCAGCCAGAAGTGCCACAGTGGGGTTGCAGCCAGAGGCTGCCCTGTAGAGGAGCCTGCCCGACCCTCCTATTCACCCACCCACCCTACCCAGACACGCACACATGCGCGCACACACACACGCACACACGCAGTGGTAATCTGGCTACTTTTTTGTATTTTTTAATTAAAGTTTTTAAGAAGTGACTGACAGGGTACATTTTTGTTGAGCCTTCCCTCTGCCATTAATTGGATAGAAAACCTGTCTCCATGCCAATGAAGTGGGGTGCCCCCAGTCAAAATTCCAGGTCAGTGACTGTTTCCTCTTCGGGGGCACTTTTAGTACTGGGAAAAAGACCCAGCACCTGCTCCCAAAGTGAAAATTCAGCCCCAGGTGTTCATAGCTCCAATTTGGCCCCATGTTCTTTGGCTTTTGATGAAGTGTTTTTCGTTGCCTATTAATTTCTGCCAAGTGTGTGTATTTTTAGAGGGTGACCTATGGTCACAAACAAACCAGCCTACACGTCTGACCGAAATATGATCAAACCAGCACATAAATATAGAAGCGTCCTGCAGACTTAGTAACTCAAAGTTGGGCATTCATGAGGAGCTGTGGACCATTAGCAGCAGCAGAATTGTACTCAGCCACATTCTGTAACCTCATGGCCTGGCATATCTCCCCCTCTATCATTACCATTAAGCCGGGGTCCAACCCTAGTTCAATGAAGAGGGTATCAACCTGGTGAAGCTACAACACAAGACTGCTTGCATTCCAAACAGTGAAAGCAGCATGTGATAGACAGAGCTAAGCGATCCCACAACCAATGGGTCAGACCTAAGCTCGGCAGTCCTGCCACATCCAGTCATGAATGGTTGTGTACAATTAAACAGCTAACTGGAGGAGGAGGCTCCACAAACATTCCCATCCTCAATGACAGGGAAGCCCAGTACATCAATGCAAAAGATCAGGCTGAAGCATTTGCAACTATCTTCAGCCATCTTCACCATCCTTCTGAGGTCCCCATCATCACAGGTACCAGTCTTCAACCAATTCGAGTCACTACACGTGATACCAAGAAACACTTGAAGACACTGGATATTGCAAAGGCTAAGGGCCCTGACAACATCCCGGCAACAGTGCTGAACACTTGTGCTCCAGACATAGCTGTGCCCCTAGCCAAGCTGTTCCAATACAGCTGCAACACTGGCATCTACCCAGCAATGTGGAGTATTGCCCAGGAATGTCCTGTACACAAAAAGCAGGACAAATCCAACCCAGCTAATTACCGCCCCAAGAGTTTACTCTCAATCAGCAGCAAAGTGATGGAAGGGGTAGTTGCACCGCTATGAAGTGACACTTACTCAACAGTAACCTGCTCACTGATGCTCAGTTTGGGTTCTGGTAGGGCCACTCAGCTCCTGACATCAATACAGCCTTGGTTCAAATATGGACATAAGTTCTTAACTCAAGAGGTGAGGTGAGAGTGACTGCCCTTGACATCAAGGCTGCATTTGACCCCATGTTGCCTCAAGGAAGTCGAGCAAAATTGAACTCAATGGGAATTGGGGGAAAATTTTTTGCTGGTTAGAGCCATACTTAGCACAGAGGAAGATGGCTGTGGTTGTTGGACATTAATCATCTCAGTCCCAGAATATTGCTGCAAGAGTTTCCCAGGGCAGTATCCTAGGCCCAACCATCTTCAGCTGCTTCATCAATTACCTTCCTTCCATCATAAGGTCAGAAGTGAAGATCTTTACTGATGATTGCACAATATTCAGCACCATTTCCAAATCCTCAGATGCTGAATCAGTCCGTGTCCCTATGCAGCAAGACCTGGACAACATTCAGGCTTGGGCTGACAAATGGCAAGTAACATACACATGCCAGGCAATGTCCATCTCCAACAAGAGAGAATCTAACCATCCCCCCTTGACATTCAATGGCATTACCATCGCTGAATCCCCCATTATCAACATCCTGGGGGTTACCATTGACCAGAAGCTGAACTGGACTAGCCATATAAATACTGTGGCTACAAGAGCAGGTCAGACACTTAGAATTCTGAAGTGTGTAGCTCACCTCCTGACTAACAAAGCCTGTCCACCATCTACAAGGCACAAGTCAGAAGTGTGATGAAATTTCCTCCACTTGCCTGGGTGAGTGTAATACCAACTACACTCAAGCAACTTGAGTATTGCTGAAAAAAGAGACGTGTAAGTTTGTTGCCTTGATGAGTGCAAGACGAAAAGCTTAGACATGTCTCTTTTTTCAACAACAGTCAAGAACACCATCCAGGAGAAACCAGCCTACTAGATTGGCACCACATCCACCACCTTGAACATTCACTCCCTCCACCTCTGACACAGAGTGGCAGCAGTGTTTACCACTTACAAGATGCACTGCTGGAACTCACCAAGGCTCCTTAAGCAGCACCTTCCAAACACGTGACCTCTACCACCTAGAAGGAAAAGGACAGTAGACTTATGGGAACACCATCACCTGGAAGTTCCCCTCCAAGCCTCTCACCATCCTGGCTTGGAAATATATCACCGTTCCTTCACTGTCGCTGGGTCAAAATCCTGGAACTCCCTCCCTAGCAGCACTATGGATGTACCTACACCACATGGACTGCAGCGGTTCAAGAAGACAACTCACCACCACCTTCTCAAGGGCAATTAGGGATGGGAAATAAACGCAAGCCTGACCAGTGACACCCACAGCCCGTGAACGAATACATTTAAATAAATATTGATAACCATTTCCAGTTTGTGCCCAGCAACAATGATGCATTCCCTTTAAGCTGCAACTCAACCTTGAAAAGCTGCAGCTGTTCTTCATTTCTGACCCTCAAGTCCCTGTATCATTGACAAAAATCTCTGAACAGCGGACTCAGTCTGGGCCAGGAGTTTGCCGTGGATACATACCAGCCAAAGGAAATCCCATCAGGTTGGCTCAGTAAGGTGTTAGTAAGCACTTCGGTGCTGAGAGTGGAAAATCAACCTCAAAATACTCAACCACAAACGATTTCAGCAATTCATTTCTCCCTCAACTTTATCCCATAGCCTATCAAAGTCTTGAATGTGATGTGATCTTTCACTGTGGTTCCAAATGCAAACTTTAAAAATAAATATTTCCAGAGAGAGCTACCATCCAAAAATGGGTGATTGGGATCAGGTCAGAGGGTAAAATTTTTAAAAATCTCTAACTCAAACCCAACCCACCCTCTTCTGGGTTTAGCAGAAGTGGGACAAGGAGCATGTAACCAGCCCACTCCCAGGAGCTGTGCTAGAAATTTAAATGTTTTAATGAGGCTTCCAGTCTTATTTAACCTGTTTTATGGTATAATTGTAGCCTACCCAGGAACACAACAGCGAATGGGAGAAGATAAATGACTTATCAGCACTGTGTGGCCCAGGAGGAGCAGGTATGCTTCCTCATGGCTCCACAAGCTCCCACTGCCATATCAGGCCAACACCGCCAACGCCCCTGCACCCGCACACAAAGACACCAGATTCTGGGACCCGATCTTCTCCAGGATCATATAGTTGTCCCCACCCTTCACTGGGCTCGGCGACTGGCCAGCCCAACCCCACCTTGGTCTGAATGCAGATCTCCCCCAGAATGGGAATCACACTCCCCTGGGAAAGGACAGCTCCAACCCTGATCATGGGATCACCCCACCACTCTCCTGCAGGATCAGATACTCATCCCCTATAGTAGAGCTCAGCAACCCCCAGAATCAGGGCCTTTGGGATTGGATCCTCTACCCCAACCCAGGATCATAGATCAGACCTATCTGGTCCTTGGACCTGCTCCAGAGTCCTCCTGGCCTGACTGGAAGCCAAGCCTGTCAGTCAAGGACAAATGATGCATGCTGTGGAGTTAAAGTCCCACCAGCTCTGCCTATGTACACCACCTATTCATATCCATGCCTTTGCATCAAGACCTAGTTAAATCATGGCTCAATTGCATGAAAGCTGGATGCCGACACTAACTGAGAGGATTGTTAGTCTCTGATTCTTATCGACTAAGGCAAGTACAATGTGTGCAGAAACAGAGATCTGAGAGACTTTGTGTGCATGAAAATGTAGAGTTATGGTTTGCTGGTTGCATGTCCCATGATGTGTGCACATCCCCTGGTTCTGAGAATTTCTCGAGCAAGGGGCGATGGGGCACACTACCTGCCTGCCCCAGTTCCATGAAAGCTGATACTAGTCTGCAGTAAACTAGATTTATTCTTTTTGTTCCTCACCCCTTCCTGTGACTCTACAGGTAGGTAACCTTCTTGTGAAATAGAACTTAGTTGGTGTTTTGTGTGACATAATTTCTTGTTATATCACTTCCAATGAAATATGTTACTGTAAGTGTTCTGGCTGGAAACAGGTTAAATTGAGAATGTAGGTATTCGGATTACAATCTGTGACAGGGATAATGTCGAATAGAAAACCACCAATTCTAAATAAGCAAAGTAATGTCTTTAACACTCTTACCTTGAGGCTGGGCAACATTCTCCCTTAATATTTGAATGGAAAGTTCCATGTAGGTTTTACAGAGTGACCCTGTATGTCCTTGTTGTCCAGAGTTCCAAGATTTTTAATCTGACTATAGCTAAAGCAATGCAGATTATAGAACTAATTAACATGTGATAATAAGGTTTGGATAAACTTTGATTTGACACTGTTTGTAGCTCCAGTCCCTTTGAACACATTACATGGCATAGTGGAATCCATTATGAATTACCATCATGCAGTCAGGAGTTTCTGGCTATTGAAATTCCCATTGTTTTTATTCAGATGAGCCAGAGTGAAGTGTTTATGAAGCACTGGCAAACAGATCACCTCAATGAGCAATGTCTTCATTTGCAGAAGAAAATTATCATCTGTCAGAAAGGTAAAACAAAATTTAAAAGATATTGTTCAATTTATTATCTTTCATAAAATCTATCAACACCATATTGTCATTGCAAATATTCACAACCAAATAAAATGCTTTAATTCTAAATATAATAAATATATATTTGTGATTTTAAAAAAATTATAATAGTTCAGAAATTAGTAATCAGACTAAACCCAAATGAACCCAGGAAGTTGAAATGCAATTGAATTTCTCAGGGCTATTAATTGACTATAATTTTTGTTATCCGTTTACCATTTGGTAGCATTGTGCTTCCTTCTGCATTATTGACTAGTACATTTTATTGTGTGAACTGCGGATCCATAATTCTATTCCATAACGGTAGTTGTCAGAGAATTCCTAGCCCGCCAACGGCTGCTGCAAAAGATGAACATCAAACAGCAAGAGGTCAACTCCATTGAAAGCTTTTTGCAGTCTGCGGAAGATATGGGACTGAAAGCATATGATTCCTTGGTCATTCAAAATGCATCTGACATTGCACGGGAAAGTGACCGGATTAGGAATGAATGTAACGCAGTTTACCTGAGGGAAAAGTTAGAGGCACGACACAGAGACGAGCAAGCCACAAAACGGTAAGCATGGACTTTTGATATCACATTCGTCGTAAGGAATGTTTGCTGGATTTGCAAGAAGCCAAGGCTTTTAGGGCATATATAAGTAAGCTAAAATGATTTTTAGCAGCCAAATAATGAGTGTCATGTTACAAAGCTGAGAGGTGGGAGCTATTCCTAGAGATGAAAGATACTGATCAAATATTGCAGTAAAATAAAGCTACCCCACTGTGCTGAAAGTTTCTGAGCTTAGTGGTTCAATTTATCAAATTCAGGTAAATTTCACTTGAAGGGTTGCTGTTCTGACAATTGATTGCACACAAATCCAATGAACAGGTTCTGTTTAACACCAGAGTGCTTGGAAAGCCAGGTCGCTTTAAATAATGGTTTGCTCCAGTGAAAGAGTTAAACATTTTGTGTCATCCCACTAGCCTGTTTCAGGCAGGCTTGCAGCGTCTGCAACATCCACGGTATTGGCGGGACCGCTTGCTGTCGTCTATTTTCCTAATTGCAAACAGCAAAATAGATGACATTGGGGCAATCTCAGCTCCCATTACAACACAGGATAATAAATCATTTAGAAATGTGTGTTTCATTTTGAATCATAATCTGAAGTCTCATATATAGTAATAGAGGTAAAATGTTTTCATTTGCACAGAGCAGAAGTGAACACTAGAAGACAGCCAGCTTTCTGTGGATTTGTGTTTGACAGGAGTAGTGCTTCCACCCTCAATTCACAGTGGGGGTGCTGGTTGCTTGCTTGTGTGAAAAGCTGGCATTACGTTTGCATGAACAGGTTCATTGTTCTAATTCAGCATCTGGACGTCATTTTAATTTCAGATCTGGCAACGGGAGTGGAAAGGTCAATGAAGACAGTCTTTCGGGCTGCCGAACAGCGAAACATTTTCACTCTAGTTCGGTGCCGGCACCTACCTTTGTCGATGGGTTGGCACATTCTGTGATTGGATCATCCATCAGATCACCCTCCCTTCACTCAGTATTCAGTATGGATGATAGCAATGGCCTGCAGTCACCACGGAAACAACCTCCTCCTAAACCAAAGCGGGACCCCAATACGCGACTGAGTGCTTCATATGAGGCTGTGACTGCATGTATTTCGGCGGCTTCTAAAGAAGCAGCAAATGAAGGTTTGAAGAATGATTGTTCACATTGAGAATAGTGTAAAATTAGACTAAAATGGACAAATCTTCTTCATGATTAATCTGTCCATTTATGTGACATTTAGTAGCGTCATGGGTGATTTAACTGCCAGACTATAATATATGTACCTTCTCAGGATATTGCCTTTTTTTCCTGTAACTGAGACTTGTATGATATTTCCTGAAAACAGTGAATCCTAGTAGCCAGCTGCAAAATAAAGTGATCATGCTACCATGGTGATGTCACAAAACATAAGCAGTATTTTAGGAAAATCACAGCATCTTATAAAAATAGTGAATTGTACATCCAGTCTGTCATCACTGGTGTAAGCACCATCCAGAAATTGAGCACAGAGGGAGGCCATTCAGCCTATTGTACCTGTGCCAACTCTTCGAGAGCTATCCAATAGTCCCACTTCCCTACCCTTTGGTCCCATAGCCCTGCAATTTTTTCCTTTCAAATGTACATATAATTACTACTGAATCTGCTCCACCACAATTTCAGACAGTACATTCCAGTATATACATATTCAAGCTATCACAATTCTGTGAGAGAAATTGGATAGACCAGAGAGTCTTTTGCTCCCTGTTAATTTTGAATATATGTGTGGATGTAGATACCAAAGAGTAAACTTCTGTAATTTAATCGCAGGAAATAGAGTACATTCAATATCACTTGCATTTTGCTGTTGCTGTTTCTGATGTTATCAGGACCTTGTCACTAGACAATCACACTGAAAATTCACTCCCATGTATCCATTATTAACTCCATAAGGTAAATTTGCCAATTTCATTATTGCAGAAAGGAGCCACACACAAAGGGACCATTGGTCAGAAGGGCAGTGTTACAGTGCTGTACCTATGTCTCCAGTCTGTGCTCCATTTATGTGCAGCTTCCACTTAGGGCATAAGATAATTTAGCCTTTTCAATCCAATAACAACGTAATTCACTTGGTGAGCATTGGAACATCAACATCATGTGCCAGAGCTGAATACAAATATTTCACATATTATATGCATTAATCTCAGGAGTAGGTAGAAATTAATTTAACAGTGAAATTCTAATTTTGTTTTTCAAAGAATTCTGACCAATTTACTCTTGAATACAGATAAATAGTTAAATATATATTATAAAATATATAAGAGTGAGTTCAGGGCAGTAATTTAATCCTCAAGAGTATGTACCTCTCTCCTCAACATAATCAACACCGTCTAAAAAGAAGAAAGAAACTTGCAATTATATAACACCTTTCCTGGCCATAGGATATCCCTAAGTGCTTTACAGCCAATGAAGAACCTTTGAAGTGTGGTCAGTGTTGTAATGGTAAACAATTTGCATGCAGCAAGCACCCACATCACATTCTTACCTACCTTTATTGAAACCTAGCTTTCATTTCATTTTAACTCTCTTTTACATTCTTGTACTTTCTTCTGTAACTTCTGACTCAAAGAAGGTGCACAAACTTTTGATTTCCTCTGGATTTCCTCAAGGACTGGTGCTTGGCTAAACTCCCTTCAATTTGAACACAATTCTGCAAAAATATTCTGTGCTTTTTCTACAATACAGCATTACTTCATTGGATGTAAAGTGCTAAGGTTCATGAAAGGTGCTATGTAACTGCAAGTCTTTCTTTTACTTCATTTATTTCTTTTGCTGTATCTGTTACTCTTCAAACTTGAACATCAACATCTTATCAATCAACTGGGAGGTATCAAAACTTAACTTTATCAATGCTGTAATCACTACTCTTAGAGGTTTCGTGTATGTTCCAACAGCGTGAACAAGCTTAAAGTCTGTACTTCGAGCAAAGTTATCAAAATGGAGCTGATTTTCCTCTTTTGAATATGGGAGGAGCATATAGAAGCAGATTGGCTGTGAAATATCACATGACCATAACTGATTCAAGTTGATTTTCCTGTACCTGTTCAGCCCATACCTGATCATTTCTCTTTTTGCTTCTGATGTCATGACACATAAGGATAAATATTAATTTTCAGGTTTGACAATGCCCAAGTTTGCTTTCTAAGACTTCCAAACAAGAATTCAAGCTCATCCCTGTAATTTAATGGTGAATATCACAGGGGTTTGTGTCTGAACTCTTGATATGTGCTCCTGGTGCATGAATATTGCCACCAGGAGCACGAAAGATAAAAATGACGAGAAAAAAAAAACACCCCACCACCATGCTTATTCTCCACCATTGTCTATACTGAAAGACAACAACCAACTCATCATTCAATCTACCTGTATAATTGATATTAATTAATGATTCACCTAAGCCTATACTTTCTGTAGGCATTGTCTCAATCTATACTGTAACTTCAGTGGAAAATCAGATGAACTTCTGGAGAAATAGTGCAAATGGTTAAAGAAATTTGCTTCTCCAATGTTTCCACCAATATTACAGTAAGATGTCCAGGGGACCGTGTGGAAATTCTCCCAGCTTCATCTTCTGGATCACTTTCTTATCTCTAATCAACTCTGACAATGCATTTGTCTCTTCACCTCTGGAATTTGTAGCCCATTGCCCATATCTATGAGGAACATAATTTGGAAGACTTCCCAATATTCTGTAATTGAGTGATCTTCTTATTTTCTGTATTAATTATTTAAATCAGTAGTCAAGCTTTCTGAATTAAAAGTGGCTTTAACGAAGATTCGGGTACATTTAATTAAATAAAGTGAGGTGTGGAGATCAGAAAGTAATTAATTAATTAAGTAGTTAGGCTTCAGGAATTAGAAATTGCTTGCAGAGAATGAGAGGAAATGGCAACAAATTAATTAAATAACTACAACTAGAAGTAGAGCAGATAAAACAGTCTTTCATTGAATGAAAATCAGGATAAATCCTTCCAATAAAACAGGACACACAGTCAGCAATTACTAAATTCATTAAATAAAGATCGATTTCAGAGAAATTAATTAAATAAAAGAGGAGGGATTGATGAAGTTAAAGTGGTCTTACCCAGAATTGTTAGGAGCTCCAGCCAATAAATTAATTGAAGTCAAAAATGGCATTTAAATAAGTTGGGAAGAAGCTTGTCAAAATTAATTAAATAAGTAGGTGAACCTGAAGAATTCAAAATAGCCTTACACATCAGCAGACTGAATTGAAGACACTGGGGTTAATGAATTCCAAGTGGTCTTGTAGATTGTCAAAATTAATTAAAGTCACAGGCTTCATTCGACAAAATTAATTCAATAATAAAGTGGCCTTTAAGAATTCATAATGGTCTTACGCATCACCAAAATTAATTAAGAGATGATTCCTAAGAATTCAAAATGACCTTTCACAACATTGGCTAAATAACAGATGTATTTGCCAGTTATAATTGTTATTATTGTTAGTAAATCGATCCATAATTGTGGCAATTTACATCAAAATTGTTATTTCCATTAGATTATCTGGAGATTACCTGGATTTACTTAACTTAATGAAGTTGGTTCTTCAAACCTCAAGAACATTGTAATAAAGGGCTGTCATCATTTTGGAAAAAGTGTCTTGCTGGCCACCTTACATGGTTAACTGATAAGGAAATTGGCAATAATATGACATATTATTGTTGTAATATGCCTTTAAGGGATAGCAGCATGCCATTACTTTAAGGGAAGTGTGTCACATGATTCAGCCTCAGGCACATTACAACATCCCCCTTGCTAGATCAGATGATACACTTCCCTTAAAGTGATGGCATGTTGCCATCCCTTATAGGGATATTACAATGATTATTGCTTCAATGATTGTAGCCCAGCTGCAACAGCTTATTGAGTTTGTTATTGCCTCTTTTGTTCATGCTATCAGAGTGTGAGTGGGACCCTACCCTCAGAGGAATGTCAGGAAGCCCAAGAAAATGAAATGGTGTGGATTTTTCTACCTACACAGTATAGCTGAAATCCTGTGCCATCCATTCCACAACATGATAGTACCCAACCAAAGGTTCACACTGCCACTATTCTAGCCATAGTGTAACATTTGGGAATTTGGGCTGTGATTGAGAGTTCAGATACTCAGGCTAGGTTTTGTGTGGGGAGAAGAATGTGGAAAGGGGGGCAAGACATTTTCTTCATTGCTACTCACAAAACGCCTCAGAATCATAGAATTATGCAGAATAGAAGAAGGCCATTTAGCCCATTGTACCTGTAGTCCCACTTCCCTATTCTTTCCCTATAGTCTGACAATATTTTTCCCTTTCCACATATATATCCAATTTCCTTTTGAAAGTTAGCATTTTATCTGCTTCCACCACCTTCCCAGGCAGTTTATTCCAAATCATAACTCGCTCCAATAAAAAGAAAATACTCATTATTTTGTCAATCATCATTAATCTGCGTCCTCTGGTTACCAATCTTCCTGCCAGTGGAAACAGTTTATCCTTACTTATTCTGTGAAAATCTTTGTTGACATTATTTGCTATTGCTTTCAATTACTCAATACTGTATGCATCTCACCACTTTTAAAAATATTTTTGATGGACTGTGAGCATCACTGGCTAGGCCAACATTTGTGGCTCATTCCTAATTGCACTTGAGAAGGTGATGGTGAGTTGCCTCCTTGAACTGCTGCAGTCCATCTAGTGTTGGTCCACCTACAGTGCTTTTAGGAAGGGAGTTCCAGAATTTTGACCCAGCGACAGTGAAGGAACAGTGATATGTTCCTTCAGGCCTCGGTCAGGATGGTGTGTGGCTTGGAGGGGAACATGCAGGTGGTGGTGTACCCATGTGCTTGCTGCCCTTGTCCTTCGAGATGGTAGAGGTCATGTTTTTGGAAGGTGCTGCAAAGGAGCCTTGGTGAGCTACTGCAGTGCATCTTGTACATGCGACAGACTGCTGCCACTGTGCTTCAGTGGTGGAGGGTGTGAATGTTTAAGGTAGTGGATGGGATGCCATTCAAGTGGGCTGCTTTGTCCTGGATGGTGTTGAGCTTCTTGAGTGTTGCTGAAAAAAGACACGTGCCTAAGCTTTTCGTCTTGCACTCATCAAGGCAAAAAGCTTATACATGTCTCTTTTTTCAGCAATACTCAAGTTCTGTGCTACCAAATGACTATTCTTGAGTGTTATTGAAGGCTCACGCACCCAGGCAAGTAAGAATATTCCATCATGCTCCAGACTTATATCTTGTAGATGGTGGCCAGGCTTTGGGAAGTCAGGAGATCACTGCAGAATTCCCAACCTCTGCATATATGTTTCTTTCCCTTTCCCAACCCCTCTTCTTCTTTCCTGTTATGTTGTGTTTCCTGTTCACAAACCCATCAATGAACTTTTCTGTCACTGACTTCCCATTGGGACTCCTACTTTTATCACCAGTCACTCCCCTAAACATTACAGCCTTGCCTCCATAGGGCAGAATCCTGTTGAGAGGGCCGGTCGGGAGCGGGCATGGAGCCGATCGCCGCCCACGATAGGCTGCACGCCGTCATTTTATGTGGGTGGGCCACTTAAGGCCCATCCAGCGTGACACGTGCCCAGTAGCGCTCAGCGCTGCCTGCACGGGCTGGGGGAGGAGGGAGATTTGGGCCCTGCGCTCTTTCGCGCATGTGTGTAAAAGAGCGCAGAAATCTCCATGAGGCACGGAGCTGCCTCAGGGAGGTTAAGTTCAGTTTTAAAGTTTGAAAAAAGGAAAGATACAAATTATTCAGTCATGTCCCCTCATGTGACAATGTTTGACAGTTCGGTGAGCGCACAGCCATCTCTGGTGCGCGACCGCCAAACGGAAGATCGGAATGACATGCGGTGACGTCGGAATACAGGTCCACCCCCACACGCCGAAGAGAAAATTCTGCCATTAGTGTTTCTTGTGTAATACCATCGATATCCTACCATTCCCATCATTACGTGCCTTAACCCAGTATAGGCCTCAGTACAACTCCCCTTTGTTATCTGTCACTTGGGTCTGAATTTTTCCCGTGTCGGGTGGGCTCAGTGGGAGCTGCAGGGACAGTCGGGGAGCCGACCGCTGCCCGTGATTGGCTCCACACCGCGATTTCATGTGGGCCTGGCGTGCAGTTCGTACATGTACGCGAAAGAGCAC
Source organism: Cetorhinus maximus (assembly GCF_964194155.1). Classification (NCBI taxonomy): domain Eukaryota; kingdom Metazoa; phylum Chordata; class Chondrichthyes; order Lamniformes; family Cetorhinidae; genus Cetorhinus; species Cetorhinus maximus. The sequence continues at coordinate 105,166,969 of NC_135885.1, forward strand.
TTCAATCTCCCTGAGGCACGGGCTTTTTGAATGCACTTTTTGAAAAAATTATGAAAGACAATAAAAATTTTATGAAACATGTCCCCTTATATCACATGAGATGGGACATGTTTTTAAATTCAAAATAAAGTTTTTATTTAAATTGCATTAGCTTTAGGAAACCTCATTCCACTCGTGGCCTTTTTGCCTGCCCACCAATCGTTAGGTTGGACGGGCACCGTAAATTTCCAGTTAATTACCTTGTTAACAGCCTTAATAGGCCTTTCAATTATTGGCAGGTGTGCAGCTAACTCCGGTGCCTGCCTTCCTAACGAAATATCGCACGAGTGCGCGACGACGTCGGGACGCACGCCCGACATCATCGCGTGTCATATTATGTTCGTGCGTGACAGGCACGCGCCCGCACACCGAATGTGAAGTTCTGCCCCTGAAGTGAGTGATACATATTTAAGTGTATTTACAGCAGCTTGGTGTAGTCTACCTATGGCACTGACTGATACTCTTTTCCCCTGGTTCTTGGTTTGCAGTTGACAGGAAGTAAGTGACGAGCGCAGCTTAGCACCCTGTATAGACAGAACATATGGGACCCAATTTCAATCAAGCAATTGAAGTATCTTGAATTTTAGAACTATAACTCATGTTGATCTCACTGCAATGTATTTTATTTCATAAATGTGTAATAGATTAGAGATAATGTATTCCCACCTCATCTCAGTTACAACTTGTTGCAACTTTCAAGAAAAGTCACCATAGTTTGATCTTTCTCATTTCACTGAGACAGGTTGGAACCTAATAAACTGCACAGCAATTGGCTGAAAGTATGGCAGGATTCAGACAGTGAGTTGTATTTTATGGAGTAATCCTGAGACTTTGGAGACAGTGTAGAAAACAGTCATTTCTAACTGGAGCATTAATGGAATATTATTTTGAAAGTTTGCCATCAAAGCTCAGTATAAATACTTGTAGCAGCATGGATATATAAGCGATGGTTAGCTATATGTGAAACAGGCTCAAGCTCTGAAGAATAATAAGTTGTAATAATTTGCCTGCATCTAATGTTCATTAGGCAGAATGTTTCTAACTCAGTGGCGTGCATGGTTCATTACATCTATTCAACACTCACAGCTTCTGGTGAATACAAACACAGTTCTTTCGGTTAGTTAGTTAGTCATACGTCCACCTTGGGAGATGGCGGGCTGTGTGCAGTATGTATGTCACTTCTGTATTGAACATCATCTGTTATGGCTGTAGAGGCCGATCCATGAGTGGTAGTTCCTTCCGCAGCTGGCACATGTGAACATCATTGACTGATGTTTTATCCTTCCTATGGGCTCTCTTTTTCACCTGGTCATTTCTTTTGCCTTCCCACACCCTTCCTGACTGCTTGTCTCCAGGCACTCTGATAGCAGCAAGGACTTCCCATGCATTAACTCCGATCCCAGTCAAGTTGAAGCCCCTCTTGCAGACATCCTTGTATCGCAGACATGAATGAACTTTTGGTCTTGTGCTGATTGCAAGTTCGCCATCATCCATTCGGCACACATGACCAATCAAAGGAGTGATCACTGACTCAAGGCAGCCAACATGCTAGGGTTCCCTGCACACTGGCGTACTTCCATGTTCTGTCTTGTCAGGAGATGCCTAATATTCATCTGAGGCAGCAGAGGTGGAAGCTGTTCAGCCACTTTTCTTGGTTTGCGTAAGTTGTCTATGCCTTGCTACTGTAAAGGGGGTGCTGAGAACGTAAGCCTGGGAGCTTTGTATTTTCAGTTAGTTTGCCATTGGTCCACACTTGACTTCTCAACTTTCTCATGACAGCTGCAGCCTCGGCAATCCTGGTGCTGATTTCGGCATCAAGGGACAGGCGACTGATAATTGTTGATTCAATATATGTGAAGCTGTCGATGACCTCCGGAGTGAGGCTGTCGATGTTGATAGAAGGTGGAGTCTCACATTCTGGCCCATACTTTGATCTTCCTGATGGTGATTGTCAGTCCAAACTTCTTGCAGGCCTGGAGAACCGATTTACAAACTGCTGCAAGTGAACTTCAGTATGGGATCAGCGCAGCTTCATCAGCAAACAGCAACTCACAGACTAGGACATTACACACTTTGGTCTTGGTACAAGGTGTTGCCAAGTTGAACAGCTTGCCATCAGCTCTGGCATGCAGGCATACAACTTCATTTGAGCCACTGAAAGCTTACAATAACAGCATGGAGAAAAATATGCCAAAGAGAGTTGGCTCCAGGCGCAGCACTACTTTACCCCACTGCAGATCTTGAAAGCCTCCTATGATGATCGACTGTAACTGACAAAACTGTGAAGGTTCCCATGGAAAGAAAAACCTGTCTCCAATGCAAGTATATCCTGCCTTAAATATGGAGACCAAAATTGCATGCAGTATTCCAGGTGTAGTCTCACCAAAGCCCTGTACATGAACCCTGCAGCTTCATTGTGTCTTCCTTACAGCTTGCATTCCCACCTAGCTTTGTATCATCAACAAACTTAGATGCATCACTCTATCTCTCTGCATCTAAGTCATTAATATAGATTATAAATAGCGAGGCCCCAGTAATGATCCTTGTGGCACTCCATTTGTCACAGCCTGCTAACTGAAAATACTGTCTACTTCCAGTCCATTAACCAATCTTCTACCCATGCTAATATATCAACCCCAACTCCATGAGCCCTTATCTTCTATATTAACCTTTTGTGTGGCACCTTATCGAATGCCTTTTGTAAATCCAAGTATACTACATCTACTAGTCCCCTTATCTACCCTATTAGGTACAACCTCAAAAATCTATCATAAATTTATCAAACAGATTTCCCTTTGTAAAACCATGTTGATGTGTTCTAACCAGGCTATGTTTTTCTAAGTGCATTGTTAAGATTTCCCTAATAATAGATTCCAACACTTTCCCAATGAGTGATGCTAGGCTAACTGGCCCGTGATTCCCTGTTTTCCCTCTATCTCCTTTCTTGAATAGCAATGTTACATTTGCTACTTTCCAATTTGCAGGGACCATTAAAGGAGGAAAGTGAGGTAGAGAAGCAGAGAGGTATAGGGAAGGAATTCCAGAGCTTAGGGCCTAGGCAATTGAAGACAAAGCCACCAATCATGGAGTAATTTATTTTTTAATATTATTCATTCATGGGATATGTGTGTCACTGGCTAGGTGGGCTGTACTGCCCATCACTAATTGCCCTTGAGAAGGTGGTAATGTGCTGCCTCCTTGAACCACTGCAGTCCATGTGCCACAGGAACACCCACAGAGCTGTTAGGGAGGGAGTTCCAGGGTTTTGATTCAGCAACAGTGCAGGAGCGGTGATATATTTCCAAGCCAGTGTGATGTGTGACTTGGAGGGGAATTTGCAGGTGGTGGTGTAGCCATGCATCTGCTGTTCTTGCCCTTCTAGGTTGTAGAGGTCGCAGGTTTGGAAGGTGCTGTTGAAGAAGCCTTGGTAAGTTGCTGCAGTGTATCTTGTATATGCTATACATTGCTGCTATTGTGCATCAGTGGTGGAGGGAGTGAATGTTTGAGGGGTGGATGGGGTGCCAATGAAGCAGACTGCTTTGTCCCGGATGGTGTTGCGCTTACTGAGTGTTGTTGGAGCTGCAGTCATCCAGGCAAGCGGAGAGTATTCCATCACACTCCTGACTTGTGCCTTGTAGATGGGTGACAGGCTTTGGGGAGTCAGGAGGTGAGTTACTCTCCGCAGAATTCCCAGCCTCTGACCTGCTCTTGTAGCTACAGTATTTAAAGGTGTCATGCCGATAAGGTGTGAAAAAAAAAACTTTAAAAACTGTTTCTCTTCCATATTCTCTTGTTTAAACTCTTTTTTAAAAAATGGTCAATATTGCTGGACTGATAAAATGGCCACAGCTGAACACATGTTGCGAAGATTTTGAACAGTTCCAATGGACAAAGGCTGACTCATCACCTCATGGAATATGACACCCCTTTGCATTGTATGAATATTCCAGCCAAGCCAACACAAAGGACTAGTAGATGAAATGTCTGCACCAGCCAGCTCTGAACAAAGGAAGTGCTATTGGGACTCCTCATCTCCAACATTGTGTGAATAGCTCCACAGTTATCTGCTCAAAATACAATAGGTTTTAACAAAGGTCCTTAAAGTACATCATTAGCTGAATGGCTCGACCTGAAACCACCCTGTCACATGAACGAGACTTGAACTGTTTGAATTGCTTTAATTATACACGTTTTGTATTCTGTCTTCGGTTGCAGTTTAACCTCAAAAAAGAAGACCGGACTCTAGGCTAGCAGCCTGCCTCTGACCTCCATCTCTCTCACAGTCTGACCTCCAGAAATAATCCTATATTTTGCCTACAGAATGAACTAATGCCCGGAATACAAGAATTCTTTGCTGCATCTTCAACTGTCTCAACCTGCAACCGAATTCCGAGGACAAAGACCAGGAATTCTGCCAGATGAAGCCACCTAAAAGAACTTTCATTGGACATCAACTTACTGGACTCTACCTACATGAATTGATCCAATACTCGCAACTTGTGACTTCTTTCCCTTTCTTTCTCTGCCTTTCTACCTTGTATGCTCATTAGTGTGAATGTGTGTCACGATCCATCCTTCTGGTTTTGAATGTGTTAATAAATCCTAGTTTTTCACCTTAAAGAATTTGCTGTGGGGTTATTTTTAATATTGGATCTCATAAACCAGGTGCTTGGGGAACACAACCGACCCATTTCAACAAGGGAAGAGATACTAGGGAAACAAACTCAATTAGAAATTAAAACTATCACTGTCACAATCAGAAGAGGGGAACAGTAATTATAATTTACTTCACCTCGCCCTTCTGTCTATAACACATGACTGATCCAGTTCAGTTTCTAGTCAATGTTAACCCCAGGATGTTGATAGTGGGGGATTCAATTGTGGTAATGCCATTGAGTGTAAAGAGGAGATAGTTAGTTTCTCTCTTGCTGGAGATGGTCATTGCCTGGCACTTATGTGGTGTGAATGTTACTTGCCACTTATCAATCCAAACCTAAATATTGTCCAGGTCTTGCTGCATTTGTACATGGACTGCTTCAGTATCTGAGGAGTTGTGAATGGTGCCAAACAATGTGCAATCTTCAACGAACATCCCCATTTCTGACCTTATGATTAAGGGAAGGTCACTGATGAAGCAGCTGAAGATGGTTGGGCCTAGGACACTACCCTGAGGAACTCCTGCAGTGATGTCCCGGGACTGAGATGATTGACCTCCAGCAACCACAGTCATCTTCCTTTGTGCTGGGTATGACTCCAACCAGTGAAGAGTTTTCCCCCTGATTCCCATTGACTCCAGTTTTGCCAGGGCTCCTTGATGCCACACTCGGTCAAATGCTGCTTTGATGTCAAGGGCAGTCAATCTCAACTCACTTCTTGAGTTCAGCTCTTTTGTCCATGTTTGGACCAAGACTATAATGAGGTCAGGAACTAAGTGGCCCTGCCAGAACATGAACAGAGTGTCAGTAAGCAAATTATTGCTAAGTAGGTATCGCTTAATACCACTATCAACGACACCTTCCATCACTTTGCTGATGATCGGGAATAGACTAATGGGGTGGTAATTGGATGGCTGACAGGACATACCTGGGCAATTTTCCACATTGCCGGATAGATGCCAGTGTTGTAGCTGTAGTGGAGCAGTTTGGCTAGGGGCATAGCTAGGTCTGAAGCACATGTCTTCAGTACTATTTCCAGTATGTTTGCAGGGCCCATTGCCTTTGCAGTATCCAATACCTTCAGCTGTTTCTTGATATCACGTGGAGTGAATCAAATTGGCTGAAGACTGGCATCTGTGATGCTGGGGTCCTCAGGAGGAGGCCGAGGCGAATCATTCACTTGGCATCAGTGGCCGAAGATGGCTGCAAATTCTTCAGCCTTACATTTTGCACTGATGTGCTGGGCATCCCCATCATTGAAGATGGGGATATTTGTGGAGCTTCCTCCTCCAGTTAGTTGTTTAATTGTCCACCACTATTCACGACTGGATCTGACAGGAGTGCAGAGCTTAGATCTGATTCCACCTCCCCACCACCCCCCACCCAGCTATGGGATCACGAATATAATTGGGAATGCACAAGAGGCCAGAATTAGAGGAACATAGATATCTCAGGTGGTTGTTTGGTTGGAGGAAATTACAAAGATAGGGAGGGTCAAGGCCATGGAGGGATTTTAAAATAAGGATGAGAATTTTAAAATCAAGACTTTATTTGACTGGGAGCCAGTGTAGATCTGCGAGCACAGGGATGATAGGGGAATGGGACTCGCTGTTACAACATTCTTGGTATTGTTAGACTAATACAAAATACTTAATGAGTCGGCAGAGGGATATGAAATAGGGGTTTTATTGGAATACATCTTATTGCTCTGGCTTACATCTTTCACAAGACTGTACAAGAGACTAAGGGCAGCATTTTTCAGTCGGCATGTGGGGGTGGGCCCGACACATAAAATGATGCATGATGACATTGGGTGTGCGTTCCGATGTCATTGTGCTGTCTCACGATGTTTCATTAGGCAGGCACGCGCCCGCCGATATTTAAACAGCCTAATAAGGCCATTAAGGAAGTGATTGATGTAATTGTTAATGCTGCCTGGTCGACCTTAAGGTTGGCGGGCAGGCGAAAAGGCCAAGCGGCCTTCATGTTTTTTAGGAAACCTCATCTATGAGTGGGTTGAGGTTTCCTAAAGCTTTTATCAATTAAAGAAAAACATTTCCCTAAATAGAAAAACATGTCCCTCGTGTGACACAGCTCCGTGCCTCAGGGAGATTGAATCGCTCTTTCACGTGCATGCACGAAAGAGTGCTGGCCCCGACACTCCCCCCTGCCCCTGCCTGCACAGATAACGCTAAGGCTATGGCTTGCGTCTTACGCTGGGTGGGCTTTAATTGGCTCACCCACATAAAATGGCAGCGGAGCTGTGTCACGCTCCCGCCGAGCCCCCCTGCTGCTTGAAAAATTCAGGCCTAAATGTTGCATCACTACCTGTGATGATGTACACAGTATATAATTAGCATATTAAACAATTAGAAGTAACCCACTAACAACACAATATGCATTCTAACACATTATACTACATCTCATTCAAGTCTTTAATTCTCATTTCTATATTATGAAGGTCAAACAAACCACAACTTTAAACTCTTATCTGTTGCACTCCTTAATATTGTTTTTTCTCTTAGGTCATCTTCTTTCCTCCATTCTTCTCATATGGGTAACTGCTGTGGCGATTTCATGAGTCTACCAACAGATCCTCTTCCTCTTTGGAAGGGATTGGGGGTTTGAGCCCTGCAGGTGGTCCCTCACACTCTGCTGCATAGGAGGGGAACTGGTAGATCACTCAGCTTCACCAGTCAGGTTGTCATCTGGATTGGTAGATGAATGCAGCATCTCTAGCTGGTTGGATTGGGTAGATGACTGCCTCCATGGGATGGGTAGCTGCTTCTGTATGGCAACCTGTGCACCTCCATTCTGTCTCACTGTACTGTGTTCTGTTTGGATGAGGTAGGATCATGAATGTGATGTCTGTTCAACCACTTGTCCAATACGAGCTTGGTGAGTGTGTGTGTGGGAGGGAAGGGAGTTGAGTTATCTGTCTTCTTCCCATGCAGAGTTCACATGGTGCTAGACTATTTTGGAGTGAAGTAGAATGATAGCTCAGAAGTACAAGTTGGATGGCATTCTTCATAAAGCTTTCACTATACACACTCCTCTTTCTGCTTCACCGTTGGCTTGAGGGTATCTTAATGAGCTGGTAGTATGGACAAATCAGTATGCTGTGAATTCTTTAAAGAATTCATTGGAAAACTACAGTCCATTGTCTGAGATTACAAGGTCTGGGATTTCATGTGTTGCAAATATCTCCTTCAGCGATGTAATCACTGCTTCAGAAGTGTAACCCTGCAGTTGCTTAACTTGTATCCATCTTGAGTAGTAGTCTGCTATGACCAAGAACATTCTTCCTCTGTGTTTGAAGAAATCCATACAAGACATTCCCATGGACTTGCTGGAAAGGAAGATGACATCAACAGTCCTCTTGTCTCTTGATGACAAATAGCACAAGTAATACAGCTTGATATCACCTCTTCCAGCAACTTTGAGTGACTTGAACACCCAACAGAATATTTTGCTCTGGCTCAACATTTTGTGATGCCTAAATGTCCTTGGTGTAGTCATTACATGTCAAATCTCAGAACTCTTGGAATGATCGCTCTATAGTCATGGATAAACAAATCATCCACTACACTGAGGTGTCCTCTCTGTTCATAGTACTGTTTGAGAATGGGATTGTGTGAAATGTATGTTGGCCATCCTTTAACACAGTACTCTCTGATCTGAGCTCATTCAACATCAGATTTCTGTGTGTTTCTGATTTAATTCAGTAGCTGAGTTGTTGCTGATGGAGTTGTGGTTGTTGTCAATGCAGAAGTTTCTATCCCTTCTACAAGGGCTACAGTACCTTGTCCAGGCCTTGCCACTGGGATGCACAATGCAGCATCTGTTATATTCTGCTGTTTTCTTGGAACATATGTTATATATATTTGCATCAAATTTCATCATCCTCAGTCTGAATCATTGTACTCATGGAGGCATTTTACTAACTCCTTAGAATTTAAGAGTGTCATCAAGGGCATGTGGTCTATCTCTATCTTGATGAGGAGACCAAGAACATAATCTGTGAACTTCTTACAAGCCCATGCAACAGCTTGTGCTTCTTTCTCTACCACTGTATATCTCTGTTCAGTCTCTGTCAGTGAACGGGATATGTAGTAAACTGGTTCACGCTTTCCATCTTCTGTATCTGAAAGAGTACAGCCCCCAGTCCTATAGAAAATGCATTTGGAGCAATGATAGTGGGCAGCTCTGGGTCATAGTGAGCTAAAATATCAGGTGATATCAACATCTCTTTGATTTTCTCAGAAGACCTCTGTTGTGCTTCCTCTTTGCACTACATATTGTCCTGTTGTAACAGCTGATGTAGTGGCTCATTGATGAACAGCTAGATTGGGCAGGAATTTTCCAACTTGGTTTATCATACCCATGAATCTCTGGAGCTCAGCATTGCAAGGAGTTGGAAGCTCCTTGATTGCTCTTGTCTTCTGTTGATCAACTTCAAGACCAGATGCATCCACATTATGCCAAAGGAACTTGACAGTTGACTGCAACAATTTGCATTTGTTGTCGAGTGTAAGTCCAGCTTCCTTTAGGAGTCACAGCACAGCCTGCTCTCTAATGTCATGTTCTGAGTCCATCCATGGATCAGAACATCATCCATGTGACATACAATTCCATCAGGTCCTTCTGGGACACTTTGGAACATTTCAGGTGCTGATCTGATGCCAAAAAATAATCTGTTGTAGCAAAACCTCCCAAACCGAAGAATGAAGGTTGTGAGAAACTTAAACCCTTCATCAAGGGTAGTTGCCAAAACAACTATCTTCATTGAGCTTCATTAAGATTGAATTCTTTCCCAATTTAGCTAAACTCTTGTCCACAGACGACATAGGATGAACTTCGCGTTCAATTGCTTTGCCCAGCTCAGGATGGCCCACGCAAATTCTGTAAGACCCATTGGGTTTTGGCACTGGGACCATCCCCGAGCACCATCTTGTTGGTCCTGTCACAGGTGAAATAACCCCTTGCTTCAACATAGAGTCAATTCAATTTTCATTACTTTTGGCAAGAGCGGATGAGGAACTTTTCTGGGTGTAAACAGGCACACTGCCTTTGTTTCAGGATGTAGGGTGATGTGGTATGCTGTCTTCAGCTTCCTAGTCCTGCAAACAGCTGTGGAAAATCAGCTGTGAAGTTTTTGGGCTGATCTTCTCGGCTTTCCACTTCCTCTACTCTGAAAATCAGATATAGGTCAGTTCAGGCATTCCTGATCATAAATGAGCAACTCTGACTCACATACAATGTTTCTGCGTTTTCTTTCCTTCAATATTGGAGTGCTGCCTTCAATCCTCCTATTGCCTTGAGTTCTTGAGTAGTCCACCTGGATCTTAGGGTTTTTGCATGATGACTGAAGACAGCTTCTCTCCGAGCATGGTCCAGCATCTGAAAGAACTGAAACTCTGCATCTGTGTCTAACTTAAAGGATATCTTGTTTCCCTCTACTAGTATATCAGCATTCCAATAGCTTCCGCTTGGTTCCTTGATCTCTCCAAGGAAAGGCACCTCAATATCATGGATATCATTTACCTCAAGGATCTTGCCACTTTTCAAAGGCTTCTCTATGTACACAATCTGTACAGGCTTCTTGCTACTGCACTTAGCCTGGAAGTGGCCCATCTTTTTGAAGAAATGGCATTTAGCCTCTTTGGTAGGGCAGTTTTCACACCTGTGTTTTTCCCTGCCACACTAACTGCAGTTATCTTGGAATGTTGATGGATGCTTTTCCTGTCTCCCCTGCTTTTTACAACAGCTTTTCCTTTTTAATATTTGAAAACTCTATCATGTCGGATTCTTTTGGGATAGGGCTCTCCCTGTCACCTCAAACCACAGCTCGATTCTGTTTCCTGGCCTCAGATTTTCTGCTCAGTTGGATTGCCTTTTCTAAGGATAGATTGTCCCTCGACTGCAAGTGGTCAGACAAGGCACTATCCAACACTCCCACGACGATTCCGCCTCTGATCAGTTCGTCTTTCAAGCTGCCATACTGATGGTCCTCTCCAAGTCTATATAGGTCATTTATGAATGAATCAACACTTTCCCCTTGATATCGGATACATTTTTTAAATTTAGTTCACTGAACAATGATATTTTTTCTTAGATTGAACTAAGTATCAATGTGCTTTGATTACTTCATTGTATGTGGCTTTCTCCTCATTAATACCCTGTGTGATGAGGATATCATCCACACAATCACCTATCCCATATAACATCGCACTGAGCTGCCTTTGCAACGAAGCCCAATGGTTGCAATATCTGGCAAATCTCCAGCACCATTTCAGCCGTGCTTCTGCTTGGCTGATCCCTGGGACTTTCTCAAAGCTTTCAGTTGATGGTAAAGACTTCTCCACCATTTAATATTATGCAATATTATTGACTAATACAAAATACTTAATGAGTCTTCAGAGGTACATGAAACAGGTGTTTTATTGGAACACATCTTTCTGCTCTGGCTTACATCTTCCACAAGGCTGTACGAGAGACCAAATCATGTGATGTTTCATCTCTTCCTGTGATGATGTGCACAGTACATGATTAGCATATTAAACAGTTAGACTTAACCCATTCGTAACCCATTATCCAATATAACACAGTACACTACAGCTGTGAGTTAAGACATGGACAGTAAAGCTTTAATTGCCTCAAGTTTACAGTTGTAAAAGCAGCAGATAAGCTGAGGTGAGGCAAAGTCAGGAGATGTTACAGAGTTAGAAAAAGGCAGTCTTAGTGATGGCACAAATATGAGGTTGGCAATTCATCTCGGGATCAAATGTAACACCAAGGTTGTGAATAGACTGGTTTAATCTCAGAATATTTCCAGGGAGAAGGATGGAGTTGGCAGCTAAGGAACAGAGTTTGCAGGGACCGAACATACGAGTTAGGAACAGGAGTAGGCCACTCAGCCCTTTGAGCGAAAACAATGGCTTCAGTCTTCCCACTATTTAATTGGAGAAAATTCCAATACAGGATGCCAGATAAGCAGTCTGATAATTTAGTAACAGTGGAGGAGTCGAAAGAAGTGATGATGAGGTAGAGCTGGGTGTCGTCAGCATACATGTGAAAACGAATGCTGTGCCTTCCTATGATGTTACCAAGGGCCGGCATTTATATGACTAATAAGAGGGGGCTAAGAATAGATTCTTGGGGGACACTAGAGGTAATGGTGTGGAGCAGAAAGGGAAACCATTGCAAGTGATTGTCTGGCTACAATTAGATATAAATGGATCCACATAAGAGCAGTCACACCCCGCTGAATGACATTGGATAGGTTTTTGGAGGATGGTGTGTGTGTGTGGTCAACTGTGCCAAAGGCTGCCAACAGATCAAGAAAGACTAGGAGGGAAAGTTTATCTTTGTCACAGTCACATTGGATGTTTTAAGATTAACTGTTCATATTTAATAAGGGCCATGATATTCTTAGTGACCAGTTCTATTTTCTGATAATCTTTGCTCCACCTTGTTCTGACAAAGATTTTACAACTTTTCATTAAACTTCATTTTTATTTTCAAATGCTAATGTAGCAGCTTGCATTTCAGCTTCTTTTTATTTTTATTTCTAATGTTTATAATTCGCAATTTTGTTCTCTTTGCCTAACATCCATATTTTTCTGATGCATTAAACATTGGCAATTAACTCAAACAGGAACTCCAAGTACCCTTCATTCAGCCCTAAAATACTGCAAAATACTCCAAGTGACAAAAAACTTTACAGTTGAACTCCTGTACTATTCATACTACATATAGCCTTTTACGTGTAAGTTTTTGCATTTATGTAAATTAGACGTGCCAGCATCCACTCTCAGCAACAAGTCCTCCCAGATAAAGGAATAGCAAGGTTAGATGCAAATAGTTTTTTAGAATTTAATGTAAAATATGGGGGCATTTATTTTGGTTGTGTCTTTGTGTTTTTCTTTTCTAATTGGTTATTCCCATTACTCATCTGCCATAAGTCTCCCAAGAAGTATAATGAGGCTTGGCTGAGGGCCCAGACTCCCTCAAAAGGGTTAACTTTGTTGATACAGTTACAGAGAAGTGAAAACTTTGCTTGGTTAATTGACAGATTTATGATGTTATAATAAGCTATTTTTCTGTGATCTCTTTTGTCATTGGTTCAATGTTTATATACACAAGATAAAGAGGTGTCAAGAGCTTATAACTTCTGTGAAAGGTCTGGTTGATTGTTACTTTTGTAGGGTTGTAGCAGCCATAGTTTTTTTAAAGAAAATTATGTATGGGTATTTTTAAGCAGTTCTACACATGCCATTCAATATTATATTGGATTCATTGTAAAAGAAAAAAAAAATTTCAACAAATTAAGATGAAGAGAGACTTTCAACAAGTTAAAGTGGAGAGAAATTAACAGGTAGATCTTAGAACATTGCAACAGGTAGAGGCCACTGCATGGATATATTAGTTCATTGGTTCTATATTGGGTGAATGGGCATGGAAGCGCTGTGAGTTGGCATGGAGAGCTTGAGGGGCCACTGGGGATTGGTGGGCGGCATGGGTTAACATGAGTTAGTATTGAGGGGGCATGGAGGGCATCAGCAAGACTTTTTGACCTTAGCTTCCAAAAGATTTCCAAATCCAGACTATGGTTCATGATTTCTCTGAGGGACCATGAACTATGAGTCATGAAGAAGCTGGCCTGACTCCACAAAAATTGCATGGTCTAGGAGATGCCTGGCATGGAGCCAGCTGGGTTGGATTACAGGGTGCAGGCCTGTTACCTATAATCTTAGCCCATGACACCAAAATTTGGGTGTGCCGGGAATGGGGGTAGAATCCCAGAATCAGGACCCGCGTACCATTTTTAAATGGCTCCAGAGTCCTTACAACTTTGCGAAAATCCTGCCCATTAATTGCACACTAATATAAACACCAATCACAGCAGAAGCTTCAGGTTCGATTAACAGAGTCCATGCCCCATTCTGCACCGAGATTCATGTAGTGGCCTCCTCCTGTTGCTCTGTTCTAACTTGCACATGTGAGTCTCTCTTAACTTAACTTGTTCAAAGATTATTTATTTCTTTTACCTCTCACTGATCCAGTACTTCAACTCACCACAAACTCTGATCGTAAGTCCTCCATCCAGCTGTCTTCCCTGCACCTTGTCCATCACATAGTGCTCCTGTTCTCCAACTTATGCAATTCTATGGGAAATCCTTCAAACTGGATCCTCAATCTTCGAATTATGGCAACTTGAGGTTTCTTCGTCAGCAGTTCTTGCAACATTGGCAATTAATCCTTAATTCTTGGTGACTCCATGACAATCTAGGGGAGGTTTGGCAACTCTAGTCAGGGAGGAGAGAACTGACCAGAGTTCCTGCACCTATTGGAAATATAAGTTCCTGCTGGAAATAATTGGACCTGAGATGCAAATAGGGATAAACTTGGTTGTAATGTCTCATTCCACCCATCACACCTTATCCCTCCCCACTCCCACTAACCCAACTTCACCAATAAATAATGACCAACAAAGTGCAGTATTGAAGACACATTAGTACTTTTGAAACTGTACCTCAGCAAAAAAGAAGCTGAAGGGAGGGGCGAGTATACAATCCTTTTAAAAAGCTCCACAAAATATTAAATTATTTTGATACCTATTTCACTTACAAACATTTAAGTAATGTAGGAGCATAGGAAATGAAATAATTGCTTTTTGATAGAGCTTTTTAATTTTTTTTTCCACAGTTCTGACTAAACCAAGGCCTCACAGTGATGATTACAGCACAATGAAAAAGATTCCCCCACCAAAGCCCAAAAGGAGCCCCAACACCAGACTGACTGGTTCATATGAAGAAATCTACATAAGAAAACCATCTGTATCTAAATTCACAAGCACAATGGCTAAAGCAGCTCACAGCACTGGAACTATTCAACGAGCTGCATCTGCTGACGGGCCCCACTATGGTATGTTAAGTCTCCACCTGTCACAAGAAGAGGATGTGGAACCTGTTTATATAGAAATGGGAGGGACTGGTGGAGCAGGCGGAAATTATTTGACAGAGGTGGACAGTCCCGATCAAGGAGAATCTGTTTATGAAGAGATGAAATATTGTTTGCTAGAAGGCGATTCAGGCGATTTTATCTTTGCAAAGCAGGCAGCGTGTCCTCCCCCTCATGCAGAAATGAAAACCCAGACATTGCCTGAGGATTTCAGAACAGGCAGCCCTACCATGACAGGCTGCCAGGAATTAATATGCGACATTCCACCACCATTTCCAAACCTCCTCCCCCATCGACCCCCTCTGTTGGTATTTCCTCCAACACCAGCGCAGTGTTCCCCTGCTTCTGATGAATCACCGCTTACTCCCCTTGAGGTCAAAAGGTTGCCAGTTCTAGAAACAAATTTAAATTACTCTGTGCAATCGGATGGCATATCCCCTGCCCCTCAACAATACACAAACCATCAAAAAGGAGAAAATGAGCCACCAGCATCTCCTGGGCTGGGTGTGTTCAGTATATCAGGAAAGATGTCTCCTCCCTCAACCCCTCCTCCTCTTCCATTAATTCCTACACCACCCTACAGGCAAACCTCACATTTTATTTTCCCACCAGACACTTCCACGTCTTGTTTTGCCAATACAGGAAAACTAGTTATGAGCACAGATGTTCCCAAAGTACCTCAGAAACCTAATCCTTTACAAGGAGGAACTTCTACAAACTCTACAAGATTGCCTTGCTCACCAGTAAAAACCTGCAGGACAGAACCTGGGAAGAACCTTTCCTCCTCGGCAGGGAATGCATCACTATTTCCTTACTCTTCCACTATTGCTAGGCCAATTACCAGCCCACTTGATGAGCTGAACAGTCTTTTCAGCTCAGGTCGAAGTCTTCTGCGAAAATCAGCAGCAGGAAGGAAGATACGGGAGCAAGCAAGTGAGTAATTTAAATTCTGTACAATAAATCTGAGAAGTCAACTGTGTCGTGGGGAGCAAGATATATCTGAGTAATGGTGTTAGTCCTGGCGCAGTATCTGAGCCAGAAAGTAATAGGCTCCAGCTCCACTCAAAAGACATTAGCATCTAATCCTGGTTGATACTTCAGCACAGTAGTAAGTGCTGCACTGTCAGGGGCATCACCTTTCAGATGAAACATCGCTTTCAGCTGGGTGTAAAAGATCCCAAAGCATTATTCAAAGAAGAGCAGGGGAGTTCTTTCTGGTGTCCACAACAACATTTATCCTTCAAGGAAGTAGAACAGATTTTCTGGTCATGTATGTCATTGCTGTTTTATGGGACCACATTGAGTGCAAATGGGCTGCCACATTTCCCTACATTGCAACTATGACTGGAAAGGACTTTGGGAGATCCTGAGGCTATGAAAGGTGTGACATAAATGCAAGTTCTTTCTTTTTTAATGGGGTTCAGGCATTTCATTGACTCGCATGGAAAAGCATGTATATTTATAAAATAAATAATCCTCTCTAAAGAAATAAATACCTAATTAACCATTTACAGTAAGAACTCACATTTATAAAATACCTTATGCATCTTTAAGACATCTCCAAGTTGTCTTTTCTGATTAATTATTTTTTAAATGAATCACTGTTGTTATGCAGACAAATATGCAAACAAACCAATTTGCACACAGCTAGATCCCACAAACAGAAATTTGGTAAACAACCAGTAGCCCTCTGTCGGTGCTGCTCGTGGCTGGAAGACTATTGTCAAGATGTTTCCCTGCTTCTCTTTATGAAGAGAATGATTCTGCAATTCCACATCCCAAATAATATTTGCAGGAAGTTTGGGCTGGAATAATAAATGAGCTTTTAAAAAGTTGGACAAACAAAATAAAGAGGAAAAAACTTTAAGGCCTGAATTTTCAGCTCGGCATGTGGGTGCCCAGGAGCAGTTGAGAAACGGACTGCCGACCACGATCGTACCTGACTGCGATTTCACACTGGCTGGTCAATTAATGGTTAGCCAGCGTGAAGCGCCCGCTGATACGATCAGCACTGCCTGTGTTGGGAGAAGGGCGTGCACTGAAGTCACCGTGGGCAAGGGGGAGCGCGGAATGAAAACTCCCTGAAGGCAGAGAGCTGCCTCAGAGAGCTGAAGAACTTAAATACGCAAAATAAAGATTTTAAAAACCAGGAAAAAATGCCCATGCATCATAAACGGTCACTTCAACATATACAACATTAAAATTCTGTCCAAACATTTTTATTTTTTTAAATTTAATGACAGAAACCTCATCCTGTTCTTGGATTAGGTTTCTTGAAAATTGCTTAGGCTGCCTGGCCAATTCGCCACCTGCCAACCATAAGGTTGGGCAGGCAGCGAAAAACCCCAGTTAATTGTGACATTAATGGGCTTAATAGCCCTCTTAATTGTCAGCAGGCAATCTTCCGAGTTTAGCCCATGCCTGCTGACCGAAAAATCGCACGAGTGCACGATGATGTTGGGACGCTTGCCCAATGTCATCACGTGCTATTTTACGCTCGAGCGTGTTGGGCACGCGCCTGCAAGCTGAGCAAAAAATTCTGCCCTAAAAGTTTACTGAGGGAAGCACAAATGGAAAAAAACACTTTTAGTTTACCTAGATGTTTAGTAGCCATACAGCAGCATTCCACATTTTTCCTTAGTTCAAATACAAGTTATAAGTCTCCTTGCACTTAGTGCACATGAAATTATGCCCACAACATTCATGCTAACCTCATAAAATAATTGGCTGGGAATTTCTTTGGAGCTACTTCCACTCCATTACAGTAATTTTGTTAGAAGTTCTCTGTTTATGCAGATAAACGGTGTTCTTGCCACACAAAGTTTCACAGGAGCGGGAGCAGCTGCGAGGAAATTGGCAACCATTGCCTCAGAGGGCATGGTGCGAAAGGCAGTGTGCCATTTCCAACAGCCATGATCACTACCCAAAATCCTGTTTGCCATTTGGATCAAACTATCAACATACCATTATAGTACTGGTTATATGGCTATTTTGGAGCAGTTAATAAAAGTAGGTTGGTAGCAATAATTATCTACAACATCATTCCATCCCACCTCCTCTAGTGATGGCAAGTCATAAATTCATTCAATGTCACAGTTACTAAATTTATATTTTTAATGGGACTCTCATTGCTAATGTTGGATAACAGCAAAGATAGATACCAATGGTAGTGAATTCTTCTCTACGTCCGCAGTATGATGTCTCTCAGGTTATCAGGAATAGAATCGCATGTTTCTGCTTCATGGATTATAAATTTCAGGTATTTCTAAAATTGAGATAAACTGCTGGTCCTGACATGCAAGCATTCATAGACTGGAAAGGACAATCACAATGCCACTTTGATTGGAGTGCCATATAATGGCAAATCCATTTGACTAATAGAGAAATGAAAACAAGCTTTGATTATAGGATTTATTCCATGACCCAGTAGGCAGTCGAGATGACGGTTTGGTTGTGGTCCTGCTGTACTGAGGTGGGGTAGGTATATCATCCGGAGGTATGTCATTCCTTATATTCAACAAGAAATTAGACTTCTCACCTCCCACAAACCAGGAGCAGGGATTTAAAAAATATATATATGTTTTTTTTAAAAAGTACCCCTGCCCCTGGGCAGCCACATTTGGTGACCACTCCTTGTTTGACGACCACCACAAAACTATTCCAAGGACACTGAGCAAGTGAGTACCTGAAGGAAATTTATAAAACGGTGCTCCCGGCTTGGAACTTCACCCGTTGGCTGTTCAGATTGCACCCAACTTCTGATTAGGTGCTCTCAGCGGCTCCTGTAATTCCCCTTGTATAATCATACATGCAATGTTGGCTCTCAAAAATGACAATTGTTTAATCTGAGATCAACACATCAGCTCGGAATGTTCAAATTGGAAAACAGCTAAATTGTTCAATGAAAACTAATCAGAATATATTTAAATTTCCAGCTTGGTTTAAGAGCACTTCAAAGAAAAAAAACATGTCAGAAGGGTGGCATCCCAAATTCCAGAGGGTGGAGAATTCAACCCAAATCTATCCCTAGTTGCGTACAAATGTGTCATTTCACATTTAGTGGCCATATGAATGATTGGTGTGGGAAATAGAAAACATCAAAGAGCAGATTCATTTACTGAAGTGGTGCTTCATACTTGGCAGCTAATGTTACTACTTGACAAAAGATTAGCAATGTCCATGCTTTGACAGTATTCATACAGGATACGTACTAATGATACAGTCAATTTGCAACTTCCATCTGTTTTGTCTCGTGACTTGGGATCAGACACAGACTTCATAACACCTAGCCTTCTATAGAAAGGTGAATAACACAAACTGGCAGCAATGACCTTGAAAGATCCTGTCTATATTTCAATAGACTGCTTTATTTGAAAGTGATTGGCAGCTGTGACTGAGCCTTTCAACTTGAAAGTGCTGATGATACTAAATCTGTAGAGAATTTAGCCTGTGGACCAAATCTGTGGAGAGTAACACATTTGTAGTCCTAATACAAGACACAAGTGGCAGCCATGGCTCAATGGTGGCATACTCACCTGAGTTAGAAGTTTGTGGATTCCAGTTCCATTTCAGAGACATGAATGCATAATCCAGGTCAACACTGCATTGCAGCACTTAAGGTGTGCTATCCTTTGGATGAGTCATAAAATGATGCCCCCGCCCCCCTCTCCCCGCCCACACAGATGGATGTAAAAGATCTCAAAGAACTATGTCAGAGATGAGTAGGAGAGTCCTCCATGGTGTCCTGGCCAATATTTATCCCTTAACCAACATCAGAAACAAATGATTGGGTCATTAAACAGCCAATAGAGAAACTGAGCATCCAGAAATCCTTGATTTCTTGATCTTAATCCACTTTCCACATAGGTAAGACTCAGATAACAGGGCCAGCAAGTCCTCAGGGGTTCAAGAATTCCAGAAGAGATGTCTTCTTGAGGGATTGAAGGGTATTAAGAGAATCTTTTTTTCTGAATTTGGCCCATAACTTTTGGAATTAGAGGGAATGATTGGAAAGCATAAAATAATTTTCAGTGCTGAACACAAAGGATCATTTGCTCTTGTACCTTATGCCGTACACAGAGACCAATTTAAATAACTTCACTTTAGTTGATCTATGAACTGTTTAATTAAAGGAAGAACTTGTATTTATATATATTTTTTATTTATTTGTTTGATGTGTCACTGGTGAGGCAGCATCTATTGCCCATCCCAAATTGCCCCTTATATGGCACCTTTCATAATCGCAAAACAGCCAAAAGTGCTTCACAGCCAACAAAGTGTAGTCACTGTGGTATAAAAATGATGCATTCACACATAGCAAGGTCCCACAAAAGGCAATGAGAATTAACAGATTAATTGAGCATAAATTGTTACCTGAACAGAACATAAATTGTTACCTTTGCAAAGTCCAATACATGCATGAAAGCTGTTAGCAGCCCTTGTAAAGGCTGTCAACATCTTTATCCCCAAGCCCAACCACTTCACTTTAAATGGCTAGCATCTTTAATTTCTACCTAAGGTGATATCCAAGTCCTGTCTGGCTCTGGAGATCAGTGTGCTATATTACTGGCCTGTTCTTCACAGGACTGAAAATGGATGGTGGTGAAAGAATGGCTGATCTTGTTAATCACCCAAAGTACCCAAAGCACTGGTTTATCTGATACAAAATCATGAAGCCTACAATGTACAATGCCACTAAATCAAGTTCATTGAGTTTACACGCTGACCATGTACAAGGTGCCATTCAAATTTAAGAAGCTCTGGATAATATAGCTGGAGTGCCTGGGAAGTGTTCCTGTCACTGTTCCATCACATTTCTACTCCACTTTAGCTCTGAACAAGAGTCATATGGGCTCGAAACATTATCTCTGTTTCTTTCTCCACAGATGCTGCCAGACCTGCTGAGTCTTTCCAGAATTTTATGCTTTTGTTCCTGCCACTGGTATCATGTCAGATAGGTGCTCCAGGCGGATGCTTTCAAACCAGGTGGCTCTTTTTTTTCACCCTGAGTAGCCCACTCTTCCATTTCACTTACCACCTCTATATGCCTGGCTTGCAAAGGATAACCCTTGAAAGGTTCATTGCTCTCCAAGTGATATTTTCTGCAGCTCTTTACTAACTGCAGGTTCCTAGTAATGTGAGTGCCAATCCTCATGACATTCCTACTGCTTTAAACTTACCTTGCAATACAGTGATGTCAAGCTGGTGAGATACAGGTTCATGCTTCTAAGTCTTTTTGGACTTTCTTAGCCTAATCTATTTTAATACCATTCAAGGAATATTTATGTTGCTTATTTTATTGATCATAAGTGCAGTACTTTACATTTGTTTGCTTTGAATTTAATCTGCCATCACTTTGTCCACTTACATTTTTGATCCAACTCATTCTCTCTAATAACAGAATGGCTTTTACCCTCTTTCCCTTCTGATTTAGTACTCTAGAGTCACGAGCACAAATTGGAGAATGCAGTACAATGGTTAGCAGTCCTATTCACAGAACTACATTCTTTCCAGCTTTCTTCTTCAATTTGCAATCCTCTCAAGCGAGACTGTGTTGGAGCTATTGAATGGTATTACTGAATTGTTTATTTTCAAATCTAACCAACAGGAACCACCAAGTGCCTCACATTAAATCAATCACATCTTTCCAATAACTTTTTCATGCTGATTTGGGCAACCATTTTCATCTTCATTCAGGCCACCATGCACAAAAAAAGTGACATTTCTCATATAACAAAAAACATTACACATTTCTGAAAGCAAAGTTGGAAGTGCAACCATAGAATCAGTTAAGTGATGTTAGAAATGTTCGGAGGACAATTTAATGCCTAAGCTTAACATCTGTCCGGACTGAGGCCCAAGTCCACTTAGGCTCAGGTGCCGGGAATTTTCAGCTTGCTGTGTGTGGGACAAAGGACCATAAAAGTTGTAGCTTTCACTATTCACTACAATTTTCAAAGTGTACCTTTATCCACCGTACATGACTACCAGGTAGAGAATCAAGAGGAAATTGCTGCTGCTGTTCATGAATTGTGTGTATGTGACGCACATTAAGAGTTGTAGTTTTTAGTATGCTCCTGTTAAACCAAACTACCTGCAGCGCTTGTGTTATGTGAAAAGCAGGCAGAACATTTTAAAATAATTGTTGCTGTCAGGAAAAATGTATTTGTTATTAATATTTTATACAGATTAAGTCGTTAAATAAAAATTGAGCTGCCAATGTTAGAAATGAGGTTTTCTCATTTCTCAGGGACTAATGTTTGCAACTGAAACATATTCCAAATGTCAGGTTACCGTGGGCTACACCGTGACAGGTCTACTAGCCCCAGTTATTTGCAGTCTATGAAAACATTTATGTTCATGGCTGACAAAGTAAAATCACATGAAGTAACTATTCTCTGGGCTAAACTCGAGCTAAAGTATCTGTAAGGTAGCTACTTGAATTAATTCACATGCCCAAACCAACCACCAGTGCTCATATTTAATCTGTACTGAATATGAGAGGTGTACTTAATGGTCTGGATTCCAGCCTGTTTAATCCTCCCTCTTTTTTTTCTTTCATGGGTTGTGGGTGGCATTAACAAGGCCAGCATTTGTTGCCCATCCATAATTGCCCTTGTATTGAGTGACTTAGTACATCATTTCAGAGGGCAATTGAGGGTCAACAACATTGCTGTGGGTCTGGATTCACATGTAGGCCAGCAAATTTCCTTCCCTAAAGGGGCATTAATGAACCAAATGTGTTTTTACAACAATTGATGATAGTTGTCATGGCTACCATTACTGAGACTAGTTTTATATTCCAGATTTATTATTGTGGGATTTGAACCTATGCCCCTAGAACACTGGATTACTAGCCCAGTGAAATTACCACTATACCACCATCTCCCCCTCTTGGCTACTGGTGTGTGAAAGTTTCTCTTGGTGTGTGAACTGTAACCAACAAAAACAAAAGTTGATTTAGTGTTCAGGAGGCCTCATTATTCAAAAGAATGCTTCACATATACTTGTCTGATTACGCTCTTGTGAACAGACGTTGGTCAGTTTACCATGTTAAAGAGGCTTCTTGTGTCACAATCCCTGATCCTTTATCCTATGAATATTTCTGTCAGCCCCTACATACGTTTTCAGTTAATTATTTTATTAGACAGATTTATTGGCATCTCCATCTTTAATGTGGACCTTTGTCTTGTGTCCCAAATGATTTGCATTTTCAAAAAGTTATACACAAATATCATATCCAAAGTACAGCCACTTTGATTTATGGATGCTATCTTTCTAACCATTCGCAATGTGTTCTGGTAAATGGAGTATTACTCAAGACATAGATGCTAGCTTTGACTTCTCTTGTTCCGAAGCTTGCTGTGCTGGAAGCACACACAAGAGTTGTCTTCACCCTAACCAGGAAGGAGTGTTGTTGGATAGTAATCAGAAATGGTAACTTTGGATCACTAAAGGATTTGATAGGGTAGATAGACAAAATCTATGATGGGAGAGCCCAGAGCAAGTGGGCAAAACCTTAAAATTATTTGGGAAGATAGACAAAATCTATAGTGAGCGAGCCCAGTACAAGTGGGCATAATCTTAAAATTATAGCTAAACTATTCAGCGGTGATATCAGAAAGTACCTCTTCACCCCAAGGCCCAGACCTTCTGGTCAGCAGCAATGCTGGGCACATTGCTCCTGTCTGAAGTTTTTTGCGATGTGACTATATTGCGTATTTTCAGCCGGGACTGCAGCAGAAATGGGCCAGTGCAGACTCTCCAGGGCAAGCCTGGCGAACATAGAAGAAGATGGATGAAGTGAGGACACTCCCCTTTTTTACAACAGTAGCTGCTGTATTCAAGTGAGCTTTTAAAGGTCTCAAGTCCTTCAATGAATGAGTGGGTCAGTGAATGGATAGGTGAGTGTGTGGGCAAATGGGTGGTCGGCTCGTGGGGTAGTTGGGTTGGGCCAGGTCTGGGGGAGACAGTCAGGTGGGGCTGAGTTAGTTGGGCCAGGTCGGGTAGGGTTGGGGCTGAATTGTGGTTCTCAGTTCAGTTAGACTGGTGAATTTCTGTGTTATACCAGAGATTAAACTGTGCAACATTTCCAAGATTAAGTATCTCAGGGTCGGAGACTCTCGCATAGTGTCCTGGGCAGCACAAATCAGCTAATCGGATGTTTAAGCTTCCTTGGAAATTATAGCATATGTGTGCGCCAGGACTTCTGCAGGGTCCAGAAGCGCAACACAGACTTAAGTCTAGATTTTGCTGCTCTTGACATCAGAAGATTCGGGCCAATGGGTAATGGGTATCTGGGACTATATCATCTCAAAAGCTGTTGAGTCGAGCTCAATTGAAAATTTCAAAACTGAGAATTTTGTTAGGTAAGAGTATTAAGGGTTATAGAACCAAGGTGGGTAAATGGAGTTAAGATACAGGCTAGCCATGTTCCAATTGAATGGCTCGGGGGGCTGAATAGCCCACTGCTGTTCCTATGTTTTTCCTGTGACGTTCAACTACCTAGCAGTGAGGGCTGATAAAGCAGAGGTACTAGTATGCCAGAGTCTGATCCAGACAGAAATGTGGCCCTGTTTTTCCTTTTAAAAACAGTTTAAATACTGGCAGAGCAAATTGGCAAAGTGGAAAATATGAAATTTTTTAAAACTCCAAAGTCCTTGGGCTATTACTTCTGTGACACAAGTCAGTACAGCAGTATCTCTTCCCAGCTCCTTATCCCACTTCCCACCCAAGAAAATGTTAGGATTATTCACCCTAACTTGCTAATTTCCATTACCCCAAGCTTTGGGATGAGGCTAGAGGCAAGGGTGTAGCCCCAATCACCACAAGAAGCAGTTAATACCATAGTGAAATTTAATAGATAACATAATATGGCAGGGAATGAGGAATGATTGCATTTTCCTTAAGATCCAATTGCATTACTATTTAAGTATTATGTAAATCAACATCTCTCAATGGTCTTAAGAATTATATAAAACTTAACAGCACAGAGATATTACATCTAAAATGTGAGGGATATTTATTTTGATAACACCATTGCTATTAACACTAGGAAAAATAACAAGTCCCTGGTTTAGTGACTACATTGTTGTACATTTGTGGATGAAATCCTACAGTATGTGAGTAATGAAGAAAATGACTGCTCCCTGGGGAAGTACTATAGTTTCTTATAGTGTTAATGCACAATGAGCACACATAATTCTATTTATTTGGCATTGAGATCAGCTGTAGTATAAATAAAAAGACAGGGGATGAACAACACATGCAGAAGATATGTGCTAGGCTTAGAAAGGCCTCAAAAGAAAAATGTTGATGAAGTTCATGCCTCATAATGCAATTTCACTGCCTGTAAAGTTCTGCTTCAGCATTTCTATACTGCTCTTTAAAGGGGATATCCATTTGATAGTCACCTCGTCTGTTAACCCAGCAGTTTAATAATTTATTCCAATCTGTCCCTGGGTTTCATAACTGCAGCTAATTGTACTTTCTTAAAGCTGCTCTAGGTCTGTGGGTTTTAGTGAGGAGAACTATAATTGAGTTCTCACAAAAGAGGATGTAAGTATGTCCCGTTAAGTTTTCTGCTCTATCTACTGGCTCTGGAAAAATAAGGAAAAGGATCAGAAGAGGCATGCAATGCACAATTTCACCCTGAAAGGGCCAATACCATGGAATAAATGAAGAAGAAGAGAATCAAATCAGTCTTGACCACTGCTAGAAGAAGGCCATGGTCATCAATCATCCTATGTGAGTCAATGAACATGCAGCATGCAAATCATTTGTGCTCACTGTGTGCCTGCTATTTGTTCATGGTCACATTTCAATTGGTCACAGAGTAAATGTATTTGTGTGGGAGAAATGTAGAGTCTAGTGCTACCCCATAGGCACGAGCATGCATTTGAGAAGTCGGTGAACAATTGTCAGAGTGAAGAAGTGAAGTGCTAAGATTCACTATAAGGCATCACCAAGTAAATCACAAGCAGCCTTTCAGAGGCCAGCAAAATTCTTTTACTCTCAAGATCTCATTACACATGAGAAAACATTTATTTTTTTCATGCACCCTCATCTTTGGCAACTAATGTTATTCTTCAGAAGAGAGTGTAAGTGAGGCGGAGGGGAAAGCCCATCTTCCTTTTTCAGCACCTCAGGGCCTCCAAAACTCTCCCTGAGAAGAGTGTGATCTGTCTTCCTGATCTTGTTCAAGCATCTCTAACCCTCAGTAGCAGGTTGTCTCTAAAAAAAAACCACAGCCCCTTAAAACTGCTGTTAACAATAAGAAAGCCCCTAGCTTCATGTGCTGTATGCATGGGGCACTGTGATATTATGCAGTGGAGCCGGATGCAAGGTAAGTCTGGGGGTGCGCTCAGCGGGGCCAGAGCAGAATGCTCAAGGGGATCAAGAGGGATGGAGGACAGGTGCAAAAGCCAGGGAGAGATGGGTGCCTTTTGGGGGTGGGGGTGGGGGTGGGGGTGGGGAGTCAATTAGAAAAGGAGGCCAGTGAAGGTTGCACCCCCACCCTCCCACCATTTCCTGCCCGAAGCCCACACAGGCTAACCTGCCGGCTTCCACCACCATCTCCAATCTTTTCACATTGGCTGAAAAATTGCAGCGGTGGCAGGAAGTGGCCCTTAATTGGCCACTTGAGAACCTTAATTGGAGCGAAGGTCGATGGGCCACCCTTGATCTCATCTGTTGCCTGTAAAATTGCATAAAGATTGCGGGTGCACAGGTAGGCAGTGGGAAAGTCACCGGCAGTATTTTACGAGCTCCATGATGGGGGGACAGTTAAATTCTGCCCCAGATTTCAGGAATTAACATCCCTGGCCGCATGCTCCCAGTCCCTTCTGAATATGGCAATTGAGGGTTTCCTGACCTCTGTTAAATTGTGGTGTCTCCCCACTTATCCAACTTCACCGCAAAGTTTCCAACACCGCATCCATGAATGTGAGTGCTCTCTCTCTGCCCTAGGGTGGAATTTTCCGTGCCTGCTGGCATTGGGCGTGCTTGACGGCATGAGTGGACAATATGGCGAGAAGACATAAATTAGTTTCACGATGTTCTGAAACCAGTTTGCAATAATCCACTCAGCCCATCGATGGCAGGTCGCATTTCCCGCCATCGGACATTGGGAACCTCATTGTAATATGTCAGCATTTCATTATAAGGCCAGCCCCCAGGAATCATCGTTCCCCCCCCCCCCCACCGCTGGATCGCCCAGCCGCGTTGGCGTGATTGCACAACAGCATATATAAGACATGTACTTGGTGGACTGCACTTTGAGGGGAACCTGGGGGTGAATACACAGTAATGTTGCACAGCATTCACCAGGGTCTTCTGTTGAACTTCAAGGCTGAGGAACGTGGGAGGCGTGGGGTCAAGGGCTGCCCTGCAATTGAGGCGTGTTGGGGGGGAGGAGGTGGGGAAGGGGGGGTAAGGGGGTGAAGGGGGGGAAGGGCGGCCCTGCAGTTGAAGGTAGGGCACAAGCACGTGCAGGGTGGGGGGCAAGGAAGCAGCCATGCATTAGGGAACCCTTGTATAAGGTGACCATTCCTCTGCAGCTGAAACAGTTCAGACGCAGCCACATTGACAAGCACAGAGTCGGGTCTCTAGCTTATTTGCCCACTCAAGCAATGCAGAGGCATGAAAGTGCCACCAAGTGCTCCAGAGTTCTTCACTTCTTGGGCACAGAATGCAAACTAATGAGTATTTTAGTGGACTGCTGAACAGTTGGACGACTGGGCACATTGAACAATTTCCTGCTAAAGCTGGCCATTGATCAGTCAATGGTGGAGGTGCTCACAGTCCTGGTTTGGACCAGTCTACTCCATGGTTCAAGCTAACAGTGCAGCCTTGCAGTGCAGGTTAGGAGAATGCCTGCGCCTGAGCTGAGAGCACAGCATTGCAGTCCAGTGGCCGAAGCTGCTGCCATTTGTTCGGGTGGAGTGGGGCGGAGGTGGTTGGGGTCTCGGGCAGCCATGCAGCGCACTAAACTCTGGCAATCCAAGTGGTGGCCAGCTCTCTCCAGGATGCATTAAGGGGCCCTCAGACTGAGCCAAGAGAAGTTCTTACCCAGGCTCACCCACTCATCTCTTTCTTTCATCCTGCAGGAGGAGTACATCAGGATCATGGAACCTGGTGACCAAGCTGTATGCCTTCTTGGCATAGAGAGAGTGGAGACAACAGAAAAGAAAGCAACAGACATGCCTGGCTGCACAGAGGGAGAAGCAGCATCCTCAGGTGGAAGGGACAGCTGGGGCTCCCACAGATGTTGCTGAGAGCCACAGCGAGGTGTGGTTAGCCAGCGCCTAGCTAGTCCCAGAGTCTATAGACGCCACCTTTTATTCCTGCAGATGACCAAGAACCAGTGTCACTGAAGACCGCGCATGTCTAGAGAACTGGTTGGTCACATCTGCCAGCTACTGCAGGATTTGGCCCAATGGGAACGTGGAGGGCATCCACTGCCAGTGGCTGTGAAAGTGACTGTGGCGCTCAATTTCTGTGCCAGTGGCTCCTTTCAGGGTTCCACAAGTGACCTCCATGGGATATCACAAGCCTTCACCCACAAATACATCCACGATGTCACGAATGCCATCTTCGTGAAGGCACACAACCTTGTGCATTTCACCCAGGACGAAGAGAGCCAGGATGCAAAGAGCGATTGGATTTGTCCAGATCTCAGGTGTCCCACAGGTGCAGGGTTCTATTGACTGCACCAACTCAGGTCTCCATAACAACAAGTGGACAATTATGTCAACCACAAGGATTCCATTCACTGAATGTGCAGCTGGTGTGCGACCACCACAAGCGCATCTTGCAGGTCTGCGCATGGTTTCCAGGGAGTGTGCACAACTCCTACATTCTCAGTCAGTCACAGATCCCTGACATCTTCCAGGGCCCACAGGTGCTGCAGGGATGGCTCTGAGGGGACAAGGGTTACCCACAGAGGACGTGGCTGATGACACCCATGCGACGGCCTCAGACTGTAGCAGATCGAAGATATAATGAGATTCATGCTGCAACTCGCAACTTGGTGGAGCAAACCATTGAGATGTTGAAAATAAGGTTCCAGTGCCTGCACAGGTTTGGGTTTGGTGGAGCCCTGCAATATAGTCCACAGAGGGTGTCACGCATCATTGTAGCCTGCTGTGTCTTTACTACCTGGCGCTGCAACGGGGGAGAGGAGCTGGCCGAGGGTAGTGAGTGGTCCCATTGACGGGATGAAGATGATGAAGGTGTATGTGAGAGAGTGAATGGTGATGTCCCTTGAACTGACAGTGAGGGCATTGTGGATGTGTGATGGGTTTGTGAGTGTGTGAGTTGAGAGTAATGAGAAGATTGACTTACCCTAGTGGAACTGAAGAGATCATTCATCCTCTTGCGGCACTTGGTGGCTGTCCTCTTCTGCAGGGCGTTGGTGCTGACACCGCTGCCACCATCTCCCAAACTGGATTGGTGATGCTGCTGCCCATCCTGCGGCCAGAGCGAGGGTAGAGGAAACCATGACAGGCTTCCATGGTGTCCAAAAGGCACTCGAGGGCCCCATCATCGAACCTGGCGGCTGTAGTCTGCTTGCTTTTCCAGTTCATGTCTTCCATGCAGCAGTTGTGGGCTGGAAGCACTGAGAGGTGTGAATGCACTAATGCACTTTAAATATGGCGTGAGGATATGACAAGGTGATGGCTTTGTGGGTGAATGAGTGCCCACCCGCCATGGAAATGGAGTGTTTCCCGGGCAAGCATAATTAATGCAGTGGGTTTGGGACAATATGGCGTGTGAAGCCGCCATTACGGCCAGCGGGTAAAACATCATTTTACCCATCCACTACCGCACCTAGTGCAAATCTGGAATGATTCCACCCCTAGTGTTCCATTTCCTTCTTCAAAATTGCAGCTTTAGCATTCAGCAGTTGCCTCCTGTAATTCGGTGCAGTTTCCTTTAAGAGGGGTGGACTGCCTTTAAGATGGGCAGTCTGCCTACACCACTACTGAGCGCTGAGGCTGCCAATAGCACGGGTTCCCTCAGACTAATGCGTCAAGCTTGTGAATGAGGAGGCAGCATCCAATTTGTGTGCTGCCTGCCTCCATGGCAATGAGCGTTACCAGGTTGTGAATCGTGATCCCTGCGCCCAGAAAACAGCGTGACTGAGATGTAAGTTTTAAATCTAGTCAAATTACAAAAAATGACAATTTTGTATAGAAACCTCTTGTTTTTACTGTTTTGTTGAAACGATTTAACTTCTGCTCATTAAGGAGCTAGCAAAACTGGAATACAGGGGTGGGGGAATGATTTAAAATGGGGGGAGTTAATTCGAGTGGGAGGAAATGGTGTGCTGTATAATCACCAGCATAGATAAGAGTGAAAAGCTTCTTTCTATGATGATTATCTGCAGTTCTAGGTCTACGATTTACCTGTGAGTATCCAGTGTATTTTCCCTAACTCTTTACGCTTACCAGAGTCAGTCTTATAAGCGTGTTGTGATTTTCCACAGAGGCTTTATATTCGTAATTATCACCTAATTTGTAAAATAAAAGTGCAGTAATTTATAGGGGTCAGTTAGAACTTTTGGCAAACTTTGAGTTTACCTGAGGTATATGCTAAGCGACAGAAGCCACTTTGACTGCAGGACTTCATTTCCATACTATCACCAAGTTATGCGCACTTTTCCCATGCTCACAAGTGACTCGCCATGCTGGGGGTTGTAGTGAGGTGGGGAGGAAGTGGAGATGGAATGGGGGCAGGGTTGAGACTGGAAGTTCCATGAAGAATAGAGTCAGAAATTTTGCCTCCAATCTTCCAAGCAGTGGTAATCACTGTATGATTGCCACTCCGTTCCTTCCTTTCTGCCCCATGCCGGATCTCCGCATTTCTTGCCAGGACTTCTGATCCCAGTATCTTCAGAAATGAAAAGTGTACCGAAAACGGAATTGCTTCTTCATAGTGTTGGATCATCGGGGTGAGACGATCCACATACTCTTTTTACGGCATTAGCTGCCATATTCTGGTAAGTGCTCACTAATTCACTGCAGCTTGGCAATATGTTAATATATGAGTGAATAGGTGAGAGGGGGTGAGGTAATTGGGTAAGTGGGTAGGCTGATGAGGTCAGGTCAAGTTACGTCAGGGGTGGGAGTGGGGTGTTGGACGGACAGTTGGGTCGTGAGATCGGGTCAGGTTGAGTTGGTGGATAGTAGAGGGTTCAGGGGGTGGTCAAAGTGTTGATGGACGAGTCGGGAAAGGTCAATGCGAATGATTGGGGTGGGGAGTCAGTTGCATAGTTAACCAAGAATTGGACTAGATTTCTCTGTCTAACATTTCCTGGGCAACTATTCAGATAAGTAAGCCAGAACTGTCAAAAGTCTTTAACTCTAACTCAGAGTTGGAGACTTTATCGGAGGGCTCCGGGGAGTAGGGGAATTGCCCATTGGAAGTTCAAACTTCCCAGGCAATTCCCATGATCTGGAGACCTGAAGATCTGGGCCATTATCTTCCTTCTCCTCATGCCCTACAAAGATCTTAAAAATAAACCCCAAATGTCACCTTTTTCTGGTGCAACCTGTAGTGTTCCCTCTAAGGGCTGTTAGTTAGGAAGCAGACTCATTGCTTAATACCAATGGACAATTGGTACCTTCGAGTTCCAACTGTGACTCCATGTATGTCATAGTATCCTGATCGCCATATTAGAATCCTGCCTGAAAAGGGAGAGTGCCTTGGTTACCCATGTGGATATTTCAGGGAAAATGGTGCCCAGCAGGAAGGGGCCGATAAGTGTATCCCTGTGATTTTGAGGTGCCACCACCTTGTTCTTACTGGGAAGTGGGAGTTAAAATTAAAGCCATAAACTCTTGTGCGATCATAAAAGTGCTTTGAGGCCAGGTGAGTTGGTGCAGTATAATAAATTACAACAGTTTTTGGTCAAATTTGTAACCATTTTAAAATGGGGAAAATGTCAAATGGCCATCTTGCTTATAATGATTTTGACAGCATATTCAAGGGATTAATTCATAATGGTTAGTTTCATTTAGCCACCAAGGAGCACGATAGATACCACTTACATGTTCAAATCTCACCAATGTATACTGTGTCCTTTAACTTCTCCTTTGTGGCATGGTCTTTCATCAAGTAACTTTGAACAACATCTGTACAACTGCTTGAACTGCAACTCCAGGGATTGCTTCTAGTTTTTGTTGATTGCCTTATCTGTAAAAAAATAATTCTTAATAAATCCTTGGCTAGCTAACATGATACAATGTGACCTATCACACATCTTGTGAAATTTCATTTGGATGAAGAGGTTGCAGCTTCCTCATTCTACTCTAGGAGTAGAAGGAGAGCAGTTTCTTCTGTGTGAACAACTAAATGGAACTCTTCTATTATGTAAACAGGATAGGGGTCTCCAGGAAATTACCCAGCAATTTACAAGTACCACCTTTTGCATTGGGTTGTATGCCTTGATTTTCATATTCAAGGCAGGAGTTCTGAGTTGGGCCATTTCCCAACGTTAAAATACTACCTCAGTTCGCTGGGGCATTGGCTCAGTTCAGTAGATGACTGTGAGGCCCCCCAACCCTCATCCTCCATACCCCCTCATTCCCCATGCACTCCCTCACCCCTCCACACTTCCATACCCACCCCATACCCCTATGCCTCCCAAGTCCAATCATGGATCCCCATACCCCATCACCTCCCCATGCCCACTCACCCAATATCAACAATGTACAGAACTCTTGAGCCCTAAAATAATATTGAGAAGTCTTTGAGATGCTCATGAAACTGTCAAAATAAACCAGCACAATTCAAAAATCCACTTTAGAAGGACTGAATCCCATTAAGTGGTCATAAAACTGTCAAGATAAATAAAATCACTGTCCCCTTGACAGCTGTGTCAACAATGTCTGCTGAGTTCCAAACCCCATTAGTGGTGCATCCTCTTCCAATTGGTACCTCTGAGCTTTGGCTGAGTTCCAAACCCCATTAGTGGGGTTTGGAACTCAGACAAACATTCATAATGGGATTCCATTGCACAGTTGAATAATCAAAACATCTGCAGCTGGATACAGTAAAATGCATTAAAAGAGTTCAACCTTTGAAACAGGGGAACATTGCCTGAGGAGCACTTCAAAGATCTCAGGCATCTATACAAGCTTAAAATAGGGAAACATATCTGAGCAGTCAATCAAAGAGTTCAGGCATCTGTTCACACCTAAAAGCAGGGAAACGAATGTCTGAAATGTTAATAATTGTAAAAATTAAATCATATGGGACCATCGACATAGTTAAATCTGAACACTACTGTTATTCAATGCAGAAGAGTACTTTTTCCATTGGATAATTTATTTTAAGGGGGCTAGTTAGCTCAGTTGGCTAGATGAATAGCATCTGGCTCCGAATAATGGCAACAGCATGGGTTCAATTCCCCCTCTGGCTGAGCTAGACTTGGGACCTGCCTCTTTGCATTGCCCCTGACAATGGCAAACCATCACTGACAAAAGCTGCCAAGAAAAACAGCTCCAGATGAAGTATCAACAGACAATGAGCCAAGGACCTTTCTTCAGGTATAGCACTTTTTTAAAAATTTGTTCATGGGATGTGGGTGTCATTGGCTAGACCAGCATTTATTGTCCATCCCTAATTGCCCTTGTTCAGAGGGAATTAAAAGTCCACCACATTGCTGTGGGACTGGAGTCACATGTAAGCCAGACCAGGTAAGGGCAGCAGATTTCTTTCCCTAAAGGGAACCAAATGGGTTTTCACAACAATCAAAAATGGTTTCATTGTCATCATCGGACTTTTAATTGAACACCAGATTTTTATTGAATTCAAATTTCACCATTTGCCATGGTGGGATTTGAACCCTAGTCCCCAGGGCATTATCCTGAATCTCTGGAATACTAGTCCAGCGACCACTATGCCACTGCCTCCCCTATTCCTCATGGAATGGAATGTACTCTAATGCATCTGAACGCTCCTTCATTTTCATAATGCTGGTCAATTTAAGAACAAAGCTCCATCATCAATCTTTGCACTGAAAACATATTTAACATATACATCATTCTGACATGTAAAGTTAGGAATACCTTTTGAACTTACCTGTCAAATGGTTCCCAACTCGAGACTAGGGTTCCCCATTTTTCAGGACTCCTCAAAGCTGCCGTGAAACACCTCTCCTTGAGAAGCTGGCCCGAGTCCATCAAAGTTGAGGGGTGTTTGAAATGTCCACCACCGCAATGCAGTTGGGAAGGTTGGGAGTGCTGCATGTGGGCTCGCTACCCGCACCCATATCCCACACCGTTAAAAATTGCCAGTGTTGGAAATTGGGGTGGAAATCCTGGAATTGGGACCCACTCACCATTTTTAAAGCCTATCCACCTCCATTTCAACATGGATGGAGACATGAAGATCCAGCCTGTAGTCTTCATTGTCTTCTTTTGTCAGTCTTTATGGTTTTAACCATTGCCAAGGTCAATGGTCATTCAATAAAAGAGGTAACTATCAACTGAGTCATTTAGAACAAGTGACACTGGAGGATATCTGTAAAATTATGACAAAAACTAACTTTTGCATCTTCTTCATGCATCATTATTCAAGGAAGCAGGGAGACAGAAAGTAGGGGCAGGAGTTTGAGGTCTTTGGGCACGGTGGGGAGGCCTGGGAGCGGCTGCGAAATGGTCCACTGTCCGTGATCGGGCCCCAACCCTGATTTCAGGTGGGCCAATTAAGGCAGGTCTCTGAAGCGCTTCCGGCACTGGTCCCAGGTGTGCCGCATCACGTCATTCCTGATCACCATTGCTGCCACCTCCACCCATGCCCTCTTGGTGAGGTGCAGTGGCCTCCTCCTCCCATTCCTGGGCAAGGGTGTCCCTCCTGGCAGCCACCTCCTCCAGGAGGAAGGCGAGGCATTCATCAGAAAAATAGTGGGCCGAGTGCCCATCCGACCTGCTCTCCCGCCTACCGTGTCCAGCCGCACTCGGCTCCATTGCCAAAGTACAGGAGATGTCCTTCTGTGGCAGTCTTCCAGGGGCTACCTGGGCCACTTTTAAATTGGCCACCAGGTCGCCATTGGACCCAGTGGCCGATAGGCCCCCGCTCCCACTCAGCCCTTCCCGGCCAGTGCGGAGCCGTGTTTTACCCTGGGAGGGCCTTCATTTGGATGAAGGGACCAAATTAATTGTAGCCAAATTTGCTGAAAATGCAAACACAGGTGGGAAAGCAAATTGTGAGGAACACAATAAGGAGGATTTTCGAAGGCTGATGGAGCAGGACTGGTGGCTGCCGGCTGGTGTTTCAAGAAGGCTGGGTCCAGGGTGAATGGTTACCACGCGCAAGTGGTGGGTAGCCAATAGGCCCCTCTCCTGCACCAACTAGAATTTTCCAGTTGGCAGGGGGCTCAACACAGCAGCTGAAACACAGCTAGTGAGAGGAGACACCCTCCAGGCGGGAGATGGTGGGGACAGGAGGCAGCACGTCTTCTCTCTAGGGACTCCCCCTGCATCTACAGTTGCTTACCAGCCAGTAGAGGGGTTGCCCCTCCATGATCATAGCCTGGCAGCTCTGGCTGATTTTATGTCAAACTGTGATTTTGTGAGACACACTCTCTCTCCCTATCTCTCTTTCCCTGACTAACTCTCTCTCTCTCTGTATATCTCTCTCTCTCTTGCTCTCTCTCTCACCCTCTCACCCCCTCGCTCTTGCTCTTTCTCTGTTGCTCTCTCTCTCTCTCTCGCTCTCTCTCAATCTCTCTCTCTCTCTCTATCTCTCTCTCTCTCTCTCTATCTCTTGTGCAGGCATCAACAGCTTGGGAGCATGGGCTGCTGATGTGTCCTTGCTGGAGAGCCTTCTATTGTCCCTCCAGCTATGGGAGCCCCTCCATCCTGCTTAATTGGACAGCGAGCGTGCCCTCTGACCACTAATTAGCCAGTGTGCCAGATGACTATTCCTGACACAGGGCAGGGTCTGGACCCAAATAGTAAATTCAGCCTAAAGAGGCTGCAAAGGGATATAGATAGGATAAATGATTGGGTAAAAAATTGGCAGATGCAGTAATGTATCCAATTTACAAGAAAAATTGCAAGTATAGAAAAACAAAATATTGGTTACGCTGCAGTATGGAGGGATCTGGGTGTCCCTGTACATGAATTGTAAAATGGTAGCATACAGGTACATAAAGTGGTTAGGAAAGCAAATGGAATTTTGACCTTTATTATAAGGAGGAATGAAGTACAAAAGTAGGGAAGTCTTGCTACAGGATGTTGGTGAGAGCACACTCACAGTACTGTGTACAGTTTGGGTCAGCTTGTTTAAGGGGGTTGGGGGGGCTACTTGCATTGG
Source organism: Cetorhinus maximus (assembly GCF_964194155.1). Classification (NCBI taxonomy): domain Eukaryota; kingdom Metazoa; phylum Chordata; class Chondrichthyes; order Lamniformes; family Cetorhinidae; genus Cetorhinus; species Cetorhinus maximus. The sequence continues at coordinate 105,202,950 of NC_135885.1, forward strand.
AAGCAGTTCAGAGAGAGTTCATTTGGTTGACTCTAGGATGAAGGTGTTGTCTTATGAGGAAAGGCTGAGTGGGTTGGACCTACATTCATGGGATTTTAGAACAATGAGTGATGATCTTAATGAAGTATATAAGATTCTGAGGGGAATTGACATGGTAGATGTTGAGTGGGAGTCCCCCTTCATTGGGGAATCTAGAATTAGGTGTCTTAGTTTCAGAATAACATGGAAATGAGGAGGAATTTCTTCTCTCAGAGGGTCATGAATCAATTGAAGTCTCCATCCAGAGAGCTGTGGAGGTTTGAATACACTCAAGGCTGAGATCAACAGATCTTTGAACTTTTGAGGAGTCAAGGGTATGGAGGACAGGCAGGAAAATGGACTTGAGATCAAGATTAGATCAGCCATGATCTTATTGAATGGCGGAGCAGGCTTGAGGGCCAGATAGCCTCCTCCTGCTCCTATTTCTTAAGTTCCTATTATTGCTTTCATCCTTTTGTTAGAAGATGAGAGACAGAGCTTACCTCTGCCTTGGCTGAAAGGCAAGACAGTCCACCCACCTCTCATAACTAACTATAATGAGAGAGTTGCTCATGGTATATGGAGTATAAGAAATAAAGAAAACAAGGTACTTGACTCATTTTTAGGTAACATTCTCCTCATTCCTCAAGTTGATATATTCAACATGGCATCTTCTCAAATTCCAACTCTTCTTTCTCAGCTCAAACATGAAGCACCTCCTATAGACAAAAAAAACCTGAAGATAACTGACAGAGCAGCCTCTTTCATGAAAAGTGGAAAGGATAGACCATGTTGTTCAATTATGAAAAGTTTTTTAAAAGTAACAGTTATCATGTTTCTATGTTTAATCAGGTTTCTTATATTTATATCTTGATTCCAAGATTAACACATAAAATGAGTCAAGTATCTTTCCACTTGTTTAATAAATTCTTCATAGCTATTCCTGCAACACAAGAACTTTGCTGTAAGGGTCCTTTCCACTCAGAAGTATAACTGCTCTCCAATGATACAACACCACCTGTATAATTCACAAGTATGCATAAGTTGGCAGTGTTGCATTTTATGATTTTTCAGAGCCTAAATGCTTGTAAAATGAAAACATTTATGGAAAATATGCTTTCAGCTACCTTAATGTTGCTTTTTTGTCTTTATTAGGCACAAATAATGAAGGGAACCTGAGTCTGTCTAACAGAGAAGAGAACTGTGGAATAGGAAATCTATCAGAGATGCAGGATAGAAATGCCAATAACCCCTTAACCAGCTTGTCTCCTGGGGTAACTGCAGCTCCAGCAGTGGAGAATGGGAATCAGCTTTTGAATGGTAATTTGTATTTCACTTATCAGTGAGATTTTACAGCTGTGCATGCAGTGAATATTTGGAAATGAAAACAATGTCCAGAAAAAAAAACACATTCTGTCTCTCCTCGAGATCCGATGATCTCCACAAGTACTCTAAACGTGTAAAATCCTCGAGGGCCTGCGAGCAGCAATACATCTGTCATATATAGTACATTTGAGTGGGAACTCAGGACTCTCGTGAATTCTTGGATGTTTGGAATTCCTCCAAATGACAAGTAGAGAATAGCAGAATGATCAGTACTGTGCTGTAAGACTTACTGGCACATACTGTTTGCTTATTTAAGGTGATTAGGGAACCTGATTTTTTTTTAAAGTTTGCAGGGTTTTCAAGAATGAAAATTTGAATTATTCGGAATTGGAAAGCTGAAATCTGTTGTATTCCCTTTATGTTGGCCTCTTATACACCTTTATTAAGTGTATAATATGACATAAACTTTGTTTACAGTATAATGTATTCACATTGGTAGATAGGAGGACATGTGTTTTGTCTACTTTGAAGGCGTCCACAGCTCGTTGCTATTCATTTGAAAATTTCCATCAAAAATGTTGGATGCTGCACTGGATTTGATACCTGAGTTGGCATATAATTAGTTTACTTTCAACAGACATTGGAGATGTACAAAATAACCATGAAAATAATGGTGCTTAAATTTCGACGGGAAAAGTAAAGCATGCCATATGCTTGCAAACTCATTCCAGTTCCATGTAAAAATGACCTGAGAAAAAGTACTGATGTGATTTTGTAAGCTTTATTGCATCTTTAAAGAGGGACAAAAGTAAAACATGTGGGCTTAGAACTTACACAATGAGATACTAATGTACAATGGCATTTGTCTCAGATCCCTCTCTCCGTGGAGTAAATTTTCAGGAATTACGATTGAATTCCCAGCATGGAGTCTCACTTGACAGAAACATGGACTGGAGAATCGGAAACTGAGGCCAACACTCCGGATTCATGCTGCTTATTTCTTGGCCTGATTTTCTGTGCTCTGATTGAACAAGACTGTGCCAAGAAGTTTTCTGAGAATTTCATCCTCTATATTAGCAGAGCCATTAAGGGATTAACTCCTCTGCTTAAATCCCAGACAAACAAATTTCAGATGGACTTGCTAAATAATCTTGTGCTAACATCCCACGTTGTTGTTTCTTTCCTTTTCCATATAGCATCATATTGAGGACAATCGTAGATACCAAATTATGTCTACACAGCCTAAACAAAATGGAGTCCAAATAAAAGTAAATTGTAAAATGGAATGATAGTCATTTTGAGAAATATGCTGAGGTAGTTCCATGGTGAGATGTTTCTCATTGGAGGTCCAACATGCTGGAGCATCCCCAACATTCTTCATATTCTGGGGTCTGTATTCAACATTCCTATAATAGATGCAAGATGGATGCAACAATAACCAATTTAGCATTTCAATCTGCATGTGGGCTTGGACCACTGATAAATTTATTGGGGCCTTTCCTCAGCCGTTTCTGGGCCATTTGAAATGAGTGCGGGCCTCATTTCAATATTAAGATGAGCTCCTGTCCCATTTTGAGCTGGATTCTGAAATTTGCTCGGTAAGTTCTTGTACTTCGGAAACTCTTAGGTAATATTTCCACGCCTAAACAGCCTAACTCAAAGTCCTTAAAGAGATCACTGAATGTTGCTCAAAAAAGGCCCCACTTTGTAAAATTTAGTGCTCCTGGTTGCACAATACTACTGCATACATCTGTGCATCAGCCCCCTCCCCTTCGCCTTCCTCCACATATATATCCACGGGTCTCAGAGTCAGTCAAAATGTGACACGAATGTTTAGTATCTGCAGCTCACTTCAATTATATCCATGGGCCCTGAGGATGAATTTAGGATGATCTTTGATCCTTTACATTCTGCCTTGACATTGATGCAAATTATTGCAATCCCAATTGGTTTAGGACACTATCGGCTTTAGGCCCTGCCAATAATTCAATGCTGCCTTCTATTGATGAAATGCTGAGCTGGATGCCACGTGAAGGCTATATGCTTCCTTACAAGATGAAGAAGTACTATAATTCTCCTCTTTACTTTTGAGCTGCTGGAACAGGAGCAGCGTTGGAATCTGAGTTGAGTTATGGTTTATTTCATTGAAAGATCTGGAGATGGGAAAAGGAAAATGACTCTAGAATCAAAATAGATTTTTCTTACTATTTAGTGTCCTTTTCTTCTCTGAGCTTCACAAAGGTGGATTTCACTGCTCACATGACTTTTACTGTATAGAAATTCAAGATCTGAACTCACATTGTAGAATTATGGTAATTATAGTAATACTGAAATGCATTGATTCTCTGACTAGCGATTGAGAAGATGATTAAGCAAAACTGGTCGTAGTTGATATACCTAAACAGCTGATCATATGGAACAACAGAAAGAACAACACTATACCCCAAAATTATCTAATTGCTTTTTTTCACCTCCTACCCTCACTCCTTCCAGTGCAAAAAAAAAACATGAGTAAAATGTAATGTGTACTTTACAAATGTTTAAAAATATTTATGTTGTATCATACATTATGTTTACAATCTAATTGTGTTTGATGGTAACATGTTGGGGCATACTTGTCTCCTTTGCATGTTGTTTTTGGTGCTTTTTCATTTCAGACTGGATCTATCTTTCAGGAAGCTGCATTTCTCCGGGTGATGTGGTTTATGCAGTCAAATAAACACTATTGAGTCTTTGCTTATTTTAGTAACATCTTGCTTTTGTAATTTCCAGTGTAATATTATTGATCAAATTCTGGTCTAAAATTTCTATCAGTGTCTTATCTCTGATGAATTACATTTTCAATAAAAAGAATATATTTCAGTGTATTTTTATTTTCAGTTCAAATAAATTAAATGGATAGATATTTCAGTTTCTGGGCTGTTGTAGAAGATGATTTTTGTCATGGCTGTACTTCCCCTGAGTTTCAGTACTACTACAAATTACTTATTACATAGTGCTTACAGAAGTTATGTGGTTTCAAGGGTTTGTGGTTTTTGTAATTGCTACTTTAAAGGGGTCTGTATGATTGACACTTTTATTAGCTTGTGGTGAAGATTCTTTTTCAACATAATAGAAAGTTATGAATTAACTTCTTAAAAAAAGTTTTTTTTCCACACATCCCACTATACATTTTAGGTTTCATTAGTTCGAAATAGTGTATAGTGGGTCAATAGTGTTGAATCACCCATAGCTTGGGCATGGTGGCATGAGGGGCCATAAGGGTAGACAGAGCTTGGCATGGGGGGGAATGAGGGACCATGGGGGTGAGTGGGGCATGAGGTCACATGTATGAGTCATGGGAGCATTTTGAGGGTGACAGCTGGAGGGCCTTTGCATTTTTATTTTAACTGGGACAAAGTCCCATGTTACCGAAGTGACCTTTTAAACAGCCCCTCCCTCCACACCCAGTAGCCCCTGTGGCTGCCTCTGAACTTCTTCCCAGGTCGGATGGCCCAACTCAAGCTCACATTCTCCCCCAGCTATGAAGATCCCACTTTTAGGGCACTTTCCTCCAAGGCAGGCAGGCTGAGCTGGGAATTTTCCCAACTCCTGCTACCCACCTCAAAATGTAAATCCAAGCCATACTGCTCAGTCATTTATAGATGCATGGTAACTTAGAGGCTTTGAATGATTAGGAATCAGGTGTGTTAGATGTTGGCCTATCACCTCCAGGACTCATGTTCAGATCTAGCCCAAACTGTGGCAATGAAAGACTGCTGGAGGCACCATCTTTTGGTTGAGATGGTAAGCCTAAGCTGAATCTGCCCTCTCAGCTGGGTGTAAAAGGTTCCACGGTACTACTTCAAAAAAGAGCAGGGGAGTGCTCATGATATCCTGCATGGCCAACATTTATCCTTCAACCAACACATAAAACAGATGGGTATAGTTATTTTTCTCCTTGTTGTTCGTGAGATTTATTACATGCGGGAAATTGGAGTTGAGGCCAAAATGAGATCAGCCATGATCGTAATGAATGGCGGGGCAGGCTCGAGGGGCTGAATTGCCTACTCCTGCTCCAAGTTCTTATGTTCTATGCAAATTGGCAACCATGTTTCTTACAACAGTGCCTAACTTCAAATGTACTTAACTGGCTGTAAGGTGCTTTGGGAAGTTCTGAAATCACATGAAACGTGTCATATAAATGTGAGTCTTTCTTTCTCTTTTTCTCTTTCACTCTTCATGGTTCATGTGTATCATTTTTAACAACTGTCACTTCTAAAGATGGAATTTTAACTTAATCCTACATTAAATAATTTCTCTTATCCTAAGCTTTCTCAGTACTTAGATCAGATCATTTCTGGGTGTATATTAGATGTATGTTTCGGTTTTGCTCAGCAGTTAGTTTCCATGTTGAACACAAACCTTTCCCCAAGCTTAGTTGAAGTGAAACCCAATAGAAGGGAAATAACAAACACTGTACCTATGGTTTTAGGATGGGCCATCCATTACAGGCAAGGTCTTGGCAGTGTATCAGGATCTCGAGAAACTCCCCCCAAATCTCCGTACTGACAACACAGGCAGAACCAGACCCAAGAAAAACAGCATTGGTTTGTTGAAGGTGTGAAATGCTGAACAAATTTACTTTTGCTCCCACACTGCCCATCTACTGATATCCACTGCTCCATTGCCAGGAAAAAGACAAAGCTAACTAGATGGATTAACTATATTTTTCATTTTTTAAATGTTGTAATTGTAAAAAGTTCTAATTGCTACAAATTAAAAATTACACTATTTAATAGATTGTAATTTCTTTTTACTTTGAATGAATTAAGCATTTGTTAAATGAATGACTTAAGAATTTCATACAACTGTGCCATTGCATTTGTTACTGATATTGAACTATGTAATTTCAAGCTATTGCATGAGCATAGGTAGAGCTTTTTCCTCATTCAGTAGGTTATAGGTTCACAATCTACTCCAGGACTTGAGCATGTAATGTAGACTGGCACTTCAGTGCAGTACTGCAGTCTCCAAATTATTATTGGCCCATATTTCCGATCTCTAGAGGGTTGTACCCAGTATGTACTCCTGAAGATGAACTGGGGGACCTCACAGAAGTCCCCACAAAAGGGCTGCACGTTAATTGCAACCACAACACCCCCCACCCCCCCGCCCCCCCACGCAGCCTCCACCCTCCCACAACCATCCTTCCCACTTAATTTGCACACTTACCTTCTCCCTGACTCCTCAAAGCGGCTGGACCTTTAAACCTACCAGCTTTACAGCTGCCGGTGCCATAAAAAAAGGTCATGAAGGGTCATACAGACTCAAAACGTTAACTCTGTTTCTCTCTCCACAGATGCTGCTAGATCTGCTGAGTTTTTCCAGCATTTTTTGTTTTTGTTTCAGGTTTCCAGCATCTGCAGTATTTTGCTTTTACTACTAAAAAGGGTGTGGCTTCCTTTTCTCCGACTCTGCTGCATTTAATTGAAGGTCTTAGGAACCCACTGCATTGCACTTTTCTCACCCAGCTTGAGTCGGAAGATAGGGCGAGAAAGGTGCAGCTGCATTCTAGTGCAAGTAAAAAGAGCAGAGTGGGATTGCCACTACTCAAAAGTTCTGGTCCTTATCTTTCTCGTGGGACATCAAATGAAATCTGTCTATTCAGGTGAACCTCAAAAATCCCCTGATGATGCAAAGAAGAACAGAACATCACTCCCAGTGTGCTAGGCAACATTTTGGGATATCTGTGATGTGATTCTGCACAAGAGAAATGTAAGTTCCTTCATGCTTACTGATCAGTTATAAATTACTGTTGCTTCCATTCGTTTGAAGCCATCAATGAAAGTTAAATAAATCAGCAGGAACATAACACATGTATGACAGATTCATAAAGAATGTTAATAATTATAGAAACTCCCCTCCAAGCCACACACCATTCTGACTTGGAATTATATCGCCATTCCTTCACTGTCGCTGGGTCAAAATCCTGGAACTCCCTCCCTAACAGCACTGTGGGTGTACCTACACCACACGGACCTCAGCGGCTCAAGAAGGTAGCTCATCACCTTTTCAAGGGATGGGCACTAAAAAGACTGGCCTAGCCAGTGACACCCATATCTCACGAAAGAATAAAAAACAAACCTGAAAGGGAATATTTTACAATTGTTTTGCTATAATGTATATAAACACAAATGAGGATTTGAATCAAACTATATGATTTTTAGGTAAACTGATTTTTACTTTAAAACTCATGGATAACAAATCTGCTTTTAAAAATAGGAATATGTGTTTTTTTGGACTAATTTTATGCCTTGTGATGTTGAGGCACTGATTACTATGGAAGTTTCAGTTTAAATAGGCAAACAAGAAACTTGAGGCCTGATTCCACCCCCAAATTAGCCCTGAAATTATCATTTTAGCACTGTCGCAGCATAATCATTACAATATATTTCATTCTTTAATTCACACCAGAAGAAGATTAATCTTTGGCCATCTTGTACAAACTACCAAAGCTATGGATTCAACAGGACAGCTCTATTGCAAGTGCCCACCCAATAAATCTGATTTACAAGTATTTTTTTTTCTATTTGAAAATGTCAAAGCCTGGTGTCAAATACTGGCATCAAAGGAAGAAAATATTATTAGTCACTTTGTTCAATGTACTCTGAGTAACGCTGTGCCGCACTATAAATCAAGGGATTATAAATCAAGATATGTAAAAGTCTACTCAAGAAGGTTTGAAATGTGGAGCCTAATCAGAAAGTTTAAAAAACTAGAATAATTTTATAAACTTAATATAGTTGTGTTACAATTCTCTTTGTGCTATTTTAGGCATACAATAAGGAACAGTTAAATTAAAAGAGCAGCATAAGTCTAACAAAGCACTTAGAGGAATGTAGTAAAGGCTTGTTTAGAATGCGTATATGAACTTTGTGATTCAGAAAACGTACAAACAAACTAGGAGCAGGAGTAGGCCATTCGACCCTAAGAGCGTACTCTGCCATTTAGTAAGATCATGGCTGATCTGAGTGTAACCTCAACTCCACATTCCTGCCTACCCCTGATAACATTTTAGCTCCTTGCTTATCAAGAATCTGTCTACCTCTGCCTTAAAATATTCAGACACTGTTTTAACTGCCTTTTGAGGAAGAGTTCCAAAGACTCACAACCCTCTGAGAGAAGAAAATTCTGCTCATCTCTGTTTTAAATGGCAACCGTTTATTTTTAAAAAGTGCCCCCTAGCACTAGATTCTCCCACAAGGGGAAACATCCTCTCCACATCCAACCTGTCAAGACCCCTCAGGATTTTACATGTTTCAACCCAGTTGTGTCTTACGCTTCCAAACTTCAATGGATACAAGCCTAGCCTGTTCAACCTTTTCTCATAAGACAACCCGCCAATTCAGGTATTAGTTTAGTAAGCCTTCTCTGAACTGCTTCTAACACATTTACATCCTCCCTTAGATAAGGGCACCAATACTGTACATAGTAGTCCAGATGTGGTCTCACCGATGCCCTGTATAACTGAAGCATAACCTCCCTACTTTTGTATTCAATTCCCATCACGATAAATGATAACATTCTATTAGCTTTTCTAATTACTTGCTGCACTTGCCTACTAGCGTTTTGCAATTCATGCACTAGGATGGAGAGGTGATGGCATAGTGGCATTGTCACTGGATTAGTAATCCAGGAACCCATGGTAATGTTCTGGGGACCTGGGTGGTGGAACTTGAATTTGAATTTGAATTCAATAAAAATCTGGAATTAAAAGTCCGTTGATGACCATGAAACCATTGTTGATTGTTGTAAAAACCCATCTGGTTCACTAATACCCTTTAGGGAAGGAAAACTGCTGTCCTGACCTGGTCTGACCTACATATGACTCCTGACTCCTGTGGCTAGCTCTTAAATGCCCTCTGAACAGGGCAATTAGGGGTGGGCAATAAATGCTGGCTTAGCCAGTGACAACCAGCGGTCCATGTCCAAATGCAGCAAGACCTGGACAATATCCAGGCTTGGGCTGACAAATGGCAAGTAACATTCGCGCCACACAAGTGTCAGGCAATGACCATCTCCAACAAGGGAGAATCCAACCATTGCCCCTTCATGTTCAATGGCATTACCATCCCTGAATTCCCCCACTATCAACATCCTGGGGGTTACTATTGACCAGAAACTGAACTGGACTAGCCATATAAATACTGTGGCTACAAGGGCAGGTCAGAGGTTAGGAATCGTGTGACGAGTAACTCACCTCCTGACTCCCCAAAGCCTGTCCGCCATCTACAAGGCACCAGTCAGGAATATGATGGAATACTCCCCACTTGCCTGGATGAATGCAGCTCCTACAACACTGAAGAAGTTGGACACTGTCTAGGACAAAGCAGTCCGCTTTGCAAAGCACTCCCCCCACCACCGATGCATAGTAGCAGCAGTGTGCACCATCTACAAGATGCACTGTCGGAATTCACCAAGGCTCCTTAGACAGCACCTTCCAAACTGGTGACCACTACCACCTAGAAGGACAAGGGCAGCAGAAAGATGGGAACGCCAACACCTGGAAGTTCTGCTCCAAGTCGTTCACCATCCTGACTTGGAAATATATCGCCGTTCCTTCACTGTTGCTGAGTCAAAATCCTGGAACTCTCTTCCTAACAGCACTGTGGGTATACCTACACTACATGGACTGCAGTGGTTCAAGAAGGCAGCTCATTACCACCTTCTCAAGGGCAACTAGGGATGGGCAATAGATGCTGACCCAGCCAGTGAAGCCCACATCCCATGAATGAATAAAAAAAAATCCACATTCCATGAATAAGTTAAAAAACACTTAGATCCCTCAGCATCTCAGAGCTCTGCAATCTCTTACCATTTAGATAATATGCTTCTTTTTTATTTTTCCTGCCAAAATAGACAATTTCCCACTTTCCCACATTATACTCCATTTTCCAGGTCTTTGCCCACTCATTAATTTATCTATATCCCTTTGTAGCCATCTTGTGCCCTCTTCATATCTTACTATCCTACCTATCTTTGTGTCATCAGCAAACTTAGCAACCATACTTTCGGTCTCTTCATCCAAGTCATTTATATAAATTATAAAAAGTTGAGGGCCCAGCACTGATCCCTGTGGCACACCACTTGTTACATCATGCCAACCAGAAAAAGATCTATTTATGCCTACCCTCTGTTTCCTTTTAACTAGCTAATCTTCTAAACATGCCAATATGTTACCCCCTACACTATGGGCTTTTATTTTTCGCAATAACCTTTAAGATCGTACCTTATCAAATGATTTTTGGAAATTTAAGTACACCACATCTACAGGTTCCCCTTTATAAACCTTGTTTGTTACTTCCTCAAAAAACTCTAATAAATTAGTTGCACACAATTTCCCTTGCACAAAGTCATGTTGACTCTGCCTGATTACCCTTTTTTTTTCCAAGTTCCCTGCCATAACATCTTCAATAATAGCTTCGAACATTTTCCTGATGACAGATGTTAAGCTAACTGGCCTATAGTTTCCCACTTTGTGTTTCCCTTTTTGAATAAAGGAGTTACTTCCCAATCTAATGGAACCTTCTTCAAATCCAGGGAATTTTGGAAAATTAAAACCAATGCATCAACTATCTCACTAGCTATTTCTTTTAAGACCCTAGGATGAAATTCATCAAGACCTGAGGAGCTGTCAGCCCACAGTTCCAACAATCTTCTCAGTACCACTTCCCTGATGATTGTAACTTTCTCGAGTTCCTCCCTCCCTTATTTCCTGATTTACAGCTATTTCTGGGATTTTACTTGCATCCTCTTTAGTGAAGACCGTTGCAAAATACCTGTTCAATTCATATGCCATCTCATTTTCCATTATTAATTGCCCAGACTCGCTTTCTACAGGGACAACGGTTACTTTGTTAAATCTTTTCTTTTTCAAATATCTATAGAAACTCTTAATATCTGTCTTTATATTTCTAGCTAGCTTTCTCTCATACTCTAATTTTTCCTTCCTTATCAATCTTGGTCATTTTTGCTGTTTTTTTAAATATTCTGTCCAATCTTCTGAACTGCCACCCACCTTTGCACAATTATATGCTTTTTCTTTAAGTTTGATACAATATTTAATTTTTTTAGTTAACCGCGGACGATGGGTCCTCCCCTTGGAATTTTTCTTTCTCATTGGAATGCATCTATTTTGTGTATTCAGAAATATCCCTTTAAATATCTGTCACTGCATAGCTATTGACCTATCCCTTAATCTAATTTACCAGTTTACTTTAGCTAGTTGTGCTTTCATGCCCTCATAATTGCCCTTATATAAGTTTATAATAATAGTCGTGTACTCTTTCTTCTCTCCCTCAAACTGAATGTAATATCCAATCATATTATGATCACTACTACCTAGGAGCACCTTCACTATAAGGTAATTAATTAATCCTAACCCATTGCACAATACCAGGTCTAGTAAACCCTGCCCTCTGGTTGGCTCCAGAACATGCTGTTCTATGAAACTATCCTGAAAACATTCTGTGAGTTCCTCATCTAGGCTATTTATGCCCATCTGATTTTCCCAGTCCATATGCAGATTAAAATCCCCCATGATTATTGCCGTACCTTTTTGACAAGCTCCTATTATTTCTTCCTTTATACCCCATCCTACCATGTGGACACTATTAGGGGGCTTGAGCATCAATCCACAAGTGAATTCTTGCCTTTATCATTTCTCATCTCAACCAACACTGCTTCTACATCCTGGTTTCCTGAACTTAGGTCATCCATCTCTATTGTGTGAATATCATTATTAATTAATAGAGCCAACCCTCTACCTTTTCCTAGCTTCCTTTCCTTCCTAAATGAAATGTAACCTTCAATATTCATGTTCCAATCTATGTCATCTTGCAGCCCCGTCTCCGCAATGGCTATCAGATCATATTATATTTTTATCCATTTGTGCTCTCAGTTCATCTGTTTTGTTTTGAATGCTACATGCATTCAGAATCAGAGCATTTAGTTTTGTCCTTTTATTATTTTTGTAATCTCCAGCCTTATCTGCTGATTTACGCTTAGATTTATGCTCCCTGTAGCCTGTCCCTTCCTGTCACGGTCTGTTTATCATTTCCCACATTAACACCTTTCTCTCTTGCTTTTTCTCTATTCTTTGATTAACCACATCTTCCCAAATTTGATCCATTGACCCCAATGTTTATTTTAAAACCCTCTCTACTTCCCTAGTTATGCAGCTTGCTAGAACACTGGTCCCAGCACGGTTCAGGTGTAGACTATCCTAGTGGTACAGCCCCCACATTCCCTAGTACTGGTGCCAGGGCCCCACGAACCACAACCCACTTCTCGCAACCAGCTTTTCAAAATTAACTGCTCAGAATTGATTTTTTTCCAGTGTATTTGATTTTTTCTTTTCATGGATAAACCTGACAATAAATTAATCAACCAATCAGTCATCATTTATCATATTATGAAACAGGATTTGAGGTTTTTGATTCCTGTAAGATTACACCCAATCTAGGTATAGAATCATACAGCACAGAAGGCCATTTAGCCCATTGGGTGGAATTGTCCGTGTCCGCTGGCGTCAGACGTGTTTGGTGGCATCAGTGGACAATATGGCAAGAAGGCCATATTTGCAATTTGCAATCGTCCGCTCCGACCACCGATGGCGGGCCATGTTTCCCACTATCGGATGTTGGGAACATCGTTTTAATACATCTGCATATCATTATAAGCCCAGTCCACCAGAATCGTCCACCTCTGCTGGATCATCTGCACGCCATGCCATCATGTTTCACAACAGAATATAAAAGGCGTGCACTTGGCGGGCTGCTCTTTGGAGGGAACTCGGAGGTGAGTATACAGTAACTTTGTAGAACGCTCGCTTGGATCGCCTGTTGGGCTTCAAGGTTGAGACACGTTGGGGAGTGGGGGGTGCGCAAGGGCTGCCCTGTGGTTGAAAGGTGGTGTGTGGGGGGGGGGGGGGGGGGGGGGGGTAAGGATTGTCCTGCAGTTGAGGTGTGTTGGGGGTGGGGGGGCTAGGGTAGCAAAGGCTGCCCTGTGGTTGAAGGTAACGCAAAAGAACGTGCTGAGTTGGGGAGGGTGGTGTGGGGAGGGAGTGGGGGAGTGAAGGAAGCGGCCACGCATTAGGGAAAACTTGTGTGAAGTGACCATTCCTCTGCAGCTGGGACAGTTCAGACATAGCCACATTGATATAATTGGAGTCAGGCCTCTTGCTTCTCTGCCCACACAAGCAACGCGGAGGCATCAAAGTTCCAGCAAGTGCTCCAGAGCATTTCATGCCTCAGGCACAGACTGCAAAGGAATGAGCATTTTAATGGACTGCAGAAAGGTTAGACAACTGGTCATGTTGTACAACCTCCTTGCTAAAGCTGGTGGAGGCGCTCACAGCCCCTTGCAATGTCATCATCCCGGTTTGAACCAGTCACCCGATGGTTCAAGCTAACAGTGCAGCCTTGCAGTGCGGGTTAGGAGAATGCCTGCACCTGAGCTGAGAGCACAGCATGCAGTCCAGTGGGCAAAGCTGCTGCCAACCGGTCGGGTGGGGCGAGATGGAGGTGGTGGGGTTTTGGGAAGCCATGCAGCTCACTAAACTCTAGTCATCCAAGTGGTGGCCAGCACTCTCCGGGATGCATTAAGAGGCCTTCAGACTTAACCAAGACAACTTCTTAGTACACCCAAGCTAACCCACGAGTCTCTCTCTTTCATCCTGCTGGAGGAGTACATCAGGATCATGGAGCCTGGTGAACTAGCTGTATGCCTTGTGGCATACAGAGAACAAAGACAACTGAGAAGAGAGCGACTGAGGTGCCTGGCTGTGCATAGGGAGGAGTAGCACCCTCGGAAGAAAGGCTGGCTGAGGCTCCCTCACATGCTACCGAAGAGCCATAGCGAGCCATCACTGGGCGAAGCCTAGCTAGACCTAGGACCTATAAACGCCGCCTTTCATTCCTGCAAATGACCAAGAACCAGTATTGCCAAAGACTGCGCATGTCTAGAGAACTGGTTGGTCACATCAGCCAGCTACTGCAGGATTTGGCCCCATGGAGACTTGAAGGGCACCCACTGCCAGCGGCTGTGTAAGTGACCACTCAATTTCTCCATTCTTACGCCAGTGGCTCCTTTAAGGGCTCCATAGGTGACCTCTGTGGGATATCACAAGCTTCCACCCACACATGCATCCATTAGGACACAGATGCCATCTTTGCGAGGGCACACAACTTTGTTCATTTTGCCCGGGACCAGGACAGCCAGGATGCAAGAGCGATTGGATTTGCTCAGATCTTGGGTTTCCTATGAGTGCAGGGTACCATCGCCTGCACTCATGTGACACTCAGATCTCCATTGCAACACGTGGTCAACTATGCCAACCGCAATGAATTTCATTCGCTGAATGTGCAGCTGGTGTGCGACCACCAGAAACGCATCCAGTAGGCCTGCGCATGGTTTCCAGGGAGTGTTGATGACTCCTATATTCTCAATTGGTCACAGATCCCTGACACCTTCCAGGGCCCACGGAAGTTGCAGGGATGGCTACTCGGGGACAACGGCTACCCACAGAGGAAGTGGCTGATGACGCCAGTGTAGTGGCCTCAGATGGCAGCAGAGCAAAGGTACAACGAGGCTCATTCTGAAACTCGCAGCTTGGTGGAGCAGACTATCAGGATGCTGAAAATGAGGTCCCGATGCCTAAACCAGTCTGGTGGAGCCCTGCAATATAACCCACAAAGGTGTATAGCATCATTTTCACCTCCTGTGTCCTTTACAACCCGATGCTGCAATGGGGAGAGGAGCTGGCTGAGGAGGAGATGGAGGAGCTAAAGGTCTCCTCCGATGAGGAGGACGTCGATGGTGTTGAGGGTGAGGTAGTCCTCGAAGGCAGCAATGATAGGGATAAGACCCTCGTACTGGCCAGATGAGGCAGGCATGCTCAGGAGGCCCTCATAGCTGCTAGATTTGTGGAGGATGATGACGACATGCAGTGAGGAGACCCCATAGATCTTCACATTGCATCTATGAAGATTTGACTCCAGTTTGGCTTATGGCAGCGCACATACCCTCTGTGAGAATGCTCCTGTCATGGAGATGCAGTGAAGACCCTAATAGTTGCTCAATTGCAGGAGGATGATGACCACATGCAGTGAGAACACTCCATAGATCTTCACACAGCCTCTGAGAATGTCTGACTCCTGTTTGGCCGAGGGTGGCTCGCTTGCGCTCTGTGATCAGGGTCATATCATAGAAACACAGCAATGAAACTTTAAAGCATCTTAACCTTTTTCCACCTTCAGCACCTGATCCCTTTAGGAGCACAGTGTCACTGGTCACAGATGTTGAAGAAATGGGGGCCAGTCCCACCTCAGAGGTGTTGAGAGCTCACAGAGAGATTAAGAAAACTCTGTGACACCTGCCCATGACATTCTGGCAGCAATGACAAACACCGCCAAGGTGCAGGAGTCAGTGAAGTCTGACCATCGCTTCAATCTGAAGGCTGCACAGAGCACAGGGAAGAGGCCCTGGACTGAGACACCTGCCTTTATTTTGTGCAGAAAGGTTTCACATCTGAGTGACATGAACACTGCTCATCAGAACAAGGAGTCATAGGCAGGGAGACATTCTTGGGAGTTTATTTACAATAATGAACAGTATGTACAAGTGTCTAACACCTGTGCCCCGTGTGCAACTACATCTTCTTGACTTTCCTAATCCTGTCTGTTGCTCCCCAGACATCCACAGCGGAGGTGGGGACAGCCTGCTGACTGCTGCACCCTGTCTGTGATGACTTTGGTGGGCGTCCTCTGAAGGGCCGAGACCTGGAGGGCCCCAGCTTTCTTTTGGTGTCCTGCTGTGTGGCAGTGGCTCCCTCCTCAGCCTGTGAAGCTACAGCTGCTGAGGTTGCAGGAGGAGGGGATCCCGAAGGGCCGGACACTCCCAGAGTCACCTGGATGGATGGCTCCGGGGAGGCGGTGGGGGTTGGCAGGGGCACACCTGCTGCTCCTCTTCCCTATGGGTGCCCAAGGTGCTCTGGCTGACTCCTTGAGGAGAACAGATTGCTGTAGTGAGATCAAGCTGCCCTGCGCCCCTCTCGCGCACACAGTGTTAGAGGTCAACTATGGCATCAGCGATGGAGTTCAACCCATGCAGCCGTGCAGGAGCGAGTTCCTGGGCCAAAGTCTCCATTGTGGCCACCATCCTACCAGTGTTGATCTCGGTGCATTGGTATGCTGGCACTATCACCTCAGCTTGAAGGTGGGTGGATTCCTCCATTGTGCCTTGCAATCTGAGGAGTGAAGTGTCCCTTTCTGATGCTCCCGAACCTGCCTTTGCAGCTCCTGCAACTGTGACATGACCGAGTCCAGAGGCTCATCATCTGACTCGGACTCAGCAAATTTCTGACCTCCAGCAGCTTTCCGAGTGCTGGAGACCTGGGAAGTCCCTGCTGCCGCCGCCTGCTGTGGATCAGACAGTGTGATGTGCAGGTGTGAACGGGCATGGGGGGAGAGGGAAATGGGGTTCCGAAGGAGGAGTGGGTGGTGTCAATGGAAGCATCCTGAGGGGCACACTCAGGGAAACAATGACAGGAAGGGATGGTGAGGGTTAAAAGGGGCCGTGCAAACTGGCAGGGTGAGAGAGTGAGGGTCTGGCGATGCCAAGTGAAGGGGCACTGAAGGTTGTTGTGGGGGGAGGCAGGAACAATGGATTCGAGGGGTCAGAAGGATGAGGGAAGCCAGGTCTACTGTGAAGGGGTTGGGCTCTTCGGGAAGGTAGGGAATTTCCACATTGACCTGCACAGGACAGAGGATGATGGGGGGAGGGTTGAAAGAAGATCAGCAGTGATACCTGGGGGTCAGTGGTTATGAGGGGACAGTGTTGGTGATGGGGGGTGGGGAAAAGTTATTCAACTGAACCTGAAATGTCACTCGCACCATGCTGCATGTGACTATGCAGAGCCTGGTGATGGATAACTCGAGATGCTACATGGGAGTTGGGTCATCAGGGGTGGGCAGAGATGCAGTCAGCTCAAGTGGACAACTAAAGAGCAATGCCAGCATGTAGTACTTACAATGCCTTGGGACATTTGAGTGTGTGAAGGGCAAAGGCTCAGCACGTGCAGGAGACTTTTTGCACATGGAGTACGAGGGCCCTGGCAAAGACTTTTGCCTCCCTGTGCATACATGATTTTAGAGGACATGGGGTGTCCCTCAGAAGATGCTGGGGCAGGAGGGCGGTGCCCAGAGGCTTATGGACTAGCACAAAAAAAACACATCAGACACAATTAAAGTACAAGTGAACTACATTTACAAAAGTGTGATAATTTGAACAATGATAACGCACCCATGCAACCACATGTGAAATTAAAACTCCTTAATTTATCTCTCCCTACTAGGTACTCCCCTGATATTCACAGCAGGGCTGGAGGCAACCTGCTGACCAGTTACCCTGTTATCTTGAATGACCTTGTCAGCCATGCTCCAGAGACCCAAGGCCTGGAAGGTCCCAGCTTAATTTGGCTGTCCTGCTGTGGGGCAGCCACTCCCTCTGCGGACACAGGGGATGAAGCTGAAGGGGTCATAGGCAAGGGGGATTCGGAAGGGCCGGACACCCTCAGAAAGCCCTGAGTGGAGGTCCCAGGGGTGTCCAACCACCACTTCTCCTCCCTTTCAGTCCCTGAATGCCCCTGCCTGACCTCTTGAGGGCAGGGGGCACCTAGACGGAGGTCAAGATGCCCTATCCCCCTCTCACAAAGCCACTGCAGAAGCTCCCCCATGGCTACAGTGATGAATCTGCTGGAGTCTGTGACCCTCTCTATAGAGACCTCCAAGCATGTACAGGTCGGCACCACTTCCTCAGAGAGTAGGCGGACAGACTCCCCTGCCTTGCGTGCCTCTCTGTTGAGGGCCTCTGTCACCTCTGCCTGATGTTCCCCTGCCTCTTGCTGCCTTACCAACATCTTGTTGAAACAATCCTAGAGGCCCATCATCCGATTCAGACATCGCAGATGCCTCTTCCCCAGCAGTCCTCCGACTACCAGTGAGCTTGGCTGACCCTGTCTCCTCCTGTTGCGGACACTAAAATGTGAGATCGCTTTTAGACTAGATCTAATACCCATCGGGGTGTGTGCCTGTGGCCTGGTGGGGGGGTGCAGATGACTGTTGTGATGCCTCTACAGGTTCGTTTTCTTCACCCATGGTCCTCACCGGGCTTGCCCCATTGTTGGACAGGGCTTTGTGCTCTTCTGGCCTTGCCCTCTTCCTACTGGCATCTGTAAATGAGAGAGGAGAGAGCAAGTGACTGCATGAGCTCCCTCCAACATGGAGGAACGCATGACCCTTAGGTTTCTATGCAATTACATTCTGCATAGCTCCTTACTGCATGGAGGCCACCTGCCAACCTCTCCATCTCTGCAGGCGCTGTCCCTTTCAATGCCTGCCAGCTGGGCTGCCTGCTCCTCAAAGTCAGTGAGGCCTTTCAGGTGTGGCCGGTTCCCCTCCCATCTTCTCCCTCTCTCTCCTATTATGTGTTAACTTATCCTGCACAAAGAGAGAAGATGGGCTTGAGAGCAATTGGGTTTGAAGTGTCTTTCTCATGCTAAAAGTCTTACAAATAACCCACTGGATTGTGTGCCATGTGATTGATGCACTGCAGGCTGTCCACAAGGGTTCTGGGCCAGCACCCTCCAGAGCGGTGAAAACTAACATATATAAGGCAAAGGCTCACTGAGGCATGTCTTTAGCAGTGCTTGCTTATGTCCTCAATGCCTGAACTCATTCACCATCCAAGATGGTTGTGAACACTTCAGCCTTGTAATTTGCATTAACATGCTGGACTCTGCCACCATTGAGTATAGAGATGTTCATGGAGCCTTCTGTTAACTGTTTGATTGTCCACCATCATTCATGATGGGGTATGGCAGGACAGCTGAGCTTTGATCCGCTCTATTGCTTGTGGGGTTGTTTAGCTCTGTCTGTAACATGCTGCTTCCGCCATTTTGCATGCATGTAGTCCTGTGCTATAGCTTCAACAGGTTGGTATCTGATTTTTAGCTATGCCTGTTGCTCCTTTTGGCATGATGTTCTAAGGATGCAAATGTGTTGGAAGTAGTTCAGGGAAGTTTTAACAGATTAATACCTGGAATGGGTGGATTGTCTTATGAGGAAAGATTGGACAGACTAGGCTGGTATCTGCTGGAGTTTAGAAGAGTAAGAGGTGACTTGATTGAAACATATAAGATCCTGAGAAGTCTTGAAAGGGTGGATGTGGAGAGGATGTTTCCTATTGTGGAAGAATCTAAAACTAGGGGTCACTGTTTAAAGATAAGGGGTCGCCCATTTAAAACAGAGATGAGCTAATTTTTTTTACTCAGATGGTCGTGAGTCTTTGGAACTCTCTTCCTGAAAAGGTGGCGGAAGCAGAGTCTTTGAATATTTTTTAGGCAGATGTGGATAGATTCTTGGTAAGCAAGGGGGAGATAATTTATTGGTGGTAGGTGGGATGCAGATTTCAGGTTACTATCAGATCATGATCTTATTAAATGGTGGAGCAGGCTCGAGGGGCTGAATGGCTTACTCCCTCTTTGTTCGTATGTTTGCACGCTCCTCATTGAAGCATGGCTGGTCCCCCATCTTGATGATAATGTTAGAATGAGGGATCGATCGAGCCATGAAGTTACACATGGTGCTGCAATACAATTCTGCTACTGCTGATGGCCCACAGCTGCTCATGGATGCCCAGTTTTGAGTTGCTGGATCTCTTCTGATTCTAACCCATTTGGATTTAGTGGTAGTGCCACATGACACAATGGAGGGTATCCTCAATGTGAATATGGGACTTTGTCTCCACAAGGACACAAAGTGGTCACTCCTACCAATACTGTCATGGACAGATAGATTGGTAGGGGCGAAGTCAAGCAGGTTTTCCCCTCGTGTTGGCTCTCACTACATGCTGCAGTCCCAGTCTGACAGACATGTCCTTCAGGACTCTGCCAGCTTAGTCAGCAATGGTGTTACCAAGTCACTCTAGGTGATAGACATTGAAATCCCCCAACGAGAGAACATTCTCTGTCTTTATTACACTCAGTGCTTCTTCCAAAGTGATGTTTAACATGAAGCAGCACTGATTCATCAGCTGAGGGATGGTGATAGGTGGCAATCAGCAGCAGGTTTCCTTGCATTATTTAATGCCATGAGATGACAAAGAGTCTGGAGTCAATGTTGAGGATTCCCACAGCTATTGCCCCCCAACCATTGTGCTGCTGCCTCTGGTGGGTCTGTCCTGCAAATGGTGCAGCCCATATCCAGGGATGGTCATGTAGGATTTAGGGAATTGGCTGACAGTTACAGTTTCAAGGTGTGATTGTCAAGCTGTTGTTTATCTAGTCTGTGAGACAGCTTTCCCAATTTTGGCACAAGTTCCCAAATGTTAGCGAGGAGGATTTTGTAGTTTTGGCAGTGGGGGTTCAATGTGCAGCTTGATGCTAGATGGTCATCCAGTGTTATTAAATTATACTTTTCTGTAGTGGTTTGGTACAACTGAATGGCTTGTTAGGCATTTTCAGGGGGACATTTAAATGTCAACCACATTGCTGTGGCTCTGTAGTCACGCAAATGCCAGGCCCAGTGGTAATGGCAGATTTTTTTTCCCTAAAGGACAGTACTGAACCTGGGTTTTTACAACAGTCCAGTAGTTTCTTGCTCACCATGGCTGCTGCTGGCATTTTATTCCAGATATATTTTAATGAAATTAAGTTTCTTAGCTGCCATTGTCGGATTTAAACTGATGTCTCCAGATCATTGGCCCTGGCCTCTGGATTACCAGCCCAGTAACATTGTCACTTTGCTACCATTCCTTCACACTAATCCATTATAGATGTTCATTTGCAAATTACACTTGCAAGTTTATAATGTCTTCCTGTATTTTGTTGAAATCCTCCTCTGTATTAACTAACGTCCTCAATTTAGTATTGCTGTAAATTTTAAAATTGTTCTGATTCCCAAGCCCAAATCATTTATGTTAACAATGAGCAAAAATGATCCTAGCATCAATTCTTGTGGAAAACCAGTTTCTACCTTTGCCAGCCTGAGTAACTGTCTTTAACCTCTACTTTCTGTTTTGTAGACATCTTACAATCTAGTCTGCGTTATGTTCCCCTGGATCCATATATTCTGAACTTAGTGATGAGTCCACTATGCAGTAACTTATCAAAGGACTTTTGAAAATCCAAATTAATTACCCATAACTACTCTTTATGTTACTTCTTCAAAGAATTCAATAAAATTGATCAAGCATGACCTTCCCTTTTAGAAATCCATGCTGACTACTCTTTATTATATTTTCAGTTTCAAGATGTTCCTGATGATCCTATCCAAACTGACATTTCTCAGGCAGAAGTGCACCAACTTGCAACATTTCGATGAATAATCGGTTGGTTTCCCATCTCTTCTCATCCTTACATACAAATCTGTAGCCAGGTTCGAGGAGTTGGCGTTGTCCACTTTTAGTTGACAATTCCCATATTCTGAAAACAGCAAAGTCCTATGTAAACCAAATTAATCGAAGAACTTCAAGTAAACACGATTAATCTAGCAATGCCATTTGTGCATGGAAGCTGAAGAACCGGATTGTTCTTCACTTAAGAAAGAAATTTAAGGCGCAATGGCCGAGATTTTCTGTGTCCAATTGTGACCGGCGTGTTCAGTGGCTAGATCAGAGAATCTTGCGAGAAGACCCTAGACACATTCCCTAGCGACGTGAATCCAGGAAGCGATTGGCCCCTCCCCCATTAACAGTGGGCCTCATTTCCTGCCGCCAAACATCTGGAAGATAACTTGAATGCATTTGCATCTCATTATTGTGGCCACACGCCGGAATCACCCCCAACATCAAATTTAAGTCCCACGTCAGTGTGATTTTATAACAGCATGATTTACAACCGCCTTTAAAAGGGGTGCACCTAGCAACCTGAACTTCAAAGGGAACTCGAAGGTGAATGCACAAAACTTTGCACAGCACTCGCAATGATCCCAGTGCAAGGAAATGGGTCCCGGGCAAATCTCCACAGCAGTTCTTCGCGGCTGGCTTGTGGTGCCGGGGCAAGGGCGACAGTGCCAGGGAGAAGGGAACCTCAGGGAAAGGGCTACAGTGCAAGGGGCATTAATGGCTGCACAGGCTGAAGCGTGAACACAAACACATGCCAGGGGTGGAGGGAAGAAAACAGCTGGGCAAGTGCCAAAACATGTCAAAGATGAGCACTCTTCTGCAGCTGAGAGTGTTTAGCTTGAGCTCAATTGACATGCTTGGGGACAGCCTAGTCAAGTGATTGTGTCCACTTAAGCAGCACTAATTCCTGACAGTGCCAATGATTGCTCCTCTACTGTTAAGCCCTCACACGTACACTTCAAACTCGAATGAGTGCTACGGTGCTGCAGAACCATTGCATGACTGGGCAAGCTTGAGGATCCTGTTGGGATAGGTGGCCATTGAACACTGATGGAGGGGTCCACTCCTAGTCTCTTGCATTATGTTTAAATAGACAGTGAAAAGTCACCCTCATGGTCCAAGCAAACTACAAAGACTGGGAGTGCAGATTAAGGCAATGCCTGCGCATGACATGAGATTTCAGGGTGCAGTCGAGTGGCAAAAGCTGTTGCCACTCAGTCATGTGGTATGGGCCAGTGCTGGGTGGGGGCATGGTGAACCATCATGCGCACTAAACTGGGCATCCATGTAGTGGCCTGGACTCTCCAGCATAGGGGCCTTGAGAGACAGTTGCAGACAATGACTTGACCAAGAGTGGCCCTTAGGAGGCAAATGCTGACCATCGCAGCTCTCTCTTTGATACTGCAGTGAGGAGACCATCAGGAACATGAAGTCTGGTGATCTCGCTGTCTGCCTCATGGCTTATAGGGAGGCGAGAAGAAAGAGACAAATGCGACAGAGGCGCCTGGCTCACCAAAGGAAGCAGCAGAACCCTGAAGACTCTTAACTCTGAACACTCCCCAGGACACAGCCTCCTCCACATGCAGAGAATTAACCCCACAGAGCCATCATTTATAGGCGCATCACTAGACCCAGGGTCTATTGACGGCACATGTGCTACCTGCAGGTCAGCAAGAGCTAATGTCGCCAATGCCTGTGCATGTCAAGGAAACTGGTCATGAATATATGCCTCCCTCTGCAGGATTTGGCACCATGGAGATTCAGAGGGCATCCACTGCCATTGGCAGTTAAAGTTACCGCCGCACTCTATTTCTACAGCAGTGGCTTCTTCCAGGGCTCCACTGGGGACCTTTGCGGGATCTCGCAAGCCTCCATGCACAAGTGTATCCAGGAGGTCACGGACACACTTTTTGCCAAGGCATACACCTTTGTCAACTTTGACAGAGATCAGGCCAGCCAGGAAGCAAAAGTGCTGGGATTTGCTGAGATTCCCACAGGTGCAGGGTGCCGTCAACTGCACCCACATGGCTCTTAAATCTCCTTGGCAACAAATGATCCAGTATGTGAACTGCAAAGGCTTCCACTCTCTCAATGTTTAGCTGGTCTGTGACCATAACAAGCTGACCATGCAGGTGTTTGCAAGGTGCCCAGGAAGCATCCACGACTGTACATCCTCAGCATGCCTCAGATCCCTGACATCTTCCAGAGACCACACAGGATGCAGGATTGGCTCCTTGAGGACAAGGGCTAGCCACAAAGTATGTGGCTGATGATGTCCGTGCAGCGGCCTCAGACTCCTGGTGAGAGAAGGTGCTCCGGCATGCCAATGCACTGAGGTCAACACTGGTAGAATGGCAGCTGCCATGGAGACCTTGGTCCAGGACAATAGTCCTGCACTGCTGCAAGATCTGCACTCCATCACTGAGGCACTTGCTGGCATCCATCAGTATCAATGGGAGAGGGGGGCAGGGCATCTTGAGCTCACTCCAGCTGCCCCTTCCTCTCGAGGAGTCAGCAGGGGCCTTGGGCACCCAGAGGGAGGAAGATTAGCAGGTGCACACCCCGGAGCTATCCAGCCAGGTGACTCCGGAAGTGGCCAACCCAACCGAATCCCCTCTTACTGTGGCCTCAGCAGCTCCAGCTCTGCAGGCCAATCATTTATCCTCTTTCGGCACTATCTGTCCTCTATTGGAGGGTGTTGGCACTGACCACCGCTGCCCATGCTGAATTTGTCACCTTGGATGATGTTCTCCACCCAGAACTGGGGTAGAGGACTTCGTGTTGGACCTCCACCGCATCCAGTAGGCATTCAAGGGAGGCATTGGGGGCAGCATGTTTCTTCCCTTTGGCGGCCATCAGCAAGTTCCTATCCCTTGAAGAGTGATAGCTCTGTGCAGGGGCGGCCTTTAAATATGACAGCCGCTTTACTGAAGGCCTGAGGCCACACTGGGGTCAGGGAATCAGAGGCCACCCCGTCAGCGATCCAATGTAAAACCCGTGCTTCTCAATATTTTAAACAAGGTGTCACATGATATGACAGAAAAAACTGCCATTGCTGTCGGCAGGTCACATGCCAATTTCCCCGCCTGATATCGGACTTTGTTTATTTCTGGGACTATTCTGCCCTATGTGATTCAGTTCCTTAACTACTGAGAGGCATCGAGACCATATGTATAAACAAGCTATTAAAACTGTAAAGTAATATTAGAATTGAGTACAAAATTAGCAAGCTGCAACAGATGATTGGAAGGTTCCTTTTTCCACAGGTTAGTAGAACAAACTACAAACTAAAGTAATTAAAACTCACTCAATTTGCTTCTTTTTGTAAATAGAGCTTGACAAATATCTGGACACTGCAGCAAAGAACAGGAGGCTAGGTGCAGGTAAATATCTAAATAAGCTAATGAAGTGCTGGTCCTATGTATTACTGGGCCATGGAATTTTCATAAGCTGTAGGGTGACTTGCCAAATTTGAATAATTTAGACAGATATTTTTTAATACACTTTCCAAGTGAGGGGTCTAGAAATGTTAGCGAGCCTTCCCATAAGAAACAATAGGCCTTGATGGAGTAAATTTAACAGTCAGTTGAAGAATTCATATGTTCTTAGCTGTTCAAGTGTTGTACTGCAAAGGCAGTTTTAAAAATAAATTATTGTGAACAGTATTTTGTTTTAACTACTTTAGAGTTAATATGTTTCACTAAGAAAACCATGCCTGACTAGTTTCTTAACTTTATTACTGAAGTGTGAATGTTTGTTTCAGCATCATGTTGCATGAATGTGAGAGCAGCTGAAGTTTCCTTGACCCTCCAAGATTAAACGTGATCAAATATTAAAACAATGCGTCCTTGAACATTTGACCGAATAGCTCAGTTAGGTTATTCCAGTGAGCTGCTAAGTGATGTAAACTGGGAAGGTTCCAAGTTCAATCCTTGGTTTGTGCTGCATTTGCCATTCTCCATGGTAGAGGCACTAAATCTTTGAGCCCTCTGTTAGCAAGAGAAAACATTGGCTGGGTTCCTGCTTCTGATCACGATTCAATGAACCTCTATGCGAATTATGAATAACACAAAGATAAGTACAGATGAAGGAGACCATTAAACTATCTAGTTAATTCTACATGCACTCCTTTCCAATCATGTTTTTCTTCCACTCCTGTACCCAGGTACTTTTCATTCTAAGGCTGGGATTTTTAAATGGGTTGGGGCCAAGATTGGAGGTGGGTAACCGCCTCTGCACTGTTTCCCCACATGATCCCTACCGTGTGCCATTTTCAATGAGAGCAGCTCGCAGGGTCAGATTGGTTGCCCGCCAGGACGTGGCAGGCAGCAAATTCAGGCCAATTATTTTTAATTTAATAGGCCCCCTTTCTGTGCCAACTGGAACTTACATTCGGCAATGTGGACCACCCACTTTGGCCTGGATCCAAATAACCATGGAGGCCAAATCTGCAGCTGCTGCTCATCCCCTGAAGAGGTTGGCCCTCCAGGATCATGGCCAGGCAGCTGTGACATTTTAAAAGAGTAAACAAACGGCTGAATTTTCCATTCTGGAGACTAAATGCAGTGGCAGACACAAAATTCTGCGTGATTCCCTCTGGACAGTGGGGCAGATTTTGTGCCCGATTTTCCGCTTTTGAGCTCTTTAGTTATACGTCAGCAAGGAGCTTGTTGAATTTCATGGCAGGATGGGCAGTGGTTCGTCTGCTCCACTGTTACCTTATTGTGTTGAAGGTCCTGGACTCATATTTAAAGGCACCCACACAGTTATTCACTCACTGCAGGCCAGGTGTGGGCTGAATGTCTGTGTTACCAAATGCAACAACCTTCAACTCCATGACTCAGGTGGCCTCCCTGGGGATTCTCATCTAGGCTGCCAGGAAAGGTGGGAGGTCCTCTTCCCAACTGATGGGAGCAGGAGGTCCTCCCAACTGATGGTGGCAGCCTGGGAGAAGGTCAAAAGGGAGGACAGAACCTGTGGCCATCAGAAAAGGACCACCCTACAATGCAGTAAATGAATGAATGATCTGATGTGCTTTGTTAAGTGAAACTCACACTCTCATAAAAGCATCAGGCGGTCTAAGAGTTATAGTCCAAAGGGATGTCACACAGTACCAGCAGGTGGGACATCAGTACTGCATGAGTGCCAGCCATTTTAAGATCACTATGGGGTGGAATTTTACAACAGCAGGATTTTATGGTTCCACTGAAGCCAATGGAATTTAGAATGGCTCGCTGCATTTTATGGCCCCATGCTCTCTGTGATTGGGCCATAAAATTCTGGCCCATGTCATGTAAGATTCTGCACAAACGGCATCTTAATCCCTTACTGAGGAGGGCTTAGCACACACAACAGGCGTGCATGCTTCTGAACTGCTCTTTCATCCATTGTGCTCACAGTCAATCCATCTGTCTTTATGCAGGACAAGATCGCCCACAATTGTTGGGGGAGAGCCAAGACCAGAGGGGGAATCCCCAGAACTCAGGACACTCTTCTCCCATGAGGAGCAAGCGGCAGAGCTCACTGGAGACGATAGGGGTGGCTCTTGCCCAGAAGGCGAGATTGGCCTCCTTCACCAAGCCAGTGAGGGTCCGCCCTGTGTACCTGGGTCACGTGTGGACACTGATTGTGAGTGACCTGTAGTTTAACAGCCTGCCTAGTCAATCACCAATTATCTCCTCTCTATTTCAGCCACCAGCCAGAAAAAGCGGAGGAAGAGTTACAGCAGACACCTCAGCCCCAGACCCAAGACACTTCAGATGAGGTGACGGAAGAAGCAACTGTTAAAGATCCGTCACTCCATTCACCTGCACCTCCAGCAGCACAGGTACACACACCTCAGTGGCTCCTGGTTCTAGAGCAGACTCGGGGTCACAATCTAGTGAACAACTCATGAACCCGTATCCACAGAAAGTGGAGGCAATGACAGCTGAAGCTTCTGACACTTGGAGGACTTCTGGAGACCAGGCCTCTGCAGAGTCTGAATCCAATGATAAGCCTCTGCAATCGACCCTGAGATGAAACTGGAAATGCAAAGGCGGGCAGAGGAACATCAGACAGTGTTGTCGGAGGCCGTCACCAGACTGGAACGAAGGATGGAGGGGTCCATCCATGATCTATCTGATCTTGTGGCTCTGGCATGCGAGCGCATCGAAGTCTCCATGGGCAGGTTGGCGGCCGCAGTGGAGATCCAGGTCCACAGTTTCTGCCGGATTTGCACTCAGACCTGCATACCATTGCTCTAGCCATAGGTGCATTCCAACAGTGGCTAGGCGAGGGCGGAAACAGTGCATCTAAACCTCCCTCTCGGTGCCCCTTCTCCTCAAGGAGTCAGGGAGGGGGAGTGTCAGTCAGACACTGCAGGGCTCCAGACAGCAGACCATAGCAGCCAGCAGGCTGCCTACACCTCTGTTGCAGATTTCGGGACTGCACCTACATATGAACATAGGAAAATGGAGCAGGAGTAGGCCACCCGGCCCTTCAAGCCTGCTCCGCCATTCAATAAGATCATGGCTGATCTGACTGTAAACTCCTCAATAATCTTTCACCCCCTTGTTAATCAAGAATCTATCTAACTCTGCTTTAAAGATATTCAAAGACCTTGCTTCCATTGCCTTTTGAGGAAGACAGTTCCAAAGACTCACAACCCTCAGAGAAAAAAATTCTCCTCATCTCTGTCTGAAATGGGTGACCCCTAGTTCTAGATTCTCCCACAAGAGGAAACATTTTCTTCACATCCACTCTGTAATGGCCGCCCAGGATCTTAACGGTTTTTATCCAGTCGCCTCTTACTCTTCGAAATTCCAAGGATACATGCCTAACCTGTCCAACCTTTCCTCATAAAACAACCCACCTGTAATGTCTTAAAGGACCGGACAGGTTTCAACAAGAAACAGATAAACTTTATTACAGATAAGTTTTCAGATGCTACATACTCGATCAGGACTCTCGTCAGGAAGCCCCGCCCCCGGATTGTCGGCACTTAGGGCTCATTGGTCAGAGCCTCCAAGAACATCATGTGACCCCTGATAGGCAGCAGGAGAGGCTATACCTTCAGTTACTACATTTTCTCCCCCTTTAGTTTTTTATAGATTCTATTTACAGAGAACATTAAAATATCCAATAACACATACAAATATACAACTTCAAGTGATTAATGATTAAGACACTGAGGTGCTTTCCTTATTTGGTTAGAGCAACGTAGCTCTACCACTTGACGTTCCTCTATAGGATCGACATGATCAGGAATTGCAGCACAAGACACATTATTAGAAAGTGGCCATTCTGGGTTAGGCAACTCTACAGAGACATTGGGCATAGGTTGATCTGTCACCTCAGGAATTGATGGTTCAACATTGATCACAGGTGGAACAGTTGATTGTTGGAATGTCTCTTTATCACAAAGATGGTCCATGTGTTTTCGAACCATTCTGTCTTCCACTTCCACCTGTAAGGATAAGGGAGCAGCCTCTGAGACAATGGTTCCCAGGAACCCAATAAAAAAAGGTCCACTTCTGAAATTCCACATGAATACTGTGAACGTGCGAACTTTGCTATGAATATCGTGATTCAATTTTTGATTACTCGGATTCCTCTCTACCTTTGCCTCTAATTCCGCCCCCTGCACCCCCCATCCCCACCCCCAAGGGTGGGATAGAGTTTCTGTTATTAAATAAAAAAATAAATAAAAATGTATGGACAGAATTTTCATATTTACCCACAGTATACTCCATTTGCCAGGTCTTCTCCCATTCACTTAACCTAGCTATGTCACTTTGTAGCTTCCTTATGTCCTCTTCACAACTCACTTTCCTACCTTTCTTTGTGTCATCAGCAAATTTAGGAACCATACCGTCTATCCCTTTATCCAAATCTTTTATGTAAATTGTAAAAAGTTGAGGCCCCAGCACTGATTCCTGTGGCGCACCATTAGTTACATCCTGCCAACCAGAAAAAAGATCCATTAGTGGCTACCTTCTGTTTCCTGTTAGCTAGATAATCTTCTATCCATGCCAATATGTTACCCCCTACGCCATGAGCTTTTATTTTCTGGAATAACCTTTGATGTGGCATTTTATCAAATGCTTTCTGGAAATCTAAGTACAGTACATCTGCCAGTTCTCCTTTATCCATAGCAAATGTGAATCCTTCAAAGAACTCCAATATATTGGTTAAACATGATATCCCCTTCACAAAACCATGCTTACTCTGCCTGATTGCCTTAACCTTTTCGAAGTGCCCTGCTTTCACATCTTCAATAATAGCTTCTAACATTTTCCCTGTGACCTATGTTAAGCTAACTGGCCCGTAGTTTCCTCATTTCTGTCTTTTTGAATATAGGAGTTACATTTACTATTTTCCAAGCTAATGGAACCTTCCCCAAATCTAGGCAATTTTGGGAAATTAAAACCAACTATTTCACTAGCCACTTTCTTCAAGACACTAGGATGAAATCCATCAGGACCTGGGGATTTGTCAGCCTGCAGCTCCAACCATTTGCTCAATACTACTTCTCTGGTGATTTCTGAGTTCCTCCCTCCCTTCCAATTCCTGATCTACAGCTATTTCTGGGATGTTACTTGAGCACTCTATAGTGAAAACTGATGCAAAATATCTGTTCGAATCATCTGCCATCTCCTTATTTTGCATTATTAATTCTCCAAACTCACTATGTTAACTCTTTTCTTATTTAAATATCTATAAAAACTCTTACTATCCATTTTTATATTTCTAGCTAGCTTTCTCTCGTACTCTAATTTTTCCCTTCTTATTAACCTTTTTGTAATTCTTTGTTGTTCTTTATATTCTGTCCAACTTTCTGACCTGCCACCCATCTTTGCACAATTATCTGTTTAATATAACCTTAACTTTTTAAATTAACCACGAGTGATGGGTCCTCCCCTTGGAAGTTTTCTTTCTCATTGGAATATATCTATTCTGTGTATTCTGAATTATCCCTTTAAGACTCTGCCACTGCATCTCTATGGGCTTATCCTTTAACTTCATTTGCCATTTCACTCTAGCTAGCTCTGCTTACATGCCCTCATAATTGCCCTTATTTAAATTTAAAATAATAGTCTTGGATCCACACTCCTCTCCCTCAAACTGAATGTAAAATTCAATCATATTATGATCACTGCTACCTAGGGGTGCCTTCACTATGCGGTTATTAATTAAGCCCATCTCGTTGAACAGTACCAGGTTTAGTATAGCCTGCTCTCTGGTTAGCTGCAGAATGTGCTCTTCTAAGAAACTATCCCAAACACATTCTATGAACTCCTCATCTTGGCTACTTTTACTCATCTGATCTTTCCAGTCTATCTGTAGATTAAAATCCTCCATGTGTATTGCTGTGCTCTTCTGACAAGCTCCCATTATCTCTTCCTTTATTCTCTGCCCTACCATGTAGTTACAATTAGGAGACTTGTACACCACTCCCACAAGTGACTTTTTGCCTTAATCATTTCTCATCTCAACCCAAATCATTTCTACATCCTGGTTTCCTGAACTTAGGTCATGCCTCTCTAATGCATCAATACCATCATTAATTAACAGAGCCACCCCTCCACCTTGTCCTAACCTCCTGTGCTTCCTTAATGTCACAAACCCTTCAATATTCAAGTCCCAATCTATCTCATCCTGCAGCCATGTCTCTGTGATGGCTATCAGATTGTAGTTATTTATTTTTATTTTCACTATAAGTTCATTTGTTTTGTTTTGAATGCTATGTGTATTTAGATACAGAGCCTTTAATTTTGTCCTTTTATTGTTTTTGTAATGTCCGGCCTTATCTGCTGATTTACTCTTAGATTTGTACTCTCTATCCCTTCCTGTCACAGCCTGTTTATAATTTTCAATCTTGCCTTGTCTCTACCCTTTGGTTTACCACATCTTCCCAAATTTGATCCCTTGCCCCCACTATTTAGTTTAAAGCCCTCTCCACTTTCTTAGTTATGTGGCTCACTAGAACATCAGTCCCAGCACGGTTCAGGTGTAGACCGTCTCAACTGTAGAGCCCCCACTTTCCCCAATATTGCTGCTAGTGCCCAACAAACTGGAACACACTTCTCCCACATCAGTCTTTGAAACACACATTTATTTCTCCAAGCTATTTGCCCTGTGTCAACTTGCAAGTGGCTCAGGTAATAATCCAGAGATTTTGACCTTTGAGATTCTGCTTCTTGGTTTGTTGTGTAGCTCCTTATACTGCCTATGCAGAACCTCCTTCCTTGTCCTGCTTCTGTCGTTGGTACCTACATGCTCCATGGCATCTGGATCCTCCCCCTCCCACTTTAAGTTCCTCTCCAGCCCTGAGCAAATGTCCCAAACCCTGGCAATGGGCAGGCAACACAACCGTCTGGACTCTCACTCTTTTCTACGGACAACAGTGTCAACCTCCCTCACTATACTGTCCCCTGCTACCACTACATTCCTTTTTTCTCCCCCCATTTGAATGGCTTCCTGTACCACAGTGCCATGGTCAGTCAGCTCATCCATCCTGCAGCCTCCACTCCCATCCAAACAAGCTGAGAGAACCTCAGTTGGTTGTCCTGTTGGACAATTGCAGAGGCTCACACTCCTGCACTCCTGCCGTCTGGGTCTCCTTACCTGTCTCACTTGCAGTCAAACCCCCCCTGTTCCTGACTACTGACCAAATCAGAAAACTCAAGGAAAACTCAAAATCAGAAAAGGTTATTACAGACACGTCTTTCGAGTTGTACCCTTGCAATGGCATCCTCCTGTGGCTTGCCTGAAATCTCGCCCTCTTTGGATTCATCCCTTTCGATGTCCTCCTCATCCGAGGAGACATGTAGCTCCTCCAGGTATCCCTGTGGCAAAACATCCCCCTTTGCAGCACTAGTTTGTCCAGGGTGCAGTAAACAATGAAGCACACACTCTTATGGTGAGTATTGGAGACATCCATCAGAGTGGTCCAAACATCTGAAATGCATCCTTAAGAGGCCAATGGTCTGCTCTATTAAGGACCTTGTAGCTGAATGTACAGCATTGCATATCTTCTCAGATACACTTTGTGGAAGACGAACAGGCATCATTACCCATGTCTTCCGGGGATACCACTTATCACCGAGGAGCCAACCCTCTAAGCGCCGAGCTCCCTCAAATATCTCTGACACATGTGAATGACTCAAAATGTGCGAGTCGTGTGAGTTCCCTGGGTACTTAGTACAAACATGCATGATCTGCTTTCTGCGATCACAAATTAGCTGGATGTTCAGAGAGTGAAATCCTTTTCTATTAATGAATCTCTCAGGCTGCTCTCAGGCAGCTCTCAAGGGCACATTTTTGCAGTTGATTGCACCCCGCACTTGCAGAAAGCCTGAGATCGCAGCGAATCCCACACCTCTGGCAGTCTAGCTTGCTCAATCCATGCAAACTGCACGTAATTATGTGCTTTATTGAAAAGGGAATCTGTCACCTCCCTTATGCATTTATGGGTCTCAGATTGTGAGATACTGCAAAGGATCTGCTGGCAAAAATGTTCAGTGCGAAAGTGACCTTCAAAGCTACCAGCATTGGATGCCCTCCCAGTCAGTGTGGCATGAGTTTGTCACAGAGAATGTGGCAAATATGAACTACCACATCCCTAGACAAGCAAAGATGTCTGTGGTTCTGATTTTCACTCATCTCCATGTATGAGCTGCGTCTTCTGTAGATCCTTTTTCGCACCAAATGTATTTGTTGATTTGGCCCCTCCTTGTAGGCACCTGTGTCTTCTTGGGGCCGCGTTGGCTCTTGTTCCTCAGGGTGATGGTCTTCCCTGAGCTTTGCCAGTTGGCAACAGGCCCTTCTTCTCCTCATTTTAATAAAAGCTATCAGGAAGGCAACATTGCCTGCAACCTGCATTCTCCACTCCTCCTTGTATCTGTGAACAGATATAATTGAGCAATCACTGGTAGTTCCCATGGAATGGTCTCCCTCCATATACAAGGCAGGATTGCAGTCTCCAGCCTTGACTTTCCTTTAGTCTCCACATCACACACCAAGACCAGCCCTTGCTGGATGATATCACCCTGTAGGATGGCACATGGCTGCGCTTTCCCCTCAGATGTGACTGCTCATTCACAACAAGGGTCTTAATTCAGGTCAAAAGACCCAAGTCCTAGGAGCCACAGTCAGCCTTGTGTTGATTGTCCCTCAGTGGCCTTGACAATAACTATAGTTACCCAATCATTGCACCTATATCCTGACTGCAAACATGGTGTCTTGAATGCCATGACAAGTGCACTGGGAACATGGAGGCTTGTAGGGCCCCTGCTGCCACTGCACGTGGTCATTTGTTTTTGGACCCTAAATCTACTCTGACATGCCTCTGTCAAACTGGCCCCTCCCCTTCTCGAGGCCACATGCACCCTGACATTACAGGACACTTCCATGAAACCATACAATACCCTCCCCCACCATGACTTTTCGGCTACTGGCTACAGGATACAGATGCCTCCCCTGACTGTGACTGCGCCATCTGCCTCACAGCCATGACTCTAACTCCCAAGACCAAAATCCTTAGGTGACTGACTACACCCTGCACACCATACTTTGCATGACCGTCACTGCACAGATAAGCCTTCCCCACCCAAGACCGGAACCAAGACATGCGTGCCATTTAGAGCCCTCTAGCACGGTCCGCAGAGACCCAGGACCGTCTCTTAAATATGCCCCTGACAGCATGGCCTTAGCCCAAGGACAGTCTGGAACTCTTCCTTGAACCGTATTATAACTCTTGCCCCAGGAGAGTTTTTCAGTACTCTGCTATGTTCCTTGACCACCGCATAGTCCTGCTTCTGCCTTCCCTCTCCTCATCCATATGCCACATCCCCCAAGTCCTGCCTCTGTCCCGTCCTTATCTCCCATGTACCACAACCTTTCCCCCTAAGTCCTGCCTCTGTCTTGCCCCTCCCTGTCCATGTTCCCCACCCGTTGCTTCTAGTCCTGTCTCTGTCTTCCCCCTCCCCATCCCTGTTCCACAAACAGTCCTGCCAACAACACCCCACCCCCCAACCCCCATCCTGCCTTTGTCTCCTGCCTCCCTGTTAGCATTTCCTCCCATGCTCAGCCTTGGGCAGCTTGTGATACAGGCACCCAAAATCTCATAGCAATGCTCTTAAAGGTGGTTAAGGCAGCGTCTACGAACCTCAAAGTCATTGATGAACTGAAGCTCGCCAGATGCACACTACTTAAGCACAGTCAGCAAACAGACCTTTCTAATTATCCACTGGTGGGGCACTTAGTTTGGAAGGGGAACGTAATTCCAGTGAGTTGGCCTTTTAATGAGCATTCATGAGATGTAAATAAATGCAAATATGATTCACAGGAAACTCAACCCGCCTTTAACTCTCCACTAAAGTCGGGAGAACAAAATTCCAAACTGATTTCCCACCAGCCGGAAACTGACTTTTCCATCATGTCAAATTTAGTGCCTCCGCCCACCATGATTCCTGCCTCTGGTGGAAGTGGAAAATTCTGCTCCTACACTTAGGTGGCCTCCTTCTGCTTTGTCTCCATGCTCAGATCAGCATCTCCCAACTCAGCAGGTTGGGCTGCCAATCAATGAGTGCTGTTTGGCCTCCCTTTGACCTTCCAGCATCAGAAGCACACCCACCATCCCTGATTGGATGGTGAGCCCAGTCCCTGCCAGTAAGTGAAATAAAAGCAAAATAATGCGGATGCTGGAAATCTGAAACAAAAACAAAAATTGCTGGAAAAACTCAGCAGGTCTGACAGCATCTGTGGAGAGGAAGACAGAGTTAACGTTTCAAATCCGTATGACTCTTCATCAGATATAATTCATCAGATTCCCTAGAATGTCTCCCTGCCTATGGCTCTTGTTCTGATGAGCAGTGTTCGTGTTACTCAGATGTGAAACCTTTCTGCACAAGATAAAGGCAGGTATCTCAGTCCAGGGCCTCTTCCCTGAGCTTTGTGCAGCCTTCAGACCAAAGTGGTGGTCCAGCCTCACACTCCCTGGATACATTACTGATGCTTGCAACTCAGTGGTGCTTGTCATTGCTGCCAGAATGTCATGGACAAGCATCACAGAGTTCCATCATTCTCTGCATGTGCTGTCAGGAACTTTAAGGTGGAGCTGTCCCCCAACCTCTTCAGCATCTGTGACCAGTGATGCTGTGCTCCTGAAGGGCTCGGGTGCTGAAGGCGGACAAAGGATCAGTTGGTTTTAAAGTTTGATTGCTGCGTCTCAATGATATGACCCTGATCACAGAGCGCAAGCGAGCTGCCCTTGGCCAGACATGAGTCAGCCATTCTCAGGGGCAATGTGAAGAACCATGGAGTGTCCTCACCGCATCTCATCATCATCCTCCTGCAATTAAGCTACTATTAGGGCCTCCACTGCATTTCCATGACAGGAGCATTATCACAGAGGGTATGTGCGCTGCCATAAACCAGACTGGAGTGAAATGTTCACAGGTGCATTGTGAGAATCTATGGTGTCTCCTTACTGCATGTTGTCATCATTCTCCACAAATCTAGCAGTGATGAGGGCCTCCCGAGCACGCCTGCCACGACTGGCCAGTGTGAGGGCCGCAACTCCATCATCATCGCACTCGAGGGCCTCCTCACCCTCATCACCGTTGATGTCCTCTTCATTGGAGGAGACCTCCAGCTCCACCTCAGCCAGCTGTTCCTGCTGTTGCTGTGCCAGGTTCCAAAGGGTGCAGCAGGCGATGATGATGCATGACACTCTCTGCGGACTGTATTGCAGGGCTTCACCAGACCGGTCCAGACACCAGAACCTCATTTTCAGCATCTCGATGGTTTGCTCCACCAAGGTCCGAGTTGCAGCATAAGCCTCGTTATACCTTCTCTCTGCTGCATTCTGAGGCTGCCGCACGGGTGTCATCAGCCACGTCCTCTGTGGGTAGCCCTTGTGCCCCAGAAGCCAACCCTACAGCCTCTGTGGACCCTGGAAGGCGTCAGGAATCTGTGACTGACTGAGAATGCAGGAATCGTGGACACTCCCTGGAAACCATGTGCAGACCTGCAGGATGTGTTTGTGGTGGTTGCACACCAGCTGCACATTCAGCGAATGTAATCCCTTGCGGTTGGTATAGTTGAGCCCTTGTTATGATGGAGATCTGAGTGCCACGTGAGTGCAGTTGATCGCACCCTGCAGCTGTGTGAAACCTGAGATCTGGGCAAATCCAATTGCTCTTGCATCTTGGCTCTTTTGGTCGCGGGTGAAATGCAACCAGCCCTGTGCCCTCATGAAGATGGCAGTCATGACTTCACGGATTCATTTGTGGGCGGTGGCTTGTGATATGCCACTGAGGTCACCTGTGGAGCCCTGAAAGGAGCCACTGGCATAAAAATTGACCACCGCGGTCACAACCTATGGTTGTTGCTGCTCCAATTGCTTGCAGATATCATCTGCCTGCATCCATAGCTTTGTAATTTCTGCCAGTATCTTTAAATAGACTCTCAATGTCATGCCCCTTTCTCATATCTGCTTGGGGCCGACACAATTACCAGCTTCAGTATTCTCTCAGAGTTCTGCATCTGAAAAATCACAATCTCTGCCTTTATCCTGACATCTACTAACAAACTGGTCAATATTTCTTTGGGCTGTTATCTATAGGCCATCAGTTCAAGTCGATGGATTATGAAGTTGACCTTAACTAATTCTCCACGGTTGTCCAGAGTTTACACTGTTTTTTCTAGTCTACTTCTGACAGTCCAGATGTGTTGATGAGATGAAAACCATCAATATAAATTGCTATTTTTATTTTTACGGACTGCTTGACAGTCTCTGCAATTGCAAGGTCTCAGAAGCACACACTTTGTCCAAACAATTTGAATTACTTGAGGACATCAGGAGGCTTCCAATTCATGGCGTCAAAGTTTCTTGTTTATCAAGGATTTTCTTTCCAAAGACTTTCCTCTTTAATGACCTTCCTCAATGGGGAATATGCCCCAAGCTCTGTGGTGGCAGCATAGGTTTTCAACCTTTGCGCAAGGGGATTCTGTCCAAGGAACTCTTTTTTGTGGGAAAGCCAACGATGCTCAGTGGCTTTGCTGTCTCACAGCCCCAACTCAGATAAACGTTTCCAGCCTGATTCCACCAGAACACTGCCTTTTTGGTCGACTACTGTTCCCCCTTCAATTACCCACTTTCTCAGAGTACCAATTTTTGAGGGTGATTTTCAGACCAGGTCTCAAACTTCACTGCCACTACTTCTTCCATC
Organism: Cetorhinus maximus; assembly: GCF_964194155.1. Classification (NCBI taxonomy): domain Eukaryota; kingdom Metazoa; phylum Chordata; class Chondrichthyes; order Lamniformes; family Cetorhinidae; genus Cetorhinus; species Cetorhinus maximus. Next base: position 105,240,956 of record NC_135885.1, read on the forward strand.
TGTTTGCCAGTGTTAACCCAGGCTTTATGGCTTCTCCTGTTGCTCAGTGATGTCAACGCTTTGTGATCACTGCCACTAAATGCGAATTGCCACCACCACATTGTGCACAACTGCCACCATATCATTATTGGCTCTTAACACAATGTACCAAACACTATGAGTGGGACTTTCAAAATTTAATGGACCAGCAAAATGTCTGTTGACTTTGGGCAGGAATTTCCTGTGGGCGGAACCAGAAAATCCCACCTTATGGCAATGATTGGTAATCTAAACGCAGGGTTCTTCATTGAAGAATTACAGGATTCAAGGAGAGCTCATCATGCATGTATTACCTGCTGATTAATACTGCTCAAACTACTACATCACATGTTAAGTTGCATCACTTCCTGTGATGATGATATTGATGTGGAGAAATTTTTTCTGTCAGAGGGTAATGAGTCTTTGAAACTCTCTGCCTGAAAAGATGGTGGAAGCAGAGAATTTGAATATTTTAAGGCAGAGCTAGATAGATTCTTGATTAACAAAGGGGTGAAAGGTTATCAGGGGTAGGCAGGAATGTGGAGTTGAGGTTACATTCAGATCAGCCATGATCTTTTTGAATGGCGGAGCAGGATCAAGGGGCCGAGTGGCCTACTCCAGCTCCTAATTCGTCTGTCCGTATGTATACCAGACCATTTACATATTTAGCAGTATGTTAAGCAGTATGTTAAAGTACCGTATTACAAAGCAATATCACAACAGTGTCCTTACTAGTATTTATCCCTCAACCAACATCACTAAAACGAATTATCTACTCATTATCACATTGCTGTTTTTGGGATCCTGCTTTACGCAGATTGGCTGCCACATTTCCTAGAAAATGCAACAGTGGCCATTGTTCAAAAGCTCACTGGTTGTAAACTGCTTTCAGCATTCTGAGATTGTGATACTACATAATTGTAAGCCTTTCTTTCTAATGGTAACTCCTAGTCAGACAAAAAAGAACTCCAAGGAATCTGAAATGGGTACAACAGTACCTGATAGTTTGATCCAGAAATTATTTTTTTAAAAAGCTCTGAAGTGTATTTCTTAGTAACAATTTCCTTTCAGTTGCACTAAATAGTCCAAGTTGCCAAAGAAACTAATCTTGCACTGTAATGAAAAGCAAAGCAGAAATGGTAAAAATCAGAAATTAAATCAGGAAATATTGAAAACACAGCAGGCAAATTATCATCTGAAAGAGCAAAGTGGCAAACCTCTCGGGAACTCAATTCTAATAAAATATTAGCATTTCAAATATCACTCCCTCGGAGGCGGAGAGACTTTGCATTATCTGCTTTCATTTCATAATGCTGTATTGTGCATTATGAGGATTCTTTACAGAGCAGTGTTATGTACCGTGTGAACAATTCAATCTATCACATAACTAAGACATCTAACATAATTCAGGATCGTATCTATTTCAAGGTTGTTATTTTCGTGCTTATGTCCTGCACTGTCAACAATTCATCAGTTGCTACCGAGGGATACAATAAACTTTAAGGACCTTGGTGCGATTGATCCAGCAGCTTTTCAATTCATAATTGAGTCAAGCATTCCAAAAGTCTCCATTTCTTCGATGATGGCCTTTTGAGCATACCTGACTTCATTTACCCCAGGAGTTGTGTCTTCAACCATCCAGGCCCCATGATCTATATTTGCCACCCAAAGGAGCTCCACCTCTCCATCTCCCTCTTCTCCTTTAAGGTTCTGATTTAAAACCAACCTCTTGGTTAAGCTTTTGGTCATCCCTCTTGTTACCTTTTTGGCTCAGTATCCATTTTGGTCTGATTACACCTCTGTGAAACACCTTGGGAGATTTTTTCTGCATGAAAAGGGCTATATAAATGCAAGTTGTTATTGAATGCAGTAACCAACTCTATTTTCATGATCCATCTATTGTAAAACTACTGTCATACAAAAATAGAGTGGACTCATAAAACCTGGTTTACATGCAGCACACCTCAGTTTGACCCTACTATTGAGAATAAAGTAAGTATTAACAGCTTCTCATTAGTAGCCACTGGACACAAATAGGCTGTTTCATTTACTAGGCATATTTTTCTTCAGGTATTATCAATGTTGGGAGGGCCCTATTCATTGCCTATCCCTGTAGATTCCTGAGAAGCTGGCAGTGGGTCTTCTCCTTGCTTCCTGCAATTATTTTTATAATTGAATTGACTGGCTAAGCCATTTCAGGGTATCAATTTATTGTGGGTATGGAAATCATTCGGTAGGGTTGGCAGACTTCCTTCCCTGAAGGACATTAGAGCCAATTGAGTATTTATGACGATGTGACAGTGTTTATGGTCTTTTTTTATGCTGCTGTCCTTTGTGTGACTAGATTTATTGAACTCAGTTTGCAAATTTGAATTTACAACCTGCGATGACTCTACAGAGCAGACTGGTTTTGTCAAGAAACAGTTAAACTTTTTCAATTTTCAGTGAAATTTTCAGTGTTTGCATACTTGACCAGGCCTCTCCCCAGGAAGCCCTGCCCCACGGATTGTTCGTGCTAAGAGCTCATTGGTCGGAGCCCCCACACTACATCACATGACCCATGATTGGCAGGAGGGAGTGACTATACATCTAGTTACCACATTTCACTCCCCCCCACCCCCTTTAGTTTTTTTACAATTATTATTTTATGGAAAAACATTTAAACAATTCAACAAGCATATACATACAATTTCAGATGATTATAAATCAAGTCTCTGTCGTGCTCTCGTACACGGCTAGAGCCTGAACAGAATTGACGGGATCTGGAGTTGCACTGTGAGACACATTATCGGGACTAGGCAGTTCAGGATTTGGCAACTCTCCTGAAACATCTGGAATGTCTGTTCTAGGTCGATCTCAAACCTCAGAAGTCAACAGTTCAACGTTAGTCACAGGCTGTTCACTTAATTGTTGGAATGTCTTCCTGGCACAGATGTGATCTACGTGTTTACAGACAATTCTATCTCCCACTTGTCATTGGAAAAATAATGGGCCAGTCTCTGAAACAATGGCTCCTGGAGCCCAGCAGGGTCCACTGCCAACATTTTGCATGTATACCGTGTCACCTACACTGAATGTGCGAGCCTTACTGTGTATGCTATGGTTACATTTCTGATTACTCTGGTTCTGCGCTAACTTCCCCTCTAAATTCTGAAACACCAAATGTAAACGTGTACACAGGCAGCATTTCGTTAGTAATTCCGATGGTATTGGACCCGTAGTCGAATGTGGCATTGTACGACAACTGAGTAGAAACTGGGAAAGTTGGGATTCCAGAGCGCCCTCCAATAATATTTTCACGCCAGACTTAAAAATTTGTACTGCCCTCTCGGCTGGACCATTCGATGAGGGATGCCAAGGGGCTGTTTTAATATGTTGGATTCTATTCAGATCCATAAATTTCTGAAACTCGGTGCTGGTGAAGGCTGTACCATAATCAGAAATGAAAATTCCAGGTAGGCCATGTATGCTGAAACAGTGACCTAGCTTCTCAATAGTTGCGTTCGATGTTGGTGGTGTGACTTTGTATACATCTATTTTGAATGTGCATCTACAATTAACAAGAACATGGTACCTAAAAATGGTCCTACATAATCGATGTGTAGTCAAACTCAGGGTCGAGCAGGCCACTCCCACGGATGCAGGGGAGCTGAAACAGGCAACTCCTGTTCTTGCTGACAGTGAAAACAGTGTTTGATCATGCTTTCAATGTCACTGTCAATGCCTGGCCACCATACATAACTTCATGCAAGCATTTTCATCTTTGATATGCCTGGATGCGCACTGTGGAGTCTGTCAAGAGTGGCTGTCTACCTTGTGATGGGACTACAACTCTTGAACCCCACAACACAGTTCTGTCTTGACAGCTTAATTCCTGGCATGGAATGTTTCTGAAATGGAATGGTCTCAATTCTTCAGATCCAGGCAAGTTTGGCCATCCTTGCAAAACAAAGTCTCTGACTTTCGAAATTATTGGATCTCTGTTCGCCCAATTTCTAATTTGTTTCACATACTCAGGTGAAGAATCTAAGAAATTCAGTAATAGCACTAATTCTTGCAGAACGGGAGCATTTACCTGGTAACGGGAGATGACTAAGTGCATCTGTGTTTGCAATGTGTAAGCCAGGGTGGTTGTTGGATCCAGTGCCCTGGTTTGTTGGGACTTAAGGATCCAGGTTGCGTGCTTGTTTCGGGTTGGCAAAGTTGGTACCAAGACAAAGGGGATCAGTAGACTGTTCTTAGAAGAAACACATTCTGCTGATTTACAAACGGAACTCAGCAGCTACACTCATGTGCTTACAACTCAAAACCCTGTCTTCACTCTTCAGACTCTAATTCAAAACTACTCTACAGAGGTAGCCCGCGCTTCTCTGCTACTGGGTACCAAGATCATGTGATCTTACATTACAATATTTGTCTTAAAGGTATATTACACCTCAGATTACTACAGCGGTACATAAAAGTATACTCATATGCATATAATGTCAGAGCCCCGCATTGTATTCTTGCTGATGCTATTGGCCGAATGGTCTTATCCTCACTGAATAATCCCTATAATGGTTTATGGTCCAACAAAATGGTAAAATGTTATCCATGTAGGCGCTAGTAAAACTTTTTTACACTGAATACTAGTGATAATTTTTCTTTTTCTAGCTGTGAATAGCCCTTCCCAGCATGGGAAAGGGCTCTCGAGACATAGCCAATGGGGATTTCTGATCCATTTTCCATTTCATGTGATAACACGGCTCCTGCGCCGTTAGGAGAGGCGTCACAGAATCACAGAATCTCACAGTGCAGAAGAGGCCCTTCGGCCCATCGAGTCTGCACCGACATGTGAGAAACACCTGACCTACCTACCTAATCCCATTTACCAGCACATGGCCCATAGCCTTGAATGTTATGATGTGCCAAGTGCTCATCCAGGTACTTTTTCCCTCCCAGGCAGCACATTCAAGACAGTCACCACCCTCTGGGTAAAAAGGTTTTTCCTCACATCCCCCCTAAACCTCCTGCCCCTCACCTTGAACTTATGTCCCCTCGTGACATGTTAATACCAGCTCTTTCGATGAGTCATGGTGTAACAATAAACACGACAAATGCAGCAATTTCTTTGCTTTCATAAAGACTTACAAAGGAATGAGGGCAGAGTTGGCTGCAGTGGACTGGGAAAGGAGTTTAGCAGCAAAGATGGTTGATGAACAATGGCAGATGTTTAAGAAAATAGTTAATGACTCACAACAAAGGTATATCCCGGTGAGGAAGAAGGGGATAAACCAACCATAGTTAACCAAGGAAGTTAAGGATAGTATCACATTGAAAGAAAAAATATAAAATGTGGTAAAGATTAGTGGCAGGCCAGAGGATTGGGAAAGTTTTAAAAACCAACAAAAGATGACCAAAACAAAATAAAGAGGGAGAAAATAAACTTTGAGGGTATACTAGCAAGTAATATAAAAACAGACAGTAAGAGCTTCTTTAAATATATAAAAAGGAAGAGAGAGGCCAAAGTGAACATAGGCCCTTAAGAGAATGAGGCTGGGGAAATAATAATGGGGAACCAGGAAATGGGATAGGAGTTGAATAAATACTTTGCATTAGTCTTCATAGTAGTAGGCACTAATAGCATTCCAAAAATACTAAAAAATCAAGGGGCAAAAGTAGGGGGAGGAAATAAATATAATAACTATCACTAGAGAAAAAGAACTAGGGAAACTGATGGGGCTAAAGGCCAAAAAGTCCCCTGGATCTGATGGATTGCATCCTGGGATATCAGAGGAAGTAGCTACAGAGATAGTGGATGCACTGGTAGTTATTTTCCAAGGATGCTTAGATTCTGGAAAAGTCCCAGAGGATTGGAAAACTGCCGATGAAACACTCCTATTGAAAAAGGGAGGGAGACAAAAAAAACAGGTAACTATAGGCCAGTTAGCTTAACATCTGTCATTGGGAAAGTGTTAGACTCTATTATAAAGGATGTAATAGCAAAGCATTTAGAAATATATAATATAATTAAGCAGAGTAACCATGGTTTCATGAAGGGGAAATCATGCTTGACAAATTTATTAGAATTCTTTGAGGAGGTAACAAGTAGGATAGATAAAGGGAAACCAGTAGATGTAATATATTTGCATTTCCAAAAGGCGTTCAATAAGGTATCACACATAAGGCTACTTAATAAGATAAGAGCCCATGGTGTTGTGGGTAGTTTATTAGCATGGATAGAGGATTGGCTAACTAATAGAAAACAGATTTGGGATAAGGGGAGAATTTTCAGGATGGCAATCTATAACAAGTGGAGTGCCACAGGGATCAGTGTTGGGGCCACAACTATTTACAATATATATTAATGACTTGGATGAAGTAAGTGAATGTACTATTGCCAAGTTTGCAGATGACAAAAAACTAGGTGGGAAGGCAAGTGTTGAGGTTGGCGCAAAGAGTCTACAGAGGGATAAATACAGGTTAAGTGACTGGGCAAAAACTTGGCAGATGGAATATAATGTGGGATAATGTGAGGCTATGCACTTTGGCAGGAAGAATAGAGGAGTTTAACATTATTTAAATGGAGAAAGACTGCAGAAATCTGCAGCACAGAGGGATTTGGGGGTCCTCATGCATGAATCACAAAAAGGTTACATACAAGTTCAGCAAGTAATAGGGAAGGCAAATGGAATGTTAGCCTTTATTACAAAGGGAATGGAGTATAAGAATAGGGAAGTTTTGCTGAAACTATACAAGGCACTAGTTAGATCATACCTAGAATGCTGTGAACAGTTTTGGTCCCCTTACCTAAGGAAAGATATACTGGCATTGGAGGCAGTCCAGAGAAGCTTCACTAGGTTGATCCTGGGTATGGAGGGATTTTCTTATGAGGAGAGGTTGAGTAGGTTGGACCTATACTCGTTGAAGTTTAGACGAATGAGAGGCGACTTTATTGAAACATATAAGATTCTTAGGGGGCTTGACAGGATAGATGCTGAGAGGTTGTTTCGCCTTGTGGGAGAGTCTAGGACCAGAGGGAATAATCTCAGAGTAAGGTTTTGCCCATTTAAGACAGAGATGAGGAGGAATTTCTCCTCTCAATTTGTGAAATTCCTTACTGCAGAGGGCTATAGAGCTTGGGTTGTTGAGTATATTCAAGGCTGAAATAGATTTTTAATTAGTAAGGGAATCGAGGGTTATGGGGAATAGGCAGGAAAGTGGAATTGAGGATTATCAGATCAGCCATGATCTCTTTGAATGGTGGAGCAGACTCGAAGGGCCGAATGGCCTACTTCTGCTCCTATGCTTTATGGTCTGTTGTGAACCCCACGACCAATGGTAGTTCTTTCTTAGCAGCGAGTGTAATGGTGCCAAAGCAGTTAGTAGATTGGTTAAGAAGTGGCTATAGTAGTTGATCGTACCCAGGAAGGACTTGAGTTCAGTTAAATTGGATGGTGAGGATGCATCTTTTATTGCCTGCACTTTATCTTCTACTGGATGCAAACCCATGGCGTCCACCCTGTGACCTAAATAAGTGGCTCCTGGCACTTGAAATGTGCATTTTGCCTTATTTAACCGTACACCGGCTTCCATGAACCTTCTTAGCACCTCCTCCAGGTTGGTCAGGTGTTTGCTCTCAGTTGACCCCGTGATGAGAAGATCATCAAATATACTGCCACTCGTGAGAGTCCTTGTGGAAGACTCTCCATTGTTCTCTGAAAAATAGCACATGCTGACGATACTCCAAAGGGTAGACGAATGTACTGATAGAGACCCTTGTGTGTGTAAATAATCACATATTCTCTCGACATGCTATCCAGTTCTAAATGTTAGTAGACATGGCCTAGGTTTAATTTTGTATAGGATTTGCCTCCAGCCACCTGGGCATATAAGTTGCCTATCCTTGGAATGGATATTTATCTAGTTTTGCTGCCTTATTTACAGTCAATTTATAGTTCCCATAAATGCGTATGGCTTCGTCAGACTTAACCACTAGAGCTATAGGTGCGGCCCACTCGGAGAATTGGACTGTTTGGATAATGCCCAGCTTTTCTAACCGGCACAGTTCTGCACCCCCCTTCATCAACACATAAGGCACAGGCCTGGCCTTAAAGAAATGTGGTGTTGCCTGAGGATTAACATGTATCTTGGCCTGCGTACCTCTTAACTTCCCTAATTCATCCCGAAAAACCATGTTGTATTTCCTTAGAAGTTCTGGGATTCCATCTGATTTTAGGTGAAATATCTCAGACCAGTCGAGTTTGATCTTCTGTAGCCAATCCCGACCTAAAATACTGGGTCCCTCTCCTTTCACTATTATTACAGACAGTTGGGCTGTCTGTCGCTTGTAAGAGACTGGGACAGTGGTGATGCCCTTTACTTGAATAGATTCTCCC